>NC_080558.1:20404610-22804610 GCF_030253575.1 Rhododendron vialii | reverse complement strand
TCTAGAATGTTCCTTTCAATAGGACTTCTCTCTTTGTTTGGCCATCTCATGGCCGAACAGATGGCCTGGACCAGTTACTTCACATGTAACTGGTCCTTAAGAAACAATGGGGACCATATGCTTTCCTCATTGTTCGGCTCTTTGTCGAACAATGTATCTGAACAGTGGCATCACATGTCACTTTCCTTGTATTTTGGTCAAATAACATCTCGTGTTATTGCACCGAGAATCGTGCAACCTCTCTGGACCATTGACTTCTCATGTCACTGGTCCATAGCGTGTTGACCTTTTCTTTGACCGTGATCGGGCCCGTTTTGTACCTGTTCGGGAATACCTCCCTACAATTGCTCCCCAGCTTTACTTGTAATCCTTTACTTAGATGACGTGTGAAGCTCCTTTACCGAGCAAATTCATTCTGCTCCTTTACACGTGTCGATTCATATTGCTCACATTAAATACTGACAGGCGTGTTTTGGGGAATGGAACACTCAAACGCCGTTTGGGGTGACGTTTCGCGTACGCCACCCCACTTTTAGGGTATTTTTGGGTTTTCGTCCCATTTTCAAAACCCCAATCTCTTTCTTAGACTCCCTCTACAGGAAAAAAACGGTTCAAGCTCTTCCCCGCCATTGAAGCTCTGTTCATCGTCTCAAGGCCTCTTCTTTTCTGCTCTTTAGGGATTCCATCGACTATTCTCGTAAGTCATCACTTCTTCTTCTTACAACTCCATTTCTCTAGTGGATTGTTTACAATCACGTTTTAGGGTTTTATCGTCCCTTTTTCTTTTTACTTCAAAGAACCTCAAATACCTCTCTAGTAATGGGAAGATTTCGAAGACACTGTAATACTCCTCAAACCATGGCTAGTTTCAGATCTCGATATGGGATTCCTGACAACGTAGCTACTATTTTGGCTCCTGAGGATGCCATTCGTGAGAGTTTCGATTTCGATACTCTTCACATTCCAGTGGTAGCTGTTGTTGAGGGCGGGGTTAGGTTTCCCTTAGCTCCTCTGCTCCGCCAAGTCTTAGCATATTATAGGCTTTCCCCAATGCAGGTTTCTGCTAACTTCTTCCGAGTAGTTATGGGCATAAATGCCCTAAATCAAATGTTAGGGACCTCCCTAGGCTTGTACGATATCCACCATCTATATAGCATTTCCAGAACTGGGGACGCCCTTACGTATTATTTAAAAAGTAGGGATTCTAGAAAGAAGCTCATTCTCGAACTCCCTGACTCTGCTCGAGGGGATGACGACGACTTTCTGATCGTTACGGGCAACTTCGAACCCAGAGATGAGGACGACCAAGTGATTGGTTTTCATGCCCCTCACATATTCGGGAGCCCACGTTAGTGCTCTCCCTTAATTTCATATGTTTTGTCCTTTTTCATAGGAAAAGCTTTTTCGTGCTTCTAATTGCTTGTGCTCTGCTTTGTTTCAGCGTCAAACATTAACCGAGGTTATAATATCATAACCCCTCAAGTGCACGTAACTGACATCAGACGAGCACTTGCTTTCAACGGTGAAGGGACATACCTTGCTGGCCGAGCAAGAGCGGCTCAGGTACTACTTAGCTACAAAGCATCATACGGGGGTTTTATTGATCGGCGTACCCGTGCAGCTGACAACCCTGCAATAGCTGGTCCTTCAAGACCAATTCCCGAACAAGAAGAGAGGCGTTCTCGGACACCTCCAATCTCCGACGGACCTATTCCTCTTGCCGAAGAAGCTTCCAGCTCGACATCTGATTCTTCTTCTAGCGGCAACACCCCCTCACCTCCTGATATGAACCGACCAATTGATTTAGGCAGCCTTCTCACCATCCCTGGTCGAGGTCGTGGCACTGTTCGGGGCCAAGGAGGTCAAGGTCGTGGCCGTCGCATCCAAACTCAGACTGATGCTCCTCTTGGATTTTCCCCAGAAGACATTGAAGCCATTCATAGAATAAAACGTCAAAGGGTGGAGGAATCCCAAGAAAGACCCCCACCTTCTTCCTCGTCTCCTGCTCCTGCATGGGCTCCCTCTTTCTCTCATGGGAACCGAGCCATCACTGCTCGGGACTCTGTTGAGACTGAAGGGACTGCACTTGCATTGTCCCAGGCCTTTCTATTGCCTGTGGACATGCAAAAAGAAGTTGCAATGTCTCCTGACAACCTACTGAGTTCTTTCATGTCCCATAACGCCAAGGTAAAGTTTCTCTTTGCGAACTGTAGTGTATATAGTATTTGATATTTATGTTTAATCATAGCTGTTCTGATCGTTCCAGGTGATGCAAAAAATGGTGGCCATGGCTCAAAAACTCAGCCAATCCGAGCCCCAACGTGCCAAACTTGTCAGTGAGAACACCAAGCTCCAAAGTACTATTATTAGGCTTGAGAGGGAAAGAAACCAGGCTATAGGGACAATGGATGGTTTAAAGGGACAGCTGAAGGGGGCGGAGGACAGTCTTGCACAAACTTTGAAGGAACTTGAGACGACCCAGACTGAAGCCAAAGCTGCTTTTGAGAAGGGGTATAATGAAGGAATCAAGGTTGCCACGGAAAGCTACACAAGCCAAATGCCTGGAATTCAGGACCAAGTTTGGGTGGCTTCCTGGACTGCTTGCCTTGCAAAAGCAGAGATTCCTGAATCATCTCCCCTTTGGACCAATATGGATTTACCAAGTGCTGCTGCTAGCTGTGAGGAAGATATTGCAGAGGAGAGGGCTGAAGAGCAGGTGGTGAACGTGTCTGAACAACCTATTACTGAAGTGGAGCCACAGAATGATATGACCAACCCTGGCCAAAAGGAAGTCAGTGGTGGTCCACTTGAAGATGAAAATACCACAGAAGAGCTGGCTGCTCCAGTAGCTCCTACAATTACTCCTGCAGCTGTCCAAGATCTCACAGAAGACGTATAAATTCAATCGTTATGTGTCTTGACAATCTGTTTTAGCCACCTGTTTGAAATGTGGGTCAGAATACTGTGTTTGAAAAACTCCTTTAGTATTTCGTACTTGTCTTTGATTTGTAAGTTTCCCGTACTTAATCGTTTGAAGGTTTCACGTACTTATGCATATATTCGTATGCTGTGGACTGGTTGTGCATATTCTCGTATGCTCTATGCATGTATTCGTATGCATCACAGGGGTTTTAAGTTTCTCGTACTTTGAATATTTCGTGGCTAACATATACTTGTTTAAAGTTTATGCATGTCTGTCCAAGTTTCTCGTACTTCAATTTCATACAAGTGTTTCTCGTATGTGTTTAAGTTTCACGTACTTAGAACAATTCTCAAGTATTTCGTACTTGCGTTCTCACAAGTGTTTCGTACTTGCGTTTAAGTATTTCGTACTTAAATGTTTGAAGTTTACACAAGTGTTTCAAACTTGTGTTTAAGTGTCACGTACTTAAATGGATATCCTATACCCTGCTCCCCAATACGAATGAGGGAAATTAATTTCGTATTTCGTATTTAAAACAAATACCAAGGAAACAACAGGTATACTAAAAAAGTAACTTTATTCATAATCTGCAAAACTCAAGAGGGCGTTATTCGTACCCCTTGCAGCCAAAATAACAAAACTAGAACACAAGAGAGTTTTATTCATAACTCTCACACAATCATGATGTGCATAAAGAAAAATTTATTCATATAAAAAATTTTCTCAGATTATGGACATTCCAAGGTCTTGGCACTGGGTTCCCATCCAAGTCTGCCAATCGATAAGCCCCAATGCCCGCGATTTCTGTAACTCGATATGGGCCTTCCCAATTCGCCCCTAGCTTTCCCTCATTAGCCACTTTAGTATTGCCGAGCACTTTTCGTAGCACAAGGTCTCCAACACCGAACTCTCGTGGGTGTACGTTCTTGTTATAACTTTTGATGAGCTGCTCTTGGTATGAGGCCAAATGCACCAGGGCCCGCTTTCGTCGTTCCTCGGCAAAGTCTAACTCAATCTCCAAGGCTCTGTCATTTCCTCCACTTTCAACCAAAGTGGTCCTGTTGGTTGGCAGACCTATTTCCAATGGAATAACAGCCTCTGTTCCATATGCTAATGAATAGGGGGTCTCTCCCGTAGACCTCCTAGGCGTTGTTTGGTATGCCCAAAGAACCAATGGCAATTCATCGGGCCATTTCCCCTTTTCCTTATCCAAACGTTTCTTAATCCCATCAAGAATTGTTTTGTTTGAAGCCTCTGCTTGTCCATTGCTTTGAGGGTAGGCTGGAGTTGAGTAATAATTTCTTATCCCATACTGGGTACAGAAAGTTTTGAATTTCTTCTGAAATTGTGACCCATTGTCTGTAATCAACGAATAAGGTACCCCAAAGCGAGTTATGATGCTCTTCCATACGAACCTTTCTATCATAGGTTCAGTGATCTTGGCCAATGGCTCAGCCTCGATCCACTTAGTGAAGTAATCTGTTGCAACTAGTAGGAATTTTCGATTTCCAGTTGCTTTGTGTAGTGGACCCACTATGTCCATTCCCCATTGAGCAAACGGCCAGGGACTTGTCAGCGGCACCAGGTCCTCGGCTGGTGTTCGAATCATTGGTGAAAATTTCTGACACTTCTCACAAATTTTTACGTACACCTTAGCATCTTCTTGCATGTACGGCCACCAATACCCTTGGGTGATTGCTCGGTGGGCTATGGACCGATCACCAGCATGGCTTCCACAAGTTCCCTCGTGAATTTCGTGGAGGAACTTTTGCACCATCTCAGGATGCACACAAAGCAAGTAGGGTCCTGTAAAAGACTTCCTATATAGTTTTCCTTCTGGGGATAACCAGAACCGAGCAGATTTGGTCCTAATTTTATGAGCCTCCTTTTTGTCCAAAGGGAGTGTTTCATCTCGTAAAAACTCCACTATTGGGTCCATCCAACTTGGTCCTTGGTTCACGTCCAAGACCATCTCCACACTTCTCCCAATGCTCGGCTCAGTCAGATACTCCACGGCTATTTTTCTTTTAAACTCAGATGGTACAGCTGCGGCTAACCATGCCAATGAATCTGCATGAGCATTCTTTCCAGAACTTATCTGCTCAATATACACCCTTTCAAAGGTATCAAGCAGATCTCTGGTCACCTGTACATATGCCGCCATCTTCTCGCTCTGGGTTTCATATTGCCCGGACAGCTGATGAACTACAAGCTGTGAATCACAATATACCCTAACATGTTCGGCTCTTAGGGTTTTTGCACTTCTCAAACCAGCTAAAAGTGCCTCGTACTCCGCCACGTTATTGGATGCATTGAACCCAAGCCGAACTCATAGTTCCAACATTGATCCTTCAGGGGGAAAAAGAACTACCCCTGCAAGCTGACCCATCAACGAACAGCTTCCATTCCAGGGGATCTTGTTCGGCTAATGCCTGTTTCTTCGTTACAGGAGACTTTGCTTCACACTCCTTTCTCGTAGGAGGCAAAGGTGCAACCGCAGGTGAGAATTCTGCCACAAAATCTGCCAACACCTGGCCTTTGATTGCTGTACGCGGCTGATAGTTGATGTCATATTGGCTCAACTCAACGGACCAAGTCGAGATCCTTCCCGAGAAATCTGCCTTTCGGAGCAGTGATTTTAATGGGAACTCAGTGTAAACCACAACTTTATGGCTCTGGAAATAATGTGGCAATTTTCTAGTTGCTGTCCTTAATGCTAGGACCAATTTCTCGAGGGGCAAATACCTTATTTCGGCATCTAACAAAGTTTTGCTCACATAATAAACTGGGATTTGCTCGGATCCCTTATCTCTTAAAAGTACTGCACTCACAGCATGCTTAGAAACAGCTAAGTATAAAACTAGAGACTCACCTGTTTCTGGAGTCGAAAGAAGGGGAGGAGAGGCCAAATATCCCTTTAGATCCTGGAAGGCTTGTTCACATTCTGCTCCCCATTCGAACCCTTCCCTTTTCTTTAACAGCTGAAAGAAAGGTCTGCACTTGTCACTTGATCGGCTAATAAATTGATTAAGAGCTGCTGCCATCCCAGTCAATCGTTGGACTTCTTTCGTTGTCCGAGGACTTTACAGATTTTGTAATGCCTTTATTTGGTCAGGATTCACCTCTATTCCCCTTAGAGTTACAAGATGGCCCAAAAACTTTCCAGAACCGACTCCAAACGCACACTTCGAGGCGTTGAGTTTTAACTTGTATTTCCTCAAAATCTCAAAAGCTTCTCTCAAATCTGCAATATGGCCTTGCCCAGCTTTACTTTTCACCACCATGTCATCTATGTAAACCTCCATAGTTTTGCCGAGCAATTTTCTGAACATGATGGTTGCCAGTCTCTGATACGTTGCCCCTGCATTCTTCAACCAAAAAGGCATGACATTATAACAGTACAACCCTCATGGTGTAATAAAAGACGTCTTCTCCTGATCTGGCCCGAACATTGCAATTTGTTTGTATCCTCGATATGCATCGAGAAAACTCATCCGTCCATATCCCGCTGTTGCATCAACCAACTGGTCAATCCTTGGAAGAGGAAAACTATCCTTTGGGCACGCCTTATTTAAATCTGTGAAGTCAACACACACACGCCATTTTTCGTTCTTTTTCTTGACGACAACAGTATTTGATAGCCATTCTGGATAATAAACTTCCCTTATTGCCTTGGCTTCCAACAAATGATCCACTTCTTCAATTACAGCGTCAACGTGCTGTACGGCTGCCCTTCGTTTCTTTTGAATGACCGGTTTATGCTGTGGATCTATATTCAAATGATGGCAAATAACATCTGCACTTACCCTAGGCATCTCCTCTGGTGTCCAAGCAAATACATCGACATAAGTTTTCAAGAAACTTATCAGTTCATTCTCTTCCTCTTCTGGCAGTGATTCCCCAATTAGAAAATACCTATCTGGATCAGTCTCGTTGATCAGTGTTTTCTTCAAATCCTCTACTACCCTCTCGGTTGGGTCTTTTCCAATATCCTCAATGGTCGGCAGATCCGAAATTTCCACAGTATTAACATGGTGGGCATTATGGACTCTTTTTATGATGGATACCAAACATTGTTGAGCTATCTTTTGGTTACCTTTGATGTGCTCAATCCCATTAGACCCTGGGAACTTTACCATCTGATGGAAAGTTGAAGAGACTGCTCTCATCCTGTGCAACCATGTTCTCCCTATAATCACGTTATAGGAAGACGGTACGTCCACCACTAAGAAGTCGGTTCGTAGCACCACTGTCCCAGCCCGAACAGGCAAAGTTACCTTACCTAATGGCCAAACTGCTCCTGCCCCAAATCCGACCAATGGAGTTACTGATTGTACCAAATCTTCTTGTGTGAGCCCCAGTTTCTTGAATGCATCGTAGTATAGCACTTCGGTGCAACTCCCTGAATCCACCAGGATTCTTTCCATATCATATTCCCCAACTCGTAGGGTTATGACTAAAGCATCGTTGTGTGGTACCTGGACTCCTCCCAGATCTTCATCCGTAAAAACTATGCCTTCGTTGCTTGCCCCTTCATTGCGCCCTCTTTTCTTTCCCAACTGCATTACATGTTGGTCATGTTTCACTTGTCTCTGAAGCAATCTCACCTCATTTCTCGTATAAGGTTCGGCTAATCCATGTATCATATGGATTACCCCTTTTGGATTCTGTTCGTAATCCAACTCCATTGCCTTGTCTTTATCCTTGGAATCTTCTTGGATAAATTCTTTGAGATAACCTCGCGAGACCAAATCATCAAGATGCCGTTTAAACATCTCACAGTCCTCAGTCATGTGACCCTAATCCTTATGGTAACTGCAGTGCTGATTCGTAGCACGTTTTGCATCTTTATTCCCACCAAGAGTTGGGGGCCATTTGAAATAAGGTTGATTCTTTATTCGATAAAGAATCCTGTAAATGGGCTCTTTCCAAACCGTGTTTATTGAAAAGAATGACTTGGCATCCGGGGCTTGTTTATCCTTGTACTGCTCTTTCTTCGCCTGCCCATAATCTTTTCTTTCACGATAAGTTTTGGGCTCTGGCTTGTCAGCTTTCTTTATAGGCCCCTTTACTTGCTCGGCGGCCAACTTACCATCCTCTCGTAGGATGTCATCCTCGTTCCTGGCATGCTGCTCAATTCTCTCCATCAATTTTGCCAATGTCTGCACGGGACTCATGTTTAGAGACTTACGCAGTTCCCCCCGAACAGGTAAGCCTGTTTTGAACGTGGCTATTGCGTATTCTTCACTACATCCTTCAATCTCGTTGAAGGTTTCCCAGTACTTCTTTGCATAAGTCCTGATCGGCTCGTCCTCTCCTTGCTTCATAAAAGAAAGACTCTCAAAGGTTTTGGGAGCTTTCCTGCTCGTCAAGAACCGTGCAGTGAATTCCTCGGCCAACTGCACCCATGTTCGGATAGAGCGTGAGCCCAATTTGTGGAACCAAGACAAAGCAACCTTCCCTAAACTCGACGGGAACATCTTGCACATGATTGCATCATCTCCTTCATGCATAAACATTGCTTGCTGGTAATGCTGTATATGGGCCACGGGATCAGCATCTGTCTCATAGGGGATGAACGTTCCATGCTTTACCCTGGTCGGCAATCTAGCCTCCTGTAACTTTTTTGCAAATGGGGAGGATGCTATATTCTGGAGTGCTTTCCGTGCTGCTTCCCGTGCAGTCATGGCTTCATCCTCTGATCCTTTCTTGGATCTAATTCTTTCCCAATCGGAATCAGGTCTCTCGTACCTGTCCTTATGATGTTTCCTACTCCCTTCCTCCTCGGGGGTGGAGCTTCGACCTCTGCTTCTCCTCTTTCTCGGAGATACCCTCCTTCGCTCGGGTGTTCGGATCTTGCTCCTTCCTTTTCGTGGAGAAGCTTTATGTCGCCTTGGGGTCAGACTTCTGCTTCTGCTCCTTCTTCCTCGTGAAGGAGCCTTTTTGTACTGTACTAAAGCATATTCACTGCCTCTAGAATTTTTTCGAGATAGTCTGGAGTCCTCCGGATGTTCCCTGATCCTCTCTAATTCTCTGATCTCATGTTCTCGTTTTTTGGTCAAACGAGCATATTCCTCAATTTCTTGTCTCTTCTTATCATGAACGTCTTCGCTACGGTATACACTTCTGGAGTGTGCAATCGATTCATCCCCTCGATGGGATTTAGTCCTTCTCGTGGACTTCGATGCCGTCTCTCCATCTCTATTTTTGGAGTTGCCGTGGATAGTAAGGGGGTGGCCCTTACTCGTGGTCCTCTTGTGTCCTCCTTCGGGCTTTCTCGGAGCCCCGGGTGGAGACTTATCCCTTCCTCCAATTAACACATCCTTTGGGTCGTGTGGCGTTGCTGGATCTATTTCCACCATGGTCGTATTTCAAAGGGAACTCTTTCGTTTCCCACAGACGGCGCCAATTGTAGGTGGATAAATTCAAGTAGTGCTCTGAACAGCACTAGAATGCAGCGGCTTCACGTGCCTCTTGAACGTAACCCTAATTTGTCAATGAAACCCTTGTCGTGCAAAACAGACAAGGAGTGGGCGCACCTTTGCCTCTCGTGGCAAAGGCCCTCCGATGCCTTTGTTAGTATCACGTACTAGCAATCAAACCCTAATTATCAGTAGGAAAGCGATATGAAAGCAATGTATTGCGTACCTTTTGCCTTTAGGTTTACCTCATATTTATAGATTTGTATATGCTTGCTGGCCAAGCTTCCGTGTTGCCCTAGGATTCCTAACTCGAATAGGAAACCCAGGATATCAAGGATTTTTGTTTCCTTTATCAGTTTATTTCCTTAATCCTTGTAGGACTCTTTCCATAACAAGCCAATCATCCCATACTCGTTGGGTATCTTTCTTAGATCCTATATTCTTGGGATCTCATCCTTTAACGGAATACCGGTGATTCTGGACCCTTCTAGAATGTTCCTTTCAATAGGACTTCTCTCTTTGTTCGGCCATCTCATGGCCGAACAGATGGCCTGGACCAGTTACTTCACATGTAACTGGTCCTTAAGAAACAATGGAGACCATATGCTTTCCTCATTGTTCGGCTCTTTGCCGAACAATGTATCTGAACAGTGGCATCACATGTCACTTTCCTTGTATTTTGGTCCAATAACATCTCGTGTTATTGCACCGAGAATCGTGCAACCTCTCTGGACCATTGACTTCTCATGTCACTGGTCCATAGCGTGTTGACCTTTTCTTTGACCGTGATCGGGCCCGTTTTGTACCTGTTCGGGAATACCTCCCTACAACCACCATCCTCGCCTGTCGTTTGCAAAAAGAAGAAAAGAAACAACAAAAAATATAAGGAATAGTCTAATTGAAAAAGAAAAAAGAAAATGTCTACAGATATTAGATGCATACATGTATCTCCGCACATTGAGGATCGATCCATCCACTGTCTTTCAATGTATGTGATGCCTGATATCTCTCACATAAATCTGGCACCTTTCCATTAGGCTTGTCTGCCTAACATATTCAAATAACCATAGTTTGAATAGTTACCAAAATAAGTATCCATCTGTCCTCTAGTCTTTCAATGTATGTGATGCCTGGTATCTCTTACATAAATCTGGCACCTTTCCGTTAGGCTTGTCTGCTTAACATATTCAAATAACCATAGTTTGAATAGTTACCAAAATAAGTATCCATTTGTCCTCTACCATGTGGAGTCTTAATAGAAATAGACTTACATATAAGTGAAATTATCTTGAAGAAAAAGAAGAAAACAAATGGCTGGCATGATAAAAAATAGACTAATTCTTTTTTTTGCCAGCTATTAGTTAATCTGGCATCTCTGCAGTCTGGAAAGCACATTGATCTACTGAGAGCAGCAAAAGAATATATTTTTTCTTTCAAATAGGGGCTTTTGACCCTAAATTTCTTCTATATTGACATAAATAAGAAACACTTGCTCAAACCCGAACCTCTTATTATTGAGTTCTTCTAAAATAAAGTAGTCTTCCAAATCATGCAAAAAGGAATGATCAAGAAAATGTTAAAGTTAAATCAACAGAGATCAGCAATGCATTTTTTATTTTCACCCTGCATCTCCGAATTCCAAGCAACACCACACTCAACTCACTACCTCGCCCAAAGCCCCAAACTACTTGGGTCATTTGGAAATAATTTACTTTGTTTTTCATGCTCACTCACGGGCCAACTAGAATCATAATAACCAATCAGCAATGAACTCAAGCAACATATGGTCACTGGAAAAGACAAGTATTAAGGTGTGTCCAACACATGTCCATATGTGTTGTTTTGGGTTGTGTCTTGTTTGTGACTGACATGGATACGTGAGCCATGTAGACGTGTCAGTGCTTCTTAGAGTATACCAATTGTGAAGTGATATCATGTTTTGCATTATGAATTCCTTGTATGTAGCTATATTAGCATTTCAACATGCTGCTCTCATGCATACAGCAGACCCAGAAGAACATATATGACTTAGCTTTAGTCAAACCCATCCATATAGATCAAAGTGGAATAAAGACAGCGCGATCCAATCCCAAAGATGGAGCTGATGTGAGTAGTTTGGCTAGATTGATCACCAACCCCAGGGGTTCGTGATCTTATATCCAAACAGACCCTCACGCTCAAGTCAAATGTAGAGCATGCAAATACAAGTTTCTGATCATGTCCCATCAAGATGAACTAAAAGGTAGAAGAGAAACAAATCTTAAAGATTCCATCATACAGAAACTTCCACTACTTGTTCCCCTAATTTCCAAAGCATTACCTTCATGGGTAAACACACATTTGGGGTAACCAGAGGCATTAAAACCAAAGGTTCAAAAGTCCATCGTGTTTGAGCATGAGCTAGGACAAAAGGTTCTGATTGCATAATGGTATGCCAACAATACAAATTAAACAACTAAAAAAGAATGAAAATCTTACATGCATAAACAATTAAACATGGTACTGAACAGAAACAAGGCAAAATAAGTTGTAAGACCAGGTAGTTAACTCCACCAAAATCCTTTTAATCATTTCAAGATAGTCACCTCTAAAGTCCATTCAATAACTTCAGGTCATCAATGTCATTAGTTTCCACAAAATTAAACAGTGAAACAATCAACCAATAACCAGAACCTGCCGTGGTTAGAAGAGCTGTAAATCATTTCTTGGAAGTTTGAAATTTATTTGTCTAACAGTTCACACTCATTTATTACTAAATTGAATTCAGCTTGAAACTCGAATTTTGGTGCATGGTCCTGAGATGTTTTGTCATCAGCAACTTTTGGCATCTTAAACAGATATGAGATAATAATTCTATGCCATAGACTCATATTAGCACCATTAGCTATAAAACCATAGAGGACCTCAAAAAATTTCAGCTAGAAAATCTTCCAGCTCATGGATTAATTAAAAAAATGGGGCACACAAGAAAAGAAAAGAATGAAATGACATCTGAAGTTATAATTGGGGCAGTATCAAATCAAACAAACACTTCCTTTTACTTTTTTTACTTGGATCGACACTTCCTTTTCCTTTCATTAGTTGAGGTAACAAAGGCAGCAAATGAAGTGCTGCCTCTACAGAGAAAAGAACATAAAATAAGTAAAAAAGAGCTTATACAACAATTCAAGGACCTAAGATCTGAAAAGAAAAAAAAAGAAGTGAGAAGCTTTATGGGTCAGTCTAGACATCTCCTGAAATCCATATATACGAAAGGCTCCTATAATGTGAACATGCCTCCATACTCCAAAGTCTAAACACTGATGATTGTTTCCAGGCTAGATTATCCTATAATGTGAGAAGCTTTTAGCGTGCTTTATAAAACATAAATTTCAAGTTAAGGCTCATAGTCATTGACTACAACTTGAACGGCCAATACTAATCTAAGCCTCATGTTATAAGTTTTCGATGTTGTACCATTTTTGTTCAGGCTCAAATAATAGGTCAAATAATGCATGAATTCCAATGGCCCATTGAGCATATATTGTGGGGGGTACGATTAACGATCAGTGGGTCTAGGCGTGGTCCTTCGGTTCGCTCTTGCTCGGCACATGCGGTAACCGTCTTGGCCAACGTCAGTCAAAACGCCAAAATTCTATTTTGATTAGTCAAAAATACAACCTAAGCAAATGCCTACTCAAACCCCAAAACTCCTTTAAAAAGAAATCAATATCACAAAATCAATTTCACACATCCATATCAGATAAAAAAAATAATCGTACATTTCTGTACAACCACTGTTAGAACTTCAACCATACTCCCACCTTCTAATCAGAAACTAGAACTGAAAACCCAGCCACTAAATTGGAAAACTCAGAAAACCCAAATTGATTTTTTCGTTTGGAGCACTAAAAACCCAAATTGATTTGTTCATTTCGAGCACTGAAAACCCAGATTGTAGCGGAGAGAGAGAGAGAGAGAGAGAGAGAGAGAGAGAGAGAGAGAGAGAGAGAGAGAGAGAGAGAGAGAGAGACCATGGCTGGAGATGCAAAGTCGGAGGAGAGGGGTTTTCGTCGGGGTGTTTGATTGACAGGAGCAGGAGGATCTGAGACCATAGTCAGAGGAGAGAGGGGTTTTCGTTGGGGGTGTGGCAACGACGGCGGTTCTGAGTGGTGAAGACCCCGGCTGGAGAGATGGGTTAAGGACCACGGCTGGAGAGATGGGTTAAGGACCACGGCTGGAGAGAGGGACATAGCGTCGATTAGGAGGGGGTGAACTGAATAACGATGTGAGGGAGATGGTGGAAGTGTATAGCTAGATGGGTATGATAAGGTGCAACGGTGCCGTTTTGTATTATAAAAGACTCGCCGACTAAATAGTTAGTTGAAAATTACCTAAATCCCGCCAATTTTTTTCGTGAAAATTTTAGATTGGCGCAAAAATTCCCAACCAAAAATTAATTAGTCGGTATTTTTTGTCTTGGCCGACTAAATATTTAGTCGGAAATAATTCTTGAGTCGGAATAACTTTTACCGTGTCCAAAAACATTAAAGTCTTATAACACACCACCCAAGCCCCACTTGAGATTTTTTTGGTGTGATCAGAACCATTATATTCTCATCAGTTAGATCATTATTACTAATATTACAGTTGATCATTTTCCGTTAGACAATTTATCAAACAAAAAATACTATTTTTCTAATAAATTCACGTCTCAATAAAGGGATATTCTAAACCTGATCGAGCCGCAAATTTATGGGAATGAATAATTCAACAAGTGCAAGAAAATCAACGATCTTGATCGTCAAGATTGTCTCGCGATCTTGTGGCTATTGCAATAACAAGTACAACATAAGAATTAGTTAACTATCAAATACATCAAACATATATATAGTTAAGGTAACTGCCGAATCATTTTTTATAATGGTCGATCTGAACTGTTAGGATTTCACGTCTTACTTATTATAACATTGTCACTAAAATCGGAGATCATTTGGTATTGGCGACCACATTATCGAAAGATATTTAATGTGTTTGGAGACGTTTAAGTATTATAGTGAACTAATCGAGCCCCGCCAAGAGGTATTTTTTCACGATCGAAATCATCTATCTTTGATGTAATATGAATTTGAACATTCATACCAAGAATGAAGTTAACCGCATATGGATAGACACTTAATCGGACAACAAAATTCTTTATATTTAAGAATTTCTGAACCAATAAAGGGGCTTCCTTTGCCCGATCGAGCAAAAATTTTAAGAGAATCTTATGATTAAGAAGGGAAAAAAAAATGAGCGGTAGTGATCGGAAAGGTTGCATCGCGATCAATGTAGTTGGAACAAATATTTCCTTTTTTCGAAATTTTTAAAAAAGGGGAAAAGTTTATATTCCATGACTAAATCTATTAATTGGGAAATGTATTTGATTTTTTAATTCGGATTAAATAATAATACCCGACTAAAATATATTTGGTCAGAAAATGTAATTTCGTTTTTCCATTTTATTAAATCCAAAAAATGGTATGTACCGACAACTTTACTTTTAGTCGGAAAAAAAAATATTACCAACTAAATTTAGTTTAGTTGGCATTATTTTTATCAATTACCGACTAAATTTTAGTCGGCCAAAAATTTCCCCCATCTGGCGTGAAATTTCTTCCTTTGCGCCACATATTTACCAACTAAAAATAAATATTAGTCAGGAAAAATATTGTTTCGGTGACCAAAAATAATTAGTCGGTAATATTTTTACATTTTGCCGACTAAATAGTAGTTAGTCTCCAATTGTGTAACTATTGTCGACTAAATATTTTTTTAAGTGGGAAAATTAGTCGGGAATTGTATAATTTCTTGTAGTGGTTGTTGACACACCCATGAGTTTGCAGGGGCATGTTTACAAGAGTCATTAGGAACGTGGTTAGGAAAGTTGTTAGTTAGTTAATCTCTCTGTAGTTCAGTTAGTTAAGTGTAATATGCTGAGCTATTCAATTAGTTAGGGGTTGTATATATCAGGTTTAATTTGTATTGTTTTTCATTGTAATCAAGTGAGAACAGATCGAGATTCAACAAAAATGAAAAAGTCCAGTTCCTCTCTCTCTCTCTCTCTCTCTCTCTCTCTCTCTCTCACTGGTTAGGATTTCCATACCGATGACTATTAATATTGTAATGCATCTTTTTATTTTTCTAGTATACATTTCGCTACTGCTAGGGTAAAATCCTAGTTCTGTCCATGCCTGTATGAAAATATCATCATTACACTTTCACTCACTAATTTTCAAAATGAAATCTACTTTTAGGGGCGAAATGGAAAATGTACCAATTTTTACCCATTAACTTAACAAAATAGACACTTATTAAGAAACAACCCCAAACGTAATACTGGACACTAAAAAAAAGACAGATGGAGTAGTTTAAATAGAAGAAGTACAGAGGGGCAATGCAAGGGTTGATGAGAAATAAACAGTACCAAACCGAAGCCAAGCAAACACAAAAGGATCGGAAGGGCATGCAGCCCGGAATACAAGGCCGGAATAGCTATGACGATGCATGTAAAATGGTTGTTAGCTAGTGATGTTGAGGATCCGGGCCTCCAGGGGCAACTCTATCCGTATCCGCCATTATCCTTTGCTTCCTATGTTTCGTCTTCGAGAAATCTGATTCCCGTAGAATTCGCCTGCTGCCAGCTATTGATCTCTTTTGCATGCTCTCTGCTGGGCCACAAAAACTAATTTCTATGGAATCTATTTCTTGTGCAAACAGGATGAGTACTAAAATGAGTATTGAAACGCGAATGGTGGCGTAATTAGCCATTTTCTGGCTAGAATATTCTCAATAACAAGCTAATTAAGGTGGGAGCAAATAGCTTAAGGTATTTTGGTGCCAAAGTATATATAGAGTGAAACTGCAAGGGAAATGCCAAAGGATGCATGCAAAGTGATAATGATGTCTTTTGTCTTTATTCTATCAAAAATAGAGTTGCTTTCCTTGCTATTCCATTACCTCGATCAGCTGACAAAACCCTAATTTTCTTTAGTGTCTCCACTAAGGACTAGCTAAGCTAGGTTCCAGTCCAGTTTTTCTTATGTCCAGTCCCCTCTAGTTTTTCAATTTTTTGGTGTCCATTCTAAACCAACAAAATGATCCGAATCGTTCACTTTGTAAAACTCGTCGAGAAAAATAAACATCCGAAAATCAGTTTGATCGGACTTCGTTTGGTATATGGACTAATCTTGGGCGAGGAAAATAATAGCACAAAAAATGGTTTGAAACTTCAGGAGTATATAATTTTTCTTGCACAAACACGTTCACACATCAAACAAAATACGATCAAATTAATCTCTGGCACAAAAGATTTTCTCGACGAGTTGTACAAAGTGAACGATTTGGATTAGTTTTTGGTCCGGAATTAATGGACCCTAGAGAATTAAAAACCGGAAGGGCCGGACTGGACAAAAAAAATACTGGACTGGAACTCAGTCCCTCCACTGATCAACCTGTAGCTCCTATAGTCCTATGCCTTTGGCGATTTTATTATATATCTTCAAAACTTTTTCCTCTTGGTCTCGTTCCATCAGCAATCATTTAAAGCATATGTATAACTAAAGTAAAATCAGTGTCAAAATGGACCGTAATAGATAGTTCTTTTTTTTCCCCACTTGTTGCCTCTCTTGTCATCCTGTGATCCTCAATATATATAGCCTCTTTAAAAAGTCCTAGAACATGAACTAAAGGCTAAGTTAAAGCCCGCAATGCACTAAAATATGGATCACTTTGAACCCTAGAACAAAATAATGCATATATCAGGTTGTATCGCGTCATTTTCTCGTAAAATAATCCCTCTTTTTTGCATCCGAATCGCCACAACCTTTAACAAATAATCCCTCTTTTTAACTCTTTAAAGAATGATTTTCCGCACAATCTTTGATTCTTTATGTCCAAAGAAAATGCGGCTGCTTTTGACTCGTAATTAATTGGGTATCTCCTCTTTGTTTTTATTTTTATTTTCTTGGCAATTTGCTTATCTGACTAACAGTGTTTTGTTTGTTTACTGGCACCAAAGATTTAAATATCCGCCGGCGCTAGCGTATCGGCCGCTATATAGCGGTTTTTTGGCTCTCCAGTACTGCTACACTTCGGTTTACCGTTGCTATGAAAATTTACACTCGTTTTCCCTATATGTATTGCTTCGTATCCGCTTCATGTGCTATGGCGCCAAAAATAAATTTAAAAAAATTCACAATCGCTATACCCAATTTCCGCTACATACCATTTGATACTCCCGCTACCGCTATATCGTTCCCACTCCCGCTACATCGTCCACTACACTAAGTAAAATCTTGACTGGAATAGTTTTCATATTTGGGCGGATATAGGCCCTTTTGTATTTTGCTTTTATTGTTTATTTGGGCATTTTAGGCCCACATGTGCATTGGACTCTGCCCTTAAGGAATGTTTTGGACAACTTTTGGTTGAATTTTCCTTTCCTTTTCTCTTAATAAAATATTACTTTTGCCGATAAAAAAATGCTCTTCCGAAACTAGAAGATCAAAAAAGAAAAAAGCGATAAAAATGATTCAGAAGATAAGTTGATATGGAGGCTAAACATTAATCTTTCTTTATTAGGTATTTTAACACTGGAGGGTCCAATAAGTTAACGGATTTGCCAAATTAAAGTTTTCTTTATTCCTATTATTTTACATAATTTCTCCTCATTGTTTTCCGCGCATCCTTTCGTTCTCGGAGAAGTCACCATATGTGTTTATTTTATTTATTAGGGTGGTTCAATCCTTGTGTGTAAGCCCGTGCCAAAAGGCACATCGAAACGTAATATAGTTTGAAGTTAAATAAATTATTCGTTCTACCCAATTGCTATATGTGACAAATTTAATCTACGCATAGCATCGGTTACGATTTTGAGATATTTTCTTATTTGATCATAAAAGACAACATTTTAAATATAGATACATTGGCTAAGAAGTGAGGAGAGTGGTAGCTAAATTTATTTATAAGAATATTTTACGTATCGTTTAAAAAAAATGATAGTACAACTTAACATGAAAATATAATCTAATGGCTATGGATGTTATTTTATTTGTATGCATAGATACTTTTGTGAAAAATAGTGCTATTTTATAATAGGTCAAATTTTCGTAGTCGTTCCTTTAGTTTTACGGTTATCTCAATTTCATCCCTCTAGTTTCAATTGCTACCAAATAAACCCTATAGTTTGTTTTACGTTTCAAATTGATAAAATCGTTATCGCCATTAATGAAACTATATGATTAAAAAATGAAGTGCTCCAATTTTCAATCCGGTTGAACCAGTGGGAAGATCTTATTTTTTTATCATTTTATTAGATGGTCATAATGAATTTTTGGCTCTAAGGCCTTTCAATGAGCACCCGAAGACTTCTTATTTAGTTTCAGAGCTATCTTAGGATGCTTATTGAAAGGCTTTAGAGCCAAAAATCCATCATGATCATTTAAGATAAAATGATTAGAAAAATAAGATCATCGCATCGATTCAAACAGATTAAAAATTGGAACGCTTATTTTTTTACACCATTTATATATTAAAAAATATAGTTAAAAAATTAAGTGTTCCAATTTTTATTCTGTTTCAACCGGTGCGAAGATCTTATTTTTTTGATCATTTTATCTTAAATGGTTATAATAGATTTTTAGCTCTAAGGTCTTTCAATGAGCACCCTAAGAGAGCCCTGAAACTAAAGAAAGAGTTTTCGGGTGCTTGTTGAAAGGCCTTAGAGCCAAAAATTCATTACGACCATCTAGGATAAAATGATCAAAAAAATAAAATTTTCGCACCTATTCAACCGGATTGAAAATTAGAGCACTTAATTTTTTAATCATATTTTTTCGTTAGTTTCATTAACGGTGTTAACGATTTTACCAATTTGGAACGTAAAACAAAGTACAGGGTTTATTTGGTAGCAATTGAAACAAGAGGGACGAAATTGAGATAACTGTAAAACTAGATGGACGACTATGAAAATTTGCCATTTATAATATAGTAGATTTGCATGTGTCCTTGAAAATATGTACGAATCCATTATAACAATGTAGGGAAAGTCTTCAATACACACCCCTTTAAGGTGTGTACCATATGCACCTATTGTGTGGTTCATATTGTGCCACCTCATAAAAAATTACTTGTAGGACCGGTCATTCATAACATTTTATTTCGTATCGTAACTTTTATACTAAAAATTCGTAACTTTTCAATATGATTCGTAACTTTTTAGCAATAGATTCATAATATTTTGGGATTCGTAACATTTTGGTGTATTTTAATAAAAGTGCATATGATACACACCCAAATAAGGGGTGTATATTGTAGCACTTCCCTAACATGTATTAAAATTTGATCACGTTTGAGCATGCACTCATAAGATCAATATTACCATTTCATACCGTGAATTTATTTATAAATGTTAGGAACTTCCGTAAAAACATTTTATTTGAAGGAAGCAAATTAAGTATTGAGCACAAATTCTAAATCGGGTCGCTAGGCCTGCAGTACTCTCTAATGCTTTCTGGCTTTAATTTGAGAACATGGTTCCACGACACAACGTCCATTGAGTTTCTCAAATTTTGAAAGTTTAGAGAGATGCTATTTTAGTGGTAAAACGTTTTTAGACATATACTCCTACCAAAGGTTTTATTTTGTGTTCACTCCTCCCCGTCTATACCTCCACTGATTAGGAATGGCATGTACTTATGTTGTTTGCCTTCTTGTATTACGAAGTTCTCTATCTACAATTTAAAGGATGAGTTGTGGTGTGTGTACCATTGCACATCGTGTCAAATATTGACTTATATTTCTTCTAGATCAAATCAAATAATGGCTCAGCGGCACTTATAAAATGGAGTTCATTACAAGGGAAAACAAATATATTGCACAAATTAATCATCTAAATATAAAATGAGAAACACACAAGGCAGTCGATGTCTTTCATCCCAACGTAGACTTGAGCTTGACGCAAACGACAGTCACAATCTATCGTAGATTCATACTAAGAATCAGCAATCTCACAAGACATAAAGTGTTAGCCAAAAACAAAAGACAACAAATACTCAAATGATCACTTTCATCCCAACGTAGACTTGAGCTTGACGCAAACGACAGTCACAATCTATCGTAGATTCATACTAAGAATCAGCAATCTCACAAGACATAAAGTGTTAGCCAAAAACAAAAGACAACAAATACTCAAATGATCAGAAAAGATTACACGTGTTTGTATAAATTTTAAGACTCGGGCGAGTAGTCGATAATCCTTTTAGGCTATCTCCAATGGCAAAACCAAATTTGGATAATCAAAAGTTGCTACATCAGCTTTTGATTATCCATTTAAGATATTGCTAAGATTAGAAATGTAAAAGTCTACAATGGCATAATCAAAATTGGATAACAAAAACTTGTCACATCACATTTTCAAATTACAAAAAACTAAAAACTGTGAACAGACTCATATTTGGTACAACTAATACCTTAATTCCTGTCTTTTAAGATTTTTAGACCGTTGGTCTATAGAGATAGAGAATCTGCAACGATGACCAACTAAGCTGCCATATTTAAGAGCTCTGCTAACAGCAGAGACAATTCGCAGAGAACCACGCAGAGACAAACGCGTTTGGCCCCATTTCGGGTCCCAAAAAAATCTAGAAAAATATCCATAAATTTTTGAATATTATTTTATGGGGCCCTGTAAAAAATCAGCTCCAGTGGATATTGGTAAGTATTATTTTTTGATTCGTAGGGGCGAAACTGCTCAGTTCGCTCTTACGAATCAAAAATTAATACTTACCGATATCCACTGGAGCTGATTTTTTACAAGGCCCCATAAAATAATATTCAAAAATTTATGGATATTTTTCTAGATTTTTTTGGGACCCGAAATGGGGCCAAACGCGTTTGTCTCTGCGTGGTTCTCTGCGAATTGTCTCTGCTCATAGTTTTTTTGTTTAAATAGCTAAGGCGCGCACTACACAATATATAGGCTATGAAGGGCTCCCTAAGACTAAATGGAATTCTTCAATAGGACCGTCTACTCTCACTATCGATACTCGCTCTCTAAAATTTTTGTAGTTTGAGATATTCTTAAAAGACCATTTTACGCTAGCACTCCTACTTGCGAACACGCACACATATTATGCGACTAAGATCCCACCATACTGATCTGATTCACAATTACAGTCCAACGAGGTTTTTTTTTTTATATATATATTTAGCGGATAAAAAAAAGGTTACGTTTTTTATATTAAAAGCAAATCCCTAAGGCATTGAATAATCTCTCCATTAGTACATTTGCACAAATAAAAGGAGTTCATCAATTATTTCATGAGATAAAGATCAAAATAAATTAAGATAACCAGCATTATATATGTTTTTTTGTATAAAAAAAGTGAGGTGTCAAAGTAACGCCCCTTTCTAGTTATGTCCTCTAGTGTTTTTGTAACCTGAAAGACTATATATATGCACGGCCCAAAAAACAAACTTGGTCAAAGTTTGTCATTGTTCAATTGGTTGTGGTGATTCGGATTCGGTTGGAAAGACGGAAAGGAATGAAATCTTGTATTATACTATTCTTAAACGTCATAATAATACTAGCTAGGGCATATCCACATTTATATTGGAAATGGTTGCCGTCCAAAATGATAAGATAATTCTAATTGGAACTGTTCATTTGTTGCAGTCAACGGTTTGAATGTATTTTTACACTTTTATTGGTAAGAGTGTATTTTTACTAGTAAAAGTATATGAAAAATCCGAACCATTAAATCTACCATTAGACCGGAGAGGAGTTGGACCCATATTTTTATTTGGTTAAAAGTCGTCCCTGACCTTTTAGGGTTTGTCCTTTCAACTTTGTCCTACTTCATGATTTAGCAATATCCGAGGACATATGCCTAGTAAAATGAGTAGAGAAACAACTTAAGAGCCCAATTGGTAAGTGATGCAAGGGAGGCAAAAGGGTGTGAGAAGACATAAAAGAGCACTAACAAAGTACAAGTGCTTCAGTGGGGACAATTGACAATTGGGGGTGGAATTTGCACTATAATGGAAGGGCATAGAATCTCCCTTTTACAAAGAGAAAGAGAGCTACCATGCTAGATTTCTTTTTCTCCTTTTGTGATGTAAAATTTCTATGATGCCCCAGTGTGGTATTGGGGCATCATGCCCCCATTTAATATAGACCACTAGATTAGGTTTTAGGTTAATCTGGACCCTTGGATCAAAACCACCTCCTAAAAGTAAGGTGGTTTTGCGTTTTTTCAACCATTATATCATTCTGTATTATTGAAGTTTAAAAAAATAGTATATTTAGATTTATAAATTTGATTTGAGTAATTTAGTTAGGAAGTCTTTCAATTTTAGAATTAAGTATTCTAGAGTATTTAGCTTATTTAGTTTTCTTTTAATAATATTTCTTTGGTCAAGAATAATAGTTAGTTTCTCATTTTGTAGTTCTCCTTTTCTTTTGTTTCCTAATACGTAGGGTTTTTCTATTTTAAATGGCATTGTACGATTTAGAGCAATTTGGTTGAATTTGAATAAGAAGAGAACATAGAGCTTTCTCTATATTCTGAGCTGGGAGATTTTCGTTGAACTACTTGTGAGTTGTGAGATTGTTTTCGTGTTGTTCTTTCTTTTCAACACGCTTCCCTACATTAGTTGGTATTAGAGCTTGCGATCCAATCCCAAAGGATATATAGTTAGAGGAGGTGGAACTGCATGCAAATTAAGAAGGTAGAGATGCTACCATTGAAGACATGTATGCGCAAGAGGACGCTGCGCACTGATGTAGGAGAGGATGCAGCGGTAGAGGCCAGCCAGATGGCAATACATGTAAGGGTTGATGCATTGTCAAGGCAAGTGGCTGCTCTAGTCCCTAGAACTTGACCTAGCCATTGTTATCCTATCCGACATCCTGAGAAGGTCGAGGTTATGGAGGAGGAGGGTGAGAATGGCTGCCCGTTCGCTACGATAATGGCACGAAGGGGAGGATACGTGATTCAAGTAGATTTTACTGGACATGAGTCGGACTTCAAAAGTGATGACACATTCGACAGGTAAAGGTTGTGTGAATCCTAAAGGATTTCTCGATGCAATTAATTATGTGGTGGAAGAAGTCGCGGTTGAGTGGCCATTCACTACAAAAGTTGTTCCAAATCCAATGCGAGCAGATACACCTTTTTGGTGGAGATCAAAGATGAAATTGTCCAAGTGTGGCTGGCTTGAAAGCTGACGCCTTTAACCATCTTCGAATAAGCTTCCCTGCATCATTTTACTTCTTTTTTTCTTCTTTTTTTTTCCTGAGAAACTAATTCATTGAACCAAAGCAACTATCGGAGCAAAGGACATACACTACTGTAGGGTTAGCAATGGGACGGATTGGGGCGGGAGAGTATTATCCCCATCCTCGATCCTTGAACCCCTTCCCTGTCTCCGCCCCGATCCCCAACGGGGATTTGTTTTTTCCCTCCATTCCCACTCCAAATGGGGAATGGGGATCGATACCCGCGGAGATTCGGGGATCCAAAGTTTTACCAAAGAAAGAAGAAAAAAACAGATTTGCTAATTAAACAACAGAAAACTAAAAAGAAACTTTTAATTAATGAATAAAAGATTCAAAATAAGATGCAGAACTTTATAGTCAAAGCTAAAGTAAAAAAGAAACTTTTTATAGTTGAAGATGAAGTAAAATGAACACAAATTTGCTTACACTACAGGCAACCAAACGAAAGAGATCGAGTGGTAGAGCACAAAAGGAAAACTAAACCATGCCCTGAACAATAACACCACCACCAAGACAGGTCCCAGGACCATAAGCACAACATAAAACATCTCAAATGGAAAACTAAACCATGCCCTGAACCAGAAACATAGATGGCAACCAAAACAGGCTACAAAAGGATTAGGAGACGACTAAAATTTGAGGGTGAATCTGCCACTACTCCATTCAAGCCCATTTGTTAGTCTGTTTTCTTCGAGTTCTTCCAAGAAGGGATGCATGATCTTATCAGTCTCAATTCTAGCAATAACCCCCTCAATCCCTGAACATTTGAGCTAAAGATCCTCCCAATATTGCTCACTCCCCAAAGATGACAAACGACAGTAGCCAAAGATAGCTTGAAAACCACGCAGCATATGTCTTTTCATTACTGTGCAATCTACGTCCCGTTATAAGGTCAATTGTGCTCTTTGAATGCCGTTCTTCCTCAAGAAATAACCCCGAATTTAATTGACTTGAGAAAGGGCACTCAAAAAAAAAAAACTGATCATGATTTCCAACAGCATTCTTGGAAAGGCCTTTTAACTTCTTCTTTTTTTACCAGCAAAGAAAGAATTTTCATTCCAAAACCAAAAAATTTCTTAATATGTAGACAGATACTAGTATTGTTGTGTGCATGCTTTACAAACCTCTGTAGTCTTGGATAGTTTCCCTGCATTTCCGTCATAGTTTGGAGGCATCGTTAACATTACTGTACATACATGTATGTCTATATTAACAAATTACAACCATCCTTGTTTCCTTATAGTATTTTACTGATAAAAAAGACGAGAGGAAATTACCCACCCCCCCCCCCCCCCAAAAAAAAAAAGACGAGAGGGGGCAATAAACCAGTAGCCGAGGATACATAAATAGAATAGACGGAGAATCCCACCAGATCGGGTGAGTTATAGCCTAACTCAAGCCCCAAGCAATCATAAGAGCAAGTCACAAGCTGTCGCTCGAAACTTGAATCACTTGGTCGCTAAACCCATTGGCCTCTAGGCTGTACTACCAATATTTGAAGACCATCCCTTTTGGCCTTTGTCAAGCTAACCTTTTTGTTGGACTTTCCATCCGTGCTCCTCTTGGAAAAAGCAGCATTGGTATATCAAGACTCATATCAGACTTTCACAAAAGGATTTTGAGTAATCTGTGAAGTACGAGCCATGAAATCTAATGTCTCCCCTTGGCAGTTCTTCCGATGCATTCAAATTATAGTATCGGAGCTGATTCTTTCACACAAGGGGCTTGGGGACACTGCCGTGAAATCGAATGTCTTATTTTTTCAATTATCCCGTCTTGACTTTACGTATATGTAACCACCAAATTCAGCCATTAATTTGCACGAAGTCCGGACAAACAGAGATCAGATAATTAAGCATTATTTGTGCAAATAACTTGTATTGATTTTATAAAGGGAATTCACCCAATTAATTGCTTAATCAAGTACATTACCAAGAAACAACGTAAGGAGGGGGAAAAAAATACACGAAATAGTGATCAAAGGATTGATAATAAACTAGTCCTGGACTATCTAAAATATGTCCTTGCAGAGATAAAAGCTTTATTCATCTGCATTGGCACTTCTGGGCCATTCTGAGGTCTCCTCTTTCGGTGGTGTATCGAGTTGCAGACCGAACTGCAGCGAGAAACAGAAAGAGCTGTGGTGTTTGAAATCGGAGTCGAATGGATGAACAACGGCGGAAAGAGATTCGTGATGTCTTCCAGCGGTTTTCTGCTTGTTCTTCTCCTTTTCTTGGTTGGAACTGGGGAAACCGCTCCGATTGTATTGCCTTGCTTTGACAAGGGAGGGGGAATGTTCTCTTTGTTGTTTTCACAAAGACCTAGGATTGCCATCCGGGTGCTGAATGTGTGTATGGAGAGAGAGAGAGAGAGAGGTGAAATGGAGGGGAGGCATGAGGAGGTATTTGTAATGGTGGAGGGAGGGAATTGGGTTTTGGAGGGGAGATTGGAATTTTGGGATTGGGGGTGGAATTGAATTTCAAGTGGATTCTGTTTTGGCCTATGGGGATGGTTTCAATTTTTTCATTTTCAAGGAGAGAGGCGGAGGGAGGATTCCCCAGTTTTCGTTTTTGGGTTTTGGTTTTTTCGAATTCTGGAGGGTACAAACACCCTCCAATAAAGAATGCGCGCGCTCTTTTTTGAGCTGTGAAATTTGGAACAGGAGGGAAATTCACTCTCTAGTGTACTCCTGGCCCACTTTTAACTTTGACTCCCAGTACAATTTTTTTTTTTTTTTCAGATTTTTTATTTCTAAAAGATACAGAGTAGGGGTGTGCACGGGTCGGGTTCGGCCCGACCCCGACTGGTCGGGTATTGAATTTTTGGGCCCCGACCCCGAACCGAAGGAGTGGGGGTAACCGTCCGCTTGCCCGATTTTTTTGGTCGGGTCGGGTCGGGTCCGGCCAAAACCAAAGTAAACTATATGAATTCGTTACCTTTTTGTCGGGGCGGGGCGGGGCGGGTAAGAAAAAACCGAGCCCCGAACCGAAAACTTATTTTTTTTGGAAAAATGTACCCGTACCCGACCGAACCACATGTTCGGCCCCACCCGAAACCCTTCGGGTCGGGTCCGTCGGGCTCGATTTTTTTGCACACCCCTAATACAGAGCTTGTTTTGATCTGTTTTCGAAAATCGAAACCAGTTATCAATAACTTGGAAACAAGTTCAGTGTCTCCACCCCTTTTAAAGATACCGTAAGTTTTGGCATAACGGAACTATTACAAGCATAACCAAAACTATTACAAATATAACAGAACCATAACAAGGCATAACTAGGGGTGTCAAATGGACGTATTTGGGCCAAATTGGATAAGTTGTAAGTAGATTGGGTCTTTAATGGGTCATTGTTTACACCATATATTTACCGCCTGTCGATGATCGACTGAAAGGTGACAATTATGAGAATGCTTCCTATTTTATTATTTCGTATTAATAATATAACTAGTTTTTATTTGTTTGTATTTTAATAAAGTGCAGGACACTTGGCTTGTTTCTACACATTTGAAAGTTGAAGAGAAGTTATTTAGACAAATGGCATGCTCCTACACACTTTGTAGTTTGTGGGAAGTTATTTGGACACTTGGAAGATAATTAGAAGAATGAAGAGTAGTGATAAGTTCGGAAGTTATTTCCTGCATATTTTGTTTTTCTATAAATAGCCTCTTTTGGCTTCATTGTTGTAATCTCTTCAACAAATCAAAGTCTTAACTTTGTTCTTAATTTTTGGCATTACTAACCCATTTTCTAGGTTATAATTAGGAGTATGAGTAGAATTAACTTAATTTTCTTACTTTCAATGAGGATCCATCCTTCTTGATTGTAATTCTACCTTGGAAAAATAACAAAGTCCATTTGTTATTTTTCTTTCGCTTTACCCCACTTCACTAAACCATCAATCCACTCCGCCCAATCGATGGGTCGATTCCGTTCTTGAAGATTGGCGGGTGACGGTCTGCTTTTACGAGTCAATTCATCACCACCAAAAAATAGTATTTGATTCATTTGTCATTTCTCTTCCGGTGAAGTCCTGAAATACGGCTAGGAACCTCAAATCCGTTTGTGGAAACAAGTCACATTCGCCCTTATTTTTGTTGTTGGCATTGTTTCTCGAAATCTCTGCCGATTTTGATCGAAGGAAAAATTGGTAAACAATTTTGATGCTACAAGGAGGGCTCTCATTACTAAATCAGAAGTAATGGCAACAATCAACTGTGAAAATGCAAGCCTTGCATGTAAGGCTTGAACATTTTGCAGAAATGGAATAACGGCCATTTGTTGGCCAACTTTGAGATCATTCTGGAAAAAGGAAAAAACAATCGACAGAATGGGAAGCCAGTTTAATGGAAAATTTTCAACCTTAAAGGAAAGGCTTGAACGATTTATTGCCGGCCATTTGTTGGCCATTGGTAATGGTTTTGTTAGACAAAAGTCTATCTGTTGAAACTCCTCAAAGAACACCTTGGAAGCCTTTGAAAGGTGGCATTCAACAAAATCTAGTCATATTTCGATTTCGCCTGTCCTTAGGTGATAAAAATGGGTTCTATCTCGATTGGACAAAAAGATCAAATACAACTGGAAGCCTTGAAATGGACAAAGGCCATTTATAATTTGTGGATCTACATGAGAAGCTTTCATCCAGATTTCAGTAAGGATAAAAAGAAGTTATTGGCCGAACCATAAATGACAAATAACCTTGATTGATATCGAGTTTGCATGGGAGCAAACTCATCTTTAGAAAGCCAAATTATGCAAAGTAAATGGCTTTGGTGTTGAACCTTGAAGGGAGTCGAGTATAATTCGACAGAAAAGCCTTGCCAGGTTTGATAATTTATTCGGGCGAAGAAAGCCATCAATTCATTGGCTAATATTCGGAGCAATTTTTGTTGGTCATCAACAAAATTGCATTGCTATAGACCAACCAGTAATACATTATCACGGCCCTATTATAACCCAGATCAACCTCGACAGAAAATTTTGATGAGGCCGTTGAAATTTTTTTAGGCAGTTGGGTGCCTATGTTGATAAGGCAACTGCCAATCACTACTTACTTGTAAAGGCCTGATTCAAACAGGCATACTATTATAATATGTCTATTGACGCCTAATAGTATGCCTATTGCCAACGGGGTCAGTATATATTGTACATGATCGATAGAAAATTTTGACAAGGCAATCGATGCCTATTTCGATTCAATACTGCCCGTGGTTTGAACAATTCGGTAACCGCAAGTTGGCACCTGTTTAGATTTCTTTTTCTTGCCTCAAATGAATTTGGGGGGCAAAAATTCATTTTTAGAAGAGCCAACTATAAAACTTAAATGGCTCGAAAGTTTGAAACTCAAAGTGAGTCGAATTATGAATATAATTCGACTAGAGTTTTTCAATTTAGACCATGAATGGTCGAAGTAGAAAATGGTCTCTTCACTCTATCTATACAGGTTAAGAATGGAGAAAACTTTCCCATGGAATATGAGTTCAAGCCAATTGTGACCGTGAATTATTGATCGACAAGTATCCATGAGTTAAGAGGGATGGAATCTCCGAAGCCATTTGTATTGGCTTTAGTCGAAAAAACACCAAGTGTTGGTCTATGCCACTTGTCTCACCATTGATCTTTGGCTAGCAGAAGACTTTCTGTTGAGGACTAATAGAAATGGCCAATTATGGCAAATCTATATTTTGGGCGTGACAGTGTATACATGCATGATTGAACAGGTTGTTTTGTGGTCAAGATTGGTTTATTCATTTTTAATCGACAACCTTTTTGCATCGGCCATTTGTACTAGTTTAACCTTAGGTTGACATGAATTCCAAGCATACAAAACCAGTCTCTGTCGATTGACAATCCATCAGGATACTTGGCTCTGTCGATTGATACTTGCAGGCTCCGTCGATTGACAATCCATCAGGATACTTGGCTCGAAATAAACCAATCTCTGTTGAATTAATGGTTTACACATGTCTATTGTGCTAAGGGTCATAATACTCCAATAGATCACATTTCCTCATTTCCTTTCTTTAGGAATTAGTTGAAGGAAAATTATCGACAGAGGGAATTTTACATCTTAGAAGCTAAATTTGGTTCTGGATGGCGGAATTGAGCCTTGAAGGCTTGTCGAAAAGTGAAAAGATTGTGTAAAATTTATCTAAAACTCTTCGAGAGTTGGGGGACATAAATGTTTACACCGTAAAAGGTTATCACCCGTCGATATCGACAGAGGAGTGATTTAAAACTAGTTAAATTATTCATTTGGGTTACGTTAGTACTTCACCCAAATGAATAAGGGGGGCATTGTTTACACCATATATTTACTGTCTGTCGATGATCGACTGAAAGGTGACAATTATGAGAATGCTTCCTATTTTATTATTTTGTATTAATAATATAACTAGTTTTTATTTGTTTGTATTTTAACAAAGTGCAGAACACTTGGCTTGTCCCTACACATTTGGAAGTTGAAGAGAAATTATTTGGACAAATGGCATGCTCCTACACACTTTGTAGTTTGTGGGAAGTTATTTGGACACTTGGAAGATAATTAGAAGAATGAAGAGTAGTGAGAAGTTAGGAAGTTATTTCCTGCATATTTTATTTTTCTATAAATAGCCTCTTTTAGCTTCATTGTAATCTCTTCAACAAATCAAAGTCTTAACTTTGTTCTTAATTTTTGGCATTACTAACCCATTTCTGGGTTATAATTAGGAGTAGGAGTAGGATTAACTTCATTTCTTACTTTCAATGAGGATCCATCCTTCTTGATTGTAATTCTACCTTAGAAAAATTTGTTATTTTTCTTCCGCTCCACCCCACTGCACTAAACCATCAATTCACTCCCCCCAATCGATGAGTCGTGTAACGACCATGATTTTCGGTAAATAAAAATTTTGTTAAATATTTGAATTTTATTTTAATTACTTGGATTGCTTTTAAAATTCCTTGTTAATTTCTAATAATCCGTCATAATTAGATTTGAGACTTATAAAATTATATCTTTTCGCGCCAGATAATCTAGTCATTTTCTAAAGACAAGTATGCTTATAGAAGCACTTGTATATTTTCCTAGTGAGTATAATAAAATCTTAAAGTTATATTTCTTGGCTAGAAATTCTATTTGGCAAGTCTAGTTAATTCCGAACGAACTAGTTTGGCTAATCCAGTTATCTATTAAGGCTAGTTTCATCTAGTTGAACTCTATGACCCTTATGAATCCTCCTAGTTTCTAGATGAACATTTTCACTCACCCTTGAACCTTGTGAACCTTTCTACGCCCTAATCGAACCTCTTCAACCCTAGACTAGTAAATCATTGCACTTTCATGACTAGTCACTTCAAGACTTTATTTCCCATCATCTTTTCTCATCATTACCTGTTTACCCATTGGGTAATAATTCGTAGGGTAATTTGTATCCTTTGAGTAATAGAATTGAGACTTCCTATTGTCTAGGAAATAATACTACCATGGACTTTTCCCCTTTATCCATTGGACAATAACTACTAGGGAAAATTTTATCCCTTGGATAGTAGAAGTTGGTCTTGCCAATGAAAACCTATATTTGACAAGACAAATCATATAAGAATATTTGAACCATAGGAAGCTATTATTTTGCTTCCAAAAGAAGTAAACCTAGTCTTAACCATTTTCTTTTCATTGAGTTCTCACTTGAAAGCCATAATCCTTACTCTTTTCCTAGACCTAGTAAGCTAGACCTCTTAGTCTTTGGTGTACTTATATAGACTTATATATATGTACTTAGTACTTGAGAGAGAGAGAGAGAGAGAGAGAGAGAGAGAGAGAGAGAGAGAGAGAGAGAGAGAGAGTGGCGTGTGTGTGTGCATGTGATTTTGTACACTCAAACAAGCTACCCTATTAAACCAACTTCACAAGCTTGACAACCCATTCCTTGGTCACTTTTAACATAATCCTAGCCATTCATTTTGTGCTTTCTTGCAAGTAAACCATCCTAGGACAAGACAAGGCCAAAAGCCCTTCATGATAATCTAGGTTTTGGACCTAAAATTGGATGACAAGTCATGGCATGCCTAAAAATGTGATTGACTACACAATGGAGCAAATCCATGGGAGAAAGAGAGAGAGGGAAATTCGGCCAAGGAGAGGGAGAGAGAGAGCCAAGATTTTTCCTATAAATAGGACCTCTCACTTGCCATTCAACTCACACCTTCAAACCCTCCAACTTCTCTCTAGAAAATCTTAGTGTTTGTGTAGTGTTCTTGAAGTTCTTCCTTTGTTTTTGAGTTCTTCAAGAAACTCATCCAAGACCGCCACTAAACCACCACTCGACCACATTTTCGATCCAAAAAGTTTAGTAGTATAGTCAAGAACTAGTTTCGAGAGAAATCTTTCTCTTTCGAAGCTACCGTAAGCTTACCTTAGCAAGTCACTCCGTTCGTTAACCGACGTACTTACTTTTCCGTAGCTGCCCTACCGCCAAGAAGAACGGTAGATTTTCCTTATTTACTATTTCTAAGTATATGTAGAATATCCCTAACCACTTTCTCTAAGTATATAAAGTTGTTTATTGCTTATAATGTTTGGAATGCATGATAGTTAACAAACTTATTTTTGCTAATGGAAGTATGAACATGTTGGAATAATTGACTTTTACTCTAATAAACATATGTTGTTTTGAACTTCCCATAAAAGAGAAAAGAACGGTTTTTGAAAGATAAGAATTTAACGCTTGATTAGAAGTATTCGTATTTTAATCTTAGGATAGTTATGAGCATGTATACGTGATTACTAGGATTATTTGTCTTGATGTGTGATAAAGCATAAGTGGTATCTACTCTAAAGACGTTCATACATGTGGCGTTATGCTTAAAGTTGTGATATGAGCATGATAAAGTAATATAGAGTTGGATGATCTTGCTAGTTTAATTTCAAGATTATAATGAATGATTTATGTTTACTTATGTGAAAAGTCTTGCCGCGAAGTCTTTGCATGAAAACGAGACACGGATATTGAGAAAGTAGAAACATGATACCTAGGGTGTGTTAATGGCAAGGTATGTTTTGAAACCGCAATGTGGCCGGACGTGGTAGCCCATTGTGTGTAAGAAAATCCGCAATGTGGTCGGACTTGGTAGCCATTGTGTGGATTTACAGAAACTGCAACGTGGCCGAACTTGGTAGCCCGTTGTGTGAATGAAAACTCGCAATGTGGCCGGACTTGGTAGCCCATTGCGTGGATTGTGAAAACCACAATGTGGCTGGACTTGGTAGCCTATTGTGAAGATTTCCAATGGGGCCAGACGTGGTAGCCTCATTGGTAATATGGCTTGGTTATCCGCGGAGATGAGCCAATGCAAGTTTTGTGTGCCAATGGGAACTTGGCGTGGCGGAACCATTGTGAGGATACTTGGGAGACCGGCGCGGCGGAACCGAGGTTGGGTGTGTAAATAATGATTTTGAAAATGATGATTTGGTGCAAAAATGGTGACACAGTCTACGACAAATCGCGTAGGAGAAACTCAGAAAATCAAGGACACCAACGTTAGTTTGAATAGTGAATGTGGATGTGTCATTATTAACTGTTTTATTAGATATGCATGTACTATGTGGAAATCGTTAATATTATGATCTAATGTTTGTAATTTAAGTGTTAGTGGGTATGGATTATTCTATTGAGCTCTCGTAGATAGCTCATGGTGTTACCTTTGGTGACCCTGACATATTATACTGGTGGCGACGCTGGTATAACGTGTCAGACTTTGTAGATGATCAAGATGAGCTATACACCTTAGAGGCCTTTGGAGCTGAAGAGTTGGCTAGGATGGAGGAGCAGGCAGAACTGTAGTTAGGAATCCTAATTTTCCTCCCTTTTGTAATGAAAGTACTCTTATGGAGGTTGTGATGTAATAATGAGCCAGACTCTATTTTGAAGTTCCAATAAAATTGTCTATGTAACGTACCCAAAATTAGGGGCGTTACAGGTCGATTTCGTTCTTGAAGATTGATGGGTGATGGTCTTCTTTTACGAGTCAATTCATCACCACCAAAAAATAGCATTTGATTCATTTGTCATTTCTCTCCGGTGAAGTCCTGAAATACGGCTAGAAACCTCAAATCCGTTTGTGGAGACAAGCCGCATCAGCCCTTATTTTTGTTGTTGGCATGGTTTCCCGAAATCTCTGCCGATTTCGATCGAAAGAAAAATTGGTAAACAGTCATTGACCTATTTAGACTCATTAATTATGAGTTCAACTACTCATACTCAACCCGACCTATTTATTTAAAATTAGGAATGGCAATTTGCACCGAACCATAATCGAAGTTTTTTTCCGAACCTTAAACAAAATTTTCCCCGTGGATATGGGTATAGTTGAGGCCTTGGATAACCGAACGGGTATCGATTCGGTTATGGTTTAACTGTTACCCAAACCGAACCTATACCCTAACCGAATTGAACCGAAATATTAAAATTACAAAAATACCCTTTGTGTATAAGTATAACATTTGGTGTGTAGAGTTTTACTTAAATCAGATCGGCTGCTGCCACCCCTCCCCTCCCTCCCTCCCTCCCTCCCTCCCTCCCTCCATCCAATTGACCCACATTATCTGCTTCTAACTCAAATCAACTCTCTTTATCCACGATTAAAGTCATGATCGCTCTCAAATCTATTCCAATTTATGACCCCTTCGGTTTTCAATCGTCAAGATCCGGTGGAAATGAGTGCGTCGATTCAATTCATTCTCTAGCGGTTCAATTCATGCTGTTGAAGATGCCATGAACAGGTCTCATCTTCCTCCATTTTGCAAACTTCACTTTCATAATTTAATGACAACGGCGGGGCCATAAAGTTTGTGACGGCCAGTGACAACACCGTCGGCAAGACTTGCATGCTGATTTCCTACGCCAGTAACACTTTCCCTACGTTAAAGTTTCAAACTTCGATTGTTAAGATCTTTCCCTTCTGTTTTGTTTCATTTGTTAAAATCTGATGTAAGAGTGACTCTTTAGCCGTGTTTTGGCTTTTCTTCTGATAAAAAAAATAAAAAAATTAGATAGATAAGATCTGTTCTGTGCAAACCCGGCCCTGATAATCTGTTTTCTGAAAAAAAAAAAATTGGTTTCTAATTGATTTTGGTTACCCATTCGGTTCGGGGATTACCCGAATCCCGTTTGGTTTGGTTATGGTTCATTCCTCTCCTTCCTGTTTGGGTATCGGGGCGGATTTGGATAGCCTTTCGGTTTCGGGAATCCGGTACGGAAATCCCCATATCCTCCCCGAATGCCATCCCTATTTAAAATCAAACTTGACCCGCCCATTAACCCAATTACAGTTTTACTTTTTTTTGTTCTTTTTTTGTTTATCTTAGATAAAAATGTAAAATTCTGATATACCAATAATAATTTTATAAAGCACATGAAAAAATTGAGTGACTTATTTTTGTCCTTATTCAAATTTTTTTTGCATTTGTTTGTTTTGCGTCAAACTTTTGTAACTTATTGATTCGTCCCAACAAGAGAAATCGGAAAAGTAAAATTTTTTGATCAAAACTCATAATTTTTTGAATAAAGACAAAAATAAGTCAATAAAACAACTTTTTTTACTTATCTTTGTCTTTTTTAGAAAATTAATTAGTTTCGATCAATTTTTTTACTTTTCTAATTCCTTTCACCTAGACAAATCAATAAGTCACAAAAGTTAGATGCAAAACTGTAGAGACCCAAATAATTTTTAATTTTTGAAATGTTAATTAAATGCCCAATCGAGAAAATATGGATTAGTTGGTGGATATTTGGATTGAGGACTAGAGCGAAGGAATAGAGAATTGAGGGAGTGTGGTGTAATAAAAAGATACATGACTATATATAGGGGTGTGTGAGGAGTAGGAGAACATTTTTTATCTCCATTATCTCTCTCATCCGTTCTCCTTCTCTCTCCACTAGCTATCTCTCTCTCTCCTCTCCTCTCACTCAAAACTCCACTCAATCTCGCAAAATCTTCAAGAATCAACCTCCCTCAAGCCTTCCATTCGCGTTCTTAAGCTCGGAGATCCGTGGGTCAAGCTTGAATCGAAGTTTCGGAGTTCGAAAGGTTAGGGCTCGTTCAAAAATGCTTGAATCTCGGCCATTGTTGCGAGGTAGGGACTTCTTTACCTCTTCTATGTGTTTATGTGTTGATTTGGTGTAGATTCGTGCCTTGGGTTGTTGGATTTTGGTTATTGAGCATGCCTTGAAAATTTGCTGAAATCGCTACCCGAAGCCCCGTGGTATCGATACGGATTATGTGGCGTATCGATATAGTAAGCTTATCTTTTTGGACAGTTAATGTTGTATCAATACGGATTATGCGCGCATCAATACCAGGAGCTTAACTCCAGTTTTGCTCCTATTGCTTCTCCGTCGATTGTTTTGACCCCCAATCACTTCTAAATCCTTTTGGACACCTCCTAACCTATCTTAATCTTGTCTAATTGACTTCCTTTGACTTCTCCATGCTATCCTTGTTCCGATGGTCTTCCGCTAGTAAGAATCGAATAAGAAATTATGTAGTTAAAACGTCGTTAGAGTGTATTCTATAAATTATTGGTACTTGCGATTGTTTATGGTGCATTTGTGATGACGTAGGCATAATGTATGATGTTTTACCTAAGAATGGATCATGGGAGAGTCTTAGCTTGCGTATTGTATGAGAAAATAGTTGATCGGGTCAGAAATTGGTTTAGGGAGCCCCGTAACGCAAGGAGTGGTAATACAGAGACTTAGAGGGGTTTCGGAACGCAAGGGGTGGTAATACGGTAACCCGAGTCGTTAGGGATCACCGTGATGCACGGGGTGGTAACACGGTAATCCTTGTGGCGTTGTACGGTAACGCAAGGGGTGGAAATACAAATGGTGGGAGTTGGGTTAGCGAGTCGAGTTGGGATTATCTAAGTCGTTTGTGTCACATGACTTACGCACTTAAACTGGATAGAAGTTCATTTACAAGTCGATTGATTACTATATAAATTCAAGCTGAGTTTTCTTATTCTTCTTCGTTTGCACTTATCAACATGTTTGCATTTAGCATTGGTAAAGACTTTCCTGCTGGGCTAGTGTAGCTCAACAAAATCCTTCTTTTCAGGTTCTAATGCTGGGCAATAGACTGCATGCAATGGTGTGCTTGGACATGAAGATTTTTTTTGGAAGCTAATTTCATTTAGTTACTTATTCATCTTTGTAATAAACTTACTTTTGGCCAAAGATGGCTTTGTAACTAATTTACTTGTGAACTATCTTTTGACTAAAGTTTGTAACATCCTGAATATGTCGTATTGTATCTAAGTTAATGTTGGGCCGTAGTGCCAAGGTTGTATTTCTTAAATCATGGGGACTTGTTTGTAAATTAAACAGGTGGGAAACTCTTTTGGGTAATATGTACGATGCGCGAGGTTCTTTTATTAAAATGTATTACTTATTTATGTTAAAAATCAAGGACGTGACAAATTGGTATCAGAGCGTCTAGGTTTGAATACTTTGAGACCGTAGGGAGACTTCCAGTCTCATGGGTTCAAAATGTCAGGCCTTTTGCATAACATATGTGTGCTTGTGTGCATTGTTATGACATGACTTACGTGGCTTTGCGTTTCAATATAGTAGAGCGGCGTGGAGTTGTTTTAACCCGTGTTGGGATAGTTTGGGGCTTTGACCTCATGAAATGATGCTGTCATTGATGAAACTTCTCTTTCTTATAACTTGTAGCTAGATGCCTCCGAGAACGCGTGCTAGGGCAGGTGAAAGTAGGGGTGGTCGTGGCCGAGGTCGTGGTCATGGCCGAGAAACACCGATTGAGGATGCAGTTAGCCATCATGGAGAGAATCCGAATGGGAATCCGGGGGAGGGGACCGGACACGGTTAGGGAGAGGAGGTACCAATCGTTCAAAATCCTTTTGCTAGGGATTTCGTTGCGGCTCTTGCGGCTGCAAACCTTTTAAATCCTGCTCCTAGGGAAAACACAGATAGTCGTGCTATGATAGCAATGTGGGAGTTCAGTCGTAGAAATCCACCTACGTTTAATGGGTCTAGCAGTGACCCTCTTGTGGCCGATCATTGGCTAGCTCAAATCTGAAAACTTTTCAGGGCTCTTCAGATAACGGAAGATGACTTGCGGGTGAATATCGTAGCCGTTCAGCTTACCGGGGAAGTGAATGAGTGGTGGGAGTTGGCCTTAGAATCAAGGAAAGACGCAAGGAGAGCGGCAAAGACCGCGGCTCAAGCAAATGAGCCAGATATTGAGAACTTAACTTGGGCGGAGTTTGAGGTGCTCTTCGAGGAGCAATACTTTCCTGAAACGAGTCGTGAACAGATGAGGGAAGAGTTTGAGAAGTTGGAACAAGGGGATATGATGGTGTCGGAGTATGCTTTGAAGTTTCAATCTTTGTCCTATTTTGCGCCAAAGTTAGTGGCAACCGAAGAGAGGAAGTGTAGGCGATTTGAAAGGGGGTTGCATGAGACCGTGAAGAAGTTTGTTGTGGCGCAACGCAAAGGGAAGTTTTCTAAAGTCGTTGAGTGTGCACGGAGCATTGAGACACCTAAGGAGGCACCCAAAACCTAAGGTTTGGGAACCAAGACAACCAATGGGAGGTGTGAGTTCTTCGTCGGGAAGTTTCGGTAGTCAAGGGAGGAAGAGACAACGAGATCAATCATCGACTTCACAGGGTCCGTCAAATTTTAGGCCTCCACCTTCTTCTTCGTTCGGGACTCGAGGAGTTTCCAATAGACCCTCAAACATATGCCACGAGTGTGGTCAGACGGGGCACATTCGCGCCCAATGCCCGCGACTTTTGAACACGTGCTTTACTTGTGGGAAGCCCGGTCACTTTGCTAGAAATTGCCCACGTGGAGAAGGGGCACGTAGTGAGTCGGGTTCAATGCAACAGCTGAGGGGTGGACAAGGTTCTGGCCGGCAGTCGTTTCGGGGTACTTAGAGACAGCAACAGTCTCACTTTCGTCAGACCACTTCAGTTCAGGGATCTCAGGCTGAGAGAGGAGCTGGTTCATCTACACCTACCCAAGGTTCCAGTCATCGGGGTGGACATGCTCAGGGTCAGACTACTCAGGGGAGGGCTTTTGCTATCACATCTACCATTCCGCCCCCACCACCTCCTGTCATTTCTCAGGCCCCGGAAACATCGATCGTGGGGGTACATTTCTCTTGTTTAACTCCTTCGCTAGAGTATTATTCGATTCTGGAGCATCGCATTCTTTTATTGCTGCATCTTTTACTTGTGCTTTGGAATTGGAAATCAAGAGTATTAGTCGTCCATTGTTTGTTGACACATCTATAGGAGGTAGGTCGCCATTAAATCACATTTGCCGGGATTGTGAGCTTATTATTCAAGATCGTCGTTTTATTTTTGATTTTATTGTGCTGAATATGTCGGGGTTCGACCTTATTTTGGGAATGGATTGGCTGTCGACGTTCCATGCTACTATAGATTACTTCAAGCGTCGGGTCCGTATTTGTCCGCCTGGGGGTTCTTGTTTTGAGTTCTTCGGGGAGTGTCGGGAACCGATATAACCATATCTGTGTGAGTCTCGGGAGCATGAGTCAATGTATGCCTTATTAGCGAGTATGGCGTTAGATGAGGATGTGTCTGCGCGTGGGGAGCTACCTTTTGTTGTTTGTGATTTTCTGGACGTGTTTCCAAAGGAGTTACCCGGTTTACCACCCAAGAGAGAGATTGAATTCACTATCGACTTACTTCCTGGCATCGCTCCTATCTCCATACCTCCTTATCGCTTAGCACCCGCCGAATTAAGGAAATTGAAGGTTCAGTTGCAAGAATTAGAGGATTTGGGGTTTATTCGTCCGAGTACGTCACCGTGGGGAGCACCGGCCTTGTTCGCCCAAAAGAAAGATGGGTCGCTTCGTCTATGTATTGATTATCGTAAGTTAAACCGCGTCACCATTAAGAACAAGTATCCAATGCCTAGAATCGACGACTTGTTTGATCAACTTCGAGGCGCAACCTGTTTCTCTAAGATCGACTTAAGGTCCGGATACCACCAGTTGAGGGTTCGGAGGGAAGACATTCCTAAGACCGCTTTTCGTACCCGGTATGGCCACTACGAGTTTGTTGTTATGCCCTTTGGATTGACAAATGCGCCGACAACTTTCATGGATTTGATGAACTGCATCTTTTGTGCTTATCTCGATCGTTTTGTAGTTGTTTTTGTGGACGATATCCTTATCTACTCACCTTCGGAGGAGGAACACCAAACTCACCTTTCTATCGTTCTTGAACTTTTGAGAGAACATTGTTTGTATGCCAAACTTAGCAAATGTGAATTTTGGTTGTCCGAAGTCAAATTTTTAGGTCACATTGTATCGAAGGATGGCGTGTCCGTTGATCCGGGAAAGATAGAGTCCGTAATGAATTGGCAACGACCAAAGAATGTGTTCGAGATTCGTTGTTTCTTGGGCTTGGCCGGGTATTATCGTCGTTTCGTACTTGATTTCTCTCACCTAGCGGCTCCGTTGACTAAATTGACTCGTAAGGGGACTCATTTTGTTTGGAGTGACATGTGTGAGAAAGCCTTTGAAGAATTAAAGAGAAGATTGACTACCGCGCCGGTTTGATCGTGCCCGAACAGGGAGTTAGCTACTCCGTGTATTGTGATGCTTCGAAAGAGGGGTTGGGGTGTGTTTTGATGCAGTTGGGGCGAGTGGTAGCATATGGATCGCAGCAATTAAAGACTCACGAGTGGAACTACCCTACCCATGACTTAGAACTTGCGGTCGTCGTCTTTGCATTAAAGAGTTGGCGTCACTATCTTTACGGTGAGAGGTTCAAAGTTTTTTCCGATCATAAGAGTCTAAAATACTTGTTCTCTCAAAAGGAGCTTAACTTGCGACAACGCCGTTGGATGGAACACTTAGAGGACTACGACTTTGAGTTGCAATATCATCCGGGTAAGGCAAACGTGGTAGCGGATGCATTGAGTAGAAAGTCGACACACCTTGCGAGTTTAGCCATCCACGAGTGGAAAATGATGAACAACTTAGGTTCGTATGCGCTACATTTTGAAGACTTCTGTGATGGAGTCACTTTGTGCAACTTGACCATTCAATCAACTTTGTCGATTCGGGTAATTGAGGCTCAACGGCAAGATGAAGAAGCGGGAGAATTTCGTACCAAGTTTCTTAGTGAAAATGCCCGAGAGGGGTGGATGATACACACCGATCAAGGTTTACGATACCAAGGAAAATTGTTCGTACCCATTTCGTGTCGGGAGGAAATTTTGAGGGAATTTCACCACTCACCGTTAGCCGTGCATCCGAGAGGGACGAAAATGTACCATGACTTGCGTAGACAGTTTTGGTGGCCGAAAATGAAGAGAGATGTTCTTATCTTCGTGTCTAAATACCTTACGTGCCAACAGGTAAAAGCCCAGCATCAACGACCCGCGGGGGGGTTGCAACCATTGCCAGTGGTCGAATGGAAGTGGGAGAACGTGACAATGGATTTCGTTACAGATTTACCGCGGTCGCCGAGGGGGCACGATGCCATTTGGGTGATAGTCGATCGATTGACCAAGTCAGCGCATTTCTTACCAATTCAAGTTACGGATTCAATTGAGACACTTAGTCGTTTATATATCCGTGAGATTATCCGTCTTCATGGGATACCCGTTTCTATCATGTCGGATCGAGATCCAAGGTTTACCGCGCGCTTTTGGCAGAGCCTACAGGCCGCACTTGGCACCAACTTATTGTTTAGCACCGCGTATCACCCTCAAACAGATGGGCAATCCGAGAGAACGATCCAAATTCTGGAAGATATGCTTCGAGCTTGCGTTATGGACTTTCGGGGTAGTTGGGAAGATCTCCTACCCTTAGTCGAATTCGCATAAAATAATAGTTATCAATCTAGTATCGAGATGGCACTATATGAAGCCTTGTATGGGAGACCATGCCGATCACCCGTTTGTTGGACCGAGTTGGGTGAGGCTATGCTGGTCGGGCCGGAATTGATCCAAGAAACTTCCGAGAACCTGAAAGCGATTCGTCAACGCCTTCTTGAAGCACAAAGGAGAACTACCGAGCAAGTTAAATTGATTCGCCAACAGTTGATAACCGCACAAAGTAGGCAAAAGAGCTACGCAGATCGTCGTTGCCGACCATTATCATTTGAAGTGGGGAATCACGTGTTTCTAAAGGTGTCACCCCGTCGGGGACTATCTCATTTTGGGCAAAGGGGTAAGCTTTCACCGCATTATATCGGGTCGTTTGATATTATCGAGAAGATTGGCGAAGTTGCGTATCGGTTGGCCTTACCACCAAGATTATCAAATGTTCAAGATGTATTCCACGTGTCGATGTTACGAAAGTATGAGCCGGATCCGTCAGACGTTCTAGAGTGGGCCGAGTTAGAGTTAGAAGCCGATGCATCTTACGAGGAGGAGCCGATATGTATCCAAGATTTGCGCGAGCAAGTTTTGAGGGGTAAAACCATTCCGTTAGTGCGAGTCTTATGGAGTCATCTCGGGAAAGAAGAGTCGACGTGGGAAAGGGAAGACGAAGTGAGAGAGAAGTATCCGCATTTGTTTCCAAGTTAGTCAATGTGAGTCGAGAAATTTCAACCTTATGATCGTTAGTTTATTGTTTGGTAATATGTATTGTTGCATGAGCATGATAACTTGATGCATGATTTTGGTTGGCTTGCGTTGTAAATTTCGGGACGAAATTTCTTTAAGGAGGATAGATTGTAGAGACCCGAATAATTTTTAATTTTTGAAATGTTAATTAAATGCCCAATCGAGAAAATATGGATTAGTTGGTGGATATTTGGATTGAGGACTACAATGAAGGAATAGAGAATTGAGGGAGTGTGGTGTAATAAAAAGATACATGACTATATATAGGGGTGTGTGAGGAGTAGGAGAACATTTTTTATCTCCATTCTCTCTCTCATCCGTTCTCCCTCTCTCTCCACTGGCTATCTCTCTCTCCTTTCCTCTCACTCAAAACTCCACTCAATCTCGCAAAATCTTCAAGAATCAACCTCCCTCAAACCTTCCATTCGCGTTCTTAAGCTCGGAGATCCGTGGGTCAAGCTTGAATCGAAGTTTCGGAGTTCGAAAGGTTAGGGCTCGTTCAAAAACGCTTGAATCTCGGCTATTGTTGCGAGGTAGGGACTTCTTTACCTCTTCTATGTGTTTATGTGTTGATTTGGTGTAGATTCATGCCTTGGGTTGTTGGATTTTGGTTATTGAGCATGCCTTGAAAATCTGCTGAAATCACTACCCGAAGCCCCGTGGTATCGATACGGATTATGTGGCGTATCGATACAGTAAGCTTATCTTTTTGGACAGTTAATGTTGTATCGATACGGATTATGCGCGTATCGATACCAGGAGCTTAACTCCAGTTTTGCTCCTATTGCTTCTCCGTCGATTGTTTTGACCCCCAATCACTTCTAAATCTTTTTGGACACCTCCTAACCTATCTTAATCTTGTCTAATTGACTTCATTTGACTTCTCCATGCTATCCTTGTTCCGATGGTCTTCCGTTAGTAAGAATCGAATAAAAAATTATGTAGTTAAGACATTGTTAGAGTGTATTCTATAAATTATTGGTACTTGTGATTGTTTATGGTGCATTTGTGAGGACGTAGGCATATTGTATGATGTTTTACCTAAAAATGGATCATGTGAGAGTCTTAGCTTGCGTATTGTATGAGAAAATAGTTGATCGGGTTAGAAATTGGTTTAGGCAGTCTCGTAACGCAAGGGGTGGTAATACGGAGATTTAGAGGGGTTTCGTAACGCAAGGGGTGGTAATACGGTAACCCGAGTCGTTAGGGATCACCGTGACGCACGGGATGGTAACACGGTAATCCTTGTGGCGTTGTACGGTAACGCAATGGGTGGAAATACAAATGGTGGGAGTTGGGTTAGCGAGTCGAGTTGGGATTATCTAAGTCGTTTGTGTCACACGACTTACACACTTAAACTGGATAGAAGTTCATTTACAAGTCGATTGATTACTATATAAATTCAAGCTGAGTTTTCTTATTCTTCTTCGTTTGCACTTATCAACATGTTTGCATTTAGCATTGGTAAAGACTTTCCTACTGAGCTAGCATAACTCAACAAAATCCTTCTTTTCAGGTTCTAATGTTGGGTAATAGACTGCATGCAATGGTGTGCTTGGACATGAAAATTTTTTTTGGAAGCTAATTTCATTTAGTTACTTATTCATCTTTGTAATAAACTTACTTTTGGCCAAAGATGGCTTTGTAACTAATTTACTCGTGAACTATCTTTTGACTAAAGTTTGTAACATCCTGACTATATCGTATTGTATCTAAGTTAATTTTGGGCCGTATTGCCAAGGTTGTATTTCTTAAATCATGGGGACTTGTTTGTAAATTAAACAGGTGGAAAACTCTTTTGGGTATTATATACGATGCGCGAGGTTCTTTTATTAAAATATATTACTTATTTATGTTAAAAATCAAGGACGTGACAAAAACTAACAAATGCGATTTTTTTTGAATAAAGACAAAAAAAAAAAAAAAAGAAGAGGTTATTGTGCGACTTTTCAATCCAAATCAACCCATATTATACATGTACACTTGATTACCATGTTCATTAAAATGGTCATATTACTGCTATACATTAAAATGACACACTATTACCAAACTATCCCGATTGACCGAAAAAAATCTATCTTTCTTTTCATTGATTTTTTTTCATCTAAAAGAATGTGGCTTGATGGAACATGTTCGATCATGCTATAGTTGTGTGAAAATCAGTAAACCAATATATTAACTAATCGATTACGATAAATTGGACCCAATTTTGCAGTGCCTGGATGTGGCATTAACTAATCTTTTTTTATGCCCCATTTGGAGCCCTTAAACAATGGGAAAAATTATTCATTAGCGGAACCAACCCTTTAAAAAAAAAGACAAAAACAACCACGTTAGTCATGAAAGGCACAAGTAGCAAGTCGTAGGAAATTTCGTAAACTTTAAATAATTTTACGTATCTGTTTTACATGTTTCGTGAATTGTTGTTCTGGTTTTCCTTCTCCAAATCGATGAATTGAAAGACAAAACCCTAGCTGTTAATTGGAAAAAAAATGAAATAGAAGCGAAAACTGTACAATAAACATCTATAGAGTCTCATTCAATGGAGAGAGAGAGACTTTGAGTATTGACCTTGATTGGAAAATGACTAGCTCTGAAGAAAACCCAAATCCATTCCTTCTCGGCCTACATGTCAAACACCCCACAAACCGTCCGTGCATTTTTTGTTGGGTAATGTTCATGATCCATTGGGCATTTAAGTTGACCCAATTGAAACCCAATTAATAAATGGGTTAGATGGGTTTGAACCCATTCTAACTCAACTAATAAATGGGTTTAGTTGAGTCTATTTTTTAAGGATGATGCTAAGGTGTCCCTGGTTAGTTTGGAGACACTGTAACTTTTGGCATAACTGACCATTAAAAGCATAACAATAACCAGTGATATGCATAACCAAAACCTTACAGAGGCATAACCCTCAAAATCCCCAGAAATTTTGGGGGTTATGCCTTTGTAAGGTTTTGGTTATACACATCACTGATTTTTGTTATGCTTTTAATGATCGATTATGTCAAAAGTTACGGTGTCCCCAAACGGCGGGCGGACACCGTAGCATTTTCCATATTTTTTAATAGGTGGATTTGAATTTCTTAGTAGGTTTGGGTTCAATTTGCCACCCCTAGGCATAACCAAAAACCAAGCAAGGCATAACCCAAAATCAACCAAGGCATAACCAACCAAGTTATGCCTTGTTATGGTTCTGATTATGCTTGTAATGATTTGGGTTATGCTTGTAATAGTTTTGATTATGCTCATAATGGCTTTGTTATGCCAAAAATTACGGTATCTCCAAAATGGGTGGAGTCACTGAAGTCATTCCAATAACTTTGCTTCTAAAACATAAAAACAAATTTTGTTTCAGAAACGATAATGCTAGGGATAAAGAAAACTTACCTCAAAAGTGCCTCGAAAAGAGCAACTAGTGATTGCAATTCACTTTGATATGTGAGACCCGATCATCAAAGTGAATCTCAACCATTGAATGTTTTTTTTTAGATACTTTTGGGGTAAATTTTCTTTATACCTAACATTACTTAAAATTTCAAATCTTGAGATCATTGAAGGTTTATCCGATCATTGATTTCAAGACTCCAAAATTAATCGAGATACGTGCAAGCTAATCTAGACATCCATTTATTTTGAGCTACTTTCATTGTTTCATTGCAAGAATGAATGTTATTTTATATCAAAACAAATCGCCTTTTTGTTTCCGAAAACAATTTCACAAATAATATTCTTTATTATAGCAACCAAACAATTAGGATACTTCAAACTGAAGATCGGTCCAATGTCCATTCACCTATTTTAAGGGAAGAACCCAGTTGACAATTCATACTTATTCTGAGTATAAGCTAATCAAGGCAGTTAAAACTCATATCCAAAATGGTTTTGAAGAGACCAAACTTTTTCGAACTGCGAGTGCTTACTTAAGCCAAATGGGTGATTGTTGTAGAAATCACAGTGCTGTGTTCAAAATCGCACAAGCAGCTAATTCGGTGTTATTGCTCCAAAGAACAACAATACACAATTGGATTTATATGGCAAGCACTAGAGGGGAAGAGAGACCAGAATTTCAATCGTTACAGAGAAACTATTGCTCAAGATTTCACATTTTCACATTGACTACTTGTATACTATAGCTAAAACGCCAACAAAGTGATTGGAGTAAAAGCAGATTTGGTGTCCAGAATATGTCAATACCTATCTCCGGAACTACTTGCGGATGACAATCTGTCAAATGAAACCAAATGCATGTCGTGAATACAAAATCAGGCACTTAAAAAAAATCTTGTACAATGGCTCTGAGATGCTCTCTTGTCTACACAAATGCACATGGGTTAGCGCCAGTGCAAGAGAGAGAGAGAGAGAGAGAGAGTACCTTCATACGACAAGAAGTTGCTACTTTAACAAAAACTGTGTGGAGCTATTTGCACATCAGCTCGGCAGCAAATTTCTGCACTTTCCTGATGTTTTTGTAAGTGAAGGAAAACATATAACTGTAGTATTATGTCACAATTGCCGAAGAAAGCACAATGTAACTCTGAAGACAATTTGGAAGGATATTTTCTCATCATAAATGGGATGGTTGAGCATCAACAACTTATTGTTGTTGACGATAGCGCGAACTAATATTTCTTTTGCCTCCTCATGCTTCTTTTTCAGCATGTTACAAATCTGCAGACAGAGACGGATTGAATGAACAAATGACAAGAAGAAAAATAGGGGTAAGTCCACCTTGCTGTATAGATTGAATATAGTAACAAGATGAAATTGGCACAGGAAACCTGATAACCGAACTCCTCTAAAGTAGAATCACAAGAGACAATAGGGAATGCATATTGGGAAACGTTGATGAATAATGAGTAAAGATGACGACCAAAATGTGTTGCTTTCCATTAGAACTCAACTGACTGGAAACTACAAGCAAAGCTATATGAAACTATATACGTCCATCAGCATTGCTCTGCTACTATGTAAAGGAACAATCACAGCAATGCCATAAAGTTTACAGTTTGTATATGATCGTCTCTGGATTACAGCTTCAGGTCCTTGACAATGCCTATGTGTAATGCATATATATTTTATTTTACTCCTATAATAAAAGAAATAGAATCGATATATTTCTATCTTATCCTATATTCATAGGAGGAAAATATGACTCAAAATTTGGTTTTCCTACGGGATTGAGTCTCGCACATTTTGAATCTTGTGGCTTGTTTCAGTTTTTTCCATATAAAGAACAATTTAAAGTCATTTTATACAATATGATTTTAAGCGGCAACACAACATTCTAAGGGTATGCATGTGAACACCCTAAGTTTCCCCACACGCCCAAATTAATAGTTGTATTTCATGTTAGACTTTGTTTGAATACCCTGCCAAAAAGCTGTGAACGCCCAGCAGCCCAAAATCTGCCACATATCAACCCAATTTGAACACCCAATAGCCTAATTACTTCCATGGTCACACAGGAAAATTACGAAAAATGGCAACAACGGGGGGAGGGTAAAAACATGGGGGGTTTTGTCTTTTGCAATTTTCTTGTTTTTTGGCTTTAGTTTAATGGATAAAATTTTGTTTTTGGATTATCTGTTGATAGAATTAGTTGAGTGTACATAAGTACTTTTATGAATACCCTCGTATAAGTTTCTGGCGCTGCCACTGAGTTTACATTGCCAAAGATGCCTTTCTAAATCACTAAACAGAAAATGAAGTCCATACTTACATCTTCAAGCTCCTTTGTATATGCATCAGCCTTTTCAACATTGACATCATTTTCCAGTACCAAAGGAATTTCAAGTTCTGCCATGTTCACCTCCTCAGGAGTGTCGGGTGTAGAGGTTTGAGGATCATTCAAATCATTATAGGGTCTACCATCAGTCGGGTTCTTATTTCCACAAACCTAGACAAAAAGAAGGAAAAAAAGTAACGTCAGCTAAAAGCTTCACTGAATATCCTACTTCAGTCCTTTCGATGTTCAATAAATCCGCAATTAGCCATCTTATCTAAAGCATCGAAAAGTAACATAAAAAAAAAAGAAGAAAAAAAAGAAGAGCAATATCCATCTGGAAGCTACCTCTTTGTCAACGACTATATCTGAACGTTCACCATTTCTGTGGTTCCAGAGAAAAAAACAATTGGAAAGAAATTAAATAGCCTGGAAATTTAAGTTGAACAGATAAATAGTGAACAGTAGGACAGAACCTGGTTTCAGTTGCTGAGGGTGAGAGACGTTTTGATGGATTTAAGGAAAGCATATCAGCATTTAGTCCCTGGAAATTTCAATGTTCCTTAGTACAGTACCAAACAAGTAGCATTTGATATATAGGTGTCATATGGCTACAAAGGAGTCTTCACATGGGAAAGAACCCAAAAGTTATAGAAGACGATATTGAAAAAGTGAAAAGAACCTCAAATGCTTTCCGCTTCAGATGTGGGGTTGGTAGTGTTTGCTTCTCTGTGCGAACAGAAAGAGCCATCTTAGACACTGTGCTTCCTTCTTGTTCTCCATTTCTCACTGTGTTTCTCAAGGGTTTTATTTCTTTCTCCAATGTAGATTTGGATGGATGAGGTTTTGCTCCTATAGTTCTACCATAGAACACAAGGTTTTTGGAAGGTCAGTTTAAATATCGCCGTAATTAAAGGATATCAAAACTGAATCATAAATCAACCAAGTACCTAGATATTTTCAAGCTAGAGAGATCAAGTATACTTCTACCAGCTTTCGGAGAACAAAGTTTTCTCCTTTCATCACCCACGTCATTTGGGTTCTTAGCAGGTACAATGCTTGAAGATGGCAGTCTGGAATTTACGCAGCTCTGTGTGGTTGATTTGTTTGTCTGCTCCAATGAGCTCGATGGATTCAGACAAGAGCTGCAGGGAAATAGGATTTCTGTAGTACCTTTCACTAGAAAGCAACAGTAACAAAACCTCATTGCTAATAGTAGATGTAATTAGTTCTTGGCAGATCATTTGATCAAAAAAACTTCAGACTAAAATAGCCACGTTCACAAATAGATTAACGTATTCAGGCCAGAATGACAATATGAGGTAAAAAGATGTACAGAGACGGATAAGAAAACATGCTGATTAGCTAGGAAATGAAAACAAGAAATGCTAAGGAAAAACTGTCACAGAACAGCAGAAGAATTGCAGAATGAAAAGAAGTGTTCCACTTCCAATTCTTATATCCGAAGCAATTGATTCCCAGAATCAAACTAGAGAAAAAATGGAAGTTGAGAATCTCCCAAATCCAATCTTCGACAATGAAATACTAATCCTGTCTAGGGTCTGATACTCTGATCCCATTTCAGGAGAGGAGAATTTCAACAGTCAGGCTTATAAATAACTCGTGTGCATTAGACATTCCAAGTAAAGAAGCTTACCTAAGGTCGGTAAGACTTTCTTTTTTCTTTCTACTTTCCTGAACAGTTTCAACTTTCATTGCTCCTGGAATACATGTTCTTGAAGAAACAAACAACTTGGTTCCATTTAGCGCACCACTGGCATTGTAATGCTCACTGTCCCACAACATTGGAAAAGAAAAGAGTATCAATTCACTCCTCGTACTGGTGGAGGACTTCCACGACCAAATCCAATTGTGGAGCAAAGGAAAAAAACCTCGAACACAAACTAGAGGAGAATGCGAATTTGAGGAGAAAAAAGTCTTGTGTGTCGTAGAATGCAAATCCAACAAGATAAAAGCCTCACCCAACACTCTTGAGACCTTTAGCATTGCTCCTGCTTCCTGGATGAACAGCTTCACCTATGTTTATTTCTCCAGAATGTGGCCTTGAAAGTCCTAGCAAGTTGCTCCCACTTTGTGCATGTCTAGCATGAACGCCATCTCTGTTGAAAATCATGAGGAATATCTTGTCAATTAATAGCTTCTTTGAGTTTTTTCATAATTCCTATGAAAAACATGCTCACCTTCCTTCATCCATAGAACCTTGTTTCCCATAGCCAATTCTTTTGCCACCCAACATGGTCGGTTTTTCCTGAGATGATGGTGTCTGTTGTGATGGAGATTCAGTTTCATCTGATTTCTTGAAATACTTTGACTGAGAAATACCAGTTTGTTTTTCCTTCATCTGACTCAATTTACGAAGTAAGCCTCCACTGCATGAAATCAACAATTTAGAGGTCATGGCCTTTATCAAAGTTTATCCACACAGTTTACAACCATGGTATGGGGAAAAAAAATGGAAAAACCACGGGCTCATCAAGTCCCATCTAAAAGGTAATTAGAGCAGTAAATCGTTTCATATTTCAAATATTACTTAAGGTTCTGCAGTTAGTAATGGTGCCTCTGTGTAATATTCGGTACCCCAAAAACTCTAACGTACACTGTGCACAAACTTTAATAAAACCATCATAATTCGTCACCAATCACCTTAGTTCATTCCAGATAATTATCGTAGAGAATACAAAGTTGTAGATGTCTGACCTGCTCAATGTGCCCAATCGAAGCTTTCCATTTGCATTTTGAGCATCTCTACTGGGACTTGTGTCATGAATTGCTTCCAGAGAGATACTTATAGAGGGAGTATTGTCCAAATAGGAAGCATCTTGAGCTGGCTCAGGACCATCTGCATAGCCTACTGCTATATTACTATCACTCCCAAACTTGTTCCTTTCACCATCGTTGCTCGATGATCTTGCAATAGGTTGTGTGGGAGAGTTCTCCATTGCTGGATTCTCACCATTAACCCCAAAGCCGCATACTGATTCAAAAATGTCATTTCGATCTCCACCTGCTTTGCTGTGCACTTTTGTGGCCTGAGAACAAACTTCAACCTGTATTTCTGGAGCACTATGTTGAGTTGACTCCTTCACTGAAACATACTGTATGGTAAGATCCTGCATGGTTTCCTGAGCACGTGGTTCTGGAGAAGTTATCTTCTCTTGTTGGTGACTTTCTTGGTTTTTCTCCTGTGCAACTGTGGTAGTTGTCTTCTCTTGAAAAATTCTTGTTTCCACCAATGCAGCCTTAATTGGAAGAGTTGCAGATTTCAAAGGGCCATCATCATTTCTTTCAGGATTGGAGGGAGAATTCTTCTTTATGGGATCCAGATCTCCAAAACCACCGGCACCAACTGGAGACTCAATCTTTGTAGCAGTTGCACCCGCTAATACTGGAAGCTCTGGGGTTAGGCCAACTTCTGACTCGCTAATACCATCAGTTGGGTCAGTTCCAGAACCTTGACACTTACTGCTACTTGACACTTCTTTTCTGTTTACATTGTTAGATTGTGTTCCTTGTTTCATTAAGCTTGAATCAAAACTGAAACTATCCAACCTGACTCCAAGACAAAATGCAAAATGTGTAGTCAGTAATTGTACATTGTAGATACCAAGACTGTCAAGAGGTCAACAAAAAGATGTAATTTCTGTTCTATATGATGACATAATGAAGAAAACCAAATCAGCTATGGAACATCTTACAAACTTACTCGTTAAAATCAAATGGGAAGGAGAAGCGGTCTTGTTTAATCTGATGATTCTGACCATCAGATTCGTTAGATCTTTCCTTGGATTTTCCAGCTTTTTTGGGTGGGGAAGATATGTCGAGGTCAGATATGTCTACTTTGAATGATGATATCTTGTCCAGGTCACCATCAAGAGCGAAGTCCACATCCCTGCACAGAATATTGCAGTATTGCCCCATGAGGACCATTGTCACGAAATAGTAATTATTAGAGCTGCTGGCTGCAAGAAAAACCCTTGATCTGCCTCGAAACATAAACAGTATTGCACCATCAGTATAACATCATATATGTATAGAAATCCAAACCCCAGTACATCAATATAATTTATTAATCCCTATTAGTTCCTTGATAGCGAGGCAAAAACATCATTTCTTTATGCATAGTATATACAGAAACAGATACAAAAATAGAACTGAATTGCAGTGAATCGTATGGAACCATAGTGACTTGAAAATCAAAATACACAATCCACTTGAATCCCGATTCTACAGCACGATTCGATTCGAGTCGGTTGAAACTCACATGGAATCATAAATCGCACGACTCTAACCATGCAGATAAGATAACAAATCACTTTTCCATTCGATGTTTTGTACCACATTAAAAACGTAAATTCCAGGTTCTGCTGTTCTTACAGTTTGTCGAAGTTGAAAGCCTTTTTCTTGCCTTTACCAACAGGCCCAAAGTCAAAATCCATAGCATCACCATCTGCCACAGACATTGTCTTCCAGGAGCTAAGAAAGTCCTTCCCAAAGTCCATATCTGCTACAAGTAATATGAATAAACTCTTACTATGAAAGTCTTCTTCTGGAAAATGACATGGACTGAAACGTTCAGTGCAACTGCAGTACAAAAGAAAGGGGCTGCCGTGAAGATACTCTTCCGAAAATAAAATTTATGGTAAGTATCGCACTCGTGGCTCATTTTTTTGGTGTTTTCTATTTTTTCGACATATTATACTCTCCTTGTCAAGAGTCCTTTGAGGCTCTATCTGTACCATGGTTCTAGAAATTGCAACTACCTTGACATTTTGCAGTGGCCCAGAAAGGCTGAGATCTTCATGCCCTTACTTCTCACTTTTTTCCAAAATGTCAAGGAATAGAAGGATTTGGCAAGCATACCTAGCAAGGAATCTTTGTCTTTCGAATTGACAGGTGAAGAAGCTTGTTTCTGAGATTCAGTCATCAGAGCATATAGATTGATCTGGTGCTTCAGTTCTGCAAAAATCAGAAAGACACATCTGGTTGGTGCTGAAAAAGTCTATAGTACATTAAAACCAAGAATGTACAGTACAATCATGCAGGCATAACAAAAGAAAGAATAACCGAGCAGTTTCTGATAGCTGCAGTAAAATACTACTTTTATGTTTTTGCTGAAGGGAACGATGACTAAAATTGACTCTAAACTGCCCTTCAGATTCGTCGACGTGCAAGTTGGGGTTGCACATGAAGGAGGGTGTTGGATAGTTTGATATACATTGTCAGACCCATTTCCTAACAACTCAAGCGGTGGGGACCATAGGGAACTCAACAAAGTGAAGATGTCGAGGGAGGGGTAGCGCCTATTATAGCAGGTGATACATTGGCTTCAAAATCAAAGGAGATAATATATTACGCAGATGCAAACTTTCAAGGAGCTTTGCAAAGCAGATTTTGTATGTTCTGGGGCTAAATCAGCAATAACTACAGAAGTTGGGACAAGTAAACAAGCAGCCACAAGCTATTAAAGGCCAAAGCTACATGGCAGCCCAGTTTATCACTTCACATTTCAGCGAATTTGGCGGTACATCAGTGGTTCAACTTCGGAGCTTATTATTGTTCGACTGTTTTTCCCACTTGCGGTTGCATAATTGTCCTTCGACAGAGATGCGACATATGTATTCAGTTTTGTTTTGCCAGCTGGTCCGGTGGAAGGGAAAAACAAAAGCTACAAGTAATTTAAGCATATCGGACCCACTTAGCTTCATCAAGCAGCTTCTATGCCAAATAACCAGTTTATCACTTCTCATTTTCAGTCAATTTGTCAATACTGTTTTTCCCATTCAGTTTGCATCATTTTCCTTTCACATATATGTGGCATGTCTATTCAGTTTTGTCTCTCAGCTGCTCAATGGAAGGGAGGAAAACAAAAGCTCCAAGTAAATTAAGCCTATCTGAACTACTTAGCTTCATCGAGCACGCAGCTTCCATGCAAAGAAATTATTTCTATTACTGCTAAACGAAGACTAATAAATGGTCAATGCAAAGACTTCTGGATGAATAATTCACATGAATCCAAATTAAGACAGACTGGACCTGACTGCAAAATACGACAGAATCTATAATGAAACAAAGTGATGAATATTCAGCAATATTACAAAAATAGCCACCCAACTTGACATATCCACGGCATCCTCAATAAAACCAACAGGATATTGGATTATTATACAGATCAAATTGATTTCACCAGAACTAATATAAGGAGTAACATGAACAATTAGAGGGGATGGAACACGAAAATCAACAACTGATCAAAATATCAAAATCCAAGGCTTACACTCAATGAATTCAATAGACATCACAATGTCCAAAACTTACTGAAATTTACGGAAGAACTCTAGATCACTTGTTCTGCAACGGTTACACTTGCAACCAAAGCACATTTAATGGCTAAATGCCTCAAACAGAACACGTTAGAAATGACATATAAAAATTGTGTGCTGATACAGCAGGTAAACATAGAAATGCGAATGAGCTAAATTCCACTTAAAGTAGATCAAATTCAACAATTTAACACAAACACACACACACACACAGAGAGGGGGAGAGAGAGAGGATCAAATTCAACCTTTGCTCAAAGTATCTAGTGTAGTTACCAAATCGAAGGCTTACAGTCTGTGAAAAGAATTAGATATCTCGTCGTTAGAATCTCTAACTGAATTTTATGAATCAACTCTAGGTCACTTGTTCGAAAACCATTACCCTGTTTGGTGCAACCAAGCACATTTCATAGCTACAAAAAGAAAGATCAGAAAGAAATTCCATTCACACGTATCAGGTACACAGACAAAAGTCTACGAATTAATTACACCGAAACTAGATGGAATGAAGAAAATTCATCACTCACACACACACAGAGAGAGAGAGAGAGAGAGAGAGAGAGAGAGAGATCTTCAGTTGAAAAAAATCAGCAACAGGTCGAATCAGTGATTACTTGTACTCCAAACGTCATAACAACATCAATTAGAAATTGCGTGCATTTATAGAAGGTGAACCTAGAACGTGCATGAGCTACATTACTATCAATTCTCGGTCAGAAGACGAAGCATAAGAAATTCAAAACCCTAGGCTTCCGAAAATCTGTTAACTACAGATATTTTTCGGTCGATGTGGAGATACGTAGGGGATATACACAAACATACAGATACATTTACAAACAGCCTACACACACACACACACTGAGAGAGAGAGAGAGAGTGAGAGAGAGATGCCTGGATGCGATGTTGCGAGGTGAGAGATCGATGATCGCTCGCTGACGAGGATGTAGAGCAACTCTGTTGGAGTCTCGCTCAGAAATGGCGGTGTTTGAAAATGGGTTTTGGATGAGGTCTGTATTTATAGCTGTTGGAAGGTGAAACAGTAAAGATTGCCGTACAGCAAAAAGCTGTACAGCAGCGTGTACAGATGGGTTTTGCGCCCGTCTCGGGTCTTGCAAAGATGATCGGAGCCGCTCATTTTGTTCAGAACATATTGTTTACGGTCTCTGTAAAAAATCATCTCAATCCGATATCGGTAAAGCCGCTCATTTTGTTCAAAACATATTGTTTACGGTCTCTGTAAAAAATCATCTCAATCCGATATCGGTAAAAGCGTTTACAATCATCCAACTTTGCTTGCGGGACCCGAGATGGGCGCAAAACCCATCTGTACACGCTATTGTACAACTTTTTGCTGTACCATTAGCAGCTCTGGGTGAAAGGGCGGGGAATTTGTGAAGAGAATGCAACCCAGAAGCGTGCGAGTGGAAAAATAGAAAGTCTACACACATACAATCTGAGATTTCATTGTGGGGCTCATCACGGGTCCCGCACAAATCATCCGAGCCGTTCATTAAATGTAAAATATTTTTTTAAGTGTCTCTATAAAAAAAATCTCAATCTGATACATATAGGTGTTCAATCCAATCATATAACTTTTCATTATTCGAAAATCTGAATGAAAAGTTAGATGGTTGGATGAAGCATCTATAGGTATCGGATTGAGCTTATTTTTTACGGAGACCCTTGAAAAAATGTTTTACATTTAATGAACGGCTCGGATGATTTGTGTGGAACCTGTAGTGGGCCCCACAACAAAATCTGTGCACAGATTGTGGTGTGTATAGCAGGATTGGTGGAAAAATTGGCCGCTCCTGCTTGCCGCCACAAATTTTTTAAGAGTACAACTAGCGTTTGTGCCCGTTTAATACACGGGGCCACTGTTACGTGGTACCCCAAATTTATTTTCCAACGCACATATCTTTCGGTGCATAAAATGAAACCAATGCTAGCTTGCATTGACACAGACCGGAAAAAATATTAAACTATTTCTTTATCATTTAGCGTTGTGCCCGTTCGATTCACGAGACACAAAAATTAATAATTTGTGCAGGCCTGATACTTTGTAGTAAGGACCACATAAACGTGTAATGGATAGATAAGTTACGTCAACACATAAAAATATCACTAGAGCATTGAATTATTTTTCTCCTAAAACCTCTCCCCCCCCCCCCCCCACGTTCTCTCCCCCCCCCCCCCCCCCCCCCCCCCCCCCCCAATTTAAACAAATTTTAAAAAAAATCAAAACTCTAGAAAATTAGAGATTAAGGTTTGGAGGCCTGATCGGCTCAAACACATTTCTATACTATATTGATAGACTAGCGAAAACCTGTGCCTGAAGGCACGGCGCAACACATTGTGAAGACAACTATAGCTACGGGTCGAGCAATAAGCAAAGGGAGCATGTTGAAAAAAATGGGTAGGAACAAAGTAAAATATGGTATATTTTTGTTGTTGCAAAATTTTGATATGCTAATTACCTATGCCTGTAGCACTCCGCAACAAAAAAAGTTTTATTCGTTAAGCCCTTATCCGTGTGTACATCACTACCAATGATAATCCCAATCACATATACCGAGTTAATTGCATTGATAAGATATACACTAAACTATATTAATCCAAACCACAAAACTCAAAACCAATGCCATGTTGCATTCATAGAATCTAATTTTAACATGCATAAAAAATCTAAAAATCTATATAGAGTCAAATCTGATACATTACGTAGGGGGAAAAAATGTGTTCAACATAAATCTTATTGTCTTGAAATTTGTCTCTCCATCTGCCTCCTAAGAGTTTTTGTACCAACGCATATCTACTCATCCAAAAAGCACAATTAGGAACATAAATAACAGCCTAAAAAAATAATTAATGAGCAAGAATTCCTTCTTGTAAAAATAAAATGATGACTAATAATAGTTACCTTAATTCTAGATCTTGTTTATTCGTCTCTCAACACCATCATGGTTCGATCATGACCTTTGTAGATGTACTTGTAGATATACTTAACAAATTTTATTCCAAGACAAACTTCCACATTGATATGAGAATTATATTTTCTCGAAAGGTATGCATTGTATGGCACCATATCCCTTTTATCAATTCATTGACCCCTTACAGTACAGAGGGAGTAAAATAAATAATGGCATTGGTAGGCATACCTCATGCATAAAAATACGATTAACTTCTTGCTCATCATGAATCACCACAATTACATTTTTTTCTCGAAGACACGTAACCTTTATACTGAAAAAATAAAACAAAGCAAATATGAAAAAAATATATAAAGTCAGATTAAGTAATGCAATTGAGTAAATAGTTCTTATATTTTCTGCAAGTTACCGTCGAGCTGCATAAGAAAATGAAGAATTCACCGAATGCATAGAAAACAATTAATTTGATTATTACAACCAAGGTATAAAATGAAACGGTTCAACTTACATGGTCATAGACGCTTAGATTGTCCATGATTAATTAAAATCCCAAAAAGTTATCTGAAATTTGAAAGAGAGTAATAGTCAAAAGTTATCATGGGAATAACAACAGAAAACGTTTTAAAGATATATATATATATATATATATATATATATATATATATATATAGAATTGCCAGAAGAAGAATTATTAATTGATCTAATTAGCAGAATAGATGATCCAGAATTAAAACAACAATATATTAAAAAACTAAAACAACTCTTGTTACAACAAGGGAAACAACCCCAATACAATAAACCAACAGTAAGCCTCAATACTACTATAGAACGTTTTAATAAAATCAATAAAGAAGTCACTTTACATGATTTACAGTATGAAATAAATCTTATTAAAATAGAAATTACAAAAATTAAAAACCAACTTCCCAAATTAGCATTGACTAACAAATTCCACAGAAAAAAGAAAGACAGTTCATCTTCTGAAGAAACATTAGAAGATGATACTCAAAACCAAAATCCCAGCCACGAAGATATTAACCACCACCCAAACAGTGATCAAGATATTGACCACCCAAACATTAACCAAAATAGTCACAGATTGAATATTATCAATCAAATAAACATACAGAAATGGCATGCCCGTATTAAATTAATGATAGGCGATTATAAAATACAGGTTACTACTCTCATCGATACAGGAGCAGATTTAAATTGTATTCAAAAAAGTTTGATACCTGTTAAATATTATCAAGAAACAACTGAACGATTAAGTTCTGCAAATGGAAGTAAAATGATAATTAAATACAAATTGCCCGAAGTCAATATTTGCCAAAATAAAATTGATTTTAAAACCTCTTTTGTTTTAGTCAAAAATTTAACTAACAAAGTAATTTTAGGAATGCCCTTCATTTATTTACTCTATCCATTCACAGTCACTAGTAACACCATCATGTCTCGTAATCAACAAGTCACTTTTGAATTTTTATCAACACCAGACAAAAATGAATTAAGACAATTACAAAATTGCTCTATTTATCCTCCTGATGATTCATTTGATTCTTTTACAGATGGCTCAAAGTCAACAGAAAACAATTCCCTTTGGGAAAATCCTTCTGCCAGTATTCCCTGAAGGAGCCAGCACAAAATTTAGGAAGCTAAATTACTTAGAAAGCATGGATGAAACCCAACAATGTCTTCTGGATAATCTCTGGAATACGAGAGGGGATCACCGTAGATTATTAGACAGCTTAAATTGTTTAAGTATTTATTTTAATCAGCAAACTAGTAGAATTGTTTTCCCTAGTTCTCTTGGTGGAATTTCAATTAACCCATCTTTAGTCAGCACTAGTTCATCTACTAACCTCCCTTCCTGCAAGCATTGTGATTCAATGGCTTGCAAATATTTTGATTTAAACTGCAGGTATTACCAACAGTCAACTGAAAATAATCAGCTCAAAGCAGAACTCACTGCATTGAAGAATCAGTTAATTGAAGCCAAGAAGACCTCTTTTACCCCACTGGTAAAAGAAGTGAAAAAACTATCATCCCCACTGGATAGTAGTAAAGGTGTACATGTGCAGTCATCCCCATTGGATGATGGTGAAAGCGTAAGTGTATTTGAAACTTTTCAAGAAAAAGCTTTCAAAATCCTAGCTTTACCACAATCCCTATCCTTACTCCCCAAGTCACTACCATTAGATGTAGTCAGCCACATTCAACATTTGGCCAGGCAATCTGGTCACCATTTTCAAGAATTCCTATTTGAAACCCTTACTAAATTAGCCAGTCAACCAACCCCAGGATTATCAATCACTTGGGAAACTCACTATAATGAAAACCAAGACCGAGTCACCTGCCCAAAAACTAATCCATTATGTTTAGAAATACCTTTAGAAAGGTATGATTGTCCTTGCCAGTTAATATTCAGCATTCCCCAAGCCTGCATCCATATGCAACACTTCCAAGACCTTGTCCTTCCATACAAAGGCCAAGACATTCAAATCAGCCCAATGACCCTATTAGACCATGGTTTTCTTAAGCAACTCATTTTTACCGACCCAGACCAAACTGACCGAGTCACTAGAAAGTTAGCCATATGTGTCAACAATGTTTTCAATAAACATAGGGCAATGAAATGCCAGGTTCTAATCTCTAGTAAGTACATTTAATTGTTTACAACAACTATCAGTACAACCAATTTTAATTTGATCTTGACTTAGACTATCACTAAGAGAATGGTAATCAGAGGATGTACTAATATCTTCTTCATCATCAGAATTGTTTAGATTTCTGAAAATCTCCAAGATATGCTGTTTATCAGTATCAGATATATTTAGTTGACTGATTTTGGCTTGGACTTTACATTCAGTTTTGTAATGTCATTTTTAGCACAGTTATAACACGTAATGTTACTCTTGTCATCGTGCTTCTTTTTATTCTTTTGATTTTTGGGTTTTTCGTAATATTTTTCTTTGGATGATTTGGGTTTACTATTTTTTGAGTATCGGTAATTCTTACTATTGTAGGTTGGTTTAGTATGGTGTTTGGATTTCCTTCGTGATGGTGCTACGGGTGGTAGACCATACTGTTCACAAAAGTTTTCTAACTCATACTTAGCTTTATTTTTATCTTTTTGGGCTTGTTTACTAATTTTCATGTCAATGCACATTCTTAAACCTTCTTTTTGAATGGTACTAATAATGTCACCATATGTTAATTTATCATATTCAATGACTCCTATTGGTTGACTAAGAACATTTCTAATTTTGTGAGCAAATAAATTAGGAAGTCCATTAATAAACTTTTCTTTCCAAAATGATTTTGTACAATCATCTCTGAGCATGACTCTAGATGTAAAAACATCTTTGTACCACCTAAAATCACTTAATGTTGGACAATGCAAATTGCTTAGTTGATCATGTATCCTAGAAGTAATGTTACTGGGTTGTCCAATAAAATGTTTAATGATGGTATAAATTAAAGTATTGACTCCATCTGGTGTTCCCATTCCAATTTCATTGTCAAAAATTGGGAGACCATTTTCATCTAATTGGACAGCATGTTTAACCTCTTCTCGTGACTCATGGGTGAGATATTTATCCCACCATGCTTTTAACATGCTAGTGAAACCAGAAGTTAGTAGATCAACGATTTGTAGTTGATTAAGATCTGTATTTCCTAAGTAGCTGTTAGCAACCATTGACATGTGATTTAATTTTTTTAATATTTGGTGTTCACTTAAGCCATCAATATTCCGTTCATATAATTTATTAGAAGAAACAGAAAATTGATTGGATAGATTATTTTCTTCATATTGTAAATCAGGAGGGGTTGGTCTAGAATACCAATTTTTGGTAAGAGTGGTAGGGTTGGTTGAGGGATTGATAAGACGGTTAATTCATTGACTGGAGAATTGGTTTTGGAGTTGTGTGATTTCTTCATCAGAAGAAGTTTGTTCTTTTTGACTAGAAGTACTTGTGTCACAATTTTTTGTGATCGTAGAAACTTGGGGTGACTCTTGTTCAGATTTAATGATTAATTTTGTTAGTATGTCATCAATCATTTGAATATTTTGATTCTGGTTGATGTTAATTTTTTCTCTCTTTTCTGGAAGACGTATAAAGGGTGCTTCGATTTGTTTACTAGAGGATGGGAAACTGCAAAAAGATCTTTCATCAATTTTGGTTTCCATTTTATCTAATTGGTTACCTATGATTTTTAGACATTGATTGGTGTAATTAATTTATTCAACAATTTGTTTGCATTCTATTCTTTCACTGGGCAATTTGAATGGAGATGCAGTAATAGATGTATTTTTGTAATCAATAATAATGGGTTCTAAGGGAGGATGACTAGAGTTTGTAATGGTGTTATCTGATTTTCTCCATCTTGTTTTTGTAATGGTGTTGACTTTTTTATAAAAATTTTCTAAGTAATTAAAAAAGTAGATTTCAGTCCTTGTATCTGTCATGAAATCTTCCCATTGAATAATTATTTTTGCTTGTCTAGGTTGTGAGTATTTATTAGCATAGTCTTTTCTTTTTTGTTTATTCTTCTTTGACTTAAATTCTTTGTATAATTTATCAAAATTAATTTCAAAATCTTTATGTAAAACAAGTAGAATTGACTGTGTAGAGTAACTAGGTTTACTATCTTGTGAGCTAAATTCGTAAGCTTCTTTTACTGGAATTTTGGGAATATTTCAATTAGTTAATCCTGTATCTAGATCCTGATATTCATATTCCTCTTGGTTGACTATGTCCGACAACTCAGATAAATTAGCCATTGAAGAACTGGCTGAAAAACTACACTTAAATAATCTATTCATTGTGTTTATTCCTTAGGGATTCTTCTTTTAGTAATTTACTCATAAAGTCTTCTCTTTTAGTATTTTAATCCTAAATTATCCTGATAAAGACATACCCTACTAAACACATACCCATAGCCTACTGAACGCATACCCTAAGTTTTTTCCCATCCCCTAACTGCCCACTTGGGACTTACTCACGGGGACTTTTACGGATTACTACAGGGTGGTTCAAAGTGGGCGGTCAGTACAAGGTGCTCGACCGAAGATAACTAGAATTAATCTACTAATTGAAAATTCAGCAGGAATAAATAACTAAATGAAAGATCGGGAGGAACAAATCAACTTACAGTTTACTCAGTGTTTAATCCTTCAACAATTTCCTACTTGGCTCTGATACCAAATGGGGGCAGAAGCACAGACACATGTAGGGGAACATGGGTATTATCAGAGTAGGGGAGAGATACAGAGTGGGAGGTGATCCAAAAGGAGGAGGTGACTGAGATATTTATAGAAAAGTGACTGAAGAAATCAATCAGTTAATCAACAATAGTAAAAGCAAAAGTAAGAACAAAAGTACATGAATGGTTTACTGGTTTACAAAGGAAGCTGGAGTAGATTGATACTTAGCGATTAACTGGGATAGAAGAGTATATTCAGAACTCTAATAACTTTGTAGAAGAGTATCTAAAATATCTCTGAGTTAACTCTTGAGAGGCAATAAGAGCAATTACAGAGTTAATTGCATACTTGCTCTCAAGAGTTAACTCAGAGATATTTTAGATACTCTTCTACAAAGTTATTAGAGTTCTGAATATACTCTTCTATCCCAGTTAATCGCTGAGTATCAATCTACTCCAGCTTCCTTTGTAAATCGGTAAACCATTCATGTACTTTTGTTCTTATAGAGATATCATATAATTGCACTATTCATCCGAATTACTATTCATTACTGTTCATGGTACTATTCACCCTATGTTCATGGTACTATTCACCCACGGAGTTAACTATTCATAATTGATTGCTTTTCAATTAAACGTATTATTCAACTTTCAACTTTTGCTTTTACTATTGTTGAGTAACTGATTGATTTCTTCAATCACTTTTCTATAAATATCTCAGTCACCTCCTCCTTTTGGATCACCTCCCACTCTGTATCTCTCCCCTACTCTAATAATACCCATGTTCCCCTACTGTGTCTGTGCTTCCGCCCCCATTTGGTATCCAAGCCAAGTAGGAAATTGTTGAAGGATTAATTACTGATAAATAGTGCAATTAGAAGATTAATTCTAATTGTATTATCAGATTATTCATTGTGTTTATTTCATGAAATCTGATAATATTTAAATCTACTCCAGCTTCCTTTGTAAACCGGTAAACCATTCATGTACTGTTTTAATTCAGCAATTGAATTACAGTTCCAGTAATTACTTTTGTTCTTACTTTTGTTCATATTAAGTTATTCTATACTCAACTATAGAGATATCATATAATTGCACTATTCATCCGAATTACTATTCATTACTGTTTATGGTACTATTCACCCTATGTTCATGGTACTATTCACCAACGGAGTTAACTATTCATAATTGATTGCTTTTCAATTAAATATATATATATATATATATATATATATATAGACTCCCATAATATTAAATGAGTGACAAAAAACAAAACAAAAAAGGAACACAAAACTCTAGTTTGCGGTGTGTTTGGTTAACATCATAATATTTTTATCGATGCATATATGGTATCGTTTAAAAGAGTGTCAATAACAACACATGTTCTAACGAAACGAAGTTTAAAAAAATGAGAAAAAAAGGTTTACAATTACTCCATGTGTTAATCTTGCAAAAAAATATTGTTTTGACAACTATCAAGGAAAAAAAGAATAGGGTGTTGCCGTTCAAAAAAAAAGAATAGGGCGTTAATTAGCTTTGAACTCTTTGTTTTTCTATGTCGGTAAATATTAAAAGACATTTAAAAAATGCCCTTAGCCTCAAGTAAACACCCCAATTGCTTACAATTTTTTGTAAACATGTCTCTCATCGTTCTCTTCTCTGTCATTTTGATTTTAGACTTTCTAGACATTCAAAGCCGGCTTCAAAACCAGTCCTATCTTCTTAATTTTAGGGTGTAAATATGGCCAATCTTCTTGTTCTCTTGTACAGTAATACAAATCTTAGGAATTTAGGATTCTGAAAATAAGGAATGGATAGGTTAAATCTGAACTTTTGAATCTATGTCCATAAACATTAAAAAAAGCTATGGTGTTAGCAAAATGAGAAGCACAATCTACCAATATTCTTAAGTCGTTCAATATCTATGAACATAAAAAAATCCGTATCGATCTATATCTATGAACATAAAAAAAATCTGTATTGTTAGCAAACGTATTGTTAAAAAATTTGATTAAACATGAAAATCTATAATAATCACATACAAAACTCCAAACCACAAAAATATTAATAAGACCACTCATCACTTTCCCTCTTTTTTCAATACGTTTGACGCAAACTCAGGCATATATGACATCAAAACCTGAACAATGGTATTCTGTTCACGTACAGAGCCTTAATCTTCATAGAATAGCAAAGGGCTATAATTCCGTTCTCGTAACGTCTTTGTTTTTTTAAACTGTAGAGAATGGGATTTAGCTCCGTACATTAGAACTGAAAAAACTGTTGAAGCAGAAGAACAGAAGATTACCTCACTATCGGTGTCTCGGTGATGTCTGCAAATGGTCCTTATGGTTCAACATCAGAAGTTGGAATAAAAAATCATCATTAAATTAGAAGTTGGAATTGAAAACTAATATTAACACATTGTATCGTGCCAATTAAAAAAGAACACATTATATTGTCTTTCCTTTACCTTTACGGGGACCTTTTTTGCTTACCGCTTAACAGCAGTGGAAATGGTGTAGATATCTCTGTGTCTCTGTGTATGAGAGAGAGAGAGAGAGAGAGAGAGAAAGAGAGAGAGAGAGAGGGGAAATTCACAGCCGTGATTGTGATTGTAAAATTTTATAATAAACCCCACAAAATCACAGCCGTGATTGTGATTTCTAAACTGAAAAGGAAATTAAAAAATTTTAGTAACTGGCAGTCGTGATTATGATTGTGATTGCCGCTTAACAACCTTGATTTTTTCCTCCTTGCAATTCATTTACGTGATTGGGGGTTCATTCTTTCCAAACATACTTGCTATATATTTTCCAATTTATGTGATAATCAATAGAAGTTTAAATGTCAATATTTGGTAAATCCTTGAATCATAGGGAATCAATCTCAGGGATCCTTTTTTTTTTTTTTTGATTAGTCGATTACCAAAATGTGATGATGATAACCCTTGAACAACCAACGGTCTAGGTTTATAGAGGGGACAAATCTGAGCGTTGATTGTCTTTTGGATTCAAACCCAGTCCTATCTTATTATATATAGATAGATAGATTCTTTTAAAACTCAAAATTTTTCGGACAAAAATACCCTCATCTTAATTGATCATTATACCCCTAAAATTATTGCATACAACCACTATAAACTCAAACACTACAAACCTTAATGACCTTCCCACCATCACCATCACCACCACCAGCAAGCTCCATTCCCACCACCACGACCAACTTTCTCCCTCCACTGCTACCACTGAGTTCATCACCACCACCACCACCATCATCCTCGACAATAGTATGTCCGAACATTGTCGGATTTTAAAATATGAAAGTTGCACATATTTTTGAATTTAATATCCCAATGATTTTTGAACTATGTGCGAGAAGTTGATGCAACGGAATTCACGAGAGACTAGTTAGTGTACTAGTCCAAACGAGATAAATAACTCGTCGCAACGAGCAAATCTTGCGCACAAGAAAGAAAGAGGAAATCTCTGCAATATATTGATTAAAAGCTTTATAAACATTAGGTTACAACCCCTTATATAGGCCAAAACCCTAGTGTAGACACCCCAATCTGGTTTCCCAATTGTTTTACTTTGTTTTTCGGTTTCTTGTTTCCCCGATGATGAATCAGATCAAAAACAGTCTTGAGAGTGAGATGGCCTGAGCATGGAGTGAATGGAGCTCATCCTAACCCAAAAACCCTAAATCAAAACCCTGACCTCAGGTTTGACCATCGCGCGATGATCCATCTGCCAGGTGTTGGTCAAAGTCAAAGCCTTGACTGTTGACCATCGCGGGGCTCGTTTTACCATCACGCGACGGAGTCACTTCATCGCACGATGGTCAACACCTGTCACTTTCACCTTTTTCCAACTGGATTTTATGATGATCAGTGGGCCACTGTCCTGAGGAACCCCGTTTTCGTCGACTAAATAGTGTTCTGCAGGTGCATGGGTTGCACCACCCTCACAACCACTCCTATCACCTTGTTGGCCTCTTCCTCCACCAAGGGAAGATGGCCAGACTTGTTGGCTGGTTGCCAAGCCAAGTTCTCCACCCACCATACACCTCCTCTTGCCCTATAAGTACCCCCCATGGTTCTTCTTCCAAAACGTTACCAATTCTCAAGCAAAAAACAAAAAAAAAAAACTCCACAAGCCCTAAAACACTTCATACCTCTTCACTCTAACCACCTCCATATACTCATTTTCCAAGCTACACCACCTTATTCAATCCATTTTCAAAACACTCAAGCAAAGGTATAATTCCTTACTGTTTACTGTTTTGATCCAAGAGGGGGGCTGGCAGGGCTAAGGTTGGTAATCTATACCAGTTCTGGTCCTAAAGTCAGCAAGGATACAAAAAATCGTGCACTGGGCACTCCCTCGCGCGATGGACCCAGTCACGCGCGCGATGGTTACCGTCATCGCGCAATGGTCCTCGTGGGGATGGGATGCTAGTTTATTTTCTGTTTTATCAGTGTTGTAAATCACCGTGAAGCATGATTAATCTTAATCCATTGCCTTGCATGTTAAAATTTGTAGGTTAACTTAGATTATTTGTTTGTTCACTTTGGAATGCCCCTGGGTTGTTTCTGAATATGTCTCAGAGCCCAGGCATGCAAAGCAATTCCTGAAAGTCCAGTCATGACCCTCGCGCGATTAACTGGCTTCTTCGCGCGATGGTCAGCCTGTTTCCAGCAATTGCCCTTGCGTGGGCAACCTGGTCTATGGCCTCTGTTTTGTTACCCCCACTGTTTAAGGGTTGTATTTTATTCATGTTATCCCTGTTTGTAATAATTATTTATTTTCAATATGTATAAACTGCTTGATTTGATCCTGGGTGTGCACTGGTCCTTCCAGAGCCTAGAAGGAGATAAAACTGAACCTGTTGGAAGGATATGACCATCGCGCGATGGTATGAGTTCGTTGCGCAACGGTTGACTTGCATGTTGGCAGACCCATGCATGCAAGTTGACCGCTGCTCGTACCAAATTCATATCAATGCACTGTTTTGATATCCCGTCACAGTGTTGGGTTTTATCTCGTTTATTTTTCCAAAGACGCCTTCCATCCATACTATTTTTTGATCACATCCTGTAAAGTGTTACAGTTTTAATCCCTGATTAACTGTTCCATCATCCTAACTGGCTAATAATTGTTTAATAAAAGAAGAATCGCAAATATTTTGGCAAAATGCCTAAGTAGAGACCAATCTCCGGATTGGGCGAGAGGGGTACCTTAAAACCCTTCTGCTCTCGTAACCTGGCTCCCGAACCCAGATATGGTTATGACGGATTGGTTCCTTAACTTTTTCAAATCAAATAGCGCGGCAGGTGCTTCGAAATACGGTTCCTTGGGTGTCGGACCTTCAAAACCCAAGTGGCGACTCTGTATTTTGCGAGCGCTCGCCGTCCGCGCACGCGCTCCCTCGATTCCGGGCTCTCACGTTTGGAAATTCGAAAATTTTTGAAGGGCATGCTGGCCACAGTGGCGACTCCGCTGGGGATCGAACCAATATTAATCCATGCTTAAAAGTTTAATACACTTATGAACAATCCCTTAAAAGTCTGTCAAAAAGGTGAGCTTCGCGCTGTTGAAGGTCGGAATAGTGATTTAACAGGACCTCGTGTCCGGCCAATCCAATCTGGGACTTTTTCGATTGATCACTTGTGTAATTTCCTTTTAAAATAGACTAAATAAAGTGAGCCAAATTTGAAAAGGCATTTTGCGATCTTGTAATTCTTCTTTTCTTAAATCAATTTTTAGCATTCTTCATATGCATCAATGTAGGATAAGCCTCGTTGGATCATTTTGGCAATCCGGCACGGTTTACTAGAGCCCAGGGACCTCGAATGACCAACAACCTTGATAAGTCATTCTACCGTTCGACTGTTGCTCTGCGGTTACGCGGGCAGCGGGAGGTATATCTTAGCTTTAGTTCGAGGAACCCGTTTCAAGCCAAAACCAGCCTTTGCATATACAAAGCACTGACACTCTTCAAACTAGGACAGGTACCCATAGGGTAAGATCTTCTTGCATCTAACCCCCATAAACTGTCTATGTATTACTGCTTTCCTTATAGCATGCACTGTACATACATACCGTTTGCGTAGGAGCATATTTAGGGTGGCTTTTAGGTTTTGGTTTTGTCGAGTTGGCCTTAAAGTATTAGGACACTGCTTCGGACCCGATGAAGAGTCATGCATCTCGATGGTGCATGTTGTCAATTTTCAAAATTCTTAGATTAACAAGACTTTGGGAAATCAAGACTTTCTAAGTCCTTGCCTAAATACCCAATCGAGGTTTCAAACAGAAAACAAGGAATAATAGGGAGAATGCTGTGATACTTATACCACCTTGGTCATCGTGCGCAACACATACACCGTTTAGGCTATGGCACTGTGTCGCCTACGCCACCCCGATTTCAGTATCACGTCATCTATACCGAGTTTGTTCTATGTTCAAAGTTGAAATTTGGAGAATGGAATAGTCAAAGGCTTAGGCAATTTTGACATCTTTTAGTCTTTGTCAATCTATTCAAAGGATACACCTTCGAAAGGATTTCCAAGGGCTCTGGCAGTGTCCGAACATCTTAAGACAGACTTCTCTTCTAGATCTAGAGTCTAGAGTCTAGGACGACACTGACGACGATGATTGCGCTTTCGCTTTAGTCTTTTATTTAGATTAAAGTTATTGCAGGACCCCTATTGAGCCTTTTCTTACTTTACTGCAAGCAAAGTTCTGAATCATTGCACCACCACGGAGAGTATCGAAGCAGAAAGGCAAACCCACTTGGGAATGTCTGCATCAGAATCCGGTTCAAAGGCTAGTTAGGTTACGATCCTAGTCAGTCACCAAGGAAGACTCTCCGCGTTCTCTGTTGACTACTCTTCAGTTAGGCTCGTCTTCAGTTATTCAGGAAGTTAAACCCCTGACATCGCCAACTACTTCATCTTCATCAAGTTCATCTAAAATACCAATCATGGCAGATTAACCCTAACCACTCACTGTGGAAGCAATGTTCACAAGCCTTCAGAATAGCATCGCCACCATGTAACAGAGAGCTGCTCAGACAGATGCTAATGTTACCCATTTGAATGACCTTTTCAACACTCATCTTCCGCCAGTAGCAGAAGTGGGGGGCGAGGTCGATGAGGATGTTCATGCAGAACCTATCTTTATCGAGGACCCGAATCATGCAGGGCGACTCATAGTTCAGCCCAATCCAAGAGAAGCTCGTCCAATAGCCACAAACTTGAACCCTGCTATCATTAGGCCTGCTCAAAATCCCAATTTGGCTGCTCTCATGGCCAAGATCACCAAGCTGGAAGAATCTGTCTCTAAATCTGAAAGGATCAGTGCTGGGGGAATCGACTTGGATCATCTCTGTTTGTATTCCAATGCCAAGCTTCCCGACAAGTTGAAAATGCCAGACCTAGCCAAGTTTGATGGCAGTGATGACCCTAAGACTCATCTCTATAGTTATCACGCTGCTATGAAGTGCTTGTCAGTCGAGCCCGAAGCCATGTCACAACTGTTCCCTCAGACTCTTTCTGGTCCGACTTTTCATTGGTTCTTGTTGCTCGACATTGCTAAGAGGAGGACTTGGGAAGATATTGCTGTTATGTTTATTTCGCAATACAGTTTTAACTCCTTGCTGAAAATGACGACACGGGAACTTCAATCCACCAAAACGGAAGCCAAGGAGTCCTTCGCGGACTTTGTCAAGAGATGGAGGGCGAAAACCGCTCTAATGACTGAGCGTCCTAGTGAGAGGGATCAACTCTGCATCATTTCCCGCAATCTTCAGCTAGATTATGCTAAACATCTGGTTCTTGTTCAAGTATCGGCAAATTTTGAAACCTTCTTCGACTTTGGCCTGGCCATCGAGAATTCGCTGCAAAGTGGTATTCTATCAAGAGGGGAATCCTCTAACCCTCCAAAATTGAAACCTCTGGCATACTCTGGCAACACCAATGCACTGTTTGGGGGTGGGACTTTCTCCAACGCAGCAACCAGTGGCACTAACGCCTCCTCCAACACTACCAATCACATTGTCAACGTTAATCAAGTGCAGACTCCACAGAACAATCGGCCTTGTAACCAACCACGCAGTTTCTCCGCATTCAAGGCTCCATTATCCTCTGTTATGGAAAAGTTGATCAAGTCAGGTCATCTGAAGCCCCTTGATCCGACTCCTCTACCCAAAAATCCTTCACCCAATTTCAAAGCCAATCTCTACTGCGCCTATCACCAAGGGGCTGGCCATCTTACAGATTCCTGCTTTCGCCTCTATCATGCGATTCAGGATCTTATAGATGAAGGGACCCTTCAGGCTCCACCTCTGTCATCTCAAAAACCGAACATCTTTTCCAATTCCATGCTGAAGCACAATGCTGCTCCCCATATCAACCGTATATCTTCCAGCTCCACTCAAATCAGCCCCTACTCCACTATATTTAACCCTACCGACCATGTAATCCCAGTGAACCAGCCCAAACCAGTCGTAACCATGCCTTTGGAGTCAGAAGCAGAACTCATGTTCATTGGAGAACCTTCTCGTCCAAATCCAACTCTTCAACTCCTGCAGACATGCTTTGATCTCTTCAGTGAAATCATTGGTGATCTCCATGATGACCCTATTCAGCCTGTACGACTTGGTCCTACCTCAACTCGTCGTGATCCTATCCCGGACATAATGGATCCTAGCTCTTCTCGAAACTTTGAAAGCCAATTCAGGGCTGCACTACCAACATTGTAAGAACTCCGATTTTTCATTCAGTAAAAATCTCGTTGTTATTCGAAATTTCGTAATTTCTCTTAACTGCTCGATGGTTTTCATATTAATTATTAGCGATTGGTCTTTAAGCAATCGATCGCCTTATCATCTTACTCCTCGACTAGAAACCCTAATTACACTTTAGCCCTCAAGAATCGTTTCTTGACTTTCAAGCCCTACTTAGCAAGCCTAGTTAGCTTCTAACCGGCTTGATGGAGTAACCAAACTAGAAAGTCACCTAGTTACTTTTCCCTAACCATAGATGGACCGTTTTGCCCATCTTGAACCTTTTGAACCCTTTCAAACCCTAGACTAGTAATTGTTTAATTATTTTTCTTTTATTATTTTGGTTATATTCTTTACCCTTTGGACGATAAATGTTAGGGGAACTATTATCCATTGGATAATAGAAACCCATTTCTTTATATTAAAAGGATTTTGAAAGATTTAAACAAAGTACTATGATAGACATTTATAATTATTTTGAAAAGTACTTTTAATTATTTTTTTCTAATAAAAGTACCATAGTAAAATTTGGTCCATTGGACAATAACCGTTAGGGTAATCTTTACCCATTGGACAAAAGCTTTTCCTTTATTATATTTGGCTAAGTACATATATATAAACACATGTGTAAATTTCAAAAGGACATGTAGTCTTTTAAAAGACTTAGTTTAGTATTTAAAGTACTCGTACCTTATTATCCCTTGGTTAATAACCGTTAGGGGATTTATTATCCATTGGGTAATAGGTCCATCTTCCAACTAAGTACTTGACCCATTAAACTAATGCTTTGTTAAGATTTCCGGAAGTACAAAAGTACATTATTATATTAATTAAAGTACTCGTACCTTTATATTAGTTTAAAGGGTAAAAATCTTGACCTTAAATCCTTTTAGATTTTAAAGCACCAAAGTACCCTTTTATTTATTTGTGTTCTTACATATTAGTGTATATATATATATATATGTATATAGCTAGTACATGAGAGAGAGAGAGGAGAGACGAGAGAGAGAGCCGTGAGGGAGAGAGAGAGGAGAGAGGCCGAGAGAGAGAAGGAGGGAGAGGGAGAGAGAGAGAAGGAAGGAAGAAGGAAGGAGAAGAAAGATGGGACTTGTACTTTAATATTCTTCATCTTTTCAAACTTGGAAGATGAATGTCTTCCATATCTACCACCATTGTCCTCCTTTGTACCACTTTCAATTGTTTAAACAAAGAATCTTGTACCATGTCTCCTCCTTTCCAACATATCTTCCAAAAATCCCATCCAAGGTATTAAGACTAGCCATGCAAGCCTAGATAGCCCCATGGCCTAACCCATCAAGCTTTCAATCAAGCTTGACAAGTGAAAGAAATCAAAGATGTAGAGAGAGAGAGAGATTCGATTGAGAGAGGGAGAGGAGGAGCCTTAGCCTATAAATAGCAAGCCATTCCAAGCTTAAACTCACACCTTCAACCATTGCTCTCACTTCTCTCTAGAAATTTCAAGAGTTCTTGCTTCCAAAGTTTTTGTTTTCCTATGTTCTTGAGTGTTCTTGAGAGAAACCACTAAACCACCTTCCAAAACCACTTTTAGATCTTTTAAAGTAGCTTAGTTAAGTTAGAAAGTTGTTTCTAGGAAAAGAAAGTGCATCTCTTTTCCTTTCGAAGCAAACCGACGCCGTTACGCCGCCGAAATCCAAAACCGACGACCGAATCTTCGTAGCCGACCACCGCCAAGAAGAACGGTAGCTATCCTTACCTACTATCCCAAATATAAAGTAGTTTTGTATCATAACTCTAAAATAAGTTCAATAGAAAGTAACTTTGATCGTTATGTTTAAAGTAGATAAGGTTATCTTTTGTTGAGAGCATATGAAATGCATGATGTTCGTTGTTGTGATTCAAGCATGTTATGTAGTATAAAGTTGGATAATCTTGTTGGATTCATTTTGAGATTTATAAATGTTTGTTATGTGGAAAAGTCCTACACCACGGAGTCTATGCATGATAACGTGACACGAGAATCAAGAAAGTAGAGACATGGCACCTAGGGTGTGTTAACAAAGATGAAAATGTGTGTATCCGAGGGAGGAAATATTTTTGAAACTACATAATGACCGGTTTTGGGTGCATTATGTGAGTTATGTGTGTGTATGCCAATGGGAACCCGGCGCGGCGGAACCATTGTGAGGATACTCGGGAGACCGGCGCGGCGGAACCGAGGTTGGGTGTGTGCTTGGTGATCCGCGGTACGGAGCCAATGAAGTTGTATGCCAATGGGAACCCGGCGCGGCGGAACCATTGTGAGGATACTCGGAGACCGGCGCGGCGGAACCGAGGTTGGGTGAGTTAAAAAGGAGTTTTTGGTAAAAAGGAAAGTGAAGTAAAAACATGGTCTACGATGAGTCTAAATAATGAACAAAATCTTATTTGAGTAAGGAATGTGATTTACTTGTTGAGATTATATGCATGATCTTAGTAGAATTGTTATTATTATGATCTTTCGTCCATAAGTTAAGGGTTAGAGGGTTTGGATTACTCTATTAAGCGTTTAAGCTCACGGTGTTGCCTTTTTGGTGACCCTGGCCTATTATATTGATGGCGACACCGGTATAATATGTCAGACTTCATAGATGAACAGGGTGAACTTTACACCTTGGAGGCTTTCGGAGCCGAGGAGCTAGCTGTGATGGAAGAACAAGCGGAGCTGTAGTTAGGAACCTTAGTTCCCTTCCGTTTGTAATAAAAGTACTTCGTTTTAAGCTTGTTTGTAATAAAGAGCCTGACTCAGTTTATTTTTGAATAAAAATGTTTTATTTAACATACCCAAAATTCGGGGCATTACAGACATTCTTCGAGCAAGAGCCTGAACTCAGCATGCAGGCCGTGGGTTGGTCCATAGCCGACGGTGATGGTTAAGCCGCTCCTTTAATCCAAGAGTGGAACCAACTTGAGCTAGAAGGCTTCCCGTTACACCCCGAGTATCTCCCGCTCCCTCAGCATGACCAGGCTTGAGACAAAGAATGGCAGGTTGGACACAACCAGGCGATGCTCGATCCTTTGGATGGTATTTCCTTGTATATGCTATTCTAACCGTCCGAGCCTTTGCTCCCCGAAGAGGAATACTATTGGGATCCTGAACCCACTTGGCAATTTTCGTTGGATTTCGACACTAATCCTCTTCAAGGCTACGCTTTGCCAGATCACATGACTCACTTTGTTGAGGATGATTTCGTTCAAGAAGTACCTCGCGTCTTAGGGGAATGCTTTCTCCCCTCTACCATCGACAGGCTCGGCAACTCGATATCTGATGTCGAGCCGGACCCCACTTTCTACATCGTTGATGAAGGACTTCCGCGCCCTACAGTTCCTTTTCCGACTAGGGAAGACTGCAGTATCATGGTTACGGACCTTATCCCGCCAGCCGATCTTTGGGATGTCGATGATATAGTCAATATCCAAGTTGGGGCAGAGGTTTGGACTGTCAATCGTTCTTTAGCTGATGGCGGACTTTGGGATGTTCCTTTCATTACCAACTCAGAACCTGTTGCAGAGGTCACGGCGATCAAGAATTTGGACTTCTGGGACACACTATTTGGTAAAAGACTTGGCTGAGGATTTGGGTTTAGACTTAGAAGTACCTGCGATAGCATCAGTAACCAACAAAGGGAAGCGCAAACTGGGTGAGGTCCCTGCTGACCTCTAGGATGTTAATCAAGACCCTCAGGTCGTGCCCTCTTTGGGAAACGTTCACAATGTTACGAGGAGTGGATGGATTTTTCAGCTTGCTAATCTGTAGGCTGGAAGTTCGTCCAACCCTTCTAACCAAAGGAACGAGCCCTCTACCTTCCCAAGGTCTGCACCACTTGAGGTACCTGCTGCCACCCCGGATACACACATGATTTAGAAACAACTTGAGCGGATTCCTGCTGCTATATCAATTTGGGGGCTAATCTGTTCCTCCCGTGAGCATCGTCAAAAACTTTGCCACACTCTCTCCCGCCTTGAGGTTCAAGTTGATATCACCCCAGAAGCGATGATATCTCTCATTCTCCTACCTACATCCAAACACACCGTGATCTTCACTGATAAGGACCTGCCGGTTGAAGGGGTCGATCACAATCGCCCCTTGCACATCATTGTCAAATGCCGAGGGCTCTGGGTTCAGACTGTTCTCATCGACAATGGCTCAACAATCAATGTTTGCTCTTTCATGGTGGCTTACCGTCTGGGATTGACTAAAAAGGACTTTGCACCTTCCAATATGGCTGTTAAGGCATACGACAACACTCGTTGTGTAGTTAAAGGTACGCTAATGATCAAGCTCGATGCTGAGGGCTTTGAAATGGATGTTGAATTCCATGTGGTTGACATCCCTGCCACTTTCAACCTTCTGCTCGGTAGGCCGTGGCTCCATAGATCTGACATCATGGCTGTGCCATCAACTTTCCACCAAAAAGTCATGCTGGGACTTCCTACTAGCATGTTAACGATTTGCGGGGACTTAGGCATTCGCCGCTCAAGGAGGATGGTACTCCAGTTTTGGGAATTATGCACGGTGAAGAAGACGTGGATCTCGGAGGTTTCTCCTTCGATACATTTGGCTTTGTTTTGGCCATTAACGTGCATGGGGACTTTATCACAAGCTCTATTGCTTTGGATATTATGAGGAGGATGTCCTATCTACCTGGGCTTGGCTTAGGGATCCCAGAATTCCCCACCTTTCCTTCCTGCGAGGGCCGCTTTGGTTTGGGGTACGTTGCCTCAGCCAATGATGCCAAAAGAAGGAAATGTGCGGGAAAACCTCGAACCTTCTATGGTGATCCTGACAACTAGTTCGTCTGTGAGAAGGGAAACACTGTTTACATAGGGCAGGCTGAGCCCTTTATCGACTCAAAGACTGGGGAGCTGCTACCGGGTTTTAAGATTTTTGCTAACGACACCTGGTCGGATAGCGATGAGGAGCCAGCAAGGGTGGAATTCAAAAAGAAGCTCAATCAGCAGAAGATCAAGACTGACTGGCTGGGATCTTTCAATCAGGGAAGCTTGGAGCAGCTGTTTCACGAGTTCTCCCAAGTGGGTTTGGTCGAGGAAGCTGAAAAAGCCGAAGTGCTCATGCTCAGGCCCGATGCTCTCGAGGATCTCACCTCTCTTATTACAGAAGCCAAGGGAAGCCTTAAAAATTGCATTTTCAAACCACGCTTAACTTGCACTGATGATGTGTCTGAGTCTGACACGGAGACTTCTGAGTCTAGTTTTGAGTCGGAGTTTGTGCCTCTTGGCCCTTCACGTCATAGCTTTTATTTTGAGTTTGATTCTGCTGTACTTGCTAGCCCTAAGGGGCCTTTTGGAATGAAAGTGCATACTTCTGATTACTTTGATGACTTATATATAAACTGTGTCGACCCAAAAGATGAAGGGATAGATTTCGATGGGAATATTCCCAAGGAAGTCAGTGCCTTCATCGAAAGGGAAGATCAAAGGCATGCTCAGCCATTAAAAGAAGAAGTAGTTACTTTAAATTTGAAAGATGAGAATGATCCTCGAATGGTTCAAGTGGGCTCCACCTTGTCCCCAGAGGAATACCAGGACTTTAAAGAACTTCTCATGGAGTTCAGTGATATTTTTGCATGGTCTCATCAAGACATGCCTGGCATTGACCCAGAGATAATCGAGCATCGAATTCCTCTATTGCCAAATGCTAAACCTGTAAAACAGAAACTAAGGCGGATGAGGCCGGATTGGGTGCAGAAGATCAAGGATGAGGTCACTAAGCAGATCGACGCTGGTTTTCTCATGGTTTCTCAATACCCCACCTGGGTCGCCAACATTGTGCTAGTTCCTAAGAAGAATGGACAAATCTGGGTATGCGTCGATTTCAGGGATTTGAACAGGGTGAGCCCTAAAGACAATTTTCCCCTTCCACATATCGATGTGCTCGTTGACAATACGGCGGGACATGCCATGCTCTCGTTTATGGATGGTTTCTCAGGTTATAATCAGATTCCCATGGCACCAGAAGACCGGGAGAAAATGACATTCATCACTGAATGGGGGACTTACTACTATTTGGTCATGCCGTTTGGTTTGAAGAATGCTGGTCCTATTTATCAGCGCGCTGCTACGACCATTTTGCACGACATGATGCACAAAGAAGTTAAGGTCTATGTAGATGACATGATTGCCAAGTCGAAAACTCGTGAGGAGCATGTCCCTGTTTTTCGAAAGTTCTTCGAACGACTTCGTAAGTATAGAATGCGTCTCAATCCGCAGAAGTGTACTTTTGGAGTCATAGCAGGTAAAATGCTTGGCTTTCTGATCGCTACTCGTGGGATTGAGGTTGACCCGTCGAAGATTGAGGTTGTACTTGAAATGAAGCTACCAGAGTCTGAAAAGGGAGTGCGGAGCTTTTTGGGGAAGGTTCAGTTCATCAGCAGATTTATCGCCAAGTTGACTTTGACTTGCGAGCTGATGTTTCATCTTCTAAAGAAGAACACTCCGTTTGTATGGACAGACAAGTGTCAAGCGGCTTTCACATCCATTCAGAATTACTTGCAGAATCCTCCAGTCCTCATGCTACCGATTCCCGGGAAGCCTTTGATACTTTATTTGTCTGTGAATCCTTCATCTATAGGGTGTTTACTAGCTTAAGAAGGAGATAAGGGTGTCGAAAATGCCATTTATTACTTAAGTAAGAAGATGATCGGATGTGAAGAATGCTACACAGCTCTGGAAAAGACATGTTGGGCTCTTGTTTGGGCTTCTAAGAAGTTGAGACACTACATGCTGGCTTATCCAGTGAAGTTGATTTCTCGAATGGATCCTCTCAAGTATCTATTTAAGAAGCCAGCATTTACTAGTAAGTTAGCACGTTGGTTGCTCTTATTGGCAGAGTTCGATCTTTAGTATGTTATGAGGAAATCCGTCAAGGGACGGGCAGTCACGGAATTTTTGGCCGATCACCCCGTTGATGGACCAGAGGACTCAGATTTTGTATTCTCAGATGAGGAAGTGCTAACAGTTGTCGAAGACGTGTGGACACTCTACTTTGATGGAGCAGCCAACCAGAAGGGATATGGAATCGGAGTACTGTTGATTACACCTGATGGATCTCACATTCCCCTTGCCTTCAAGCTCAATTTCGATGTCACAAACAACCAAGCTGAGTATGCGGCCTGTATTATTGGTATGGAGGCCGCTCTTACCCTCGGTGTGGAAAAACTTGAGGTCATTGGTGATTCTAATCTTGTTGTGTCTCAAGCCAATGGGGACTGGAAAGTTCGCGAAGAGAAGTTGAAACTTTATCATCAGGACTTGGAAGATCTTATTCCTCATTTTAATAAAGTTACTTTTACTCATATCCCCCGCTTGAAGAATCAATTTACTGATGCCTTGGCAACCTTGGCTTCCATGGTTGAACTTCCCTTGGGTGTCAAACTCCACCCTATTCTGATCGAACAACGGGACCGTCCTACTTATCAGTATGTCAACACCATCGATGATGTAGATGATAGCCTACCCTGGTACCACGACATATGAAATTTTGTTGAAAGTCGGGAGTACTTGGCTGAAGCTTCTAAGAAGGATCAACTCGCGTTACGAAGGATAGCTGGCCAGTACATCCTTTGTGGAGGGAAGTTATACAGGAGATCCCATTGTGGGATGCACAAACTCTGTGTCAATGGCTCTGAAGCCGCAAGGATTATGGAGGAAGTTCATGAAGGAGTCTGCGGTCCTCATATGAGCGGTGTCATGCTTGCTAGGAAAATCTTACGGCAGGGTTACTTCTGGTCCACAATGGAGTCTCAGTGTGTGGATTATGTACGGCGTTGTCATAAATGCCAAATCCATGCCAACCTAATGCATGTTCCCCCTTTTAACCTCTTTGGTATGACTTCTCCTTGGCCTTTCTCTGTGTGGGGCATTGATGTCATCGGCATGATCAGACCGTCTACTTCGAACGGTCACAGGTTCATTTTGGTAGCGATAGATTATTTTACCAAGTGGGTGGAAGCTGAATCCTACAAAACCCTAACTGCAGTTCAGGTTGCCCATTTTATCAGGAATAACATCATCTATTGATACGGCGTACCTCAAACATTTGTGTCAGATAATGGGACTCATTTCAAAGGCAGGGTTTTGGAATTGTTTAAAGAGTTCAAAATCCAGATCCATCATTCGACTGTTTATCGCCCTCAAACAAATGAAGCTGTTGAAGCGGCAAACAAGAATATTGAGACGATTATCAAAAAGTCTGCTGAGTCTGCTCGGGAGTGGCATGAGCAACTACCTCTAGCACTTTGGGGGTATCAGACGTCAATTCGAACATCGACATGTGCGACACCCTATTTTTTAGTTTACGGGATGGAAGCCGTACTCCCTATCGAGCTTGAGATACCGTCATTGAGAATCATGGCAGAGTGTGGACTCACGAAATTTGAATGGCTCAGCGGGAGGTTTGTGAAACTCATGCTTTTCGATGAGAGGAAACTTCGTGCCCTATACCATGCAGGGGTATCCGCGAAGGATGGCATGGGCTTTCAACAAGAAGGTGAAGTCTAGGGACTTGGTTGAGGAAGACATGGTTACAAAGGAGATTCGGGCGCTTGTGTTCGATCCCCGTGGCAAGTTCCGTCCGAAGCGTTCAAGGCCTTACATTATCAAGACTATCCTTTCTGGGGGAGCAGCTTAACTCATAGACCTCGGCGGCAACGAGTTCTCCACTTTGGTGAACCTGGATCAACTCAAGCGTTACTACCCCTGAGAGAAGCTCAGTGGGCCGAAAACCACAAGGGTGGGCAGTTCCAAGCAAAAATTAGAGCACGCCTGCTAGACTGAAAACTTGAGAAGGCGGTTCAGGCGAAAATAAATAGGCAATATTCAAAAGCTCGCTAGGCCGAAAACCCGAAGTGGCGGCACTAGGCAAAAGTTAGAGTGTAAAAGGAGAGTAAAAATTACTCGAGCGAACCTAACCTTGAACTATGTTTTGACCTGATTCCTTGAAAGAGGATACGTAGGCAGTCTCTTCGTGAGATTCGGTCACATTCCATCAACATGATCCGTGGTTTGCCATTTTGGAATTTTCTTCAACATTCAAAGCGGCATGGTGCTCAACATTTGGTTTAAGAGGAGAAAGTTTTAAATCTTTCGATTTTATTCAAACTACTACTTCTATTACACAAGCTGAGCAAAGCCTTTAAAACAGTTAAGCATAAAAAAAAAAGAATAAAGTGCTAGAGGCCTTAACAGGCTCACAGTTTATTCTAGATCGTTAGAGTCTGTCAGGAGTCAGTTGTCACTTTGTCTTCTTGTGGTTTCCCTTCTTAGCCACGCTTTGTATTGATGCATGAGCTCTGTGCTGAAGTCTGGTTCTACTCTGCCAAGTTATCGCAGGCTCCAATTGTGCTCATATCCGACCAAGTTCTATGCAGTGAATGCAGGAATATTGAAAGTTTCGATTCCGGCTCGGTGCAGTCCTTGACTTATCCCTAGCTGACGGAGAATGCGACCGGGAATATAAAATGTGAAAGAGGTCAGCCCGGCTATCACCATTCTCTCGAAACCTGCAGAATTAAGGGCCATGTTTGGAATATCCAGGGCTTCATGCCTCCAGATGATCTCATTCGGGAGCATTTCTTTCATGAACGTGTACCACTGGTTCACGAACATCTCCGGATAGATCATCCCATGCTGATGCATCCGACCGGGCAGATGAGGCCAGTTTGCCTCCGGTGCCGTGAACAATCCCAATTTGTCGGATAGCCATAGCTGCATGAGAGGGTAAAAGACAAGGAAGGAGCCATATAAAACTTGAGTGAGAAAACAAGTAAGGAGCCCCGATATGACCTAAGCCGAGAGATGAGGTAAAAGGTAAATGTGCGAAAACTGGAAAAAGGTGAGCTGAGTGAGAGTTTACTTGCAGTAGGAGTGGACTACCGCTGAATATATTTGTTTGGCCGGTAGAAACCATATCCAAGCCCATGAGTGTTTCTATTAGAACCAGCGGCACAACATTTCTTCGAGTACCCATTTGAGCGGCAACGCTCACTAGCGAGGGGTTGACTTGCCCATTCAAAGATACTAGTAAGTAAGCGGCCAGTACACTGATCGTCAGGGCAAATTGGCGTCGAGCCTGCAAGGCGGTGTCCTCTGTGTTCCCTTCAGGCCCATACCACTCCATCAGGCGCATGATGTTGATTTGCCCCTCAGTTAACAGACTTTTGGCTGCTCCCCTCGAAATGTCAAGACATGATTGCAAAAGTTTTGGCATACTCTTCCTGTAAGGTGGTACAACAATCACGCTTGAACCAAACCCTTGGAGATATGCTTGGAATTCTTCCACGGTTGGGCACAGCTCATTGTCCCTGAACCTAAAAACATGAATCTCTGGGTCTCAGAGCTGTAGCGCTACCATCAGAATTTCGGGGCGGACCTTCATTTTTCTAAGAACACAAAAAGCGACCAGCCCGTGAAATCGAAATAATAGCCAATCTCCAGCTACAAAGGCCGTTAGCCATGGACTGATCAAGACTGGAAGATTATTTGCCATTATAGGGGTGCTGAAAAGTGTTAGCTCTGGAGGATGTGCCACCCATTTGCAGGGGCATACTCTTTTATAGACAAGACTTGGTAAAATATCCTCCTTTTCCAAAGCAAATATCTGAGCAAGGTGGCATTGCCCCCTTCAATGCAAGGACACACCTGTGAACTGCCCCATAGGTATCTTGGACGGCCAAGGACAGTGACAAGGCTTTCAACGTCTCAAATTCAAGATGGGTCAAACAAAGACGGCTTAACAGAAAATTATCATCGCGTGACAGACTCACTTCATCGCGCGATCCTTCCTCCATCGCGCGATTGTCCCAGTCCGTCGCGCGATGGTTTAGCCTGCAATTTGATAGTTTGCAATAGCTACTGATCAATTTTGGTCACTTTCCGTTCTAAGGGGTATTTTGCAGTTTTGATGACTCCAGCTAGTCACTATTGTTATATGTGACTGTGTCCAAGTGTCGGATTCAGAGTATCGCGTTTAACGAAGATTTTGGACCCTCGATGGCCCATTTCAAGTTCAAATCAGGACTTCGGGTGGTCGAAATCTGTTTCAAAGGCTTTCGCCCCATTCTCTCATGCTGTACAGGTCATATGAATCCAATAAGACTGTGTAGAGGTGTCGGTTTAAATCCGGGACATAATCGAGTCATATTTTTCATCTTGTGTCCATTTTTGTGTCTTTTTTAGCACTTTTTGGTCTACACTTTGCTCTGGGATGTATCTTTCAGTTATGTTGATTTGTTCAAGTCATGTTGTACATATTTGACCTCATGGAAGTGTCGGTTTTATCAAAAGTGAAGTATTTTGAGTTTTGGTTTGTCATTACCCAAAATTTCATTTTATTTTTCGTATCCTCGTATCTTGGTCGTGTCCTAGGGTGTGTCCTTGATTTTTCTTCTGAGCTAGTCACATCTGTACATTTTTATGTGTCTGTAAGCAGTGTCAGCATGTCATCGATGCAAGTTTGGTATTAGTGGTGAGTTTTATTTGCTCTAATCTACTGCAGGAGTAAATAAACCGCGAAAATGCAAATTTTATAGCAATTTTGATCTATCCATGTCAAAATGAAGAAAACTACTACATGTTTGGCACTTCGGCCGATCAGAATCATCATGTCTGCTTGGACACATCTGCCCGCGAATCAAAAAGGCACGCAGGCCTCGAAACAGCTATCACATGTCAACTGGGGCCTATTTGCCCATCATCTACCTATCTACTTGGGCACGCAGGCCTTAAAGCAAAAGTCAATAGTGCAGGAAGTAAATGAGGCTCCGTAGTAGCCCTTAATCCTCTCCGAGCCAATCTCCGTCGCCGTTGCCGTCGTCGTCGTCGTCTGTCTCTCTAGGATCCTGCTTGTATCCGGGTTCGTCTGCGGTGTCATCAGAGCCGCTGCCGTCGAACGACCCCTCTTCCTCTTCTTCTTCTTCTTCCTCCTCTTCGTCCTCGTCCTCGGAGACCTCAGGTAGGATTAGTCACTTTTTGCGGACCGGCTCATCTTGTGAGGGCTTCTAGCGCATCTTAATTTGGTACCGCTCCCCTGCGCGCGCCACAGCCTCTCGGGCAGCCTCCTCACTTGCGGCGGTCGGCTGTGGGCCTCTCGTCTGTCGCCTAGTAGTGACCGGAGGAGTCGGAGCCCTCTCTGTCAATTTCCTATGTGGAGGGTCTCTAGCGCTCTTCCTCCTAGGAGCCGCCTGTCTTTGTGCCTGCATGGTAATTTTGTGCATTAGTATACATATTGCATATCGTGTGTTTGAGGGCAGGTATGATCAATTTCAAATCAATGGCTATCAAAGCATAATATGTGTCAAGCAGGGATGCATACATCAAGTATCGAAAGCAGGAATGTATCATTTTCTGAAAGGTATACCTGAGTTTTCTGAGCCGCCGATGATGGAGTTGGCGTTGGATAGCGCAAGTCTAAAGGCAAACCACTTGCCGCTCTTCTTACTGCGTTCTCCAGTGCAAGCATACGACGAATATCTTCGTTCTCCCACTCAGTTGGTACCTGCAATAGTGAATGGGAAGTTATCAGGGCAATTCAGCGATAATTCAATTCTAGTGACATGCAATGAAAGGAAACAACAATGTCTTACTGGGACAGTAATTGGCGTAGGCTCAACTCTGGCAGGGGCTAGGTGTAGCTTGGCTGGATTGCCTTGAGAATCTACCACCGCTATCTTCCACAGCAGCTCTGGTGGCCCACCTCTCACTGGTCCACTCAAGCCTCGTCACACACGGCCTTCGCCACCACTCTGCCTCTCTTCTGCAGCCCTCCTCTCCTCAGCAGCTCCATGAGCCTGACTTTGGACCTCTCTGAACTCCCGGACTCTCATCGGCCCTACCAAATGCTCCCTCTGGTATGTTGCATAGTCCATGTCAGGACGTAAGTGGCGTGTCAGGTTGGTGTCAGGCTGCGTAAACGTTTCCAGCTCGACCAATGTGTACTCCCCTATGTGTGAGGCCCGCAGTGGAAGTGGCCCCGGCACCTGAAACTCAGTGAAGCCGCGCGGCTGGCGTGTCACCCGATCTCCCAAGTACCACTACCAACCAAAGGTAGACTCCAGCAACACTCTGCTAGCCGTCACAACTCTGCTTCTAGCCAGGTACTCGGGCTCTGGCCCTGCCACCCTCCAAGGATCCCACTCGATCTGCATAGGATAGGGGAACAATGCAAGTATTGATCAGCGATAACATTAAAGCAATACAAAGGGATGTGTACTTGCTCGGTCAAGTTTCATGTGATACCTGTGAGGGTCAGAGCTTGTCAAGGTATATCCGGAAGCCGTTCAGGTCGCCTCTCCCTTTTTTCTCTCCCATATTCTTTTTGCTCTAGATGTGAGCACGCGAGAGAATCCCCAAATCCAAGCTTTTGGATGCTGGGCGGCACATGTTCAAAACCTCGTAGGCCCAAAGCTGCATGGTTCACAAGCAAAGCGAATCAACAGTGTATACAATAATACAATCAAACATGCCATACAATCAAATGGATATAAGTATAATCTGAAATTGTGCTTTACTCCATTGAAATCATACCTCCCAGATTCTCCAATATCTAGCAGTGCTCATCTCCGTCCTCGACGAGTCACCCAAGAAACCATAGGCAACACCCAATGCCGCTCCACCCCAGTCAAAGCGCGAAGCTATCCTCATGTCCCTCAGTGTAGGTAGGTATGACAAATGGACCTTACTATGCCTATTCGGATACAAGGACGCGCCAAAGAGGTACAGTAGGTATGCCCGGGCCATCTACTCTGCTTCCTGCTCAGTTGTCACCTTTTTCTTGAGGTATTTGGTGAACTGCCCATACCTTACCATCCCCTTCTCAATCTTGGGTGTGTCTCCCAAGAACCACTCCAGAGCCACTGGGTCTTCATGAATGCCCGAATCAAACGGGATAGGCTCACCCCCAACTCTCAAACCGGTAATCGCTGCAAAGTCAGCAGGTGTCATTGTCATCTCTCTGGGTAGTAGGTGAAAGGTGTTGGTAGTGTCCCTCCACCTCTCTGCAAGCGCCACTAGAACGGCATGGTCATTTCTGGCCGGAGTAAGCGTTTGGATGAACTCTCTGAAGCCCGCTTCATCCACTAACTCCCTCACCCTGGCGGGCAAACCTTGGTATAGCGCCAAAGAGCTACATGCACCTCCGAAAACCATGGATATCCCTCTGCCTCACTCTCTCCTGTGTCAGACACAAAAACAAGCAACGAGAAGGTATGTCAGCATGCAAGGCTTTCGTTCTCAAGTTCTAGGTAATCAATGCAACTTGGCAACGGATGGATGATTCAAGTTATTATGTACATGCATGGCATTTGAGGTGAAGATTATGATATCACAATTTGGTCTTTTCTTTCGATGATTACCGTGTGTGTTTCGATATTCAAGTACAAGCAGGCAAATTCAAATTTGAAACTACAAAGGAGGTTTTCTAGGAATTTACCTCTTTCCAGCTACTTGAAATGTGAGTCTCGGGATCTCTCAAGACGAGCTCAGAGTTGTACTCTTCCGCCGTGGCCTATATGCCACAAAGCCCGATGGCACAAACAAGTGCGGCGTGGGTGGCATGTACCCCTCTGCTGTAAAAGAGACGCGAGTCAAACTCTCCGCCTCTGTCACTGCCATCACTCTGGGGCCGTATACCCTAGCTTCGGCCCTCTCTTCAGCCTCCATGCCTCTCAGGGCCTCCTCCTCCTCGGCTCTCTCCCTCTCGGTCCTCGCTGCAGCCTCTGAAGTTCCTATCACCCTCTCTTGCTCCTCTCGGGCTTCCAAAACAGCAGCCCCTATCGCGGGGTTATCCTTCAAAAATTGGGCTAGTTGTTCGTCACTCAGGAGCTTTGCGTCGTCCTATTTCGTGATCGGCCTGTGGCCCGACGATGTCCCTGCTGGCCGGAAGAGCACGTCCTCCTCTCTATACACAAAAGGGACCCCCGGGACCTCTTCCTCTTTGGCCGCTACACCCTTGCCTCTCGCCGGGTCCCTCGGCGTAGACCCACTCGGCCCCATGTCATCACCATCGGCACCATTGCCCCCGGCGGCTCTAGAATCACCACTGAGCCTTCCACTGTTACGCTCGGGTCCAATGGCCGAACAACAGACCCCGTGGCCCTAGCCTCCTCCTTCGCACAACGATCTGGCTCCGTCGCGCGATGCTTGTCGCCGCCACCGACCTCCTGCACATGGCTTTGATTGCCATCATCGCTGCCTGCTACCATTGCACCAGTACCCAAGACAGCCTCCACTGGCTATTGCTTTGCTCTTTCAACTTCCATGGGTCCTTCCTCGTCCTCCGGACGATCAACTACCTCTCCTCCACCACCACCATTGCCGTGATCTGTCATGGGTGTGTGTTTGCGCGTGGGTTTATTGATTTTCGTGAAGAAATCAAGGGTTTGGGAAGAAACCCTAGGGTTTGAGTTGGGGTTTGAAGAGTTTGAGAGTGGTGAGGAGTTTTGAAGTTTCAAAACCGATGGGAACTGGTTTCTGTAGTGTCCCCGGGAAGAAAAGGGAAGAAAACAGGTGTGGGCCGGGTCTGGGCTCTTTCCACACCCAAGCCCTAACAGGAAACCCTCGCACGATGGAGTGGCTCTGTCGCGCGATGGAGTGGCTCTGTCGCTTCTGGACAGGCTCGATCCTGTTTGTCTTTCTTACGAAGGCCCATGGTTTTTCGTTATGGCACCGCAACAATTTTGATGGTCGCCGTGAATTAAATGATCTTCAAAGCTGGAGCATTTTTGTATCCCCAGCGATAGTCTGCCTGCGCACACACCCAATATCAAATTAGCGACGATCCATCCGTCCAACTATTAATCAGCGACGATCCATCCGTCCAACTATTAATCAGCGACGATCCGTCCGTTCAACTATCAATCAGCGACGATCCATCCGTCCGATTTTCAAATCAATGACGATCCATCCGTCCAATATCAAATCAGCGACGATCCATCCGTCCAACTATCAATCAATGACGATCCATCCGTCCAACTATCAATCAGCGACGATCCATCCGTCCGACTATCAATCAGCGACGATCTATCCGTCCGACTATCAATCAGCGACGATCTATCCGTCCAACTATCAATCAGCGATGATCCATCCGTCCGATTTTCAAATCAATGACGATCCATCCGTCCCACTATCAATCAGCGACGATCCATCTGTCCAACTATCAATCAGTGACGATCCATCCGTCCGATTTTCAAATCAATGACGATCCATCCGTTCAATATTAAATTAACGACGATCCATACGTCCAACTATCAATTAGCGACGATCCATCCGTCCAACTATCAATCAGCGACGATCCATCCGTTCGACTATCAATCAGCGACGATCTATCCGTCCAACTATCAATCAGCGACGATCCATCCGTCCTACTTTCAATCAGCGACGATCCATTCGTCCGATTTTCAAATCAGCGACGATCCATCTGTCCGATTTTCAAATCAATGACGATTCATCCGTCCAATATCAAATCAGCGACGATCCATCCGTCCAACTATCAATCAGCGATGATCCATCCATCCGATTTTCAAATCAACGACGATCTATCTGTCCAACTATCAATCAGCGACGATCCATCCGTCCGATTTTCAAATCGACGACGATCTATTCGTCCCAATATCAAATCAGCGACGATCCATGCGTCCGATTTTCAAATCAATGACGATCCATCCGTCCAATTTTCAAATCAACAACGATCCATCCGTCCACTATCAAATTAGCGACGATCCATCCGTCCGATTTTCAATCAACGATGATCTATCCGTCCAATATCAAATTAGCGACGATCTATCCGTCCAAATATCAAATCAATGACGATCCATCCGTCCATTTTCAATCAACGACGATCCATTCGTCCAATTTCAATCAATGACGATCCGTACGTCCATCTTATTTATTTTCCCCAGGAGAGTTTATTCAATGATTGATCTGCTCTTTGATCCATTGGTGCACGGTATTTGTATATACTTGTTTGCATTTTTTATTTTATCGTCTTTTGGGTAAATTGGATGGGTGTCTAGAAATCTTTGACGTTACCCGTATTAGTCAATGGTGCTCCGCGTGTCGTCAAACAGGGACTACTGTAGACACCCCAATCTGGTTTCCCAATTGTTTTACTTTGTTTTTCGGTTTTTTGTTTCCCCGATGATGAATCAGATCAAAAACAGTCTTGAGAGTGAGATGGCTTGAGCTTGGTGTGAATGGAGCCCATCCTAACCCAAAAACCCTAAATCAAAACCCTGACCTCAAGTTTGACCATTGCGCGATCTATTGGATTACTCGCACAATGATCCATCTACCAGGTGTTGGTCAAAGTCAAAGCCTTGACTGTTGACCATCGCGGGACTCGTTTAACCATCGCGTGACGGAGTCACTTCATCGGGTGATGGTTAACACCTGTCACTTTCACCTTTTTCCAGTTGGATTTTGTGATGATCAGGGGGCCACTGTCCTGAGGAACCCCGTTTTCGTCGACTAAATAGTGTTCTGCAGGTGCATGGGTTGCACCACCCTCACAACCACTCCCATCACCTTGTTGGCCTCTTCCTCCACCAAGGGAAGATGGCCAGCCTTGTTGGCTGATTGCTAAGCCAAGTTCTCCCCCCACCATACACCTCATTTTGCCTTATAAGTACCCCCCATGGTTCTTCTTCCAAAACGTTACCAATTCTCAAGCACAAAAAAAAAAAAAAAACTGCTCAAGCCCTAATACACTTCATACCTCTTCACTCTAACCACCTCCATATACTCATTTTCCAAGCTACACCACCTTGTTCAATCTATTTTCAAAACACTCAATCAAAGGTATAATTCCTTACTGTTTACTGTTTTGATCCCTGAGGGGGGACTGGCAGGGCCAAGGCTGGTAATTTATACCAGTCCTGGTCCTAAAGTCAGCAAGGTTACAAAAAATTGTGCACTGGGCACTCCCACGCGCGATGGACCCAGTCACACGCGCGACGGTTACCGTCATCGCGCGATGGTCCTCGTGGGGATGGGATGCTAGTTTATTTTCTGTTTTATCAGTGTTATAAATCACCGTGAAGCATGATTAATCTTAATCCACTGCCTTGCATGTTAAAATTTGTAGGTTAACTTAGATTATTTGCTTGTTCACTTTGGAATGCCCTGGGTTGTTTCTGAATATGTCTCAGAGCCCAAGCATGCAAAGCAATTCCTGAAAGTCCAGTCATGACCCTCACGCGATTAACTAGCTTCATCGCACGATGGTGAGCCTGTTTCCAGCAATTGCCCTTGCGTGGGCAACCTGGTTTATAGCCTCTGTTTTGTTACCCCCACTATTTAGGAGTTGTATTTTATTCATGTTATCCCTGTTTGTAATAATTATTTATTTTCAATATGTATAAACTGCTTGGTTTGATCCTGGGTGTGCACTGGTCCTTCCAGAGCCTAGAAGGAGATAAAACTGAACCTGTTCGAAGGATATGACCATCGCGCGATGGTATGAGTTTGTCGCGCGACGGTTGACTTGCATGTTGGCAGACCCATGCATGCAAGTTGACCGTTGCTCGTACCAAATTCATATCAACGCATTGTTTTGATATCCCGTCACAGTGTTGGTTTTATCTCGTTTATTTTTCCAAACATGCCTTCCATCCATACTATTTTTTTGATCACATCCTGGAAAGTGTTATAGTTTTAATCCCCGATTAACTGTTCTCTCGCCCTAACTGGCTAGTAATTGTTTAATAAAAGAAGAATCGCAAATATTTCCACAAAATGCCTCAGTAGAGACCAATCTCCGGATTGGGCGAGAGGGGTGCCTTAAAACCCTTCCCCTTTCGTAACCTGGCTCCCGAACCCAGATATGGTTATGATGGACTGGTTCCTTAACTTTTTCAAATCAAATAGCGCGGCAAGTGCTTCAAAATACGGTTCCTTGGGTGTCGGACCTTCAAAACCCAAGTGGCGACTCTGTATTTTGCGAGCGCTCGCCGTCCGTGCACGTGCTCCCTCGATTCGGGGCTCTCGCGTTCGGAAATCCAAAAATTTTTGAAGGGCATGCTGCCCACACCTAGAAACCCTAAAATTAAACTTGGAAAATAAAAAGTCTCAGAATTTGGAGCTTTTCCTTAAATTGAAGACGGGAAAGAAAAACAAGACTTTCCCAAAAAGAATCAACTTAAAAGAAATTACGGTCTAAGAATTATTAACGAAATAAATCTTCTGCAATATATTGATTAAAAGCTTTATAAACATTAGGTTACAACCCCTTATATAGGCCAAAACCCTAGAAACCCTAAAAATAAAACTTGGAAAATAAAAAGTCTCAGAATTTGGGGTTTTTCCTAAAACTGAAAACGGGAAAGAAAAACAAGACTTTCTAAAAAAGAATCAACTTAAAAGGAATTACGGTCTAAGAGTTATTAACGAAACAAATCTTTCTTAAAACGGCAAAATAACGCAATTGAAGGCCTAAACGAAGGAATTAGGCCGAAAAGCACCATCGATCATCAACTAGGGTTATGAGTATTGACAGGAGCGCGAAAATAAGTTAGCCCATCAAGTTTGAGCATATTCCGAACTCGTCCGAATTTTGCCAATTTGGATAATCTGAAATTAAACACCGTTTGGGCCTCCATGTGTTCTACATCAGAAGTATATACAACGTTCGGATTTTAAAATATGAAAGTTGCACATATTTTTGAATTTTAATATCCAAAAGTTGGACATACTTTCAGATTTTAAAATCTAAACGTTGTACATATCCGCAAATTCCGCAAATAGTTCAAAAATCCTTCGGATATTAAAATTCAAAAATGTGTCCAACTTTCGGATATTAAAATCCAACATTGTCCAGACAGACTAATTGAATGCTAGTGTTGGTGGTGTTGATGACGGTGAATAATGAGAATGGGTGGTGGAGAGGAGAGAGAGGGAGTGACGAGAGGGGGTGATGGAGCTCGCTGGTGGAGGTGGGTGGTGATGGAGCTCGCTGGTAGTGTAAAGAGGCCGATGGTGGTGGTGTGGACTGGCTACTGGTTGTGGTGATGGACCGATGGTGTGGTGGCCAACGGTTGTGGTGGTGGAGAATGGAGTGAGAACAGAGAGAAAAAAGGGAAAATAGGGGAGTTCCGGGACTTTTTTGGGGTTGTATAGTAAATTGTTACTCCCTCACTCCCAAATTCTTGGTCATCTTTCACTTTTTGCCACTCAAACAATTATCTATATCTCACAATCTATAATGTTTCTTACGATTTTGAAAATTTGCTTCATAAAATTATTTGAAATCTATCAAATAAGATCCATATTTGATATAAAAAATTATTATAATTTAACAGATATAGCCAATTATTTGATTGACACAAATAGTGAAAGAGGATCAAGAATTTGGGACGGAGGGAGTATAACTAAAAAAAGGGTATAGGTTTTCTTAGCAAAAGAATATATTTAGGAAATTTATGGTTGCAAATAATAGAGACAAAAAATTATTGGGTAAATTTCACCAATAGCGCTTGAGGTTTTTCTTAATGACAAATGCTTCATTCGCTTATAAGAAATGAATAAAAATTATTTGATTTCAATATTCATTTCACCAACACCCAAATGACAATTGTTTAACCCAATATATGAGGAAACTAGCCAAAAGTGGCTTATATTATCAAATTCACTCCTTTCATAATAAAATTAATAATAGGAAACTCTCCCTTCTTAATTTTTGGGATGAAAAAGTAATATTTTTGGGGCCTAAGAGTAATAATAGGGAATTAGCTAGTTGAAAAGGAATTATTTGCCTTAAAATGGGAATGGTTAGGGACGATTTTGTAAGGAATTTGTGTATATATAGCACAAATGGGAATGGTTACCGATAAAGGCGCAGTTGTTGTTGCCGGGGGTGTGCATTCACTTCATTTGTGCTGCTTATTTCCCTATTGATTGTCGCCTCTTAATTTTGTTGTTTCCCTTCGGACTTGCATAATTGAAAATTTAGGATCGAAACATATAAATGGTAAGGAATATTCCGATTAAAATAATATTCTTTATTCAATAAGACTTCTTGATTCCCCCTTCAAGCCCAAAACCCTAATTTTCTCATTTTCTCCGAATCTCGATTTAAGAGAATTTCAACGGCGCTGGATCTCACCCTCGCTTGTAACTTGAGTTTCACCTTTTGGCAAATCTCTCTCTACTTCAACTCGTTTCACCTCCACTAACTAGAGTTCCACCAATAGGGGCGGATTTGGTGGTAGAGAGAGAGAGAGAGAGAGAGAGAGAGAGAGGAATTGCTGAGTGCTACAGTGATTCATTGGCACGTGGCGAATCACTGTAGCAATGGGGAAATGGTGAAGTTGTGGCAAGGCTGTTGAAAATTGAATTTGGGCGCTCCTCTTCGATATTTTGTTCAAATTTTCAAATGGAGTGAAACTGTCGGGGATGCTCTAAATTGTGGATAGTTTAAAGAATTCTTCTCTAAATGTGTTCCATTGTTTATCACACTTATCTACATTTCTTACCCTCTTCAATTTAAATACATCACGGTGCATATAGCATGGTTCACCACTAGAACCTTCAAATTAAGGGACAAACGACGAGAGGAAAACAAGAAAACCAAATTAGTTCAATTGGTTGACAGGTTTGCTCATGTACAATTGATTATGGCTTGATTTTTGGGTTCAAATCATTAAAAAAGTGTTTCTTTTCTAAATTTTTGAATCCTCGTGCTGATGGTCTGCTTTTACCAAACTAAAAAAATAAAACAAGTCTACATCTCCCGACTCTTTTCCCCGATTTGTTTCCCGACGCTGGCGTGGCGGTGGGCCCCACGTCAGCAAAAAAAAAAAAAAAACACTCTGAAATTTTGTATTTGTCCCCAAATCAGATCCCCCAAATGCGCATCTGGAAAACGAACGGAGAGAGAGAGAGAGAGAGAGAGAGAGAGAGAGAGAGGAGGAGGAGGACCACCGCGACACCCACCCCCACCGGCTACTCCCACCACCACCGTCTACCACCACCACCACCACCGGCGACCAGCCCATGGGTATCTCCTCCAAATCCCCAAACCCCAATCCAAAATCTCTAGTCTTCTCACACCCATCTCTCATCTTGCAATTCCCATCAAAACCCTAATCACCGATTCAGAGCCAAAATCCATATTCAATGACCTTGATGAGGCCCCGTCAACGAAACCCTTCGGAAACAGAGACCCATTTGCTATAGAGAATGTTGAGCAGTTTGATCAAAGCAGGTCAGTAAATACGTGTACGGTTACGATCTCTCGTCACCCGTGGCCTGAATGGGTCGGGTTGATGGAACACTTGTGTAGAATTGGATACTTGGAAGAAGAAGTTGGGAATCCGTTTTTCACGCTAGAGAATTGGATTTTAAGAATTCGAATAGAATTGGGACGGCTTGTCATAATTTCGCTCGAGATAGAGTTGATCTTATGAGGTAAGGAACTGAATGAATTATTTGGGATATTTTTCTTCTATATGTTTTTGTGATTATGCTAATTATTTGTGCTGTTGGCTTGAATGGGGAAAATGGGTACTGATTTTTACTTCGTTTCGGTAATGTGTGGTTAGTAATTTGGTACTCCTGAGGGGGCATACCGCTTGTTTGATGTCGGTGTTGAGAATACGGCCAGACCAACAAACATGCAATGCGCAAAGATCATCAATAGCATAAAACAAAAACGCAAGACATAGAGATTTTAAGTGGTTCCCCAATTGTGTAGTTGAGTAATGCTTAACTATAGCAGTTTTATCCAAGTAATACCTTTCTTTTCGTAAGAGTAAGCAGTTCTTGTAGTTAGTTAAGTTCTGTTAGAAGTTCTCCATGCACCCTTAAGTACCATTTGAGCATGACAAATGAACCATTAAGTACCCATATATCGATTGATAAGATTTAATAGAGTTTAGCTAGAAGGAAAAAAGAATAACTGGAATCCATTTTTTGTTTTCGCTATCCGTTGGGTTTTTGCTTTTGAACCATGCTTGTCGAACTGAGTGGTGGCGTTCAATATTGTGGGTTCCCATGAAATACTATGGGATTAGATAGTGGACAGCCTTATGCATGCTTTGTTCTTCCATAGAATTCTTACACCAGGTGGTGATGATTAGTAACATACCGATAAAACTAACGAAGGGTTCATGGTCTATAAAGTACGTGTCTGTGGTACATGCTTTCATACCCTAATGTGCCATGTTAAAAGTATATCTAAACTAACGAAGGGTTCATAGTTTTAAGCTTTTGCCCAAATAATTTGTGTTAAAAGTATATCTAAACTGATCTCTGATTTTGGTTGTTTAAGGTCATCACGGAGAATCGGAGAACCATTAGAATGGTCTGCACGCCAAAACATAGCTGTGGGAGCTGCTCGAGGGCATGGAATGCTATAAGATGGAAAGAGAAGAAGGTTTCCGTGACTCAAACAAAGCAGTAAAGATGGTGAATGATTTGGCAGCGAAGAAGAGCAGAATGCTTTGATAGGAAACAAAAAATGGAGGTGTAATTCCTAGGCCTATTTGTCTTACAATTGAAATACTGGAATGTAGCCTATTTTCGTTTTGCAAATGAGTTTGTAACCATTAGAGAGGAAAATGTACTTTTATTTATTGGGATGTGAATGATAATTAGCATGAGAATGACCCTACGTGGGACTATATGGTTTTATGGTTTTTGTTGTGAATGGATAACTTGGCAATGGATTTTGGCTTGTTAATGATAATTTAGAATGAGAATTGCCCGGTGTGGGCTTGTGAGTAACTTGATGCTATTCCAGTTGTTGTTCTTGCTATACTGACTAAGACGCGAGACGTTGGGCTAGGACCAAAAATAGGGGAGATTTTGCCCAAATATCTCTAGAACCTACCTCGGTTAACCTCGGAACCAAACTTATGTATTTCCATCAGACATTGCAACTACATACTTTCAAAAACTAGGACCAAATTCATAATAAGGATAGCCTTCTAAGTTCCACCAAATCAATAGATGATGTACACAAATTGAGTCAATCTGGATGAACAACTACATACTTTCAAAAACTAGGACATGGAGCCATGTCACTCCGTGTCTGACACACTTGCGATACGGATCAAGTGTTCCATTGCATACCAGGAATTCCATTTCCTACAACATTAGCAAAATAATCTTCGGTTGGTACCAGATTCTTACATGAAGCAAAAACTGAAATGCATACATTGTAAATTAGTTTCCAACAAAATATAATAAACTCCCTACATCAACAAGGGAGTCTTCTACTCTTTGCCGTTATCCCTTGCATTCAACATTTCTGTAAAATAGATTTGTCCTCCTCTCAAACCCTACCCTTGACTTTCCATTAAAAGAAATTTGTCCTCCATCGCCATTTTATTTGCTATCAAATAATTATGCTCTTCTTCACCATCAAATCATTCAGCATCTTTCCTGCTTTGTTTGAGTTGCAAAAACCTTCTTCTCTTTCCATCTTACAGCATTCCATGCCCTCGAGCAGCTCCCACAGCTATTTAATGGATCTCCGATTCTCCGTGATGACCTTAAACAACTAAAATTAGAGATCAGCTTAGATATACTTATAACAAAATTATTTGGGCTAAAGCTTAAAATTGTGAATGCAGAGAGATGGTTCACTAAATGAAAGAAGCAAATCAAAGCTCATAGAGTCAAGCATATCAGAGCAGAGATTGTCATCTAGAGGTTATTAAAGCAAAATCATAGACATACCCAGGTGCGGATAAAAAAAAAATTGACATACCCAGGTACTATTTTTCTTCATTACTTCACTTCTTCTAGTGTTAAGTAATCTCTCAATATTTTTCCAAACTTATTGCTCACCCTATCCTTAGAGTTGCATGCCCCTTAAATGCTAAGATCTCTCTCTCTCTCTCTCTCTCTCTCTCTCTCTCTCATCAGTTGGACAAACGTATTCTATTCCAAGCTACTATGAATTGGGAAGCTGTTCCAGTTCTGGGAATTTTCTTCAAGGAGTAGAGTACTAAGCTCAAGTAGAACTACAACAACAAACATGGGGAACTCCTCCAGTTCAACAGCAGAAAAGAAGGCAGAAGCAGCAAGCAAGAACCACAGCGAAGCCGAGAGGAGACGTCGAAAGCGAATCAACACCCACCTCGCCACTCTTCGTACTCTCCTTCCAAAAACCATCAAAGTAAGTTGCATCTACCATATATATGTCATGCTGCATCTTAATTAGCAAGGCAAACGGTATTCGTTAGAGATTTTTTCACATGAAATTTGTGGGGGCTCCGTTCCGGTTGGTTCGTACTTTCTGAATGTGGGTTCTTGGTTAGCTCCTATCTCCTTGATCAGTCCTGCAAAACGAAGCACGACTAAAAGACCGCACCGGAGGGACTCCGGGATGGCCCTCCGGTGCAAGAGACAGGTTGCTTGCCAGGAAGAGTTAGAGATTGGGAGCTAGGGTTTTGTTTGAGCATACCTCTTCCAAGAAGGCATAATGGGATATTTATAGGAAACCCTTCGCTTGATCTCCAAGATTGCACCAACGCTTGACACGCGTCGGCTGATGTCACTGTTGTATCACGTTTAGGGTTTTGCAACCGTTTTCATGATGAGCTGGCACCTTCACGTGCCACCATCATTGTCCTCATAACCGTTCGGATGACGTCATGACCATCATCATAGCCAGGGTTGCTGTTCTGATGCGGATGAGCTGGATCGTCGGCCAAGCCATGCTCGGCACCGAGCATGTTGTGGGACCTTCGGCAGCTATCCAAACGAACGTATCCTCCACCCCGAGCAGGTGTAGGGAATGGAGCATTAAAGGAGGTGTAATTAGAGGAACCCTCGGCGATAGGGACCCTCGGCTACGGTTGCTGATCCGAACGTCCAAAGAAAGATGTCTTGGAGTTGAAAGTAATACTAGATCACGTTCGGAATGGCCCGAGCCATTTTGCTCGGCCTGCTACAATAGCCCCTCAACCCATGCCGAAGATCTTCACTTGGTATGGGTTGATTTAAGATTTGGCCGAGCTTTGAACCTTCGATAGATCAATCCGAGCCCCATATAAGGTGATAGCTGTTAAGAATCTGAACGGGTGTGTCAGTTGAAGAGACGGCTGGCATGGGCAAGGACTTCAGTCGCCACGTGTCACGTAGAGGTTGGCGAGGGGTTCAGCGGTGAAATGATGGGCGGGAAATTCGAAAAGCCCCGCCCTGCTTATAAATACCGGCGAGGGAGGAGAGAGAAAGTTCTTCTGCACTTTCTGTCTCTAACGCTTGGAGCTTCTCTCTCTACATTTTCGTTCCAGAACTTAGCTTGAATCCAGATTCTCAACTTCAAGCCCCATTCCAACAGAAATCTTCAGGTATGTCATCGATTCTTATCATCTCACTCTTTATCTTGCTTTCCACGCTTATTTTCTGGGTTTCTGGGATGATTTTGGGGTTTTTTGTACTGTATGAACAGTAGATTTCTGGGGAGAACGATGATGTTCATCCCTGAACTCAACTTGTTCTTCCGAGCCCCCATAGGATGTCTGGGGCTCGTCGAACGATTTCTTTCGATGGGGGTAAATTACCGAACGGTCCCCAACTCTCTTGTTTGCCGAATGCTTGGGAATCTTTAAAGAAGTGCCGAGCCCATTATAGGTTAGAATATGACTCATGAGCCGATAAGATGAACCAAACTTCCCAACGATTTTCTTTGCCGACGCAGATTTCAATAGCTTAATACCCCTTCGTTCTTTTCCTAGGTCTGGCTCACGAGGTCATGACGTGTCTTCAGACTCCGATTGCTCGGAAACCGAATCCGATCGTCAATTCATCAGCGAGCTTCTCGAGTGGCGTAGGTTGAGGAATAGCCGAGCGGTTATATCTTCTTCAACGAGGATGTCGGCAACTTCTCCAGTGACAGACGATTCTAACGCTGAGCGTGACTTCGAGTATGCTGCAGACGGATTCACTACGGAGCCTGAGATTAGTTTTTCTTCTGACACCCAATCTGAGACCGAGCCACTGGTGGGACAAGAAGCGAAGTCGAGGCTTATGTCAGGGGCCGAGGCTTCAACGTCGGCGCCGAGCGATGCTGATCTCTTTGACAAGGGACTGCTATGCCCTTATGCCCACTACTTTAGTGGCAATCCGGGAGAGTATGCAGCGTTTCGTACGAAGTATGACATTCCCGAAGACGTTCTGATTCACAGAGTCAAGAGCACCGATATAAAAGACCACAGGGATCACCGTCCCGAGCATATAATCGTGCCCCTAATGGCCATCTGCGAGGCCGGGCTTCGGTTCCCCCTCCACCCCTTCCTTAGGGAGATACTATGGAAGTTTAGTTTGGCACCCCATCAATTGGCAATCAACAGTTACCGAATCATCATGTCGGTAATTGCTCTGATGGAGAGCCAAGATCTGGACTTCAAGCCGACGGACCTTTTCTTCACCTACACCATGTCTCGTCATGGTAAATCTGGCCGTCGGTACCTTTCAGCCCGTCCTAAAAAGAGCCCCTTGATCCAGGGTTTATCCGACACGGATAAGTGGGCCGATTTTTACCTCGAAGTCCACGGGAAATACGAATTTGGCGACGGTCTTCGTCGGTACGTAGTCCCTAAAGTTAAGGATACGAGAGGTACCAACGAACCGTTCCTTTCTTAATCTAATAAAAATTTCGCTCGGCTTTTCGTTTGTTGCTTAACGTTTGCACTCCTGCTATCTTTCGTTTGCAGAGCTCGGTCCTATATCAAAAGGACTTAATACAAATTCTCGAGAGAAGGCTTGCGACACGCTCCTCGCACAAGCTTGCCGACACCCTCCAACTCTTCTTGATTATAAACCCTCATACAAGGGTGTGCTGAGAAGGAAGGAGAAAAGTAAAGAGGCCGAAGCCGAACCAGGGAAGAAGAAAACAGGTGCCCCCAAGACCACCGGAGTATCCAAAAAGGGGGGTGCTTCAAACGTCGAAGGCGTTCGGGAGAAGCGGCAACAGGGAGTGCGGCTGCCGAAGATTGGTTATACGGCCGAGGAGTGGCTCACTCCGCTTAGATCCGACGTTCTAGCCGACCTCGCTGACGAAGATATGTCGAGGAGAAATATCCCCAGGCCCGTCATTCCAACGAAGTCGGCAAACCCTGCTTGCAGCCAAGGCTCTTCCGACCAGCAGACACAGCAAAAGGAAAAAAGACAGAAAACATCCGAGGATGTTTTGCCACAGAACATTGCTCAGTCTGCCCCATCAAGCGTTGCACGAGCCTCTCCGTCCAAGGAGCAGAGGATTCTTCCCGAACCTCATATCTACCTCACCGACCCTGAAACAGAAGCTGCTGTCCGACGCCAATTCAGTCCCTCCTATACAATGTCTGATGGGAGAGTCCTGCAGCTGAGTGATTTCGTTAAGGAAGAACCAAACCTCGCAGTGATGCTCCTCAGGGGTCTAGCTCTTCCGAGAGACTATGACCAAGTGCCGACCGATCTGATTCCTGGGCTCGGAGAAATGTGCTCCCATCTTGTGCAGGTATAACTTGTGCTTAGATTTTGTACTTGTGATTTTTTGCTTTGTACTTGTGATTTTTTCTTGTGGTAATCTTTACTTCCACGTTTTTGACAGGCTGGACAGGCTGCCCTGAAAGCCTATGACAAGGCCACCAAAGTCTCTGCCGAGCGTGAACGATACAGGTCTAACCGAGATTCGTACCGAACCAAATGGAGGATCTCGGATCAGCAGGCAAAGGATGCGGAGGTAGAGGTGGAGAGGCTGAAGAAGGAGCTTGCCGACGTTAAGGCTGCTGCCGAGGCCGATGCCGAAAAAATGAGGGTGGAAGAGAGAGAGAAACTCAAAGCTGCCGACGCCAAAGGCTATGAGACCGGAATAAACCGAGCTGCACTGGAGTATACCCAGATAGCACATAAGATGGTGAATGACGAGCTTGAGGCTCGGCTTCCAGATTTCTTTAAGCTGGGTTATACTGCTGGTGCCGAGGCTATGGCTGCGGTAATGGCAATTCAAGCCGATTCTGGCTTTTTGAAGCAGCTTCCTGAGCCGACCGTGCCGGATCTTGAGCTTCCTTACTCCGAAGAGGAGTGCCAACCCCTGCCTCCTGAGGATGAAGATGAAGAAATGACCGAAGCGCCTGTGGCCGATCAACAGGAAAAAGCTGGAGATGATGAGAGCCATCCCGAGGCTCAAGACAAAGTTGCCGAAGATGCCCAAGTTTAGGATTCTCTTTAAGTTTTATTTTGTTTTGTTTCTGAATATTTTTGAACTTTGCTTTTGGACTGGATGGCTCCGAACGTTTAGGATTTGCCATGCCAGATGTAATAGTTTTAAGGGGGTCGGCATCGAACGTTTTACCAAGCCGAGCCCTCTTGGTAGGAGATTCTGAATTTCAAGTTTGTGTTTAAATGACTTAGAAAAAATTCTCAACTTTGTTATTGTACTGAATATTTCTTCATGCCTTAGAAATATTTTCTGAGTTTGCTTGCCGAAGGTCAAGCAGCCTTGGCTTGTTTCCAGGTTTATTTACTTGTAACAGCCCCTGCGTTGGTATAAGGCTCGGCTTCAAATGCCAGTCTTGTGCCAACGTAATATGTTAAGTAAATGTCTTAAGTGGCAATTTGTTCAAGTCAAAGTATGAACATAGCCGAACCAATATGTTTAATCGAGTTGTGGCTGGAAATCAAATTGTCCGAGCCATAACATGTTTGCACTAAAGAAATCCGAACGTAGTTGTAATTGTCAGAATACCGAGCTTATAGCGATTGATGTTTGAATCATTGTAATCAAATATAGAGAACACTGATGCTTCAGAAGTAGGAGAGACTTTTCATTAAATAAAAGATGGTCAAAACAAGTACAGCATTGTGGTAGGAGAAAAGTAATAGTCTTGAGGGCTTCTGTGATAGATTGAGACCGATGAGAGACTTCAAAGGTAGGCCTTCCTGAGGTTCAGAGCGTTCCAGGGGTTCTCAATTTCCCTTCCCTCTTTGTCTTCTAACTTGTACGAGCCGTTGCCGACCTCTTTAATCACCCTATAGGGTCCTTCCCAATTCGGTTTGAATTTTGTCTTCTGGTTGGCTCGGACAACCTTCCGCCAAACCCAGTCATCGGTTCTGAACTTCTTGAGCCTTACGCTTCGATTGTAGCCCCGAGCGACTTCCTGCTGATAGTTGGCTAACTTGAGCTGAGCATCGTCTCGCTTTTCTTCGGCTAAGATAAGCTCGGTTGCCACTGCATCATTGTTGGATTCTAGATCAAAAGTTTCGGTGCGCAAGGTCGGGAACCTTGATTCCAGTGGGATGACAGCCTCCATGCCGAAGGCCATTGCAAAGGGAGTTTGGCCAGTGGAGCGTCTGGGAGTGGAGCGATAAGCCCAAAGGACCCTAGGCAGTTCCTCGGCCCATTTTCCTCGTTTTGAGTCAAGCCGACATTTGATGCCAGCGCAAACAGTCTTGTTAGTGGCTTCGGCCTGGTCGTTGCCCTGGGGGTAGGATGGGGTTGAATTGAAGAATCTAATTCCGAACTCAGCACAGAGTCCAGTTAACTCTTTTCCGACGAATTGGGAGCCATTATCCGACACAATTGCATAAGGCACGCCGAACCTTGTGACGATGTTCCTCCAAACGAATCGCCGAACGTCTGTTTCAGTTGTTGTGACTAACGGCTCGGCTTCCACCCACTTTGAAAAGTAATCCGTTGCAGTGATCAAAAACTTGAAGCCCCCAGGGGCAGTTGGAAGTTTGCCAACTATATCCAAGCCCCACTGAGCAAAGGGCCATGGACTAGTGATAGGTTTGAGAGATTGAGCGGGCTGCCTTGGTATGGGGGAGAAAAGTTGGCAAGGCTTGCACTTTTTGACCACTTCTTCACAATCCTTCTTCATTCCTTTCCAAAAGTATCCCTGACTGAGAGCTCTTTGACATAGGGAACGGCCGCCAGAGTGACATCCGCAGCTGCCAGAGTGGAGCTCGGTTAAAATAATTGGGACCTCGGTTGGGTGAACAACTCGAAGATATGGCCCAGTGAAGCTTTTCCTGTATAGTTGGCCGAGCTCAGAGATCCAGTAGTAGGCTGCTTTGCTGCGTACACGGTGGGCCTCCTTTTTGTCAGAGGGTAGAGTATCATCTTTGAGGAACGAGACGATTTCATCCATCCAACTTGGGCCGAGGGAAATGTTGAATACTTCTTCCGAGATTTCGAAGCTTGGCTGGTGAATTTCGCCGAAGCTGATGTGTCGGAATTCAGATGCTTTGCTTGCCGAGGCCAAACTTGCGAGAGCATCGGCATGAGCGTTGTTCTCTCTGTTGATCTGTTCGATTTGGAATCCTTTGAACCCTCGGATTAACTCTAGAGTGGTAGCTTGATACTTAATCATTCTTGGGTCCCGAGCTTCATAATCACCTGTTACTTGATTGACGATCAGCTGAGAGTCGCAGAACACTTGTAGGTCTTCAACTTGTAAACTTGCCGCGGCTCGGAGACCAGCAAGCAGAGCTTCATATTCGGCTTCGTTGTTTGTGGCTTGGAAGTTGATTGTGATAGCACTTTCATGAAGGGCGCCACAAGGGTTTATAAGAACGACCCCTGCACCCGAGCCGTTGCTGTTTGATGCCCCGTCAACGTGCAACTTCCAAACGTCTCCGCTAAATAAGTTTCAAACTTTCCGAGCCTCTTGTTGTTCTAGCATCCCATAATTAGGCTTGACCAATGCTTCCTCGTCTGGGCTTCCAGGGGTGAATTCAGCAATAAAGTCTGCCAATACTTGTGCCTTGATTGCAGTTCGAGGCTCAAAGTGGATATCAAAATTTGCTAATTCGACCGCCCATTGAGATACTCTGCTTGATAGATCAGCCTTCCTCAAGAGATTTTTAAGTGGAAACTCCGTGAGAACTATGATGGGGTGCTCTTGAAAATAAGGGAGCAATTTTCGAGCTGCTGTAACCAATGCTAGAAGAAGCTTCTCCAGTGGCAGATATCTAGTCTGTGCTGGGAGCAAGGTTCGGCTTGAAAAGTAGATAGGTTGGTCCTCAAGGCCTTCCCGTCGGACAAGTGCCGAACTCACGGCATGTGGAGAGACAGCTAAATAGAGATGGAGAGTTTCAAAAGCTACTGGTTTGACAAGAAGAGGAGCCGAACAAAGATAGGATTTCAGCTCGGTGAGGGCTGCATCACAATCTTCCGTCCACTTGAAACTTCGTCGGCTTTGCTTCTTGAGAGTTTGGAAGAAGACTTGGCATTTATCCGACGAGCGGCTAATAAACCTGTTGAGAGCCGCTGCCATCCCAGTTAGCTTCTGAATTTCGCGAGCAGTTGATGGTGGTTTCAATTGCTGAATAGCTGAGATCTGGTTCGGATCTGCTTCGATACCACGCCGAGTAACCAAATAGCCGAGGAACTTCCCGGAGCTAACTCCAAAGGCGCATTTGTCGGCGTTAAGCCGTAGCTTGTGCTTCTTCAATATTGCAAAGACCTCGGCAAGATGAGAGAGGTGATTCTCGGCCTTGAGACTTTTCACCACCATATCGTCAATATAAGCCTCCATGATTTCTCCGATGAGAATTCCGAACAACAGGTATACCATTCTTTGGAATGTGGCACCCGCATTCTTAAGGCCGAACGGCATAACCAGGTAGCAGAAGAGGCCTCTGGGTGTGATGAATGCCGTCTTTTTCATATCGTCGGGATCCATGGCTATCTGGTGGTAGCCTCGGTAAGCATCCAAGAAACTCAGCCGAGCATGACCCGCCGTTGCATCTACCAATTGATCAATTTTTGGAAGGGGAAGACAGTCTTTCGGACAAGCATCATTCAAGTTGGTGTAGTCCACGCAAACTCTCCATTTTCCATTCTTCTTTTTCACCACCACAGGGTTCGCGAGCCAAGTGGGGTATTGTACTTCTTTGATGGCGCCAGCCTCGAGGAGTTTGCCAACTTCTTCATTAACTGCGTCGGCGTGAATGCTGGCCGACCGCCGAGGCTTCTGAATCACAGGTTTTGCTGATTTTGAAACTTTGAGGGAGTGCTGGATGAGCTTTGGGTCAATGCCTGGCATTTCGTACGGCGTCCATGCAAAAACTTCGATGTTGCTTTTGAGGAACTGCATGGTTTCTTCACTCTCGGCTTGGGATAGACCAGCACCGAGCATGAAATAACGTGATGCATCCTCGTTAAGTGGGAATTTGATAAGATCCTCAATTGATTTCTCTTCAGGAAGAGATCCGACGTCTTCGAGAACTGGTTTGTCAGGGACTTCAACCCAATGTACTCTTTTGGAGCTCGATGACTTTCCAATGGCCGAGACGTAACACTGTCTGGCTTGTAACTGATCTCCAAATAGGTCTTCTTGTTTGCCATTAGCGCCGATGTACCTGACCACTTGATGGTAGGTTGAGGCGACGACCTTGATTGAATGGAGCCAATTTCAGTCAAGGATTGCGTTGTATGGGCTCGGTGCATCTACAACGACGAATTCTTGATTAGAAGCAACCGAGCCCGTAACGACAGGGAGGGTAATCCTTCCGAGAGGCCAAACTGGAGTGCCACTGAAACCAATTAAAGGGACTTCTGCTGGTAATAGGCACGACTGTGGGATTTTGAGCTCGTTGAAGAGAGATAAATACATCACTTCTGCCGAGCTTCCTTGATCAATAAGCACCCTTTTGACCGAGTGAGTTGAGATTTGGAGTGTGACCACCAGAGCGTCGCAATGGGGGGTTTGGATGCGTTGAAGATCTTGCTCGGTGAAGGAGATTGACCAGGGACGCTCGAGCATTTTGACTCTTTTTGGAGCACGATCGATGGAAAAAACTTAGGTAACATTCTCAGCTTTGACAAGCTCTTGACGAAGCTGTTTTGCTGCCTCCTTTGTTGTTGACCCATGAATAACGTTGATTACTCCGACTGGTCGTGGAATAAGGTTTTGTCCACCAGCGTTCGGCCGTCTCCTCGGCGTCTTTGTCCAATCGACATGATCATCAAGAAGTCCTTGTGCCGCTAGATTTTCCAAAAGTGCCTTATAGGGAGCGCAAGCCGTGGTGTAATGCCCGAGCTCGTTATGGTACGAGCATCTCTTCCGATTGTTGTTATTGCCTTCTTCTGTGTTCAATTTGGGAGGGTTCGGCCAAACAAAAAACGGTTCCCTCTCAATCGTACGGAGGAGGAAATAAATTGGCTCTTTGAAAACTGTGGTTTCAGCTATATAGTCATGAGCTTTCAGCCCCTTTTTGTCTGCCATCTTGACTGTGTTGACCTGCTTCTTCGGCTGGACAGCGACCACAGGCTTCCACGGTATGAGAGCCTGATCGTTGTCTTGGAATTCCACGGTATCGTAGCTTTGGGAGCCCTGGGAGTATTCGTCTCCAGCCGATGAACTTGAGAAAACAGTATGCGGGCTCCCCTCTCGCTGTCCTTCTCTGCCTCTATGTCCCGCACCATTGCCAAGACGTTTATGAACTGGTGAGAGCTGCTGCTTAAGGCGAGCGCTGTCCCCAGTTCGATGGTCTGTCAATGGTGGGTCCAGGCGGTCGTGGACTGAGATTCTTTTTGGCCGCGCATCAACACCCAAAGGAGGAGGGGGTGGCAGATTTCCTCTCCGGCGCCGACCCTGAGATCCGGAGTGGGATGCCGTAGGAAATTCTTTGGCTTTAATTTTTTCGATCTCCATTCGTAGGACGGCTACATCAGCGTTGGTCTGTTCTTGTTGCTATTCTAGCATTTGTACGTATGCTAGAGCATCTTCACTCAGGCCCACTGGACGTTGGATGGAAGAGCTCACGCCTGGTGGAGTAAATCCAGGAGGGTGAGATGGGGAGGCAGCGTTGATACCAGTTTCAGAGGTGATGTGCAAAGAGGAACTGAGGGGTTGAAAGAGAGGAGGCGGTGGTGCTCCGCCCATTTTTCTTTGGAGGAGACTGGTGGAGATTTTCAGGGGTGAGGTTTTTAGGTACGAAAGAAGTGGTCGAGGTGGAGGAGCCGCCGTGGATCTGAGAATCAAGTTTCACGTCGGGTTCACCAAGTTGTGGGGGCTCCATTCCGGTTGGTTCGTACTTTCTGAATGTGGGTTCTTGGTTAGCTCTTATCTCTTTGATCAGTCCTGCAAAACGAAGCACGACTAAGAGACCACACCGGAGGGACTCCGGGATGGCCCTCCGGTGCAAGAGTCAGGTTGCTTGCCAGGAAGAGTTAGAGATTGGGAGCTAGGGTTTTGTTTGAGCATACTTCTTCCAAGAAGGCATAATGGGATATTTATAGGAAACCCTTCGCTTGATCTCCAAGATTGCACCAACGCTTGACACGCGTCGGCTGATGTCACTGTTGTATCACGTTTAGGGTTTTGCAACCGTTTTCATGATGAGCTGGCACCTTCACGTGCCACCATCATTGTCCTCATAACCGTTCGGATGACGTCATGACCATCATCATAGCCAGGGTTGCTGTTCTGATGCGGATGAGCTGGATCGTCGGCCAAGCCATGCTCGGCACCGAGCATGTTGTGGGACCTTCGGCAGCTATCCAAACGAACGTATCCTCCACCCCGAGCAGGTGTAGGGAATGGAGCATTAAAGGAGGTGTAATTAGAGGAACCCTCGGCGACAGGGACCCTCGGCTACGGTTGCTGATCCGAACGTCCAAAGAAAGATGTCTTGGAGTTGAAAGTAATACTAGATCACGTTCGGAATGGCCCGAGCCATTTTGCTCGGCCTGCTACAAAATTCTTCCAGAATAATTTGTTAACCATGTTTTAGCAGTGAATTTATGATATTTTCCCCAATGAATGTACATTAACAGAGTATATTAATCTGTATCGCATACATATTATGTCTCCCTCCCTGCAACTTGATTTTGCAAAAAGGAAAAGTCTAGGAACACAATTTGATGCCTGAATATGCTGCACATGTCGGAATATATGCATATTATCTAGTCCCTTATTAGTTCAGTGTTTTTTGGTTGACCATCACATTGGAAATCCAATAATGTGATCAAGCTGCTCCTTACTCCCATTTGTGTGGGTTATTGCAATCGGAAGTATAACTGGAGTATACGCCATCTTGCGTAGGGCTCTAAGGAAAATCTTTCCTGCTGTTCTAGCTTTTTGTTTTTTTGTTAAGGTAATCCCTTAGACTAACAGACCAAAAAACATGGATCAAGGGTAACATTGGGAGTCCAACAAACGAATAAATACAAAGGGGAAACCAAATAAAAAAACAGAACCTCCCTACTAAAGGAAGAAGCAAGCTAAAAATACTTAGCAAAAAAAAAAAGGGAAAAGAAACAAGCTAAAAATTCTGGAAGCACCAGATACATGTACAGAAGCAACAAAAACAATAGACAAACCATGACAGCCCAACCCTTCAGTGTTTTAGGACTACATTAGGCACTCCCCAATCTGCCACTATCTGCAAAGTGTTAGGGAAGTTCCTCCATCAAACGATGCACAAACTTTACATATAGGAAGTAGAAATCTTTGACTGTTGATGCATATAGGAAGCAAAAATCTTATAGTTAGGGTTCGAACCAAAAAATCCCCAATTTTACAAGCCCTAATTTTTTTTGTTGGTTTCGACAAGTTACAGTGAAATTAAAAATCGACTGAAATTGCAGGGGTCATCGACAACCCACAAGAGAGAGAGAGAGAGAAAACCAGACCTTGGTGGTCGGTAATGGCGCCGGTGGTGTCGTCGTTGATAAGGACCTCGACAAGCGTTAAAAAAATCGAGACTTCGAGATGTACACAAACGGTGCTCGTGGTGTCGCGATTTTTGCGAAGGGTTGGTCGCCAAAGGGGGTGGTAGTAGACGGCGGTGGTGGTGGGTGTCGCCGGTGGTCTCCTTCTCCTCCTCTTTCTCTCTCTTCGCTGGTTTTCCAGATGGCCTGGTTTTGGGGGAAATGCGTTCACGGGGGAAATGGTCTGGTTTGGGGAAAAAATCAAAAATTTCAGCGTTTGTTTTTTTTTTTCCTTCAGCTGCTGACGTGGGGCCCATCGCCACGTCAGCATCGGGAAACAAATCGGGGAAAAGAGTCAGGATGTGTAGACTTTTATTGAAAAAAAATACGCATAAACTGACACGACACTTTGACCATCAAACCAAAGAGAGAGAGAGAGAGCAAGATCGCTTAAAAAAGGAGTTCCGGAGGGTCGATTGGAAATCTATCATCTTATCCGCACCAAACAACCCCACAGTAGAAACCAATACACCTTGTCCAGATGTGAACCTCTGTAACCCAAAAAAATCTCACTCCGCAAAACGTGCTTGGGCGATGGCTGGTTTTCTAGCAACTTCTTCTTCTTCTGCAGCCGCGATCTGGGCCTCTCTTTCTTCTCCCTCCCCAAAGTCCCTCGTTCACTCTCTCTCCCCAACCCCCGGTATGATTGTAGACGCAACAGTTCAGTACTCTTTCTTTCTAATTTTGGTTTGGGGAGAAAATACGTCCCAGACCCAGTTCGTTTATATATTTTCCTTGCTAAAATTTCGTTGTTGATTTGTTTTTATGAGGTTAGTAATGAGGATAAGACGTGGGTTTTTAGCAGAATTCCCAACTGCCTAAGGGAAATAGTGAATTTGGATTTGGGGAGTTATATGGCCATTGGCCGATACCTAGTTCATGTTTAGTTCTTCGTTTCCAAATGGATTATCATTGTTTTTTTTTTTTTCCCGCTACTCAAAAGGGGTGGAGGATGGGACGACCGGGGCATAGCAACCCTCTCCTCGGCGTGACCATAGGGACTCCAGTCCCGCAACGGGCCCCGGAAAGACCAAAGAGCCATAACAACTACCGCCCCACCAATGGCTAGTGGACCACAGCCGGACTTATCATGAGGACCAAGTTCGAGAGGGCGTCGTTAGCATGACTCAAACTTGTGACCTTCCTGACCACCCAAACCCTGTGGGAGTGAGCCATGAGCCACTAGGCTACCATCCCTGGTGGTAATGGATTATCAGTGACCTCCTGACCACCCAAAATCCTTTCTCGGCCTTTTGGCTAAGATCAAGTGTAGTTTCTGTCAATTTAATGGATTATCATTGTTGGATTGTTTGAATTGGTATTTTGAGGCTAGACATGCGGATAAGATATGGGTGTTTAGCGAAATTTCGTATTGCTAAAAGAAAATTGTGAATTTAGGGCAGAGTGGCGGAAGGAAGTTCTATAAAGGGATTGCAGTTACAGGGAAGAAAGGGAGGTCTCGTTTCCGCATTTCTATTACTAATGTCGCCACAGAGATCAGTCCTGCCCAAGAAAAGGTCTGAATCTTCTTTATATGATGCTATTATTTTAGCTAGAATCATACAATTTGTAGTTGATTTGGTTAATGGTGTTTTACATGTAAAGAACTTTTTTTTTTTGGAACCAGTCAATTTTATAAAGGGACTAAGCCCAACACTCAAGGAGATGGCCTTGAGAACTCAGGAACAAATACAACCAAAACAATCACCAAACAAAGTTCAACCTAGCCAAACTACTATACAAAGGACCAAAACTTAAGCAGAATTAAAAAACAGACTCCGGGAACCCCCATCTAGCACAAAATCTGGAATTGCTAGGTGACTTTACCATCCTCCTCCAAGAGCATGCACATGCCCTGATTTCTCCCATGGTCAAAGCCACAACTGAGGAAGAATCATTGCCAACTTGACGAAAGATTCTGGAATTTCTCTCTCTCCAAAGATAGTAAATCGATGCAGACAAACAAAGCTTGAACGTGGTTGCTTGAATCGACGTGGATTGACAATTCAACACCCCCCACTGGATTTCAGAGGCCAAATCCCAGCCATGAAAGGACACCTCACACTTCTCCCTAACCTGCAGCCAGACCAAAGCAGAAAAGGGACATTCAAAGAACAAGTGGGAATGAGATTCCTGTCCTCCATGACATAAAATACAACTTGAATCAGCCTGCACCCACCAAGCATGTAACCTATCCTTTCTGGACAAACGACCCAGAAAAGCCACCCACTGAATAAATGACCAATGAGGTACTGAGTACTTATGCCAAACCAAATAGGACCAGCCCACCTCAGGAGCACGTGACCTAAGTTCAGCCCAGGCAGATTTAGCAGAAAATTTCCCAGTAGAGTTCAAAAGTCAAACAACAATATCCTCCCTATCAACATGAGGAACAAGATCTTGGGCAGTCCCAGCAACAATATCCCTATCCAGAGAACTTCTAGCACTAGGCCATCACCAATCACCATTACAGATAATAGAGTCAACTTTTACATAAAGGGACCTTCCAAAAGTAGCATTCACTCTATCTCCAAAAAACTGATACAAGGGCCCAAGGGTATGCCAGTTATCAAACCATAAGAAGGTATTGGATCCATTCCCCACTTGTGCTTTAATGAACTCATGGCCAACACTCCTAAGCCCAAAAATTTTCCTAACAGTCCAAGAGGAGTCATTAGGAAGCTTCATGGACCAGAAACAACTATGTTTTATAACATAAGCATGCACCCACCTAACCCAGAGAATATCCTCCTTCTTGCACAAAGCCCACATATGCCTAAGCATAGAGGCCTTATTCCATTCCCTGATTCTTTTAAAGCCCAGGCTACCTTCTTTCTTAGGGACACACAGAGCAGACCAAACCACTTTAGCACCACAAGACTTCAATTCCAAACCTTTCCACAAAAAAGCACTAAGCATACTTTCAATTTCCTTTATGATCTTTTGGGGCAAGATAAAGATGGATGACCAATAAACTTGTATACTAAAAAGCACAGAAGCAATGAGCTGGGCTCTGCCTCCATGTACATGTAAAGAACTTGTGCATTTGTTTGGGTGGAGATGGCGCGTTTGAGATGCACGTCAGATGTTTGATGATAATGTCTTCTGATTGCTTCTTTTTTTTTTTTTCCCCCCTTTTTTTACTTCTGGTTTTCCATCTTGAAGCGATGAAACACGATGAAAACATTGTTACAAGCATCTCATATTTTGGGGCGTGCTATGCGATAACAAGATGATTTCAATCCACACAAACGATAAAGCCAAACAATCGATCACGCAACACAAAAATAATCACAAGAAAAACATGTTCGGCAATGTATGACTTCCACAGCTGAGAGGAGAGCAGATCTACTACTATTTGAGCCTCCCCCTCCACTTTTGTGAAAGGCTACACATTGACTCCGAGAATTATAGAACAAGACACCTCACAACAGCATTTTCAGCATATACTAGCAAGTTTGCATTCACCAGAAAGGATTTTTTTAACAAAATGGTCAGAGATTTTTTTTTTGAGCAACATCATCAGAGAATATTGACTTGATGGTTTAGATTATTGTAATAGTGATTTGAGAACCTTTGTCAATTCTCTCAGGCCAGGAAGATTGCCTCTATGAAAAGTCAGAGGCCGGTGTATCCATTCTCTGCTATAGTAGGACAAGATGAGATGAAACTATGCCTCCTGCTAAATGTGATTGATCCCAAGATAGGGGGTGTCATGATTATGGGTGACAGAGGAACGGGGAAATCCACGGCTGTTAGGTCTTTGGTTGATTTACTTCCTGAAATCACAGTAGTTTCCGGAGACCCATTTAACTCTGATCCGGAAGATCCAGAATCCATGGGCATGGAAGTAAGAGAAAAAGTTGTGAGAGGTGAGGAACTTCCCGTCATAATGACCAAAATCACCATGGTTGATTTGCCATTGGGTGCTACGGAAGATAGAGTTTGTGGAACAATCGACATAGAAAAAGCCCTTACAGAAGGTGTCAAGGCATTTGAGCCTGGCCTTCTTGCCAAAGCCAATAGAGGAATTCTATATGTGGATGAAGTCAACCTTTTGGACGATCACTTGGTGGACGTTCTTTTGGATTCTGCTGCCTCCGGATGGAATACTGTTGAAAGGGAAGGAATTTCAATTTCACATCCCGCTAGGTTTATTCTAATTGGATCAGGAAATCCGGAAGAAGGCGAACTTAGGCCACAGTTACTTGATCGATTTGGGATGCATGCACAAGTAGGCACAGTGAGGGATGCGGAGTTGAGAGTGAAAATTGTGGAGGAGAGAGCTAGGTTTGATAGGAACCCTAAGGAATTCAGAGAGTCTTATAACGCGGAGCAAGAGAAGCTCCAGCAGCAAATTGCTTCTGCTAGGAGTTCTCTTCCTTCTGTTAATATTGATCATGAGCTCCGTGTAAAAATCTCCAAGGTTTGTGCCGAGCTGAATGTTGATGGACTGAGAGGTGATATTGTGACAAATAGGGCGGCAAAAGCTTTGGCAGCTCTAAAAGGGAGAGGTGAAGTAACGACAGAGGATATTGCAACTGTCATTCCCAACTGCTTGAGACACCGGCTTCGTAAGGATCCCTTGGAGTCAATTGATTCAGGTTTGCTCGTCATTGAGAAATTTTATGAGGTATTTGCTTGAGCTTGCCAAGTATGTGGGCTTCTTTGTAATTGTGAACAATTGTTTCTTAGATGGAATTTCCCCTTCTCTTTGGCATATGAAACTATTCTTGGAAGGCAGATTTATGCTGATTCATATCTTTGTAGTTTACGTCAAAGGCATGATTTTGTAATTGAAACACCATAATGCCATTATTAAGTTTGATTTCATTTTTCTTACGAAGGAATTCATAATTTTGACTTTGATATTTCTTTGAATGTTAAGCCCGAATACATCTATATGAAGCTACAACCTGAGAGAATGAAAACTGATTCATCTGTTGGGATGGAATGGTACACATAGTGACTAGAATGAAATAGGCTCCGGCGTAACAAAGCAGTTGGATACCTTATGACCATATAGCTCTTCTTTTTCCTTCCCTTTTTACTCCTTTTTAATAGCAGATTGCACTACACAGACTCTGTCGAGTGCAGCTATGTCAGCTAACATAAAGCATTTTATGTATAGAGTGGTTGTAGTCTGCATACCATATAGTGAATTTGACTGCCTAGCGTACTTGGTAGGTCAGCTCCAAATTAAGTACGCAAAATGTTTATCTTCTATGCTTCTTCAAGTGTTTTGAATGTCCAATAGGCACAGATACGAGTCCCTCTACCACAGATTGTAGACTAGGTGAATAATTCATTAATGTCATATATGGGAATTAGGAATTATAAAGTTGGCTGCCTATTGTGTCCTGCATTTGCACTATTTGAAGCCTGGCATTGGGCCGGAAAGGACTATAGAGTGTATAACCGGCCTGAAGCTGGCCCAGCCCAGTTCGGTCCATGTCTGCAGTGGACCTCCATGGATTTCTCACCTATCTGATAGGGTGCCAAGTCGTCTGTACCGAGGATTTGTTCACGTCACAGGCTTCTGGACAGCTGGGACGAGGAATATGGTTATATTTGCTATCAATGTGGGCAAAACACTCTATTGGTAGGTCAGAAGTGGGGAGAGGGGGAAAAATAATAGACAGCTCTGATATACAAAACTTCAACCTGAAAATGGAACTGAATAGTCGAGCAAATCTTGCCTTCAAGAACGTGAATTCGAAGCGTTCATTCTCTTTCCTAGACACTTTCATCTTTCTTTTTTCATGTATCCAATGAATCCGAACTGTCCATTCTCTTTCCTGAACACTTTTATGTTTTATATTTTATTTATCCTATCAAGTCCCTAATATCAAACAGAAGACGGATGCAAGAAATTGAAAAACACTTGGTTTCACTGTGTTCGTAAATGTAGAGTCACATAGAGCGTACGTAACTAAGCACATGTAGGTTTTATTCCTTTTCGTGTTGATCTAACACCTATTACCTAACTACAAACAGAGTTCACAGAAAAGGCAATTTGCAGTTTGGTTTCTGTTTGGGCCATATTTGGGCCGACCCTAATTATCACATGTGGGTAATTAATTAAGGCCCCGTTCCCGAGAGGGAAATAAGTACTTATTTTTTAAGAAAATAATTTTAAACTCAAAAATCATATGCTTACGCAAATAATTTTTTTATGAGAATAAATTCTTTACACCGCTGGTGTAAACATTTGTTTCCTCCAAATTAATTGCATTGCGATAAACATTTGTTTCCTCCATATATATATATGTTTGACTAGACAAGTCAAAACCAAATCCTATCATCTTACTTCCAAAAGAAGCTAACTTAAATGCCACCCTTTTGACTAATAGGCCTAAATCTAAGTTATCCACCAAAGTCACTTTCCTAGATTTCCTATGTACTTATATATACATAAATATGGGTACATGTGTATCTTTTAGGCTATTTTAAGCATGTCTATATATGTCTATATATACATAGTACTTTTGACAACTCATTTCTAGACTTTCTTTTTGTTCTTTCTTGCAAGCAACCCATTTTAGGACAAGACAAGCTAAAAACCCTTCATGATTTGTCATTTCAAGGCCAAACCTATTATCATTACCTCTTTACCCTTTGGACAATAATTGCTAGGAAAAAGTTTATCCCTTGGGTAATAGAACTAAGTCTTACCAAAATCCAAAAAGTACACATAAGATTTGGCTAGCCAAATCAAACCAAACGCCACACTCAACCTAAGTACCACATGACAACCTATTCTAGACTTTTTTTTTTGTTCTTTCTTCCAAGCAAGCCATTCCTAGTACAAGAATAGACTAAAAACCCTTTATAACAACCTAGATTTTGGACCAAAAATTGGATGACAAGGCATGGCATGCTTTGATGTGATTTGACTACACAATGAGGCAAATCCATGGGAAAAAGAGAGAGAGAGAGAGATTTCGGCCAAGGGAGGGAGAGAGAGAAGCTTCATTTTTTTCTATAAATAGGACCCTTGTCCAAGCATGCAACTCACACCTTCAACCTTCAACTTCTCTCTCTAGAATCCTTGTGTTCTTACTTTGGTTTTCCTTATTCTTGAGTTCTTCCTAAATTCTTTAAGAAACTCATCCTAGGCCGCCACTAAACTGCCACTCAACCACTCTTCGATTCATAAAAGTTTAGTAATATAGTCAAGAACTAGTTTCGAGAGAAACCTTTCTCTTTCGAAGCTACCGGAAGCTTACCGTAGAAAGTTACTCCGTCCGGCGTACTTACTTTTTTCCGTAATTGTCCTACCGCCAAGAAGAACGGTAGATTTTTCCGTCACCATTATCTCTAAGTATACGTAGACTATCCCTAACCGTTTTCTCTAAGTATATAAAGTTGTTTAATGCTTACGATGTTGGAATGCATGATAGTTAACAAACTTATTTTTGTTAATGAAAATATGAACATGCTGGAACAATCAACTTTTACTTTAATAAACATATGTTGTTTAGAATTTTCCACAAAGGAAGAAAGAACGGATTTCGAAAGATAAGAGTTTAACGTTTAATTAAAAGTATTTGCATTTTGATCTTTAGGATGGTTATGAGCATGTATACATGAATTGCTTGTATTACTTGTCTGGTTGTAAAGCATAAGTGGTTTCCACTCCAAAGGCGTCCGTACATGTGGCGTAATGCTTTAAGTTGTGAATTGAGCATGATAAGTAATATAGAGTTGAATGATTTTGCTAGTTTAGTTTCAAGATTACAATGAATGATTTATGATTACATATGTGAAAAGTCCTACCGCGGAGTCCTTGCATGAAAACGAGATACAGAAATCGAGAAAGTAGAAACATGACACCTAGGGTGTGGTTAATGGAATGATGTGATTTGCAAAAGAGAAATGTTATGGAAACTGCAATGTGGCCGGACTTGGTAGCCCATTGTGAGGAGTGCGTGTGTAAAGTATTTTCGAAAAACCAAATGGGAATCCGGAGCGGCGGAACCATTGTGGTATACTCGGGAACCCGAAGCGACGGAACCGAGGGATAAATTGTGGTTTGGTTATCCGCGGAGAGGAGACAACACAATTGGTTTAATGATTTTCGAAAATCCACATGGCCGGGAACCCGGAGCGGCGGAACCGAGGGTTTTGAATTGTGGATTGGTTATCCGTGGAGAGGAGCCAATGCCAAATTCAATATTTTTGTGTGCCAATGGGAACCCGGTGCGGAGGAACCATTGTGAGGATACTCGGGAGACCGGAACAGCGGAACCGAGGTTGGGTGTGTTAAACGATTTTGAAAATGTTGATTTGGTAAATGAAAGGTGAAACTAGTGACACGGTCTACGAAATAACGCGTAGGAGAAACTCAGAAATCATGGACACCAACGATAGTTATATAATGAATGTAGATGTGTCATTGTTAACTGTTTCAGTTAGATATGCATGTACTATGTGGAAATCGTTAATTTTGTGATCTACTGCTTGTAAGCTAAGGGTTAGTGGGTATGAATTATTCTATTGAGCTCTCGTAGCTCATGGTATTACCTTTGGTGCCCTGATATATTATACTGGTGGCGACGCTGGTATAATGTGTCAGACTTTATAGATGATCAAGGTGAGCTGTACACCTTGGAGGCCTTTGGAGTTGAAGAGCTGGCTAGGATGGAGGAGCAGGCAGAGCTGTAGTTAGGAATCCTAGTTTCCATCCCTTTTGTAATGAAAGTACTCTCATAGAGGTTATGATGTAATAATGATCCAAGCTCTATTTAGATATTCAATAAAATTGTCTATTTAACGTTCCCAAAATTCGGGGCGTTACATTCAAACTCAAATATAATAAAAATGAAAAATATTTTTTCAATTTTTCTTGCACCGTTTAAAAGATCTTAATGAGATCTATCAAACAAGATCCATATTGGTAGAAAAATTATTTGTGTAAACACATGATTTTTGAGCTTGAAATTACCTTCTTTTTCCAAAAAGTACTTTTTTTTGAAAAGTGGAACACCCCCTAAATAGTTAACCTTTTAGTTTTAGTTTTAATTTAGTTTTCAATTATTATCCTATTTTTTTCTCCAATCATTACTCTATTTCTCAAATTATTACTTTTTCATCTCTCTCTATTTCTTTTCAATCATTACTCTATTTCTCTCTCCACCCACTACCAAAATTAAATTAAACTAAACTTCCAACCAAACAAAACCAAAGACTTAATTGGTGGATTTTTGAAGAGGTCCACGACCAAAAGCTCACAGCAAGCCATTACATATCTTAGAATCTAGTTCAAGCCTCTCATGGCTTTTATTTTTTAGTTTAATATCATCCTATCCTATCCTATCTAGGTAGAAGAACGACTCCAAGTAGTTAGTTAGTTATTTTTTACCATCTCCTTCCATTCAATGCAAGTAATTTATTTTTCTTGCACTTTGTTAGTTAGTTTCCTGTTAGATTAAAAGTAAAGAAATTAAAACTTCAAATTCCCAAGTCAAGAACACCTAGCTTGAATTATACTATTTCTTGTGGCTTGCTTTGGCTACAGGTTCATCTCAATGGAGCTTTTGTACTTGACTAGAATCATAGTTAGTTTTTCCAAGTAGGTGAGATGCTTCCTCTCTCCATTACTCATCAACGTACTGTTTGATTGCTAAAATATATGCAATCTACCCTGCATCCGATTTTGCTTGCATTTACTGACATACAACAATTAGTCGATCCCCACAAACAATGTTCTATCCCCAATGCTCTCCATCTTCACCCATGAGAGTCTTTCGAACCGAAGCCGATAAACCTCCACATTTTCCACCCTACGAATAGATTTCCTGGAGACTAAGAGAACCAACAAGATTTCCCCATCGGATTCAATCTAGTATTCCTTTTGTTTTATTGTATTGTATTAATTGGGCTTTTGTTTCATTTGTATGTTTATGCCCTCCTCCTTTCTTAATAAAAAGGATTGGTTTTTCGAATGACAATTTTTGGCTCAATTTTTCCAATTGTACCCCTCAATTGCTACCCATTCAGTTTTGCTTAGCTACCCATAATTGTAATTTTGCCATGAGGGCCACATATGGACCACATGCTGCCACGTAGCCATATTAGGTTCCCTTCCCCCTCTCTCTCATACAACCCACACGCACATACATACGGCGGATTCGGTGGAGAGAGAGAGAGAGAGAGAGAGAGAGAGAGAGAGAGAGAGAGAGGAGGAGGAGGAGCGATCGCCAATCACCACCGACCCACCCACTGGCAGTGACTACCACCACCACTACTAGTAGCGCCCACCACCACCTCTGGTGACCACCGGCGCACCCCTTCGAGAAAATGGCCTCTCCCAGTCGCAACCCTTCGCAACCACCGGTGCCAAACCCACCTACCGCCAAGGTCTCTCTCTCTCTCTCTCTCTGTATGCTCCTCCCCAACTTTAGTTTTCCACACTACAAATTGCTCAAACCACAAGAAATTAGAGTCTCATGTTGATATGAAATTGGGGATTTACTGATGTGAAATTGATTTCATGTCATTTTACTTCAAAGCAGATCTGCTCTGAATGTACGAAAGTTTGTATGAGTTCTTCCATTTCTAGGTAGATTTAAGTTCATGCATATCTAGGCGAGTATGAGACCTACTTCTCTGCAGATGCTTCTCTACAAATGGTGATTTTCCTTTGGGGTAAGAAATTACTACGTGCTTATGAATCATTTTTATGGGTTTAATCGACCAGTTCTAGGAGGTTTCTAATTTAAGGTTCATGCATTACAGGGGCCGTAAGTCAAATAAGTTCAACCATTTAATTTAATCTCCATAAAAGAAATGACAAGTAGTGTATTTAACAGCAAATTGACAGTCCACAACTTTAATTACAAATAATACTCCCTCAATCCCAAATTGCTCGCCCCTTTTGGAGAATCCAACTTATTAAGAGATGTGAAAACTTTGTCTTGTTTTTTCTGTTTTGCTCTTGAGTCCCAGTCAATATCATCGAGGTCAATTTTATTTGTTTAACTTTTTATATGAAACTCAAAATATATGTAATATGGATCTTGTTTGATAGATATCAATTAGTTTTATTATATAAAATTTTCAAAATCATGAAAACCGTTATAAAATAAAAGATAATGGACATGCCAATTGAGATGGAAAAGTACTTTTTAAGGGTAAAACTGGAAAGTGACCATGTTTTGATGGATGTTTTTAGAAATGGGACATTCATTTTGAGACATCCAAAAATGGAAAGAGGGACAAGCAATTTGGGACGGGGGGAGTAGTAAACAGCGACACCCCGCCCCCGGGAGTTTAAGGTAGTGGTCGACCGGCCCGAGGGCGATTGGGACCCATGTAGGGGTTGTTTGACCGATGACCAAAGAGGTCAGTCGGGGCCCAAGCGATAATCCCTTTTGATTCGAATAAATAAACCTAGCATATGCATATTGTTGTTACGCGGTTGGGGGTGGATTCGAAACCCTAGATATTTTCCTTCATCATTTCTAAACCCTTTAATTAAATTGCTCTTTAGTTTAACTAGCTCTTCAAAACAAACCAATCAATCAATCATTTCCGAATTAATCTAGAAGTTGATTGCAATTATAGTAACTTAGCCAATCTGTCCCTAAGGCCTTAAAAACATCCAGCGCCTGTGTTTTTTCATGTATCAAATACAGACACCTATGACGAGAATAGTCATTTGTAAAAGTAATAAAATACCGTTGACCTTTCCAAGAAGCCGTAGGAAATGGACCACAGATATTTGTATGTATCACTTCTAAAACATCTAAACTCCTTTTGGCACTAAATTTCCTTATGTTTGTTTGCTTTCCCTTTATGCATTCAACACAGATTTTAAAATCTGAAAAATCAAGAGGATTAGAATTCCACTCGACACAATCCTTTCAATTCTCTCTCTCGAGATACGTCCCAAACGCTTGTGTCATAATGCAGAGGAGTTTTCATTAATTAATTTTCACTTTGTACCATATTTATCAACATGCAAAAGTTTCATTAAACTTTAAGTGAGAGGCATCCAAGTTTAACCTGTATAGACTATCAACTAGAGATTCAGTACCAATAATATTTGAATTTTGAAAAAGACTAAAATCTCCATTACCAAATAAACAAGTATAACCAGATTTGTCCAAATAGGAAACATAAATCAAATTCCGTCTAAATGACGGTACGTAAACAGTCTTATCCAAATTCAAATAAAAACCATATTCTAATTTAAGTCTATAGACTCCAATTGCATCAACATGAACTTTATTGCCATCTCCCAAATGAACCTTCGGCATCATTGGATGTTCGACTCTTTAAACAAGCTTGCATGAACACACTTATGTGGATAGTTGCACCCGTAACTATCCACCAAGTGTTGAGTGGTACTTCAGCTAATCAAATTCACAGCAAACAAAACTAAATTGATTACCCTTCTTTGCGAGCCATTTGTGATATTTGGGACAGTCATTCTTCACATAACCAACAGCCTTTTTGCAAAAGAAATAGGGAACACCTTTATCATATTTCTGTTGCACAGTTGTCTATGAAATCCCAGCATCTGCAATTCCCTTGGCCTTAGGGTACCCAAGAACGAATGTAACACGCTCTTTCCATTTTTCAAAATTGGAACCCATAAGGACTGGAATATTGTTCAAATTGGCAGATATAGAAGGTGCATTCACTATAACAACATAAAGGAAAAGCTCACAATTAACAAATATTCATCTGCTTTAGTGCGATGATAAAAAATAATAAAACTTGAATATAATTATCATTGCAAAACTTGATCTAATCGTAGGGGCAAACAATTAGACAAACAGACATAAAAAAAACCTCGATATTTATGTCTTTAATGGTGGGCCCTTTCGAGAAACCTAAGGCATCATCATAACCAAGTCTTTGGACAGTAATTACAACATGCAAGTGATTTTCTCACTAACAGGGCTAGTTAACATGAACAATATAAAATAAGTCTGGCCAATTAGAAGTCATACCAAAACGGTACCATACCACACCAAAACACCCATACGGTACAATATCGTACCAAGTCACCCATATGGTACATTACCATACCAAAACAATACCATACCTTACCAAAACGTACGAAAGCACCCATACGGTATAATATCGTACAAAAACACCCATAGGGTACCATACCATACCAAAACGGTACCATATTGTACCAAAGCACCCATACAGTACAATACCATATCAAAAAACCCATACGATACCATACCATACCAAAACAGTACCATACCGTACCAAAACGTACCAAAGCACCCATATAGTACAATGCTGTACCAAAACACCCATATGGTACCATATCATATCATACCAAAACGATAGCATACAGTACCAAAACTTACCAAAGCACCAGTCTGGGGTATGTGATTCTTAATATCTTGTATATGAATACCATTTATGTATATATTAAATATAATAATTATACCAAATGGATGCGTAGCTTAGTGGTAAGCTGAGGCCGGGATAAGCCTTGGGTCTCGAGTTTGAGCCCCAACCCATACAATTTTTATGTATATGCATAATACCAATCTGGTCTGGTTCGGTTCGGTTTGTAAGTCCCACAAACCGGAACCGAACTGGATCAATTATTTTGTATTCTCTCAAACTAGACCGGATCGGTTCTACTTGAAAACCAAAATAAACATTCAGTTCGGTTCAGTTTTCCGGTCCGGTTCGGTTCAGCGATTGAAATTAACAGTCATTCTTGTAAGTATGGTTTAATAAATTGTTACATTGCGCAATAACTAAACCCGTTAGTTAGAAACTTATGCATGTTTTCTACCATGTGCCATTGTGGTTGTTAAAACTGGTATGATTTATCACTCTTACAACTAAAGGAAAATCTGTTAAATTTTTGTGCCTGCCTACTAAAAGCCGTCAATCCTTTGGTAAGGTACACATATGTTGGAACTTAAACTAACTAATATGTTCTTCTGACTTGAGGTTTATAAGTTATAATTTGTTTCCTTTCATATTTTCAGGTTAATTGTACCTATTATGCCCCTTCTTCAGCACCATGGTGTTAACTTTTATAGTAAAAAATAGATAGGCAGATACTTAAGCCTGCAGTGAAAGGTAATCTTATAATTTTGTTTTCATGGATGCTATTGCTATGAAGCGTTGCTGGGTAAACTTCCTAGTTTTTTGTTGCCATGCCGCCACCGCTACTCTATTATAAACTACCTTGATGTTTTCTTCATTTCTTGGCTTCTGTGATTTGTCTTTATAGTAAGAAATTGGCAATATTAGTTTGGTTGTGCTGGTGGTTTTGTTTTGCATTCTACGTACTTATTTTCTTTTGCTGTCACCAACCTTATTTTTAGTAGTTGCTTGTGGAATGGCTATTTGAATCTTGTTTCGAGATTCCTTTTATTGTTCCTTTGCTGAGTCATTTGTTTGTGCTATGATTGGATGGATGGCTTTTGAGGTTGTTGGCTACATTCTCTTCACAAAAGGCTTCAATTCATTACTCATTGACTATCCGATGAGATGTATAAGCAATGCTGTGGGCTCCCTGGCCGGTGATGCTCGCGAGAGTTGCCACCCGAATTTTTAAGATGGATAATCCGAGAAACCGGGAGTTTGTTTTGAAAAGAAAAGGCTTTTGATCTAGCGAAAACATTAAGACTTTGGGTCTGGGTGCCACATTACGAACGGGTAAGGTTTTATTGAAAAAGCACCCCATTCGCCCAGTAAAAATTGGTCTCTACTTGACATTTTCAAAGGGGAAAACTTAAAAGATCTTTTGGAATTAAACCTTTAATAAACAAGTAAGGGAGAGGGACATGGGATTGAATATATCACATTGGTGTGCCGTGGTGCTTATGTACAGTGAATGATAAAAGGGATGATGTTCAGAAATGAAATGCCAAGATAACAGTAAACTGCCTTGATCACAAATAACACTGTGCGGTTTACCTGGAAATCACGTGCGGTTCTAAGGTAAACCGTGCGGTGTATCAGCTCACCGCCAGGTCACTATTACCACTCAGTACTTCGCACGATATGGTAGCTACCAGTACGATATTCTTCAGAACACCGTTCAATGTAGCTCCTAGTATGTTTCAGAATGACACCATACATCCAAGCCATTGACTCAAAGTAGCTTTCTTATTATTCTGACTTAAAAATAGATTATAAAACCCTTTTGATGCACTGGATCCTTTAGGATGATCAAGAAAGCTTCTTTTGGAAAATAAAACATGGCTTTTTTTTTTTTTTTTTTTTAAGATATGATCTCATTCTGAAACACACATGCAGTAGCATCTAAGCAATAATAACAGACCTAACAATGAGCAGGTATGATCAAGACAGTCGAAATATGTGAACAATAGACTTTTAAAATGCCATACGAGGTTCCACACTACATCGTGTGGTGTATTTTAACACCGCATGGTGTAGTGGGCCTGTCACAATAGATGTTTTAGTTTCTGAATATAATTTTTCAAGTTAGAACTTAACAAAAGGTTAAGTGTGACTGCAGAAAGTCCCCTCAAGGCCAAGGCTGAGCTTGACCCAAGGAAACTTGTTTTTACCTTCGGTTTTGAGCTTGAACAAGGATGGATGAGTGTAGATGAGTGTGAAATGATTGTGGGCTTAGAACTTTGGAGTGGTGGGATCCTAAAGCTGGTGGAGCACTAAGCTTTGGAAGTGAGGAAGTTTGGAATGTTTTTAAAAAGAGAGAATGTCAAGGTAACTTCTTCAAGATTTTGAGGAATAGTGGGTGCAAAAGAGTGGGATTCAAGAATCAAGGGTGAACTCATGGTTCAATGGCCCTTTTCCTCTAAGAGGAGGGGTGTATTTATAGGCAAGAGCCAAGGAAACGCAAATGGGGGAGTTGACTTCTAGGCTGGCTAGAAGTGCATTCTCTGCCAAGCCGACTTTTAGCTATGGCTCAAATAAGCGTGGCCGACAGCTCTCTGAGCCAGTCAAAACTTTTCCTAAAACGCCGTGCGGTGCACCTCATGACCTCGTGCGGTGTAACATATTTTATTACACCGTGCACTGTAAAGGTAACCCGTGTGGTATTCTAGGTCCTTCCCCCGGGCTTTTGGGCTTTCTGGGCTTTTTAGGCTTTTTGGGCTATGGAAGTCCACATTCAAGCTCTCGAAGGTTTTGTTTCCTTTATTTCATCATTGGAGAATTTAAAGAAGCTTAAAGGCCCAGATTGGGGTGTCTACAGTAGTCCCTCTTTAACGGAACTCGAACACCATTGGTTGGTATGAGTGACGCTTAAAGAATAGGCATCCCAATCCATTGCTCCAAAGTCTTTAAACCAAAATGTATGCAAATGGTTATGGTGGTCGCGGTCGTGGAGCTGCCTATGTACCCCGTATGTAGGGATCAGATCAACGTAATTCAATTGGGACAATGCAAGCAAAGCGAGTCTCGGAAGACAAATTGCGAAAGTGACTAATGAACTTGAGAAGATTGAGTGCTCATAGTGCAGTGTGTCAGTAAACTCCTTTGAGACGAGCCCTTGAAAGGCTAAAGTGAGATGAGTCCTCAGGGGGACTAAAACGACTAAAAAGGAAGGTGAGACGAGTTCTTGGGGGACTAAAATTTGAGATGAGTCCTCGGGGGACTAAAATGCGACGAGTTCCGAGGGATGAAAATTTGAAACGAGTCCTCGGAGGACTAAAATTTGAGACGGGTCCTCGGGGGACTAAAATGCGACCAGTCCTGGAGGACGAAAATTTGAGAAGAGTCCTCGGGGGACTAAAATTTGCGACGAGTCCCGGAGGACGAAAATTCCACGAGTCTTTGAGGATGAAAATACGATGAGTCCCGGAGTACGAAAATACGATGGGTCCCGGAGGACGAAAGTACGACGAGTCCTAGAGGACGAAAAAGAGCCTTTTGACCAAGGCACGATATTTTATCGGATTTTTAATGCAAAATTGGCTGGAAATTGTCATTCCCAAAGACGATATGGGGGTGGGTCGAATGGAACTCACAGAAATAATTTAAAATTTCGGAAGTCAGAACGCTGTGCGGCGTAGGAAAATGCCGTTCGTGGGTTCAAGTCCCATGCAACTCCTCGATTTTCGAGGACAATTGGTTGTTCAAGTGTGCCTCTTAATGGCAGGAGAGCCACTTCGGCGGCCGAAGCTTCTTTATAAGAATGTTGGTGCCTCATTCTATACACCACCATCAAAATTCTTCAAGTCTCTTCACTTTCTTCGTACTTTTTCAAGAACAGGTTGTATTCACTTTTTCAAGAACAGGTTTACCATGGCGGACTTCAGCCTTATTGCGCGCGTGATTGCTCTTATGGCCGAGATGGCCTTCTTCCGAGATGAGATTGATCGTCTCAACGAATACATTGCCACACTCGTCACCACTATCCGTACCCTTCGCCGTGCCATCTCCAATCTCCAGGACCATGCTTTCGATGTCCAAGACGACAAACTCGACCAAGAGTTCACAGAGAAGCGGGAGTCCGATGACACTGCAGAGGATAGCGAGGGCAATCCAAATGGGTCGGACGACCGTTCGGATGGCGCGAACGATGCTTCCGACGGTGCCGACTCCGGAGGTGACTGAAGAGGATGAAGAAGAAGAAGAAGAAGAAGAAAGGAAGAAGTAGGATTTTCTTTTGTTTTTTCGTTTTTTGTTTTTTTTTCTGGAATGCAATGAAATTCCCGGGGCAGCCCCGGTTTATGAAATGAAATGCTTCATTTCCTATCTATCTGTTTCTGAGGCTTCTGAAATGCAATGTTCAATCAAATGCCACACCATATCCTCAAACATCAAAAACCAATTACGGAATTAATATCAGAAAGAACACCGTGTGCGGTTACAAAAGCTCGCGTGGCTTTCTCTATAGTCACATGGCGTTTCGAGTTAGCAACTACTTTTCCCAAAACCTCGAGTTATGCAATTTTTAATAGACACAGAGCCTAAGAGCGAATGGTGAAATTCCAATTTATCCTTTGAACAGGGTTCAGGACCCCAAAATACCATGTATCAAAATAATACACTGTGCGTGGTACCTCAGTATACCGTGCGGGGCTTTATACTTTGAACCCGGTCCAGAATCAATTTTTAGGAGAATCGGTTCGAGAGGGGTATAAAGGGGTGAGGCGTACACCGTACGCCCCACCAATTCAAACTCTCGTGCCCTCTCCCTCTCTCGGCATTCTCTCTCACTCTCTCAGCTCTCTTTCTCGGTCTCTCTCTCTCTCTCTCATCTCTCTCGGCTCTCCCTCTCTCTCGATGCTCTCTTGCTTTTACACGATTATGGATAGTGGTGAGATACCCGGTGGTGATCAACCACCAAGCGTTGAGGTTACATCGCCTCTGGCTCCTCCGGGGACCGACGTGGTGATCGGAGAGGTTTCGGAGACCCCGGGGGTCTCGATTTCGGTGGCTAGGGCTGAGGAGGCCGCGGCCTCAGCCGCTGCGGTGGGCGGCGACAGTGGTAATGGAGGTGGGGTTGGTGATGATCGGGTTATGGAGAGTTTGGATGCAATGGCACCGAGGAGTGAGGAGGAGGCTTGGAGCCAATCGGAGGTGGCGGGTGATTCGGAAGAGAGACACGAAGGTTCACAGCGGTGGTGGTTCGGACGGTGGTGAGGGGGAGAGGGCCACAGAGGCCTCTCTCGTGAGATAGCCCCGGTCTGACTTGGGGAAAGACCCGGTTGTTGAGGAGGAGTCGGTAGAGGAGCGGGAGACGACAACGATCTTTACTAGTAGTGTCGATGTTGCTAGATCATCACGGCCAATAACCATGGGTGATTTCTTGGAGGCGGCAACCATTGACGGCTTAGCTGCGTCTTTGCGGGGTGTTCCTGGGTTGGTGGAGGCTCTGCTTGAGCTTCGTGAGAGGGATCTTCGGGCCGAGCTCGAGGCTAGGTCAGCGGAGGAGCCACGGGCTGAGGCGGAGGGTGAGGAGGAGGTCCCTCGGAGGACCGTAGTTGACGAGGCAGCGGCGGTCCTCAAGAACCGAGGAGCTTTTGATGAGGCGACCTACGTGTCTCTTCGGCACGTAGTGGTGCCTTCACTTTTGGACGCTTACCGGCCCGAGAGGACTACTTACGATGAGGCCTTGGTCTTGAGAGACCCTCAGCAGCACTTGTCCATGCGACGAGCCGAGGTATGTTTCAATACTTGCATTTTAATATAGTGTATCATTCTTTTCAATTCCTTGCTTTCGGATACTATCATTGCTTATTGAATCTTGTTATTTGCTGTAATAGGCGATAACAATCTCGTGCTATGGCGATGCGGTCGATGTGCCAAAGTTTTGGGAAAGGCTCCCTGAGGCGGTGAGGGAGATAGTGAGGGAGGCTAGCTTGGCGAGTTTGTGAGTGTCTTGACGAGGGCGAGTAATGATCGCCAGGTGGTGAGGGCTCTCGTTGAGAGGTGGTGGGACATGACCAATTCATTCCACTTTACCTTTGGTGAGATGACAGTGACGCCATTAGACTTCTCGGCGATCATCGGCTTGAGGGTTAGAGGTGACCCTATCCCCTATGACGCTGTGACGGGGAAGAATGCAGAGTTTCCGAGGCTTCTTCTGGGGTATATGCTAAGGGCGGAGAAGGAGGATGCCCAGTACTACCAGCTTCTGGATTTTTGGAAGGAGCCTCCAGCCGGGAGAGTTGAGGAGGAGCAAATGGCACGATGCTTCTTGTTGTACATGCTCGGTGCATCTCCGTTTCCCAATAGGCGTAACCGAGTACACTTGTCCTTTTTGCTTGCCTTGCGAAACATTGGAGAGATAGCCCGTCTTGATTGGGGCGGTGCGACTTTGGGGGCGTGCTATGCCTTCATGGGGTCTCTTTCCCGAGGAGCGGGGAAGAGCCTCGGCGGTTACTGGCGGGTCTGAGAGGTATAACTCAAGATTTCTCTTTTCTTTATTGCTAGTTAGCTTTCCATTTGTCTTTGTATATCTTGTGCTAACTTTGTCATGCCTTGAACTTTGCAGCTTTGGACATATGAGGTGCTGAACATGTATCCTACCACGACCAGGTGCCCCAGCAACGTGATACTTCCTCGAGCCTTGCACTGGTCGAAGGAGTATCGCGGGGTGAAGAAGGGGAAATGCGATTTGAATGCCTATTGACTATATTTGGATGAGCTATGTCCTGACTAGGTAACCATGTTTACTTGATTGCTCAATTCACACTCCTCATGCACTTCAATCGAATAATATTATGATGTATGCTTTTGATTGCAGGTGTACTGGCCCATTTGGGACCGCTTTGAAGTCCCATAGGTTGCTAAGAGCAAAGAGGTGGCAAGGGGGAGAGTGCTTTTGGAGTCCCACTATGGCTGGCAGTGGTACTTGGGTGACCGGGTGTGATGTTAGTCCTTGGGTTTGGACGCTTTCTTGGTCCCTGGACCACTCCCTCCTCTCTTGCAAACGATGAGCCAATACACGTTGGGGGAGGTGGAGTGGTTCACGCAGCTGGACCCTCAGTTAAAGCCACTGTTCCAGGCTGGCGCTGACTTCGCAGAGTGCAGGTCTCAGTACCTGATGAGGAGCTTTGGGATCCGTGCTGCTTGGGAAGCACAGTAGCAGGCGAGAGGTGGTAGAGGTGGGAGAAGAGGAGGAGGAAGAGGAGGATGAGGTAGTGGTGGAGGTGCAGGTAGTCAGAGCGGGGCCATTTTGCCTGCACTTTCCTGGACGGTGGACATAGTCACTGCTCAGGGAGCCCCTGGCTTGGCGGAGGTCCCACGCTCGACAGTCAAGCCTCCAAAGTTCATTGCTGAGGTATAATCATGCTCCGACTCCCTTTTGATACTTGCTATTTTCATATATATGTTTTGATTTGACCTTCTTATTGTGCAGGTGACTCCGGAGTATGCTCGGGAGATGGCAGCAGCCATGCTGGGTCTGGAGCAGCTAGTGCGGCCATACGCCATGGGCCACGCTCCGCCAGTACTGCCTCGTACAGGAGGGACAATGGTAAACGTTCGTGTTCCAACTACTTACTAAACTTTTTATTGCCTTTTATTCATGAATATGATGTAAATATTGTATGAATGTTATGCTCTTGCAGGCTAGAGGAGGGGCCTCTCTGGGATAATGTCAGAAGTCTGTTCGCATGCTTGCATAATAGGCTTCCACTGCTAGCTCTCAGGAGGAGCACCCCCAGAAGAGACATAGGCCCTCGGTCCCTGTTGAGGAGGAGGCTAGTGCTGGCTCAGACGAGACTGAGGAGCCAGAGGATATCGACCTGGACGATACCTCTGAGAGCTCAGTACCTAGAGCTGCGCCTGTCTAAGAGGTGGCTAGCTCTGAGGCAGAGGAGGGGACTTCTGAGGAGGAAAGCGAGGATGACGAGGACTGAGCCTCCACTTTTTGCTTTTTGCCTTTTGGTGGAGCCTGCGTGCTTCCTTTTTTTAGGGCATTTGTTTGCCCCTTTATGGATAGGATTTTGATTATAGGGCTTGAATGCCCCAATTTTGTACTTTGACTCATGGATGTCATTCTGGGCTTTTATATATATATATATATATATATACACACACACACACACACAATCTGGTTCCCTTGAGGGATCCCGAATGATGATGTGGTGTGGGAAGCTATTGTGAGCTGTTGGATTAAAATTCAATGGTCAGGACAAGAGATGGCATTAAACTCTCCAATAATTACACTTTATCCCCTAAAGCCCTCACACTTCCCCCCCTTCTTCGTTCATTTCACGCTGAATACACAGAACGAAGAGAGAGAGAGGCGACGCAAGGGAAAACGAAGAACGAAGTAGCGGACGACGATTGAAGCCCGACGAACGAAGACGAGAAGAAGATTGAAGATGAACGAAGATCCACCAAGGTATCTCTGTCTCTCTCTCGAGAAAAAACAAAAAATCTGGATTGGAAGAAATTTCTCAGAAATTAGGTTTTTTTTTTTTTAGGACGAACGACGAAGAACGAAGAGGAGAAGGAGAACGAAGAAGCTCGACTGGAGAACGTGATTGAACCAAATAAGGTATCTCTCTTCACCGTTTGAGTGATTTGAACCCTTTTTTGTTAGGGTTTCGATTTCGATTCTGGAATGGTGTTAGTAGATGTGATTTTGCAAACCCTAACAACTTATCCATCCTTTTTGTTGCTTATTTGAGCTTTTTGTGCTATTTATCAGTTATTGTTTGATTTCTCATTCCTTGTGAAATCAGCTTCTTTTCGCTGCGTGAAAGAAAGGCAACATAATCATTTTTTTTTCAAGTGTTGTGTTTTGATTGTAAAGGCAACAGGATTGGTTTTCCTCATTATCTTTGTAAGAATGAAACTTGACGAGTTGAATGTAATATGATGATTAGATAATCCCAAAAAAAAAAATCTAGTTAGGGCTTGTTTTGCCCATTTGAAATTGGCAAAAAATTAGGGCTTTTTTTTTGGGATTCGAAATCAGCAAACTATTTTGATTAGTATGGCATCTGTCCTAAAAAACTCGAAGATGGTGGCTTTGGATACTAAAAAGGAGTGATTTTTCTTAGTCTGAACAATATGATCCATTTGACCCTTTGTTTTGATGAAGGGATCGGACACCAGGTTATGATTGGGGGATTTTTGACTGATAAACAGGCTTCATATGGGTGGGTAAATTTTGAATGTGAAACTTTTTATTATTATCATAATCCAACTCTTCCTTCCACATTTATGCATGAGTTTCTATGATTCAAATTCTAAGATGAATTATTTTCTTTAGATGGATGTTTAAATTAAGTGAATGGGCCCATGTTTTATCCTATGACATTAGTCTGAGATCTGGATCAAGTGCTTCACATATTCTGGTATACTCTCCCTCTATGTTGGCTCATGCTTCATCAAACTACATTTCCTAGAAGTTCCACTTAAGCATGGTTACTTTGAATTTTTGTACTCACATAACAGCCAGGATTATACCTAATAGAAATTGGTTGCTACCTCCCCTGTAGTCTTTTAGTATTATAAGAACTATGGCAAAGAGCACCGTATGTGGTTAATCTGGAGGACTATTCATAGTTTAACAAGTTACTAATTGTGTTGTCATAGATGATTGTGTAATTGTTGGCGCAAAGTCAGAAGTGCGACAACAAGGCCTTTTATAGCTTTTTGGTGTAAGAATGATGCCATACTTGATCTTTTGATCAGGGTGACTTGGATTAGATTCTCAGTACTTGATTTTACTACTGCAAAGACATTTAGATATTGTTGCACACGCTGTGGCCTTAGAATTAGATACCTTTTTGCCAATTTTTACATTATAGGAGGAGAATCATAAGGAAAGCAACCCATTTAATGGAAGGAAGTAGTTAGGGTAACAATGGAAGTGGTGATCCCGATTTTGGGATCTTTTGTTATTGCGGAGAACCAACACCATTGAGGAAATCTGGAACACAAAAGAACCCAGGTCGAAGGTTCTTCGGATGTGCAAATTCTAAGGTGAGCTGCATGCATTGCCCTAAGTTATTCTATTGTTGTTCGATGGACCTGAAACCCTAAGTTCTTATTGTGTTCTTTGGATTGTGTTAAAAAAACCCCAGGTCGAAGGTTCTTCGAATTATGGTTTTTTTTGCTGATATGAGCCTTGTATTTTGCAAGGAAGGGCTGATTTGGGGCTAATGATTGTTCAGACAAAAAAAAAAGGCTGTGAGGACTGTTGAACAATGTGAGAGTTCATCATCCATGAGCATTAGTGAAGAAATGCAGAGGACAACAATCACAATGCAGATGAAGATTGAAGCCATGCAGAAGGAGATTGATGCAATGCGAATGAGAATGAGAAATGGGGGGAAAAATGAACTGGAATTACCTTTGGATTATTGTTTTTTGTGTTGTGTCGTACATGTGTGGCAAAAGCAGCCAGTGATCTCAAGTAGTCGTAGTCGTAGTAGCAGTAGTAGTAGTATGTTTGGGACTATGAAATTGCTTACTGGTGGGGATTTGGTTTGGTGTATCTAGCTTGGCCTTGGATGTATGGCTAATTTATTTTGAGATCGTTTTATCTTCTTACCTATGGCTAATTTGTATGGAAATTTATATGGACCGTGCCGTTTAGTTGAAATATAAGGTACGTAGCTGGGGATTCATTTGATTTTCATGCATGGGGTGCACTTGAGTAATTTGAGATTGTGATTACAGCTTGGATTCTATATGAGGTGGGGTAACCCTGTAAGTTTTGAGCTAATTGTTAACTAAAATATAAGGTACAATGTATGAGAGATATCGTGCTAAGGTGAGAAAAATACAGTATCCATTTGTCATAAAATAACACCAATTGCTTATAGACTTGTACACTCTGGCACAACAACTCCGATCCGGCTATACTCTTAATATCCTTGCAGTAAAATATCACTACCACATCAACATGCCTCCACTATCTCCTTCTCAAACAAGATTAAGCTGCTAGAACAAACATTATTCAGCATTTACGTCTCTCCAAACGGTTCTTCACAACACAAACTTCCAAATGAAGCATTTCAAAATCTATGTTTATTGTTCATGCCAAAATATATGGTTATAGAGCAAATTCCAGCATTCCTTATGCACATGTTTTTAACTTGACTCATAAAGCCACTGCCCGAGAAGTAACCATATTCATCATATGCAATTTGCAACTTAGATGAATTCTGAGAATTAAAACCAGCACATATTGGAGTATACAATTTGAATAGACAAATAGCTGACTCACTAAGTTAATCCAATGCTTCAATCCATCACTTAGCTATACAATTTTCAAACAGTTTAAACCCTAACAATCTAATCCAACCACCCCCATTTTACATCCAAAAAACAAAATGTTACACAAAAACAATCTGATCCAATCCATCACTTAGCCAATAACAAAATGTTACACAAACAAGTTTTCTTGAATCAAATGGAATCTATCCTAACAAAATGTTACACAAAAATCTGTCATAACATCCAGAACCACTTCAGTAATAGCATGAGAACCAACAGCAACAACAACAGCAACAGCAACAGCAACAGCAGACAACATCCTCAAAAACACCTTTAGATAGTAAAATCACATGCTAATGTCCTTCTTTAGGGCATTCCCAGAGATGGGACCTATTAAATGAGTTCATCATACAAAAAAAGAAGTAATGATTTGATTATAGTTCATGCATCATACAAAAAAAATTAGCATTCAAAAAAAGAAGTAACATGCATCACCTATCATGTAGCCTGTGCCTTGCCAATGTCATCTCCATACCCGCAAACCCATATAGTTCCTGAAACACAAATAAAATTAGCATTCAAGTCCGTATTTCACTACCTATTTTACTATCTATTTGAAGTCCGTATTTCACTTAAGCAAACACTTACATTCATCGGCAAAATTGTCGTCGTCGTTGTCATACAACCTAGCATCTTGTGAAGACCTAAAAAAATAAGACAATATTTAAAATATATTATGCGTGTAAACAATTAAGTTCAAATTATCAATAGACAAGTACACTTACATGTTCATAAGCTTCGGACAATTTCTTTTGTCATGCGACTGCCCCAATAACCCACACCCATGACATTTCCTACTTTTCTTGACGGCCTTCTCTTTTCCTCCTTTCAAACGCTTACCACAACCCTTTGCCCTAACTTTCAGTGGTTCTTTCAAACCATGTTGGCTTCCGAAAGAAATAGGCAATTGGATAGAACTCGTTGAACCATCTTGACAAGAACCCCTCATGAATGCAATCTTCTTTTGACTAGATAGCAACACTTCTCGCACAATTTCAGTTCCTTCTTCATCTAATATAGCGTCATCAAGAACTGTACAAGCAAGTTGAAAGATACCCTGTCGCCTCACCAAAAGTGAACTGCCACATATTTCTTTTTGATGACTGCCCAAGTCATCAAAAACTCTGCCTGCTTTTACAGTTTTAGTCCACCTTTGCAAAATGTATGTGCTAGGGAGTTCCCTAATCTGCATTAAAGACAAGTTCGCCAACAAGTGCCAACATGGAATTCCGTCGAATTTAAACATCTGACAACTACAACTCACACAGTTCGATGACTTGTCTACCAACAACTCACGACCTCTCGAACCTTCCCTTTCTTCCCTATGAACCTTCCACATAGAACGACATTCATCCTCATGTAGTATCGTAAGAACATATGCACCAACCTAAAATATTTCCTCCTGAAATTTCTTAAATGAATGGAGTGTGTATAACTCACTCATTTTCTTTTCCATCGACCATGAGGTTTTCAGGACTGGCTTCTCATTCATATCTTTGTGGTCCAAATCTAATTCATTATGTCGTAGACGTGCAAGAGCCCTTTCGAACCGTGTCACAAATTCATACATTGAATTATTGTCAGACAAATACCTCTTGAAGAATGCATGAGAAATTTTAGCCCTTTGACTACTTGTCATGTGAGCAGAGAAAATGTGTCTCGTATATGCAGGAACCCATCTGCCACAAATTTCGTACATGGATTGCAACCATTGATGGGTGGACAAGTTTGATTTTCTTACAACATATGCCCATGTTGCGTCAAACTCTTCAGGGCTCTCGAAATTCCAAATACATTTCTTGAACTCTTCATAATGTTCTTTGTATGCCAATGCACCTATTTTCTAAGAAAATTTACTAACAATGTGCCAAATGCAATATCTATGAAACGTATTGGGAAGAGCACAAGCAATTGCTCTTGTCATTGCCGGATCTTGATCAGTTATGATCATTTTGGGCAGTGGTCCAGGCATCGCTTTCAAAAATTCCTTGAAAAGCCACTCAAAAGATTCACTTTTTTCGTCACTTAAGAAGGCACACCCAAAAAGCGTTGTCTGCCCGTGGTGGTTAACCCCTAATAAAGGTGCAAACATCAAGCAATATTTGTTTGTGTTGTATGTAGTATCGAATACCACCATGTCCCCGAAATACTGGTATGACTTCCTAGAGGTTGCATCGGCCCAAAAACATTGGGTTAGTCTGTGCTCATCATCTTCCTCGATTGTATACGTAAAACCTTGATTCTTTTCTTTTTCAGTCTCAAAAAGCTCTTTCAACATGTTGGCGTCATGTCCATCTACATAGTTCCTCATATCCCTTTAAGAATTATAAATATCTCGCCGTAAACATCCAACATTTTCGAGACCCCCAGCTTGCAACTCTAAAACACTCATTTGTTGGCTAGTTGACACATTTGCAGCTGTTAGTTATTGTGTTAATGCTTTCTGTGCAACTGACACTCGACGTTGAGATTTCAAGAAGTGCTTCTTTCTTGGCGTCGTAAGAGGGTGGCTATGCCTCTCCACAAATTGGGTCACAACAAACCCTTCACCTGACCAATTTTTTACAACTGTTAGTTTTGCACCACATTTCTCCCTAGTTAAACCCCGCTGTCGTTGACTGGCCTCAGAACATTTACTCTCCCCTTCTTTGTAACAAACATACTCTTTCCTAATGGTTTCACGATTCTTATCCGTCTTGCTAGAATGGATTCGCACACTAAAACCAGCTTCGAATGCATAATTGTTGTAAGCTTTGAAAACATCCTCTAAGCTTTTAAATTGTTGTGCAATTTTTGATATCACCTCATTTTTAACTTCAGGAGTGTAAAGTGCTTCAGAAGAATTAGTAGACTCCTCAAAAGGTTGAGAAGGTGACGGTGAGAGTAGTTCTAGATCATCTACAGACTGCATTCTAACCACCAAAGGACAAAACAATAAATAAACCATAGTGATCGTAACTACCCTATTTTTCTACATGAGAGAGAGAGAGAGAGAGAGAGAGAAATATACCTTTGCAGTGGTGGTGGTGGAAACAAGGGGGTTGGATTGACATTGGAAATTGTTCTTCTTCCATTTCTTCTTCTTCGTTCCTTCTTATGAATGCATAACTGGAAATAGCAAAGACTATCAAATCGAATTAGTATATGAGCAATAAAATTTATAAGCTAACATTTAGTGTTTTGGCAACATTCACAGTGGCACCAAAGCCTATCAAAACAAATGGCCCCATCAAAACTCTTATTTTTCAAAAAATCAACATAATATCGGCCAAACATTTTGATTTTGTTTCTAAATTAACATCCCTAAACTTGCATAACAACATAACAAAAAGCCCTAATCGAGTAATAGAACAAAAAACCCTAATTATACCCTAACAGAATTGCCATCTTCGTCGTGGATGTGGTTTCTTTTACACTAATTTCTCATAATAGAACAAAAGTGATTGAAGAAAAAAAACGATAATGGAAAATGAACAATGGCATACCAATGATAACAGTTAAAAACTAATACTTCAGAAAGACAAGCTAATTATACTAAATGTCTCCTTTCCTTTTACATCCCGATCAAGGATTTGGGTGAGAACGAAAACGGTAATGGAAAAATTGAACTAAGCCAATTCAAGCCTAAGCCAAGTGGCTACATTTATCTAAGCCAAAGGCTAAAATGAAAATACTACACTGAAAGGGAATCCAGCAGCAGAACATAGAATACAGCAGGAGAACAGAACGTAGAATACAGCAGCAGAACAACTGCTATATTGCACACAATAAGGTCTAGTTCGAACTCTTTTTGTTCCATTTCTTCTTCTTCATTCCTTTTTTGCACACAACAACGGTGGCAAAGGCTGTGGCGGAGTAGAAAGTGGTCAGACGCACTGGCATTGATAGATACTACAAATTAAGGTGGTGGGGATCGAAGATAGAGCTATAAGAAACCTGAAACATCAGATAGCCCATTTTTTTCCCCTTTGAAGTTGATATTACAGCCCCATTTTTTCTTCGCTATTTCAAAAAAAAAAAAAACATATCCAAAAAAAAGAAAATGAAGAGATTTGCATCCCCTTTTGAACCCACCTAAAACTCCCACCCACTAGAAATTACTCAACCTAGTTGAAGCCCCAACCAAGCTGAACCTACAGACCATTCAAAAAAAAGCCCTCTTTGTGGTTTGAGTTCCAAAAACCTTAAAACCCATGTTGGATTTTGCTGAAAATGCAGAGACCGATCTCCAGAGAGAGAGGGGTACGTTCCAATCGGCAAAAAAAGCCCTAATTTTTGCTGAACCAGAATCGGCCAAATTTTCTTCCAATCCATATTATTATTTTTTTTTCGAGAGAAAAAGATGACAGAGATACCTCGTTCGTCGTTCTCCAGTCGATCTTCTTCGTTCTTCTTCTCCTCTTCATTCTGCGTCTTGTCCTTAAAAAAAAAATTTGAAATTTCTGAGAAATTTCTTCCGATCCAGATTTTTTTTTTCAAGAAAGAGAGACAGAGATACCTCGGTCTCGGTCGATCTTCCTTCGTCTTCTTCTCCTCTTCGTTCGTCTTTCTTCATTCGTCCGTCCTTCTCTTGGATCTCTGGTTCGTGTCGCCTCTCTCTCTCTCTCTTCGTTTTGTGTATTCAGCGTGAAATGAATGAAGAAGGGGGGAAGTGTGAGGGCTTTAAGGGGTAAAGTGTAATTATGGGAGAGTTTAATGCCATCTCTTGTCCTGATCGTTGGATTTTAATCCAACGGCTCACCGTAGCGTCCCGCACCACATCATCATCCGGGATCCCTCAAGGGAACTGGATTGTGTGTGTGTGTGTGTGTGTGTGTGTGTAGGAATTGCTCCTTAATCATTTCTGTCATTCAATTTCCTTTATTATTTGTTTCACACCAAAGTTCATAATATGCCACAAGACATGAAACTGAGTCTGATACGTAATTCAAAATAAAGTACATGTTGAAAAGGGAAGAGAAATCAAAGAAGTACCAAGGCATAGGAAATTGATGTTTTGTCTGAGAATTTTATGAGGACTACCTTGGTATGGGCTTGAACAAGACCGCACATGTTAATAATGACCTTCATGACTCGAGAAATTGACTTCATGCCTTGAATATGCTTGAAAATGAGGAAATATTTGTAACGCCCCGAATTTTGGGTACGTTAAATAAACATTTTATTGATAAAACCAAATGGAGTCTGGCTCGTTATTACAACAAAATTCCTACAAGAGTTCAATATTTACACAAATGAAGGGGGTTCTAGGGTTCCTAACTACAGCTCCACCTGCTCCTCCATCCTAGCCAGCTCCTCAGCTCCAAAAGCCTCTAAGGTGTACTGTTCATCTTGATGATCTACAAGGTCTGACACATTATACCAGCGTCACCATCGATATAATATGTCAGGGTCACCAAAAAGGCAACACCGTGAGCTACAAAAGCTCAGCAGAGAAATCCCATACCCGCTAACCCATAACTTACAAACAACAGGTTATACAATCATCGATTTCCACAAGATACAAGTATACACAGCTATCAACGACACATCCATATTCGTTAATCAACTATCGTTGGTGTCCAAGATTTTCTGAGTTTCTCTTACGCGACTCATCGTAGACCGTGTCAACATTTTTGTAGGGGGATGAAAACAATTGACGCTTCGGATCAACTGGATTGCAACGGCTTATTCGTGCCTCTTCACCGGAACCCTAGCTCGACGTCTGAACCCTTATCTGCAAAATAGACAGGGGGTGAGTGCACCTTTGCCTCTCGTGGCAAAGGCCCTCCGATGCCTTTGTTAGTATCACGTACTAGAAAACTCAGCCCTAATTATCAGTAGGAAAGCAATAATAATGCAACGTATTACGTACCTTTTACCTCTAGGTTTACCTCATATTTATAGATTTACGGATGCTTGCTGTTCAAGCATCCTTATTGCCATAGGATTCCTAACTCGTATAGGAAACCCAGGATATCAAGGAGTCTCATTTCCTTTATCAGTTTATGGAAAAGAGTCCTTTTATGATTCTTTTCCTTTAAGAGCCGAACATCCCATACTCGTTGGGTATCTTTCTCAGATCCTATATTCTTGGGATCTTTATCCCTTTATGGGACATGACTACTCTGGAATCTTCTAGAGTATTCCCTCTGCTCCTACTCTTAATTGGAGCTCCTTCTCTGTTCGGCTGTCTCATGGCCGAACAGACGGCTTGGACCAATTACCTCACATGTAACCGGTCCTTGAGCCCGTACTGTCCTGTCTATATTCAAACTATGGTCTCACGTACCATTTATTCGGATATCGATTGCATTGCTTTCAACCCGTGATTACTCGTATCACATGCTAGGTTTTTTACATCATCTGTTCGGCTGTATCATAACCGAACAGTCTATTTATAGCCATGACTTCTCATAACACTGGTCCATATCGCTGTTCACCGAACTGCTCGGCGATAAGTCCAGTCGTATTTACCACGAGTTCCCAAACATCACGTGTTTGGTAACTAAATGTATCTGCTCGGGAATACCTCCCTACAATTGCTCCCCAGCTTCATGTATTTACCACTGTTCGGGGGTAATATATGACGCTTAGAAACAGAATTCTATCTAGACCAAACTCTTTTGATCCCGTGCAGTCATAATTTCAATACTTCATTGATGCCTTTTGGCGCCTATTTCATTATATCATTTCGGGGTAAAACGACTCCACGTGGCACGTTTTCGTATGCCTAGCATTAACTTCGAACTGACGTTCTATGAAACGGCGTCAGAACGGTTTCTGCTTTCCGTTACTTTTCCTGTAACGGTGTGAGAGGAGACGTTTCGTCTCCGTCTCTCACCCCTTAACCCCTGAAAGAGCTCTCTTTGGGTTTTTACCAAAGACTTACACGCACTCCTTCTCTCTCTAGAAACCAGGCGAAAGCATCCCGCTATCCGCCATTGCCGCCACCTGCAAATTCAATTGCATTCAAGGGAATCGTCACATTATTCTTGTAAGATTCTCGTTCTTACTCCATTTCGTCTTCTTAGGCTTCCCTCTGAGATCTCACTCTCAGATTCGTGGGTCGTTTTTCTAGGGTTTCAATTACACCCTTTTTCAGTCTTTCTTCTTTCCTGAGTATACCCATGGCTGACGATGGTGAGAATCCTTTGAGACCCAGTAAATTTAGGAAATTATGTGAGACCCCTACTGCCATGGCGGCATTTAGGAGGGAATATAACGTTCCAGAGAACGTTGGTCTCGAACTCACCCCCCTGGGCGCAGATAGAGACGGAGGTTCCTGGGATCGAATGTGTATCCCCATTGTTGCCATCGTCGAAGGTGGAGTTCGATTTCCTCTTCACCCACTACTCCGTCAGATCCTAAACTGGTATCGTCTCACCCCCATGCAAGTATCAACAAACGTCTTTAGGCTGATAATGGGTGTAATAGCTTTGAATAGGATTCTGGGGACCCAGTTAGGAATTTGGGATATTCAGTGGTGGTACAGTATTGTACTAAACCCTGACTATAATACCTACTATTTCAAAGTTAGAAGGGCAGAAAAGCGCTTCGTGCTCAATCTGCCAGATTCTGCTCGTGACCACGAGATCGACTTCCTCTATGTGACTGGAGCATTCGAGCCCTTAGGGGAAGATGGCCAAGTGATAGGGCTCCATTGCCCCCACATATGGGGTTATCCACGTATGCTCTTGCTTTTTATCTTTTGCAATTTCTTCATTTACTGCTTTCTCGTAGCTTTCTCATGAACTAAATTGGTTTTTCAACTTGAAACTTGCAGCTGAAAACGTTAACAAACGTCCTAGACGTGAGCCGAGCTACATCCGAGCAGGGGACATTAACAGGATACTAAAGTATACAGGAGAACCAGGAACCCGAACAGCTGGTCGGGGTCAAGACGCTGATATACTGCTGGGATACGATCCTTCGTACAGAGGGGTCATTGATAGAAGACTTGCTCATCCCAGTACCAGTGCTGCATCCACCTCAACTGCCCCTCAAGAACGTATCTCAAGACTTCAAACTGGGGTTACTGTTGCTGGCCTACCTGGTGAAGTTCCCATTTCAGAAGGCGTGCCACTTCCTCGTTTGAGACTCAGAAGATCTTCTCGTGGATCAGTCTCTAATCAACAACAATCCGAGCAGCTGATTGCATATCGTGATACCAGCCAGTCTTCTTCTTCTGGTTATTCTCGATCCCCTTGTAACCCAGGTACAATGACCCGTCAACCTCTTAATCTCAGCTCCTTACTTACTGTGCCCGCACGAGGACGAGGTGCTACCAACAGGGTAGCATCATCTGGCGCTCCGCCCCCACAACCTCGTCGCAATAGGGGGGGATCAGCAAGATCATCATCTTCTCCTCGGGGGGAGGAGGGTTCCCTTGATGCTGCTAACGCACATCGGGACAAACGGCCGAGGTCTGATGACCCAGCTGATTCTGTCCCACAGGCTGATACAGAAACCCATCTCCCTGTGTCACCAACTGCTCAAGTACTCCCCCAGACATGGACTCCTTCTTTTACTAGGGGAGACCGTCTTGTCCATGTTGGGGATAGTGCTAGTTCATCTGAGACTGCTCTAGCCTTGGCCCAAGGTTTAATGCTCCCTGTTGATTTGCAAAAGGAGTCTCTGTCGTCTCCTGATCGGCTGGTGTCTACTGGTCTTGTTAATGGAATTAAGGTAATGTGACTCAATCTTTTCATATAAGTCTTCATGTATATTTCGTATACCATATATCATATACTGCTACACTTGTCACTCACCACTCGCTGTTTTTGCCAGTTTATTCAAAAAATGGTAACCATGGGGCAAAAGTACCAAGAAGCTGAGGCCGAACAAATCAGGTTGCTAAATGACAACACTCGACTTCTTCGGACAGTTGCTCGGCTTGAAAGAGAAAGAGACAAAGCCAAGGCAGATTTTAATGGTGCTAAAGGCAAGCTGCAAGTTGCCGAAGAGAGCCTAAATCAAGCTTTATCTGAAATTGACAGCACCAAGAAGGCTTCATATGAAGATGGCTACCAGAAGGGTTATGATGCCACAACCGCCAGTTACGTGGAACAGATGCCAGCTTTACAGGACCAGGTCTGGATTGCCAGCTGGGAAACCTGTCTTACAAAACTAGGGGTTGCTGAGGATTCACCCTTCTGGGTTGAGAACGAGCTGCCTAGCACCCGTGTTCAGAACATCGAGGACATTCCAGAGCCAACAGAACATCCAGAGGAAGACTTTGAACAGCAAATTGAAGAATTTGCTAATGCTGAGGAAGATATCCCCACGGATGTGGTCCCTACTGAAGCTCCTGCTCGGGATGTACCTGTTGAGCCCATTAACCTGGAAGAAAATGTAGTCGAAGATGGTGCCGATACTGACATCAACACTAACACTCCTGAGGTCCAGAATGTGGATTGATTTGGTAAGTATAAGAATTGTTTTGGTTGCTGGTCCTGCGTGACATAAAGCTTACTTTGGCCCTGTGAGGCACCTGTTCAGTTTGAATACTTTGTTAACACAGGTATTTGGCCCTTCGTGGCATAACCTTATGTTTTGCTCGGCATCCTTTGTTGTTGCAGCTGTTCGTATGCAATGTTTCAATCTAAGTATGTCGTATCATTTGTTTGCATAAGTATTTCGTACTTTTTAGCAAATCTTTCACGCCTGTTAAGTTTCACATACTTAAATTTGTTTAAGTGTCACGTACTTCAAAACATTTGTTTCCCAGTGTCTCGTACTGTTTTAAGTACTTTACAAGTGTATTCATACTTGTTAAGTATCACGTATTTAGAACATCACACAAGTGTCTCGTACTTGTGTTTCAGTTTCACGTACTGAACTAAATGTGGCTTACATTTAAGTCAAGCCAATATAGGTTCTCAAGTATCACGTACTTAAAACACCATATAAGTATCTCGTACTTTGAACGTCCATACAAGTATTTCGTACTTGTATTTGTTTAAAAGTAAACATACAAGTGTTTTCATACTTGTGTTCAAATGTATACTCAAGTTTCACATACTTGAAATTCTATACAAGTGTTTCGTACTTGTATTCGTTAAGTGTCACGTACTTAAAAATGTATAATGCTTTTAAGTTTCACATACTCAAAAGGTATACCCTGCTCCCCAATACGAATAAGGAGAACCAAACTCGTAGTTCGTATTTAAATACCACAACAGTTTTTCGAAAGAAGGGATTGTATTCATAATCTGTAAAACGCAAGAGGGCGTTACTCATACCCTTTGCAAAAACAATCAAAACTAGAACAAAGGAATTATATTCGTAATTCCCACACAATCACGTAGTGTAAATCCAAAACAGAATTTAATACTTCTAAACAAAGAACTTTCGTAAATTATGAACATTCCAAGGCCTCGGAATTGGATCACCATCCAGATCTGCCAGTCTATAGGCTCCGATGCCCACAATCTCAGTTACTCTATACGGGCCTTCCCAGTTGGCCCCCAGCTTGCCTTCATTTGCCACCTTGGTGTTGCCGAGCACTTTTCGTAGCACAAGGTCCCCAACACCAAATTCTCTAGGATGAACATGTTTGTTGTAGCTTTTCATCAGCTGTTCTTGGTAAGAAGCAAGATGTACCAAGGCCTTTTCTCGCTTCTCCTCGGCAAGATCAAGCTCGATTTCAAGGGCCCTATCATTGCCTCCACTTTCAACCAAAGCTGTCCTGTTGGTCGGCAGACCCACTTCCAGAGGTATGACAGCCTCTGTTCCAAATGCCAACGAATAGGGGGTCTCTCCCGTAGACCTCCTGGGCGTTGTTCGGTGAGCCCACAAAACTAACGGTAACTCATCAGGCCATTTTCCCTTTGCTTTGTCCAACCTCTTCTTTATCCCATCTAGGATAGTTTTATTAGACGCCTCTGCTTGCCCATTACTCTGAGGGTAGGCTGGGGTGGAATAAAAATTTCTTATTCCATATTGGGCACAAAAAGCCTTGAATTTCTTCTGGAATTGGGATCCATTGTCTGTAATCAATGAATAAGGGACCCCAAAACGAGTGATGATGTTTTTCCACACGAACCTTTCTATCATAGGCTCAGTGATTTTGGCCAGTGGTTCTGCCTCAATCCACTTTGTAAAATAGTCAGTTGCAACAAGCAGGAATTTTCGATTCCCAGTTGCTTTGTGCAATGGACCCACGATATCCATCCCCCATTGAGCAAAAGGCCAGGGACTTGTTAATGGCACCAGATCTTCGGCGGGTGTTCGAATCATTGGTGAGAACTTTTGACACTTCTCACAAATCTTTACATACACCTTTGCATCTTCTTGCATGTGTGGCCACCAGTAGCCTTGAGTAATTGCTCGGTGGGCAATAGATCTGCCTCCAGCATGGCTCCCACATGTTCCCTCGTGGATTTCATGAAGGAACTTCTGTACCATCTCAGGATGTACGCATAGCAAATAGGGACCCGTAAAGGATTTCCTATACAACTTACCCTCTGGGGACAGCCAAAACCTAGCAGATTTGACTCTTATCTTGTGGGCCTCCTTTTTATCAGAAGGGAGTATCTCGTCTCGTAAGAACTCCATTATTGGGTCCATCCAACTTGGTCCTTGGTTCACGTCCAAGACCAAGTCTACACTCCTCCCAATGCTCGGCTCACTGAGGTATTCTACTGCCACCCTTCTTTTAAACTCTGTTGGTACTGCTGCAGCCAACCAAGCTAAAGAATCTGCATGAGCATTCTGTCCAGAACTTATTTGCTCAATATATACCCTCTCGAAGGTATCAAGCAAGTCTTTTGCTGCCTGCACGTAGGCTACCATCTTTTCATTCCGAGTCTCGTACTCGCCGGACAGTTGATTCACAACAAGCTGGGAATCACAATACACCCTGACCCGTTCGGCTTTAAGGGTCTTTGCACTTCTCAATCCAGCTAAGAGTGCTTCATATTCAGCCACATTATTCGATGCACTGAATCCAAGCCGAATAGAGAGTTCAATCAGAACTCCTTGAGGAGGAAAGAGGACAACTCCAATTCCAGAACCAGTATTACACGCTGATCCATCAACGAATAACTTCCATTCTTTGGGATCCTGTTCGGCTACGGGTTGATCCTTCAAGGATGATGTCTTAACTGCCTGTTCCTTTCTCGTAGGAGGCAAGGGAGCAACAGTGGGGGAAAACTCTGCCACAAAATCAGCCAACACCTGGCCTTTAATTGCTGTGCGTGGCTGATACTCGAGATCATACTGACTTAACTCCACGGACCACGTCGAGATCCTTCCCGAGAAATCTGCTTTTCGAAGCAGTGATTTTAATGGATACTCAGTATAAACCATAACCTTATGGCTTTGGAAGTAGTGTGGCAATTTCCTGGTTGCTGTCCTAAGTGCCAGGACAAGTTTTTCTAGAGGCAGATATCTCGTCTCTGCATCCAACAATGTCTTGCTAACATAATAGATGGGGATTTGTTCGATCCCCAAATCCCTCAACAAGACTGCACTTACTGCATGCTCGGAAACAGCTAAGTACAGAATTAAAGACTCACCAGGCTGTGGAGTTGACAACAGTGGGGGCTCGGCCAGGTACTTCTTCAGGTCCTGGAAAGCTTGTTCACATTCTGTTCCCCATTCAAATCCCTCCTTTTTTTTCAATAACTGAAAAAAGGGTCTGCATTTGTCACTTGACCTGCTGATGAATCTGTTAAGTGCTGCTGCCATTCCAGTCAGTTTCTGGACTTCCTTGGTAGTCTTGGGACTCTGTAGTCTTTGTAAGGCATCAATCTGATCGGGATTTGCTTCTATCCCTCTCAAAGTTACCAAATGGCCCAGGAATTTTCCTGAACCAATTCCAAACGCACACTTCGAGGCGTTGAGCTTTAATTTATACTTCCTCAGGATTTCGAACACTTCCTTTAGATCAGAAATATGCCCTCCCTTTTCTCGACTCTTTACCACCATATCATCTATGTAAACTTCCAAAGTCTTCCCGATGAGCTTCTTGAACATAATTGTAGGGAGGTATTCCCGAGCAGATACATTTAGTTACCAAACACGTGATGTTTGGGAACACGAGGTAAATACAACTGGACTTATCGTCGGGCAGTTCGGTGAACAGCGATATGGACCAGTGATATGAGAAGTCATGGCTATAAAAAGACTGTTCGGTTATGATACAGCCGAACAGATGATGTAAAGAACCTAGCACGTGATACGAGTGATCATGGGTTGAAAGCAATGCAATCGATATCCGAATAAATGGTACGTGGGATCATAGTTTGAATATAAACAGGACAGTCATCATGCTAAACAAGTGTTCGGCAATACGGACCAGTGACATGAGAAGTCAATAGTCCAGGGAGGTTGTACGGGCTCAAGGACCAGTTACATGTGAGTTAACTGGTCCAAGCCGTCTGTTCGGCTATGAGACGGCCGAACAAAGATGGAACTCCAATCGAGAGTAGGAGCAGAGAGAATACTCTGGAAGATTCCAGAATAGTCATGTCTCATATAGGGATAAAGATCCCAAGAATATAGGATCTGAGAAAGATACCCAACGAGTATGGGATGTTCGGCTCTTAAAGGAAAAGAATCCTAAAAGGACTCTTTTCCATAAACTGATAAAGGAAACGAGACTCCTTGATATCCTGGGTTTCCTATACGAGTTAGGAATCCTATGGCAATAAGGATGCTTGGACAGCAAGCATCCATAAATCTATAAATATGAGGAAAACCTAGAGGTAAAAGGTACGCAATACGTTGCATTATTATTGCTTTCCTACTGATAATTAGGGTTTAATTGCTAGTACGTGATACTAACAAAGGCATCGGAGGGCCTTTGCCACGAGAGGCAAAGGTGCACTCACCCCCTGTCTATTTTGCAGATTAGGGTTCAGACGTCGAGCTAGGGTTCCGGTGAAGAGGCACGAATAAGCCGTAGCAATCCAGTTGATCCGAAGCATCAATTGTTTTCATCCCCCTACAATTGGCGCCGTCTGTGGGAAACGAAAGAATTCCCTTTTGAAATACGACCATGGTGGAAGTAACTCCAGCAACGCCGCATGAACTAAAAGATGTGTTAGATGAGGGAAGGGACAAATCACCACCTGGGGCTCCGAGAAAGCCCCAGGGTGGGCACAGAAGGAACACGAGTAAGGACCGCCCCCTTACCGTGCATCATAACTCCAAAAATAGAGGAGATGGAGAGACGGCTTCGAGATCCACGAGAAGGAGTAAATCCCATCAAAGGGATGAATCGATCGCGCACTCCAGGAGTGTGCACCATAGTGACGACGTTCTTGATAGGAAGAGGCAAGAAGTCGAGGAGTACGCTCGTCTGATTAAAAAACGAGAGCATGAGATCAGAGAATTGGAAAGAATTAGGGAGCATCCGGAGGATTCTGGCCTGTCTCGAGGAAAATCTAGAGGCAGTAGGTATGCTATGGTACAATACAGAAAAGATCCTTCACGAGGAAGAAGGAGCAGAAGTCCTGTCATAGGGCGTCATGAAGCTTCTCCACGAAAAAGGGGAAGAAAGAGTAGAAGCCGAACACCAGAGAGAAGGACTTCTTCACGAAAAAGGAGGAGCAGAGACCGGAGTTCTACCCCCGAGGAAGAAGACACGAGAAAGCATCATCGAGACAGGTACGAGAGACCTGATGCTGATTGGGTCAAGACTTCGGCCCACAAGTCAAAGGAGCAAGAGGATGGGACAGTGACCGCACGAGAAGCAGCACGCAAGGCCCTGAGTAATATTGCAGCCTCTCCCTTTACGAAGAGGCTACAAGAAGCAAGGTTGCCGAGCGGAGTGAAGCACGGTGCATTCGTACTTTACGAGACAAATACGGATCCCGTAGCTCACATACAGCATTACCAACAGGCCATGTTTATGCATGAGGGGGATGATTCCATCTTGTGCAAGATGTTTCCCTCCAGTCTTGGCAAGGTGGCTTTATCCTGGTTTCATAAGTTGGCCCCACGATCCATACGAGGATGGAGGCAGTTAGCAGAGGAATTCACTGCTCGGTTCTTAACGAGCAGAAAGGCCCCAAAGACTTTTGAGAGTCTTTCCACCATGAAGCAGGAGGAGAACGAGCAGATCAGGGATTATGCAAAAAAGTACTGGGAAACTTTCAACGAGATTGAAAGTTGCAGTGAAGAGTATGCAATTGCTACGTTCAAAACTGGTTTGCCTGTTCGGGGGGAGCTGCGCCGTTCATTGAATAAACATCCAGTAGCCACCTTGGCTAAATTGATGGAACGGATAGAGCAACACGCCAGAATGGAGGATGACATACTCCGTGAGGATGGCAGGACGGTTGCCGAACAGCAAAAGGCACCTGCCAAAAAGGTGGATAAGCCAGAACCCAAGTCTTACAAAGACAGAAGGGAGTACGGGCAGGCTAAGAAGGAGGCATACAAGGACAAGCAAGCTCCTGACCCCAAGTCCTTCTTTTCTATCACTACGGTTTGGAAAGAGCCAATATACAGGATTCTTTATCGAATAAAGAATCAGCCATATTTTAAATGGCCCCCAAGTCTAGGTGGAGACAAAGATGCGAAACGTGCTACGAATCAGCACTGCAGTTATCACAAAGATTGGGGCCATATGACCGAGGATTGTGAGGTAGACAAGAGGCACCTTGATGATTTGGTCTCTCGGGGCTATCTCAAAGAGTTTATCCAGGAGGACCCTAAAGAGAAAGGGAAGGCCATGGAACTGGGTTACGAGCAACACCCTAAAGGCGTGATCCATATGATACATGGGTTGGCTGCACCTTATACGAGGAGTGAGGTGAGGCTGTTGCAAAGACAGGTCAAGCATGATCAGCACGTGATGCGGTTAGGAAAAAAGAGAGGGAGAGAGACTAATGCATGCAACGAGAGCATGGCATTTAGTAACGATGATTTGGCGGAGGTCCAAATACCCCACAATGATGCATTGGTCGTAACCCTCCGAGTTGGGGAGTACGACATCGAAAGAATTCTAGTGGACTCGGGGAGCTGTACAGAGGTGTTGTACTATGATGCATTCAAGAAGCTGGGCCTGGCCCAATCAGACTTAGAACAGTCTACAACGCCTCTTATTTGGTTCGGTGCAGGAGCAGTCTGGCCCCTCGGAAAGGTAACGTTACCTGTTCGGGCCGGATCAGTAGTGCTGAGAACAGATTTTTTGGTGGTCGATGTCCCATCTTCCTATAACGCGATTATAGGAAGGACTTGGTTGCACAAAATGAGAGCAGTTTCCTCGACTTATCACCAGATGGTGAAGTTCCCAGGATCAAATGGGATTGAAGTCCTTAAAGGAAACCAGAAGGTGGCACAGCAATGCTTGATTTCCATCATCAAAACAGCCCCAAAGGTCCACCATGTTCACACACTGGAAGTGCCAGATCAACCAACCATCGAGGACGTTGGGAGAAGCCCGGCTGAAAAAGTGGTTGAAGGCCTGGAGAAGATTCAGATCAACGAGATTGATCCTGAAAGATATTTTTTGATTGGGAAATCATTACCAGCAGACGAAAAAGTTGAGTCGATAAGATTTCTAAAGGAATACATTGATGTTTTTGCATGGATGCCAGAGGAAATGCCCGGGGTGGATGCAGACGTGATCTGTCATCATTTAAACATTGACCCTCAACACAAGCCGATCATTCAGAAAAAACGAAGGGCTGCCGCGCAGCATGTAGATGCAGTGATTGAAGAGGTCGATCGTTTATTGGAGGCCAAGGCAATACGTGAAGTCTATTACCCAGAGTGGTTATCCAACACTGTTGTGGTAAAGAAGAAGAACGGAAAGTGGCGTGTCTGCGTGGACTTCACAGACCTGAACAAGGCATGTCCTAAGGACAGTTTTCCTTTGCCTAGGATTGACCAATTGGTTGATGCAACCTCTGGCTACGAGCGAATGAGTTTTCTCGATGCATATCGAGGATATCATCAGATTGCTATGTTTGAACCTGATCAAGAGAAGACTTCGTTCATCACACCACGAGGGTTATACTGTTACAGTGTCATGCCGTTTGGGCTGAGGAATGCTGGGGCTACATACCAAAGACTTGCAACCATTATGTTCAAGAAGCTCATCGGGAAGACTTTTGAAGTTTACATAGATGATATGGTGGTAAAGAGTCGAGAAAAGGGAGGGCATATTTCTGATCTAAAGGAAGTGTTCGAAATCCTGAGGAAGTATAAATTAAAGCTCAACGCCTCGAAGTGTGCGTTTGGAGTTGGCTCAGGAAAATTCCTGGGTCATTTGGTAACTTTGAGAGGGATAGAGGCAAATCCCGATCAGATTGATGCCTTACAAAGATTACAGAGTCCCAAAACTACCAAGGAAGTCCAAAGGCTGACTGGGATGGCAGCAGCACTTAACAGATTCATCAGCAGGTCAAGCGACAAATGCAGACCCTTTTTTCAGTTATTGAAAAAAAGGGAGGGATTTGAATGGGGAGCAGAATGTGAACAAGCTTTCCAGGACCTGAAGAAGTACCTGGCCGAGCCCCCACTGTTGTCAACTCCACAGCCTGGTGAGTCTTTAATTCTGTACTTAGCTGTTTCCGAGCATGCAGTAAGTGCAGTCTTGTTGAAGGACTTGGGGATCGAACAAATCCCCATCTATTATGTTAGCAAGACGTTGTTGAATGCAGAGACGAGATATCTGCCTTTAGAAAAACTTGTCCTGGCACTTAGGACAGCAACCAGGAAATTGCCACACTACTTCCAAAGCCATAAGGTTGTGGTTTATACTGAGTATCCATTAAAATCACTGCTTCGAAAGGCAGATTTCTCGGGACGGATCTCGACGTGGTCCGTGGAGTTAAGTCAGTATGATCTCGAGTATCAGCCACGCACAGCAATTAAAGGCCAGGTGTTGGCTGATTTTGTGGCAGAGTTTTCCCCCACTGTTGCTCCCTTGCCTCCTACGAGAAAGGAACAGGCAATTAAGACATCATCCTTGAAGGATCAACCCGTAGCCGAACAGGATCCCAAAGAATGGAAGTTATTCGTTGATGGATCAGCGTGTAATACTGGTTCTGGAATTGGAGTTGTCCTCTTTCCTCTTCAAGGAGTTCTGATTGAACTCTCTATTCGGCTTGGATTCAGTGCATCGAATAATGTGGCTGAATATGAAGCACTCTTAGCTGGATTGAGAAGTGCAAAGACCCTTAAAGCCGAACGGGTCAGGGTGTATTGTGATTCCCAGCTTGTTGTGAATCAACTGTCCGGCGAGTACGAGACTCGGAATGAAAAGATGGTAGCCTACGTGCAGGCAGCAAAAGACTTGCTTGATACCTTCGAGAGGGTATATATTGAGCAAATAAGTTCTGGACAGAATGCTCATGCAGATTCTTTAGCTTGGTTGGCTGCAGCAGTACCAACAGAGTTTAAAAGAAGGGTGGCAGTAGAATACCTCAGTGAGCCGAGCATTGGGAGGAGTGTAGACTTGGTCTTGGACGTGAACCAAGGACCAAGTTGGATGGACCCAATAATGGAGTTCTTACGAGACGAGATACTCCCTTCTGATAAAAAGGAGGCCCACAAGATAAGAGTCAAATCTGCTAGGTTTTGGCTGTCCCCAGAGGGTAAGTTGTATAGGAAATCCTTTACGGGTCCCTATTTGCTATGCGTACATCCTGAGATGGTACAGAAGTTCCTTCATGAAATCCACGAGGGAACATGTGGGAGCCATGCTGGAGGCAGATCTATTGCCCACCGAGCAATTACTCAAGGCTACTGGTGGCCACACATGCAAGAAGATGCAAAGGTGTATGTAAAGATTTGTGAGAAGTGTCAAAAGTTCTCACCAATGATTCGAACACCTGCCGAAGATCTGGTGCCATTAACAAGTCCCTGGCCTTTTGCTCAATGGGGGATGGATATCGTGGGTCCATTGCACAAAGCAACTGGGAATCGAAAATTCCTGCTTGTTGCAACTGACTATTTTACAAAGTGGATTGAGGCAGAACCACTGGCCAAAATCACTGAGCCTATGATAGAAAGGTTCGTGTGGAAAAACATCATCACTCGTTTTGGGGTCCCTTATTCATTGATTACAGACAATGGATCCCAATTCCAGAAGAAATTCAAGGCTTTTTGTGCCCAATATGGAATAAGAAATTTTTATTCCACCCCAGCCTACCCTCAGAGTAATGGGCAAGCAGAGGCGTCTAATAAAACTATCCTAGATGGGATAAAGAAGAGGCTGGACAAAGCAAAGGGAAAATGGCCTGATGAGTTACCATTAGTTTTGTGGGCTCACCGACCAACGCCTAGGAGGTCTACGGGAGAGACCCCCTATTCGTTGGCATTTGGAACAGAGGCTGTCATACCTCTGGAAGTGGGTCTGCCGACCAACAGGACAGCTCTGGTTGAAAGTGGAGGCAATGATAGGGCCCTTCAAATCGTGCTTGACCTTGCCGAGGAGAAGAGAGAAAAAGCCTTGGTACATCTCGCTTCTTACCAAGAACAGCTGATGAAAAGCTACAACAAGCATGTTCACCCTCGAGAATTTGGTGTTGGGGACCTTGTGCTACGAAAAGTGCTCGGCAACACCAAGGTGGCTAACGAAGGCAAGCTGGGGGCCAACTGGGAGGGCCCATACAGAGTAACTGAGATTATAGGCATAGGAGCCTATCGATTGGCAGATTTGGATGGTGATCCAATTCCAAGGCCTTGGAATGTTCATAATTTACGAAAGTTCTTTGTTTAGAAGTATTAAATCCTGTTTTGGATTTACACTACGTGATTGTGTGGGAATTACGAATATAATTCCTTTGTTCTAGTTTTGATTGTTTTTGCAAAGGGTACGAGTAACGCCCTCTTGCGTTTTACAGATTATGAATACAATCACTTCGAAAAACTGTTGTGGTATTTAAATACGAACTACGAGTTTGGTTCTCCTTATTCGTATTGGGGAGCAGGGCATACCTTTTGAGTATGTGAAACTTAAAAGCATTATACATTTTTAAGTACGTGACACTTAACGAATACAAGTACGAAACACTTGTATAGAATTTCAAGTATGTGAAACTTGGGTATACATTTGAATGCAAGTATGAACACACTTGTATGTATTTTCTTAAAGTACGTGATACTTAGCAAGTATGAAAATACTTGTGTGTTTTCTTTTAACAAATACAAGTACGAAATACTTGTATGGACGTTCAAAGTACGAGATACTTATATGGTATTTTAAGTACGTGATACTTGAGAACCTATATTGGCTTGACTTAAATGTAAGCCACATTTAGTTAAGTGCGTGAAACTTAAACACAAGTACGAAACACTTGTGTGATGTTCTAAATACGTGATACTTAGGCGATTTTGTGTGAGTACGTGATACTTAACAAGTATGAATACACTTGTAAACTACTAAACTTAAAACAGTACGAGACACTGGGAAACAAATGTTTTTAAGTACGTGAAACTTAAACAACATTAAGTACGTGAAACTTAACAGGCGTGAAAGATTTGCTAAAAAGTACGAAATACTTATGCAAACGAATGATACATAAACGATGCTTAAACAGTACGAAATACTTAGATTGAAATTGCATACGAACAGATGCAGCAAACATGGAAGCCGAGCAAACCATAAAAGTTATGCCACGAAGGGCCGAATACCTGTTTTAAAAGTAAAGTATTGATAGTACTGGTACCACGCAGGGTAAAAAAGGCTATGGTCATGCAAGACCAGCCAGATGATTTTTAAAACTACCTGTTTATTATCTTAATCCAGGTTCTGAACCTCAGAAGGGACATCAGCCTCATCAACAACAGTAGCAGTTTGTACCTCTGGGATAACGATCTCAGTGGTCACTTCCAGAACAGATGATTGCACAACGTCATTTTGTGCCTCAACTTGTATTTCTTCATCAACATCTGCAAAATCATCAATTTGTTGATCAACGTTGTCTGCTGGAGCTGCAACTTGGCGACTTGGTAGATCATTCTCAACCCATAGGGGAGAATCCTCAGCAACTCCTGCCTTTGTAAGGCACGCCTCCCAGCAAGCAACCCAGATTTGGTCTTGAATATCAGGCATCTGCTCGACATAACTTGATGTTGTGGCGTCAAACCCCTTCTGATAACCATCTTCAAAGGATGCCTTTTTGGTGCTGTCCATCTCGGCCAAGACTTGATGCAGACTCTCCTCCGTGGTCACAAGCTTGCCCTTTGTCTCAGACAAGTCAGCTTTAGCTTTATCTCTCTCTCTCTCTCTAATCTCGTAACTGTTCGGATTAGCCTGGTGTTGTCATTTAAAAGCCTGATCCTCTCGGCTTCAGCTTCCTGGAATTTTTGGCCCAGTACGACCATTTTTTTGGATAAACTAAAGCAAGTAACAAAACGTAAGTAACTTTTCTCTTAAATATTACAACATTGGAGCTTTTAAAAAGAGAAGTTTATGTTACCTTGATTCCACTGACGAGACCAGTGGACACAAGCCGATCAGGGGGAGACGAAGACTCTTTCTGTAAGTCAACAGGGAGTAACAATTCTTGGGCCAGAGCAAGTGCTGTTTCCGACGAACTAGCACTGTCCCCGACATGAACGGGACGGTCTCCTCTAGTGAATAGAGGAGTCCATGTTTGAGGAAGTACTTGGGTAGTTGGTGAAACGGGGTGATGTGTTTCGGTATCTGCTTGAGACGCAGTACCAGTTGGGTCTTCTGATCTAGGCCGTTTGTCTCTGTGAGCATCACTGGCCTCTATGGTAGTCTCCACTTCACGAGATGAAGTGGAGCGGTTCGAACCTCCTCTGTTGCGACGGGGTGCAGGGGGGGCGTTCCCTGTGGAAGCTACCCGACCAGATCCCCGTCCCCGAGAAGAGACGGTGAGGAGGGAGCTGAGGTTTAAAGGCTGACGTGTCATGGTGCTTGAGTTAGGAGAAAATTGAGAATAACCTGAAGAGGATGATTGACTGGTGTCAAGATTCAATACTGGCTGTTCGGGTTGAAGAGGAATGACCTGTCTGGATCTTCGAACTCTAACTCGAGGTAATGGAGCACCTTCGGAAATAGGGATTTCACCCAATTGACCAGCTACAGTTACTCCTGCGTTAGCTCTTGTGCTCCTAGGCTGAGGAGCAGTCGATGTAGAGGCAGCGCTGGTGCTAGGATGAGCGAGCCTCCTGTCGATGACACCTCTGTACGCAGGATCGTATCCCAGAAGCACGTCAGCGTCACGACCCCGACCAGCTGTTCGGGTACCAGGCACGCCTTTATATTTCAGAACTTTGTTAATGTCCTCTGTTCGGATGTTGCTTGGTGTACGTCTGGGACGATGATTAACGTTTTCAGCTGCAAAATTCAAATTGAAAAACCAAATTTAGTCCATGAGAAAAGCTACGAGAAAGCAGTAAATGAAGAATTGTAAAAGAGGAAAATCAAGAGCATACGTGGATAGCCCCATATGTGGGGGCAATGGAGCCCCAGCACTTGGCCATCTTCCCCTAAAGGCTCGAATGCTCCAGTTACATAGAGGAAGTCGATCTCATGGTCACGAGCAGAATCTGGCAGATTGAGCACGAAGCGCTTCTCTGCCCTCCTAACTTTGAAGTAGTAAGTATTGTACTCAGGGTTTAGTACTATACTATACCACCACTGGATGTCCCAGATTCCTAAATTGGTTTCTAGAATCCCATTTAGGGCTATAGTCCCCATTATCAGTCTAAAAACGTTCGTAGAAACTTGCATGGGTGTAAGACGGTACCAGCTTAAAATCTGGCGGAGGAGTGGATGAAGGGGGAAACGGACCCCGCCTTCGACAATGGACACGATTGGGATACACATTCTATCCCACGATCCAGCATCCCTATCCGCTCCTAATGGAGCGAGTTCAAGCCCTACGTTTTCAGGGATATTGTATTTTTCTCTAAATGCCGCCATGGCAGCAGGGGTATCACAAAGCTTCCTAAACTTACTGGGTCTAGGAGGGTTGTCATCCGCCATGAGTATATTCAGAAAAGAAGAAAAGATGGAAATGGGTACGAATTGAAACCCTAGAAACGACCCACCAAATCTGAGAATGAGATCTCGGATAGAAACCTAAGAAGAAGAAGGGGAATGAGAGCGAGAATCTTACAAGAATATTGTGACGATTCCCTGAAATGCAATCGAGTTTGCAGACGGCGGCAATGGCAGAAAGCTTTTAAGAGAAAAACTGAACGTTTGAATATTTTTGGATGAAAAACCAAAACAAGCCCTTTCAGGAGTTTAAGGGTGAGAGACGGAGACGAAACGTCTCCTCTCACACCGTTACAGGAAAAAGTAACGGAAAGCGGAAACCGTTCTGACGCCGTTTCATAGAACGTCAGTTCGAAGTTAATGCTAGGCATACGAAAACGTGCCACGTGGAGTCGTTTTACCCCGAAATGGTATAATGACATAGGCGCCAAAAGGCATCAATGAAGTATTGAAATTTTGACTGCACGGGATCAAAAGAGTTTGGTCTAGGTAGAATTCTGTTTCTAAGCATCATATATTACCCCCGAACAGTGGTAAATACATGAAGCTGGGGAGCAATTGTAGGGAGGTATTCCCGAGCAGATACATTTAGTTACCAAACACGTGATGTTTGGGAACACGAGGTAAATACAACTGGACTTATCGTCGGGCAGTTCGGTGAACAGCGATATGGACCAGTGATATGAGAAGTCATGGCTATAAAAAGACTGTTCGGTTATGATACAGCCGAACAGATGATGTAAAGAACCTAGCACGTGATACGAGTGATCATGGGTTGAAAGCAATGCAATCGATATCCGAATAAATGGGTCGTGGGATCATAGTTTGAATATAAACAGGACAGTCATCATGCTAAACAAGTGTTCGGCAATATGGACCAGTGACATGAGAAGTCAATAGTCCAGGGAGGTTGTACGGGCTCAAGGACCAGTTACATGTGAGTTAACTGGTCCAAGCCGTCTGTTCGGCTATGAGACGGCCGAACAAAGATGGAACTCCAATCGAGAGTAGGAGCAGAGAGAATACTCTGGAAGATTCCAGAATAGTTATGTCTCATATAGGGATAAAGATCCCAAGAATATAGGATCTGAGAAAGATACCCAACGAGTATGGGATGTTCGGCTCTTAAAGGAAAAGAATCCTAAAAGGACTCTTTTCCATAAACTGATAAAGGAAACGAGACTCCTTGATATCCTGGGTTTCCTATACGAGTTAGGAATCCTATGGCAATAAGGATGCTTGGACAGCAAGCATCCATAAATCTATAAATATGAGGAAAACCTAGAGGTAAAAGGTACGCAATACGTTGCATTATTATTGCTTTCCTACTGATAATTAGGGTTTAATTGCTAGTACGTGATACTAACAAAGGCATCGGAGGGCCTTTGCCACGAGAGGCAAAGGTGCACTCACCCCCTGTCTATTTTGCAGATTAGGGTTCAGACGTCGAGCTAGGGTTCCGGTGAAGAGGCACGAATAAGCCGTAGCAATCCAGTTGATCCGAAGCATCAATTGTTTTCATCCCCCTACAATAATGGTTGCAAGTCTTTGGTATGTAGCCCCAGCATTCCTCAGCCCAAACGGCATGACACTGTAACAGTATAACCCTCGTGGTGTGATGAACGAAGTCTTCTCTTGATCAGGTTCAAACATAGCAATCTGATGATATCCTCGATATGCATCGAGAAAACTCATTCGCTCGTAGCCAGAGGTTGCATCAACCAATTGGTCAATCCTAGGCAAAGGAAAACTGTCCTTAGGACATGCTTTGTTCAAGTCTGTGAAGTCCACGCAGACACGCCACTTTCCGTTCTTCTTCTTTACCACAACAGTGTTGGATAACCACTCTGGGTAATAGACTTCACGTATTGCCTTGGCCTCCAATAAACGATCGACCTCTTCAATCACTGCATCTACATGCTGCGCGGCAGCCCTTCGTTTTTTCTGAATGATCGGCTTGTGTTGAGGGTCAATGTTTAAATGATGACAGATCACGTCTGCATCCACCCCGGGCATTTCCTCTGGCACCCATGCAAAAACATCAATATATTCCTTTAGAAATCTTATTGACTCAGCTTTTTCGTTTGCTGATAATGATTTCCCAATCAAAAAATATCTTTCAGGATCAATCTCGTTGATCTGAATCTTCTCCAGGCCCTCAACCACTTTTTCAGCCGGGCTTCTCCCAACATCCTCGATGGTTGGTTGATCTGGTACTTCTAGTGTGAGAACATGGTGGACCTTTGGGGTTGTTTTGATGATGGAAATCAAGCATTGCTGTGCTACCTTCTGGTTTCCTTTAAGGACTTCAATCCCATTTGATCCTGGAAATTTCACCATCTGGTGATATGTCGAGGAGACTGCTCTCATTTTGTGCAACCATGTCCTCCTTATAATCGCGTTATAGGAAGATGGGACATCGACTACCAAAAAGTCTGTCTTTAACACCACAGATCCAGCCCGAACAGGTAAAGTCACCTTTCCTAGGGGCCAAACTGCTCCTGCACCGAACCCAATTAGAGGTGTTGTTGATTGTTCTAAGTCTGATTGGGCCAGGCCCAGCTTCTTGAATGCATCATAGTACAACACCTCTGTACAGCTCCCCGAGTCCACTAGAATTCTTTCGATGTCGTATTCCCCAACTCGTAGGGTTACGACCAACGCATCATTGTGGGGTATTTGGACCTCCGCCAAATCATCGTCACTGAATGCCATGCTCTCGTTGCATGCATTAGTCTCTCGCCCTCTCTTGTTTCCCAACCGCATCACGTGCTGATCATGCTTGACCTGTCTTTGCAACAGCCTCACCTCACTCCTCGTATAAGGTGCAGCCAACCCATGTATCATATGGATCACGCCTTTAGGGTGTTGCTCGTAACCCAGTTCCATGGCCTTCCCTTTCTCTTTAGGGTCCTCCTGGATAAACTCTTTGAGATAGCCCCGAGAGACCAAATCATCAAGGTGCCTCTTGTATACCTCACAATCCTCGGTCATATGGCCCCAATCTTTGTGATAACTGCAGTGCTGATTCGTAGCACGCTTTGCATCTTTGTCTCCGCCTAGACTTGGGGGCCATTTGAAATATGGCTGATTCTTTATTCGATAAAGAATCCTGTATATTGGCTCCTTCCAAACCGTAGTGATAGAGAAGAAGGACTTGGGGTCAGGAGCTTGCTTGTCCTTGTATGGCTCTTTCTTAGCCTGCCCGTACTCCCTTCTGTCTTTGTAAGACTTGGGTTCAGGCTTATCCACCTTTTTGGCAGGTGCCTTCTGCTGTTCGGCAACCGTCCTGCCATCCTCACGGAGTATGTCATCCTCCATTCTGGCATGTTGCTCTATCCGTTCCATCAATTTAGCCAAGGTGGCTACTGGATGTTTATTCAATGAACGGCGTAGCTCTCCCCGAACAGGCAGACCAGTTTTGAACGTAGCAATTGCATACTCTTCACTGCAACTTTCAATTTCGTTAAAAGTTTCCCAGTACTTCTTTGCATAATCCCTGATCTGCTCGTTCTCCTCCTGCTTCATGGTGGAAAGACTCTCAAAAGTCTTTGGGGCCTTTCTGCTCGTTAAGAACCGAGCAGTGAATTCTTCTGCCAACTGCCTCCATCCTCGTATGGATCGTGGGGCCAACTTATGAAACCAAGATAAAGCCACCTTGCCAAGACTGGAGGGAAACATCTTGCACAAGATGGAATCATCCCCCTCATGCATAAACATGGCCTGTTGGTAATGCTGTATGTGAGCTACGGGATCCGTATTTGTCTCGTAAAGTACGAACGCACCGTGCTTCACTCTGCTCGGCAACTTTGCTTCTTGCAGCCTCTTTGTAAAGGGAGAGGCTGCAATATTACTCAGGGCCTTGCGTGCTGCTTCTCGTGCGGTCACTGTCCCATCCTCTTGCTCCTTTGACTTGTGGGCCGAAGCCTTGACCCAATCAGCATCAGGTCTCTCGTACCTGTCTCGATGATGCTTTCTCGTGTCCTCTTCCTCGGGGGTAGAACTCCGGTCTCTGCTCCTCCTTTTTCGTGAAGAAGTCTTTCTCTCCGGTGTTCGGCTTCTACTTGTTCTTCCCTTTTTTCGTGGAGAAGCTTCGTGACGCCTTCTAACAGGACTTCTGCTCCTTCTTCCTCGTGAAGGATCTTTTCTGTATTGTACCATAGCATACCTACTGCCTCTAGAATTTCCTCGAAACAGGCCAGAATCCTCCGGATGCTCCCTAATTCTTTCCAATTCTCTGATCTCATGCTCTCGTTTTTTAATCAGACGAGCATACACCTCGACTTCTTGCCTCTTCCTATCAAGAACGTCGTCACTATGGTGCACACTCCTGGAGTGCGCGATCGATTCATCCCTTTGATGGGATTTACTCCTTCTCGTGGATCTCGAAGCCGTCTCTCCATCTCCTCTATTTTTGGAGTTATGATGCACGGTAAGGGGGCGGTCCTTACTCGTGTTCCTTCTGTGCCCACCCTGGGGCTTTCTCGGAGCCCCAGGTGGTGATTTGTCCCTTCCCTCATCTAACACATCTTTTAGTTCATGCGGCGTTGCTGGAGTTACTTCCACCATGGTCGTATTTCAAAAGGGAATTCTTTCGTTTCCCACAGACGGCGCCAATTGTAGGGGGATGAAAACAATTGACGCTTCGGATCAACTGGATTGCAACGGCTTATTCGTGCCTCTTCACCGGAACCCTAGCTCGACGTCTGAACCCTTATCTGCAAAATAGACAGGGGGTGAGTGCACCTTTGCCTCTCGTGGCAAAGGCCCTCCGATGCCTTTGTTAGTATCACGTACTAGAAAACTCAGCCCTAATTATCAGTAGGAAAGCAATAATAATGCAACGTATTACGTACCTTTTACCTCTAGGTTTACCTCATATTTATAGATTTACGGATGCTTGCTGTTCAAGCATCCTTATTGCCATAGGATTCCTAACTCGTATAGGAAACCCAGGATATCAAGGAGTCTCATTTCCTTTATCAGTTTATGGAAAAGAGTCCTTTTATGATTCTTTTCCTTTAAGAGCCGAACATCCCATACTCGTTGGGTATCTTTCTCAGATCCTATATTCTTGGGATCTTTATCCCTTTATGGGACATGACTACTCTGGAATCTTCTAGAGTATTCCCTCTGCTCCTACTCTTAATTGGAGCTCCTTCTCTGTTCGGCTGTCTCATGGCCGAACAGACGGCTTGGACCAATTACCTCACATGTAACCGGTCCTTGAGCCCGTACTGTCCTGTCTATATTCAAACTATGGTCTCACGTACCATTTATTCGGATATCGATTGCATTGCTTTCAACCCGTGATTACTCGTATCACATGCTAGGTTTTTTACATCATCTGTTCGGCTGTATCATAACCGAACAGTCTATTTATAGCCATGACTTCTCATAACACTGGTCCATATCGCTGTTCACCGAACTGCTCGGCGATAAGTCCAGTCGTATTTACCACGAGTTCCCAAACATCACGTGTTTGGTAACTAAATGTATCTGCTCGGGAATACCTCCCTACAATTTTCACATACCAATCCATCTTTCAAAATCATTTGTTTAACACACCCAACCTCGGTTTTGCCGTTCCGGTTTTCTGAGTATCCTCACAATGGTTCCGCCGCTCCGGGTTCCCATTGGCACACAAATTGCATTGGCTCCATACCGCGGATAACCAAGCCATACCTCACCATAGTTCCGCCGGTCCGGGTTCCCATGCGAACGCACACAACCTCACAATGGTTCCGCTATTCCGGATCTCCATTGGAACACACACAATCCTCACAATGGTTCCGCTTTTTCCGGATTCCCATTGGAACACACACAACCTCACAATGGTTTCGCTTTTCCTGAATTCCCATTGGAACACACAATTCCGGATCTCCATTGGAACACACACAATCCTTACAATGGTTCCGCTTTTCCCGGATTCCCATTGGAACACACATAACCTCACAATGGTTTTGCTTTTCCCGGATCTCCATTGGAACACACACACACCTCACAATGGTTCCGCTTTTTCCGGATTCCCATTGGAACACACACACACACCTCACACAATGGGCAAGTCCGGCCACATTGCGGATTTTAAAACATTTCACCCTTTTCAAATACGCCTTTTCATTAACTACACCCTAGGTGTCATGTTTTTACTTTCTCGGTTCTCGTGTCTCGTTTACATGCAAAGACTCCGCGGTAGGACAAAAGTAAGCATGAAACATTTTAACAAAATCATCCAACTCAATACTACTTATCATGCTCAATCACCACTTATAGCATAACGCCACATGTACGGACGCCCTTGGAGTGTATCACTTATGCTTATTCAAAGCACAATGCCACATGTACGGACGCCCTTGGAGTGAAATCACTTATGCTTTATCACACCACAAGTAATACAAGCAATTCATATATGCATACTCATAACCATCTTAAAAATACAATTACTTCGATTCAAATAGTAACGTTTTAACTTTTGAAAACCGTTCTTTCTCAAAGATCAACAACATACGCTATACTTGAGATGGAAAGTAAATAAAGATAACCTACTTTATACTTGATTAAACAGGACCCAAATAAGGAGAAGAAGAAACGAAATGGCAATCATGGCGTTATCCGCCTTTGTTAGTTCTACATTGGCTGTGTTTCGCCTCTACTTCTTCATCACCTTCACAAAACGACGTCCATGTCCACACATGTCTCCTAATCCTAACTTTTACCAAACCCAAGTAGATAACCTCAATAGGCTTGTGAGGGGTAATGAAAGTGATTGCTACGATCAGTTGAGGGTGAATAGACATACGTTTATGAGGTTGTGCTTTTTAGTCCGAGGTGTTGGATTAGGGGATTCATGCTACGTATGTCTTGAGGAGAGGGTTGCCATTTTCTGATAAGGAATTCCTACCTTACTTCTTGGCGGTAGTCGGTTACGGAAGGTTAGTCGGTGGTCGGACGGAGTAACTTCCTATGGTATGCCTTCGGGAGCTTCGAAAGAGAATGGTTTCTCTCGAAACTTCTCCTTGACTAACACTACTCTACTTTATGGATCGAAGGGTGGTCGAGTGGCGGTTTAGTGGCGGCTTTGGATGAGTTTCTTGAAGAACTCAAGAACAACTCAAGAACATGAAGAACAAAGAAAGAACAAAGGAATTCTAGAGAGAGAAGTTGAAGATTGGAAAGGTGTGAGTTGAATGAGAACATGAGGTGCTATTTATAGCCAAAACTTGAGCTCTCCCTCTCTCTCTAAGGCCGACCCTCTCTCTCTTCAAATCCTCCATGGATTTGCTCCATTAAGTTGACAAATCAAACCTTTCAATCAAGTCATAGCCTTTTCTCCAACCTTAGGCCAAATCTTAGGTGTAAGGCTATGAAATCAAATAAGATCTTTAGCCTTTCTAGGTAATTATAACCTAGGTCTAGCTTGTAGTCAAAATCTTAGGCTAAGAAAGGCTAGGATTGTGTCATAATGGCCCATCAATAGGTTGTCATTAGGCAAAATAGACTTAGGCCTATTTAGGTAGCTTGTACAACTACACAACACATCACCCTCTCTCTCTCCCTCTCCAACCGGCTCTCTCTCTCTCACGGCCTCTCTCTCTCTCTCTCTCTCTCTCTCTCTCTCTCGGTCTCTCTCTCCTCTTGTACTAGCTTGCAAGAACACAAATAAAATATAGGTACTTTTGGTACTAAAAGATCAAAGCAGTTTAAAAGACTAAGATTTCCCCAATAAACAAATAATTGGGCACATGTGTACTAAGGCATATTTAAATCATACTAGGTACTTTGTAATCTAGGTAGATCACATCTCCCATTAATTTAATCCAATTGGGTACAAAATTCCAATATAAAATAATAAAAGAGTACTTAAGAATCTTAGGCCTTAAAGGCTACTAAGTACTTTAATAATAAAATATATGTACTTTATCACATGGGCAATTTTGGGAAAAAGACTAATTTAATAAATCCATGTACTTGCTGAAAGACTAAACCTTTTACCCAATGGATAATAAATTCCCTAACTTTTATTGTCCAATGGACAAAAGATAAAAGGAAACTTTTATATTAGAATAATCAAAGTTTTCCTTTAAAGCACGTGACAAAAGCCCTATATTTAAATATAGGTGTGGTACCAAGTACCCCAATTAAATAAAAGGCTAGGATTCTCCCCATTAAAGTAATAATAAAGTACAAGTACTATTTATTTACTAAAGTACTTTGGAAAATCTAGGGTTTAGATACACCACAATATTTTAATGCATAAAGGTACATGGGAAATCAACCCTTGAATATAAAATAGGATCCTTGTACTTAGTTAGGAAGATTTGGGCTATTACCCAATGGATAATAATTTCTCTAGCGGGTAAAGACCAATGGATTAAAGAAGTAGAAGTACTTTTATACTTAAAATAAGATTTTGAAAAGACTACATGTACTTTTAGTCAAATATTATAATGAAAAGCTTATTGTCCAATGGACAAAAATTACCCTAACCACTATGAACCAATGGGTAAAGGCAAAGGTTCAAAAGGTTCATCTAGTAACTTGGTGAGTTTGGTTGCTCGGTTCCTCCAAGTAGTTGGTTGGAATCTAATTCGATTGGCCCCGAAGGACTAGAATCTAATTACAACGGATTACTGGAAGTAAAAATAAGTAATTTAAATAAAATTTAAATATTGAACGAAATTTTTATGGACTAAAATTCAGGGGCGTTACAATATTGACTTTTTAAGGCCATGACTTTGGGATTTGACCAACAACCTTAAACCGAAACTTGGACTAAGTCACGTTTGACCATTATGACTTATATGACTCGAAAGAATGGCTTGAAATGATTCTAAATGGGATTTGATACTCCAACTTGACTCAAGAATAGGATTTTATCAACTTTTCGTACCACGATCTTGAATTTTGAGAGTTGACTGGAAGTGAGACGTCCTTGAAGTCCCAAATACTCCTTGAAATGTGTTTTGGCAGTTGGTAGCACCCCTGGAGGCCTTTAAACCATTTCCCTCCCTTTGTTGTCAAAAATTGCAGAAATACAAACATTGGAATGCCGTGCGTGGTTCTGGAACGCCGTGCGTGGTTTCCATAAAACACCGTGTGTTGTTGTAGTACGTCGCACAGTATCATTTTCCTGACAGTCTGCAGTTTGCTCCTTCCCAAGACCGATTGCACGATGGCTGAAGTTTGACCCCTGCAATGGCATTTCTGAGCCAATGCATGCCTGGATTGAACTTCTATACTATGACCAAGCTTTTTCCCATGCAAGACTCATGAAAATTGTAACAACCCTGATTTTTGGTCAGTAAAAATTTCGTTAAATATTTGAATTTTATTTGAATTACTTATTTTCTCTTGAGTGGCTATATGATTTCTTATTAATTTTCGTCGTAGTTAGATTTTGGTCATTGGTTAAACTCTCGACTAGAAACCCTACTTGACCAATTTAGTTAGTTTCTAACCAACTAGTTGGAGGAACCAAGCAACCAACTCACCTAGTTACTAGATGAACCTTTTGAACCTTTTGCCTTTACCCATTGGTCCATAATGGTTAGGGTAATTTTTGTCCATTGGACAATAAGCTTTTCATTATAATATTTGACTAAAAGTACATGTAGTCTTTTCAAAATCTTATTTTAAGTATAAAAGTACTTGTACTTCTTTTATCAATTGATCTTTACCCGCTAGGAAAATTATTATCCATTGGGTAATAGCCCAAATCTTCCTAACTAAGTACAAGGATCCTATTTTATATTCAAGGGTTGATTTCCCATGTACCTTATGCATTAAAATATTGTGGTGTATCTAAACCCTAGATTTTTCAAAGTACTTTATTAAATAAATAGTACTTGTGCTTTATTATTATTTTAAATGGGAAGAATCCTAGCCTTTTACTTTATTGGGGTACTTGATACCACACCTATATTTAAATATAGGGCTTTTGTCACATGCTTTAAAGGACAACCTTGATTATTTTAATATAAAAGTTTCCTTTTAACTTTTGTCCATTGGACAATAAAAGTTAAGGGATTTATTATCCATTGGGTAATAGGTCCATCTTTCAACCAAGTACATGGGTTTATTAAATTAGTCTTTTATTTTATCCCCATTTGATGAAAGTACATATATTTTATTATTAAAGTACTTAGTAGCCTTTAAGGCCTAAGATTCTTAAGTACTCTTTTATTATTTTATATTGGAGTTTTGTACCCAATTGGATTAATTTATTGGGGAGTTGATTTTCCTAGAGTACATTAGTACACTAGTTTATTAGTTTAATCCAACATGTGCCTAATTGGATTTCTTTAATGGGATTTTGGATTTGGAAAATCTTGTACCTTGGTACTTTCTTATTCTTTCTTGATATATATATATATATATATATATATATATATATATATATATATATATATATATATATATATGTATGTGTGTACTTTTTGCAAAAGAGAGAGAGAGAGAGGGGAGAGAGAGAAAGTTGGCCGGTTGGAGAGGAAGAGAGAGAGAGTGATGTGTGATGTGTTGTGTAGTTGTACAAGCTACCTAATAGGCCTAAGTCTATTTTGCCTAATGACAACCTATTGATGGGCCATTATGACACAATCCTAGCCTTTATTAGCCTAAGATTTTGACTACAAGCTAGACCTAGGTTATAATTACCTAGAAAGGCTAAAGATCTTATTTGATTTCATAGTCTTACACCTAAGATTTGGCCTAAGATTGGAGAGAAGGCTATGACTTGATTGAAAGGTTTGATTTGATAACTTAATGGAGCAAATCCATGGAGGATTTGGAGAGAGAGAGGGCCGGCCATGAGAGGGGAGGGAGAGCCCAAGATTTTGGCTATAAATAGCACCCCATGTTTCTCGTTCAACTCACACCTTCACCTAGCAACTTCTCTCTCTAGAAAATCCTAGTGTTCTAGTTTGTTCTTACTTTGTTCTTGAGTGTTCTTGAGTTCTTCAAAGAAACTCATCCAAAGCCGCCACTAAACCGCCACCCGACCACCCTTCGATCCATAAAGTAGAGTAGTGTTAGTCAAGAAGAAGTTTCGAGAGAAACCATTCTCTTTCGAAGCTCCTGAAGGCATACCGTAGGAAGTTGCTCCGTCCGACCACCGACTAACCTTCCATAGCTGTTACTGCCGCCTAGAAGAACGGTAAGGAAATCCTTACATACTTCCTATTTACTTACTTACTCAAGTATAACGTTGTAGTTTTGAAATTCTAAGAAAGAACGGTAGATTCTCCCTATCTACTACTCCAAATTATATGAAGTGTATCTTTACCTATTTACTTTAAGTATTCGTATTTTGATCTTTAGGATGGTTATGAGTATGCATATATGAGTTGCTTGTATTACTTGTGGTGTGATAAAGCATAAGTGGTTTCACTCCAAGGGCGTCCGTACATGTGGCGTTGTGCTTTGAATAAGCATAAGTGATACACTCCAAGGGCGTCCGTACATGTGGCGTTATGCTATAAGTGGTATTGAGTTGGATGATCTTGTTAGAATGTTTCATGCTTACTTTTGTCCTACCGCGGAGTCTTTGCATGGAAACGAGACACGAGAACTGAGAAAGTAAAAACATGGCACCTAGGGTGTGATTAATGAAAGGAAATATTTTCCGAGGAAGGAAATATTTTGAAACTACATTATGACCGGTTTTGGTTGCATAATGTGAGTTGTGTGGGTGCATGTGTAAAAATAAGATTTGTGAAAAACCTAATGAGAACCCGGAGCGGCGGAACCGAGGGTTTAGTTTTCGAAAACCCCAAATGGGAACCCGGAGTGGCAGAACCATTGTGGGATTACTCGGGAACCCGGAGCGGCGGAACCGAGGGTTTTGAATTGTGGCTTGGTTATCCGCGGTACGGAGCCAATGCTGATGTGTGCCAATGGAAACGTGGTGCGGTAGAACCATTGTGAGGATACTCGGGAACCCGGAACGGCGGAACTGAGGTTGGGTGTGTTAAACAAAAGATGGTTTTGAAAGGTTGATTTATACATGAAAACGATGACACGGTCTACGACGAGTCGCGTAGGAGAAACTCAAAAAATCTTGGACACCAACGATAGTTGATTAACGAATATGGATGTGTCGTTGTTAGCTGTGTATACATGTATCATGTGGAAATCGATGTTTGAGTTATGGGTTAGCGGGTATCGGATTGTTCTGCTGAGCTGTTGTAGCTCACGGTGTTACCTTTTGGTGACCCGGACATATTATATGGGTGGCGACGCCGGTATAATGTGTCAGATTTTGTAGATGATCAGGGTAAGCAGATCACCGTGGAGGCTTTTGGAGCTAAGGAGTTGGCAAGAATGGAGGAGCAGGTGGAGCTGTAGTTAGGAACCCTAGAACCCCCTCCATTTGTGTAAATATTGAACTTTTGTGGAAGTTTTATTGTAATAACGAGCCAGACTCCACTTGATTTTATCAATAAAATGTCTTTTTAACGTACCCAAAATTGGGGGCGTTACAAAAATGTGCACTTTTGGAACCCAAGGCTCTTAGAATGTTGAAGTTGTTCCTTCCATTTCTCCTATAAATTCAGGCCTCCATCTTTAAATTTTTTTCACCCCAAACATTCTTCACCTTTCAAAGACTCTCTTTTTTCAAATGGCTCTCTCCCTCACCGGTTCACTCTGCCCTTGGTTGGTTACGATGGACTGCGTCGATTGGCTCAACTTCCGAGCCCATGGCCTTTACTCCATGAGGCACCTTCGTAACATTCGCCTTCGTCCAGAGCTTTTGAAGGCAACGGTGCGCTTCTGGGACCCGGAGGTCCATGTGTTCCGATTTGGCGAGCAAAAGCTTTGTCCAACCGTGAAAGAGTTCCGTGCATACCTTGGTGGCTTAAGCTCAAGAGAGGTGATCATCCCTCCTGTGAGTGTGAATATTTCCAAGGTTCTAGCTGTGGTTCTTGGATTGAGTGGTGGTGCCGCTCGCTACTTGGTCAGTGACGGTCGTCTCAATACCATGCGGCTCATTGAGATGTTCTCCCCTCCTGGTGACCTTATGGACATGACCTACTAGTCTCGGCACATGACGACCCTTTGCATGTGCTTATTGGAGGCTTATCTCTTTGTTCCCTCCCCTGGCTATGCTAGTTCAGCATTGGTTAGCATCGCTGTTCAAATTCAGGCTCGGAAGGATGTGATTCGGATGGTTTCGGCTGAGACGTTGATTGGTTTAGACAAATGTTTGTTTTGGAAAGACCGGGACTTTTGGGAGCAGCCCTCTCCTCCTACAGGTAGGCTTCTCACTCAACTCTCCTTTTTTGGGCTTTTCTCACATTCTTGTTTTACCTCATCATTCGGCTTGGCTTTCTATAGTTTCTCACTTGTTTTCTCTCTTTCTTTTGCAGATTTGGCTCTGTGACAAGGTGAACGTGCTGACCGTTCCCCCGGGTTACTGGACATACGAGGCTAGATTATTGTCCTGTCGGTGCTTTGAGTTTACGGACCGTCGTGTTTTCGAATGTGTCCACTTTTTCAAGGGATTGTGAGCTGAGACCATTTCTTGGAGGTGCCCTTGGTTGGACCTTCCGCCCATGATAGTGCATTTCATGGGGCCTCAGTGGGTTGCCCATGCTGGTTTAGAGGCTTTCTTATTCTACATTCCCTACCGGATTGAGCGCCAGCTTGGTCTGAGGTAGGAGGCCCCTACGGAGGTTTTGGTGGATGTTGTCTTGCCTTTCTTTCGCCCTTCCGTCCTTTACTACTACCAGGAGTTTTGGGGGACTCGCGAGGTTACTAATGTAAGCCCCTATCCATCTATGCTGCCACGAGGAAGCTACCGGAAGTGGCTTAGGAGGGACATTGCTGCAAGGGCAAGGGCCCGAAGAAATTGACTCACCCTTACTACTTTGATTAGAAATAAATTGTGGACCCGCTTTGCTTTATCATGTTGCACTTTTATTTTCAAGAAGTATGCTCAGCCTGATGTAGTAGAAGTAGTAATTTAAATAAAAACGAGTTATGAAGGGTTTCCCCCTTTTTGATTCTATGCTTTGAGTTCTTGCAACTTGGTTTTTAATTTTGACAGATTGTGACCGGGCCTCAAAGCGAGGCTACCTACGTATCCTTTTTGCAAAGGAATTAGGTCATGACGTAGTTCAGGGTAGGATTCGCTCTGGTTTTGACACTCTCCTTTTGCGCTCTAAATTTTTCCTAGTACCGCCTCTTTGGATTTTTGGTCTAGCGAGCTCTTTTATTATACGCCTTAACTTTTGCCTAGGCTGCCCTTGCGGGTCTTCAACCTAGCGGGCTTTTGCTCTAACTTTTGCCTAGAACTGCCCGCCCTTGCGGTTTTCAGTCCAGCGAGCCTCTCTCAAGGGTAATAACACTTGAGTTGATCCAAGTTGACCAAGGTTGAGAACTCATTCACATCCAGATCAATAAGCTGTAAAGCTCCTCCAGATAGGATAGTTTTGATGATGTACGGTCCTGACCACTTTGGTCGGAATTTTCCTTGTGGATTGTAAACTGGTGACCAAATTTCCTTTAAAACCATGTCACCCTCTACCAAGTCCCTTGGTTTCACCTTCTTGTTGAATGCACGTGCAATCCTCCGCTGGTACCCTTGGATGTGGTAAAGGGCTCTCAGTCTCCGTTCATCAAACAACATGAGCTCTTTGAATCTATTGCTTAACCATTATGCCTCTTGAACTTCACACTCAATCATGGTCCGAAGGGATGGAACCTCTAGCTCAGTGGGGAGCACAACCTCCATACCATAAACCAAAGAATAAGGGGTTGCGCCAGTCGACGTACGCACGGACGAGCGATATCCCCATAAAGCTAATGGCAGCTACTCATGCCAATTCCTTGCGGACTCGATGGTCTTCTCTAGGATGGTTTTGACAGTCTTGTTTCTTGCTTCCACGGCCCTGTTGGTTTGTGGCTGGTAAGTTGTCGACTTGTGCACTTGGATTTGAAATTCTTCCAAAACTTCCTTGGCTCAACCTTTAAAGTGGACCCCATTATCTGATACAAATGCCTGAGGAACCCCATATCGGTAAATGACATTCTGCTTAGTGAAATGTGTGACTTGCACTGCGGTGAGCGTGGCGTAAGAAGCAGCTTCTATCCACTTGGTAAAATAATCGATGGCAACTAAGATGAACTTATGACTATTGGATTCTGTCGGTGTGATTCTTCCAATGACGTTGATTTCCCATACTGAAAAAGGCCAAAGAGAGGTCATCTGGTGCAGGTCGGAAGGTAGGACATGCATGAAGTTGGCATGGATCTGGCACTTGTGACACCGCCGCACGTATTCTATACATTCTATTTCCATGGTGGACCAGAAGTATCCCTATCTTAAAATCTTCTTAGTGAGCATCATGCCGTTCATATGAGGACCGAGGACCACAGACCCCTTCGTGAATCTCCTCCATTACCCTTTTGGCTTCCATACTGTGGATGCATAGCTTGTGCATTCCACAGTGTGATCTTCGGTACAAATTCCCTCCGCAGATGATGTATTGAGCTGCTAGCCTTTGGAGAGCTATCCGGTCCTTCTTACTTGCTTCAGTAGGGTATTCTCCTCTTTCTACAAATTTCCAGATGTCATAATACTAGGGGTGACGGTCGTCGGGTTCGTCAATAACCATGACATGTTGGTATACAGGGGAATCTCTTTGCTCAATCATAATGGGTCTTAGTTTTACACTGACAGGGATTTCAACCATGGATGCCAGCGTTGCCAAAGCATCTGCAAACTGTTTCTTGAGTCTCGGGACATGAGAAAAAGTCACTTTGTTGAAATGAGGGATGAGGTCCTCAAGGTCTTGGTGGTATAGCTTCAGCCTGTCCTCCTTGACTTTCCAATCACCGTTAGCTTGTGAGATGACTAGGTTGGAATCCCCAACCACTTCTAATTTTTCTACACTGATTTCGATGGCTGCCTCCATGCCTACGATGCAAGCCTCATATTTTGCTTGATTGTTACTGACTTCAAAGTTTAGCTTGAACGCAAGTGGAATATGGGATCCATCTGGTGCTATTAGCAACACTCCAATTCTAAACCCTTTCTGATTAGCAGCTCCATCGAAGTACAACTTCCAAATGTCCTCGGTTATGGTCATCAGATCTTCGTCGGGAAATTCAAACTCGACGTCTTCTTCTCCTTCTACGGGATAATCAGCCAGGAATTGTGCAACGGCCCTTCCTTTTACTGACTTCTTGGTGACATATTTGAGTTCGAATTCTACCAACATGAGCAGCCATCGTGCTAGCTTTCCAGTAAGAGCTGGTTTTTCAAATAGGTACTTAAGAGGATCCATTAGAGAAATCAATCTTACTAGTTAGGCCAGCATGTAATGTCTTAATTTCTTGGAAGCCCAAACAAGCCCCTAGCATGTCTTTTCCAACTAAGTGTAGCATTCTTCACATCCAACCATCTTTTTGCTTAGATAGTAAACAAGCATTTCAACCCCATCATCTCCTTCCTGTGCCAACATACACCCCATCATAGATGGAGTGACTGACAGGTATAGGATCAAAGGTTTTTCCCATCATGGGAAGTGTCAATACCAAAGGATTCTGCAAAGAAGTTCTGATTGCTTCAAAAGCTTTCTGGCATTTGTCATCCCATTTAAATGGTACTCCTTTCTTAAGTAGGCGGAATATCGGCTCACAAGTTGAAGTCAACTTAGCGATGAACCGACTGATGAATTGTACTTTACCAAGAAAGCTTCTTACATCCTTTTTAGACCGAGGTGGTTCCATCTCCAGAATAGCCTTGATCTTTGAAGGGTCAACCTCGATGTCGCGAGTAGTGATCATGAATCCCAACATCTTCACTGCAGTGACCCCGAATGTGCACTTGGTCGGATTAAGCCTCATCCTATATTTTTGAATTCTTTCAATGAACTTTCTGAGCGATGGTGGTGCCTTTCTCGCTCCTTTGCCTTGACGATCATGTCATCAACGTAAACCTCCACCTTCTTGTGAATCATGTCATGCAACAAAGTTGTAGCGGCTCGTTGATAAGTAGATCCTGCATTTTTTAATCCAAAAGGCATGATTCGGTAGCAGTAAGTTTCCCATTTTGGTGACAAACGTGGTTTTCTCTCAATCCTCTGGAGCCATGAGGATTTGATTGTAACCTGAAAAGTCGTCCATAAAAGAGAGCAAAGCATGCCCAACAGTATTGTCGACTAGCACGTCAATGTGAGGTAGCGGGAAATCATCTTTTGGACTTTCTTTGTTTAAGTCCCTAAAGTCAACGCAGACCCTAATTTTGCCATCCTTTTTAGGAACTGGCCCAATGTTTGCGACTCATTGAGGGTATTCGGTTACCATTAGAAATCCTGCGTTTAATCTGTTTAATGACTTCTTCTTTTATTTTGAGTACCCAATCGGGCCTCATTCGTCTCAATTTCTGTTTTATGGGCTTTGCATCAGGACAAAGGGGAATGCAGTGTTCCACAATTTCATGATCGATTCCGGGCATATCAGCGTGTGACCATGCAAAAACATCTTCAAATTCTTTAAGCAAATCTATGAGAGCTTGGCGCTCTTATTTTTGTATCCCTAACAATAGGAAACACAAAGTGGGCAGACATTGATTGCAGAGCCGTTATTAACTAGAATCACTGGGACCCATTTACCTTGGCACTTCAGAGAGACATGAAGTGGCCTGTTGTGATCAGTTCCTTCAGCAGGCAGATCTCAATCGGTAAAGGTGATAGCATGTTTGATGGGAATGGTTTTGATGAGCGCCACAAGCTCTTCCAGGGTTATGTCAGAGGAAACTTTCAGGTGGGAAAGGGCTTGGATAAGTCATTCACGATGACGAGTGGAGTGAACACGTACATCCCAAACAGACATTTTGGCTTGGGTCTACTCGAGTTGTTGCTTGATCATTCCTTCGGGGGTTTTCTCAGGACGGGATAGTTCTTTGGCTGGTGGAGCAAAGGGTTGGAAAGTGTTTTTGGTTGGGGTAGTAAAAGGGTTGTAAGGTTCTTTGGCTGGTGGAGCTGCAGAGTTAAAGGGTTCTCTAGTTTGAAGGTTAAGGGGCTGGTAGACACGACCACTCCTTGTTAAATGGTCAATCTGAAGGAATTTCTGTTCTTCGCTCCATAAGCCAATAGAAGCTTTTCGCTTGCATCCAATGGTGGTACCTTGGAGGTTCGCAGCTAAGTCAGCAACAACCAAGTCTTCCCAAAGGTCCTTAGGATTCCATTGTTTAGCTTCCATTATTCCCCTATTTACAGTCCATTCCTCATTCCCCACTCTCACAGTGACAATCTCAGAATCTACCCATGGATTTGGCCTTGCCCTAGGCTCGTTTTCCCATAGGTTCATCATGGCAACATTGGCATCTTCAGGGAAGGTAACTGATGGCTCTGACTCTGCTTCATCCATAATGTAGTCCATCAGGTTAAATTCATTGCTCACTACTTCCTTTTCAAGTTCTGGATTCGAGTACCATGGATTGAGGTTCACATTGCTGTATAAATTATCAATGACAAAGTCATTGAAATGGGAGAAATCTGGGTGAAGTGTAGCAAGCTCTGGCCATTCATAGGTGAACCCTTTAGGCTGATACATCATAGGCACAGAGAACATGTTGATAGGATCATCTCTTGCTAGAAGTTGGTATGCGTCTAGAATTGGATTCCATTCCCATTCCCATTTGGGAACCGCCTTAGGGATTTCATAGTTCTCATTCTGATTTTCAAACATCATGTACAAGGAGAGTCCATCAAGAGGGTGAGCCTGAACATTTTCCCAATCAACCACCCATCCTGGTTCAAATGGTGGTTCAACAATTCTCTGGAAGTTAGCAGCTTCAAATTCCTCCCAATCGGCAATTAGGTTTCCCCATGTATCTTCCCATTCCTAGAGAAAGTAGAGGGCAGTTTCTTTAGGGATTTCCACAATAGGTTTTGGTTCAGTGTCAGGGGATGATGAAGAGGGTTGGGTCGAAGTTTTGGGTGGTTGAGTCATTGGTTAGGGTGATTTGATTAATATGAAAGGGGGTGTTGTGCTGTGGTAAGGGGTTTGAGACAATATTTGGCTTATCTAGAGGAGAGGCTTCAATGACTTTATTGTCAATGAGATTTTGAATCTCATGACGAAGGCGGATGCAGTTGCCTGTGGCATGGCCGGGCATCTGGTGAAACTCATAGTAGACATTTTGGTTAAGGTTAGGTGGGATAGTTTGTGGTGGTGGAAGTACTTTTAGAACCCCAAACCTTTGAAGCTTGGCATTTGGGAATAAACATAGCTTACTCATGTTTATCTCTCCCTTTCCAAGCTTCTTAGTTTTCTGAATGGACTCCTCCAGCTTACCAATTTTGGCAATGAGGGCGGCCAGATTAGGATCTGCAGCTGGCGTATCTTCTTTGGGTTGTTCAAATTGTGGGGGAGGCCTTTCTTGTAACTTATCACTGATTTCTTGCATGGTTTCCGTCATCATGAGCATGTTTTTCTGCATTGCATTGATAGAAGCCTTGAGCTGAGCAATGTTGGCGATGGACTGTTTGAGTTGGGCGTTTAGGGCCGTCATGTTTTGCCTGAGTTCTTCCACCCCGTTTGCTCCGTTTGCCTGGTCAGCCATTGATAGGGAACTTTTAGGTGGTATTGCTGCTGGTGATTCTGACGACTGCCCTTCTTGTAGCACCCAAACCTCAAACAACTGAGTTTTTTCCACGGTGTCTGTGCGAACCAGCCTTCGGAGTGGACGAAACCAATTGGGTACAGCCTTCGGAGTGGACGAAACCAAAACTAATCATAGAAGATCGCCCTACCACCTACATGCCTCATGGAAGCCAAACCTAGGACCTACCGTGACCCAGATCTCACTTAAAGGTGTTTGTATAGAAGATTTTCGATAATCTGGGTAGGTACTGTCAGGCAGGTTAAATTTCGAGGATTTGGGGGAACTAAAGCCAATCTCCGTACCTTGACCATCCGAGACAAAGCAATGTGATTACCGGAATCCGAATACGCACACTTCCAAGGCTTGTTCTGGGCCAAGGGAGCCGTTCGGGGCACGACAAACACCGGAGGTATCACATACTCCATGGATTTACAGTCTTCTAGACCGACCGGAGAAAGAGGTTTGTTTTATTTTTAGGTTGCGACAATCCTCAGAGTTTTTCTTTTTTGAGCGTATCCTTTGTTAGAAGGACAAATTTCAAGAGATGTCAAAATGAACCAAGTATTCAACTAGTCCTTATTTTAAATTTTGACTTTAAACTCGGAATAACTTAGAATGAATGACGTGATACCATAACCAAGGTGGCGTCACAGCATAGTTTCTAAATTATTCCTTACTTTGATTAGGCTTTAGTCAAGGACTTAGTAATTTTTGATTTCCCAAAGTCTCATTGTTCTCAAGGACTCATGAAGTTTAAACAATGTGCACGAAGGTGCACGACTCTTCATCGGGTGTTCGCAACCTTTTAAAAATGACGAGAATGAAGTAACCTAGCAGAGTCCTACGCTCTAGCTTACATGAATGCGATGATGAATGGATGACATACCCAAGGAAAAGTAATAGCAAAGCCTGCTAGGATAAAAAATTACAAAAACACAGCCTAAGCAAAAGTGAAGGCATTTGAAGAAAAGCTCGCTAGGGACTCAACCTCCATTAGGTAACCTAGGCAAGATTTAGAGCATGCGAGGAGAAAAACCAAGAGTGGAAACCCAACCTCAAAGGTTGTGATCTTGGAACTACGTAAAAGGTTTGATTCCCTGATTGGGATACGTAGGCAATCTCACATTAAGATGCAGCCTAAACGTGTGGAAGAATATCAAGAGGTTTGTACTAAATGATAGGTATAGCTAACTCTGCGTATTGAGCTGGTGAAAGATGAGTATACTGATTTTTGAGGAATTGACAATGGCAAAAGTCACGAGAACTATCGTTCATCCCCTCTAACTTGAAGGTCATTGATACAATAGGCAGGATGTCTCGAAAATTACCGAATCTGGCAATAAGACTATGGAACATGGCAAACGCAAATGAAAGGCATAAATCAAAGTCAAGCATGAGAAGGAAGAGAAAAGAGAATGCCGCTTGACTAAAACAAAATGGAAGTTACAGCCGAAGGATTGGTGTATCGGCCAAGATATCGATTCTTCAGCCATGTTATCTATTCTTCGGCTGATACTTCGTTCCATACCCAACAGATTTGACAATTCTAGTTGCTTATCCAACAGATACCTGTTCAAAATAATTTTAAAAGCCATGTTCTGACTATTTCACAGACATCTCGGAGCATGAAAAGCATTTATCATTTCATAAACAAAAATTTGATTACAAAATCATCATACTGTGGTTGCTTTCACTGCATAAATACAATTTTTAGACTATCTTTTTGCTAACTATGGATATGAAAGAAAGGGGAAAGATCCTGGACTAATCATGACGGCGTTTCCGAGACGGTCTCTGAGATTGCTCACTAGTTCCCACGTCCTCCCCACTGGCAGCAGGAGCTCGTTCAACCTCAAGCTGCAGGAAAAGGATATAAGGGCTCAGATTCAAGAAAGAATACAAAGCAAAGGGATATATGGGAAATCCATACCTTGAGGATTCGACGACGCTGCCTTAGAACTAAGGCCTCTACGCTCTGAAGAGCATTTAGCCATTCCTGTGCTATGTCAGCAGGCACCTGTGGGGATAATCAATATTGCAAGTATCTAAGCGCAGGATACAATGATGAAGCAATAGGAACTAGAATGAGAAAGTGGAAACCTAAAAAATACCTGTAGAGTTCCAACCGGCAACATGTAGAGCTGGGTCGAACAAGGAGTAAGTGCCAAACGCTCCTCTCCGTCAGTGGAATGAAAAGAGACAAAGGTAGGGGCCCGTGGCCAAACAGGAGTAGTAAAGGAAACAATAGGTGGAGTCAAGAAGAGGCAGCAATACTCCATGTAGTCCCCTACGAGAAGGAGCAAGCCCGACCAATCTCTAATCCGGGCATTCTTCAGGTCTTCCTTGGACAATAAGAAAGTAGATCTCATCGACGTCGGAGGTGGAGCAGGAATGAACTAAAGAGCTTCAGCACGTGGATGCCACTGACTCGCCACCCTATCACCTAAGTACCAGGCTCGGCAAAAGGGCCCCTCAAGTAAGCTACGAGTACGGTCCAGAACTCTAGAACGCGCAAGAGGGGCATCCTCTGGTACACCAGTCCAAGGGTCTAACCGCACCTGCGAACAGGGTTAAATCAACCACAACACAAGGATATGAAAATATAAAGGTAAGGAATACAGGAGAAAAAAGAGGTACCTAATCGACCGTCAACCGGTCCAAAACTCGTTGCCACTCAGGAAGGCTCAAAATAGGTGACCGCGGCTTCTGTTGGCCCACCAACCATCGCTCATAGCGAGGAACACAATTGACATCCTCATGCTTGGTGTCAGTAGGAAATTGAAGGAGATGCTCAAAAGCCCAAAGCTGAAAGATGAGTTAACAAACAGATATGATTCAATACAAGAAGAAATAAAAAACGAGAAAGGAGGTAAAAGAAGAAGGGTATACCCCAAGCACTCGGTAGTGGCCGCTAAGGATGGGACTCTTATCCCATGAGCAAACTCCAAGGTGACCATGCAAGGTGGCCAAAGTAGGTGCCCCCCAATCAAATTTCCCAACAAACTCCAAATGCTGCAAGGGGGCCAAAAACTGTGTGTGCACCGAATTCTCCTTGTTGGCAAACAATGTTTGCCCAATGAGGTAAAGAAGGAAAGCCCGTGTCAGCTGCTCGACACTCACCTGGGTTAGGATGTCAGCCTTCATGAAGGTCTTGCTCAGCCAGGAGATATCAAGGTGACCCAGTGTGTTGGTAGTATCCCACCACCTCTTAACCAGCGAGGTCATCAGCGACCAATCAACCTTTGGAAGATTGAGGCCCAAAGTAAATGCCTCAAAGCCAGCATCACATACCAGTTCCCAAGCTTGCTCTGGTAGTGTCAAGAACCACTTGTACACCTCCTTGCCTCTACCACGAGCTTCCAGTCTCCTGTTTCGCTGCAAAGTCCCACCAAAATTGAAAAGGGAGTTAATCTCATAATTGCATAGACAAATGTAAAGTTAGGGGCATTAAGTTGACATCTAAAAAGCATGCATTGCCTAAACAAGGGGCAGGGTTATTGTAATCTCCTTAAGCAAAACAATTTTGACCCCACCATGGGTCTTTCTCATTGCCGCCCCTAGTTGAAAACAAAAGGGATTCCATCCCGTAAATAAAAAATTCATCATGCAAATTTAACTATGAACTAACAAAATAAAGTTTCCACTTTTCAGGAAATTCGGAAGGCTTACCGAAACATTGAGAACGCTCAGGTGTTGCTCAGGCTCCCTACGAACCACTTCCGCCTTTGGGCCACCACCCATAGGATGGTACTGCAGGAACGCACTAAAACCCAACCTACGCGAAGGAAGAACATAGGTAACAACATCAAATGGGCCAAGCTCTTAAGTCGCCTCCTCGTCCGAAGAGTCGGAGGCATGATCACATTTGCATGGAGGAAGCGAGGAGGAACTTGCAATGGACGGTGGCACTGTAGTAGAAGAGGATGGTTGAAAAGCGATGGTATCGGATGGAGGTGGCATGGCCATTGTGGTCGGAAAAATAAAGAGACATAGCGAAGAAGAAGGAAAGACGGCAGCGGAAGAACGGTGGAGGAACGATCGCGGGAGAACCGACGGTGGTTGGAGGAGGAAAGGAATGAAGGAGCTCGGACGAGAGGGAAGGAGAAGAGGTGGAGGAGAAAAGATAAAATGGCCCATGAAATCGATTAAACCTAACTTAAATCGATTTCCTGACTTTTGGCATTCTCACAGTCGAGTTTTCAATCCTTCGGCCAAGACATCGATTATTCGGCCGCGAGATTGATCTCTTGGCCCTCCAAACTATTTCCTACAGTAGCATTATATTTTGTTTGGTGCACCAACTCAAGTAATCATGAAACTTTGGGTCTGTGACCAACAGAACCAATGATAAAGAAAGTTAAAACAAGCCTTGGGGGCATCCCCGAGTATATGGAATCTCAAGCACCGACGTTGAACCCACATCTGGAATTTTCCAAAGCTCTCTGTAGCAACAAGTTCACAAATTGCTGATTGCTTGACCATTGAGGATTGTCAACCCGAGCTCTTGCTCACAAAACCAAAGGAACCTTGATACACCTAACTCAGGCTATACGCCCTACTTGCTTTACTTCGGAAGTACGATAATTGCCATCTCAACAGGTCCATCATCTTAGCGGCTCTGCGCCCATAAACCCATTACTTTAAACTCCGTGCTCACTTATCCAGCAGCTCTGCGCCCACTATCATCAAGCTACTCAGCGGCTCTATGCCTGCAAACTCATTATTCCGAGCTCCGCGGCTCTATGACCACTATCACTCGACAGCTCCGAGCTCATTATCTCAGTAGCTTCGTGCCCACTATTTTAAGCCACTCAGCAGCTCTATGCTCTCTATTATTTAGCAGCCCTGTGCTCAAGTCACTTAGCAGCTCCGTGCTCACCATCTCAGCAGCCCCGCACTCGTTCATCAATGCTCTCTATTATTTAGCAGCCCTGTGCTCAAGTCACTTAGCAGCTCCGCGCTCACCATCTCGGCAGCCCTGCGCTCGTTCATCAAACAAGCTCTGTGCTCACCATCTCAAAAGCTCCGCAGGTCTATGCTCACTCACTCAATGGCTCTACGCCCGTAATCGTTCAACAGCTCAATGCTCACTCACTCCAGCTCCGCGCTTTTATTCTCAAAATGGCTCTATGCCGCAATAGTTAGCAAGATATCATATGTTCTCAAGCTCCATGCTTGAATGCTCAAAGATCCGTACTTTGAATGCTCGAAGCTCTTCGAATGCCCAACCACTGTGTACTAGATGCTCAAGTTCTACACTTGAATGCTCAAGCTCTACGCTTGAATGATAAACCACTGTGTACTGGATGCAAGAACTCTATGTTCGAATGCTTAAAGTTCATACTTTAAATGCTCGGGTTCTGCGCCCTAAATGCCCAACCACCGTGTATTGAATGCTCAAAGCCTGTACTTTGAATGCTCGGACTCTACCCTTCGAATGCTCGAGCTCTACGCTATGAATGCTCATGTCCAATGCTCATGTCCTGAACTTGAAAGAAGCTCTATGCTTAAAAATACACACACGCACGAGCCCGTACAAATAAGCATCAATTGCATCACCATTGTCATCATCGAGTTTGCATCATCATTATCATATCTTACCATCATCATACACATGTTTTGCATCTCTCTCACTCATGGAACAAGTCAATCTTGCGTGCAACTGGCTCAGCGCCTCGGTTCTTATTGATTGGTCCCATGCCTCGATCTCTGGCTCTAGGCCAAAATTTATGGAAAAATTCAAGCTCTGTGCTCTGACCCTCAGGCTCTTGCCTTATGACTTTAATCGGCTTCGCGCTTCAATTCTATCACTTCAAGCTCCATGTTCCAACTCCTCAGGCTCTTGCCTTATGACTGTAACTAGCTCTGCACCTTGGTTCTCTCACCTCAAAGCTCCGCACTTCAGTCACTGGCCTTGTGCCACCATATCTCAAAACTGGCATCCAATTGTCTCCAAAAGATGATTTGGATTCTACCCCAATTCCATCAATTCCATCAAGCTCATTCGGAATGATAGGCTACCCAAGCGAGCTCCCCTCAGTCAAAGTAAGGGTGATCATGAAAAACAATTGACTCACCCGATGTGTACTGATCTACCCCAAAATACTGTAGTTGCTCTCCGCAAAAACTCCCCTGGCAGCGCCGCGCTCCTTCAACTACTCTCCGCCAAAATCCTAGCATAGCCCAGGTACATTGCACTATGGCTTTTAAAGCCCGAAGGTACGTCTTCCGTCCTCAACCCTCTGCTATTTTATTTTTCTTTTTACTACGCTGAACTACGATTGGTCTGAATTTCCCTTGTGGAATACGTAGGCAGCCTCTTGGCCTGACAATAACTAAAACCTTTTTCGAAAACCCTTGGAATAGTTGTTCGACCAAATTGAGTTGTTTTTACAGCTTTGATCTTTACTTGACATGTCTCGCGATCCGTCTAAGTTCAATCAAAGAGGGGCATCTGTAGACACCTCAATTTGGCTTAACGATTATTTCAAATCCCACCTTGGGGACCATCCTGATGATGAATGGATATAGTAATTGATGACCGACTTCTCGTAAACCTTAGGACTTTTGGTGTGTACTTTTGGCCACTTAGATGACCCAATCCAGAGCCAAATAGCCTTTCAGACATAAATATAGCATCCTAGGAAAATATATTTGTCAGTCGCAAGATTGATCTCACGGCCTCCACTTCATTCTTTCACTTGTGAAACATATTTGAAAATCTCCCTGAGAGATTGATTCCTCACCCGCAAGAACCATTCCTCGGCCGCCAGATCGTCCTTTTTCTAGATTCTGGAATGTTCTATCAATCATTTGATCCGATGCTCAAAACCCTAGCAGCCACTTTTCGATTCTTTTGGGCTACGTAAAGGGATTACCATGCAGAGTTAGAGTTGCCCTACACTTCCAATTCGAACCGTGTATTGTGATTGGTTGGGATGAGTCACCCCATGCCTATATAAAGGGGCCTTATGGTTCTAAAATTCATAACACAATTCACCCTCATCAGCCACGAAACTCTGCAAAAATACTCTGTCATACTTCCTCTTGAAAAGCCCTAAAATCCCTAAGGCAACCGCAGTTTGAGAAATCATACCCCAAAGTACAAACCCTAACCTTAGGGTTTCGAGAAAGAAGTCAATCAATCACCCTCAATCCGAAGCAACTGTGCACTGAGGGATCAAGATGGTGAGGAACAAGGGCCTATGGTTTGACTTGTTTTATGTTTTCATACTTTAATCATAACGTTCTGATTTTTTGTTAGTTGTTTGTTCTGGTGTGAGGAAGAACATCAGCTGGAACATTTTTCCCACGGCCGGTACATCGATTCAGTGGGATTCCACGACTGTGACATCCATTCAGTGGCCGTGGAATCCATTTGCTGGGACATCCAATCCTTTCTGCTCATTTTTTATGCATGCTTTAATTACTATCTTGGCTCACAATTAATTGCTTAAAAGATCAAAACAGGTTATGTGTTTAGAATTAAATATAGCAAGTAATAACTGTATGTTGATTGATTATGGGCCAGTCTCACGACTGGGCAAAGAGGGTGCCTAACACCTTCCCCTTATTGTATATTTGGCTCCCGTACCCGGAATCTCTATCTGTTTTCCCTAGTTTTTATAAACTAGGTGGCAACTCTATTTTGATGATGACTGCTATCGTGTGGAGATATTCTTAGCCATGGGAATGTCCACAATCTTAGTCTATGAAGTGGAATCCAATCAAAGAGGATCATCTGTATGGCAATGCCCCGTTTGGGAGGTGTCTACACCTTCCGGCGATATTAGCAATGCTCCAACCCCGTATCCCTTTTGTTGGCAGCCCCGTCGAAATACAGTTTCCACGTGTCATCTTCCACGGTCATCACATCTTCGTCAGGGAACTTGAATTCGACGTCTTCCGGTTCTTCGATTGGGTGATCCGCTAAGAATTTCGCGATCGCCCTTCCCTTGATCGATTTTCTCGTGACATACTTGAGTTCGAATTCTGCTAGCAAGAGCAACCAATGTGCTAGCTTGCCTGTGAGTGCGGGTTTCTTGAATAAATATTTGAGAGGGTCTATTCGAGAAATCAACACCACTAAGTAAGCGAGCATGTTGTAGGGAGGTATTCCCGAGCAGATACATTTAGTTACCAAACACGTGATGTTTGGGAACACGTGGTAAATACGACTGGACTTATCGCCGAGCAGTTCGGTGAACAGCGATATGGACCAGTGATATGAGAAGTCATGGCTATAAATAGACTGTTCGGTTATGATACAGCCGAACAGATGATGTAAAGAACCTAGCACGTGATACGAGTGATCACGGGTTGAAAGCAATGCAATCGATATCCGAATAAATGGTACGTGGGACCATAGTTTGAATATAGACAGGACAGTCATCATGCTAAACAAGTGTTCGGCAATATGGACCAGTGACATGAGAAGTCAATAGTCCAGGAAGGTTGTACGGGCTCAAGGACCAGTTACATGTGAGTTAACTGGTCCAAGCCGTCTGTTCGGCTATGAGACGGCCGAACAAAGATGGAACTCCAATCGAGAGTAGGAGCAGAGAGAATACTCTGGAAGATTCCAGAATAGTCATGTCTCATATAGGGATAAAGATCCCAAGAATATAGGATCTGAGAAAGATACCCAACGAGTATGGGATGTTCGGCTCTTAAAGGAAAAGAATCCTAAAAGGACTCTTTTCCATAAACTGATAAAGGAAACGAGACTCCTTGATATCCTGGGTTTCCTATACGAGTTAGGAATCCTATGGCAATAAGGATGCTTGGACAGCAAGCATCCATAAATCTATAAATATGAGGAAAACCTAGAGGTAAAAGGTACGCAATACGTTGCATTATTATTGCTTTCCTACTGATAATTAGGGTTTAACTGCTAGTACGTGATACTAACAAAGGCATCGGAGGGCCTTTGCCACGAGAGGCAAAGGTGCACTCACCCCCTGTCTATTTTGCAGATTAGGGTTCAGACGTCGAGCTAGGGTTCCGGTGAAGAGGCACGAATAAGCCGTTGCAATCCAGTTGATCCGAAGCGTCAATTGTTTTCATCCCCCTACAATTGGCGCCGTCTGTGGGAAACGAAAGAATTCCCTTTTGAAATACGACCATGGTGGAAGTAACTCCAGCAACGCCGCATGAACTAAAAGATGTGTTAGATGAGGGAAGGGACAAATCACCACCTGGGGCTCCGAGAAAGCCCCAGGGTGGGCACAGAAGGAACACGAGTAAGGACCGCCCCCTTACCGTGCATCATAACTCCAAAAATAGAGGAGATGGAGAGACGGCTTCGAGATCCACGAGAAGGAGTAAATCCCATCAAAGGGATGAATCGATCGCGCACTCCAGGAGTGTGCACCATAGTGACGACGTTCTTGATAGGAAGAGGCAAGAAGTCGAGGTGTATGCTCGTCTGATTAAAAAACGAGAGCATGAGATCAGAGAATTGGAAAGAATTAGGGAGCATCCGGAGGATTCTGGCCTGTCTCGAGGAAATTCTAGAGGCAGTAGGTATGCTATGGTACAATACAGAAAGGATCCTTCACGAGGAAGAAGGAGCAGAAGTCCTGTTAGAGGGCGTCACGAAGCTTCTCCACGAAAAAGGGGAAGAAAAAGTAGAAGCCGAACACCGGAGAGAAAGACTTCTTCACGAAAAAGGAGGAGCAGAGACCGGAGTTCTACCCCCGAGGAAGAGGACACGAGAAAGCATCATCGAGACAGGTACGAGAGACCTGATGCTGATTGGGTCAAGGCTTCGGCCCACAAGTCAAAGGAGCAAGAGGATGGGACAGTGACTGCACGAGAAGCAGCACGCAAGGCCCTGAGTAATATTGCAGCCTCTCCCTTTACAAAGAGGCTACAAGAAGCAAGGTTGCCGAGCAGAGTGAAGCACGGTGCGTTCGTACTTTACGAGACAAATACGGATCCCGTAGCTCACATACAGCATTACCAACAGGCCATGTTTATGCATGAGGGGGATGATTCCATCTTGTGCAAGATGTTTCCCTCCAGTCTTGGCAAGGTGGCTTTATCTTGGTTTCATAAGTTGGCCCCACGATCCATACGAGGATGGAGGCAGTTGGCAGAAGAATTCACTGCTCGGTTCTTAACGAGCAGAAAGGCCCCAAAAACTTTTGAGAGTCTTTCCACCATGAAGCAGGAGGAGAACGAGCAGATCAGGGATTATGCAAAGAAGTACTGGGAAACTTTTAACGAGATTGAAAGTTGCAGTGAAGAGTATGCAATTGCTACGTTAAAAACTGGTTTGCCTGTTCGGGGAGAGCTGCGCCGTTCATTGAATAAACATCCAGGAGCCACCTTGGCTAAATTGATGGAACGGATAGAGCAACATGCCAGAATGGAGGATGACATACTCGTGAGGATGGCAGGACGGTTGCCGAACAGCAGAAGGCACCTGCCAAAAAGGTGGATAAGCCTGAACCCAAGTCTTACAAAGACAGAAGGGAGTACGGGCAGGCTAAGAAAGAGCCATACAAGGACAAGCAAACTCCTGACCCCAAGTCCTTCTTCTCTATCACTACGGTTTGGAAGGAGCCAATATACAGGATTCTTTATCGAATAAAGAATCAGCCATATTTCAAATGGCCCCCAAGTCTAGGCAGAGACAAAGATGCAAAACGTGCTACGAATCAGCACTGCAGTTATCACAAGGATTGGGGCCATATGACCGAGGATTGTGAGGTATACAAGAGGCCCCTTGATGATTTGGTCTCTCGGGACTATCTCAAGGAGTTTATCCAGGAGGACCCTAAAGAGAAAGGGAAGGCCATGGAACTGGGTTACGAGCAGCACCCTAAAGGCGTGATCCATATGATACATGGACTGGCTGCACCTTATACGAGGAGTGAGGTGAGGCTGTTGCAAAGACAAGTCAAGCATGATCAGCACGTGATGCGGTTGGGAAACAAGAGAGGGCGAGAGACTAATGCATGCAACGAGAGCATGGCATTCAGTGACGATGATTTGGCGGAGGTCCAAATACCCCACAATGATGCATTGGTCGTGACCCTACGAGTTGGGGAATACGACATCGAAAGAATTCTAGTGGATTTGGGGAGCTGTACAGAGGTGTTGTACTATGATGCATTCAAGAAGCTGGGCCTGGCCCAATCGGACTTGGAACAATCAACAACACCTCTAATTGGGTTCGGTGCAGGAGCAGTTTGGCCCCTGGGAAGAGTGACTCTACCTGTTCGGGCTGGGTCAGTAGTATTAAGAACAGACTTTTTGGTAGTCGATGTCCCATCTTCCTATAACGCGATTATAGGGAGGACGTGGTTGCACAAAATGAGAGCAGTCTCCTCGACTTATCACCAGATGGTGAAATTTCCAGGATCAAATGGGATTGAAGTCCTTAAAGGAAACCAGAAGGTGGCACAGCAATGCTTGATTTCCATCATCAAAACAGCCCCGAAGGTCCACCATGTTCACACACTAGAAGTACCAGATCAACCAACCATCGAGGATGTTGGCAGAAGCCCGGCTGAAAAAGTAGTTGAGGGCCTGGAGAAGATTCAGATCAACGAGATTGATCCTGAAAGATATTTTTTGATTGGGAAATCATTACCAGCAGACGAAAAAGCTGAGTCGGTAAGATTTCTAAAAGAATATATTGATGTTTTTGCATGGGTGCCAGAGGAAATGCCTGGGGTGGATGCAGACGTGATCTGTCATCATTTAAACATTGACCCTCAACATAAGCCAATCATTCAGAAAAAACGAAGGGCTGCCGTACAGCATGTAGATGCAGTGATTGAAGAGGTCGATCGTTTGTTGGAGGCCAAGGCAATACGTGAAGTCTATTACCCAGAGTGGTTATCCAACACTGTTGTGGTAAAGAAGAAGAATGGGAAGTGGCGTGTCTGTGTGGACTTCACAGACCTAAACAAAGCATGCCCTAAGGACAGTTTTCCTTTGCCTAGGATTGACCAATTGGTTGATGCAACCTCTGGTTACGAGCGAATGAGTTTTCTCGATGCATATCGAGGATATCATCAGATTGCTATGTTTGAACCTGATCAAGAGAAGACTTCGTTCATCACACCACGAGGGTTATACTGTTACAGTGTTATGCCCTTTGGACTAAGGAATGCTGGGGCTACATACCAAAGACTTGCAACCATTATGTTCAAGAAGCTCATCGGGAAGACTTTGGAAGTTTACATAGATGATATGGTGGTAAAGAGTCGAGAAAAGGGAGGGCATATTTCTGATCTGAGGGAAGTGTTCGAAATCCTGAGGAAGTATAAGCTGAAACTCAACGCCTCGAAGTGTGCGTTTGGGGTTGGTTCAGGAAAATTCCTGGGCCATTTGGTAACTTTGAGAGGGATAGAGGCAAATCCCGATCAGATTGATGCCTTACAAAGACTACAGAGTCCCAAAACTACCAAGGAAGTCCAGAGACTGACTGGAATGGCAGCAGCACTTAACAGATTCATCAGCAGGTCAAGCGACAAATGCAGACCCTTTTTTCAGTTATTAAAAAAAAGGGAGGGATTTGAATGGGGAGCAGAATGTGAACAAGCTTTCCAGGACCTGAAGAAGTACCTGGCCGAGCCCCCACTGTTGTCAACTCCACAGCCTGGTGAGTCTTTAATTCTGTACTTAGCTGTTTCCGAGCATGCAGTAAGTGCAGTCTTGTTAAGGGACTTGGGGATCGAACAAATCCCCATCTATTATGTTAGCAAGACGTTGTTGAGTGCAGAGACAAGATATCTGCCTTTAGAAAAACTTGTCCTGGCACTTAGGACAGCAACCAGGAAATTGCCACACTACTTCCAAAGCCATAAGGTTGTGGTTTATACTGAGTATCCATTAAAATCACTGCTTCGAAAGGCGGATTTCTCAGGACGGATCTCGACATGGTCCGTAGAGTTAAGTCAGTATGATCTCGAGTACCAGCCACGCACAGCAATTAAAGGCCAAGTGTTGGCCGATTTTGTGGCAGAGTTTTCCCCCACTGTTGCTCCTTTGCCTCCTACGAGAAAGGAACAGGCAGCTAAGACATCATCCTTGAAGGATCAACCCGTAGCCGAACAGGATCCCAAAGAATGGAAGTTATTCGTTGATGGATCAGCGTGCAATACTGGTTCTGGAATTGGAGTTGTCCTCTTTCCTCCTCAAGGAGTTCTCATTGAACTCTCTGTTCGGCTTGGATTCAGTGCATCGAATAATGTGGCTGAATATGAAGCACTCTTGGCTGGGTTAAGAAGTGCAAAGACCCTTAAAGCAGAACGGGTCAGGGTGTATTGTGATTCCCAGCTTGTTGTGAATCAGCTGTCCGGAGAGTACGAGACTCGGAATGAAAAGATGGTAGCCTACGTGCAGGCAGCAAAAGACTTGCTTGATACTTTCGAGAGGGTATATATTGAGCAAATAAGTTCTGGACAGAATGCTCATGCAGATTCTTTAGCTTGGTTGGCTGCAGCAGTACCAACAGAGTTTAAAAGAAGGGTGGCAGTAGAATACCTCAACGAGCCGAGCATTGGGAGGAGTGTAGACTTGGTCTTGGACGTGAACCAAGGACCAAGTTGGATGGACCCAATAATGGAGTTCTTACGAGACGAGATACTCCCTTCTGATAAAAAGGAGGCCCACAAGATAAGAGTCAAATCTGCTAGGTTTTGGCTGTCCCCAGAGGGTAAGTTGTATAGGAAATCCTTTACGGGTCCCTATTTGCTATGTGTACATCCTGAGATGGTACAGAAATTCCTTCATGAAATCCACGAGGGAACATGTGGGAGCCATGCTGGAGGCAGATCTATTGCCCACCGAGCAATTACTCAAGGCTACTGGTGGCCACACATGCAAGAAGATGCAAAGGTGTATGTAAAGATTTGTGAGAAGTGTCAAAAGTTCTCACCAATGATTCGAACACCCGCTGAAGATCTGGTGCCATTAACAAGTCCCTGGCCTTTTGCTCAATGGGGGATGGATATCGTGGGTCCATTGCACAAAGCAACTGGGAATCGAAAATTCCTGCTTGTTGCAACTGACTATTTTACAAAGTGGATTGAGGCAGAACCACTGGCCAAAATCACTGAGCCTATGATAGAAAGGTTCGTGTGGAAAAACATCATCACTCGTTTTGGGGTCCCTTATTCATTGATTACAGACAATGGATCCCAATTCCAGAAGAAATTCAAGGCTTTTTGTGCCCAATATGGAATAAGAAATTTTTATTCCACCCCAGCCTACCCTCAGAGTAATGGGCAAGCAGAGGCATCTAATAAAACTATCCTAGATGGGATAAAGAAGAGGCTGGACAAAGCTAAGGGAAAGTGGCCTGACGAGTTACCATTGGTCCTGTGGGCTCATCGAACAACGCCTAGGAGGTCTACGGGAGAGACCCCCTATTCATTGGCCTATGGAACAGAGGCTGTCATACCTCTGGAGGTAGGCCTGCCGACCAACAGGACCGTTTTGGTTGAAAGTGGAGGCAATGACAAGGCCCTTCAAATCGAGCTTGACCTTGCCGAGGAGAGGAGAGAAAAAGCCTTGGTACATCTTGCTTCTTACCAAGAACAACTGATGAAAAGCTACAACAAGCATGTTCACCCTCGAGAATTTGGTGTTGGGGACCTCGTGCTACGAAAAGTGCTCGGCAACACCAAGGTGGCTAACGAGGGCAAACTGGGGGCCAACTGGGAAGGCCCGTATAGAGTAACTGAGATTGTGGGCATCGGAGCCTATAGACTGGCAGATCTGGATGGTGATCCAATTCCGAGGCCTTGGAATGTTCATAATTTACGAAAGTTCTTTGTTTAGAAGTATTAAATTCTGTTTTGGATTTACACTACGTGATTGTGTGGGAATTACGAATATAATTCCTTTGTTCTAGTTTTGATTGTTTTTGCAAAGGGTACGAGTAACGCCCTCTTGCGTTTTACAGATTATGAATACAATCACTTCTTTCGAATAACTGTTGTGGTATTTAAATACGAACTACGAGTTTGGTTCTCCTTATTCGTATTGGGGAGCAGGGTATACCTTTTGAGTATGTGAAACTTAAAAGCATTATACATTTTTAAGTACGTGACACTTAACGAATACAAGTACGAAATACTTGTATGGACGTTCAAAGTACGAGATACTTATATGGTGTTCTAAGTACGTGATACTTGAGAACCTATATTGGCTTGACTTAAATGTAAGCCACATTTAGTTCAGTACGTGAAACTGAGACACAAGTATACTTGTAAAATTTTCAAGTATGAAACACTTGTAAGATTTTCAAAACATTAAGTACGTGAAACTTAAACACAAGTACGAAACACTTGTGTGATGTTCTAAATACGTGATACTTAGGCGATTTTGTGTGAGTACGTGATACTTAACAAGTATGAATACACTTGTAAAGTACTAAACTTAAAACAGTACGAGACACTGGGAAACAAATGTTTTTAAGTACGTGAAACTTAGACTCAATACAAAATAAACAGGCGTGAAAGATTTGCTAAAAAGTACGAAATACTTATGCAAACGAATGATACATAAACGATGCTTAAACAGTACGAAATACTTAGATTGAAATTGCATACGAACAGATGCAGCAAACATGGAAGCCGAGCAAACCATAAAAGTTATGCCACGAAGGGCCGAATACCTATTTTAAAAGTAAAGTATTGATAGTACTGGTACCACGCAGGGTAAAAAAGGCTATGTTCATGCAAGACCAGCCAGATGATTTTTAAAACTACCTGTTTATTATCTTAATCCAGGTTCTGAACCTCAGAAGGGACATCAGCCTCATCAACAACAGTAGCAGTTTGTACCTCTGGGATAACGATCTCAGTGGTCACTTCCAGAACAGATGATTGCACAACGTCATTTTATGCCTCAACTTGTATTTCTTCATCAACATCTGCAAAATCATCAATCTGTTGATCAACGTCGTCTGCTGGAGCTGCAACTTGGCGACTTGGTAGATCATTCTCAACCCATAGGGGAGAATCCTCAGCAACTCCTGCCTTTGTAAGGCACGCCTCCCAGCAAGCAACCCAGATTTGGTCTTGAATATCAGGCATCTGCTCGACATAACTTGATGTTGTGGCGTCAAACCCCTTCTGATAACCATCTTCAAAGGATGCCTTTTTGGTGCTGTCCATCTCGGCCAAGACTTGATGCAGACTCTCCTCCGTGGTCACAAGCTTGCCCTTTGTCTCAGACAAGTCAGCTTTAGCTTTATCTCTCTCTCTCTCTAATCTCGTGACTGTTCGGATCAACCTGGTGTTGTCATTTAAAAGCCTGATCCTCTCGGCTTCAGCTTCCTGGAATTTTTGGCCCAGTACGACCATTTTTTGGATAAACTATAGCAAATACCAGATCGTGAGTAACTTTTTTCTTAAAACTTATAAAGATGAAGCTTTAAAGAAGAGAAGTTTTTATTACCTTGATTCCACTGACGAGACCAGTGGACACAAGCCGATCAGGGGGAGACAATGACTCTTTCTGTAAGTCAACAGGGAGTAGCAACCCTTGGGCCAGAGCAAGTGCTGTCTCCGACGAACTAGCACTATCCCCGACGTGAATGGGACGGTCTCCTCTAGTGAATAGAGGAGTCCATGTTTGAGGAAGTACTTGGGTAGTTGGTGAAACGGGGTGATGTGTTTCGATGTCTGCTTGAGAAGCAGTACCAGTAGGGTCTTCTGATCTAGGCCGTTTGTCTCTGTGAGCATCACTGGCCTCTATGGTAGTCTCCACTTCACGAGATGAAGTGGAGCGGTTCGAACCTCCTCTGTTGCGACGGGGTGCAGGGGGGGCGTTCCCTGTGGAAGCTACCCGACCAGATCCCCGTCCCCGAGAAGAGACGGTGAGGAGGGAGCTGAGGTTTAAAGGCTGACGTGTCATGGTGCTTGAGTTAGGAGAAAATTGAGAATAACCTGAAGAGGATGATTGACTGGTGTCAAGATTCACTACTGGCTGTTCGGGTTGAAGAGAGGAGGCCTGACTTCGTGAGGATCTTCGAACTCTCACTCGTGGTAACGGAATTCCTTCAGAAATTGGGATTTCACCCAGTTGACCAGCTACGGTTACTCCTGCGTTAGCTCTTGTGCTCCTGGTCGGAGGAGCAGTTGATGTAGAGGCAGCACTGGTGCTAGGATGAGCAAGCCGCCTGTCGATGACACCTCTGTACGCAGGATCGTATCCCAGCAGCACGTCAGCGTCACGACCCCGACCAGCTGTTCGGGTACCAGGCACACCTTTATATTTGAGGACTTTGTTAATGTCCTCTGTTCGGATGTTGCTTGGGGTGCGTCTGGGACGATGATTAACGTTTTCAGCTGCAAAAATTCAAATCAACAAAACAAATTTAGTACATGGAAAGGCTACGAGAAAGCAGTAAATGAAGAATTGTAAAAGGGTAAAATCAAGAGCATACGTGGATAGCCCCATATGTGGGGGCAATGGAGCCCCAGCACTTGGCCATCTTCCCCTAAAGGTTCGAATGCTCCAGTCACATAGAGGAAGTCGATTTCGTGGTCACGAGCAGAATCTGGCAGATTGAGCACGAAGCGCTTCTCTGCTCTCCTAACTTTGAAGTAGTAAGTATTATACTCAGGGTTTAGTACTATACTATACCACCACTGGATGTCCCAGATTCCTAAATTGGTTTCTAGAATCCCATTTAGGGCTATAGTCCCCATTATCAGTCTAAAAACGTTCGTAGAAACTTGCATGGGTGTAAGACGGTACCAGCTTAAAATCTGGCGGAGGAGTGGATGAAGGGGGAAACGGACCCCGCCTTCGACAATGGACACGATTGGGATACACATTCTATCCCACGATCCAGCATCCCTATCCGCTCCTAATGGAGCGAGTTCAAGCCCTACGTTTTCAGGGATATTGTATTTTTCTCTAAATGCCGCCATGGCAGCAGGGATATCACAAAGCTTCCTAAACTTACTGGGTCTAGGAGGGTTGTCATCCGCCATGAGTATATTCAGAAAAGAAGAAAAGATGGGAATGGGTACGAATTGAAACCCTAGAAACGACCCACCAAATCTGAGAATGAGATCTCGGATAGAAACCTAAGAAGAAGAAGGGGAATGAGAGCGAGAATCTTACAAGAATATTGTGACGATTCCCTGAAATGCAATCGAGTTTGCAGACGGCGGCAATGGCAGAAAGCTTTTAAGAGAAAAACTGAACGTTTGAATATTTTTGGATGAAAAACCAAAAAGAGCCCTTTCAGGGGTTTAAAGGTGAGAGACGGAGACGAAACGTCTCCTCTCACACCGTTACAGGAAAAAGTAACGGAAAGCAGAAACCGTTCTGACGCCGTTTCATAGAACGTCAGTTCGAAGTTAATGTTAGGCATATGAAACATGCCACGTGGAGTCATTACCTCGAGATGGTATAATGACAGAGGCGCCAAAAGGCATCAATGAAGTATTGAAATTATGACTGCACGGGATCAAAAGAGTTTGGTCTAGATAGAATTCTGTTTCTAAGCGTCATATATTACCCCCGAACAGTGGTAAATACATGAAGCTGGGGAGCAATTGTAGGGAGGTATTCCCGAGCAGATACATTTAGTTACCAAACACGTGATGTTTGGGAACACGTGGTAAATACGACTGGACTTATCGCCGAGCAGTTCGGTGAACAGCGATATGGACCAGTGATATGAGAAGTCATGGCTATAAATAGACTGTTCGGTTATGATACAGCCGAACAGATGATGTAAAGAACCTAGCACGTGATACGAGTGATCACGGGTTGAAAGCAATGCAATCGATATCCGAATAAATGGTACGTGGGACCATAGTTTGAATATAGACAGGACAGTCATCATGCTAAACAAGTGTTCGGCAATATGGACCAGTGACATGAGAAGTCAATAGTCCAGGAAGGTTGTACGGGCTCAAGGACCAGTTACATGTGAGTTAACTGGTCCAAGCCGTCTGTTCGGCTATGAGACGGCCGAACAAAGATGGAACTCCAATCGAGAGTAGGAGCAGAGAGAATACTCTGGAAGATTCCAGAATAGTCATGTCTCATATAGGGATAAAGATCCCAAGAATATAGGATCTGAGAAAGATACCCAACGAGTATGGGATGTTCGGCTCTTAAAGGAAAAGAATCCTAAAAGGACTCTTTTCCATAAACTGATAAAGGAAACGAGACTCCTTGATATCCTGGGTTTCCTATACGAGTTAGGAATCCTATGGCAATAAGGATGCTTGGACAGCAAGCATCCATAAATCTATAAATATGAGGAAAACCTAGAGGTAAAAGGTACGCAATACGTTGCATTATTATTGCTTTCCTACTGATAATTAGGGTTTAACTGCTAGTACGTGATACTAACAAAGGCATCGGAGGGCCTTTGCCACGAGAGGCAAAGGTGCACTCACCCCCTGTCTATTTTGCAGATTAGGGTTCAGACGTCGAGCTAGGGTTCCGGTGAAGAGGCACGAATAAGCCGTTGCAATCCAGTTGATCCGAAGCGTCAATTGTTTTCATCCCCCCACACATGTAGTGCCTTAGCTTTTTGGAGGCCCACATGAGAGCCCAGTATGTCTTCTCTAGAGAAGTGTACCTTTCTTCGCATCTAGTCATCTTCTTGCTCAGGTAGTAAATTGCTTTCTCAACCCCATCGTCTCCTTCTCGTGCTAGCATACACCCCATCGAGGATGTGGTGACACATAAGTAAAGGATCAAAGGTTTTCCTGGGACTGGCGGCATCAAAACAGGCGGATTTTGGAGATACCTTCGTACTGCATCAAAGGCCTTTTGACACCTCTCATCCCATTTAAAGGGGACACCCTTTTTGAGTAAGCGAAACATCGATTCGCAAGTCATGGTTAACTTGGCGATGAATCTGCTAATGAACTGGATTTTTCTAAGGAAACTGCGTACATCCTTCTTGGACTGTGGTGGTTCCATTTCAAGGATAACTTTGATTTTGGAAGGATCTACTTCGATACCTCGAGCTGTGATCATGAAGCCAAGCATTTTCCTTGCGATGACCCCAAATGTACATTTAGCTAGGTTGAGATGCATTCTATACTTTCGGATCCTTTCAAAGAACTTCCTAAGTTCAGGCAGATGGCCGTCCCATTCTTTGGATTTGACAATCATGTCGTCAACGTAGACCGCCACTTCCTTGTGAATCATATCATGAAGCAATGCAGTTGTAGCCCTTTGATAAGTTGCCCCAGCATTCTTCAATCCAAATGGCATAACCCGATAGCAGTACGTGCCCCCACTCAGTGGTAAAAGTAGTCTTCTCACGGTCCTCAGAGGCCATGAGTATTTGATTCTATCTCGAAAACCCATCCATGAAGGAAAGCAGAGCATGTCTAACAGTGTTATCTACAAATACATCAATATGAGGCAGGGGGAAGTCGTCTTTGGGACTGGCTTTGTTTAGGTCCCTAAAGTCTACACAGATTCTAATTTTGCCATCCTTTTTGGGGACAGGCATAATGTTTGCGACCCATTGAGGGTATTCAGTTACCATTAAAAATCCGGCATTAATATGTTTTGTGACTTCCTCTTTTATCTTTAGCACTCAATTGGGCCTCATTTTTCTCAGTTTTTGTTTAACTGGCTTTGCATCGGGAAGGGGGGCATTTCGGTGTTCTACGATTTCAGGAACGATTCTGGGCATGTCTGCATGGGACCATGCGAAGACATCTTCGAACTCTTTAAGCAAGCTAATGTATTTTTGGCATTCGTCTTGAGACAGCGCGGAACTGATTTGAACTGTTCGGGGATTTTCCTCATCTCTCAAATTGATTGAGCTTACTTTCTTTTATAGGCTAGGCATGCCTTGCATCTTCCCTTTCGATTAGAGATCTCGGTTCTTCGGGGATGTCCCCTTTGAACTCTTTCCCTTCATCATCGAGGTCGACGTAATTTATTTCAAACATAAAGGGGTAAGCGTAATCAGTCACTTCATTGATTTCATCAGAGGTTCCCACAGAGGGATACATGGCAGTGGACTCGAACTCGAAATAAAAAACTACGACGGAGAGGGCCCAGAGGCACAAGGTCTGACTCAAAGCTAAACTCAGAGGACTCAGTGTCGGTCTCGGAAGACTCAGAGTCAGAGTCAGTGTCAGTGCAAGTTACAACAGGTGTGAAAGTGTAATTTTTATAGTCTCCAATGGCTTCCACAATGAGTGAGGTTGGGTCTTCGACAGCTTCATCTCCCAGCATCATCACCTCTGCATCCTTGACCAGATCCCCAGGACTAAATTCCCCAAACAGAGACTCAAGACTGCTTGAATTGAAAACATCTTCCCAATTTGGTGCCAAAGCCTTTACGAGTGACTCCAGCTTCTCCTTATTTCCCCAAGTGTCGGCAGTGAAGATCTTGAACCCAAGAGGCTGCTCCTTCGTTTCGGGATCCCAAAACGGTTCTGGATGCCCTTGATAGATGGTTTCCTTTCCTGGCACGAAGCGAATAGGGACAGGATCTTGGAACAGTGCCCTTCGCACATTGTTTTTCCTCCTTTCTTTCTTGGCTTCCTCTTTTGCGGGGTTAAACCCCAAACCGTACTACCCAAGATTCGATGGAAAGGTAGGGAATTCAGATGGGCCCTGCAAATTACGTCCTAGACCCATTCCAAGAAGGTAAGACATCTTTCTCATCATTTCGATAGCCGTAGAGCTAATGTAGAAGTCTTCATCCACTTTGATGGTTAGAATAGTGCCAGCAGTGTCGAAAGAGAAACCTCCTAGTATGATGTCCTCTTTTCCATGTTCAATTTCTAACAGAGTGGCATTATCTACGTAGTGTGGGTGAATGCCGGAGTCCCCATGGATGGTCGAAGTGCCGGAGGCAAGTCCCAGCTAGACTTTTTGATGAGAGTGGAGGGTACCGCCATGATATCGGGATGGTGAAGCCACGGCCTACCCAAGAGTAAGTTGAATGAGGAAGGAATGTCCAAAACATGAAATTCCACTCCCATCTCATAGTTTTCCACCATCACCTTGATCATAACAGTGCATTCCACCTTTCGAAGAGTGTTATCGTAGGTGCAGACTCCTTGGTCTTATGGTGCAAAGTCATTGTTCTTTAATCCTAAACAATAGGTAGTGTGAAGAGGACAAACATTGAGGGATGAGCCGTTATCTATGAGGACGATTGGAACCCATTTCCCCATGCATTTAAGAGTGATGTGCAGAGGCTTGTTGTGTCCAGCTCTTTCTATTGGCAGGTCTGCCTCGGTGAATGTAACAACATGCTTTGAAGGGCGAGGGGTAAGTAAGGCTACCATGTCCTCGGGAGTGGTTTCAGGCGCAATTTCCATTCGTGAAAGCATTTGGATAAACTTTTGGCGATGGGCACGATATTGAGATAGGAAGCCCCAGATGGAAACAACAACTGGGATTTTGGCCAATTGTCTCTAGATGACATCTTCCTCAGGGACATTGCTTTGAACCACGGGGTTAAAGAGGCCATTTTGAGTCGGGTGGGATGGTCCTCCAGCCGGAAGATTCGAAGGTTGGTAAACGCATCCGCTTCTCATCACATGATTCACGAGCTTCGGGTAGGCTTCATCCCAGAGTTTGACATAATCATCATACAAGTCGGTGAGGTCAGTTTCGGCTTTGCGTTTTCCTTTGTCTAGCCGCGCAGCATTCAAAGCTCTCCCAGCTGTTCCACGGTTTCACAGGCCCATAGTTCGTCTCCTATGATTCCTTCTTCTAATGCAACCTTTACAATGGTCCATTTTTCTTCCCTTACCCAGAGATTGACAGCGTCGTCATCTTCCCACAAGCCTTGGATGACTGAAATGCAAGGCATGTTGGGGATGCAAATGACAGGTTTCGGCAGCATGTCATTAACAATGTAGTTCTGAGGACAAAACTCATCATTCCCACAGAGGTTTTCTAGATTTTTTGGCGGTTGCCCAAATGGTTGTGGACTGGCTCGGTATGTACAACATCTTGCTCATATTCCATGAAAAGGAGGGGTAGTGTGACATAGTTTAATAGGTCGTCTTCCTTTATCATTTGCCATTCATTGGGTGTTGGGTCCCATTCTGGCTCATCCTCATTGTCATTCATGAAATCAAGGTTCAACCACTCGTCATAGGCCTGGAAGATTCCCATTCCTTCTTCCATGGGTTCGGGTTGGTTTTCAGCATAGAGTTCAGCATCCTCCCTTTCCACCCATCCATCCACGAGAGCGCCCCACTTGATGGTCCATTCATATTCCATGTCCTCAACATAATGGACTCCTCCTTCCTCGGGAATTTGGGCTACAGGTCTTGATTCAATTAAAGGCACTATGTATTGGCTTGGGTTGAGCATGGTGGAATCCAGGCTGACATGGTTGATTTGGGAATTTTGGGCATGTTTTGGAAGTGGATTGGTAACGTTGTTTGGCTTGGAAGGTGGGTTCTCAATGTTCCCATCCTCGATGTGATCTTGGAGCTTATGCTTGAGTTTCCAACAGTCATCATTGGCGTGGCCAGGCTGTAAAATCCTAGATCGCCTAGGTATATAGATTTGCTATATTTTATCTCTTTAATTACCCACCAACTGAAAATTAAATCAGTCTCACCAATGGAAAGCAAACAAATAAAGAACGCCAGGATATACATGGAAAACCCTAAACGGGAAAAAACCACCGGAAGGAAATCATGCACTATAACTCATTACACAGTTACAAACAAACCTATACTTACAACCTAGAATCGCTCTCGGTTGACCAAGGTTGATTGCCGAATCGCTCATTCACCGCACCTAGTGCTTGACCGCCGCTGCCTTGAATCGCTCAAGCCTTTTGAGATACTTCCAGAATCCACCGAAAGAATAAATCACTCAATAGAATCAGAGTTTGAAAAGAACTCTTGGAGTTATTCTGAAAGTTTGATGATCAACAAATCATATGTTTACTCCAAGTGACAAACTAAAATCTCCATTGGGTATTTCTCAGTTTTGGAGCAAGGGAGGAGCTGCACTCATATATTCGGTAACCTAGAAATCCCAAATGAGCTGCACATAAATAGATAGAAGACATCTGTCAAGTTGCTCAAGCACCGGTGAGAGCTTTACTGGAGTTGCTCGAGCCACGAATCTGATGCATGTTCCCACATTTTTTAGCCACTGATTCTGTTTGTCCTCTTTCCATAAAGACTCCCACAATCAATCAAAGCCATGATTTTCTTCCAATCTATTTCCTTAATAAAACCTACCTATCAATTACATAATATTTGATTTCCATCCACTTCCTAAACAAACACTCTAGAAAGGAAAATAAATACTACAACTCAATAATAAGTGATAAAAATCAATGTATTTTTGTCATGGGATTTGCCAAATAAAAACGTGACCTTACACAGGCATTTGGTGGTAGGCACAATGGGAGTTAGGGTTGTGCGAGGCTGGGACCTTTTGTGGAAGAGGGGTTGGTTGAAGTGGTTTGACGACTCCCTTTTGAATGAGTCTTTCTAGGATAATATGTATAGGAATAAGGAATTTGGCAAGGGTACGTGGCTGTTTTGATGGTTGACTGGCTCGGATCGATTTTGGTTAGACGTGGAGTTAGCTCGGTCAGAGGCATAGAGGTTGGAACTGTTATTGGAATAGGTCTTTCGGTTGCGGATTTTCTGATTCCTCTTATCGAGATAAATCAATAATTCTCAAAATTTTGATGCAAAACTACTAAATGCAATTTTTTTTGAATAAAGATAAAAAAATAAATAGTGCAAAAAATCATTAATCCATCTCATCCAAACCACCCGCCCAGTTTCTCCTTAACCCCCTAGGGGTGTTTCCCATTAGAATAATCTTATTCCTCTCCTCTTCTCTCTCTTCCCCAACATTTTTTTAAATATTTTATTCTTTCTACCTCCGAAACAAATTTCGTTTATATCTCTCAATGCATATTGTTTTTCATGATTTTGCCAACGGGGTATTATAGAACTAATCAAGAACTATCAAACAAGATCAATATTGCATATTTTTAGAAGTTTACATAGGAAGATATAAGCGATTGAAAACTGGCAGAAGGGGGAACAACTTATTCCTTACATGCAACCACCCCGGGTTAAGGAACAACTTATTCTTTACGGACAACGACCCTAGGTTAAGGAACACCCCCTTATTCCACACAAATTGTTCACACTTAACAATTTTTATTACTAAAGCCAAAAAATTTGAAGTGAAACTAACAAAAAAAATTAAATAAAGCCAAGATTTCATTATTAAGCCAAACTTGGGCCGACTCAAGGATTTCGAGTGCGTAGGACAAATGTAGTGAGAAGCTAGCATTTGTGTTTACTTTGTTAAACAGAAAAAGCAAAGCCAAGGGATGCTTCTCTGAGTTGGTCAGGTAGTGTTTGACATGTTCAACTTTAGCTGTCAATTACCAGTTCCATCCAGATAAGAATTTGGAATCGTGCTCCATAATTGGACACAATTGACCCAAAGTCTTAGTAATTGCAATAATATAAAACCAGACAAAATGAGTTCAAAACTTGGCGATTTCTTGGGGCCAGGTTGCAAAAGAGAAAAATCTCTCTTATGGATTTCTTAATCTAGGCGTGTGTGATATATCTTTGACCGGACCGAAGAATGAAATAGTCGAGGTGCGCGCAAACTGACCCGAACAAACCCTGACTGTCGAACAAAAACAAAAAAGAAAATGGTACGATGATGCATTGATACTGTATTTATATATAGTCCAAGTCCAGGACCCATTTGATGCGGTTGATGCATCACTCCACTCACGTTATTGTCAAAGATTCCTGCCAAAGAGTCAAGCATGGCCATTGAAAATTTTGGATGCTACAAGAAAATGATATTAAATACTTTAATAACAACTTAATTGCAAAGTAATAGCAGTATCCCGTGTGCAGGTAGGAACGAAATCAAGATTTTAGTTTAAGGGCGGCGAACATAGACACTAACAACTTAAGGGTGGCGAACAATGTAGTTTGGTAGTAAATTAAAAAAAAAATCCCAATATAGTAAAGAAGTATTTTAAAAAACGAAAATGGTACTATGAACCCGAAGGGGTAACTCAAGTAGCAAACAAGGTGAATTGTAAATCCAGACACCTTGAGTTCAAAACTTGGCGATCCCTTGGGGCCAGGTTCCAAAAGAGAAAAAATCTCTCTTGGGAATCCTCAAATTCAGGAGTGGGTGGTCGGCCTTTGATCAGACCGGAGAGGAGAATACTCGAGATACGCGCAAACTAACCTTGACAAATTAACCCCTTACCGTCAAACACAAAAAAGAAAATGGTACGATGATGCATTGATACAGTATTGATATATTCTCCAAATGCCGGACCCATTTGATGCGATTGATGCATCACTCCACTCACGTTATTGTCACAAATACCAACATGTGTCACACGACGCAGCCTTGCAATAATGAAAAACGACGTGTATGGTGCTAGTCACGTCACTGTTGCCAGCCTGCCAAACTCATACAAGTAGTACGCAAAATAATTTCTCTGTGAATTTCACCGTACCACTTTATCTTCTTTTTTTTGGTCTATTATGAACTTTTTTAAGATTATGATAAATTTTTTTTTTCTCGTCAAGATGGATTAATAATTCATGTCTTATTTATGTTTCGCTAAAAAAAATTCACTAAAGACAAAAAAAAATTCACAGAAAAATTATGACAAAAAAAAGTTAGTCCAAATCAGAAGAAGAAGAAGTAGTTCCCATCCTATAAACTATAAGGGCATCTCCAATCCACCTCCATTCCTCTAAATTGGAGGGTGGATGTGACACATTGAAGATAAATTTTATAATTTATCTCATCTTTTCTTTAATTTTTTTCTTTTAAATAGAATTTTGGAGGGACTCATTATCCTTTTAGAGATTTGGAGGACCAAAATTACTTTTTTGGTCCTCCAAATCTCTAAAAAAGATAATGGGTCTTTCCAAAACTCTCTCAAAAAATAAAGAAAAGTTCAAAAAGTAAAAAAAAAAATTGAATAAATTACAAAATCTCCATCCAATATGTCACATCCATCCTCCATTTTGGATGAATGGAATGGATTGAAAATGCCCTAAGAATGTAGTAAGAGCCTTCCAAGCCTCCAAACCTCAATCCTTAATTTCTCAGAATTTAGAGTTTTGTAAACGAAAAATCTATTAACACATATGTCCCGTGCATCACACGAACACAAAGCTTGTTTGATATTAAGCGAAATGGCCTTTACCACTTCCTTTTTTTTTTGAACATTCATAAATGCCGCAAAGGCTACAACGCAAAATCAGAAAGCAAAAGAGAAAGGACAGACCCAAGTATATGGGAGGCTAGCACTGGACTTTACCTTTTGACCTACGAAAAGTCGAAGTTGTTATTTTGGACCGAAAAAGCTATTGGGACCGACGGTGCACCGACCATTTTTTGGGCGCCGCCTCGGGGTCTTGAACAACAGTCCGATTCGTTGAGTGATTTTAAAATAAATTTTCAAGCAGGCTTTTGTAAAATTAGCTCGATCGGATAACAGTAGGTGCCTCATCCAATCGCTTGACTTTTCTTTCAATTTGTAGAATTTTGAAACTGGAAAAAAATTTAGACGATTGGATGAAGCACCAATAATTATCCGACCGAGCTGATTTTTCATTGACCTACTCAAAATTTTGTTTTAAACTTACTCAACGGGTCGGATCGTGATTTGGGACCACAAAGCGGCACCAGAAAAACGGTCGGTGCACCGTCCATCCCCATAGCAAGGTTGATTTTGGACGGACTAGTAGTTGAGAAAGCTCGACTTAAGCATTCCACAAACGCTCGCCACCGAAGCATCTAACATAAGTAACGGACAAGACTGGCGAAAGAGTCCCAGCAAAAGAGGCAAACAAGACTGGTGAAAGCACCTAGACTTTATGATATTTGGGTGTTGTGTTACTTTCAAGGTTTCTACCATTTATGTGAATGAACAACACAAATTTGGCCACCACAACTACGAGACGCGTTTAGAAGATAATTCTCAAAAACTACAAAGGAGTACACTCCACCACAAACTCGAAAGTAAAAACATATAATAATCACCTGAGGGGCGTCGCATTATCTTTGTCTCGGCCATGCAGTCAGAGAGAACCTCCCCACGTTATCCTAGGGACGTGAAATTACCTTTCATTGGTAACTTGGCTCACAATACCGTTCAACTACACCTCTAAATAGACTATCCCTCCGTAAATGTGGAGAGACCACCATCACTCAGTGGGGCTTTGAGAGACCAATAACTGCCAATTTCCCCCTCATTTTTCTTACTTCATACGTCCGTGTTTGTTGGTCTCTTTTCGGCATTTGTGCCTTGTTATAAATTCTATATATCTTTTAATTTATAACAGATTTCAAAATTTTGAAAATTTTGTATAATAGAACTAATTGAGCTCTATCAAATAAGATCCATATTACATATATTTTGAGATTCATATTGAAAGATATGTGTGATTTTTTAAGATGTGTGGAATAGTGGAAGTGGGCTAACAAAAGCGGACGTAGGGAGTACTTACATTAATATTTATTCACTACGATAGTCTTAATTAGTACAAGAATACATACCACATACCATATAAAAAACCAAAAATATATAAGTGATAAGACCACACTTAGAAATGTATAGACAAAATAAATTAACAACTAGACATTATCCTTGTTGTAGCAGCAAAACGAGCAAGAACAAAGCTCCATGAAGATCTGCACCTCCTTAAGACATGGCCCATTTAAGAACAAAAACCCAGCCGAGATGAGAGCTCAAACTGAAAGCACGAGAACAAAAGTAAAGAAATAACCCACAAATCGATTGGCAGAAAGCAACACCTGCAAAACCAACTGTGGCATTAGAATGATGTTACACAAAGAACTTATAGGTATCATTAGAAAAGAAAACTTACAAATACGAGAGCACTTGAATTAATATTGAAAGCTAATAGCACGAACATGAATAAACAAGACAAAATGGATGCTGCTTACGGACTTAGTTTCTTCGCCCCTTCCTTTTCTGCCTCCACTGAACTTGCTTCACCCTTTCAAAGGTCTCAACAAACCATTCGTGATATCTCCTGGTTAAAGTTGTCCCAATAAGAAACCCAACTATCAGCCCACTTCCATATCCCAAGATTATGACCATCAAGTAAAGACCGCTAGGAAACTCTGAGTCATCGCCTTGAGAGCTGCAAGATGGTGGCAGCTGCATTTCTGAAGTTCCACATAATTTCGACAGAGGGACACCACACAATCCCAAATTTCCATCATATGAACTGTTTTCAAATGTGGAGAATTGTTCCCCTTGAGGTATAGGACCCGTGAGACGATTATGAGAAACGTTTAGGATTGAAAGGAAAGTGAGTTGGGTTAGTTGATGAGGGATCTCTCCCGAGAGCAGGTTTCGAGATAGGTCCAATGATTCCAGTTGTGTCAGATATGCGAGGGGTGATGGGATGAAGCCAGTGAGATCGTTGTTGGAAATATTAAGCAGTTGAAGTCCACTGAGACTTCCAAGAGATTCTGGAATTTCCCCACTAAATTTGTTGCTTGAAAAATCAATAACTACAAAGGCACTTTGGATCTTCTCATAAAACCTGTCTGTGCCTTTGCTAACTATAGTTACTGAATACGTATAATTCCTTTGGTACACCCACTTTGGTCCCTGACTAGAACTTAAATTCCCCACCATTTGCAAATATGTTGAATTTTCTTTCTTGACCACTTTCATTGCATTCCAGTTCTTGAAGAACTCTGATGGCAATTTACCAGAGAAATCATTTTGAGAGAGGTCAACGATGCACAGTTTTGGAAACTCTAAATTGGTTTTGGGATTCTCAATGGCACCATGGAATCTGTTAGATCGGAGAATGAGAACTTCTAACTCAGGAAGAGCTCCCAGCCACAAGGGGAACGCATCCTCGATCTGATTATATTCCAGAACAAGAATTTGAAGGGTTGTGCAGTTAGCCAACGATCGTGGTACCTCCCCATGCAATTGATTTTGGCTAAAATCAATCATCTTGATCCCCATCATGAATGTCGGAGGAATAGTGCCGTGTAAATTGTTGCTACTCAGATTGAGGAGCAACAGAGAATCACTAGAAGAATTGACCAAACATTGAGGAATTGTGCCGTTTAAGTAATTATCGGATATGTCAAGCATAGAAAGAGAACTACTTTGGCAGAATGATGGTGGAATTTCTCCGCTTAGTAAATTACCAGCCACCAAATATACTGTGATAGATGGTGGTGGAAGTGGGAGTGATCCTTGCAGCCTGTTATAACTGAAATCAAAACCTCCTAGTGATCTCCATGGAATGACATCTGGAAGATGTTCAGAACTTGTAAGAAAGTTGTAACCAAGGTCAATAACTGTCATAGTTTCTTTACTTATGTTCCACAACCAAGTTGGTATTTGGTCGTGAATATTGTTATAAGCCAAAAAAAGCAGTACCAACTCCTCCTGGAACCGCAAGAAATCAGGGAACTTCCTCAAGTTGCATGACGAGAATCCTAGTTGTTTGAACTTCGTAATAGTTGTAGCATTGGTATAGTTATTGGTAAGCACTGTTAATTTGTTATATGACAGATGGAGGCGAGTAAGGTTTCGGAGTTCCATAAGACTGTCTAGCTCAACTTCACCACTCAAGTTGTTGAAAGCAAGATTAAGAACTTCAAGATGCTTGAGTTGAGAGATTGAGCTTGGAATCTTGCCCTGGAGTTGATTGTGTTGAAGGTCTAGCGAAGTTAATCCGGTGAGGTTCACAAGCGAAGATGGGATTTGACCGACTAAATTATTTGCATTGAGGAGCAAAGCGGATAGCTGGGTCAGATTTCCAAGCGTGGCCGGAATGGTCCCATAGAAAAAGCATTTCTTCAACTCCAACGTGTTCAAGGATTCAAGATTACCTATGGAATTCGGTAGGATTCCGGAGAAACTTGTCCCCCCAAGCAATAAATTCTTGAGGGGACTTCCGTGGTGAAATTCAGGAAGATAACCAATGAGATTCTCATTGCTTGTCATGCCCAAAATTTTCAGGTTTGGCAGACGAAAAATGCCCATTGGGAATTCACCATACAACAAACAACTTTGAAGACTTAGTATTGTTAGAGAGGAGATATTAGACAAGGCACTTGGCACATTAGAAGATATGTTCACATCATTCAGGTCGAGTACACTCAGGTTGCTTAGATTTTGAACTAGGTCTCTCAGACTGGGTTTCTCAAGTCTCAAAAGACTTTGAGAGTTAGTGTCAACATTGACAGACAAATTGAGAAAAACCAGTTTGGAAAGAGATGAGAGTTCTGAAGGGATTTGACCTGAAAAAAAAGAACTGGATAAGCTGAGACTTGTTAGCCTCGAAAGATGTCTGATTCCAGGCGGGATTTGAGAGAAGTTGAAGTGATTGTCGGCAAGGTTTAGCCTCTGAAGGTGGACGAGGCCGAAAAGGGTGCTGTTGGAGTCAATAGAACCATAGAGAAAGCTGCTACTGAGGTCGAGGCCGATCACATGACCAGTTTTCTTGTCACACTCAACCCCATCCCACGAGCAACAACTACTAGTAGTGTTTCCTCCGAGCTTCCATGACGCCACTTTAGGATAAGCAAAAGAATCACTAGAAGCAAACTTTTTAATGACAAAGCTATGCTTGAACTGCAGCAAGGCTGAGCTCTCATCTTCATGGCATACTAGTGGCTGCGTAGAAGATAAAGAGTCAGTCAGTGTGTTAAGATTAAAACAACACCAGATCATGAGGAACATGTAAAGATACAAAGATGGATCCATAATGTATATGACCATCAATAGTTTCTGTTTACCAATATTCTTGGTTAAGGAAGCTTGTTGTTAGTGCCTTTGATGTGCTTTTAATACTAGTTGGGATTCGAGTATATTCTACCACGATGCCATAGAAAAACTTTGTCGTAACTTGGACACAAAGTCAAATGTTTCATGATGATCCAGGGTCATCAGCAAATGGTACGATGAATCCGAAGGGGCCGGCTCAAGGGTCATCAGAAAATGGTACGATGAACCCGAAAGGATTAATGGTTTTTTGGCCTATTTTATTTGTCTTTATTTGAATTTTTTTTTCGTTTCGTCAATTTTTGCAAAATTTTTTAGGATTAGTGATTCGTCTCGATGAGAAGAATCGAAAAATCTAAAAATTTGTACTTTTACCCAAATATTTTTAGAAATATCCTAGATAAAGCTCAATAGGCTGGCTTATTGAGCTTTATCTTGAATATTTTCAAAATTATTTAGGTAAAAGTAAAAAATTTTGAATTTTCCGATTCCTTTCATCGAAATAAATCAATAATCCTCAAAAATTTGGTGCAAAACTACTAACGGTTTTGCTATTGACGCCCATTGGGCTGACAATAAGTACACTAGAAAACAAGAAAAATACGTATTTCTGTGTACTTTTTATACCCTTTAATACACATTCACACACTCACTATTGTAAATCCATTGGGCTGATTTTAGAATTTTTCAACTACTAAATGCAATTTTTTTTTGAATAAAGACAAAAAATAAATAGTGCAAAAAATCATTAATCCATCTCATCCAAACCATCCGCCCTGTTTCTCCTTAGCTCCCTAGGGGTGTTTCCCATTGGAATAATCTTATTCCTCTCCTCTTCTCTCTCTTCCGCAACATTTTTTTTAATATTTTATTCTTTCGTTTATATCTCTCGATGCATATTGTTTTTCATGATTTTGACAACGGGGTATTATAGAACTAATCGAGAACTATTGAACAAGATCAATATTGTATATTTTTGGAGGTTCACATTAGAAGATATAAGCGATTGAAAACTGGCAGAAGGGGGAACAACTTATTCCTTGCGGGCAACCACCCCAGGTTAAGGAACAAATTGTTCTTTGCGGACAACCACCCCATGTTAAGGAACACCCCCTTATTCCACACAAATTATTCACTTAACAATTTTTACTACTAAAGCCAAAAAATTTGAACGAAAACTAACAAAAAAAATTAAATAAAGCCAAGGTTTTATTATTAAGCCAAACAAGGTTTTATTATTCGTTCTACCTCTGAAACAAATTTCGTTTATATCTCTCGATGCATATTGTTTTTCATGATTTTGACAACGGGGTATTATAGAACTTATCGAGAACTATTGAACAAGATCAATATTGTATATTTTTGGAGGTTCACATTAGAAGATATAAGCGATTGAAAACTGGCAGAAGGAGGAACAACTTATTCCTTACGGGCAACCACCCCAAGTTAAGGAACAAATTGTTCTTTACGGACAACCACCCCAGGTTAAGGAACACCCCCTTATTCCACACAAATTATTCACACTTAACAATTTTTACTACTAAAGCCAAAAAATTTGAAGCGAAACTAACAAAAAAAATTATATAAAGCCAAGGTTTTATTATTAAGCCAAACTTGGGTCGACTCAAGGGTTTCGAGTGCGTGGGACAAATGTAGTGAGAAGCTAGCATTTGTGTATACTTTGTTAAACAGAAAATGCAAAGCCAAGGATGCTTCTCTGAGTTGGTGAGGTAGTGTTTGACATGTTCAACTTTAGCCGTTAATTACCAGTTCCATCCAGATAAGAATTTGGAATCGTGATCCATAATTGTACACAATTGACCCAAAGTCTTAGTAATTGCAATAATACAAACCTAGATACACGGAGTTCAAAACTTGGCAATCTCTTGGGGTTAGGTTGCAAAAGAGAAAAATCTCTCTTGTGAATTTCCTAATCTAGGTGTGGGTGGTATATCTTTGACCGGACCGGAAAATAAAATAGTCGATATGCACGCAAACTGATTCGGACAAACCCCTGAATGTCGAACAAAAACGAAAAAGAAAATGATACGAAGATGCATTGATACTGTATTTATATATAGTCCAAATGCTGGACCCATTTGATGCGGTTGATGCATCACTCCACTCATGCACGTTATTGTCAAAGACTCATGCCAAAGAGTCAAGCATGGCCATTGGAAATTTTGGATGCTACCAGATAATGATAATTAAATACTTTAAATTAGGATTAAATTAGGATTAATAGCTTTAAATCTCAGAGTATATAATACCAGTTATAAAATTAAAGCCATATTCTATCATATGGTAGCGAAAGTGTAACATACACCAATAACATGATCAACGGTTATGGACTAAAGAGCATTAAGCAATTGATTTATTTTGCTAAACATTAATGTACGACAGTCTTGCATAATGAAAAACAACGTGTGTGGGGCTAGTCACGTCACCGTTACCAGCCCGCCAAACTCATACAAGTAGTTTGCCAAGACAAGGAAACATTACCAAGTAAGTACGCAAAATAATCTCTCCGTGTCACTTTATCTTTCTTTTTTGTGTCTATTACGAACTTTTTTAAGATTTTGGTAGAAAAAGAATTTCATTTTTCTCGTCAAGATGGACCAATATAGTTCATGTCTTATTTATGTTTCCCTAAAAAAAAATTCATTAAAGACAAAAAAGATTCAAAGAAAAAATTAAGACAAAAAAAAGTTAGTCCAAACACAGAAGAAGAAGTAGTTCCCATCCTATAAACTATAAGGGCATCTCCAATCCACCTCTATTCTTTCAAATTGGAGGGTGGATATGACACATTGAGGATAGATTTTATAATTTATCTCCCCTTTGTTGGGTGGATTCCCCCTTAATTGGTGGGGTTCCCATGGGCTCAATTAGAGGTGATACCGGTCCGGTCCGTTTTTGGAGGTAGTTTGGAATCGAGACCGGTAATTCGGTTTGGGATTATTGAAAACCGGAAACCGGTTGATATATTACGGTTCGGTTCCAACCGGTTTGGCCGGTCTACCAGCCGTGGAGAAGTTGTATGTGAGTGTGTGTGAGAGAGAGAGAGAGAGAGAGAGAGAGAGAGAAGAGGCTTATCTGTCGTGGCCATTGGGAATTTATTGGCCTGTTGGTATATCTGTTAATTCTCATATTTTTAATACTCCAGTACTAAAATACAAAAAGGTGGTTTCAATAACAATTTTTTTTTTGGCAATAGACAAAAAAATGTGAACACAAAAATTGAGAGAGTGAAAATCATTTTTTTATTTTTTACTATCAGAATTACGATCCGATGAGATAAAGAAAAAAAAAAAGACCACAAAGAAACGAAGTACAAAAGCTTGCTACTGTAGAGTGTAGACTCATCAATGTCCAAAAAAGTCTACTCTACATGCACACGCAGTAGGTAATTATACTATGGCGCTGTGCTATTGTACGAGACTGCGACCGAGAAACTTAATGGTGGGGCGAATGTGACTGTGACACGTGGATGTGTGAGCTGCGTCGCATGGACTACACGGACCATTTATCGATACTCTCTCCGTCCTAGTTTGTTTGTCTAATTTCGACATACGTGCCTTTCAAAAAATTGTTCATATCTCACAATCTATAATATTTTACATAATTTCGAAAACATCATATTTAGATCTAATTGAGATCTATCAAATAAGATCTATATTGCATGTAAAAAAACATTATAAATTAAAACATATAGACAATTTTGTAAGAGGTCCCAAATAGTGAAAGGGGACAAACAAATCGGGACGGAGGAAGTAATATCGAGGAAGAGATTTCACGCGTGCGTGCACAAATCTGACCCGTGAACCCAACCCACTCACAGCGTTATCCGCGCACTAGGGGTATTTTTGAGAAGGGAAAATTACCAACAGGTGGTGTTGACCGGAAATAATCACCAACCCATGGTCTCATTTATCAAAATCACCACTTTCATGACATGAGGAGAAATATTCACCAAAACATGGTAGGTCTGGCTGAAATGACAAATATACCCTCCCATATATTATCTGTAAAAAGCCCTAAACTCAGTCCCTCCCAAATCCATCGCTTTCTGATTTCAAAGCCTCTCAGCAGCTCTCGACCCTCTCTCTCCAAGTAGCTCTCTCTCTCTCTCCCTCTCCCTCTCTCTGGCAGCTAGCTCTCTCTCTCTCTCTCTCTCTCTCTCTCTCGTAGGTGCGTGTGTGTGTCTTCTGTGAAAATCGAACAAAACCTCACTCCAAACCCCCCCTCTTTCTCACACACACAGACTCGTAGTATCCAGACATTGAGACAAATTTTGGGTTGTTTTATGCAGATTTTGGCCCACATTGTTGTGTGCACCTTGATTGCAGATTTTGACAGAAGCTACTTTGGTCGAGTTGGTGAGTTTGTTGTTGTATTATGCCCATATTTAGGTCACTGTGTTTGTTTTGTTATTTTTTACTCTCTGTTTAGTTCATGTTGTTGTTTGGCGTGTGGGTTTGTTTAAAAAAATCGTGTGACCACCTGATCTGAACAGAGTTTATGGTTTCCATGGTCGGTAAAGAGTTTTGATCTTTATGATTAGATGATTGTGTCCTTACGGAACATGTATGTGGTCCATATTCACATTTCACTTGCAACAAAAAAAACCTCCTAATCTAAACAGAGTTTATGGTTTCTATGGTTGGTATAGAGTTTTGATCTTTATGATTGGGTGATTTTGTCTTTACAGAACATGTATGTGGTCCATATTCACATTTCACCTGCAACCCAAAAACTTGGTAGGTATTTGATTAAGTTTGGCAAAACCTTGTATCTTGTACCATCCAAGTCATGGTACAAGTCAAAATATTTGTCAAGTGGAGCTCACAAATGGTAACTTTTACACTAGTGTAGCTTAGCTGAGCACTAGAGGGTACTGAAACAAACATTTATGTCAAAAGGGTTTATAAAGTGGTTGGTCCTCTTTTTCATAAAGTGGGATCTACATGTATTGTCTAGACAAAGACTACATGCTATTGTAGTGTTCTGGAAACTAACAGATATGAGGACACACACTAGTTGGTCACCATGATCTACATTTTGAAGTACGAGCTGGTGAAATGAAAGAAACTTGATTTAGTTTGATCATTCAAGAAGCCTAGTCTCAATAGTATTAGAATGTTAGTTAATTACCAAATCAAATGAAGCATTACGTCCCAACCCTTTGGGGTCTGCTAAATGTTGGTTAATGTATTGAGAAAGTATCTTATAAGTAGTGTTGTAACAAATTTTTCATTTGTAGATACGCGAATAGCGTTGTGGCTCTTTTGTAATCAAACCAGAAAATGATTAGGTTTTTTTGTTGTTGAAAAATCATGATGAAGTTGTACCATGACTTCAACAAGAAAATTGTAATTGTAATGCGTAGGAAAAAAGCACATGATTTATACATGTTCAATATATTGTTGACTTGGGTTTACTAATCGTGGTTGGCATACGTATTACCATGGTTGAATCCTCATGGTTCTTTGTCAATGACTATAGGCACTTGGATGCATTATGGCCTATTCTATAACAAGACACAGTGTTTGGTTTATGGGAGGGATGTTTGTGAACTGTAATATGTTAATCATAGGTTTCCGATTTGGGAAGCTACGTAGCCTTAAATTTGCTTTTGTTGGATCCGTATCTTAGCTCACCAAAGGCCTAAAAAATATCAATGCTTGGTTGATGGATAGTGCAAACCGTTGTCCTTCCTGTAGCAATATATTCGTCACGGTGCCCATGACTATTGCCGATGCGTTAGCATGTAAACCTGATGTAGCCTCATCCATGAACATTATGGAGGGATTGAAAACAAGCTCCGCTACATTTGTTAATCTCTTGCGCTGCTCAGTTGAAAGACCATTTTGCCCAGGAATTCCAACTAAAGAATCTTTGATGCCATCAAGTTCAATTACTTCAATAAGTTGTGCTACAAATTTCTGCATTTTTGACACGTGGGGAAATAGACAGCCTCATTTTGTTGTCTTAACTGTAAACATAATTTGTTTGTCTGTGGGCTATATAGTATTAAGACTAGGAACTAGGAGTAATCAGTTGCTCACTTCTTACATGGTTTATGTTTGATGTTCATCTATGTGAACATCTATTACCAACACAAGGCTAACTTATTGGTTTCATTTGTTGTAATTCAACTGAGTCAAACCCTACCGGATTTGCTACAGTTGACGTGCTCGTTTTACAATATACAGGTGGTCGACACATACATAAAGTGTTATCTTTTAGCAATATGGACTTGGTCTTTGTGTTCAAAGAACCACCACCTAATACTGAATTTATCTATTAAGTACCCAATTTTTATCAAATTAACATTCCATCCATAAATAACCTTATCAATTGCGTAGTAGTTATATAATGAAACCGGAATATGGTTGTGCAGCCATGTCGACGACACCTCAAAAGAAGTTGATGTGCTATTGTTATTCCGGTGGTGAGCGCATGGTGAATGGAGATGGTGTGTTAGGAAAATATTCGGGTGGTGTTTCTGAAGCTACAATCATCGAAGAGGGCATATAATTTGACAAGTTAGTTACAAAAGTTTGCTCCCGTATGGATATTAGCCACGAGGGGAAGACTTTATTTTATAGTACTTCTAGGGACAAGTCAAAGCATTTGCGTATTAGGGATGAAGATGGTGTTGCTATGTTGTTCCATTTAAATGATGATGAGGTTGACATTTATGTACAAGAAGATACTGTTAACCATTTGCCTTGCAACTTAAGCAGCAGGTATGTACGGTCCATATTTCATAAGTATATAGAGAGAGATAGTCAGATTTTCACATGTATGTTTTTGTCGATCTGATTGACGTGTTTTGTTTGCTTTCCTTCTGTAGGGAGTCGAACTTCTTAAGTTCTAGCCCCTACTGGTGGTGGAGGAACTTGTTCTCGTAGTGAAGGTAGCCTGGTTGTTTGCCACGAAATGGGTTTGGTGCCATACTCCCAACAACGAGGTGAAGACATCTTAACTGGGGACGACCAATTGTTTGACAACCCCAGCCTCTTTAAGAAGGCTATTATTTTATTTTCTGTGTTGAACAAGTTCACATTCAAGTATTTGGATAATAGTCATTCATATTATAGGTTGGTTTGCGTCATTGATGGTTGTCCACGGAAGCTAACGACTAGATCGCAAGGCAAGTCTGAACTTATTAGAGTGATCAAGCTGAACAACGAACATTTGCACACTGCACACGACACGGCTTCTTTCAAACCAAGGATTCGGGCAAAAGAGATGGGTATGATTTTCAAGGACAAACTACTTGTGCAGCCCGAGCTCCTCCCGAGGAGCATATGCAAGGACTTTGAGTTAGCGTTCCATAGTCCCCTAACTTACTCGCAGGGATGGAGGACTAAGGAACGCGCCCGTAAATTGATAAGTGGCCCAATTTCGATGACGTATCACTTAGTGCCGTGGATGTGTGAACGACTTATACAATCGATTCCAAATACAAAGGCAGTTTGGACTTCGAATGTGGATGGCAAGTTCAGCCAACTTTTTGTCGCTTATGGTTGTAGCATTATGGGCTTCTTGTTGGGATGTCGACCCATGTTGTTTATTGATGCCTGTTTCTTGACTGGTCCTTATCGAGGTAGTTGCATGTCTGCAGTCGCGTATGATGCGAATGATCAGTTGTTCCCCGTTGCATATGCTGTTGTATCATCTGAGAATTATGAGGATTGGCTATGGTTCATGCAGAATTTGAAGGAAGCTGTTGGCGATAAAGCAATTGTGTTAGTCACCGACCGCAATATTTCGTTGTTAAGGGCAGTGAACGAGGTGTTTGGCGAGGAATTTAACGCATGGTGTGTTCGCCACGTGAAGGAGAATTTTAGTAAGTTTGCCACCGGGAAAGGATTGAGGGGGAACCCAAAGAGTTCCGCATTGGACCTCTTCACAAAAATTGCGTATGCAAAAGATCATCGACTCTATGGGGTGTACATGACCAAATTATTTGGTGTGTCACCTGAGTTGGCAAAGTGGGTTGAAGACAATGGTCCACAACACTAGTCAAATGCCTTTTTCCGCACCGGAGGTGGAACAAATTGTATACAAATATTGCCGAAAGCTTCAACAATTGGATATTAAAACTGAGAGACTTGGACATCATTCAATTCATCAAGGGGCACGTGAACATAACTTCTGACATGTTATTTAGGAGGAAGATGGAGGTCACAAAATGGCATCCCTTGCCGGTTGGTTGTAACATTGACACAAAGATTCAGGAAATTCAGTTAAAATCTCAGGGTTTTACTTGCCGGCAAACTTCTCCTACGGAGTTTCTTGTGTACAATGGTGACTGGAAATCTCATGCGGTCAACCTCCACTCTCGAACTTGCAGTTGCTTGTTATGGCAGATGAAAGGAATCCCTTGCAAGCACGTGGTGCGCGCGATACAAGGTACCCCATACAATAAATATAACCTAGTGGACCCTTTGTTTAGGGTGGAGGCACAACTCATTATATACACGACTGTAATGTCTCCTGTTCCTCTCCATGACATGCCCTCTTCTACTGATTTGGTTCCACACGTTAACGAGATTCAGTTTGGCTGCGATCTACTTGATATAGCTACATCGTCTTCGACACCCATGCCAGCATTGCAGCCCCCCGTTGCAAAGCGACCAGCTGGCCGCCCGAAGAAAAAGAGGATTGAGTCCCAATTTCAAAACAAGCAAACAATTTTTTGTGGACTTTGCCACGAGCCTGGACACAATCGAACCACGTGCAAGTCTCCTTTGCTGAAATGATCGTTGGAGCGATGGCTTGTTCAAACTATTATTATTATCATTATTATGTTTTATTGATCTATGCTACTTTCATTCCAGCCTTTGGTTTTTTCGTGGCATGCATGCGAAGTTGGTAATTGTTATTTTAATGCAATGTATTGAACTGCTGTTGTCTGACATTGGGTTTTGTTGAATGTAAGAGACTTATTCTTATTAGGTTCTTATTATAATGAAATGTAATGCATCTGTGATTGTAATGTTCCCATGGTCTATGTGTGACAACTTTAAGGGAGGGACAGGCCAAAGGACTTGGACATTGTAATGGGAACATATAATATGGTTGATGGTTCACTTATTTTCGTAGTGTTGGAATTGTTTATTTGAGAACCAAAGTGGGCTGTTTTGTGGTTGGATTAGTAGCTGTGTATTGTTCTTTTGGTGGTCATGATGCTTGCGTGGATGTTTTTTGAGCAGGATAAGTTTTTGAAAATTGCTAAACTCTCTTCACTTTCAGAGAATGTGGCTATATGTTCCGGTTATGATGAACTTGGATATGAGGTCGCATTGACTGGAAAGCATGTTCGGTTACGAGATTGCTTAAGTGAACTGAAAGACTTGCCAAATGGTTTTCGGTGACGTTGTTTAGGCTTACAAACAATTAGCATTCAAAGTACTTTATTTTCACTGTCAAGTATGTAGGATTGGTTTGGACAGGACAAGTGTGAAGTTTGTCCAATTTGGCAATATTGGACAAACTTATGCCCTCATACAGTTCAGGTGCTACAGTTTGCCATTGAGTGCAGTATGTTTTGTGCAGTCTGACTTCTGTGAAGTTTGTCCAATTTGCTTATGCCCTCATACAGTTCAGGTGCTACAATTTACCATTGAGTGTAGTATGTTTTCTGTAGTCTGACTTCTATTCTGCTATTCTTTTGCTGTTGTACTGTGAAGCTAAACCAAGCCCCTTGCTGGGCATGGATTATGTTTATAGTTCAATTGTATTAGCTGTTCAAGTTCCATGTACTAGTGGCTTATATAGTTCAGTTGTATTACCTGCTGTCTGCCTGCCATGGCTGGTAATGCTATTTGCTGCTACTGCTGGTACTTGCTATTGGTTCTTCTGCTACTTGTTTCTGTAAGGGTAGCAGGTAGATGCTGTTGTTGTATAAACATCTTTTCGCATGTTTTTCTCTGTCAACTATGATGTCGTATTTTTACAATAAACATGTGGTCCCTAAATATATATAGTGTAGTCTTTGAAGTCTATATCGACTTCTTTTGGTCTTCAACGACTTACCACCTAACTTCACCTTTTTCATTTGCCATGCAATACGACGTGGTCTTTATACAATAAACACGTGGTCCGTAGATATATATAGTATAGTCTTTTGGTAACATGGACATGGTCTTGATCTTCGAAGAACCAACACCTAACTTTTCACCCTTTTCACTTGCCATAAAATACTATGTGGTCTTTATGCAAGACGACGATAGGGTCCCCAAAGACATAGAGTGTCGTCTTTTTGCAATATGGACTTGGCAGCTACCCATTTATTTTATCCCCAATCTCTTGCTGCAAAAGCAGAGGTTTTTGAACTGTTCTCTGTAGAGAAGCAGTTGCTTAGTTCTCATTGTGGTAACCTCAACTTGTAGCTCGCCGCTGATGCATTGTTATCCCTGAAGATTATGCTTAAGAACTATTTCTCGACAAGACCAGCTGCCCAGCAGCTGGCAATGTTTGTCTCCAATTCCTTGCCGCATCCGGCCTTATTTAAAGCAAAGAGATCAGGCCCTTAGTGGACTGCGGTGCAATTATTACAGACAGCTCTACCACTTCGTTTTGACTGTTCTGGTGATAGACATTTGCCTAGGAAGAGTCAACTTTTGACAATTGATTTTAATAGGGATGTTATGTAGTCAATAGTTAGTGACATTGTCAGTTCTATTTTCTCAAAGAAGGGCCCAGATGAGGTCTTCAAGTTTTTTAATGCTGTACAGCCGTTCCTCATGGAACATTTGTTTTGTCAAGGATTCAGTGTGGGGTTGGAAGATTTTTTCATTCAGAGAGCTATCTTATAGGACATTCATGATCGCCGTCAGGAAATTGGCCCTTGCTTCGTAGCTTGGATTTAACCTACAATGAGTTAATTGAGCTGCAAGTAGAGAACCACTTACGGCTTCTGAAATTACCTGTTGCTAATTTCTTTATGAGGTCATCAGCAATTGGATATATTATTGACTCCAAGAGTGACTCCTCTATTACGAAGGTTGTTCAGCAAATTGGGTTCTTCGGCCTTCAACTTTGGAGTAGGGGGAAATTTTACACAAAGGACTTAGTTGACGTCATGGCTTCTCTCTTCCATAACAAGTATCCTATACATGCTACCTACCCCTCAGAGGAATTTGGGTTGGTTAGAAGCTGCTTGTTTCATGGACTGGACCCCTACCAAGAGATGGCTCATTCTATCTCTGCGAGAGAAGTTATTGTCCGTTCATCCAGAGGGTTGACAAAACCGGGTACTTTATTCAAGAACTTAATGGCGATTCTTCGGGATGTTGTTATCTGCTATGACGGCACGGTGAGGAATGTCTGTAGTAACTCAATCATACAATTTGAGTATGGGACTAAGAGTATGTTTGCTACTGGTGAGCCAGTTGGTGTGTTGGCTGCAACTTCCATGTCAAATCCTGCATATAAGGCTGTTCTTCACTCTTCTCCCAGTAGTAATTCCTCATGGGAGATGATGAAGGTAACTTTTTACTAGATATTGTACCATAGAGCTGTTTATTCATACTTGGTTTAATTGCGGCATAATATGTCATTGTTCTGTCTATTCAGGAGATACTACTTTGCTCAGCGAATTTCAAGAACAGCCTTTCCGAATCGGCGTGTACTATTGTACGTGAACGATTGTGAATGTGGGAGAAAATATTGCCGACAAAATGCTGCATATGTGGTGAAGAATCAGTTGAAAAAAGTCAGTCTTAAGGATATTGCTGGCGAGTTCTTGATTGAGTACGTGTTTAACCTGATTGAACTCTTTTTTGCTTTTTCTTTTTCCTTGAATGCCTTCATGTTGGTTTTCAATGGAAGTTGGTAATATATAATTGATGTCGATGTATTAGTTAATTTTTGTTGGCTTCCCCTTTACAGATATAATGCGCAGCAAACATTACATGCAAGTTCTAAATGTGATCCTAATCTTCTTTGTCATGTTCATCTCAAAAAGGTTAGCTCCCTTGTTTTCAAATAAGGAACCGATATCTCCTGTATTTACAATTTCTATTTCTTGCCTACTAAGTTGAGTGTCTTGGTACTTGAAATGCTATAATATGAATTGTTCCTAGACCTAAACTTGCAATTATGCAAGAGATTTGTGAGATATGCGAAGGGACTGCCGATTCACTGCGGAATAAAAAAATAGTTGGCCATCTCTGCAAGAGAATAAGTTTGTCTGCTAGGTTATTCTCTCATACGCTTTACATTCCTTGTTTGTATAGTGTTGGTCATCTCAACAAGATCATTTAGTTTTTAGAGTGTTTCTGTAAATATAATTCCTGCTAGCCACGCGCCATTTGGTTGCAGATCATAAATGGTATGCATTTTGATTTACAAGTTACCCGAGGCCACGTATGCATTACTGCGATGAGTTGTCCTTTGTGATTTCTGTTGTGAACTAATATGTGATTAATTTTTGTTAGACAGTTTCAGGTTCTGTCACAATGTTATACAGCTGCCCAATTTTTTCCCTATTTCCATTATCTCATGTCTTAAGTCCTAATATCCATATTTTCACGATTAGACAATCTGTGTAACTTCAATTTTCAAAGTTTCAGAAATTACAGTCTGCTCCGTTTCTCATTGCAAGTTTGCAACTGTAATTGAAGATCATATAGTGTTTTGTACTGGCAATTTACTTGCGGCAGAAGTGTTATGCGTCCAATATTCCTGTTATCGTGTTCTCTGTCATTTTATCGCTTTATACCATCATAAGGATCAAGTCTAGCTTTTCTTTTAGGAAAATTGGTTTCCATGTTTGTAGTGTAAATTTTACTAAAAGCCTTTGTTCGTTTGAAAGGCCCACTAATTTGAATGGATTATCCTTGTGCCAATCTATTTGCTTCAAGTGTCTTCTGTGTTTTCCCCCCACCTTTTTGGACCAACATTATCGTGCACTCTCTCCCCCCTTTAAGGTTTCGTAGAGCTTCCGTCATTGTTTATCAACATTATCGTGACCTTGCTTTTACCGAGTCCCATTTTTCTTCCTATTTGACCTGTGAGCTCTTTTGAAGTTTACACGTGATATTCAACCTCAATTAATGGTCTGCTTTATTCTGCCATGCCTTGTGCAGTAGTATAATAATTGAATTTTTGCTGATAGGTTGGAATGAATGAGCTAGATGCTATTGATGTGTATAACTTTCTTCATATGGTGAGGAGCAGTGCAAAACAAGAGGAAACAACCAGTGCTTGTCTTGGTCCAGAAATTGATTACCTGGAACTTGAAAATGAAATTGCGGAATGGGCTATGTCGCCAGACCAAAGTGCTGATAAGCCCATCTTTCAAGATAGTTATAAATTCCAGGATGCCTTGGAGAATCAGATGGTTGATGTTGGCAGGCCTGGCGACTGTAGTTAGGAAAACGTTTCATCGATAAATACTGACCCCAGCAAGGAATGGGCTGTGGATAAAGGAAATAATTGGGATTCAGGGCCATTGGGATCCAAACCAAATGGTTGGTCCTCTTGGGGGGCGGATGCAGTCCAGACAAAAGATATTCTCTGTAGTGGGCAGCAAGATTTGGAACAGGTTGCTAAGCCAAAAACTTCTGTTGCTTGGGGTTCTTTACATACTGAAGAGAAGAAAGATGAAGTACAATCTCAAACCAAATATCAGCATGAGTCACCTAGTAATATCTGTGGTTCCAGTCAAAAAAGCAAGTCCACTGAGGCCAAGGGCTGGGCTGTTGACAAAAAATTGAAATCGGGGGATCCTACAACGGTGAGAAAATCAAATGGCTGGTCCACTTGTGGGGTTAGTGGTAGTTCCAATAAAGAGAGCCCGAGTAATATTGAACCAAAGTCGCAGATGGTGCGGTAGGATGATTCACCAGCCAATTCCCGGAAGTCCGGTCAGAACACTGACGGCAGTGGTGGCCAGGATTGGGGGACTAACAATGAACAATTGGGGGCTGGAAAAATAGTGTCAAAGCCAAGTGGCAATTCCTGGAAGTCCAGAAAAGAACGATGAATTATTTAGTGTCATTATTTTTTTATTTTTTTTTGTTTTCTCTCCTGAGGCATACCTTTTGGTTAGGATTTTTTCCTATTTGAAGGTGGTTTAGCCAAAAAATAATATGAAATTGACAAATGGTAAGATTTGGAACTGGTAAGGACTAAACATGACTAATATTAACTATTAAAAATAGGACTAAACATGAGTAATATTCAATTGAAAAGCATTACGGTTAAGGGGTACAACAACCAACAACAATTTAACATAACCTCCACCTAACTAGACATGAGTCTTTGCAAAGTAGTTCAGTTATTTTCAACCTAAAGATAGCACTTGGGTGATGAACCAGTTGTACGCTTTGTGACTGATAACAGCATCGAACCCATTGCCATCATGCCAATGAGGCTCCATTTCAAAGCAGTAGCTCTTGTATGCGACCAAAACATCTCCATGGCTTCCACCACCCATGGAGTGAACGTTGGTAAATAGCATGTCACCTGAAGGACCAAACTTCTTGTGACGCTGTTCAATGTTGGGTGCCCTTACAAGCACAACAATGTCTGGGTCGTGAACACATACAAATGCACTCACCGTGCGAATGATTTCCTTTTCTGTGTGTCCACAACATTCCCATACCATTATTTGCATACTAGGATTATCTGGAAAGTCAGGCAAGTTGGCATCATTGGCCCACTGGAGCATTGACCGGACATCAGCATCGGCTTGCTCCTTTGATTTTCGGGTCTCCATGTGCATCCTATGCCACCTTCCTCCATTCCATTCCCGTGCAAATTGTAGCTCCATGTGAAGCTCCTTGAAAGTGTAATTCAAGGTTATCAGGTGCGCATCATTGAAGTTTGGAATTAGGTCAAATTGTAACGGCGCACTTGTAGCAATGTCATGGTGGGTGATTCGGGGTTTTCCTTGTCTAGGCATTGCTTTATTAAATGAGTTATGACTTAGGTGTGATGAATTTATAGGTGAAGAAAACAGGGGGAAAATATTGGTCTGCTTGGTTTTCTGACTCATCCTTTATTAGGGTTGATGTTGGTTGAAAGCAATGGACCGTTCCACCAATCTACCATGAATATGGTTGTAATATCATTAATATGGGATGTCCTGTCTGCAATGCATTCATTATGTTGTCCCATTGGACTGACCATTACTATAGGACAAGGGATAGGAAAATGTCCAGAAGCCCACATTTCAAAGTCATAGGGCGAACTACCTTTCTTCCGAGTCCCATTTTCAAACTGACACGTTATATGACATAGTCTATTAAAAGGACAAAAAACACTTATTCTCATTGAATATCAACTAACTTTCCACGCATGAGTCTTTTCAGAAATTGGACGTGGTCTTTATACAATGATAGTGTGGTCTTCAGATAAATCTAGTGTAGTCTTTTGGCAATATGGACTTGGTCTTAGTCTTGAAAGAGCCACCAACTAACTTTCCACGCTTACCACTTGTCCAAAATTTGGACATGGTCTTTATACAATGATCGTGTGGTCTTCAGATAAATATGGTGTAGTCTTTTTGCAATATGGACTAGGTCTTAGTCGTCAATGACCCACCAACTAACTTGCCACGCTATACCACTTGTCCAATAATTGGACGTGGTCTTTATACATTGATCGTGTTGTCTTCAGATAAATCTAGTGTAGTCTTTGGGGAATATGGACTTGGTCTTAGTCTTCAATGACCCACCAACTAACTTGCCACGCTATACCACTTGTCCAATAATTGGACGTGGTCTTTATACATTGATCATGTTGTCTTCAGATAAATCTAGTGTAGTCTTTGTGGAATATGGACTTGGTCTTAGTCTTCAATGACCCACCAACTAACTTTCCACGCTATACAACTTGTCCAATAATTGGATGTGGTCTTTATACAATGATAGTGTCGTCTTCAGATAAATCTAGTGTAGTCTTTTGGCAATATGGACTTGGTCTTAGTCTTGAAAGAGCCACCAACTAACTTTCCACGCTTACCACTTGTCCAAAATTTGGACGTGGTCTTTATACAATGATTGTGTGGTCTTCAGATAAATATGGTGTAGTCTTTTTGCAATATGGACTAGGTCTTAGTCGTCAATGACCCACCAACTAACTTGCCATGCTATACCACTTGTCCAATAATTGGACGTGGTCTTTATACATTGATCGTGTTGTCTTCAGATAAATCTAGTGTCGTCTTTGGGGAATATGGACTTGGTCTTAGTCTTCAATGACCCACCAACTAACTTTCCACGCTATACCACTTGTCCAATAATTGGACGTGGACTTTCTACATTGATCGTGTGGTCTTCAGATAAGTCCAGTGTAGTCATTGGGCAATATGGACTTCGTCTTAGTCTTCGAAGACCCACCAACTAGCTTTCCACGCTATACCACTTGTCCAAAAATTGGACGTCGTCTTTATACATTAATCGTGTGGTCCTTAGACAAATCTAGTGTAGTTCTTGAGCAATATGGACTTGGTCTTAGTCTTCAATGACCCACCATAACTTTCCACGCTATACCACTTGTCCAAATAGTTGGTGGGTCTTTATACAATGATCGTGTGGTTTTCAGATAAATATCGTGTAGTCTTTTTGCAATATAGACTTGGTCTTAGTCTTCAATGACCCACCAACTAACTTTCCATGCTATACCACTTGTCCAAAAATTGGACGTGGTCTTTATACAGTAATTGTGTGGTCTTCAGAAAAATCTAGTGTAGTCCTTGGGCAATATGGACTTGGTCATAGTCTTCAATGACCCACCATAACTTTCCACGCTATACCACTTGTCCAAAAATTGGACGTGGACTTTCTACATTGATCGTGTGGTCTTCAGATAAATCTAGTGTAGTCATTGGGCAATATGGACTTGGTCTTAGTCTTCAATGACCCACCAACTAACTTTCCACGCTATACCACTTGTCAAAAAATAGGTTGAATCAATTCTCCAAACCCAAGTTCCCATCTCATCTCCATCTGAAACACAAAACGACATTTCTCACTCCCATCCCTCTCTCTCTCTCTCTCTCTCTCTCTCTCTCTCTCTCTCTCGCTCTCTTCCGGCCAATCTATTGTATTTGGTTTTCCCATCGTTAAGGGGACTCGTTCTTTTGCACTGTCTGTGAATTTCAGTGAACTTTTCCACCCATTGAAGGATGGATTATTTTGGTCACTGGACTTCAACCATAGAAAAGAGGCACATACAATGATATGGTACACAGTTGGGTCATGATATGGATACCTTGGCACCATTCACAGGCTGCAATTAACGGCCTGCAAAATGGGTTAAGCTTGGTAACATTTTCTTACACTTACAGACCTACTCTTTTTATGAGTCTATATACAATCATGCAGAATCACCTGAAAATCAAGTGAACATTTCATTTTTTTAGGTCATTCAGTCTTTGTCTTAAACCATTAATATACAATTATAAATGTCAACTGCATGTATATAATTACATTAGGTATGTGACAGAAGTGTTCCATAACCATCCCTATAAAAAGGGAACTGATGGGTACAAAAGAAAAAGAGAAAAGGTTTACTATAGCGGTGCTCTTTACTGTGACAAAAAATAAGAAGGTGTTCTCCTTGTTAGTAGTCGAATCTCGTTTGTTAACTGGATTATAGAGTGCTATTTGAGAACCATGAAAATTTAGACTTTGCCTGGTATGGATTTCATTACAATTTGCGTGGTAAATGCTTTTCCAGTTCATGTGACATGAACACAGGGGAAAGGTTTTTGAATTTAACTATGTCAAGGTTTTTTGTTTTAATGAGTTTAAAAACTGCAAATTTGAACAAGTCATTTACCCACAAAACTGCAGTTTTGTGTTTTACCAGATGCAAGTTATGGGACTATAGTAAGTGTAGTGTTTGGAGCTTCAAAACTGCAGGGTCTTCTGGTTCAAAACTGACATCTTTTAGATCCAAAACTGCTATTATAAATGGTTATAACATAGCTTCACACTAGCACACGAACCACAAACAAATCTTCATAACATAGCACACAAAAACTGCTAGGACTCAACTGCATTTCATAACATAGCTTCACACCAAATACAACGGTTTTTTACCATGGGTGTGCTTTGGGGTTGACAGTAGCACACAAACCACGAACACAACGATGACTACTACAACAAGCATTGTCAAATTTGTTAGCCTACTCTTTGTCCTCCTTGGCCTAGTCTGTCCTACTAGGTTGACATTAATCTCAGTCAACTCTGCTAACTTCACGAACAATGCATCATTTTCTTTTTCCAATTTTTGCATTCCTCTTCCCAACTCATTATTCATCATCTTCAAGTCTTCAATTTGTCTCTCGAGTTCTTCCTTTTTTGCTTGCATTATCTTAGCATATTCCAACCCTCTTTCGCATGTTGGTGGATCCACCCATACGAAGAACTTGCATCCATTCTTTAGCAGAAAATTTTGAACTTGTCAGTAAACATACAAAACATTAGCATTGAGGAAACACAAATTTATATAGACAACAAAACATTCAACTAAATTACCTTATAGTTTACACAACCAAGGAACCTTCTACCTGGATTTTTCACAGTTAATGAGGGTCTCATCACTGCTTTTCGTCCACAATCGCATCTTTCATCTCCATTGTGCTGTTGCATGTAGTTGTTGGTGTAACTAGAGCTACTACTCATTTTTTGGGTTGGAAATTTAAAAGGGACTTTTAAAATGGGGATAATCTGGTTGGGTTTGGATTTTTTGGGTAACTATCCGGTTTGTGTAGAGTAAATGGAGGACAAATAGGAGGAAAATGGAGGTAAACAGGTCGTGTACTGGTGGGGAGGAAGGGAAGAGATAGAGGTGGAGATAACCGTGGAGGGCGTGAGCAGAGGTGCTGAACCGTGAAAAGTAGGTTTAGGGTTTTCTGGTGGGGTAGAGGGAGGACAAAAACCGTGGAGGAGGTGAAAGGTTTAGGGTGGTTTTCTGGTGCGGGGTAGAGAGAGGAAGAGGCAGACTGTGTATTTTAGAGGGAGGAGAGAGAGAGAGAGAGTGTGTGTGTGTGTGTACCTAGTGTAGAGCAGAGGCCTGGTGTGGAGGAGGAGAGAGAGAGAGAGAGAGGATGAAGTTTTTGAAAGGAGTATAAGGGAATTTTGGTATGTTAACTTATTTTTCCATCCACTTTTTCAATTTTCCACCCAAATCCCTAACGGCCGCTTTGGATGGAGGGGTGAGAAAGGAGAAGAAAGGGGAGTCTTCTCCATTAAAGGCGAGAAAGGAGAAGAGAGGGGAGTGATTTCTCACTGTGCAACCCAAACAACCGGGAGAAATTCTTGACTCTCTGGCGAGAAACTCTCAATGGCGACCAAGATCTGTAACTACGGCGACCAAGATCTGTAAACTACGGCGACGATCTCGCTACACTGGCGACGAGCTAGCAACTCCGGCGACGAGCGAGCAACTCTGGCGTGGCTTGCACGCGCGCCTTCCTTTCCTTTCTCACGGAATCGCGCCACATCCGGCGCGATTCAGAAATGGGGTCGTGTGAGGAAACAGTTTCTCTCCTTCCCCACCCCTTTGTCACCTGATGGCTCTCCCAAACGTGGGTGAGAGTCGGATTCCTCACCCTCTCCTTTCTTCTCGCTCGAAATCACTCGTTCGAAAGGGGCCGTAACAAAATTGGACGAAAAATGGGCGAGGGGGTCAAGTTGCTTGAATTTGATAGTTAGGGGGGTGAAGTTGGTCGAATTTAAACTTGCAATTTATCCATTTTTGAAATCAAAACACTTTATTTTTCAGGCCGCACCAATCCACCCGGGGCTGTGGTAGCCCACACACACCAAAATCAAACTCAAAAACCCATAAACCAATTAAACAATTAAACAATCCACCCAAAGCGGTGGAAATTTTCATTATATACACTGTGCTGAGTCAAAATAATCCCAATGTCCAACTCCAAAGCTGAAATCCCACTTAAACATCAAATATTGGGCAAATAAATGTTTACTTCCAGACAACATATAGACAAGAGTGTATCCTACATTAACACACCTTCATGTTCAGAAAACATTCACCACATATGGCTCCTTCATTTTCAGTAGCAGAACGTGAAAATGTAGCAGTGTATATTCTTCACAAACATCATCAACTCCATGTATCAGCATTGTACAGATGTGACTCCAATCCCATAACACTACAATGACGACAAGGAAGGGACATATCCAGGACCAACCCAAACCAAAACCAAACCCAACACCACCCTGCGATCCAACCAGGACATACTACTCACAAAAAACCAAGGAACACTTAATGTTGTACAAGGAACAATATTCCCTCCCCTGAAGAGGCCGAAACCAAAACCAAGCAGTTCACTGTACCACCAACCAGCACCTAGTACCACCTATTATCATCTCGACCAAACATGGAATAATAGACTTACTGTTACCCAAATTATGCAACCTAGAGGGGGGGTGAATAGGATTGCTAGTAATAATTACCAATAAAAATTTATCTCTAACAATATATGCAAACAATAAGTATGCAATCAAAATAGAGAGATAGAGAGATAGAACCCGTTTATAGTGGTTCGGTCCGGATTTGTCCACGGTCCGGCCCTACTCCACTTCTCCTCAAGCAATTACTTGAAGGTTAGACTAATCTTTAAAAGATTACAACTTGTAAGTCTTGCGGGTGCTTACAAGAACCGAATGCCTCTAGCTTTCCCGAGGAGCTAGCACAACCGCAAGAATTTTCTCCGAAAACTTCTCAAAAACAATAACACCCAAATTCCAACCCGAATTTGGTCTTCTAAGCTTTCAAGTGTTTGACTCAAACACTCACTTAGGAAATACAAGTATGTGAAGAAGGTATGAAAATTATCGCTCACGACTTGTACAAATTTTCTCTCAAGAATAATATGAAAGTGGAAGAACAATGAGAATTTTTGGCTTTGATCTTTTGAGAATTTGCTCTTGCAATAATATGGAATGTTGTAGCTTGTGTATGTACTCATTAATGAGTTCTTGATGCCTTATATAGCCATCCATATGCTTCCTAGCCGTTGGAAACTAGCCGTTGGAACTAGCCGTTGGAAACTAGCCGTTGGAAACTAGCCGTTTGAAACTAGCCGTTGGAAACTAGCCGTTGGAAACTAGCCGTTTGAAACTAGCCGTTGGAAACTAGCCGTTTGAAACTAGCCGTTGGAAACTAGCCGTTTGATAGAGTGGTCATCCGGGTGATCGTCCGGTTGTCACAGCTTTCTGTTCAGACAGCCGGCTTGTCAGCCGGTTCGTCAACCTGTGGCTCACAATTTCATCTAAATAAACCGTTAAAGCATGTATTGAGCTCAATAAAGTCTTTGTAAATATAAATCATGAATCCAAGAGACTTTATGCTATATTTCAAGGTCACGAAAATATTTAATTCGGGAATCGACTTTTCGATAATTTTGTATTTGCCGAATAAAAATATCATTGAATTAATCATCAAAATAATTAATAGAGATGCATATAAATTTTCACAAATTATAATGCATACATTTTTCAACAATCTCCCCCTTTTTGATGATGACACAAAATGATAGTTTTTATTCAAGTAGGAGTTATACCAATCTCCCCCTTAATACATGCACCAAAGCAGTTATCTATAATCAACGAGTAATAGCAATAATCATCAGATCATAGCAAGCAATTTTTTAAATTTGCCCAAAATGGCAAGATAGATCAATTAAAACTTGGGTTTTTCTCCCCCTGTGACATCATAAAAAAAAACTAAAAAGAGAAAAACAATAGGGCCATGGTTCCAGCACCATGCCGCTCTTGCCCTGTAGCACTCTATCTTCGTTCATTGAGAGCTTGGCGTCCTTGATTTTCGTATTCTCGAATAATGGCTGCTACAACGGCAGCTATAATGCCAATCCAATACCACAGAGTATCCACATTTACATTCCATCCGAACCATGGTGGTATTCTCATGGTAAGTAACGCACACAGCAGAATGAAGATAAAGAGTTGCATCCAAATGGTTTGGATAAACAACCTGAACTCTGCTCGTTCGGCATCTCTTTCGTAAAACTCAAACGGTAACCCTTGCGGTATGTTTGCCATTGCTTGATGAGAGATTTAGGCCGAGAGAGAAGGAAAGATAGATAGATGAAGAGATAGAGATTGTGTTGTTGAATTTATAGAGTATGAGATTGCCGAATTGTTTGAAATGCTGCGCCGAAAGAGAGATAGATGAAGAGATAGAGATAGGATAGGGGTGGCGGTAGAGATGCGGCGCCGAAAGAGATAAGAATAGGGGATGCGGCCGAATTGTTTGAAATTTGAGATTGAGGATAGGGGATGCGGCGCCGATTAGGACAAGAATAGGGGAAGAAATTTGTGTTCGGATAGAGATTGTGTTGTTGAAAATTGTGTTCGGACATCCGGCTGACAAATGCAGGTTAAGTCCAGAAAACGTTTAAGAGGAGTAGCATTAAAGACCATAAAACTGTTTTTCTGCATACCAAACACAGGAAAATGAAATATATGATAAAATGTTTGAAGGGTGATTTCTTTATCAAGATCATTTGTACTTTCCATCAAGTATGATATTTACGAATTCAATCAACTCAACATTGAATCCAAAAAAAAAAACTTTTGACATCAAGAACACAACTTTTTCATAAATGATTAGACATGCCGAGTTCTCGTCGAATGAAACAAAATTGTTCTTCACCAAGGGGTTTTGTGAAAATGTCCGCCAATTGCTTGTCGGTACTAATAAAGTTAAGTTCAATATCCCCTTTTTGAACATGATCTCTTATAAAATGATGTCTAATCTCAATATGTTTTGTTCGAAAATGTTGAATTGGATTCTTGGTTAAGCTAATTGCACTAGTATTATCACATTTAATAGGAATATGATCATATTGCAAATTGAAATCCTCCATTTGTTGTTTGATCCACAATATTTGGGCACAACAACTTCCGGCCGCTACATATTCCGCCTCGGCGGTAGATAGAGCTACGGAATTTTGTTTCTTGCTATGCCAAGACACTAGAGAGTGCCCTAGAAATTGGCAAGTCCCACTTGTACTTTTACGATCAACTTTGAAACCTCCAAAATCCGCATCCGAATAACCAATTAAATCAAATGCAACTCCACGTGGATAAAACAATCCTAAGTCATGAGAACCGCCAACATATTTAAAGATACGTTTAATAGCTTTTAAATGCGATTCTTTAGGACATGATTGAAATCTAGCACACATGCAAACACTAAACATTATATCCGGTCTACTTGCAGTGAGATAAAGTAATGAGCCGATCATACCTCGATACATCTTTTCATTGACGGCCTTACCATTCTCATCTTTGTCTAGCTTAGTTGATGTGCTCATTGGTGTGCTCGTTGGCTTTGATCCTTCCATGCCAAACTTCTTAATAAGTTCTTTCGCATACTTGGCTTGGTTGATTAGGATCCCCTCATTAGTTTGCTCGATTTGAAGTCCGAGGAAGAAGTTAAGCTCCCCCATCATACTCATTTCAAATTCACCTTGCATACACTTAGCAAACTCTTTGCACATATTATCATTAGTGGCACCAAAGACAATATCATCAACATATATTTGAATAATGAGCATATCTTTACCTTTGGCTTTAATGAAAAGAGTAGTATCAATTTTTCCACGAGTAAAGCCATTGTCAAGCAAGAATGAACTAAGTCTATCATACCATGCACGTGGTGCTTGCTTCAAACCATATAAAGCTTTTGAGAGTTTAAAAACATGATCGGGGTATACATGATCTTCAAAGCCGGGAGGTTGTTTGACATAAACTTCTTCATTTATGAACCCATTCAAAAATGCACTTTTCACATCCATTTGATAAAGCTTGAAATTTTTGAAAGATGCAAAGGCAAGTAATATGCGAATAGCCTCTAATCTAGCTACCGGTGCAAAAGTTTCTTCAAAATCAATACCTTCTTCTTGATTATAACCTTGAGCAACAAGTCTAGCTTTATTCCTAACAATATTTCCGGATTCATCTAGCTTGTTACGAAAAACCCATTTAGTACCTATAATAGTGTGATCAAGAGGCTTAGGTACTAATGCCCAAACTTTATTCCTTTCAAATTGATTTAACTCATCTTGCATGGCCAAAAACCAATTTTCATCATCTTGAGCTTCCGGAAAGTTTTTAGGCTCAATTTGAGAAACAAAAGCTTGATTTTCACAAAAATTTCTATGAGACGAGCGAGTGGTTACCCCTTTCGAAACTTCTCCAAGAATCAAGTCCTTTGGATGGTTTTGCACGAATCTCCAATCCTTGGAAAGATCTTGGTTGTCTCCCATGGCATCTTGAGGTTGATTAATAACTTCATCTTCTTTGATTTGAGAGCTTTCTACTTGAGTATCACCATCAACTTTTTCTTGAATTGTCAAGTCATGAATCTTATGTGTAATCTCTAAGTCATCATTATCAACAACATCCTTAGTAGCACAATGATTAGATTCATCAAAGGAAACGTGAATAGATTCTTCAACAAGATTAGTGCGCTTATTATAAATTCTATATGCTTTGCTAGTAAGAGAGTAACCAATAAAGATGCCTTCATCCGATTTTGAATCAAATTTACCCAAGTTATCTTTTCCATTGTTTAATACATAACATTTACAACCGAAGGCATGAAAGTAATTAATGTTGGGTATTCTACCATTCCAAAGCTCATAAGGAGTTTTCTTGAGGATAGGCCTAATTAAAACTCGATTCAAAATATAGCATGAGGTATTAACGGCTTCCGCCCAAAAATATTTTGGCAAAGAGTTTTCACAAAGCATAGTGCGGGCCATTTCTTCCAAAGTACGATTCTTTCTCTCAACTACTCCATTTTGTTGAGGAGTACGAGGTACGGAAAAGTTATGATCAATACCATGTTCATCACAAAACTTTTCATATAAAGAATTGTCAAGTTCTTTTCCATGATCCGTACGAATGTTAGAAATAACAAATCCTTTTTCATTTTGAACTCTTCTACAAAGTTTAGTGAAATTAGGATAAGCCTCATTCTTATGAGCTAGGAACATCACCCATGTATATCTAGAGAAATCATCAACATCAACAACAACAAGACAATAATAGTTTCCACAAAGACTTGGAGAGCGAGTTGGTCCAAACAAATCCATATGAAGTAATTGCAAAGGTCTAGTAGTTGAAACAACATTTTTGGACTTAAAAGAAACCTTGGTTTGTTTTCCTTGTTGGCAAGGACCACAAAGTCTATCTTTTTCAAATTTGATTTTAGGAAGACCTTTTACCAAATTTTTTCTAGAGAGTTTTGAAATAGCATCCATACTTGCATGTCCTAGGCGCCTATGCCAAAGCCAACTATTTTCACTCAAAGCGGAAAAACATTTTATATCACAATTACTTAAATCATTGAGATTAAAAACATATACATTTTCAAGTCTTTGTCCAACGAAGAGTGTCTTGTTGCTTTTGACATTTTCAATGATACATTTGGATTTTTCAAAGATAACACGATTTCCTCTATCACATAATTGACTTATGCTAAGAAGATTGTGTTTTAAACCACTAACAAGTAAAACATCTTCAATAATAGGAGAATTACCTATATCACCGATTCCTATGATTTTGCCTTTGTTGTTGTCTCCAAATGTGACATGTCCACCATCTTTAGACGAAAGAGAATTGAAAGCCCTCTTGTCACCGGTCATGTGTCTTGAACATCCACTATCAAGGTACCAACTTCCTTCCTTGAGAGAACTTTTGAAGCATACCTACAATAGCACATCAATTCTTGACTTTTGGTACCCAAATCATCTTGGGTCCTTGAAGGTTAGCATTGATACGGTTCTTAGGAACCCAAACCTTTTTTGCATTAGAAGATGAGTATCCTTTCATAGGACATGTAGGAGAAATATGACCAATTTTACCACAATAATGACATGTCAATTTAGACTGGTTAGAAGGAGGAACATCTTTTCCAAAAAGATTTTTGTGTTGAGTGGGATTATAACCAATTCCGGCCTTGTGAAAAGAAACCATTTGTTTTCCAAGAAGAATGTCTAAACTTTCTTTTCCATTAGTGAGTTTTGAAAGAGAATTAGTTAAATCATCAATTTGTTTTTCTAAAGGTTCGTTTTTGGAAGTATCCTTCAAATACTCTTTTTCTTTTGCCAAAGAGGTTCTTAAACTTTCATTTTCTTCCTCCAAAATATCTTTCTCTTCAATTAAATCATCCATTTCTAGTGAGAGATCTTTAGCAACCTTTTTAAGAAATTTGTTTTTAGAAACAACTTTTTCAAATTCTACTTTCAACTCTTTATAGGCAATAAACAATTCATCAAAGGAATAGGATGAGTCGAGATCTACCTCGTTTTCTTCGATGGCCATGAAACACAAGTTAGCGACCTCTTGTTGCTCATCGTCCTCATCGGAGCTACTATCGTCACTATTGTCCCATGTGGCCATCATAGCTCTCCTTTTGTCCTTCTTTGAATATTTTTTGGCATATGGACATTCACTTTTGATGTGGCCGGGCTTCTTGCACTCGTAGCAAATGATTGGATCCTTTTTGCTACTTTCTTCTTTGCCTCCATCTTTTCTTGAAAATCCTCTACCTTTGCGAGATGCTCTATTTTTGAGGAGTTTCTTGAACGTTTTTGTGATGAGCGCCATTTCATCATCCTCACTTTCGTTGCTTGAATCCTCCTTGCTTTTTGATTTGCTTGTTGTACTTTTGAAGGCAAGATCCTTAACTTTCTTCTCTTTTTCACCCTTGAGGTTGTGATGCATTTCCTCCGTCATGAGAGATCCCATGAGCTTGTCCATCGTGTATTTTGAGAAATCTTTGGATTGTAGGATGATGGAGGTGGTAGTGTCCCAATTGGTTGGCATGGAACGGAGCACCTTCCTTGTCATTTCGGATTGACTGTAAATCTTTCCAAGAGCTTTTAAACCGTTAGTAATACTAGCAAATCTAGCAAACATTTGAGATATAGATTCATCCGGTTTCATTTTGAAGAGCTCATAGCTATGCACAAGAATATCAATTTTGGACTCCTTAACTTGACTATCTCCTTCATGTGACATTTCTAACTTATCCCATATTTCTTTAGCCGATTCACATGCGGAAACACAATCATATTCATTGGGAGTAATAGCACAAAAAAGAAGGTTCATAGCTCTATAGTTCTTTTCTATTGAAGCCTTTTCCAAATGACTCCACTCATAATCTGGTTTAGGCATAGTCTCTTCTCCAACTTTCTTAGTAGGAATAATGGGACCATTTTTGATAATTTTCCATAGATCATAATCCGTGGATTGAATAAAGATCATCATTCTATTTTTCCAATGAGAGTAATTTTCTCCGGTGAACAAGGGAGGTCTATTGGACGATTGACCTTCGATACAAGAAACATTACTAGTGGTTGCCATGGATCTTAACTCTTAGATGGTTAAATCTACAAACAAGAGCCGAAGCTCTGATACCAATTGTTACCCAAATTATGCAACCTAGAGGGGGGGTGAATAGGATTGCTAGTAATAATTACCAATAAAAATTTATCTCTAACAATATATGCAAACAATAAGTATGCAATCAAAATAGAGAGATAGAGAGATAGAACCCGTTTATAGTGGTTCGGTCCGGATTTGTCCACGGTCCGGCCCTACTCCACTTCTCCTCAAGCAATTACTTGAAGGTTAGACTAATCTTTAAAAGATTACAACTTGTAAGTCTTGCGGGTGCTTACAAGAACCGAATGCCTCTAGCTTTCCCGAGGAGCTAGCACAACCGCAAGAATTTTCTCCGAAAACTTCTCAAAAACAATAACACCCAAATTCCAACCCGAATTTGGTCTTCTAAGCTTTCAAGTGTTTGACTCAAACACTCACTTAGGAAATACAAGTATGTGAAGAAGGTATGAAAATTATCGCTCACGACTTGTACAAATTTTCTCTCAAGAATAATATGAAAGTGGAAGAACAATGAGAATTTTTGGCTTTGATCTTTTGAGAATTTGCTCTTGCAATAATATGGAATGTTGTAGCTTGTGTATGTACTCATTAATGAGTTCTTGATGCCTTATATAGCCATCCATATGCTTCCTAGCCGTTGGAAACTAGCCGTTGGAACTAGCCGTTGGAAACTAGCCGTTGGAAACTAGCCGTTTGAAACTAGCCGTTGGAAACTAGCCGTTTGAAACTAGCCGTTGGAAACTAGCCGTTTGATAGAGTGGTCATCCGGGTGATCGTCCGGTTGTCACAGCTTTCTGTTCAGACAGCCGGCTTGTCAGCCGGTTCGTCAACCTGTGGCTCACAATTTCATCTAAATAAACCGTTAAAGCATGTATTGAGCTCAATAAAGTCTTTGTAAATATAAATCATGAATCCAAGAGACTTTATGCTATATTTCAAGGTCACGAAAATATTTAATTCGGGAATCGACTTTTCGATAATTTTGTATTTGCCGAATAAAAATATCATTGAATTAATCATCAAAATAATTAATAGAGATGCATATAAATTTTCACAAATTATAATGCATACATTTTTCAACACTTACTATAGTGTAAATTGAAACACCAAGTTACTGGACAAAACGCAGTTTCAATATCCAAAAAGATTTACAGTGCATAAGAAATCCTTTCATCTGCTCCTTCAGTACCATTTTATAACCACTTCTGCTTCCCTACACTATTTTGATCTTTTCGTTGACCTTTTTATCTGCACCACTTGCTTTCCTCTTCACCTGCACCAGAAATGCAAAGTAAGCAGCTATATTCAATTCAGAATTGTAACATCATACGTTGAATTCAGTGACAGGTTATTTTAGACTTGTAGTGGTTACAGTAGCCTGACTTCATACTCCTCTTTGCCATAAATGAATATAAATGCAAATACACAACAAAGTAACCATTGTCAACATGAAAAACCATTGCCAAATAGTTAGATTTCAAAGTCAATCCTAATGACCAGTACTGGTCGTTCAGATATTTAAAAAATCAAAACCAATAACATTATTAATTAACAAGTTTGGTGCAACGCCAATGCGTTCCCATGATCTGCACTTCTCCTCAGTTAATACTACTACTAATGAATGAAATATAGTATTCAGTTATGAAAAAACATTCCCAACCTTCATGACGAATGCAAGGGTACCCGGGAAATTTTATCTGCACTTCTGCAGTACATCATCTCGCCTGTTGTTGTGCGGGGATAATATAAATCGTACGAGTAGCCTCATTCGCATATCAATACCCATGTTACCCTGTATAGTACAACATTTGTAAATATCGTACACAAAATTTTCAGGTGCATATGGTTGATTCATAAGTGATAGGGTAGTATTTACCTCTAGTTCGCGTGTATTCATCCTTCCCCCAGTCCAGTGCTCCATAAACCTTAAGGTATAAAACCCACAATCGAATCTGCACCAACATAAGTGTGTCCTATTTATAATCATGCAAACAATGTATGGAAAATGGAGATGGTGTAGCCACTGACATGTTATTTTGTTGTGGGACATCTGGGTGGTGGATAATCCAATTCTTCCATGGGTAATCCATGGGCCTTGTCCGCTTCAAAATAGTAAACAGCGCCGATACCTGACCAGAACCCAAAAAAATCCATTACATAGTCACACTTAAACTGAAATGTCCCCACAAATGATAAAACCATTACACGACAAACGTTAACTAAAAATGTGGTTACCACATCCGCAGTAGCTAAGGTCTTTTCTTCACTTTTTAGCTTCATGGAATCAAGGATATCAATACGCTTGTCAACAAGGTTTATAACAACAGAAAACCAATGGTTAGCTGTCGCCAACAAAATCGGCAGAAACAGCTGCATCGACAATTCATTTGAAATCAATAAAGGACCCCAACGATAGAAAATAACATTACATAATCATTAACAAAAATAAATAACATGTAAGACTCGCCAAATTGCACATCGCGACATCATATCCAAGAATATTTGGATCAACTCTGTCGGTCAACACATTCTGCTTCTTTAATGTTCTTATATTTCGCAAATTTTCCTACAATGAATTGAAACATGGTATAAATTTCCACAAAATTAAGTAAATGAAGAAGTTCAAAACTTCAATTCTAAGGTATCCATTTTAAAATACCACAAATGTGCTTGAGAACATGTGCCGTCTCGGAATGGAGACTCCGTATTTTTTTGGAGACCTCTCTTTTTCCTCTTTCATCAACCAAACAATCATGTTATCCATGACCTAATACACAATGGAAACAAATTGAAAATGGGACACGAATACATGTAATGAACAGTAAATGTGTTAAAAAACCACAGGTTTCGATTGGTGGACCAGAAAAGCCCGACTTATCAATTTTTCCGGTAAACTACTAGGGGGTCATGTAGCCCATGCCGGATTAATAATGTTTTGGGGTGGAGCGATGAACCTATTTATCAGTGGCTCATTTTGTACCCAAGATGCCTATGTATGAACAAGGGCTAATTTTACTTCCGCATAGCAACTATCGGTGGGGGGTAGGTCCTGATGGAAAAGTTATAGTCCCCTTTGAAGTACACAATTTTACAAGTACTATATTAATTACCAAATTCGACATCCGACCCCTTTCTTTGAAGACATTCCGTAAATCAGTTCGCGATGGTTTGAATGTCATGCCATCCATACTAACAACATCTGCCCTGCAAGTAAAAAAATACACCTAATTAGTTGATTATACCTTGATGACCAAATAGAAAAACACAGCAGACTGCTTTTACAATGTACAGGTTAGTAGTCATACATATCTTCTTTTTTCCGAGCTGGTTTCATAACATATTCAATCAATTCACTTTCTTCTTTTGTGAACTTCGAATCTTTCACCTCCGATTCTGCCACATACGGGGTCCTTATAACTTTACTTGCTTTGACTGTCATATTACCCCGTTTCTTTGATGGTCGAGTCAAAGCGTGTTCTTGTACAACTCCTTCATCCACCAGTACTTGAACTTGAACTTCTTCACCTTGTACGTCACCTTTCCCTTGGTTTTCCACAACGACTTCCTGTTCCAGTTGTACTTCTTTGTGTTGGTCAATTGTGACACCCGTCTGACTTCCACATTTTTCCATAATGGAGGTGTGTACAACTTCCTCCATCATGTGCTCTGGCGTGTACAACGGCATGTCACGAGCATTCTCAACATTTTCAAAACAGCTAATCCTATCCTCATCCATTTCATCCGTGGGAATGCCTTTCCCTGCCTTATTCAGAGTAGAAGTGGAAGTTGATGGAAATTTGTGACAACCATCATCGAAATCAGGACTGTCCATCTCGCTCACATCCTTCCCTTTTTCATGAATTTTTTGGGTTGTTGTTTCAGAACCTTGACCCATCAAGGCAGCGTCCATGATGATGATATTTTGCAGCTGTTCAAGAAAAGATTTCTTCAAGGTATGAAAAGCCTTTTGCGCCTCCTATTAACATAACATAAGGTCAGGTAAACTCTACGAATTGAAATGACATAAATGGTTCATTGGACATAGCAAGATTAGGTTTTCTCACCGGATGCAGTAAACGAGGCTCGGGAAATTGGCCGGAAATGGGATCTACCAAGTCCAAATTCTCCTCTTTCGCAATTCGTTCCATTATAAGATTCGTCGTCCAAGACTGAATCAATGGAACACCAACCCTACCAACATTCATTCCCATCTCTTCTTTGTCAAAGTATATAAGCTGCAAGGGAAATATTACATTTTCATAATAAATGATTTTACAAAGGTCATAAAAAAAATTTTCAATAAGAAAATGGGATGTACATTACCAGTAGCAGCAACACACAGCCAGACACGCCGGGGGCATCTGTGAGACCCGACTCTTATTTTATTTTATTATTATTTTTTTTAAAAAGAAAAGGAAAGAAAAGAAATGAAGTAGGCTTATTAAAAGTGAGTTTTATTTTATTTATGTGGGTTTCCAATGTGATTTCCTAGAACTATTGGGTTTAAGTTGTAAAAAAACAAAATCTGTGTGCTGGTGTGCACGTGGAAGGCAAGGGTGTGCTTGTGTGCATGTGTGGTATATTTCTATCAAACAAAACAAAAAAAAGAGAGAGATCAGAAACAGAGAAGAAGAAGTACCGGACGGAAGGGAGGGAAAAGAGAAGAAGGGGAAGAAAAAAAAGAAAGAAAGAAAGAAAAAGGAATTAGGTTTGTGGTAAGTACTCTTAATTGTCTTCTTGTCATGGGGATTTTGTGATTTGTTACGTTTTTTTTTCCCTCTCTCTGATTAACTCTAGGGTTTGAGTAGGACTGGAATAAAGGGAAACATTTATCCTTTTAAGAACTCAAACACAGGTGGTTAGGTGCAGGATTTGTGTGCTAAATACTGGAAATTATCTTCATAGCTGCTGTAAATGAATTTGTAAGTGTTGAATTTTATTGTAATCTGTTAGGATGTGAGCCGGAATGTCTAAAATAATTGCCCAAGTGTTGAACTGAGTTTGGAATTGCCGAAAATAAGGGAGATGCCGAATTTGACTGTACCAGATATTGTGCTTTTGGAATTCCTGTGGCAATTTGTGGAATTTGGACTATGTAGTTGTTCAGGAAAGGAAACTGGGCTTCGTACTTGGAGCAGAGAACATGGGTTATCTTGTGATTGCCAAAAGGGAATTTTATCTTGTGTGGCAAGTGTACAAGAGTACATATTGCTATACTTTAGTACTTTAGTTAGAGTTTGGCTAATCTGATGGTTTTTTTGGATATGCGATTGACTTGTTTTCTTTTTCTGTTCTGTAATGTGCTGAATGTTATCTTAAGGTTAGTTGGAAGGAACATGATACTAGAGGAATGGTTGCAATCCTTTCATTTTTATGAGTATATCAATCATAATACTCACATGTGTTGATTTATGTGTAACGCTTCAGGTTCGGAGGCGGCGACGAGTACCGTGGCTCCACGTAGGGAGTGAGCTCGTGTTGATACCTTTTTGACTGGACCTCGAGGTGGGTGTTCTTATTTTTAATAGCGGAAGATGAGACACGGTGTAGAGTTATTTTTCGTATTGAAATGGTTAATATTTGGCTTGAGCTCCTAAACGAGAATATGATCGTAGCCTTAGTGGCGTTATAATATGGCCTTAGTGGCGTTATTGAATATTGCCTTAGTGGCGTGAATAAATATTGCCTTAGTGGCGTGACAACTATTGCCTTAGTGGCGTGACAACTATTGCCTTAGTGGCGTAAAGAGTATTGCCTTAGTGGCGTTGATATGAAATTGCCTTAGTGGTGTTGATATGAAATTGCCTTAGTGGCGTTATGAATATTACGTAATGGAATGTTATTGTGGGCTGAATATTCTTGCTTAAATTGTTGGATAGCCCTTGTCTTTATTGCTTCTCTTATTATGGATAAGTACATTCACTGAGCAAGTTGATTAGGGGTGAGCATGGACCGGATTGGTCCGGTTTTATAGTAAACCAAGAACCAAACCACTACCTACGGATTAAGAATTTAGAGAACCAAACCAATCCATAAAATTCATATAACCAAACCAATCCAAACCATTAAAAAGCGGTTCGGTTTCGGTTTGAACCACGGTTCGCTCAAAATTGATATATCATATTCCCATAAACTATTTGAAGTACTTAAAATTGAATACCAAACCTTATACTGTATTAAACTAGCTAGTTATATAAAAATTACAAAAACTCACTAACATCAACTAACTAAATAAGAGTAAAATACAAGAAATTACCGAAGGAATAAAGCCATGGAATAGAGTGTTAGATTAGAAAATTCATAACCGAGCGAAAAGAGTGAGAAATCAATTGACTTAGTCGAACCTATGTTTAGTGTATTGAAATTGTAGGAATAGGTTATCGCATATAGAAGTTTAGAAAATCAATTTAGAAGTAAAATAATAGGGTGGTGAAATAGAGAATTAGATTAGAAAAATAATTTTATTTAATGTATCTAAACATATTATAGTATATGTGTGTGTTATACGGTTCGGATCGGTTTGGAACTAAAACCGTTAACGTAAATCCACAGACCAAACCATTTAACACGGTTTTCACATTTTTAAAACCAGAACCAATCCACATCATTAAAAAACCAAACCAAACTAGTCGATTTGGATTGGTTTGGACTGGATTCACGGTTTGACGGTTATTTTGCTCACCCCTAAAGTTGATAGCTCACACCCCCACAGTATTTTCTTTTCAGGTGCGTGACGGCACGTGGGTCCACTGCAGAGTCTAGACAGGAGTTGTGTATATAGAAGTCTAGCTTTTTGACTCTTTTGATTATGTGCCTATTTTTGGTGGTTGTATATGTTGTAAATATATGTGGGCACGTCTTGTATGACAGTTATTTCCGTATATATGCAAGTTAAGTTTTTTTTATGAGCTGGACACCTAGCTGGTGCTTTTATTTACTTTTTGAGCAGGGCCAAGGCGTGGGTCCATCCCATTCGGAAAATAAATTTAGTGTGGTATTTTTCAGGATGGGGTGTGACAGCATCCTTCTTATTATCAACCTCTTTCACATCTCTCTTCTTAAACTTAGTTATTTCATTTACCAACCAATCCAACACAAATTGTGGCCATGCATATGACGAAATCTTCGTTAAATCATACACGGCTGGGTAAAACTTTGTGGAGGCCATGTAATGCCCTGATTTTCCAAGAAATTTCGGAAGCATTAACCTTAAAATACACTAAATTTTATAAACTGTTAGGCCCGTATTTGTCGTTATACAAAATCAACATTTAAAAATAAATACAAAAAAATCTAACGTTTTATTTAAACATCTTCAGAGCGACTCTAGTGTTGATACAGATCTCAAGCATCCTCGGTCTCCGCCCTTGGTATTCCTCCTGCGTCAAACATGTCCACCATCGAACCCTGCACCCTCTGGCAAATTGATCGCCGAAGCAACCGATTTACCAGGATACAAACGTATCCGTGAGTGATAAATCACCCTGTAGAATAATCTCAATCCTACCAACCCCTTACTCTACAATTAACATTCAGTAATAACAATAATATCACAATTGATAATACACGAGAGGTACAGAATAATAACACATCGTCTTTTTCTTCACTATCCATCATCTTAAATGAAATCTAAGGATCATCTCCACGAGATCCTTTCCTCCCACATCCACTAACTACAACCGTCTCATGGGTCCGCCCTTCCTCTTGCTTATCCTGTACTAGGGTCCTAGGTGAGCGCATCTAAGTTATGTACCGAGCATGTTCTCACTGAAGACCATAACAGGAGGATCTTGTCATCCCATGACGTATCATACATTAGGGTCGGACATCCACTACCCCACGCTAACTATAACCGTCTCATGGGACCCATTCTCTTCCTCGAAGAGAAACTTCCCATGACGTGTCATACATTAACGTCTCACTAACTATAACCGTCTCATGGGACCCATTCTCTTCCTCGAAGAGAAACTTCCCATGACGTATCATACGTTAGTGTCACAACACCGGGCCCCGCAGGTAACCCATTTCAACACAGGGCCCCATAGGTTACCCTTGCCATCGCCATGGCTCAAATCACAACTCACATACTCACACTTCCAACACTTTACCAATTTCCATTTACTTAACATCGTCTATATGAGTCACTACTCGTAACCACCTTGTGAAACCTATTTGTCCAATCTACAACCACAACAATAATACTTCATAATAGCTTAATCAACAAACAACATGTATCTCAAAATGAAAGCAAGCATAGCAATTGGTATTGTGCAAGTATGTAAACACATAATATTTTATGATTGGCCGATGCCCTTAAGGTTCGTTGACAAGTAAATTGATATTAGTTTTTATTAATCTCTTTTTAGGGTTGTTAACAATAAAAATAATAATACCAAAAATAATTTTATTCTTTTCTAAACCTAATACTTTTAGTTACTAAATCCTTTCGAAGTTAACATATATCGCAGATCCCAAAGAAATAGTCATAAGTGTATCCTAAAAGTTTAAAAATTTAGCACAAGTGGTAAAATAATTAATTTCACATAGTTTAGGATCATATTTTAGTACAAACCAAGACACAGGGGGTAAACTGTAATTCTGAGGGATGGAGTTCATATTACGTCAGTGTCTTCCACCTGGTACTGTACGCACACAGTTATATATATAACGTATATATATGGTTTAAATCCGGAATTTCAAACGGGTCGTGTGATCAATCCCGACATCGAAAATGGGTTTATTATACCTTTCCGGAATCGTCTCGACAAGACGAACAAGATGAACGGATCAGATTTTCCATTTGAATAGTTTCACAAAAAAAACAGATCTGAACAGAAAACGGGAATTTTCGATTTCTTCAACGCACAATGCATGGATTTGTTTCTTTTCAATTCCTATCATTACAACTAATATAATAGCACATTTATATACTTAGGAGAAAGTAGAGAAGAGATTAATCTACCTTTAATCCGTACAAAACGATTCGGTGAAGTTCGGTGGGTTTTCGAAAGTGAGGCTTGATAGGCGGCAACGGTAGTATTTTTTCTTCCTTCTCCTTCTTTTTCCAGCACCGCTCTCTCTCGCTCTCGGTAAGGAATAAAAGAAAAGAAGAAGAGGAAATAAAGCCATGGTTTAATGCCTCTATGCCGAAATATGAGGAAGGGATATATCAAAGAGGTTAGGATTTGCATAAGGGATATTAACCCATGGGAAATTATATGTTGTCTACATTTGAGGGAATTTAGGAGGAAAATGGGGGATTTGTACTCAGCCGAAATATAGAAATGGGGAGGGGTTGGGAAAAAGGAAAATGCTCAGGTGCAACACGCGCACATACTCGGACAATTACTCGTCGGGCACGAGTGCACGTAGATGATTACGGAAAAAAAAGAAAAAACCTTAGTGTGATGACATAAATAATTTTTCGCATTAAATAACTAACGAGCATAAATAATATTTTTGTTTTAATAATAATATTTATTTATTAAAAATACCGGGTCTTTACAGGCCACATCCTTTGTGGTTGGACACAATAACGAAGACAACACAAACAGGACATACGAAGTCTGGAACTTCGCATCTGCTACCCCCGACTTAAAAACTTCTTGCATCATTGCAAAGGTTACCCCTCTCTTTAATTGTTCATTCCCTTTTACAAACATGGCCCGAATGTGTTCAAAGTGGAACGCTTCACACTTAGTCGGAACTGGTACAGTTCCAAGGGGTAGCCCTAATGCTCTTCCAACATCAGCTGGCATGATTGAATAGACTTTCATCCTCCCAAATTCCAAGGTCTTTTTGATAGGGTTGAAGTGGTGAACCAATTTGGATATGAATTCACGCTTAAGAATTTCACATTGTAGTGTCAGCATTGAACCGAAACCAAGTCTTTCTAAAGCAGTTCTTTGATCTTTGTTTAAGGACGCATTTTGTTTAACCAATGCCTTGGGTGAACATCTACTCCGAAATATCGGCTGCACATGCAAATAATATACCCATACATAAAAGGTTGGATATGGTCGTAAGGGTGGGATATTTCATACGACCATGATTCGGACACAAATAATATTTTGAACGTAATAATTAACTATATAAAGAACCACCAATGCGAAGCCATACCAACGTAGGCGCCTTTTTCTTTATGGGGAGTTTCTTCTTATTGCGGGCCTTTCTTTCGTTGGCCATGTCCAAGAATGGTGCTTTCTCAGCATCAGACATATTCTTCCATGCTTCCGCAGCTACTGAGCTATGCTGCATAGTTCACAGGAAGATTGAGACCTAAAACATGAAATATGTACACAAAATTAATTAATTTGAACCACTGAAGTTTAAATATCATAAAGTTCACAACTTAGAACTGCAATAACTCTAACCTGTGTTACAAAAAACCTCGGACCAGTCTCTGCCGTTCTTGCTTTTTTTAAGTAGTCGTCACTGCATTTGAAATCGTACAAAATGTTGTTCAGCTCAATACAACGTGGAATTGAAAACATTATCCACTTAACTACATCGGTGGTAAACATACGTACAGGAATAATAGATAAGGATTGCTGTTGGTACTTTCCATTGGTGCCTTCGTCCCACTACTACTCCCTTTTTCAGTTCGCGGTCGCTTCTGTCCTCTTTTCATCCTTCATTTACAAAAAATAAAAGAAACTTCAATCAATTAAGAACCAGTAGTGCCAATAAATTCTAAAGCCGTACATAATATTGATTAAAAGATAGACAAAGAGAGACATAAAGAAGATAATTAACTGAAATACATAACTCGCACAGTATTTTACTGGAATCACAAGAGAGGAGCCATATATCAACCTTAGTGCCAGTGCATCTCATAAGGACAATGGAGTAGAAGAATAACAAATTATCTTTGAGACAATAGTAGTAACACTAAACGCCCTGTTCAAACATTAGTAAGATAGTAATATGCAACATTCGTAATCTACTTCAGTTCAAGCCCCTATGCAGACTGGGTTTTTGCAGTAATGCACATCTAAATTGAAGAAGCTCTTCAAATTCTTGGACGTCCAAATTGCAACCTAATTGAACTTTTGTAGCTAAATGTTTGAATAGGAAGGGTATTCGATAGTGCACCTTCACGATTTGCAGCTGATGTGTTTTTCCAACATGAAAAGCTGAGATTATGCTCAAAAGGCCTAAATTTTTGCAAGATTCTTCGAAGTGGTACTTTTTGAGCTTGCTTTTGTTGAAACAATTGAACTCAAATGGGCCAACAGCCCTTAACACTTGAATTAGACAGAAGATAAAATCAAATAACTATGCATAGATCTTAAAATAACTTGTACCTACTGCCATGATTGCTTCTACAAGATAAACAACATAATACAAACTGGTCAATATAAATGAGGAAAGGCAATGTATTAGGGATTAGATGGAGTATTATTTAAAAAGGTCTTACGTGTTTCAGATGAAGATATATTAAAAATAACACTTGCAGAAAATAGTTCATACAACAAATGTTTCCAAAACAGATATACCGTGCGATGTAGATGATGCAAACAATGTATCATGGATGTAAGAAATGTTGAGAGAAGACATAATAGGTCTAAGTCAGAAGCCATCTTTTTCTTTTCAGTTTTTTTATTGGGACAAGCTAAATATTCAGTAGGCAAGAATCTCAATTTTTCTTTTCATTTTTTTCATTTTTTATTGTCTTGCCTATCATCTCGCCTGTTTGTCTTCTTTCCTAACCTTCAAGTTTCCTGCTCAGTTTATCTTTTGGGTCAACCAATGCATTACTTTTGCTATGTATTCAGTGGTAATAAATGGTGAGTTGGTAGGGTTCTTTAAAGGAGAAAGGGGCTGAGACAAGGCGACCCAATTTCCCCACATCTCTTTGTCATGGTAATGAAAGGGCTTTATTCTATTCTTTAGAGAAGAATTGCTCAGAGCCAGTTCACCTACCATCCTAGATGTGCCAGGCTATTACATATTTCTTACCTTGCTTTTGCTCATGAACTGTTCATCTTGGCTGGAGCAGATTATCCTTCAGTAAGGGTTCTCGAAGAGGCTTTGGATTAATTTTACTATTCCTCAGGATTGGAGCCTAATTTACAGAAGAGCAAACTTTTCTTTTCTGGTGTCTATGCTACAACTAAAACTGCTATTCTTTAGACGCTACCTAGGAGTGCCTCTCATTTCAACTAAACTCAAATATGAGGACTGTGTGCAGTTGAAGGAACAAACACAACAAAGAATTAATAGATGGTCTAATAGAATGTTGTCTTTAGGTGGTAGGGCTCTCCTCATTCAACCAGTCTTATTCAACATGCAAACTTTTTGGTGTTCCTTGTATATTTTACCAAAGAATATTTTGAGAGAAATTGAGGCTATCCTTAAGAATTTTATGTGGTCTGGTCTTAATCTCAAAAGAGCAGGAGCCAAAGTCAAATGGTTGGCAGTGTGCACCCCAAAAGCTTAAGGTGGACTGGGGTTAAAGTCTCTTACTATTTGGAATAATGCTACTATGATGAGGCACTTGTGGCCTTATGTAAAAAATAAGACACTTTATGGGTGCCATCATATATAGGTTTGAGATTTTTTTAAATGGAGGTAAACATAAAACAAATAGAATGTAGCAAAGCGTGCCATCATATTTTTTGTTTACTTTGTATTCTTTAGGTAGTTATGTAAATATCGAAGCCTACAAGCCATGAACAGGACGGTTTGTTTTGAACTAGCAGTTGTACCAAGTTTGTTTGAGAAAACATCATCATACTATATAAATAGTTCATCAAAAAAGTTTTTATTTTTTCCTTGTTAGGCTTTTCAAGAAAAATGAATCTTTTAAGAAGTATACATTTGAGGTCCATTTAATATCGTTGCTTAACAGCGACATTTTAACATTTTGTGACCTACTTAATGTTGTTCTCTGCCTTAAGATTTTCCCAAAACTCCTCTCAAAGAAGTTGAAATATCCTAGTGGGAGATCTTTCGTGTCCCAAACATGACATTAATCATTTTCTTATCTTTTTTTATAACCAGGTTTTTGGGTTCATTTGTGCGCAACCCAACTAATTAATTTCGGGCTCCTACAGTTAATGGCCGGACAAATTCCCCAATGGCTTCAAAGTTAGGAATGTTTGGGCTTCCGTGGGATTCAAAACTACAACTACATAAAGAGAAACTACTTAAATTCAATCAAAGTTATGAATGCAATTTTTTCTACTTTGGGTTGCATACAACACTTCCAAATTAAATCACAGGATTCTCACTACAGACCGAGTAAACTTTGCAACACAAAACCCAATAACACAACTACAAACACCGAAAAACACACACATCTCACTACAGATCGAGTAAACTAACCTGATGAACTGGTGATGGCAATGGCAATGTTCAAAGCTTGGACGATTGAAGGTAGCGTCTCCAGAGTAGACGATTCAAACGGAGGCGAAGGAGGGAGTTGGGGAACCACGTCGCCTGTTGAATGGGAGAGAGTAGGGAGAAGTCTTGAGAGGCTGGGGAGCACAGATGATTTTCTGCCGGACCAAACCCTAGAAGACTGCTTCATATGTCAGGAGAATGGAAAAGAGGGAAAAAAGAGAGAAGGAAAAAGGGAAACATTGGGACGAACAGGAAGGGAACAGTGTCTCGTTTTTTATCAAAGGGCAAATTTGTCCACTCACATCATGCTGAATACCTCATACCATGTATTGGTAATATTGCTTCCAGGTGCCATGTCTTGGTAATTTGGAAACTTCAGACCATGGGTTGGTGATTATTTCCAGTCCACACCGCCTGTGGGTAATTTTCCCTTTTGAGAACCGATCACAGATGTCCTTCCGCCTGTACCAAAATATTCGAAAATCCTATATGTACCGACCAAAAATGTAGGGAAATCGTACAGACAGCCGCGCGCGGCCGTCTCAGGCCACCGGACGGCCGATCCGAGCCGTCCAAAATTTTTTTTAAAAAAAACGAGGGGCCTAACATGGGAATCAACGGCATCCGATGTGTGTAGGGTGCTTGATCTACATATATACACGAAAAATAAGGTGTTTAGATCAAGCACCATACACACATCGGATGCCGTTGATTCCCGCGAGGGGCCCTTCGGTTTTTTTTTTTTAAATTTTTGGACGGCTCGGATCGGCCGTCCGGTGGCCGGAGACGACCGCGCGCGGCCGTCGGTAGGAAACCGTCGGTGCAAATAGCACAACTCCAAAATATTTGGTGTCTTTGTCACTCTTGAAACCTTCTACTAGTATGGAATACTTCCGCGCACTAGGGAGCTTCTCCGAGTTGGTGAGGTAGCGTTTGACATGTTCAACTTTAGCTGTTAATTAACAGTCCCATCCAGATAAGAATTTGGAATCGTGATCCATAATTGTACACAATTGACCCAACGTCTTACTAATTGCAAGGGAGGGAGTTGAGAATTTCACTATGCAGGGGTGGAGGTTTTTTTCAAAGTATTTTGCAAGGGCGAGCCTATATTATTCATAAGGAATTTATTTTTCTATATAATACGAAAGATTTTTTTTTTCTTGCAGAGGCGACTACCCCTACTGGTCTCCTCTGGCTTGCAATAATATAAACTCAGACACACTGAGTTCAAAACTTGGCGACCCCTTGGGGCCAGGTTGCAAAAAAGAAAAATCTCTCTTGTGAATTCCCTAATCCAGGCGTGGGTGATATATATTTGAGCGGACCGGAGAATGGAATAGTCGAGGTGAGCACAAACTGACCCGGACAAACCCCTGATTGTCGAACAAAAACGAAAAAGAAAATGGTTCGATGATGCATTGATACTGTATTTATATATGGGCCCGATTGGATCCGGTATTAGATGGGTGTTTTGGCTTATACCCCGGATAAGGGCTTGAGGTGACAGATTTTGCAAGGTTGGATGCCAATTGTTGTCCTGTATTAGCTAATCCCGGTGTTATTTTATCCCGGGTTCGGGGGATAAATTATTGACACCCCTGGGGGTAGCAATAGATTATCCGGCCTAATACACCCGGAATTTGACCATTCTACCCTTCCTCATCCCCCTTTTCATCTGACCTCTTCACACACACACACACACACACACACACACACACAAACAGAGTCGATTTTGGCCGGAGTTGGCCGATTTACAGATTATGTACAAATATCCATTCACAGTTCTATCAAACCCCAACTTATAGATTCTTGATAAACTGCATTTTGCACAAAATAAACTAATCCCAAACTTGAACATCATCTTCGTAATCTGTCGTCCTCAAAAATCCCATCCGATCGTTGCCGTTGTCTTCAAAATCCGACCGTTGCCATCGTCGTGTGCTATGGGAAAAGGTGCAGATCGTCGGTGGGGGGTGGGTCAATCGGAGAGAGAGAGAGAAAGAGAGAGAGAGGTGGGTCGGTGGGTTTTGTTAAATGGTGGAGAGGTGGGTTGTGTGCTATGGGAAAATGTGAGTTTTGATATTTAAAGAAAATGTTTGAGTTTTGATTTTTTGAATTATTAAATTAATTAATTTATAAGTACATGTATGTGCTGTAGTTAAATGGTTATATGTGGTTACAATAAAGCACTTGGAAAAAAAATAGATTTTTATTTTTTTAATATTAAATTAATTCAATTATTATTAAAAAAATTATTATTGCTTAATCGTGAAAAAGTAATTAATTTAATTCGATTTTGCAATTTGCATGTTTAATGTAATGAATAATCAAATTAAACACTGCACTGGGGCAAATGAGTCATTTGACAATTTTTTACATCATACACCCTTCCTTATACACCCATTTATCCTCCATCCAAACGGCGTATTATTTTATACCATTTCTCTGATACATTATCCAAACCATTTACTTTTTAATACACCCTCTATAAATATCACATCAATGTGGGTCCTTCTTTCTTAACTAATACCCCTTACTATCTTATCCTCTCATAAATAATACACTCAAAACTCATATGGCATCCAATCGTGCCCTATAGTCCAAATGCAGGACCCATTTGATGCAGTTGATGCATCACTCCACTCACGTTATCGTCACAGTTACATCTACGAAAACGGGGAAGACAGGCAAAAGACTCCCGCCAAAGAGTCAAGCACGGCCACTGAAAATTATGGATGCTACAAGAAAATGATAATTAAATACTTTAATAACAACTTAATTGCAAAATACTAGCAGTATCCGCGTGCAGGCAGGAATGAAGTCAGCATTTTAGTTTAAGGGCGGCGAACATAGACACTAACAACTTAAGGGTAGCGAACAATGTAGTTTGGTAGTAAATTAAAAAAAAAAAATCCCAGTATAGTAAAGAAGTATTTTAAAAATGTTGAGGTAGCAATATCAGTACTTGTCCCCTTGGTTTCATCTTTGTGCACGGGTTGTTATTTGTTACAACTAAAAATGAGTCAAATGAGATAATCAAATTCCAAAAATATTCAATTAAGACTACTATTGGATTAGGGTGTTTCCCGTTAGGATTATCCGGAACAAGTTGTTCCTTAACTTATGGGTGTTTCCCGTTAGGATAATCTTATTCCTCTCTTCTTCTCCCTTTTCCCCAACACTTTTTTTATTATTTTATTCTTTCTACCTCCAAAACAAATTTCGTTTATATCTCTCAATAAATAATGTTTTTCATGATTTTGACAACGGGATATTATAGATCTAATCAAGAACTATCAAACAAGATCAATATTATATATTTTTGGAGGTTTACATTGAAGGATATAAGCGATTGAAAACTGACAAAAGGGGGAACAACTTATTCTTTACGTGCAACCACCCCAGGTTAAGGAACACCCCCTTATTCCACACAAATTATTCCTAACGGGAAACACCTTAGTATTTTGGAAATTTTACAATATACATCCCGTAAAAGTGTTTATCATATACACCTATTGGCTATTGTGTGGTTGATATTGTGACACTTTATAATAAGAATATAGATTTGTAACATTTTTGTCTATATCGTAACTTTTACATTAACAAATCGTAACTCTCAGCAATAGAATTCATAATATTTTTCTTTAAAGTCATAACATTTTGATACGTCTTCTAATTTTTATACTAAAAAATCGTAACTTTTTAGGATTCGTAACATGAATTTCAGTATAGTTAAACTTCTCAACGAGCTTTACAATATGAACGGTTCTGATTATGAAATTGGGCTAGGTAAATAGCCGAATAATCCAAAACGGAGCGGAGGGGGCAACACACCCCACCTATACCCGTTATACAACAACTTTGCCGTAACTGGGACACTAAGTCAAAATTTTCATGATTTTCCAGGGTCATCAGAAAATGGTACTATGAACCCGGGTAACTGGGACACTAAGTCAAATGTTTCATGATTTTCCACGGTCATCAGAAAATGGTACTATGAACCCGGGTAACTCAAGTGGCAAACAATAGTGAATTGTAAACCCAGACATTTTGAGTTCAAAATTTGGAGATTTCTTGGGGCCAGGTCCCAAAAGAGAAAAAATCTCTCTTGTGAATCCTCGAATTCAGGAGTGGGTGGTCAGTCTTTGCCAAATCGGGGGGGAGAATAGTCGAGGTGTTCGCAAACTAACCCTGACAGATTAACCCCTTACCATCAAACACAAAATGAAAAAAGAAAATGGTACGATGATGCATTGATACAGTATTGATATATTCTCCAAATGCCGGACCCATTTGATGCGATTGATGCTTCACTCCACTCACGTTATTGTCACAAATATATATCTAAGAAAACGGGGAAGACGGGCAAAAGACTCCTGCCAAAGAGTCAAGCATGGCCATTGGAAATTTTGGATGCTACCAGGTAATGATAATTAAATACTTTAAATTAGGATTAATAGCACTAAAATCTCAGAGTATATAATAACATTTATACAATTAAAGCCATATTCTATCATATGGTAGCAAAAGTGTAACATACACCAATAACATGATCAACGGTTATGGACTAAAGAGCATTAAGCAATTGATTTATTTTGCTAAACATTAATGTACGAAAAATAATATCGATTAAAATTAATTTTTAATTTGAAATATTAAAATACCAACATGTGTCACATGACAACCTTGCATAGTGAAAAACGACGTGTATGGCGCTAGTCACGTCACCACGAGGGACGATCGCTTAAATTTCTTGTATGCATAATATAGAAATGGCAAGCAGACAAATAAAATTATTCAAATTTTATTAATAAATCCACACCCCAAGGGGTATGGACAAATTTTACATAAAAACTTTATGGGTGAAACCCACAAAGTTGCAACCTAACTACTATCTCCCTCCCTCGGAGGGGAAGGAATTGGCGGAGCCAGTTGCCCTCGGAAACCCTCCAACTGGTCCCAGTTGGCTACTAGCACCATGCAGACCGTATTCTCCATGACGGAAATTGATTCTGCCATGGACTCCATCTTTGAAGACAGTCCATCAATGGCCGCCTTCAGGCCATCAATGGCCGCCTTCAGGCTTTGCAGTCCTGGCACAACTTTGAGATTTTCTCATTGTTCGCCATCACAATTTGAAAATTGATTATGGAATGAGGAGTAAATCATCACAACTGCTGGTTTTTATAGCACAACTCAGACGGTTCACTAACCGCTTGCTAAACCAATCAGCACGCTTAAAATCAAAGCTGCAATTAAAACTATCATCTCAACTACTTAGACTAATGGAAAGTTACACGGCCGATCATCTCGGGCAGTTCAAACGGTTGCCAAAACTTCAAAAAGATTGGGACGTATATGGCGCTCACCGTGGGCCAGCTCTACTTGTTTAAAACAAATATTAATTCCACGGAATTATCATCCTACGGGAAATATAAGTGCGTCACTTGTTTGGACACAAACAAATAATCCATTAATGGGAGTAGGACTACTACAACCATAATAATAAAGAAGCTTAGGAAAAATTTCCAAGCTCAAAGGACGTAGCACAACTATGCAAAAAAAGAAGCTTAGAAAAAATTTTCAAGCTCAAAAGACGTAGCAGAGCTATGCAATTAAAGAAGCTTAGGAAACAAGCTCAAAAGACGTAGCACAGCTATGCAATTAAAGAAGCTTAGGAAAAATTTCCAAGTTCAAAGAACGTAGCACAGCTATGCAATTAAAGAAGATTAGGAAAAATTTCCAAGCTCAAATGACGTAACACAACTATGCAAATAAAGAAGCTTCGGAAAAATTTTCAAGCTAAAAGGACGTAGCACAGCTATGCAATTAAAGAAGTTCAGAAAAAAATTTCAAGCTCAAGCTCAAAGGACGTAGCACAGCTATGCAATTAAAGAAGTTTAGGAAAAATTTCCAAGCCCAAAGGACATAGCTGTAAGGACGTAGCACAGCTATGCAATTAAAGAAGCTTAAGAAAAATTTTCAAGCTCAAAAGATGTATCACATCTATGCAATTAAAGAAGCTTAGGAAAAATTTCCAAGCTCAAAGGACGTAGCACAGCAGAAAAATTTCCAAGCTCAAAGGACGTAGCACAGCTATGCAAATAAAGAAGCTTAGGAAAAATTTTCAAGCTCAAAGGACGTAGTGCAGCTATGCAAATAATGAAGCCCAGGATAAAATCTCTAGCTTCAAAACGTGGTATTGCTAAAATATATAGCCCTGGCAAAAAGAACAAATCCACAAAAGTCAGTATGCATAACACAATTATGACATACACAAAGACTGTCGAATTTACCATAACTTGGCACAAAAGTGGAAGTACGCTTTCATTGTATCTGTCATATTTTTGAAACGAATAGCCTCCAAAGGGCCACTAAACATGATCTCACTGAGATTATCCCCACAGTTATCAAAAAGAACAAAGTTCTAATAGTCAACCAGCCAGGCGGGAGTAAAGGCCACTCCCAAACAAACACAGTTAAAGTATGAAAGTATTAAAGTGTTTAGTTACAGACCCAGTAAATTGAATGTTTCTTCGGCCATTCAAAGGCCAGAGATTGGAACTTCAGTTACCTGCCCATCACTAGATGATGGGCCAGGAAGTGTTGCAGCTGGAGTTGGAGTTTCAAAAGAGAGAGAGACCTTTTCTGGAGTTTGGAGAAGGGATGTGATCGAAGAGCTCGGAATGGATGTATCTTTGGAGGTCGCATCATCATCTTGGTCCTCCTCCTTCTGTCCCCCGTCTAGACATGAGAGCCCCTCATCATCATCAACCTCAAATTTGGAAAAATCCAAATTAGGGAAAGCCAAGGCAGCACGGCTCTTCATTGCTTCAAACCCATCAAAATACTGCTGGGTTAAGTCTTGACGATACTCAAGGGATTGTAGGAAGAGGGAAATAGCATCCCTACGGGCACTCCTCACTTTTTCCACCATCCCTTGACTTGTGGTCTTACATTTCTCGAGCTCACCATTCCACTCCAGAATTTTCTGCTCCAAGCTCCTAGCAGTTGCCACGGCAACATCTCTCTCCTCTTCCAACCCCCTTTTCAACTGAAGGGCGGCGTCCCTTTCACCAATAATCTTCTTAAGTTCTGCCATCATGGTGGCTGGTGGCTCCCTGCTTTGTGAGCTTCATGTTAGCCTCTGTAAGGGTGACCACCTGTTTCCCCAGGCTATGGCTTTGGGAGGTGAGATATCGGCCACGAGCCGCAGCCTACCAAAAGAGAGAAAGATTCAACAAAGGGAACAACAAACAAATCAATAAATTGCTAAAGCATAAAAGATGAGTCACTACAAGAAAATTTGCATTAGGTGACAAATGAAAATTGTCACAAATTGCATGTTTTTCGTCACAAATAGTATTCGTGACGAAAAAAAATTTGTCGACTAAAGGTTGTCGAGGATTCCTACCTCGTGACGAAATTTGTTTTTCGTCACCTATGGTGTCTTTTGACGACAAAAAAATTTGTCACAAAAAAATCACTTGGTGACGAAATTTTTTTGTCACCTATTATTCTTTTTGATGACGAAATATTTCGTCACCATTGTAATAATTATTTGTCACCCATTTTCAATTTCGTCACTAATTATGGCAGGTGATTGAACAATATAAATACATAGGTGACAAAAAAAGTTTTGTCACCAAAGAAATTAATTAAAAATAATAATTGTGACAAAATATTTTGTCACCTAAAATTTCCAATTAAAGCCAATTAGTGACGAAAGATATAGTCATTGAAAAGTTGATGAGAGAAACATCTTTGGTGATAAAAAAAAATTGTCACCTTAAATATGTGTATAGGAAGTAAAAGTGACAATAAATTGTCACTAACACTCTTCTTACAAGACAATATCATCCTATTCATTTTGGAATTCAATACTCAGCCAAACAAATTAACTATAAATTACACCATAATAGCCAATACATCTTTATAAACCGTTATAATCATGTGCCAAACTAGACATCCATTAACCATAAGAACTATGTATTCTACACCAAATTAATGTCCATTCAACCATAGGATCTAAAGAATCAATATTCCCATGACAAAACATGAAAGGTAGACCATACCATATATGTTCATCATAGTTCGGTAGCATCATTAAAATGAAAAAAGAAGACTCGGAACTTTATCCAAAAAAGGAGTCTTCATAGAAGCATATATCCAGAAAAGAAGACTCGGACCTTCATCCCAAAAAGGAGTCTTCATAGAAGCATATATCCAAAAAAGAAGACTCGGACCTTCATCCCAAAAAGGAGTCTTCATATATCCAAACAAAAAGTCTTCATGGAAGAGCCTATATATACCATCTTCCCCGCTACCAACCTTATGCGTATTCAATCTGCACATAAAAAGTAGGATAAAGTATTTTTTGTTATGATGTTAATAGAACACAAAACATTATGGAAACTTAACAATTTGCACAGTACACCTTATGCGTATTCAATTTGCACACACAAAGTATTTTGGTTATGTGTTGGGTGAGTTGTGTCCACTAAAGGCGTGTGTTGGTGTGAATTGTGTGTGTTGTGTCCACTAAAGGTGTCTTGTGTCCTCTAACGGTGTGGATTTCATTACTGGTGTGTTGTGTGGGTGCCAAGTGAGTTGGAACGCAAAAAATAGCCAAAAACCATCAGCAAAGATCAGCCAAGCAATCCAGAAAATTAAAAGCAGCAACAACAAACATGAGCAACCAAAAACCACAATCACACCACTAGATACAAAGGCCGAAATACAACAAACAAAGCATCAGCCCCCCAACAATATAAAACCAGGAATAGAAATAAAGGAACGCAGACCAAACATCACACAAAGTAGGAATGTGCGCTTGAATAAATGACTGTATAGTTTTCTGCTCCATTATCTACCAAATTGGATATATCTTCTTAACCAAGCACTTGTTATTGCATCATCAAAACCTAGGTATCCCTTTCAGATAATTAATCCTACTTCATTACCACTATTTGGCATTGGTGGATTCTAACAAGTTACATTGGTACGGAGTAGTGGTTATCACTACCACATGCTTCATGTTTAGCTTTTTCCTACCTGGAATGCACTATAGTGATAATCAATCTCTCCCATAATTAGACTTTAACAAGTTTTCCTGCAGTGACAGTATGGCTTGGTAAGTATTTGTGTTGACTTTTTACTGCCACTGTTAGAAAGAAAAACAATACCAAATTCCATGTTCATAGCTTCTGTTATCGTTATACTTTTTTATGGCTCTCCCAAGTATCTAGACTGTATTATGTCTGAAATACCACCAAAATAGATAGCAAATGCCCCAAATTTGAAGGTTAGTCTTATATCCATTCAGTGAGAATTGCTTCATTAAGGTCCATTACCTTCCAATACAATCAAAAATCTACAACCCATTCAGAGAGACAAAGACTGCATTAGGAAGCAAGTACAAAGAAACTATCAAAGAAGAAGAATGGATGAAAGAAGATGAACATTTTCCTTCAGAAAGAAGAGATCAGATAAGTCTGTAAACTCTTGTTTAGTGGAGCCAAAACACCACAAAGGATCAGGAAACAAGAGGGAAATCATAAACCCAACTATAAGAAGAGTTATGTGCAACTTCATAACAACCGAAAACTACTCGGCACAACACCGTAAACTGGTTTTCCTCGAATAGAAGACTACTGAATAGCGGAAACTTTAAATAAATAAATAGCAATATCCTCTGTAGTAACAAGTGCTAGGCTAAGAAGATATATCCTTTTTCTCCTGTGTTTCATAAAATTCCATTTTTAACTTGGTGGTATGCTAATATGGACTTAGGAAACAATAGCAGAGTGCTTTAGAGGACTCTATGATGATGAAGATGACGAAGGTGGACTGCATAAGGTGGAACATGACTGCTACAGGGTAATTCTCTATCAAATCTACTTGGTCTTCTATTAGGAGACAGGCTCGTCATGTTAGATGGGCCAAAGTGGTATGGTTCAAATATGCAGTGCCTAGATGGTCTATCATTCAATGGTTGGCTGTATTAGATAGGTTGTCCACTCTAAATGGGCTTCATAAATGGGGGATTGTCATGGAGTCTCACAAATATGCAGTGCCCCTGTGCCTTTGTAAGTGGTTTTGGCTATGAAACTTAACTTACCCAAAATATATATATATATAAATAAAAATATGATAGGGAAAGCATGATGTACTAACCAACAAGTTGTTAACCGGTGAATCCTTGTTGTTTAAGAAACGCCATAACACTAGCCAAAGTCTTCCCCTGTTCCTCTATCTTATTGTTTGCTGCTTCAATTCCTTCCGCTTGCTCCTGAATTTTTTCAGCTTGCTCTTGCACCTTTCCCTCAAGGTGTGTTACATACTCCCTGTTCACAGTCCTAATAGAGGAGGAAGGCCTAAGGCCAAGTCCCTTCACATAGCCTGACTTTGCCTTAAGTCCTTTAACGGAGAGCTCCTCTTGCGTAATCGGGATTGCACCTTCCTGCGCATTATGTTCAATCTCTATTTGTACCATCTTATCCTGTCATTTTAAAGTAAATGCCAAATTTAAGTTCGGACAATTTAGTAGAGACAAGTTCTAAAAATTTAGAAGACAATAGTACACCACAAAAGTACTTGATACACGTACATAGAGAACTTCGGATTCTGAAGAGATCCATATTTGTGTGTCCTTATTGAAGTGGGTATCCTTGTACATCTCTGTTACCGCGGGCACAACACCTCCATTATCGTGCATCTGATATATTATGTATTCATCAAATGAGTTAATAAAGCATGTTCATATTGTAAAAAGAGTGAAGGCCAATATAATGGAAAACTCACCGCTGCGGCAACCCTAACTGGGAGTGACTTTGATCCACATCTATGTTTTGTCTTAGCCCAAGACCTGTTTTTTTATTTTTTATATTGGCAAAAGAAACATATCGATAAAATAGAAAAGGAGTTACGAAGAGAAGAAACTATTGAACTAACCCAGTTGTTATCGGAATATAAAATATAAATGCCCAGAAGATATCGATAAAATATAAAATAGCCCAATTGTGATTGAACCCAACGGAAATTTCAGACTTAATTTGTCAGTTGGCAGGTATTGAACCCAATTATAATCAGGAAAACAATTAGAAGCCAAGTATATGAAGATTGCATGAGTTCTAATGGAGCTAGCCATGATGATGGAGAATCTAGAATAGCAACATGTCTAGTCCTCTCAGAAGCTGAACCCCGTTTCTTGAATAGCAACATATTGATTACTCTTGAGGGCTACATAGTAGCCAACAAACAACAATAACAGACTTCTAAGTACTAAATAGAAGCCAGCAATACAGGAACAACAGTAGCATTGTAGAATTGAAGGAAAAAATGCAGAAATTTGAAGAGGAAAATGCAGAATTGAAGAGGTATATGGTAGAAAATGAGGAGAAAATTGACTCATTGATGAACCTTGTACAAAAGCTAAGTGGAGAGGTGCAACAATTGTCCACACAAAACCAAGAAGCAATCAAGAGAAGTGAGGAGTTGGTGAATCTCTCAACACTATCTTGTCGAAAAGAATGGCACCAACAGCTACTTGTATTGTCTTTGCTTGTCATTTGTATAGCCATGCTTTATAAGTATTGTAATGTGGTTCAACATGGCAAATTCCTAGCATTGCCATGAGAAGCACCTATGTACTGAAAATGGCACATCCAGTCCAAATGCCTAGTAGCTATCTGTAATGTTGTTCTATATGAATGAATGAAGTGTTTCCTAGCATTATGAATGCAGTTCAAATCCGTAGCATTATGTTTTTTTGATAAGTACTTTGTTTGGACTTGAATTAGTAAACGTATACTCAGTTTTTTGAATTAGAGAGGAAACATGATTGGAATTCCCCCAAGTAGATCAGCAGAGTAGCAAAGCCATATTGAATGTCTAAAGACTGATTAATCTAGGAATTTGATAGCCATAACAGTCCATGAGACCAAATGGCAGGTTTTTCTTCAAAAGAAGCAGCAACAGTTCACAATATAACAGTTTGACAGTCAATATTAAAGACCAAAAAGCTGATGATCCTATAGTTGTGAGCATACATGGATGAAAGCCATGATGAAGACCTAATTCTACAGTTGTAATCCATAAACAGCCATAATGCTGTTGGTGATGTTACTTAGTAAGTGCCATGGGCACAAGGGCAGAAATGAAGGCGCGCAAAAAGGCAGCAGCAAAAGCAGCATTAGAAAAAGGAAGAAAATCAAACCTGTTTGATGTGTTTTTTTCTGATCGCTCCTACAAGACCACAAACCAACAGAGAAAACTATAAGGGTTTCAAGTTTTGGATGTGGTTTTACAATAAAATCCAAGATTAGGATGCTATAACAAGAACCATGACTATTTCTCTCGTGAATGAAATTACCAGCCATTTTGGAACAGTCCACTTCTTAGTAACTAAGCTCGTCCACTGCTCTGGATTGACACCAGCAGGTGGGGTGTTTCTAGCATACTCTTCCCCCCTCGTTTCTTTAAGTTTCTTGTACTTTTTGTGCAAAACGAAGTTGTGATTGCTCAACCTCCGTCCACATTGTGTTGCCACTGCCTTTTCAACATCGATTGGATCTCCTTGCAAGTCAAACTTATCCTGCAATATTTGATGAGTTTAGTAATGACTTGATCCTAAGTTACAAAATTAATACCTTATTTGTAAACTAAGAACTGCTCTAGGTTGACAGCGGCAAGTTTGTGCTATTGTAAAAAAATCGTGTTTACAAGCCTTCATTTGTATAACAGCAAGTTTCTTTAGGTTCTTACTTCTGATAGTGTGAAATGTGAACCAAATGCAACAAAAATTAAACAAAATATGAGAAAGAAGTAGGGGAATCAAATCCTAATCCAGCTTATATCGAGAAACAGGGAAGGAAAATAATCTCCTAATATGGTTCGTTATTTCCTGGATGTAAATGTGCTTTGTCCTTTTATGGACACAATGGACATATTTGTCAATTGCTCTAAACAGAGATGAGAAATCAGGTTAAATACATTTTTGCTTCATGTGTTGTGTGATACTTGAGGGGCTATAGAAGGGAGAAACAACCCTTCTTCTCCAGGTGAATAAAACTAAGTAATGGACTTTAGTTATGGAGGTAACAGTAGTGGCTCAGGTGATGAACAAAAGACCTCGAATAGTCAAAAAGGGAAGCACTATCACCGCCACACTACCTATCAGATACAACAACTTGAGGGGTAAGACATTATTTCCTTGTTGCAGTTTTGTTTTGTGCAATGCTATAGCCATGGCTCTTGAGTCTTGCCAACTTTTCCCCCCATGGGTATGGATTTGTCCTTATTTCTTATTATTATTCTTCTTCTATATGTATGTATTCGTTCTTATATATGTATTTGGAAGAGAGATTCAGATATAGGTCATAGAACTACAGAAGCCATGAGAGGTATCTTAAAGAGAGAGAGAGAGAGAGAGAGAGAGAGAGAGAGAGAGAGAGAGTACCTGCTTGGTTAACCATCTATATAGGTAACGTAGGGCCAAGTAGTGTATATTTTTCCCTCTAATTGCTTTTCATTTACTATATCTGTAAACAATTGTCAGTGGTGCTTTGATGATACTGATACATTCTTTGCTTTGGATTTCTTGAAATTTGTTTGGGCAATGCTGTTTCATCATAGCTTTTGTATTTTGTAGTTTTTAGCTTATTTGGTTGCGTTCGATATTGATCTGATCGTTCCTAAAGCTATGTGTGTCTGTAATAATGGGATTTTCCGATGATGTGAATTAAAGGTTCTTCAAGGAATGCCCACATCCAGGTGATAACCAGTGGTGTCAACTGAATAGGGATCTGGGGCTTGAGCCTAAGTACATTAAGTTTTGGTTTCAAAACAAGAGGACTCAGACAAAGGTTCTCAGTTTTCATCACTCTAACCTTCCGTTTACATGTGCTGTAAATGAAAGAGGGCAGCTGCAAATGAAAGATTAACTGCTGGAAATACTCAGAGTTTACCATTATGCGCTGAAGTATAGGCGCTTTAACACTCTCATCTACTGCCTTCCACCTAGGGACGCCAACGTCTATCACATGTGTGCGAACCTCGACACCAATCCTTGAGGCCAATTGAGCAGCATGCTTTCCTACCGGCGCACGGAATAGTTGTGGAATGGGAACTGGAAGCTTTCCTTGTTTGTCAATGAGTCCTTGAGGTTGAATGCCTCGTGTAGGTCCACGGGTAGTTTGATTGATTTCTGTCACAAAGAAAACAAAACAAGAGTAAATAAAATTGTTTACACCAAATGGCTACATGGGCTAAATGATATGCGATGTTTCCAATCCATCTAGTAAGAGGGAAGGAAAACAACGCCATAGTGGCAGTAACAAAATAGGATAACAGAACAGCAGCAACACTGCTACTGGTCTGACAGAACAGCAGCAACAGTAAGCTTCACACAATAGAGCAGCAGCAGTTGTAGGAAACTGTATTTTGCCCTGGCTTAAAAACAGCAGCCATAATAGAAAATAGTAACCAAAACTCAGTGACTTCATTATGACAAACAGGCAGTAAAGGACGCTATTTGTATCCTAGTCCTCTTAAGCATTTACAAAAGAGATGGCAGTAAATGGAAGTAACTGATAGCTGGTAGTTGGTACCAGTTCGAACAGTCCATTTGCAAAAGAATGGAACATCAGCAGCAGCAGATAACTAACTATTGCTATTTGAGCAGCAAACAACAGCAGCAACAGCAGTAAGCATCAGAATATAAAAGCAAACAGCTATGTACAGCAAACAGCAATAAGCATCAGCAGTAAGAGTCATTCAAAGCAGCTAAAAGAAAACAGCTAGGTACAGCTAGAGTCATTCAAAGCAGCCAAGCAAAGACTAGCGGATCTGAATATGCTCAATGAGACCAGTTACAATAACAGCTACCAAAACAACTAATATACACAGTATTAGCAGAAAAACTCCAGCACATTCAAGTATCATATATTTGGGACACAAGCACATGCACTTTCCAATATTACCTTCCAATAGCACACAAGCACAAATGCCCACCAATGAAAACCAAAAACCCCTCAGATATGATCAAGTGATATGAGGGCAAGTATGATACAGCTATCACAGCCATGCATAGAAACAAACAAAGAATGAAACCCTTGGTACATAGGCAGCTATCACATTACTTCTTTTTTGTAAGGTTATCAATCAATTGTTCTTTTTTCCACAAAAAGTGCACCAGTCATAATTTTACTTAGACTACATAAAACAAGATAATGTAACTGTAAAAATAAACCATATAGTACATTACTTACCGCCATTGTTCTCAGGTAGCACCTCATTTTGTGGCTGTGCAATGGGTGGCAGTGAGGCCTGACTTTCCATGGTGGGATGAGGTGTTGATCGGGTGACCCTCTCAGAGGTCAGAGTTGCACCACATTGTGGCTCTGTATGCGATTGTGCTGGTAGATCACCTGGTGGTATCTCTATGTCCTATAATAATAGAATACAAAATGCACCAGCATTAATACATATTGCACTTCATTCATACGAGAAGATAATAGAAAAAGTACGAGAAGAAAAGATTAAAAAAAAAAGATACATTATTACATCTTGCTCGAAAGAGTCATCAGACTCATTGTTATAGCCATGACCATCCTCATCATTTGATAGTATATAGTTAGGGTCGTCCACCTGATCAGCCCTACCACGCTTCCCATTATCATTGCACACTGGTGCCGAGCCGATCCCATCATAGATGTTGCAATTTTCATAACCCCAAGAGATTCCAATACCTCATTGTTCCTCTTTATTTTCTCATCTCTTATCCTCTCATAATGTGTTTTGTAATGAGTTGCTAGAAAATTAGGCTGGAGCATTACTTTTCCTTGTTTTTTTTTGGTAGGCACTTTTTCTCCTCTAGACATTTCTGCGTAGGAAAACATGTTGAATGACAAGTTGGAAAACACGTTGAAGTCTTTCGTCTTTTCAAGTGGTAGTAGATATATGCTTCAGCATACACTCCAACACAGTTCCTATACAGTCTCCTAATCCCCTTGAGCATATAGCTTTATCTTGTTCCATTAGTTTTGCTTCTCCATGTTTGAGTTTTTTTTTTCGTAATAGTTGTCATCAATCGAAAAAGAAAAAGAAAAGACACCCAACAATCCTACCTCATTGCACTTGTGGGAAGGACATAACCTACACTAAGGGAGTCACATAGCTTATACAACTCAGAGAGCCATAAAGTAGTAGATATATGATGAACTTATGGTGATGAAGAGCAATAAGTTTTATATACCAGGGAATGAAGGCAGCAGACAATAGATTTATAAACCAACGAAAAAAGGACATGGGAAAGATCTACGGAAGATAGTGGCAAACACATTCTGATTTTCGGGCATGTATGCGAGATCGGATGCAAATAATGCAGTGCAGAAAGCTTGCAAAGTGATGCAAATAATGCAATGCAAAAAGAAATTAAAGGCTATCAGATTTGCATCTGTACACTACGCTTGACATCCATTTAGCAAAAATAAATTGCAAAAACCGTAAAACTCCATCTAGAAAACAAGGAACCTTCACAACAAATAGTAAACCAACAGTAAGTTCATTTTTGCTCAGCACAGGTCCCAGGAATTCACTCTCAACACACGTCCCCTGATTTTTTACTATGTTATGTGGAAGTGTTATGACAAACGCGTATTCAGCACATTTTCAATACTCAAAACTTATACTGACAAAAATTGCCCCATCTTAGCTGTTAATCAAAATATCTTGCACCAATGGCAAAAACAATCCTAAGCATAGATGCAGGGTTTGAATGGTGATGGCTCTGGTTTGCAGCATAGGATCCTAGTAGTTTTGTGGCCTGGGAAACAGAAAGGAAGGGTCTGTTTGTGTTGTGCAGCTTGTGCACCCCCACCCGACGACTCTAGGCAAGAGCTGCAAGAGACCCTTACATTTCTGACACCAAAGTAGCAAAGATACAATGCTGATATGCTGACAAAGCGATTGTCCAAAACTGTAGGAAATGGCACGATGGAGGAAATGATAAAAATATGTTTCTACATTTGTTTTGCATGAAAGTTTTCTTCAAGAAGTAAAACACAACGCTAGTTAAAATTAGAGAGCCTTCCATAACTTAAAAGACCAGTATGTTATCCAAATAGTAATAGTATTCAATCAAACATGCTATGCAAAGAATCTGTTAACCACTGCCCATTCAAAAAAAATGCTCAAAATACTCTAGGAAACTTTCATGACGCTCTATGGACACTCGAAGGACCAGTCAGAGGTGCCAAATGAAATAGCAGACTATAGTTAAACTTTACAGAAGGAGACCACCAAACTCTTGATTTCAATGCCATTAAACCACCACACCACAACTTACGAGAGCATCAAATCCATATAATACAGCACTGGTATCAATGATCTATAGACTGATTCTAAGGAAAGAGAGAGACTTTACAGAAAGTCTAAATAAAGAGTCAACTTTTATGCCGTTATGGTTGTATCTATCGACATATAGACATATAAGACCAACCATAGAGGTTCCTCTATCTAAGGTGGCTTCTGTAATGGATCAAACCATGGTGCCTTGGTTTGAAAATCTAAAATGGAAACACGCAAAGACAAACTCTAAGTCAGAAAAGAGAGTACTAAGATCTTTATGTGCAAAACAAATCCAGCAACTTAAAAAATTCATAAAGTAAAAGTAATTTCTGCAAATGTGGAGTGGGATCCATAGTGACTAAAAATGCAGCTCTTCTACTAAAATGGAAGTAATTCGCTGTCAAAAAATTTCGGATGCAAAACTTGGATTTCAACTGCTGTTGGTAATATTTTCTCAATTGTCTGGAGGGTCCAGGAGAGATATTGTGCGGAACCCAAATGTTCCATGAGAATTTTGAATTGAAAACTGGGTGAGGAAACTTAGGGAGATTTTGGGAGAACCATGATTGGGAAGTACTTGTTGTAAAGAAACTTCTCCAAAAATAAACCCATTGTCTTTGGGAATGAATCATTATTCATGGTGACAGCTAAGGACTGTTACGTAGAATTTTCTCTTTACAAGACATAAATTCCTCCAGAAGGACGAAGGCCTTAAGGTGTAGTTGGATAGTATAGGAACCATAAGAAATATGTGTGGGCTTCGGATACAGAAGCATCCTTCTACAGGGCTTTCATCTTAACCATGAAGCTGGGCATTCAATGCTTAGACTCGTTTCGAAAGGTTCAATCCCTTCCCTATGGGAGAGAACTTCATCAATAAAACAAAGAAAAAACAGAAGGCAACACTACCAAAGCTAGTAAGCTACAGCATAGATACAACGCAAAGAAGACACACAATCCAACTATAACCGTAGAACCTTGCCAGAAAACAATACAATATAAAGACAGACAAACCATGGAGAGAACTCCATGAATAAAACAGAGAATAGCAGTCTCATAAAGAAAAGAATATTACATCCAATGGGAAAATTGAATGAGCCCATAGCCATCACAAACCAATCTTCCTGCACATAAGTGTACAATACACCACTACAAGGCATAAATCAACACCAAGTTGGTGATGCAGGGAAGCGAATAAGAAAACTGATGATCGAAGCGACAAGGACAATCACAAACACAACAGTTTAGAGAAACTCTCTCTCTAACTCTTTTCTTTACCAATAATCAACTGCCCAGCCCTAAGGCAGAAAAATCGAATAACTAGGTAGCAACCCTAACCCTAGAAAACATAAAGAAACAAAACCGAAATTATTACAGACCCATAAAATAGAGGAGAAAACAAGACTTCAGAAAAAAGAACGGGCTGAAACGAACTTTCCTACGGAAAGTTATAAGAGCGCAAAAAGTGGCCCAAAAACGAAACGAAGGCCCGTTTGGAGTCCTAAACGGTCTCAGAAGGCTAAAAACCACACGGCACATGGCTAAAGCCATGTGTTCTGCCCGTTGGCCCGTTTCGAACCAAACCCAAGAGGGCCCGTCGCCTAAATTCACGGTCCATTATTTACGAAAATACCGGTTAGTACAAATCCTCTTGGCAACACTTGACCAATTCCGTATGAAACCTTGCCAGTAATGCATGACATCAATGTTGATCTTTAAAGCTAGCAGACTGAATTAGATATCAGCAGAATTATATTCCAAACAAGGACTACAAATCAGCACCACAACTCTCACACTAAGAACATAGCAGCTAAGTTTTGACACTACGCATATGCAGAAACAAGGACTACGCATATGCAGAAACCTTTCTTCATCACTTCACCTAGCTTGGACAATGTCCCCCGAAACCCAAAAGCAAACGACTGTATTCTACCTATTTTAGACACTCAATTTCTGTCATGCTTTGCTATTTCTCCAAAGAAAAATTTGCAACCTAATCAACAAAAATCAAGGGGAATAGAGAGATACGAAGAGAGAGAGAGAGAGAGGGAGAGAGAGAGAGCGCGCTCACTTGAGTCGGGAAACTGATGATTGGTGATGCCGCTGCAAGAAAAAAGGAATGCAGTTAAGAAATTGGGATGAAAGTGATGAAGGGGACCCATAGAGGAGAAGAGAGAGAGAGAAGACAGAACACCATACCTTGAGAGAGAGAGACAGAGAGAGAGAGGCGAAGTTGCAGAGATGGAGGCTGGGGAACAGTCCGAGAGAGATGGAGTGGTTTGATGCTAATGAAGGGGGAACTTTGGGATGAACGCCCAAAATTTTTCCCTGAAACCCGCCAAAATTTTTCGCCCCTGTTTTTTTTTTTTTTAATTGTTTAAATCCCCCTTTAAAATGGAAGACAAAAAGAATTTGTCACCCAAAGCATTTCCTTTTGTGAGGAATTATTTCGTCACGAAATGGTTGCAAGTATATGTAGAGGAAATGGATTGGTGACGAAATTTATTTTTTCGTCACCTTATATTTTTTTGTCCACTCTTTTGCTAACAAATTTTTTTTTTTGTCACTGATTAACTGTTTTTGGTGACAAAATAAATTTTCCTCACCTTAAATTTTTTTGCCCTCTTAATTGTTGACGAAAAATTATTTTCCTCACAAAATAGGTATATTTGGAGACAAAAACTATTTTCGTCACCACCATTTCGTCACATATTCTCATTTTTCTTGTAGTGAGTATATCATGGCCAACTCGACCAACATTTGCTCCCCAACAGCCTGGAGAGACATCTCGGCCATTAAATCTTTATCAGTTGTACTCAACAGCCTAGAAGCACGCTCAAGAGCCTCTTGGTAGTTACCCAACACAGAGGGGCCAATAGAAGCCTTCCTCTTTTTAGCAAGAGGGGTACTCTCCACAGCTGCTCCCTTCGCCTTTCTTTTTGATCTCTCAGCCTCTTCTTCAACAATTTGCTCAACCACTAAGTCAAGAGCAGGGTCATTAGAAAGATTGGCATCCAGAAAGCTATCAACATTTAGCTCTTTCTGGAGACGAAAGCTCTTCCTTTTTGGAGCTACGGCCCCAAACGATTGTTTTGCTCTCTCAGCCTTAAGTTGGGCCAACAAAGCTTTGTCCATTTTCAGTGCCATATCCTCACTTTCTTCTTCTGAAAAGAAAAGAAATGAAAGCAATGTAAAAGTTAGCTAAAAGCATGGTGCCAAATAAAAAACAGAAACTACCTCTAGAGAGTGCTAAGGCCTCATGAGTGGTCTCTGGGCCCAGCAAATAGGTAGCCAACGACTCCGGAGTCACAAGTAGTTCCCAGCTATGAACTATATAGCTTCTAGCTTGCTGTAGCTTCGCTTCCAAGGCAGGGCTCAGAGGAAATGGAGCTCGAGCTACAGAAATATAGAAGAATTCATAAAGATATGAATAAATTCATGAAATTACAGGATTAAAGAAAAGGCAACAGCTTACAATTTGTAATCGGAACCCCCCACCTATTTGGAATCCAAGGGGTATAGGTCTCAATCTCCCAATTAGAGAGTTCCCAACCGTCTCCACCAACAAAAAAGAATTTATCTTTTCAATTCTTGTTTACGTTTGGGAGCACCGTGATTAGCTCCTCCTCACCAGGCCTCTTCGTGAAATAATACCACCCAATGCCACCTGGGGCTTCCTTGACAGAAAATTGATTTAGGAAAGGCTCCTTCGTCAAAGAAATCTGCCCATCCGACATCGCACCCCACAGCCCTGCACAACCTATCAGGAGGCGCCAAGAATTGGGTACTATTTGGCCATGTGTCAAACCAAGAAAACTCAAGATATCCCTCACCACGGTGGGAAAGGGCAGGTGCAGACCTCCTTCTAGGGAACCAGTATAAAGGCAAATTTTGTTCTCAACAGGAGAACAAGCCCTTTCAGAACTAGAAGGTTTCCTAAGGAAACAGACGATGGAATAGAGTATCTAACCCTAAAAACAGCTAACTCTTCATTTGTAATCATAGAAGGGATGTTGGAAGCAGAAAAAACGGGAACGCTACAGGAACCTTGACGAAGAAGCAGGAGGCGACGAGGGCTTAACACTGCTCAATGGCCCTTTGTCGGACGAAACCCTAATATTACCACCATGGTGCAATGATACCTCCTCCTCTTCATATGACCTTTCAACGTTTAGAATAGAGGAAAATTTGATAAATCCCTCAGACATTAGGGTTCCTATGGAGAACTTAGGGTACAATTTAACGGAGAGAAAAAAGAGATCCCGAAAGACCTTGTTTTGAAGAACGATGGAATAAGGGGCAAAATCCTCAATGATGGGGGAGTGAAGGTTGACGGAAACGAAACCGACCAACCTCGCATAGATAAACTCCCTAGGAGCAGCCCACGTTAGGCCTAAAATCTCTACACTGGGGGGATAATCCAGCTTAAACAGAAAAAGAAAGAACAACTGAGAAAAGAAGAACGTACTTAAATGGGATAGGCTCTAGCAGAACAACGAAGAGGATCACTACAACACGAAAGGACTATAGCGAGAAAATATGGCGAGGAAAATGAATTTCCTTGCTAAAAGTATATTATTTGTGAGGAAATTCAATTTTGTCACCTTTTCTAGCGAGGAAAATAGTTTTCCTTGCCAAATGTAACCTTTTTGCGAGGAAATCTTTTTCCTCGCCAAATGTATCTTTTTGATGAGAAAATATTTCGTTACCTTTTTTAGGATTCATTCTTTTTTTATATATAAGTTATTATTAATTATATTCCTATGTATTTTGTAATATCACGACGGTATGACATAATAAACTATACCATTATAAAATTTATTAAAATAAAAAAGTGTTAAAAGGGAACAAATAGTTTTCATCACCAATCGCATTGAACTGGTGAAAAAACTTCATATATTTGTCACTTTTCTTATTCTAATTAGCAATGAAAGATATTTTGAAGTGTAGGTATCGATGATTTTTTTCATAATAATAAAAAACTCAACAGAAGATAAAGTTAAAAACATCTTAAAGTACTGATGTCGTATTTAAAATATCTCGAAGTTGGATCATCACAATTCTATTTTCAGAGCATCTACATAAAAATGCACTATTTCACAAAAAAATACACTATTTCACAAAAAATACACTATTTCATATGTATTGTGCATTCATGCTATAATTTTTTTTTCCGTAAACAGTTTGTTGATTTTTATTTAAACCAACTTTGGTGATTCTAATGGCATTCCTTTATAACCAAATAAATATGTTAAGTATTAATTTCAAATGCAATTTTGTAAGTATCATGGATACTTTTATTTATACATATACATATTGTGCGCGTGTGTGTGTGTGTGTGTGTGTGAGAGAGAGAGAGAAAGAGAGAGAGAGAGAGAGAGAGAGAGAGAGAGAGAGAGAGAGAGAGAGAGAGAGAGAGAGGGCAATTTAAAATTTTAAAAAATTTGTTAAAGATTAAAATTTTTAAAAAGTATTGTTTTAGTGCTTTTAGGATGATCTTATATGAATATTTATAAATTTTGTTCATATTATTATAGCAATGATGACAAAAACTACGAGTCTATAATACCCTTTGTATTTGGCAAAAAAGAAGGTCAAACTCACTTTTAAAATTAGAAAATGAGGGTGATGCTTTTTGTTATTCATAATCTGATATTAAAATATTAGTACTAGGTACAAAGAAATCTTACCCCGAAAAAAGCGATTAGTGGTTGAGATTCATTTTGATATATAGGGTCCCACACATCAAATTGAATTTCTACCAGTAGTTGCTCTTTTTGGGGCACTCTGAGGTAAATTTTATTTGTCCCTAACTTTTTCGTTGAAATATATCTCAAGTTTATGACAACAAAAATCCCATTCCTTAAAAGCTAGGACGATCCCATCAAAAAATGAGAATAATAACACATATTATTAGTCCTTCAAAAATTGTTAGTTAGATAAAATTGTTGTGCTAGCAAAAAAATAACTTGTTCAAATAAAGTTCAGACACTGTAAGACTACAAAAAGTAGAAAGGCCAAAATTAATGTCGAAAAAATTAATTTGGAGTGGTGACAGAGATAATATATAAATAAAGTTTCACCAATTTCACAGAAAGTACAATGTAGTGCGGTTGGTAGTTGCTTCGCGCCTTATAGGAGAGGAACAAGGTTCGATTACCAGGAGCTGCAAAAAACGCGGAGAGATAACTTTTGTTTTGGGATTCTTTTTGTTTAGCGAGGAAAAAATTTCCTCGCCTATTGTTTGTAGTAACAAATTTGTAGCCTATTTGACGACAAATGGTATTTGCGAGGAAAACATTTAGCGAGGAAAAAATTCCTCGCAACACGTCAAAATAGGCAAGGAATTTTTTTTCCTTGCTAATGCTTTTTGTGACAACGGTTTAGCGACGAAAACTGGCGACGAAAATTTTCCTCGCTAATACAATTTGCGAGGAAACTAAATCCTCACTATAGCCCTTTCGTGTTGTAGTGGATCGACGAAGAAAGACCTCACTAAGGAAATCGCCTGGGTAAGTTCGAATGCTTCTTGGATAGAGATTGATCAGAACGAGAAGAAGCTTAAGGGCTAAGCATCAATCCCCAAAAACACAACTTAATCTTCGTCATCGGAAGAGCAAGAATCTTGACACCTGTCCCATGATGTGACTCGCACATTTAAAATCCTCAGCAAAAGAAAAAGAGCGGTAACCGCCATTTAGGTCTAACTAATGTTCCCTACCTCTAGGGAAAAGCTGGAGCTTGAAAACAGAGGAGTACCTAATAAGTATGATAGACCTAAGGAGCTCAGCATTACAAGAACTACAGACCTGTGGAGTATAAGCTAACCTCACCAGGACCCCTCTAGGAACCTACCTGGGACAGAGCCAGGATTTGCCAGGTCCGTCCTCCAGATGAAGCTGGAAAGAGGTCCAAGGACCAGCTCCAGCCCCTAGCTATAAATATTATCCACGGAATATACCTATTCCAATAAAGATACCATGCTTAGAAACCCAAATCCTAAGGGATAAAGGAATGCTGACGATAAGATAAGCATGAAATGCCAATGATAACCACAATCAGAGATGGATAGGGATTCCAGGCTGAGGCCGGATGGACATGGAGTCCCAGCTAAAGTAGGACTCCGCACTCTTTAATGAGACGATCCGAAATCCCCGGGATATAGTCCTACAAGGACTCAACCTCTTATCAAAATGCCTATAAATATGACAGTAGAACTCCAATAAAAGGTACGCACCTCCCAATCGAGAATCTCCATTCTCTCTAAATAAACAAGTATTCTACTGACTTAGGCATCGGAGGGTGGTTGGCACACCACCACATCGGTGACTCAAGCTCTTGCTTTGTCTTGCAAGTTCAGGTCGGAGTTAACGACAAAGCTGATTCATCAATACCCTTGGGACTGATGATGAATGAAGGAGCCTTGGAGACACTGCACAGCCACCCGCTAAGTTTACTTCGAAATTAGTTTTTCTGAATGGGGCTATTTACTGGATAGGCTTTCAAGATTCATGGCTCATTCGCTATTTCGATATCGAGAAAGAGCAGTTCGGGAGTTTCCCCTTGCCTTCTCACATTGGTGACGCTTGCAAGTATCTTGGGGTTGTGGATGAGCATCGTGGTATTTTACTATGGGGCATTCCTTTTGCTTATTTACCATGCCTCTTCTCTACAATGGATGCCTTGACGTGACAATATTAAAATTTTTGAGTTAAGGTACTGTTGCTTTATATCACTTCATCATGAGTTTGTTTAGTTTGAAGAATGTTATTTGATTTTGAAATTAGTTTTCAGGTGTTACTTGAGCCTTTCCTGAGTCAGTGGTCAAAACCAAGACTAACTGCTGCTAGACCGAAACTGAATGGTTGCGGGGCAGTATAACAGCAAGCAATTCCATTACTTACGATAGTTTAGTGAGTTGTTGACAAATGACAACCTCTTAAATTGGAAACCGACGATCTACGAGCGAGGAGCTATTTTACATGGGCTTGTTGTTATGCGGGTTGAGTTGTGGTGTGTAGGTATATGTATAAGTGTTGAATCCATCTAATTTCCATCTCAAGTACACGAACTACACCAATACAATAGTTCGAGTGTAATCCAAGAGTTTCTTTTTATGGTTCATGATAAATAAAAAAAATCAACTTATGTTTGATAAGTGAATGTCCAATTCATTCTTGCACATTGGTCTCATACGCTTATCTGAATGTTGAACAGTGGCTATGGAGCACAGACACTTCTATTCTACCTACTTGTTATATCTGTGTCGGACACTTTGAGGACACTTGTGGGTTTGTCTAATAAATTTAATTATCTTTAAGCAGTTTAAGCAGGGGACACCTGCGTCTCATTTTTGACATGGATGGAAACATTATAGGGATCAATTTATACTAGTGAAGCTTATTTCGCAGGCATGATACTCCAAAAATGTGAAGAAAATAGTGCAAGTAAATGAATTGTGATCAAACAAAACCCTCGTTCAACTTGTAGTTTTATAAAGGAAACAATAAGAATTCTAGAGATACTATTGGTTTTGGGTATTTCGGGATGAAATGTTCATATGAATAATAACTAAATATCTATCATTATATGTATACATAAACTTTGCCGTGTACCCCGCCATGCGTGTGTCCTGATTTATGTATAATTGATGTGTCCCATGTTTGTATTCGTGTCAATGTCTGTATTCGTGCTTCCTAATTTATAATTGTAGTATCCATGTCTGTGTCCACGTCAATGTTTGTATCCGTGCTTTTTAGTTTATCCATCTAGAAGAATGAATGTACCAGGGAGGAGGGGAGTGGCCCGGGCACCGGTCTCGAGAGATAGCTCATGATCTTGAATGTTAATTTTTCACCCACTGACAACCTTATGCTTGCTTGAGTAGGTGAGAAATTCATGACATTTAATAGTTGCTAGTACTGATGGTACATGCTTTCCTGCTTTGTGGCCCTTTTTTATTTTCTGATTGCCATCATTCTTGGTATATAGTAATCATAAATTCTCAAACGAATGTGTAAAATTCCAACACAATGTCGAACTACTGTTATTTCAATTTTCATTTGTATGGAAATTTGTTTTCTTGGCAGTTATACTCATTCTTTCAAAGAGATCTTGGGTTGTTGGTTTTGGACCTTTTTAGCGAGAAAGCCATTTTATTTTGCTAGTTACGGACTTTATATTTATTCAAAGAAAGGGGTCATTGGTTCAGTGGTCAAAGATCTACCTATTGAGGCTGTGGCTGTGTGTTTGAACCTGGGGAATCTACTTTACATACAGTATCAATGGTTAGGTTTATTTGGAGACAAAAAAATGTGTCGAAGGTTAGTTTGTAGTCAATCTACCCCCCTTTTAGACTATCTGTAATGGGTGTAGTTTGAGTATGGAATTAATGTTGAATGTTTGTTGTGTATGTACACTCATCACACACAAACCTAGTAATGCATAAGCCTATAAACTGATGTGCTGCAAGTTGGATAGTACTCCATTGGATACCTTTAAAAGCTGCTACAGTAATTTAAACGTAACTTCAAAAATAGATACACAACCACTCCTTTTGGCAGTATAGCTACGAAAATTTGAGGTAGATCGATTCTGAACTCTCCTGCATGACCTATAGAATGTAGAGAAAATTCATCTTGATTTACATTTTTTATTTTTGCCTTCTTTCTATGAAGTTGTATGGTTGGGGCAATCTATAGTATCACTGTATTTGTGCATTGCTTGTGGGAAAACTTCTTGTCTGTTCTGAAATCGTTCATGTACAAGGCCACAAGGGTGACCTACTTGATTTTGTGACAGATATATACCCTCTTTGTTTCTTTTTAAGTGTCAACTATAGTTTTGCGTGTCATTTTCAATTACTTATATCTTTCAACGTATATTATATTTTATGTGTTTAAAATCATTGTCTTATAGAAATAATTGAGATCTATCAAACAAGATCTATATTGCATATTTTTAATAATATATACATTGGTGTACCAAAAAAATAATATATCAATTGAAAAATATAGACAATTGAAAATGACACGCAAAACCGTAGTGACCATTAAAAAGGGACGGAGGAAGTATTATGTAATTGAAAGGAACCTTTAAAAAAGCTTAATAGAAGGACAAGTGGGGCTTTTTCGTTTAGTTGGTCTTTTCTATACTCTACATATTCAATAGATTTACTTATTTTTACTTTCTGCTACGATGTATTACAGTGGGGGCAATGAGGCTATTTTTTTGGAACTATTTACTTGTATGAAAGCTTCATTATTAAAGAATTACAACTAAGGTGTGTCATCCAATCTGTGATAGGTTTGAGTAAATCCTGGGGTCATTCATGTAAAATGGTGACCTATAAGGTGTCGTAAAACTTAAAGGAAACACTTTATGAAAGATACTATGTTTTTATTTGTCTCATTATTTTAGCTATCATAATAATTAGTCTTGTATGACCTTTAGATTTTATCCAAAATTCAGATGTACAGATCCTGTGATGTGGGGACTTTTTTGAGAGGGAGAAGAAATAACCAGATCATGTTCGATGTTGCTTCAGAAAGCAAAATGTCACCGTTTTGGTGTAGCTGTGTGATGCAGGACAGATTTTTAATTGCTTAAGGATGATCAAACACAAAGAAAATGGGCTGTTTTTGGGGATGTGAACAGTAGACGTGATGAATGACAGATTTGGAATAGGGTTAAGGAAACACAAAGAAAATGGGCTGTTTTTGGGCTGTGAACAGTGGACGTGATGAATGACAGATTTGGAATAGGGTTAAGGAAACACAAAGAAAATGGCTTGTTTTGGCACTGTGAACAGTAAATCGGGAATAGTGACTCGTAAGGAGGAGGAGATGAAGGGTTGGAGAAGGATATGTAACGCCCCTAATTTTGGGTACGTTAAATAGACAATTTTATTAAAAGTCTAAATAGAGTCTGGCTCATTATTATAGCATAACTCTCATAAGAGTACATTTACTAAAACACGGAAGGGAAACTAGGGTTCCTATCTACTGCTCCGCCTGCTCTTCCATCCTAGCCAGCTCCTTGGCTCCGAAAGCTTCAAAGGTATAGAGTTCACCCTGTTCACCTACAATGTCTGACACATTATACCAGCGTCGTCACCAATATAATATGTCAGGGTCACCAAAGGTAACACCATGAGCTACAAAAAACTCAATAAAATAATCCATACCCACTAACCCTTAACTTACAAACATTAGACCATAGAACTAACGATTTTCACGTAGTATATGCATATTTGACAAAACAGTTAACAATGACACATTCACTATCTAAACAAACGTTGGTGTCTATAATTTTCTGAGTTTCTTCTACTCGACATTTCGTAGACCGTGTCACTGGTTTCACCTTTGCTTTACCAAATCAACATTTTCAAAATCATTTTTAACACATCCAACCTCGGTTCCGCCGTTCCGGTTTCCCGAGTATCCTCACAATAGTTCTGCCGTCCCGGGTTCCCATTGGCACACAAAACTTTGCATTGGCTTCTCTCCGTGGATAACCAAGCTACACACCCAACCTCGGTTCCGCCGTTTCGGTCTCCCAAGTATCCTCACAATGGTTCCGCCGTCCCGGGTTCCCATTGGCGAGCGCGCGCGCGCGCACACACACACACCACACAATGGGCTACCATGTCCGGCCACATTGTGGTTTTTAAACCATTTATCTTTTTCAAATCACATATTTGCATTAACCACATCCTCGGTGTCATGTTTCTACTTTCTCAATTTCTGTGTCTCGTTTTCATGTAAATACTCCGCGGTAGGACCTTCGTACACTATAATATAAATCATTCATTGTAATCTTGAAACTAAACTAATAAGATCATCCAACTCTATATTACTTATCATGCTCATATTTATAGAATCACATTCAAACAATTACCATATTCTTAAAGCATAGTGTCACATGGACGGACACCTTTAGAGTGGAAACCACTTATGCTCTGTCACACATTAAAACAAGATATCCTAATAAACATATATACATGCTCTTAACCATCCTAAGATCAAAATACGAATACTTCCGATCAAATTTTTATTTCGAAAATTTGTTCTTTCCTCTTTTTAGGAAAATTCAAAACAACATATGTTTTTTCCGAAAAATAAAGTTGATATATTCAACATAGTATTTCTTTTCAAACCTTTAGTAGAACACTTTTTAAATTCTCATGCATTCAAACATTCAAACAATACACACACTTCTATTTATACTTAGAGTAAATGAGTGCTTAACCTCCGAACCTCGCCTTCAAATAAGGTAGAGAAAAACCCCAAGCGTAGGGCTAGATCGTCGGTAGCATAATAAACCGGTAAGACCAGGATCGTACCACAAGGAATTCGAATATAACTTAATCGGATTGTAGGTTTTATATGGTGGTTTGTGGCGTTTAAGACGGCCAACTTGGTGATGCTTTGAAACGGTGAAAATTGCCAAGGCAAAAGACTAGGAAAATGCTTAATTAACTTAAACGAGGCAAGTCTAGGGATTTTCTAACCCTTGACAAAGGATGTTACCGGTTCTCAATTTGACTCAGGCGAGAGTCACAACTGCGTGCTCACGCCCGGAAGATTTAGCTTTAAAGACTACGTTTATTGAAAGATGTGATTAAACGGAAGCGAACCAACTTGTTTTTAACATTTATCGAACACATAGGAGGCCACGAGTCCTCGATAAGCTGCTTGCCAAGATCGCTTGACTAAACGTCTTACCAAGGAGTTAACACCCCTTGTTTAGACCAAAAATGCAAGTTAAGCTCTATTCCGAGAATCATGCTTTTAAACCCGGTGGTTTGAGAACCGAATAACGACCCTAGTCCTTGGGAAAGAGTATCCCGAGACTCAGCCTAACGACTACTCACACATACTTAAGCATAGAAGATAGTATAAAAACGAGACATGAAGTTTAACCGACGGAAACGAGAATAAACTTGATATTAAAGAGAATCTAGTCCGTAGCTACAGCTTTAATGAACGACAAATTAACAAACGAGAGTTACTTACTTGAGTTCTAGGAAAATTACACTTGAAAAGCTTAAGAAAACATTAATGGAGGAGAGACTGAACTTCTAATGAACTAGAAGATAAAAGAGAGAGAGAGAGAGAGAGAGAGAGAGAGTGTGTGATGGCTATTTATACAAAAATGCATTCTCTCTCTTCAAAAATATCAGAAAATATCCAAAAAGTGGAAACATGCCACAAATGGAAAGTTAAAATCTGTCAAAAAGCATGTCGGTGAGACACCCGTATCGATAATCTAATACTGTATCGATACCGTGCAGCCTTGCTTGAATTCCAAAATTCCCCGTAAAGGAACCGTATCGATACTCTGGATACCGTATCGATACGCAGATAACCGTATCGATACGCTGAAGCCTTCAAAACTCTCTGTTTCAATAAAGTATCGATACTCTAGAATCCGTATCGATATGGTTCTGTTTTCTGGCAGATCAAGATCCTCAAGCCTTGTTTTGCCACCCGATGGCCCATAGCGGCTCCGGCTTCCACGGTTCTTCATACTTAAACCTCGACGACTGATTGCTTCAAAGCCTCGCCTACTTGCTTGCCTTCAAGGGTTGTTTAAGACATCAAAATAAACCCTTTTATTCACGAGTTACCTGAAAAGTTCAACAAAATACCTTAAGCGCAGAAACGCTAAAAACGGCAAATAAGTAAAAAGCAAACAACATAAAACGAGACTAAAAGCACCAAATATCTTACAATATTGGGTGCTTATCACACCCCCCAACCTGAACGTTGCTAGTCCCGAGCAACAAAATATATTACTAAAATTAACGAGCTATGGAAACCTTCTGATAAAACAACTTAGCCCCAAGATTAGCTAGCAAGAGTTCCAAAAACAAATTCATTTCATGCTCGCAACTAACAGCTGAAAACTGAGATGGTACACCTAGCATTAAGCACATTCCAAGTCAAGTACAAAAATCTGTACCCTTAAAGAAAAGGAGGAATACAGGAAAAACAGATGCAATTGCACGCTACAAACCATATCCCAAGGAAAGGGCTCAAAATTAGGCAATGGATAAAAAAAAACAAAACCATGCCTTATATGAGGAGGGCACCTTTAAATAGAATCAGTAACTACAAACCATGGACTAAAGTAACAAGAGAAAACATGCCAAAATTAGATTTGCACATCATCAACAAATGAATCAAAACGGAATAAATGCACACTACAGATCAACTAAAGACTTCATTAAGCTTATATTGACCTTGGTTATCAAAGAACGGTTAGCAAAAAGGGTGGCGGCTATATTCAGGCTCGGTTTATCTACCCCAAGGCCGCCACCAATACCAAACTACCAAGTCAACGGCCACATGCCGGCCAAAACAAAAACTTTTTAAACTACAAGTTACGAGTTCACTAATGAAAGTAAAACAAGATAGGATAGGTGGACTGTCAACCACCAGGCACCCCGACCAAGTATAGGGATTTCAACCTAAACCACCAACTACTCATCATCACCCGACTCCGGCTCCTCTCCGGCTCCTCTCCGGCAAAGTCATCACTGACCTCGGCTTCATCAACGGGCAACGGTGTATAAGGCTCACTTGTAGACCCCTTCTGCCTCCTCAGTACATAATTCAGCTTGTGATCAATCCTCTCCTGCCTCCTAGTATTCTCCCGAATTCCCCTTTTAAGCTTGCGGTGACTGTTCATGGTTGCCACACCCTGGCAGAAAAGCAGCTTTTGCCACACCGATTGCTTGGCACGTTTAGGCGGCATTGAAGTTAGATAGCTACCACCGCGAACACCCTCTTCTCCCAAAGCCCCTCGAGACTGTGAAGCACTCCTAGTTAGGATGCTACTATTAAGAATTCCTGGCTCGAGTTTACCCCATTCCCCATATGCATCTCTTGGAACACCCTTCTCCAAGCAAATTTTGGTAACCATGCACGTGTATGGCATCCTTGTATAGGTGGGAACATTGATTTTAAATTCAACCATTTGACGGAAGATATACTTAGCCCAATCATACACATTCCCTGGTTCCATGAAAAAATAAAGCATTTCACCCTCAATCCTAGCCGGCTTATTCTCAGTACCCATCGGGTTCAATTTGTGATGCACAAACTAGTTGATCAAGCGGTACTCATCCTTAAACTTTCCCGGAATATAAGGAAGCTTGGCTTCCGCCGGATTAGTATATAAAGCCTGATTAACCTCATCCCTCGAGGCAAAATTTTCTCTCGGCACATTAACAGACGCAGCAGGGGGTCGCTCATAGCTCAAAGTTCGAGCAATCACATCGGGGTCTACCACAACATTGACCCGACCAATTTTTGAAGTAATTCTCGCCCCCTTTTCCTCTATTTTCCCAAACTCGGGAACTTTCATGTTTTTATAAAAATCAGACACTAAACCCTTAATATAACTAGGATTTTCACGAAAGAAATAAGCCAAACCTTGAGCAGCGATTCTCTGAACACAAATGTGGTTTGGCCCAATGCTCTCCACGTCGACGTGGCGTTCGTTTTTAACTCCCCTCTTCACAAAACTCTTCTCCCACCTAGCCTGCTTATCAGCTTTAACCTCTTCCAAAGTCCGTTTCCGCCTAGAACCAACCTGGGCCGCTTGTTCCGGATTTTCCATCATTTCCTCTTCCTCCTCAATGTCACAAAGAACATCGTCCCCTTCCTCAGCTTCCGATTGACGTGAGGAAGAAGCCACATTCTGACCCCGAACCCTTGGGGATTTGTTTGCAGCACGCTTGAGTCTAGGCATTTCTAAACTTATGAAAAATTTCTGAAAATTTCGGATTTTAGGGGGGAAAGTAAGGGTTTTCGAATTTTTAGTAGGTAGGGATGAAATTGATGTTAGGAATGCGTTTAGGGTAGATTATGTAGAAGAAATACGAAGTTTTTGGGGGTGTTTGATGGTGGATCGAAGGAAAAAAAATGAAAAGAGAGAGGGAGAGTTCGAAATTACCTTGGATATGGTGTTTGAAACTTGAAACCCATGGTTTAATACTTTAAACTTGGAAAGAAGGTGATTTGGAGTGGATTTGGTGTAGGATTTGTGAGATTTGGTGGTGGATTGGATGTTTTGGGGTTAGGATTTGTGAGAGGTGTGGCGGTTATGGAGGTGAGGAGAGATGGGGATGAGTTTTGGAAGTGAAAGGTCAAACCCTGATCTGTTTTTAAAAACCCAGATTAACGAACCGTATCGATACGCAAAAACCGTATCGATACCGAGGCTGATTCCCCCATAACTCTGTAAGTTACCCGTATCGATACTCTGAAGTTCGTATCGATACGCTGAAGCTTGCAAATGCAAATCCCACTGTTTCAATGAAGTATCGATACGCAGTGAACCGTATCGATACGGTTCTGTTTCCCCTGCATTCCTCCATTTCCAACCCTTTTTGCCAATGCCAATACCCATATGTACCCCACACACACCCAAAACGTCACCTAGAGCCTTGAGAACTTGCCAATCAGCCGTTGAGAAGCAATCCAATCCAACCAAACATCCGGCTTCCTAAGGTTAAGAGTAGGAACGACTCGGACTTGGCTTTTTAATAAGGACAATGAGACTCATATGTGGTTTTATCATACAAAAATGCCCTATATCATATCCTAAGTGCGCCATAGATTCTCAATTGATTAAAAATAGACAATAAACACACTTAGGTATGAACATGAGATGATCTACCCAACTACGAACGGAAAGAGAACAAAAGTGGGATATGGGTAAAACTTGACCAAAACATACTCAAACGTCGTGAATTCCACCTTAGTCCATTCATGCAAGTTACGATATACCAAATTTGCGTTAACGAACTCTTGCGAATAATATTCATAAGCATGAGCCAAGTTGGTTTAATCCACTAATGCTGTAATAATGGAAGGATTGCACTACTAAAAATGAAAAATTTAACCGAAAATATAAATATAAATATATGTCCCTCCCCCCAACTGGAAATATGCTATGCCCTCATAGCATGGAGAACAACAGTAGGGAAAAAGGAACAAAAGAGTGTACCAACGGGGGAATGTCAACCCCCTTATACCTCGACCAAGTTGGAGGCTTTGGTGTCACCGACTCCTTTCATCATCCAAACGGCTTTCAAGGTTGACTCCTTCGGCTCTTCCGACAGAACCACAGCTAGTCACACAGGATCATGGCCAAAGCTTTGTTGGACTAATAACCGTGACACGTAATCGCACCCATGCTTAGGGCTCCTGAATGCCTCAATCACTCTGACAGTAGATCCAATCCACCAAGGCTGGTGTGGTAGCATGTTCACCCTGCAAAAGACTTAAGCTCGAACTACCTACTAAGAGCCAAATGACATTAGAACCGCCCAGCTCGTGTTATCCGGGCGCCAACAAACAGAAGAACAAAGAAAAATAGCAAAGAACACCACCCGATTTTTTCGCAATCTTACGAGTCATACTTTTCTTCCCGTGTCTCACCGGGTAGGCAAAGATACGGGTGGCTATACTAGACCTTCAATTTTGTTACATCACACCCGAAATAAAATTCACCGCTTGACCGCGCCAAGCAATTAAGCCCAGCGTTCCCTATGATCGAAACAAAGTAAGACAAGACAGAGCCTAGCGCCAAAGCACGAGAATATCAAGTCTCACCCAAAGACCTAAACTGCCCCCGATAGGGACATATCTAGTGAGCATGGATCATTAACGGCAAACTACTACAAAGAAGGACTAATAAAAGCCCGATACAATGATGCATTGGTGAAATCTCGTGATTTGAAAATCCCAAAACAATCAAAACACGCAAATATGTACAAGAAACGAACATTGCCCTTACGAACCGGAGCTGGGCACACGATCCTTTTTTTAGTAGCGGCGTGCGAAGCTACAAATACCCAAGTCAATGGTGGGTACCCCCTACCCGGGGGCCGGGTCTGACAAACAGTTAAGTTCAGCGGTTACGCTTTCGCTCTCCGTGCAAATTAAAAGAACACAAAACTATACCGCCGGGCCATCCGTGTAAACGGGGTCGGCCAAAACCTCATCGGGCTCGCCAGCTTCAAAGCCACCAAGGAAAGGCTTAAGGCGTTGACCATTAACTTTGAAAGAGCAACCGTTACTCATGCTTTCTACTTCTATTGCCCCATGAGGGAACACAGTTTTGACAACATAAGGGCCGGTCCAACGTGAGCGCAACTTTTCGGGATGCAAATGCAATCGAGAATTATACAACAATACTTTTTGACCGGGCACAAAGTGTTTAATCACAATTTTATTATCATGCTTGGCTTTGAGTTTAGATTTGTAAGCGCTAGAATGGTCGTAAGCATTGTACCTCAACTCCTCGAGTTCCGTCAATTGGAGCTTACGGCGGGCACCAGCTTTGGCCATATTGAAATTCAGCTTCTTAATGGCCCAATATGCTTTATGCTCAAGCTCTACCGGCAAGTGGCACGCTTTCCCGTAGACCAACCGATACAATGACATCCCCAAGATAGTCTTGTACGCAGTACGGTAAGCCCACAAAGCATCGATCAATCGAGTTGACCAATCCTTGCGGGTAGGATTAACCGTCTTCTCCAAAATATGCTTAATCTCCCGATTCGCCAGCTCCGCTTGGGCATTCGTTTGAGGATGATATGCCGTTGTAACTTTGTGAATGATGGCATACTTCCGCATGAGGGCCGCAATGGACTGATTACAAAAGTGAGATCTTTGATCACTGATGATAGCCCTCGGCATCCCAAACCGTGATAAAATGTACTCCTGGAGAAACTCCACTACAACTTGGGTGTCATTGGTACGAGTGGGGATGGCTTCCACCCACTTGGAGACATAGTCAACGGCCAACAAGATGTAGAGGTACCCAAAAGATGTAGGAAACGGCCCCATGAAGTCGATACCCCAGCAATCAAACACTTCAATAATCAAGATGGGCGTAAGCGGCATCTCATTCCGTCGCGTCACACACCCCAAAAGTTGACAGCGTGCACACGCCCGGCAGAAAAGCAAAAGTATCCTTATACAACTGTGGCCAGTAGAACCCGCTTTGCAAAATCTTGGCGGCGGTCTTCTTGAATGAGAAATGGCCGCCACAGGCCTCTATATGGCAAAATTTAATAACACTCTGTTGCTCAGAATCAGGCACACAACGGCGAACAAGTTGGTCGGCGCAATACTTGAACAAATATGGGTCGTCATAGGAAAACCGTTTCACCTCCGCTAAAAATCGACGCTGCTCTTGCAAATTCCAATGGGCAGGCATCAGACCGGTAACCAAGTAGTTCACAATATCCGCATACCATGGAGCCGTGGAGATTCCAAATAACTGCTCATCGGGAAAAGAGTCACCGATAGGAATGTGCGATGTATGATCTTCGAATTCTAGCTTAGACAAGTGATTGGCCACCACATTCTCTACACCCTTCTTATCCTTAATAGTGAGGTCAAACTCTTGTAGGAGTAAAATCCACCGGATCAATCTCGCCTTGGCATCCTGCTTCGTAAAAAGGTACTTGAGAGCGGAATGATCGGTGTACACGGTGATCGGAGCTCCCACTAGATAAGACCGAAACTTGTCCAACGCAAAGACTATGGCAAGCAACTCCTTCTCCGTAGTCGAATAGTTCATTTGAGCCTTATTGAGCATCTTACTTGCATAGTAGATGACGTACGGCTCTTTCCCTCTCCGTTGGCCCAAAACAGCTCCAACAGCGTAATCACTGGCGTCACACATCAGCTCGAAGGGCAATTCCCAATCCGGAGATCGCACAATAGGTGGAGAAGTGAGACTTGACTTTAACTTGGCGAAGGCGGCCTCGCAAGCCGGAGTCCACTCGAACAGCACGTCTTTGGCGAGCAGATGGCACAAAGGCCGGGCAATTGCACTAAAATCTTTGATGAACTGCCGATAGAAACCGGCATGTCCCAAAAAGGAGCGGATGTCCTTCAAACACTTTGGGGTGGGGAGATTACCAATTAAGTCAATTTTTGCCCGGTCCACCTCAATACCCTTTGAAGATACAATATGGCCAAGGACAATGCCTTCGGACACCATTAAGTGACATTTCTCCCAATTTAGCACTAGGTTCTTTTCCTCGCACCGGGCTAACACTAATCCCAAGTTGGTAAGACAAGCCTCAAAAGAGTCACCAAAAACTGAGAAGTCGTCCATGAACACTTCCATAATTTTCTCCACCATGTCACTGAATAAACCCATAATACACTGCGAGAAGGTACCAGGGGCATTGCGAAGCCCGAACGGCATACGACGATAAGCAAAGGTCCCGAATGGGCACGTGAAAGTAGTCTTCTCTTGATCTTCCAAGGCCACCTCAATCTGATTATAACCGGAGTACCCGTCCAAAAAGCAGTAAAACTTGTGCCCGGCCACTCTCTCCAAAATTTGATCTATAAAGGGAAGGGGAAAATGGTCCTTTCTTGTACTGGCGTTCAGCTTCCGATAATCAATGCACACCCTCCAACCAGTCTGAACACGCATTGGAGTAAGCTCATCCTTGTCATTTCTCACCATAGTCACCCTAGACTTCTTAGGTACCACTTGTATCGGGCTCACCCACTTAGAATCCGCTATCGGGTAAATAATGCCAACATCCAACAATTTAAGAACTTCCGCCCGCACGACATCCTTCATAATCGGGTTTAATCGTCATTGAGGCTAGCGAGAGGGCTTAACATCATCCTCCATGTAAATTATGAGAGGAAAGAGATGTATCTATTCCTTTGATATAGGCTATGGACCACCCAATGGCCTTTGAATGCCTCATCAACTTAGCGAGTAATTGAAACTCCCGAAGTTCGGTGAGGGCGGAGGAGATTACCACCGGGTATGTTTGGCCATCACCGAGATTGGCATACTTAAGAGTGGTTGGTAGTGGCTTCAACTCAAGCTTCGGGGGTTCCACAAAAGACGGAACGGCTCGCTTCTCAATCGGGGGTAACTCCTCAAATTTTGGAATCCACGGGTTGATACCACACATCTCCTCCTCATCTAACAAAGAACACAAGTACGCAACCTCGGGGGCATCAAGAAAATCGGCCTCAGAGGAAGTAAGTGCTAGCTCCAACTCATCGTTGCAAATAAATTCATCAACATGATCTTGAACAAGAGAGTCAAGCATGCTAACTCCGCATACATCATCATCATCCCCCAGTTGGCTACCGATGTGGAACATGTTGACTTGCATCTTCATATTACCAAAACTCATATTAAGTCGGCCATCCCGGCAATGGATCACGGCATCTGAAGTTGCTAGGAACGGTCGCCCGAGAATAATTGGAACGGAGGCACGAGCCGCCGGCACTGGACATGTGTCTAAAACCACGAAGTCAACCGGATACACAAATTGATCAACTTGAACAAGAACATCTTCCACCATGCCTTTGGGAATGCGAATACTCCTGTCTGCCAATTGTAAAGTCACCCGAGTTGGCTTCATCTCTCCCAAGCCAAGTTGTTCATAGACCGAGAACAGTAGGAAGTTCACACTTGCCCCCAAGTCGAGAAGAGCTTTTTCACAAACTTTACCCCCGATGGTGATGGATATAGTCGGACACCCTGGATCATTATACTTGGGAGGAAGGGTGGACTGAAAGAGTGAACTTACTTGCTCAGTTAAGAACACCTTCTTTTGCACTTGGAGCTTGCGTTTGTGAGTACATAAGTCCTTCAAAAATTTAGCATAGGACGGAATCTGTTTGATAGCGTCAAGCAAGGGAAGATTGATGGTTACTTGCCTAAGCACATCATAAATATCAGTATTCAGATTTGGCTTGGCAGGCGACTTTAGTCAGTTAGGATATGGAGCGGGAACGGTGAAAGCTTGTGGAACCTCAACTTCTTTGGCTTTTCCCTTCTCTTCTTCCGTAAGAGCTGGTTTGGGAGATTCCCCATTTGGGGTTGTTGGTTTCAATGGTGCCGGAAACGGTAGTAAACTTGGCGTCACTGGCGGCTCCACTTGGGCATTGTCCACTGTCTTCCCACTCCTCAAAGAAATAATAGCCTTGGCTTGCTCGGGGAAAGTCACCGAAGAGCTTCCAAGCAAATTTTGACTTTGAGGGTTTGCCAAAGGTTGAGTAGGAAGCTTCCCTTTCTCTTGTTGTAGAATGCCAATTGACATAGTCAACTTGCCCATTTGATTCCTTATATCGTTCAAAGCTTGAGCAGTTTGCTCGTTGGTAGTAGTTTGCATTTGACAAAACGCATTCATGGTGTCTTCCAAAGATCGTCGAGGAGGAAGCGCTTGAAGTGGAAACTGATTTTGCCCTTGAAATTGGTTTAGCGGTATGAATTCGGGAGGTCCTTGAGCCGGAGCCGTAGGAAACCGTGGCTGACCTTGAAACTGAGGTTGGCGCCAAGTTTGATTCTGAGGAGGAGGAGGACCTTGAGAAGTTGACGAGCCTGCCTCATTCTGGTTACCCCAACAGAAAGCCGGATTAGACCTCAACCCCGGATTGTAAGTATTGGAATATGGATCCCAACGTTGATTCAATGCACACACCTCTTCCGTGGGAAGTTGACTATAATGGTGTCGAAGGGCGGGGATCGTATGACAATTGTCAGTAGAGTGACCCACTGTCTCACAAATGACACAAACTTCTTCCACTTGGCAAACTTCCTTCACTTCTTTCACTTCTTTCATTTGGACCGAATCTAGCTTTATTTTGTCCAACTTTAACGATAATTCGTCCAACCGCGTCTCAAGACCGTTATGCTCGTTCACCGAAAACTTACCGGAGCCTCCCGGTCCTTGATTTCTCATAGCTTGGTCACCCGGATCAATGTGTTGCCAAGTTTGAGCTCTCTCGGCCAAAGCGTCTAAGAATTCCCAAGTGGCGTCGGGATCGTTCCCCATAAAGTCACCGCTCCCCATAGTATCCAAAAGCTGTTTGGACTCCCGATCACAACCTAAATAGAAGTAGTTAATCACAAGATACATGGGAAAATTATGGTGTGGGACAGCTGCAAGTAAATCCTTGTAACGCTCCCAATACTTATAGAAGACCTCTCCATCTTTTTGCTTGAAATTTTGAATTGGATCCATGAGAAGCTTGGTTCGGCTGACCGGGAAGAACTTGGTGGTGAAAACATCCTGGACGTCAGCCCAAGTTAGCAGGGATCAAGGCTTCAAAGAATGGAACCATTGTTTGGCCTTATCTTTGAGCGAGAAAGGGAATAACTTAAGGCGAGCTTGATCTAGCTGTCCCGGCCCTGTCACAAAAGTGCTAACAATGGTCTCAAATTCCCGAATGTGAGCATAAGGATCCTTAAGTTCACGCCTTCGAAATGTCGGTATAACTCGGTGATATTCTGGCTTGAAAGTGAACGCATTGGTGGCGGTGCAATTAGGGACAGCTGTCGGTGAAACGTGTGGACCTCTCTCCGGAGTTAGGTAATCACGCAAAGTACGAGCCGGTTGTTCTGCCATTGGCCTTGACGAAGGTGATAGCTCACGCGGGGGAGAATACGATTGAATAATATTACGAGGCCGTGGAGGAGAAGCAGACCTATGCAGCCGATGGGAAAAAGGGCTACGATAGATATTGAGCATATAACCTGCACACGTTAGTTCAAACAGACTAGAAGGGCTATGCCGCCGCCTCGTTCTCAAACAGTCTCATGGGGTTATGCCACTGCCACGGCTATATAAAAGGATTAGAAACAGTAAAAAGGCAATTGATGCTCAAATTAGCTTCGTTAAACCTCAAGTCGAATTGGTGGCTCAGTTAGAGGTATCCGCTAAGTTGAGTTCAATACACCCAAAAGGAAAATTAAATGGAGTACTTACAGTGGCTTGTCGATCCTCCAAATAAGCTTATAATAAGAAATCCCCGGCAACGGCGCCAAAAATGCTTAACCTCCGAACCTCGCCTTCAAATAAGGTAGAGAAAAACCCCAAGCGTAGGGCTAGATCGTCGATAGCATAATAAACCGGTAAGACCGGGATCGTACCACAGGGAATTCGAATATAACTTAATCGGATTGTAGGTTTTATATGGTGGTTTGTGGCGTTTAAGACGGCCAACTTGGTGATGCTTTGAAACGGTGAAAATTGCCAAGGTAAAAGACTAGGAAAATGCTTAATTAACTTAAAAGAGGCAAGTCTAGGGATTTTCTAACCCTTGACAAAGGATGTTACCGGTTCTCAATTTAACTCAGGCGAGAGTCACAACTGCGTGCTCACGCCCGGAAGATTTAGCTTTAAAAACTATGTTTATTGAAAGATGTGATTAAACGGAGGCGAACCAACTTGTTTTTAACATTTATCGAACACATAGGAGGCCACGAGTCCTCGATAAGCTGCTTGCCAAGACCGCTTGACTAAACGTCTTACCAAGGCGTTAACACCCCTTGTTTAGACCAAAAATGCAAGTTAAGCTCTATTCTGAGAATCATGCTTTTAAACCCGGTGGTTTGAGAACCGAATAACGACCCTAGTCCTTGGGAAAGAGTATATCCCGAGACTCAGCCTAACGACTACTCACACATACTTAAGCATAGAAGAGAGTATAAAAACGAGACATGAAGTTTAACCGACGAAAACGAGAATAAACTTGATATTAAAGAGAATCTAGTCCGTAGCTACAACTTTAATGAACGACAAATTAACAAACGAGAGTTACTTACTTGAGTTCTAGGAAAATTACACTTGAAAAGCTTAAGAAAACATTAATGGAGGAGAGACTGAACTTCTAATGAACTAGAAGATAAAAGAGAGAGAGAGAGAGAGTGTGTGTGTGATGGCTATTTATACAAAAATGCATTCTCTCTCTTCAAAAATATCAGAAAATATCCAAAAAGTGGAAACATGCCACAAATGGAAAGTTAAAATCTGTCAAAAAGCATGTCGGTGAGACACCCGTATCGATACTCTAATACCATATCGATACCGTGCAGCCTTGCTTGAATTCCAAAATTCCCCGTAAAGGAACCGTATCGATACTCTGGAAACCGTATCGATACGCAGATAACCGTATCGATACGCTGAAGCCTTCAAAACTCTATGTTTCAATGAAGTATCGATACTCCAGAATCCGTATCGATACGGTTTTGTTTTCTGGCAGATCAAGATCCTCAAGCCTTATTTTGCCACCCGACGGCCCATAGCGGCTCCGGCTTCCACGGTTCTTCATACTTAAACCTCGACGGCTGACTCCTTCAAAGCCTCACCTACTTGCTTGCCTTCAAGGGTTGTTTAAGACATCAAAACAAACCCTTTTATTCACGAGTTACCTGAAAAGCTCAACAAAATACCTTACGCGCAGAAACGCTAAAAACAGCAAATAAGTAAAAAGCAAACGACATAAAACGAGACTAAAAGCACCAAATATCTTACAATATTGGGTGCTTATCAATGAGTAAGGATAATCTACCGTTCTTCTTGGCGGTAGGGCGGCTACGGGAAGTAAGTCGGCTATCGGACGGAGTAACTTCCTATGGTGATCTTACGATAGTTTTGAAAGACAAAGGTTTCTCTCGAAACTAGTTCTTGACTAAAACTACTAACTTTTGGAATCAAAAGGGTGGTCGAGTGGTGGTTTAGTGGCGGCCTAGGATGAGTTTCTTGAAGAACTCAAGAAGAAACTCAAGAATACCAAGAACAAGTAAGAACACAAGAATTTCTAGAGAGAGAAGTTGGAAGACGTGAAGGTGTGAGTTGAATGCTTGGACAAGGGTCCTATTTATAGCAAAACGTTGGCTCCCCCCCCCCCCCCCCGCCCCTCCCCCCTCATAGCCGAATTCTCTCTCTCTCTCTTTCCCATGGATTTGCTTCATTGTTTGGTCAAATCAAGCATGCCAAGCCTACTCTCACTTGTCATTTCTACTTTAAGCCATAACCTAGGTTATTATGAGGGGTTTTAAAGAACAAAATGATTGGCTAGGTTTGTGTTTAAAGAAGCCTATAAATGGGTTGTCCAAATAGTGTTAGGCTTGAGTGTGAAGTTGGATCAATAGGTACTTAGGTAGCTTGTTTGAGTGACTAAACACATGCACACACTCACTCCTCTCTCCCTCTCTTTCGGCCTCTCTCTCCCCTCCGCTCTCTCAGCCTCTCTCATCTCTCTCTCATTATGTATGTATATGACTATGTGTGTGTGTGTGTGTGTGTATATATATATATACAGTCCATCTCTCGTAAGGACCACCTCATTTTAGTAAAATGCGGACCTCCTATTTTCCGATCGAATTTCGATGATCCGAGCCGCTCAATGTGTTCAGAAAGTGATTTTAATGGTACACGCGAGAAATTAGCAAAAAAAAAGACCGGGAAAGGCTTCATCCGAGCAGTTTTTGTTTATTTTTTATCGAACAATTCAAATAAAAACTGCTCTGATGTAGCTCTTCTCGATCTTTTTTTTTTTCTGATTTCTCGTGAGTACCCTTAAAATTACATTCTGAACACATTAAGCGGCTCGAATCATCGAAATTCGATCGGAAAATGGGAGAAATGAGGAGGTCCGCATTTTAGCTAAAATGAGGACCCTCTCATGGGAGACTGACTCTGTGTGTGTGTGTGTGTATGTGTGTATGTATATGTATATATATATATATATATATATATAAGTACTCTTAAGGACTATGAGGTCTAGTTCACTAAGTCTAGGAAAAGTCATTTCTACTTTAAGCCATAATCTAGGTTATTATGAGGGGTTTTTGGCCTTGTCTTGTCCTAGGATGGCTTGCTTATAAGAATATAAGCACAAAATGATTGGCTAGGTTTGTGTTTAAAGAAGCCTATAAATGAGTTCTCTAAATAGTGTTAGGCCTTGAGTGTGAAGTTGGATCAATAGGTAACTTGATTGAGTGACTAAACACATGCACACACTCACTCTTCTCTCCCTCTCTTTTGGCCTCTCTCTCCCCTCCTCTCTCCTCTCTCTCTCTCCCCCTCTCTCATTATGTATGTATATGACTATGTATATATATAAGTACTCTTAAGGACTACGAGGTCTAGTTCACTAAGTCTAGGAAAAGAATAAGAATTATGGGCTTTCAAGTGACAACTCATTGAAAAGAAGATGATTAAAACTTTCCTAGAAAGCATATATGGTTATATAGGCATGTTTATGATAGGCTATGAGGTATATATTCCTATATATATATATATATATATGTATGTATATGTATACACATGTACTTAGAGAATTTAGGAAAGTAACTTTGGTGGGCAATTTAGGTTTAGGACTATAAGTCTTAGGTTGGCATGCATGGCAAGGCTGAGTTTGCTTCTTTTGAAATCAAATGATTGAAGGGTTCTAATGATTTGTCTTGTCAAAACTATGTACTCATTGGCAAGTCTTATTTCTATTATCCAAGGGATAAAAATTTCCCTAGGAACTATTGCTTGACGATTTCCTAGTCCTAAATTAATAGGTTGCCCCAAGCGTATGGCGGAGACTGACGTAGCACAATATCCAGTAAGTCCGGAGTCGAATTCACAGAGACGCTGATATGTGCTGACTAAAAACTCGGGGTTACTTATTTAAACTGACTCTTAGGTAGTCACCCCTTGTCGTTTATACGAAGATTAATTAAAACCTAAAAATTGATTGTACTTTTCAAATAATTAAAAAAAAGAGGTATGGTCGTAAAGTTCATAGCACTCATAGCTAGTCCAGATTAACCTGCTCCATTTAGTGTTCTTGTAACAGTCCGAATCCACAAGCACCACAATGTAAAGTAATGGATAAGCTCTAAACGCATAACCTCCACTTCCTAAACTCCCACATTTACATAGATGATTTTTTTACCATCTCCACTGCCAAAAATTCACGACTCAAAATTTTTAAGAGCCGTTCCTCCTCCCCCCTTTCTCTTCTCATCTCTCCCCCCTCCTTTATAAAAATTGGTGAGTCACCTCTCCAAGTTGTCTCTGATGGCCACATGTCCATTAGCTTTGCCAATTCCTTTCTTCTCGTTCCCCCCGCCCCCCCCCCCCCGCTTTATTTCTTCTTCCTTTTGTTTTTATAGAGCATGGTTGGTCATGAGATGCTAGTCTCAATGGGTGACACATGGTTACTTAATTTCCATCCCGCACACACCCCACCACCTTTTGTTTTTCTTCCAATTCTTATCTCTAACTTTTATCTCACATGTATAAACAAACTCCTCTGAATACGTACTCTCATTGCACATACACACAGTAACCATAATACCTATTACTCCGTATCATCTAAATCTTATCCAAGCACCACTGGAAACCCACTTTTTGCACGAGTAATTATATTATTCAAATTTTGGGTATTACAGTTCTTAACAACGTTCAACTTTAATTTGGAAAAGATACCCCGAAAGATGTAAAACCTCATGGTCGCCATTTACCCATGCGCATCGGAGAATGAGTTTTGGACCCCCATTCTCCCATTCACATGGGTTCCGACAATGCCTGGGTTTGTCTACGGGGAGTATTTTACCAATCTAAAATTGCCTTTTTCATTGTTTGAAAATAGGAGCAGTGCCCGGACTGGCCACGGTGTGCTAATCACCCCGCGACCCTATCTATATAACTACTCACTAATCATTGCGCAACAAACGAAAGAAACCCTAATTTGAAACATGCTTATATTACGCAAGATGCAAAATAAACAATAAATATCAACTAATCAAATACCAGCAAATAACTTTTATTAAGAACAAAAACTAAAACGAAATACCGAAGTGCGAGTAATTAAGCAAAACTTAAAATAACTTGAAGAAGAAAAAATACTCTGAATGAATGAATGTAAATCTGAAACTATAAAGTAATTATTCCCACGAACTTCTGTCTTCGGCCATTCTTCCGTTTTTCCTACATTCCAGAAGTCTCGTCCAAAGAAAAGCTGCTGAAGTCCATCCTCTGTTCTTTTTATATTGCCTCCGTAGTCGGTTTTCAATTCCCTCTTTTAATTTGTTTTAATTTGTTTTCTGAAACAAGTATTAGTGGGCCCAATTTCATTTAGTCCAATTACTATTCCTGAACCCACTTGAACAAAATCCTTGCCAACTTCCTGGGCCAAGTAAATTACTAGCACATAAGTTACTTGACCAAATTTTCAACCAATTAGTACGTGGACCACAGTTAAAAATATATTGTGGCCAAAACTGGTGCTTCTCTTCTTGAGACCTCTAATAAGACCCACCATTTGAATTAAGTTGTTCACGGGCTTCACTTTGACGCCAAATAAAATTTAACTTTCCGCTTTTAACTCCCATATTATCCATCGGCATCGAGAGTCCTAAAATGCAATTAACAAATATCAAACTCCAAGTAGCGCGCTAAACATACATAAAAAGCCTAAGTTAGGAGGCGTAAATAGGCATATTTATGCACCCATCACATCCTCCAACTTACACTTTGCTAGTCCCGTAGCAAAGAAAAGATAAACAAATAAAATAAAACAACTGACTAAAGGATAGATCTTTTAAACTTCCGGGTGGCCCCGGTAGGATGAGTGAAGTCTTGTGAGGGTTTTCAGCAGTGATCACCCACAAAACACCGCGGATCCCTTTACAAGGAAACCAAAAACCTGCAATGCGACTCATTGATACGCCAATGCCAAGAATATAGCATATGCGAAAAATAGTTCTGGAGGCTATCAAAACATAGAAATAAATCATGGCACCCATGCTCAGCTTGTGTGAGAAAGGACCTTAACCAAAAGTGAACTACAATCAAGTACTCTCTCCGGACCGAGTCTCGACTTCAAGTCTCACCGTGTCATACACTCAACAAAAGAAAACACTCGAAACAAGGTACATTTAATATACTCTCAATGTGTGCAAGTGGAAGTTATGCAATAAAGAATCAAAGTAACCTGCACACTTTAGACACGAAAAGAAAGCTTTTTAAGGTAGACACATGATCTCATGAAAGGAATGTCAAGCATTAAAGACTTATCTATCCATCGATCCACAACTCATTGCCCCTAAGATCAAATAGGACTTGTATTCGGTTATATTGTTGGGTAAGGAAAAATGCTTCAAAGCTTAGGATAAATCATAAGCAAGTGTCCGAGAATAGGCCAAAACACATAAGGCAAATAATAATGTGCGCCCTCTTTCAACTCTTTTCAACTCCGCCATATCCCTCATATTCTTCACCCTTCACAAAATTTTCCTACGAGGTTCACATCTTTCTTTCTTCACACAAATGCATGGATGTTTTCCCCTTCTTTATTCAAGTTCCTTTCTCTTTTTTTGTTGTTGCTATTTTCTCTTTTTTTTCCTTTTTAGCTATGGGGAAGAACACACCACATTTCAAACACATTTCTCAAATACACTTTCTCCATTCTTTTCAAAAAGACACAATATGGTTGGTGAAGCTTAACAAGAAAAAAGCTCATGCAAAAGGCACAATGTGGCTTGCAAGGGATTAGTGTTTAAGAAAAAGAAACGAACCGGCTCAAAGCACAAAAATGGCCTACTATCATCTCCTATGGGCAATACAACCATGTAACTTTCCATTCCCAAAAGAAGAAATAATAGGCATACATTAAGTCTCAATACTTGACAACAAAGATAATGAGATCGACAACGATTAAGCTTCATTTTTTTTAATGACAAACAAAAGAATTTGTGTAACACAACTCTAAAGGAAGGTAAGGCGCTAAAGCTCACATGGGCATAAATCTCCACTAATCTAGCCATTGAAAGCACTCTAGTCACAACTCACAAGCAGTCAAGGTCCAAGAAACGTGCAGTGCAAAGATGCTAAGAGTGTATGCCAGGATAAATTCCTATCACCAAGCTAGCAAAAAGAACTATCTTGCAACATAAATATTCAATGGATGCCCACAGATTCTCAGCACAAGTAACCAACTAGTAAACATTGCAATCTCCAAGTCTCAAGTAGAAAGGATCCAACAAGTATTATTTAATTTTCAAAATTTTTAAGAAATTAACTAAAAGTAAAGTGACCCATCCCCCAACTTAAAACGACACTGTCCTCAGCGATGGCTCAACCATAGAAAAATAAAAGACAAGCCGGAAAAAGAAAGGAAAGATATCACCTCGCGGAGGAGCAACAAAAGGCAAGGCAAAAGAAGAGGTGGGAGACATCCCCTAACTTGAAGCAAAGTACCTGCACAATGGTAGTCCCAATACACAAAACATAGAGATGAATGGAAACAAAAAGACAACACATTCCTAAAATACTCCACCAAATCTTCACGCGATCAACGTGTCATACTTTTCTCCCCATCTGTCGCCGGTGAGCAAAGAATAGGTGGCTATACAAGACCATTGTGCTAAATTTTTTTTTTCAACTATAAAAAGAAAATAACTAAAAAGAAAACAAATAAAAAAATAACTACCCGAATTCTTAACACATGTTACTGTCCCCGACAACGGCACCAAAAATGCTTGACGATTTCCTAGTCTTAAATTAATGGGTTGCCCCAAGCGTAGGGCGGAGACTGACGTAGCACAATATCCGGTAAGTCCGGAGTCGAATCCACAGAGACAGTGATATGTGCTGACTAAAAACTCGGGTTGTTACTTATTTAAACTGACTCTTAGGTAGCCACCCCTTGTCGCTTATACGAAGATTAATTAAAACTTAGAAATTAATTGTACTTTTCAAATAATTAAAAAAAAGAGGCATGGTCGTAGAGTTCATAGCACTAAAATTTAAAATAACTTGAAGAAGAAAAAATACTCTGAATGAATGAACGTAAATCTGAAACTGTAAAGTAATTATTCCCACGAACTTCTGTCTTCGGCCGTTCTTCCGTTTTTCCTACGTTCCAGAAGTCTCGTCCAAAGAAAAGCTGCTGAAGTCCATCCTCTGTTCTTTTTGTACTGCCCCGTAGTCGGTTCCCAATTCCCTCTTTTAATTTGTTTTCCGAAACAAGTATTAGTGATTCCAATTTCATTTAGTCCAATTACTATTCTTGAACCCACTTGAACAAAATCCTTGCCAACTTCCTGGGCCAAGTAAATTACTAGCACATAAGTTACTTGACCAAATTTTCAACCAATTAGTACGTGGACCACAATCAAAAATATGTTGTGGCCAAAATTGGTGCTTCTCTTCTTGAGACCTCTAATAAGACCCACCATTTGAATTAAGTTGTTCACGGGCTTCACTTTGACGCCAAATAAAATTTAACTTTCCGCTTTTAACTCCCATATTATCCATCGGCCTCGAGAGTCCTGAAATGCAATTAACAAATATCAAACTCCAAGTAGCTCGCTAAACAGAAATAAAAAGCCTAAGTTAGGGGGGCGTAAATAGGCATATTTACGCACCCATCAACTATTAGCCAATGGGTAGAGATGAAGTGATGATAAGTAAGGTCTTGAAATGACTAGTCTTGAAGTATAATGATTACTTCCTAAGGTCCAAGGGTTCAATTAGGGTTTGGATGGGTTCACAAAGCTCAAAGATGGTCAAAAAGGTTCATCTAGGGTTAGGAGATTGTAACTAGGTGAAGTTGTAGTTCGGTTTCTCCAACTAATCGGTTGGAAACTAGTCTTACTTGCCATGTAGGATTTCTAGCCAAGAAATATAACTTTAAAGGACTAAAATCTAATTATGACGGATTATTAGAAATTAAAAAGAAATTTTAAAAGTAATACCAAATAATTAAAATAAAATTCCAATATTTAACGAGATTTTTATTTATTGAAAATCAGAGTCGTTACAGGGTAGCTCCAGGCATCACACCTAGGGGCTCTTTAGCATCACACCAAAGAAAAGATTGCATCACACAATCTAATAGCTTGAAAGGTACACAATTTTCATTCATTCAATCATAATTTGCCACAAGGTTTACAATTTTATTTATACCCACTTCAACTTGACTCTAGAACTTCCCAAAATAAATAACCTTTAGACTACATTGGACATAGACTCTTTGACTGCATTAATGACATGGAAAAATCAAACAATTCTTAGATTAACTAATTGACTCTTTGACTACATTTAGCATTAATGACATGAAAAAACTAAATGACTCTAAAGACTTTGACTATAAATTAAAAGACATTTGAATTGGACTAGAACCCAAAAAACACTTCTAAGAATCCAGCCCATGTCTAGCCAATATCTCAAGCTGGCAAATGGACAATCCTTACACTCCAAGACCGGTACAACAACTAACAACAATAGAACCCACATAGGGGTGTTTTGGACTATGGCTTGTTGGCATAATGGTTTTTTGTCCTTATTTAATTTTTTTTTTGCATTTAGTAGTTTTGCGTCATATTTTTGAGGATTATTGATTCGTCTCGATGAGAGGAATCCGAAAACCAAAAAATTTTTACTTTTGCCCAAAAAATTTTGGAATTATCCAAGACAAAAGCTCAATAATCGTAAAAAAATTGACACTAAACTACTAAACACGTAAAAAATTTGAATAAGGATAAAAAAATATTAAGCCAATAAGCCATATTGAAAACACTTTTACGTATTTTGGGGTTGTGGATAGTTGCTTGTACAATCGCCATCGTACACGTGTAATAAAATTTTTGGTGATGAAAGAATACGGCGATTTCGGGTCCTGGACTTTAGAATGTGTCGTTGAAGATCCATTTCGTGGGAACGGGTGTAATAGCCCACTTGGGCAAAAGTAAGTCCCACATCGGCAGATGTGGGAAATAAAATGTGAAATATAAGAATTTTGTCCAAGCTATTGTATAATATTTGATGTTAATTTTTTGAGTTATGTGGTTAGGTGAATAATTTGCAAGTTAAGTGGGTTGGGTCGTTATTGACAGTTGGTATCAGAGCACAACCTTGGTCCAAATGGCGGGAGCTACCTCTAGAATATGATACAAGCACATTGACGTGCTGTACAGAACTAAGTAGCACACTATAGAGAGAATTTTGCATAAGTCCCCTATAGCAGTTTCCAAACCCATCTAGTCCACTTCTAAGTTTCATAACCTCTTAAGTCTACTAGCCTACAAAAATACCAATATACCCCAATATATGTAGCCCTAATCACTATTTGTAGTCCTATATATACCCCATTATGTAGTTTTTTTTTCCATTTCCTTCAGCGGGGAAGAGAGAGAGAGAGAGAGAGAGAGAGAGAGAGGCTGCCGGGAACAAGCATCTCGTCCCAGCCTCCTGTCGTCGTTGCCATCGCCACTCATCCCGTCACCGTCACATCCGTCCCAATCTCCAGTCGTCGCCGCCATCGCCACCCACCTCTATCCCTCCGCCGTCACATCCCGTCCCAGCCTCTTATCGACATTGCCATCATCACCCACCCCCCGTCGCTGTTGCATCCTGTCCCACCTCCCCGTCCTAACCTCGCCATCGTATCTCACCTCAGCTTCATTCTTACCGTCCTTTACCACCGTCGGCTTCGGTTCCCACCATCACTGTTATTTTTAACACAAACAGGAAAGTCAAGTCTAGTTTAGGATTGAACATATATATGGTTATTTGTTACTATTTGTGCAGATCTGGTTTGGTTAGGGTCTTTGATGAACTTATGGGATCATATAATGTTATATATGAGCTTCTGAAATCATTTTCATTGCAATGGAAGAACATATGATGCTATATGTTTACATCGGATTCTTTAACATATAACCCTTATTATGTACATATTGTAATATAATTAGGTGATCAGGTCCTATGGCCGAAATTACACCCCAAGTCTTTGAAAATATCTTTTTCACTCTCCGCCCCCACACCTCCGGGTTGAACCACTGCTGAAGGTTGTTTGCACCCCTAACAGTGAAACCATCATATATAGTTATATGTACATATCCATATAATTTATTTTTTTACTTGATTAATTTGTGTGTTTAACTGACATATATGGTTATATGTCCAAATTTGTTCTCTACATTTTATAGAAGCCAGTCAATGAGGCCGCTGCGAGGACCAATTCAATATAGGTAATGGATAATGGAGTAGGATTTTGGTTGTTTAAGTGACACATATGATTATATGTGAGTCTCTGTACTTTGTAAATCCAAAAATAGAGAACATATAACGTTTAGTATTTGGGTTGTTTAACATATGTGATTATCTATCTATAGAATGACTGGAGTCGTTTGAAGTGGAGTTAGGTGCTTTATTAATGACTTCCTATTTCAGTAATGGTAGTCCAATTGCACTGAAACTGGTTTTTTTGCTGGCTTTGAAAGGTTTTTTGTACTTCTTTTAAGTGGCTATTGAGTAACATATATGGTTATATGTTCAGGTATGTACTCATACATAATATATATATATATATATATATATATATATATATATATATATATATATATATATATATACAGTAACTTTCAGGTCCACTCGCCTAGATTTTCTTATGGTCCGGATTTTTCCTTACCCGATCAATTTGCGATGATCCGAGCCGCTCAATGTGTTCAGAACGTGATTTTAAAAGTACCCGCGAGAAATCAGCAAAAAAATGATCGGAAAGGGCTTGATACGAGCAGTTTTTTACTAAATCGTTCAATAAAAAACTGTTCGGGTCAAGCCCTTCCCGATCATTTTTTTTGCTGATTTTTCGTGCGTACCCTTAAAATCACGTTCTGATCACTTTGAGCGGGTCGGATCATCGAAATTCGATCGGAAAATGCGAGGTCCGGACGGTCCAGACGGTAAGGCGTCCGGACCTGAAAAGAACTCTATTATATATATAGACACACACACACACACACACACATGAGTTCAAATGTGAATATATAACATTAGGTTATAACATTGTAATGTTACATGTTATCGCGTAACATTATATGACAGTATATATTTTCCTTTTGGTTGTTTATATATATATATATATATATATATATATATATCAATTTGTTCTGGTTGTCATTTTATTCTGTGAATATATATGGTTATATGTCAAATTTTGTACCTTGTATCATGTCATCATATGGTTACATATGGACTGCTATAATATAATTATATGGTTATATATTCATGTCTATTAGACTGCTGCGCGGACCAATTCAATAAGATAAATTTAACAGTTTTTATTAGTTTTCATGTATAAATTTTTTATTTTATTTGTACATATAACCATATTTTAAGAAATATATGGTCTGTTCTCTATACATGAGACACATATGATTATATATCCCATATCTGCCGATGTGGGACTTACTTTTGCCTAAGTGACTTATTACAATCTCTCCACCTTAGGATGTAACGTCCTCGTTGCATTGGCCTAGCAACCTTTCCTTGGTATGGTGTGTTACTTAGTTATGTACAACACGTTAGTGTGCTCGTATCAAATTCTAGAGGTGGCCCCCACCATGTGGACCAGGGTTGTGCTCTGATACTAACTGTGATGACTCGCCCCAACTGACCTGCTAACCATTCACCTAATCACGTGGCTCAAAAGGTTAATCTCAAGTTATACAGTAACTGGTCGAAATCCGTATATATATTTCCCACATTTGACGATGTGGGACTTAATTTGGCCTAAGTAACTAAGTAGCACACCATACCAGGAAAAAGTTGTTAGGCCAATGCAGCGAGGATGTTGCATCCTAAAGTAGGGAGATTGTAATAGCCCACTTAGGCAAAAGTAAGTCCCACATCGGCAGATGTGGGAAATGAATTGTGAAATATAAGGATTTCGTCCAGGCTACTGTATAACTTGAGATTAATCTTTTGAATCATGTAATTAGGCGAATGGTTAACAGGTCAGCTGGGTCAGGTCGTCACAACGGGGCTAATGGATTTGTTGAGCCATTGAAAATTTGGAAAGATGGAAGCTTGTTGATGATGGTCGTCAAGGACGTGTTTGACTATTCACAACCTTTATCAGATATGAAGGGGCAAAAGGAGGATCTCAAGACTACTCTATCTAGCATCTTACAATCCAAAAACAAGAGTGTTGAAAAAGATTAAGCATCGTGGTATTTTACTCAGGGGGCGCTCCGTATGCTTATGTACCATGCTTGTTCTCTCCAATGGATGCTTTGAAATGACAATGTTAAAATTTTTGAGTCAAGGTACTATTGCATTATTTCGTTTTATCACGATTTTGTTTAGTTTGAAGAACTTTATTGGATGTCGTAATTAGTTTCCTGGTGTTGACCTTTGTTTGCAAAATTTGGTCCGATTTGGACTGAGGGGCAGGGGGTTACCCAGAACGAGTAATTCCTATTCATAATTTAGCGAATGATCGACAAATTAAATGACCACCTCTTAAGCGTAACCTGAAGATGTAAGGTAAAAGACGGGCTTTGTTATATGGACTTAGTTATGGGGGTTAAGTGCAGCCGTGTAGGTATATGTGTAAGTATTTTTTTGGAAGGGATATATGTATGTGTAACTATTGAATTTGTAGGGGGCCGAAATATCCGAAGGTTCACAAGGTCCAAAAGGGGGGATGAGGGTTCATACGTTGTTTGACCCATCATCAAAGCTATCACAGTTCACCTGTAAATAAGTTTGGACATCGGCCGGACCGAAGGATAGACGGAACCACAAGTACTTCCCCGAACAATTATAAGCTATATCCGAACGTACGACATATGAGTTCGCTCGGGGTCTTATCAAGCGCACGGATACGAACTTCCGTTTGTTCGGCTAGGGTTTGCTTCGGTCGGGATATCCTACGCTCGGATAATTCGCATACCGGACGTGGGTCCCGCCGAACCTGGACGATTGTGGAACCTTCCATAAATATCTACTGATAAGTAAGCTGTCCTCTCTGACATTCGAAGTGACATCTCTGAACGATGTGACCATCCTGACATCAACCCATGTGGCTCTGAAAGACTAGGGAAGTGGTGTTCATTAACTGGCCCTGCTAGAAGGCGCCAACCGAGCAGAACGTGACACGTGGAAAGTATGGCTAGCTTGCTCAGCACTACACCTCTTTGCCTATAAATAGAGAAGCATGACCACTGAGAGAGGGGATCCAAAAAATCTGATCTAGAAGAACACTTCTTTCTCTCCAACATATTGTTCTTACTAAACTTCTTCTCTCCACCTACTGACTTAATCATCGGAGCTTCTTCCCGGAGGAACAGCCCCCTCCGGTTCTGCAGGTACATCAAGACCGGCGTTAGCCTTCACGATCTCACCTTCGGAGATAGCCGCACCAGAAGAATCACGAAGAAATCACGCCCCCACAATTGGCGACTCTGCTGGGGATAAGAAGACAACTTTCGGGGTGTTCTTTGTGTTCTTCGCGTTCATAATCAGTTGAAGGCCTGTGTTCATCTCAGATCCTGTTTGATCTTCGTATTTGCACGGAACAAATGGCTCAACATCTCTCACCTCCGGGCCCAGAGAACTTTACCCTTGGGTTGGAGGGCTACGGATCTATCAACCTTGAGCCCCGTCAAATGGCTAGGGCGGTTCCACACGTAGCCCGCCAACTTTCCTTTCCACCGACCGAGTTGGATATCGCCTTGGCCGAACAAAAACGTCAGGCAGCGGTTATTACCATGCTGCAACAACGACTGGAGGAGCAAGACGGAGGGTTGACCGTAACCCCTGCAAACGAACATCCGGCCGAGCCCAGTCAACCGAAGAGATCCCACAAACGAAGTAGACCGTCTCGCCCAGCCCAAACGGTCGAACTCGCCGTTACCGAACGACGAACTGTCTTTGAGCGCCTTGATAAGGGGGTTTCACGACCTCGGCTGACGAGCATCATTCGTGCCGAGAGTACTCGATCCTCGGCAACGGGCTCCACGGCGGGAACCAATATGGGAGGCGAGTCTCTCCGAACACAACACCGTTCCGAACGACGGATGAGTCAGAAAAGCGGGAAGAGGCCCGTGGACTTAAATGATCCACCTCGGCGACCCCATACCAGTAGCAACCGGGAATATTCATTACAATCGCGACATGATTCCGAACGTCACGATTGGCGACACTTTGCCAACTCTGGCAGTCAACACCGAACAGAAAGCAGAGGAAACCGTTCAGAGCACGATAATACAATTATCCTGTACGATCAATTCACGGGCCTGCCAACCGTGTACCAACCCATTGACCCAGCTCTTCAACCTCGGAACGCTCCATTGACGAGCTTGAGGGAGGCACATGCGCCCTTAATGCTAGCTGCTCCACGACCGAGGGAAAAAGAGGAGCACCGTCGGCGCCATCGGCGGGAAAAAAGAAAGACTCCGGAGCGGCATACTGATGTTCTTCCCCCTGTCGTCCCACAGATCGCAGCCGAAGGGCAAACCGAAGACAATTCGAAGCTCGGGAAGGCAAAGGCTTCCCCCTTCGTGGATGCTATTCAACAAGAGCGGCCGCCAGACAGATTCGTCATGCCGAAGCTGAAGCGTTATGAGGAAAAAGAAGACGCAGTCGCGTTCGTTTGTCGCTTCAGGCAAACCATGAGCCTCCATAACTTTTCTGACGCCCTTATGTGTAAGATCTTCCCGCTCACTCTCAGTGAACCGATCATGTTATGGTACAATCAGTTGAAGCCCAAATCCATTTCTTGCTTCAACGAGCTAGAATTGGAGTTTAGCAAACGCTTCGTTACCAGCAACATTCAACCGAAGACATTATCGATGCTGGTGAACATGCGAAGAGCGGCGGGAGAAACACTGCGACTCTATACCGAGCGTTACTGGGAAGTCTATAACCTTATTCCCGACTGTGATCAAGGGGTTGCAGCCGAGTCTTTCATGAATGGGTTGGACCCAACCTCCGCAATGTTTCGTGACCTCTCACGAAATCCACCTAAGACAATGGGAGAGCTCATGACAATAATCGAGAAAGACTGCGTTCACGAAGAAGCAATGGCCGAGCGACATACATCAAAGGCTGAACCTGTCAAGACGATAGGGCCGAAGAAGCAGGTATCGAACGTTCGCCAAGGGCAAGGAAGTCAGGGTAGCTCGGGCCAGGCATCCAACAAGTTGAACAACAAGGGCCGACCCCTGCAGCACCCTCAGCCACAATCCTGGACACAAACGAAAAGAGAACCCCGGCCGGACGAGTACATCGCCGAACGTACGGTATTCATTGAACCTATTTATAAACTTCTTAACATTATTGGCAAATTGCCGTTCTTTGTTTGGCCTACGGTACTCTTAGGCACCGTCGGAAGCGGACCGGGGATGTGCACGTATCATAAGGAACGTGGCCACTACACCACGCAATGCCCACCTTTCAAAAGGTATCTAGAAGAGCTAGCAGCCGCCGGTCACCTCAATCAGTGGATCGACGTTCGGCAAAATCCACTTCCTCCACCTCCCCCTCTTGTTGGCAATCTCGTGAGCGTCATACAAGGGCTAGTATCCGAAGGAAGGGCGGCCGAACTTCATTCAAAAATTGACAGGGCTGTCGCCTCTGTATCAGTCTGCAACGTGGGCGCTTCGGGAAAGCGAAAGTGGGAAGATCCGAGCTTCGGCGGTACCATAACTTTTTCTTCCGACGACTTAAAAGGAGTGCAACTTCCACATGCAGATGCCCTCGTCGTCACTATTGCCATTGAAAAATCAACCGTACAACGGGTGTTGATAGATCAGGGAAGCTCGGCCGATGTCATGTTTTTCTCCACTTATCAGAGCCTCGGATTATCTCCCGCTCAACTTCGGACAGCGTTAACTCCCCTTGTCAGTTTTACGGGAGCTCCGGTATGGCCACTCGGCCTGATTACCCTCCCTGTGCGAGCTGGATCACGCATCCTGGAAATCGAATTTGTGGTGGTCGCTTCGCCAAGTCCGTACAACGTCATTCTTGGCCGAACCTGGCTACACGAAATGCAAGCGGTTGCTTCAACGTATCACCAGGTGGTAAAATTCGTTGGATGGAACGGACGACAGGAAAGCCTGCGAGGTGATCAAATCCAATCCAAGAAATGCTACATCAGCACTGTAACGAACAAACAGAGCTGCATGGAGGTACAGTGCGTGGCTGCCGCTCCTATCCCAGTGATTGAGGATGTTGGTGTACTTGCCGAACAACGGTCAACCGAGGAGCTAATACGTTTTTCCATCCCTGGGGAAGAAGGAAGATATTTTTTGATCGGGAGTTCATTGAGCATGGACGAACGTGAGGAGATGTATCAATTCCTGATGAGAAACATGGAGGTCTTTGCTTGGACTCCACAAGACATGCCGGGCGTGGACCCTTCGTTCGCCATGCACTCATTGAATGTAGATCCGAATAGGCGACCGGTTGTGCAAAAAGCCCGACGCTCGTCGGCCGCACATACCGAAGCTGTGATAGCAGAGGTGAACCAACTGTTGGAAGCTGGCGTCATTCGGGAAGTGCTATACCCCACCTGGCTTGCCAACCCAGTGGTAGTCCCGAAGAAAAATGGGAAACTAAGGGTCTGTGTCGATTACACGAACCTCAACGACGCCTGCCCTATGGATCGATTTCCGCTTCCTCGGATTGAGCAGCTGGTAGATGCAATGGCGGGATGCGAGCGCTTGAGCTTCATGGACGCGTATCGGGGCTACCATCAAATAGCTTTGGATCCGGAAGATCAAGAGAAAACGGCTTTCATCTCGCCTCGGGGAACCTTCTGCTACAAGGTTGTCCCGTTCGGCCTGAAGAATGCAGGCGCCACCTTTCAACGCTCCATAACGAAGATGTTTCCTGGCATGCTCGGCGTAAAAGTAGAAGCTTATATCGACGATTTGGTTTGCAGAAGCATATTCGCTCGGGATCACCTTCGGGATCTGGGAGAGGTCTTTGCTGTTCTAAAACATAGGAAGCTACGTCTCAATGCCGAGAAGTGTGCGTTCGGCGTTAGCTCGGGGAAATTCCTGGGGTACATGGTGAGTCACCGAGGAATCGAAGCTGACCCAACCCAAATTTTGGCTGTACAGAGGCTCCGAGCTCCGACGACAATTAAAGAGGTACAGCGGCTCACGGGGATGGTTGCTGCCTTGAACCGTTTCATTCGACGTTCGAGCGATCTCTGCCGCCCATTCTTCCGAGCAATAACAACGAGCCGACGCAGATTTGTATGGACAGAGGAGTGCGAGCAGGCTCTGCGATCTTTAAAGCAATACCTATCTCACGCTCCTTTGCTCGTCAAGCCCCTGCCCGATGAAGATCTATATCTTTACCTTGCCGTTTTCGACCATGCCACTAGCGCGGTTCTTGTTCGGAAAGAGGGGATGGACCATCAACCGATCTTCTATTCCAGTAAAACGATGACGGATTCTCAGACGCGGTATCTGCCTATGGAAAAGTTGGCATTGGCTCTCATCTCTGCTAAAACGAGCCTCTTGCCCTACTTTCAATCCCATAGGATTGTGGTCCTCACTGAGTTTCCTCTCAAAGCTGTTCTTCGGAAAACGGACACGTCGAGCAGGATCCTGAAGTTCTCTCAAGACTTGGCCAACTTCGACATCCAATTCGAGCCTCGGACAGCTATCAAAGGGCAAGTCTTGGCCGACTTCTTTGCCGAACTCACTCCCGGCTTACAAGACGAGGCCAATGCCCTGGCAACTGCTGCTGAAGAAGCTCGGATTCAAGAAGAAGAGGTTTTGGAAGGGCCGTCCATCTGTCATGCCGAACCACTCCGTGCTCGGTATTCCCTCGGACGCAAAAAACCCAAACGACAATGGAAGCTCTTCTCCGGCGACGCTTGGCGACTGACCGTCGATGGAGCTTCTAATGTTCACGGAGTGGGTGCAGGCATCGTCCTTGTCTCACCCAGCGGGACTGTTCACGAAAGCGTGGTTTCGATTGGGTACACGGCGACGAACAATGAGGCGGAGTATGAAGCTCTAATTGCAGGCCTCCAACTTGCCCTTCGGCTGGATGCAGACTCGGTTCATGTCTTTTGCGACTCTCAGCTCATTGTGGGGCATTTAAACGATGATTATCAAGCCAAAGATCAACGTATGAATGCATACGTGAGCCACGTCTTAGCTTTGTTCGGAAGATTTGGACGCGTAGAAGTGGAGTGGATCGCTCGGGAGCACAACGCCCATGCTGACGCCCTTGCAGGTCTTGCTTCAGTCTACAAGACCTCGGGTTGTCGCACCATCACCTTTGACGAGGTCCCCAAACCGAGCTTCGAAAAGCTGTCTGAACAGGTTATGGCCATCACCCTCGGCCCAAGCTAGCTGGATTCTGTGATTGCTTACCTGAAGAAGCAAGCGCTACCGACGAACAAGCGCGAAGCATACAAAATCCGTTGCCGAGCTGCCAATTTTTTCTTGGGACCGAATGACAATCTCTACCGACGGACTTTCACTGGCCCCGATCTGCGTGTCATCCACGACGACCTTGTGCCAGCCGTTCTGGAAGAACTTCATTCGGGTAGCTGTGGGGCTCACTCAGGAGGACGATCCCTTGCACAGCGTGCCCTCACACAAGGCTATTGGTGGCCGAAGATGGTCAAGCAATCCGAAGAATACGTGAAGCTCTGTGTTCGGTGTCAAAAGCAAGCATCTCTCATCCACCAGCCTGCGTTCCCCCTTAAAATGATCACCAGTCCATGGCTGTTCGCGGTTTGGGCTTTTGACATAGTTGGCAAGATGCCGAAGGCGCCTGGAGGATTCGAGTACATGCTCACTGCCACAGATTTGTTCACCAAGTGGGTAGAAGCTTCCCCCATGATCAAGACCACCGCCGGGGACGTGGAACGCTTTATTTGGAAGCACATCATCTCCAGGTTCGACGTACCGTACGCCATCCTTTCTGATAATGGCTCCCAATTTGTTGCCTCCGCATTCAAAGCTTTTTATGCGAAGCGCCACATTACCATCCAAAATTCCTCGGTGGCATATCCTCAAGGTAATGGACAAGCCGAAGCATCGAACAAGACAATCACTCGGGGGCTGAAGCGCCGTCTGGATCGGAAGCTCGGTAAGTGGGTGGAAGAGCTTCCACACGTCTTGTGGCCCTATCGAACAACGCCTCGGCGGTCCACCGGCCGTACTCCGTTCGCTATGGCCTACGGTATGGAGGCTGTCCTCCCTTTATCTACTATGATCCCTACAGTTCGGACGGAGAATTTTAACCCAGCCGACAACAGTGCTCTTGTGGGTGCCGAGTTAGATTTGGCCGAAGAACTACGTGACAATGCTAACCTTCGGCACGCCGCGTACCAGCAAGAAGTTGCAAGGGGCTACAACCGCAATGTTCGTGCTCGACCATTCAACGTCGGGGACTTAGTCCTTCGGATGGTTACCGAATCGACAAAGTTGACCAAGCTGAAGGATCCCTATGAAGGCCCTTACCGAGTGGTGGAGAAGATCGGGCACGGTGTCTATAAGCTTGCTGAGATGGATGGAACGCCAATCACCAATCCATGGAATGCTCAAAAACTAAGAAAATTCCATGGCTAGTGTTGGCATTCCCCATTTGACCGCTTCTGCTTTATTTTTATTCTTGTACAGGGGGTATTTCATCTAGCCCCGGTAACATCTTTTGTTCGGGTGAAATTCTCGAAGCCCATGATAATTTGTTTGTTCGGGTGAAATTCTCGAAGCCCATGATAATTCGTTTGTTCGGGTGCAATTCTCGAAGCCCATGCTAATTTGTTTGTTCGGGTGCAATTCTCGAAGCCCATGCTAATTTGATTGTTTGGTTTAAATTCTCGAAGCCCATGATAATTTGTTTGTTCGGGTGAAATTCTCGAAGCCATTTGTTTGTTCGGGTGAAACTCTCGAAACCCATGATCACTTTTTCGGTTCAGTTTTCCCATCCTACTGCCTTATTCTATTCCTCCAGTAATACAATAGGGCAGGGGGCTACTATATGGGTAAACCTGAGTTCATTTCTTAGTGACTTCAAAATCTCATAAACAGTCCTTCCGAATGAAAAGACTTCGAAAATTTCTGAGTTATGATGTATATACCGAATAAAAAGACTTGGCAAATATTTATATACTTAGAAACAACATCCATACCGAACGAATAGACGATTGTCATTCAAAAAGAAATTCTCCATGTTTTAGTTACATCCAATGGTTGGCAGGGTTCCCATTGTTCGGAGCCAAACATATTCAAAAATATTCAAAAACAAAAACTAAACGAGAACAAATCTAATCCGCTGCAGCATCGGCAGGGGCTGGTAGGGTTGGAGCGTCGGCAGGGGCAGGTAGGGTGGTCGAGTCGGCAGCGTCAGCTGTTGTCTCCTCTGCTGCAACTTCGGCAAGGGCGAAGGGTGGTATTTCCACCAGACTCCTCCTCTCGTCGTCAGCCTCAACGCCTGCATCGTCAAGACCCCTATTATAGCCGAGCATAAAACTCTCTTTGTGCTGGCCCTCCTTGATCTCATCCCGCACTTCAAGGATTTGATCGGCCACATCTTCTTCGGCCTGGGCATATCCTTTCTCGTATTGCCCCAGCACCTCTTTCTCCATTTCCTTCTTCATCTCTTCTCTCCCCAAGGCCCTCCCCTCAGCCAGCCCCTCATCTTTGCCTTCGGCTCTGGTTTGCTCGGCCAACTCTTGCAGCCCCTTGATGAGGTCGTTCTGGTTGGCAATCTGGACCTCGAGGCTTTGCCTCATAAGCTCGGATTGCTCCAGGCCCTTCTTGTAATCCTCGGCCAGGCCCTTGTTGTATTCCACAGACTGCTTCATCAGTCTCGCCTTCTTGTCATGCTCGGTGAGATGAAGTTGGGTACTCATTATGGACTGGGTGGCCTGTAAGCAAAATAAAGTGAAGGTTACTGCGACGAAATAGAGCAAATGTACAGAAAAATCATTGCAACTAAAAATAAAAATTTTCTGCTTACCCTTCCGACGTGATAGTAATATTCACTCAGGGCTGCTTTCAGAGTGGGGGGACTCTGCACATCCCTCGGCAAAGCTAGCCCCGAGTGAAGGGCGTAAGCTAGGGAGGGGTCTTCCCTCAGGCTGTCAGATTTAAGAACCTGTTTCTTGCTTGAAGTAATGAAGCTCGGCATCCATGGGATGTCGAGGTCAGAGGAAGGCGCTTTCCCTTCCCCCTCTGCCGCACCTTCCTTCGGCAACTCCCCTTCTTGGCCCTTTCCCTTCGGGCCCGCCCTTGACTTCTTGCTCGCGGGTGGTTCCTTCGGGGAAGGAGGGGCGCTCAGCTGTCTTTTTTTTGGGGGGGGGAGGTGGGGTTTTCTTGCTTGGGGCCGAGCCCGAAGCGCCCGAAGCTGGGCCTTTCGAAGCTGGGCCTTCTCTCTCTCTTTTTCCTCCAGTCTCTTCTGGAGAACATCCTTGATATTCCTTGGAGGCATCTCTTCTCTTTCAGGAAAAGGTTCTTCTTCTTCGGCTGGCAGTCGGATTGTCCCTCGGAGAGGTTTGTCGACGCTTGGTTGTAGCTCTTCTGGGATTTCCTCAAATTGCTCAAGATCTTCGGTTACCTTCCTTCGGATCCGACCACCGTAGGTAGCTTTATATTTGAGTATGGTTGGGGCGTCTCTCTCCTCCGCTGGGATAGTGAGCAGGGAGTCGGCGAGACCGCAACCTTTGGCCGCCCTTAACAGTACCTTGTTAAGCTTGGTGGTATCTGCCGAAGGAAATCATGAAATTGATTAGTTAAAATTTTCGACAAGAAAAAACAGAGCAACAGATGGAATAAACATTTGAAATAACGGACAAGTGTTCTTACTCGGCGTTCCCCTTCGTGTGGCTATTTCAAATTGGCCGTATTCGTGTTCGGGAAACTGAAAATTTCCCCGAACCTCGACGTAATCGGACGCCCACTTCTCCGAGTCGTACATGCCCTCGGGAATGATCTTTTGCATCTTCCTCCGGGAGCAGAGGTAATATCGAGAGTACCGAACGTTTCTCGACACCATATAATTCTCAAAAAAGTGAAAGGCTTCCAGTCGGAACATCTTCACCTCAGCAAGGGCGATTACCGAGTGAATGATGCGGTAGGAATTGACGCTCAGCTGGCACGGAGTGAGATTGAAGCGGTGAAGTATCTCTCTCAAAACTCTGTGCATCGGGAACTGAAGCCCCCCTTCTGTGATTGCCATCAAGGGGACGGTGACGTGTTCGTCACTGTATCTTATTCGGTTCCCTCTGACGGGTGTAATAATAACGTCGTTGGGGATGTCGTAAACGGCTCGGAAGGTGTCCAGGCTCTTCTTATCTTGGAAGCATTCCAAGTAAGGGCAGGGGTCCTTTCCCGTTCGGTCAGGGATCACATCGGGATCCATTGGGACGATCTTCCTCTTCGCCTTCGGCGGATGCGACGAGGATTCCCCAACAAATCCGGCTCTTTCATTCGCTCGGCTTGACGAAACGAGTGGAGTCCCTGGTCTCGACTCGGGTTCGTCAGCTCCTTCGGCCTCTTCTTCCTCTTCTGCTTCGTCATGAGGACTTTCGGATGACGACTCGCCTACATCTATAATATCGGGGTCCGGTCCCACTGTTCGGAGAGGAGCCACCATGGCGGGGTAGTCGATTCCTTCTACACCCTCGGGGATCCTTCCACTTGACCCCGTTCGGTAGTTCCGGGCGAAATCTCTTATAGCTTCGGATAACCCTGGTTCGGATCTACCAAAATCCGAATCTTCGGAATTCACCGATCGATAAGATTCGCTCGAAGAAGTTGACTTTGCAGACTCCATACCTAAAAACAAATAAGTGCATGGGATAAGACCGTTAGCGATTTGCATGGCCAGGAATCTAAGTGCCTACGTTCGGTGTTCTGTGTCGTTAGGGGAGATTCCAACTCTGCTCGGTTACTTCCCGAGCGATATCCCCTCGGAAGAAATTCCGAAGGAAGGACTTATGCTGCTCAGGAAAACGATGGGGAACCCTACGCGTTGCCAATGGGGAAACAGAGATTGAGAAGCTTAATAGGGCTTGTGAAGCTTCTTAAAGACTGCCCCTTTGGAAAAACCTCACGTCTGAAGGTGTTCGCGTGTTCGGAAGAACACGACTTGAAGGTGTTCATGTGTTCGAGAACACATGAACACCTAGGTTATCAGGCGATCGTTTCAGTCCAAACAAAAAGGAAAAAGCCGACAAAAGGGGCAAAAGCACTCAAAAAACACACAAATCATACCAACGGATGAAAGAACTTGAGAAATACCTTAGAAATCAAGAGAAATTTGTGATCAAAACCTTCAAAGTTGCAGATTTCTGGCGGTTTTTGGTCTGAAACGGTGTTTCAACAGAGACGCAATCGAGAATGAGAGAGAAAGTGAGTTTCTCTCTCCTCCCCTTGCCCCTTTTATACTGAGTACAGAATTCGAAGCGGCTTCTCACCCTGACCGTCGGATTTGGGCGGGAGACTGATGTGCCGCTCGATGAAGGACGTGTGGCAGGTGTGAAGCGTGCCGTACCACCACCCAATGAAATCGTGACACCTGGCATCGATTCAAATCGACGGTTACAGAAGCATTTAATGAAAGCTGCGCGCACATATCGAAGCGTTCCAAGCATTTCTGTTCGTTCGACTTCTACGATTCGTCCGGTCGATCGTTCTTCGGACTCATCGCTCTTCGGACTTATGTTTCTTCGGATTTATGTCTTCGTTCGGCCAGATTCTTATTCAACTCCTCTTTCATTTCCAAGCAAGAAAAGAAGGAGTTGAGGGGCTATTGTAGGGGGCCGAAATATCCGAAGGTTCACAAGGTCCAAAAGGGGGGATGAGGGTTCATACGCTGTTTGACCCATCATCAAAGCTATCACAGTTCACCTGTAAATAAGTTTGGACATCGGCCGGACCGAAGGATAGACGGAACCACAAGTACTTCCCCGAACAATTATAAGCTATATCCGAACGTACGACATATGAGTTCGCTCGGGGTCTTATCAAGCGCACGGATACGAACTTCCGTTTGTTCGGCTAGGGTTTGCTTCGGTCGGGATATCCTACGCTCGGATAATTCGCATACCGGACATGGGTCCCGCTGAACCTGGACGATTGTGGAACCTTCCATAAATATCTACTGATAAGTAAGCTGTCCTCTCTGACATTCGAAGTGACATCTCTGAACGATGTGACCATCCTGACATCAACCCATGTGGCTCTGAAAGACTAGGGAAGTGGTGTTCATTAACTGGCCCTGCTAGAAGGCGCCAACCGAGCAGAACGTGACACGTGGAAAGTATGGCCAGCTTGCTCAGCACTACACCTCTTTGCCTATAAATAGAGAAGCATGACCACTGAGAGAGGGGATCCAAAAAATCTGATCTAGAAGAACACTTCTTTCTCTCCAACATATTGTTCTTACTAAACTTCTTCTCTCCACCTACTGACTTAATCATCGGAGCTTCTTCTCGGAGGAACAGCCCCCTCCGGTTCTGCAGGTACATCAAGACCGGCGTTAGCCTTCACGATCTCACCTTCGGAGATAGCCGCACCAGAAGAATCACGAAGAAATCACGCCCCCACAGAATTCATCCGATTCCATCTCAACTTCAAGCACACGACCACACCAAAACAAGAGATTAAGGGATGTTTTGGATGGAGGATTATTAGATTAAGGTTTTTTTTGTCCTTAGATTAAGGTTTTGAACAGGGGCTATGAAGCACCGAACCCCTAACTGCTTACGTGTCCATGCCGTATGTGTGTCTTACACTTTGGGGACACATGACATGTCAGGGACACTTATAGAACACACCACGCCACGTGGCATATCAAATAAATTCCATTATTTGAAATAGGGGACACATCGAAGATAAACAACTTGTATTTGGATACCATCGTCAAGCTTATCAATCAACAACTTATATTGAACCATCGTCATTCAATTACCACGTGTGCATACCCTTTTTGTTTTAAGATCAAGAATTGACTATGATTTGGTTTAAGATAAACATACCAAATTCCACATCATGAATGTCAGCGACATATAGATCACAACCCAATGTGCTGAAATCTGGTGCTTCCATAGTAGTAGAAGAAAATAGACGACATTGTTTGTTCTAACGTGGAGATGCATATCCACTGATTCCCCTTATTGCATTTGTTTGTTCTGACTTGGAGCTGCATATCCACTGATTTCCCTTATTGCATTTGAACAACTTGTACTTGGAGTGGTGAGCTCTGCCCGAAATTTAGCTAGACCAAAATCTACAACATGATCAACCATATCACCGTCAATAAGGATATATATTACTCAGCTTCAAATCGCAATGAATAATTGGCCTTTCACATTGGTGATGAAGATAATCAAGTGCACAAGCCACATCTATGGCAATGTCTAGTCTTTGTAGAAGATTGAGTCCCACGAACTCTGGTTCCCCATTTGTTGCCAATTATTATCTAGACTGCCGTTTGGCATGAACCGGTAAACAAGAGCTTTAAGCTCATTTCCTTGAAAATCCACACTAGAACAAGAAGTTATGACCGAAACCAGGTTTTAGTGTCGAACATTCCTCAAGGCTCTGACGATTGATACACACAACTATTTACTCCCTGTTGTGGTAAATAGTACATTGATACACACAACAAGTGGTATCAAATCCCGATGGCTGACGATTTAAGGGCGAACTCTCTTGGAAGCATCGGTGGCACGAGCCTCCACAAAATGAGAAGTTCACTGTTAAAGAAAATCATTTTACTGGATGGGTGCGTAGGATTTTTCTACTTCATCAAAACTTCTCCTCCAAAAAGTGGAGTTTTCTTTGAACTTTGGTTGAAGATCTGGGAACAGAAGAAGGTAAATTGACTTGTACTTTGAATGGTTCTAAATCGCCACTACCCAATGGATAATTTCGCTATGCAAATTAATATCTATACAATTTGTCGCATATAGTTTACCCATCCCAAGGGCCCTCAACGTACACTAGTGATTCCTTGGTTGCGTTTCCTGTTAGTGTGTTTTTTTTTTTCTTATGGGCGCGTTTCCTGTTAGTGCATGTTCATAGCATCACTCATTTCTGTAAAGAAGCTTCAAGCTTCTTGGCACTTCAAACTGTTTGGTCAGGTTGGGTTATTTGCTGCTGCTTCTTCTTTTTTTCGTGTGATATTTTCTTCTTTTGTTAATCTTTTTGATATTTTTTGCAAAGGTCTATAGTTTATCAGTTCATCTCGAGGAGGGATTCAAAAAAGAAGAAAAAGAGAGAATATAACTGAAAAAACCTAAATTAAGCAGCATTTCTTACATGCCTTTTTGGTCGAAATTGAAAAGGTACAATAAGTGCACAGATAAGGATTCACTCGAAAAAAGTAAGCAAATATAAACGAGGTGAACCCAACAAGTTAAGAGAAGTTGAAGACATACTTAGAAACTTATGCAATATTGTTTATGTGGTCCTAACATATAATTCATGAAGTTCAAGATGAAAGCATTATTGGTCACACCATATAATCAAATTGATTCTTGTTAAATATGCCCGCGCTGTAGGGTCATGGTGGACTTTGCCAAGGTGATTGGATTCATGCTTGCTTCCAACATTGTCTAATGGAAGTGGGATTGGTCCCTTGATATTAAACAAAGTGTGCGTATGCTAGCTCGAACACCTTGAATGATCAAAATCTTATAGCTATCCTTGTCGCCCTATCAAGGTAAAACCATGGAGGATTAACACCAACGTCAGAGAAAAAATGAAGGTTTAAAACCATAAAAGGATGAACTTACAAATATTGAGTAATAAAACCAATTGATTACCTTCAACATATTGTTCTTGACCAGATGAAGCTCACAAAGCACAATATCTATGTTCATTCCGTATTTTGGGGACTTTGTAGAGCATGCTAATCCTATCTCTATAACGGAGATAAGATATTCCATCATTTTCCTGCCATTTCTCCCCTCGGTTAAGAGCCATTACACGTTGACGCAAAGCAATCCTTGTAAAGTTATGAAGGTTAAGATCTGCATCAAACATTTTGTTAGTAGGTCTCTTCCTTGTTATTATCTCCAACAACAAGATCTCATAACTATAAACATCTCCACTAGTTGACATCTCGCTTCCCAATCCATACTCTGTAATTCATAAAATTCAAACTTAATTCAACATAAAAGGATGGTTGTTAAGATATCAAAAGTGATACGTAAAGAAAGACAAAACTTGCTTTCAATAAACGATGTGGTTTTCTAATATAAAACTAGTACATTTACACTAATATGTAGTGGGTGGACCCCCCCTTTTTTTTATGTCTACGTGACACTCTTTTCTATGGCAAAGTTATACTTCAACTACTTATTTTACCATCATTATTCAGCTATCGAACAATTGAATTTGATTTGTTTGTGTGTTTAAAGGATCCATCTTGACTCTAGTTAACAATTGCCTAGGTGATTGGTCAAGTAAAATTGCCCTCTTGTTCCTCCAAAAAAAAAAAAAGAATGTGATTTGTTTCAAGATAACAATAACAAATTCTACATCTCGAATGGCATACACAGATCAAAACCTAATGTTAATTCAATCCTTTTGGCGGTGTCTAACCTGCCTTTGTGGTGAAATTTCGAGTGTAGATATTAAAAGAGGAAGATATAAATTACTTGGAGCTGCATATCCAATGGTTTCCTTATTGCAGTTGAACTACTTGTATTTGGAGCAGTGAACTCTGTACGAAATCTAGCTAGATCGAAATCTCCAACATGAGCTACCATGTCGTAGTCAAGGAGGATATTACTCGGCTTTAAATTGCAGTGAATAATTGGCCTTTCACATTGGTGATGAAGATAATCGAGAGCACAAGCCACATCAATGGCAATGTCTATTCTTTGAAGAAGATTGAGTCCCACGTACTCAAGTCCCCCATAATTATTTGTATTCGGAATTGGATGTAACCAATTATCTAGACTTCCATTTGGCATGAACTCATAAACTAGAGCTTTAAAGTCATTCCCTTGAAAATCAATGCTAGAACAAGAAGTTATGATCGAAACAAGGTTTCGGTGTTGAATATTCCTTAAGGCTTCGCACTCTGCCATGAAACTCTTGGTAGCGCCACAAGTTTGAAGGTCAAATACTTTCACCGCAACAACTAACTCCCCATTTTGTTTGTGGTTTTGATCAATAATACCTTTATAAACACGACCAAAACTACCAAAACCAAGCAATTTCGTCGAAGAGAAATCTTCAGTTGCTTTGAGAAGTTCTCCATAAGTGACTTTCAAAAATGGATCTTTCAACAATGAAACCTTAGGTTTTGTGTTTCTTTTCTTCTTGAAGAAACATATGAGGAAAGATGATACAGCGGTTACTCCTACGAGTACCGAAGCTGCCATGATTCCTAATGTCTGTGAACGAGACATCTTGTTTCTTGATTTTTTTTAGTGCACCACGGTAGTTGTAGTTCAGAAATGCCACAACAAAGCCTAGGATTTTCGGCAATTGATACTGCACTTGCATTTGTGAAAACCCCCTTCATTGGTAACTCTCCTTCAAAATTGTTGGAAGATAAATTGAGATTCTTCAGGTCGAATGTCCCTAAGAATGTAGGAATTTGACCGGATAAGTTGTTGTGAGAGAGATCCAAATTCTAAATACCTCTTAGAGATTCCATTGATGGAGGGATAGATCCTTGAAAGAATTTTTGCTGTAAATATAGATTTTCAAGGCTACTGCAACTACCAAGAGTGTTAGGAATTTCACTGGACAAATCATTCTCGGAGATATCGATCTCTGCTAAATTTTTTAGGTTTCCAACCTCAAGTGGCAAGGATCCAGACAAACGGTTGCGAGCTAGATCCAATGCAATTGACAGAGAAGAAACCATCAAAAGTTGTCTTGCTATGCTCCCACTAAGGTTATTATCAGAAAGTGTCAGAATTAACAAAAACCGACAGTTGCCAAGACTTGCAGGTATGGCCCCCTCTAGGCTGTTTCCATCCAAGTAAAGTTTATTAAGCAATGACAAGTTCTCAATAGACTCTGGAATTTGACCTGAGATATTGTTGTTTGAAAATGCCAATGCTCGCATCTTATGAAGATAACCTATGCTACCCGGAATGGAGCCTGTGAATAGGTTATCCTGTAGACCTAAGATTTCTAGATTCACAAGGGTTCCTATTGTTGAAGGAATAGATCCGTACAATTGATTTCCACCTAGTGTCAAACAAGATAGAGAGATTGATCGATTGCGCACAAAGTCTGGTAATACCCCTCCAAATTGGCTATACCCCATGCCTATCACTCTCAAATTGCTACAGTTCGCTAAAGAACTAAGAAAGGCTAGTCCATCCGATCCCTTAGTTCAGAAATTGTTTTCAGCTAGACTTATCCAATCCAGATTTTGTAAGTTTCCAAAATCATTTCTTACTTTTCCACTGAAATTGTTTTTTCCCAATTCGAGTGTTACCAACTTCGAAGAGTTGGATATTGAAAGCGGATTGGACCATTAAATTGGTTGACATATAGCCGTAGGATCCGAAGTTCAGGGAATATGAAAGCAAATGTCAGTGGAAGACTACCCGAAAGACGATTATCAAACAAGGATAACGTATCTAGCAATGATAGGTTGTACAAGGAAGGAGGGATGGTACCTGAAATTTGAGTCCCACCCAACCCTAAGAACGTTAGATATTTCAATTGACCCAAAGCATTTGGGATAATTCCTCCAAAGGGAGTGTAAACTGCACCAAAGTTTTCCAGAGAAGTAAGATTCTCAATCGACGGAGGAATCCCTCCGGTCAAATTGTTCTCACGAAGGTAGAGTATGATGAGTCGTGGCATTGAATAAGCAAGTTCTTTCAGGAACTCTCCAACTAGCTTATTTCTGGCTACATTAAGGTACATGAGATTCAAGCAATGAGATAGGCTTGTTGGAATTGTACCTTTGAAACTCTTATTGCAAAGATCCAGTTTCTGTAACCTGAAAAGATTACCGAGTTCAGTTGGAATTTCACATATAAAAATGTTGTTTCTAAGGCTAAGCTTGTTGGGTTTGCCCATAAAAAATAGGCCCAAGAAAATTGTGTTTGGCCCAAGTGTTTTTTGAAAGCCCAAAATGTTAATTATAGGGTTTTATCACTTTTGAGGGGAATTTGAGATTAGTTTTTCGGGGCTGAGGGGAACAAAAAGAGAAAATAAGGGGTTTTGTTTTCCTGGCAGAGTGAGCAGCAGCAGATCGAGAGAGAGAGAAGTGAGGCAACAAAAACCGTGTGTGTGCCGTGAAGAAGAGGAGAGTGGAGTGCACTGTGTGTGTGCCGTAGAGAAAGGGAAAAAGGAAGAAAAAGGTGAGTGCTCCTTCTGTCTTTGTATTCTTGGTGATAAAGACAAGAAAAAGGGCAGCCATTTCTTTCTTTGTTCAAGCAATCAACAACTGGTTCTTGTGTTCATTCGGAGCTGATTTTGTGCTTGATTTGGGCTCTTCATTCCGGCTTGATTCGGGGGTTTTGTGCAGCCATATTTGGGTAAGATCTTTCCACTCTTGTATAGGTTATTGGATAGGGTATTGTGAGATTTGTGAATCTCTTTGTAAACCCTTGTAATGGAAATAGCTCTCTCTCTTCCGTGGACGTACCCGAGTTTGAAGAACCACGTATATTGTGCGTTTGGTTTGTGTTTGATTTTATCGTTATGCTTCTCGTTATGCTTCCGTTGTGCTTGTGGGTGAGATTCGGGGATTAATTAATTTTACCCAACAAAGCTCCCAGAGAAAACTGAGGTTTTCAATTGAAGGAGACAAATAACCCGTTATACCTCTGGCTGCGAGGTCTATAACGGTGACTCGTTCGTGTCGGTGAATGCATTGGACACCTTTCCAGTGACAGAAATGTAGAGATTCGTTCCATGAGCTCAAGGCCTATTGATAATCTGGGAAAATATTTGACTTGAAAGCCAATAATGCATGGAAATCAGTCTTGTTGCCAGCAACATTAATAGTGTTCGTAAGACCAAGGGATGTTGTGTCAAGGGCAAGGGCTTTGATGTGAAGCAATGGGATGAGGGAGAGAAATAAGGCTCCGAGAGAAATTGAGAGAGATTTGGTTTGTAGACTCATCTTGGTGTGTGGTTTGAGCTCTCAATTACAGTATGTTTGAACTATATAAGGAACGCGAACGTCCAAGTCAAACCACATAATTATAGTCGTTTCATTGGTGCAACTTGCAAGTCTTTGTTTGGACTTCTAGAATTTGAGTGAAATACTCCTATATAGTGGCAGACTTGGGCACGTAGAATTATCTCAAGAAAATTAAATTCAGTGGGTTTGAAGAAGAATACATTCATTTTTGGCATTTACTTCCTTACCCTATCTATTAAAATCCCTCGACACTCAATTTTGTAGTAGGTGATCCTAACAGAGTTCTAAAGCATTGGCCTGAGTAGTTTTTCTTTCTTTCTCTTTGGAGACAAACAAAGATGAGAAGTTGAGGGAACATAGGCTAAGATGGTTTAGGCATGTTTATTATAGACTTGTAGATGCAGTAGTTAAAAGAGCAGATATGATAGTTTTAGGTAGTAACGTTATGGTTAGGGGAAGACCTAAATTGACATTAGATGCGGTTATGCGCAAGGATATGAGTATTATGAGTTTGAGTGAACAAACAGTCCTGAACAGAACTCAATGAAAAAAATGAATTTATGTAGCCAACCCCAAGTGATTGGGATATACGACTCGGTTTGATTTGGTTTTGGAGACGAACAAGAAAAACACCTAAAGCAAACAAATAGATAGAAAGCAACGCATACACGACTGTAATTGACCACGTTTGCAAAGAAACTTTAGTCAAAGTCGAGAAGGAGAAGTACTCATACATTGAAGGGGAAATTACAGTAAGCCCCCTTCATCGTTTAACTCGGACACTTAACCTCCTTCATCGTTTATCGCGTGACACTTAAGCACCGTCCGTTAGTGAGCCGTTATGAATTTAACGGAAGAAGGTCATGTGAGCAGTACATGACCTTATTAATGACAGGTCATACCCTTATAAATACACAGGTGTTCCAAATTTCAATCCGTTTGAACCGGGGAAAAGATTTTAGTTTTCTGATCATTTTATCCTAAACGGTCATAATTAAATTTTAACTCTAGGACTCTTGTTGACTAGTCCTAAGAAAGTCGTAGAATCAAATATCTCTTAGGGCAAATCAACGAAAGCCATAAAGTCAAAATTTAATTATGACCATTTAGGATAAAATGATCAAAAAACTAAAATCTTTCCACCGGTTCAAACGGATTGAAATTTGGAACAATTAATTTTTCAACCTTTTTATACCGTTTATATATTAAAAAATATAGTTAAAAAATTAAGTGTTCCAAATTTCAATCCGTTTGAACCTGTGGAAAGATTTTAGTTTTCTGATCATTTTATTCTAAATGGTCATAATTGTATTTTGGCTCTAGGTCTCTCGTTGATTAGCCCAAAGAAAGTCGTAGAATCAAATATCTCTTAGGGGCTAATCAACGAGAGCCATAGAGTCAAAATTTAATTATGACCATTTAGGATAAAATGATCAGAAAACTGAAATCTTTCCACAGGTTCATACAGATTGAAATTTGGAACACTTAATTTTTTAACCATATTTTTTAATATATAAACGGTCCAAAGAGGCTGAAAAATTAAATATTCCAAATTTCAATCCGTTTGAACCGGTGGAAAGATTTTAGTTTTTTGATCATTTTATCCTAAATGGTCATAATTAAATTTTGACTTTATGGCTCTCATTGAATAACCATAAGAGATACTATTTGATTCTACGACTTTCTTAGGACTAGTCAACCAGAAACCTAGAGTCAAAATTTAATTATGACCATTTAGGATAACATGATCAGAAAACAAAAATCTTTCCCCCGGTTCAAACGGATTGAAATTTGGAACACTTATGTATTTATAAGGGCATGATCTGTCATTAATATGGTCATGTACTGCTCACATGACCTTCTTTCGTTAAATTCATAACAGCTCACTAACGGACGGTGCTTAAGTGTCACGCGATAAATGATGAAGGGGGTTAAGTATCCGAGTTAAACGATGAAAGGGGCAACTCGTTACCGAGGTATAGTTGAAGGGGGCTTACTGTAATTTCCCCTACATTGAAAAGAACATTTCTAAAAATTTTGATGCCGATTCCATTATCGATGCTTTTAACAACATGAAAGAGCATAACAATTCAAGATACCTTACTTTTGTATATAGTTATATTCAATTAAAAATACCTTTCTTGGTACCATACATGCATATGACAAACATTGTTCATTATAGTTTCCAATATTCTATTTAATTTTTTCCGCAGTCAATAAATATGCATATTATCGTCCATCTTTTTATTTTTTTTAGCATAATGTTTACCATTGTGGCTCTGTCAAACTTCCAGAAATAAAAAAATTTCCACATTTTGTGGTCGCTGGTTGGGCCGTTGTATCAATTGCCTTAGAATTTTCAACACCTTTGCAAATCTTTCCAGCAATTTTTGTGAGAGATAGAAGAACCAACCATAAAGTCCTTGTAGCCATGGCCCAGATTTGGAAAGCTTGAAAATGCATATTTTCTCTACATTATTAAACCGCTATATATATTCTTTTCAAATCACAATTGGCCCCTCTATTCTTCGAAATCACTCGATACCCCTCCTTGGTTAAAACGTCAATGGGATGTTAAAGCCATCAACATCCCCTCATCTAAATGTAGTTATCCATTTTCTTTTGAAATTAAGATAAAGATAAATGTTTTCTGAAAATAGTAGTCAATGAATATGATTCAATCAATCTAATTGTGGGCATGATCGATAATCTTGAAAAGTATTTTTTATAAAAAAATGAACACTTTTGATCATTGAAATAGCTGGAGATTTCCCTGCGCCTCTCCCTCGAGAAATTTTTTAGCATCGAGCGGGTAGGAGACGATGTGGTGCCCGCTCGGCGAATCTGGGCTGTTCAAAAGTGTGCCGGATGTCCCAAATTAAAATACCATATCTCCTATCACCTTTTTCTCTCTCCTATTTTTCTCTACACATCCGGACCCAAAACCGGAATGGACAACCCGGATGCGCCGATGGGCACCACGTCTCCTACCCACTCCACCCAGCACTGAAAAATTTCTTCTCTCCCTCCCTTCCTCCAATGTTGTCGTTTTGCTCACCTCCGGACCCTCTACAATTTGCATCAATTGCGTTGGCCCCACCACTGTCAATATCGGAGATTACACCAAGGTTATTGATACCGTTCCGTACCGGTCGGTACGTACCGAATTTGAAGGAAAACGAAACGCTGAGGGTCTAATTCCATCTCGGGGTAAAATCCGCCCAATTCTGGCCAGTTCCAGCAATTCCGGACAATACCGGCCGGTACCGGATATTTCGGGCGGAATTTTCCAAAATGGGCGCTTTTGTAATTCCATGCAATTCCGGCCGGTTCCAGGTTTCCACGACCTTCGATCTCAAACAAGTGTTTGCACTTTCTGAATTTTCTAGACCATGTTTTCTTGGTGTCTTCTAAGTAAAAATCCCGTAGAAGACCAAATAATCCGATAACAGTTCATCCATGTAGTTATTTATCGTTTTTATTTTCCCATATTTCCCTTGTTTTATTTTTCTTTTTTGGTTCCCTTTTCGTCCACTCTAATATGTACTTGACATTGCGTATGTTTTTTTTATCATGTTATGAGTGTTCTTAGAAATTTTTTAGAGTTGTATATATATATATATAGTCTCATTCTTCTAAGGACTACTTTAACTTAATAAAATAAGGACCTCCCTTTCCCGATAGAATTTCGATGATTCAAACCGCTCAATGTGTTCAGAACATGATTTTAAGGGTTCCCGCGAGAAATCAGCAAAAAAAAAAAGACCAGAAAAGCATCATTCGAGCAGTTTTTGTTTATTTTTTATCGAACAGTTCAAATAAAAACTGCTTAGATGAAGTCCTTCCCCGTCATTTTTTTTGCTGATTCCTCGAAGTTACTCTTAAAATCACGTTCTGAACACATTGAGCGGCTCAGATTATCGAAATTCGAACAGGAAATGGGAGGAATGGAGAGGTCCTTATTTTAACTAAAATAAGGACCTTCTTATTTGAAAATGACTGTGTGTGTATGTATATATATATATATATATAAAGTCTGGATCCAATGAGGAATCCTGCACGGTGCTACCATGCGGGACTCCCCTTTCCCGATCGAATTGCGACGATCCGGGCCACTCAAAGTGATCAGAACGTGATTTTAAAGGTACCCGCGTGAAATCAGCAAAAAAAATGATTGGGAAAGGCTTGATCCGAACAGTTTTTTATTGAACGGTTCAGTAAAAAACTGCTCGAATCAAGCTCTTCCCGATCATTTTTTTTGCTGATTTCTCGCGAGTACCCTTAAAATCACGTTCTGATCACTTTGAGTGGCTCGGATCGTCACAATTCGATCGGGAAAGGGGAGTCTCGCACCGTAAGGCCGTAAGGGATCTCTCATTGGATCTGGACTGTATATATATATAGAGTCCGGCTCTTATGAGGACCACGTCATTTTAATAAAATGCGGACTTCACTTTTCCGATCGAATTTTGATGATCCGAGCCGTTCAATGTGTTCAGAACGTGATTTTAAGGATACTTGTGAGCAATCAGCAAAAAAAATGATAGGGAAGAGCTTCATCCGAGCAGTTTTTGTTTATTTTTTATCAAACGGTTCAAACAAAAACTGCTCGGACGAAGCCCTTTCCGATCATTTTTTTTGCCGATTTCATGCCGGTATCCTTCAAATCACGTTCTAAACACATTAAGCGGCTCGGATCATTGAAATTCAATCGGGAAATGGAAGAAATGACTGTGTATATATATAGATATATATATATATATATATATATATATATATATATATATATCAGTCGGGTTCCGGTGAGGGATCCTGCATTTTTTTAAAATGCGGGACTCCCCTTCCCGATTGAATTTCGATGATCCGAGCCGCTCAAAGTGATCAGAACGTGATTTTAAGGGTCCCCACGAGAAATCAGCAAAAAAAATGACCGGAAAGGGCTTCATCCGAGCAGTTTTCATTGAACGGTTCAAAAAAAACTGCTCGGATGAAGCCCTTCCCGGTCATTTTTTTTGCTGATTTCTCGCGTGGACCCTTAAAATCACGTTCTGCACACATTGAACGGTTCGGATTTTTAAAATTTGATCGGAAAATGAAAGTCCCGCATTTTAACAAAGTGAGGGATCCCTCACTTGATAATTTGTGTATATATATATATATATACTGATAGTTGCGGTAAATTCGAAACGGTACCCGATTTGACTGGTACCATTACGTATCATTTCAGTATGAAATCCGGTACCCTCGCCAAAACGGTATTCAGAACCTTGGATTACACACTACGAGTAAGTCCTCAAAGTGGATCCAAGGACCGTGCTACACACTTGTGTGCAGTGCAGACCCAGCGTGGCCTTGCCAGTGGCGGTCGGACAATCCGAGACGTTCACCTCGTAGATCTCGTTGAGTATTATAAGTGTACCAAAAATCAACTCAATCGGATATCGTTAAGTAAGTCATCGGAACACATATACGGGAAAAAAATTGGTTTAATGATTTTGATCCAGTGTTTTAAGTTATAAGTGTTCCATTTTTTTTTCACGTTATATGTGTTCCGATGACACAATTAATGATATCTGATTGAGTTTATTTTTGGTACGCTTATAGTACTCGACGAGATCTACGCGGTGAACGTCTCCGATCATCTGACCGCCACCGGCACGGCCGCACCGGCCATGCACAGCACCGTGCACTGCACAAAAGTGTGCAGCACGGCCCCTGAATCCCCTCAAAGTCTAGTCAAGTGACTTTAGAAACACTGTAGCCTCTAGCGGTCGTTATTGAAATTCTATTAAGAATTGCCACAAGAGTGTCAAAAACGCTTAGCCAATATCAAGAATTTTCACAAATCTGGTCACTGGTGGGGCCATTATTAATTTAATGGCCTAAGAATTTTCAATGCTCTTCGCAAATCTCTCCAATGATTTTCAGCCTCTTCTTTTCGGGTGCTAAGCTGAGTTTTATCCCAGCTGGTCTTACTAGTACCAGAAAGTTGCTCGGTGCTGTTCCAATTTCGAAAAGAGAAATACTCTTAGAAGGCTTGCTCTAGCAGTCTAGCTGCTATGGTCTATTTAATCTAGCAAGAAAGGAACAACAGAATTTTCAAGGGCATTCTAAGATCCCCTAATAACTCTGTCATGGGCCAGATCGAATCTGAAGTGAGAGTTAAAGATACCCAAAGCACAAATGTCAAGTTGATTGATCTGTCTTCCTTACTTCGTTAAAACTGGCATATACTGTATCAAATTGCATTTTACTCAATAGGTAAGAGTATGCTGCTTCGAATGTAATAGAGAAGTCCTTTAAAGCCTCAGTGTTCAAGCAATATTGGATGAGGGATAGAAATAAGGCTATGAGATAGATTGCGAGAGATTTGGTTATTAGACTCATCTTCATGGGTGGTTTGAGTTCTCATCTAGTTTTGAACAATTATATATGTAACATGAAGGTCCATGTTCAACCAATGTTTTTGTTTTTAATGTTTTGTAATGCAGATGTCCAGGGTCAGTTTGTGCACATTTCAAACTAATTCATATAGTCCCTCCCACTGCTGTTTCACACGTTAACGAGTTGGGTGAAGTGGCCCCAAGGAAAACGACATTGGTGGCTACTAGAGCATGGGGTACAGTGGATGTGTGGAATTATCTGCGTAAAATTAAATCATGTGGGGTTGATGAAGAGGACATTGGTGGACAATGATTTTGGCACTTAAAAAAGAAGAAGAAGAATTTTGCGTTAATATCTACAGACAGAGGATCTCCCTCCCGTACCACATCTCTCACGATCTCTCTAAACTGCTCGAACCAAACTAGTAGGATGCTTGAAAAGATTCCATGAATGTGTTCATGAAAAAGGAATGAATGATCGAGTGTGAATCTGGACCATCCATATTTTTTCCATTAACACTTTTATGGAACCATTTCATGTATGTTATCAATCCTCAAACTTGAATTTCTAGCTCCTAACACAGTTCTACAATATTGATCCAACCAGCTCATTTTGCAGACGACACAAAAATGACTTTTTTGTAAAAAAAAAATGACTTTTTTGTAAAAAAAAATAATTAGCTTGACTGAACTTTGATGGACATGCAAATGTATCGTGTTTTATTTCTCAAATATACCGGTCAAGTGTAAGTTGTATTTGCCATCGAAGGAAATATGAGAAGATTGCTTTCTGTCTGTCGAAATCCGATGAAATTGATTATTAATTTCTGACAGTTTTTTTTTCCCCTACGGCATCATGACTTAAACCGTTGGGATCAATATTTTGAGACTGTTGAACCCACAAAATTGAGTTTTTTTTTTGATCCGCCCACAAAATTGAGTTTGAAAGAGGTATAATAGAGGTGATTTTAATTTCCAGAAATGCTCCGAAGTGGCTAGCATTATTAATTAAGAGCTTCCATAAATAAAAATTTCCACAAGTCTGTCAGAAACACCTTGGCAATATCAAAATTTTCCACAAATCTGGTCACTGGTGGGGCTATCGATCTATATAAATTAACGCAGGATGAGTTTTCATGAGGAGCAACGTGGATGCAACAAGTGGCACAAATTGATTGGCCAAAACAATCACTTGATTATTGATTTTGTTTCAATTTTGAAAAAATTGTTTCAACAAATTTTTACAAGGACGGAAACATTTATAAGGATCCTATCAACTAGGGTATCATTCCAAAATCATTTCGAGATATTCTATGGCATAATTAATGGAATTCAAAACCGAGGAAACTACTATATCAATTACCTTACCTATTAAACCAACTATAGAAAGATTAATTAATTTTACCATAACAGGATAGCCTAGCGACCTCATTTAAATATTAAAGTCGTCATTTCAAGTTGGAAGCCAACCGAACCATTGTGCTAACTCCTTGCGCCCAATATATTATTCACTTTTCATATTTGGCATGAAACAATTATATATGGAAGTGTACGTCAAGGTAAAGTTTTCCTTCATTGTCATTCACCATCATCCAAAAAAGAAATTAAGTACTCTTGCATGGAAGTAACATAAGTTAAAGTGATAACTGATATCTATCTGTGTGATTGATATATATGAATATCATTAAGGTTGTTGAAGATTGAAATGATGAGATTCAAACCCGGCCAAGTCCGTGGCTGACTGGCTGTAAAATTCGTTCATGAGTAGCGAAGTAGTCCAGTTATATCTTTTAACCTTATTCTATGCATTTTAGCAGTAATAAGCTTTCATGGTGTTAAATTTGAAGCAGGACTAACTTTTCTTTTGTATAACACAGAGTATCTGGCCGGGCCAACTTGCGCGCATATATATACAAATATACACGAAAAATGGGTGCTCGGATCAAGTACCCTACACACCTCGGATGCCATTGATTCTCGCTCAAGGCCACTTGGTTTTATTTTTTAAAATTTTTGGACGGCTCGGATCGGCCGTCCGGTGACCGGAGACGGCCGTCCGGTGGCCGTCGGTGCATTTTCCCTATGGGTACCGTCGGTACCCATAGCAGTACTCTTCTATTAATGCCAAAAGGGAAACTATCCATCAAGTTTTCCGAGACAAGAAGTCAAGAACCACAAAAGTCCTTACAGCCATGGCCTCGGATTTGGAAAGATTGAAAATGCATATTTCAAAGAAGTCCCAACCTCCATGCTTACTTTTAAGTGCTCAGTGCATTTGAGAAACTTTGTATCATAACTAAATCGATCTGATGCGAGCATTTTGAACATAAGAGTTTACATGGGATAAACTTCTACAGTGGACTTCAATTCGGAATTTGGTCTCCTTCCCGCCTAGGATGCTTCGGCATCAAATGTCTTGAATTGCAAAACAATATTCTTTTTAACTACTATTAATTGAACTAAACTTTTCCATAGAAACATGGGTTTAGGGCACGAAAACCTCGAGATCTAAGGACTTGGGAATGGATTGTAACGATCCGGATTTTCGACCCAAAATTTTTTAATACAAATTTATATTGTTAAATTCCTAATTTAATAATTAATTAGATTGAATAATTAAAATATATTATTATGTGTATAATTGATATTATTTACACTATTGTATAAGATATTAATTTAAACTTTAGATATACAGGGAATCAGGAATTCATATTCATCTCTTGTCTTTCCTATCTAAACCCTAACTAGAACTCTATTCAAACTAACTTTCCATTTCTCTCTCTCTCTCTCTCTCATCCTATACATACACGCGTCCAGATACATTCTCACCCTGTACATACATGCGTCAACATATATTAGAATTGGAAACCCCCCCAAATGTGGCACTTGCCCCCTATCCCTCTTATCATTATCAGTATCACTCTCCTTCCCCATTCCACCACTTCCACACTTATCGTCTCACCTTCTCACTATCTTATTCTCTTTTATTATACATACCCACATAAATCTGAAAATTGAACACCAGTATATTATTTCACTCTCAATTCTATTGTTGAGTCTAGAATAGAGAGAGAGAGAGAGAGAGAGAGAGAGTTGTGGCCGTGGGTGTGTGCGCACCGTGAGTTTCGTGGGCACACCGCCACTGCGAGCCCTGTCGGAGTGTCGCCGGACGCCGCCTCGAGATTTCGGAACCACCACGGCGATCTACGGACACCGTACAACACTTATCCGGATATAGAATCGCATTTGAGATAGTTTTCCGGAAACCCAAAAACTTAATCTGCAGTTTAATGGAGTTAGGACTTAGATTTAAAGTTTATTGAAGATGATGACCTGCTGTTAAATTGTCAATTTATTTTTTAGTCCTATTTATATTAAAATTTAGTCCGGTTGTGCTGGAATGATTAGTGTTATACCCTGTGAAAATTTATGATCGTTTAACAAGTGTTTGATTGCGAAATTACTATTAATGATGCATTGTTAATTTGTATTTGAGTGGATGTTTACGTGTTTAATAAATTATTGAGGTAGATAAATGTTTATGAAATATTAACAAGAATATTTTACTAGTAAAAATTTATTTAGATGGTAAACAAGAAATATTTTAGATTATATATTAGTTAATCTTTAACTCTAATAAATATTGACTAGAATAGCCTCTCATAATTTTGTTGTTATAAAAATCTCATATTAATATTTAATATAGTTAGTAAATACTAAATTTAGCAATAAGTATTTTTCAATAAAAAATTAGTTTGTAAAATCTATGAATAATATGAGAGTTAAAGATAATGTTTAAATAGTAGAAATTAATACTTTATAAAATTTCTAAACGAGAGAAATAGATTTAATTTTATGTATAGTAATTAATTGTTTGACTGAATATTATTTTGTTACTCGCATGATTAATTCTATGACAGGATTAATTTTATCGCATGGTTATGTGTTGTTAGCATGTTAGTACTTTTAGTTGAAATGTTGAATCGTGTGATATTTTGTTGTGGTTGAAAATTGGACAAATAGGTTCCCGGGATGGTTACGAGTAGTAAATCATGTAGACGATGATAAGTAAAGGAAAAATGGTAAGTACTGTGTGGATTGTGAATTGAGCCATGGCGATGGCAAGGGTAATCTATGGGGCCTTGTGTTGAAATGAGTTACCTGCGGGGCCCAGTGTTGTGACAATAACGTATGATACGTCATGGAAAGTTTCTCTTCGAGGAAGAGAATGGGTCCCATGAGACGGTTATAGTTAGTGAGACGTTAACGTATGATACGTCATGGGAAGTTTCTCTTCGAGGAAAAGAATGGGTCCCATGAGATGGTTATAGTTAGTGAGACGTTAATGTATGATACGTCATGGGAAGTTTCTCTTTGGAAAAGAGAATGGGTCCCATGAGACGGTTATAATTAGCGTGGGGTAGTGGATGTCCGACCCTAATGTACGATACGTCATGGGATGACTCGATCCTCCTGTTATGGTCTTAAGTGAGAACATGCTCGGTACATAATTTAGGTGCGCTCACCTAGGACCCTGGTGCAGGATAAGGAAGAGGAATGATGGACCCATGAGACGATTGTAGTTAGTGAATGTGGAAGGAAAGGACCTCGTGGAGATGATCCTTAGATTACATGTAAGATGATGGATGGTAAAGAAAAAAACGATGTGTTATTATTCTGTACATTCTGTGTATTATGAATTATTATATTGTTGATCTGCATATTGTGGTATTGGGTTTTAGGATTTCTATTTGGTGAATTATCACTCAGGATACGTTTGTATCCTGACAAATCGTTTGCTTCGGCGTTCAATTTGCCAGAGTGTGCAGGATTCCACGGTGGAGCAGTTGATACAGGTGGAACCCCTGAAACGGAGTCTGGGCCAACGTTGCTTAGAATTCATGTCAAAACTAGAGTCGCTCTGAAGTTGTTTTTGTTAAATAAATGTACATAGATTTTTGTATTATTTTGAAATTGAAATTTTTGTATAAGGATAAATAGGGGCTTAATAGTTTGTAAAATTCAGTGTATTTTAAAGTTAATGCTTCTGAAATTCCTTGAAAAATCGGGGCTTTGCAGAATGGTATCAGAGCATAGGTTCAACTCTCAGCTTTGGATAGATTGGGTAGATCACTTTCCGAGAGCGTAAACCTGAGTTACCAGTTGTGATTATTCCTTATTTTAAATCAAAACTATAAGTACAATTTAGCCATCATTCAACTTAGACTTCAAGAGTGTAATGTGAGAAAACATAGGTTTTACTTGCTTGACTTTTATGTGATAAGTTAACTATTTTTTTTTTTGTGAGGTTACTTATATGGTTAAAAATTAATATGATCCTATATATTTAATCAATTACTTGTACTATAAGTGAGAGAGTACGATGTCAAATAAACAAACAAAAAAAATGGTTGGACCACTCGTTAAAACGGATCGTATTATGTTAGCCGCATTGGATTAGTTTTGCATAAAATTCATGAAGCGAATACAAGATTTGTTACTTTATAATATTAAAAAAAATTAACATTTTTGAAAATTTTCTAATAAAATGAGTGCAGTGTTGTCGTTTGACTCCAATGGTTCTAAGATCAAAAAAATAATAATTTGAAAACTATAATTTCATGTTTGTTATCAAAATTAATTTTCATGAAAAGCTTTTATTTGACATACGGTTGCTCATCATCCTTAATCTCTTTGAACAAAAGTCTTTTGGAATCTAAATATATCTTTCAGGGATTCTTAAAATGGATTTTTTTTTAAACTATTAAAAACAAAACATTTTGAAAATATCTTTTATCAACGTGAATGAGTTATAAAAAAAAATTTATTGTTTTAGTTTGAATTCCTAAACACACAATTTCGAGGACGAAATTATTTTAAGGAGGATAGGTTGTAACGACCCGGATTTTCGACCCAAAATTTTTTAATACAAATTTATATTGTTAAATTCCTAATTCAATAATTAATTAGATTGAATAATTAAAATATATTATTATGTGTATAATTGATATTATTTGCACATTTGTATAAGATATATATTTAAACTTTAGACATACAGGGAATCAGGGATTCATATTCATCTCTTATCTTTTCTATCTAAACTCTAACTAGAACTCTATTCAAACTAACTTTTCACTTCTCTCTCTCTCATCCTATACATACACGCGTCCAGATACATTCTCACCCTGTACATACATGCGTCCACATCCATTAGAATTGAAAACCCCCCCAAATGTGGCACTTGTCTCCTATCCCTCTTATCATTATCATTATTCCTCTCCTTCACTCTGCTTCCTCATTCCACTACTTTCACACTTATCCTCTCACCTTCTCACTATCTTATTCTCTCTCATTATACATACCCACATAAATCTGAAAATTGAACACCAGTATATTATTTCACTCTCAATTCTATTGTTGAGTCTAAAATAGAGAGAGAGAGAGAGAGAGAGAGAGTTGTGGCCGTGGGTGTGTGCGCACCATGAGTTTCGTGGGCACACCGCCACTGCGGGCCCTGTCGGAGTGTCACCGGACGCCGCCTCGAGATTTCGGAACCACCACGGTGATCTACGGACACCGTACAACACTTATCCGGATATAGAATCGCATTTGAGATAGTTTTTCGGAAACCCAAAAACTTAATCTGCATTTTAATGTAGTTAGGACTTAGATTTAAAGTTTATTGAATATGATGACCTGCTGTTAAATTGTCAATTTATTTTTTAGTCTTATTTATATTAAAATTTAGTCCGGTTATGCTGAAATGATTATTGTTATACCCTTTGAAAATTTATGATCATTTAACAAGTGTTTGATTCCGAAATTACTATTAATGATGCATTGTTGATTTGTAATTGAGTGGATGTTTACGTGTTTAATAAATTATTGGGATAGATAAATGTTTATGAAATATTAACAAGAATATTTTACTAGTAAAAATTTATTTAGATGGTAAACAAGAAATATTTTAGATTATATATTAGTTAATCTTTAAGTCTAATAAATATTGACTAGAATAACCTCTCATAATTTTGTTGTTATAAAAATCTCATATTAATATTTAATATAGTTAGTAAATACTAAATTTAGCAATAAGTATTTTCCAATAAAAAATTAGTTTGTAAAATCTATGAATAAAATGAGAGTTAAAGATAATGTTTAAATAGTAGAAATACTTTATAAAATTTCTAAACGAGAGAAATAGATTTAATTTTATGTATAGTAATTAATTGTTTGACTGAATATTATTTTGTTACTCGCATGATTAATTCTATGACAGGATTAATTTTATCGCATGGTTATGTGTTGTTAGCATGTTAGTACTATTAGTTGAAATGTTGAACCGTGTGATATTTTGTTGTGGCTGTAGATTGGACAAATAGGTTCTCGGGATGGTTACGAGTAGTGAATCATGTAGACGATGATAGTAAATGAAAAATGGTAAAGTGTTGAAAGTGTGAGTACTGTGTGGATTGTGAATTGAGTCATGGCGATGGCAAGGGTAACCTATGGGGCCCTATGTTGAAATGGGTTACTTGCGGGGCCCAGCGTTGTGACACTAACGTATGATACGTCATGAGAAGTTTCTCTTCGAGGAAGAGAATGGGTCCCATGAGACGGTTATAGTTAGTGAGACGCTAACGTATGATACGTCATGGGAAGTTTCTCTTCGAGGAAGAGAATTGGTCCCATGAGACGGTTATAGTTAGTGAGACGTTAATGTATGATACGTCATGGGAAGTTTCTCTTTGGAGAAGAGAATGGGTCCCATGAGACGGTTAAAGTTAGTGTGGGATAGTGGATGTCCGACCCTAATTTACGATACGTCATGGGATGACTCGATCCTCCTGTTATGGTCTGAAGTGAGAACATGCTCAGTACATAACTTAGGTGCGCTTACCTAGGACCCTGGTGCAGGATAAGCAAGAGGAAGGGTGGATCCATGAGACGATTATGGTTAGTGGATGTGGAAGGAAAGGATCTCGTGGAGATGATCCTTAGATTACATGTAAGATGATGGATGGTAAAGAAAAAAATGATGTGTTATTATTCTGTACATTTTGTGTATTATGAATTATTGTATTGTTGATCTGCATATTGTGGTATTGGCTTTTAGGATTTCTACTTGGTGAATTATCACTCAGGATACGTTTGTATCCTGACAAATCGTTCGCTTCGGCGTTCAATTTGCCAGAGTGTGTAGGATTCCACGGTGGAGCAATTGATACAGGTGGGACCCTTGAAACGGAGTCTGGGACAACGTTCCTTGGAATTCATGTCAAAACTAGAGTCGCTCTGCAGTTGCTTTTGTTAAATAAATGTACATAGATGTTTGTATTATTTTGAAATTGAAATTTTTGTATAAGGATAAATAGGGGCCTAATAGTTTATAAAATTCAGTGTATTTTAAAGTTAATGCTTCCGAAATTCCTTGAAAAATCGGGGCGTTACATGAAAGGTCCTGAAACATTTTTTTTTCCTAATAACAAAGTCATGCTAAATGAAAAAATTACTCCTAAAAATGGAATATTATACTAACAAAACTTCAACCATATGGCTACTGTGTTCACTCTCTTAACATGCATTTCAACAAACAGTTTATATGCGCCTTTGAAAGAAACACATCTATACACAAAATCGAGATGGTCTCCACCAATTTTAGCCAAAAAAATAAATAAATATAGTTTCTTATACTTCAAAGGAGAGAAAGCCCAGAATATATAACGAGTGGACCATAGAGAGTAGGTTGACTTAAAAGCAACCGAAACAGGGAATTTCTCTCTCTCTCTGTTTGTAACGCTCCGATTTTCTAAGAAATTTCGGAAGCATTAACCCTAAAATACACTGAATTTTATAAACTACTAGGCCCCTATTTGTCGTTATACAAAATGTACATTTAAAAAAAATACAAAAAAGAAACTAACATTTTATTTAAACATCTTCAGAGCAACTCTAGTCTTGATACAGATCTCAAGAATACTCGGTCTCCGCTCTTGGTATTCCTCCTGTGTCGAACAGCTCCACTATTGAATCCTGCACCCTCTGGCAAATTGATTGCTGAAACAACCGATTTACCAGGATACAAACGTATCTGTGAGTGATAATTCACCCAGTAAAATAATCTCAATCCTACAAACCCTTTACTCTATAATTAGAATTAAAAAAAAACAATAATATCACAATTGATAATACACGAGAGGTATAGAATAATAGCACATCGTCTTTTTCTTTACTATCCATCATCTTACATGAAATCTAAGGATCATCTCTACGAGATCCTTTCCTCCCACATCCACTAACTACAATCGTCTCATGGGTCCACCTTTCTCTTGCTTATCTTGCACCAGGGTCCTAGGTGAGCGCACTTAAGTTATGTTAGTATTATTGGCGTTTTCCGAATTATGTCAAAACCATTGGAGTCTGTATTTCATTTGGGTTTGGGAGGTGGTTCCTTCATTTTATCTTGTCTAGATACTCCGCCCGGTGAATGAAGAAATATTGAGAAGCTCTTGCATTGAAGGATGCTCAGATTATGTTCGGAAGAGGTATATGCATTCATATGCATTTAGCGTAATATTTTTTTTTTCCATGCATCACTTCTTGTGTCATTTCTAAACTTGAAATAGAGTAATCTCGTTTTTAATTCTAAGGCATTGGTTCTCTTGGTTTACGTTTGTGAGTGATGGAGGAAATTTTTCTAAGGCATGCATAGAGTGGTGTGGCTGGCCTTGGTTTAAACGAAGAAAATTTTTCTAAGGCAAAAAGTGGACAGAACCGTGTGCTAGCAGAGCGCTCTTGTAGCGCGGTAGCACTCGTTAGTGCCATAAGAGTGCTAGAGCTTTCCGGTGGCGCTATTCAAAGTGTTCTTGATTTTTTATTTAGTTTTAAATGCCAGATTTTGAAGGGCGCTTGCGGAGTGCCTTGGCAGCGCGCTAGCGCTAGCTCGCGTGCTAAGAGCGCCGCTGGAGCACGCTAGCACCTGCCGTGTCCATCCCTTATTGGCTAGCTCTAGGTTTTTGTTCCAGCCAATATATATGCCGAATTTTTCTCTATTAGGGCAACCCATTCTTGCATTAGCCCACTTTAGAGAGAGAAAATCAATTTCACTCATATCCCTTGTGTGTTTATGCATTTGAGATGATCTAAATTGAGAATTGATCATCCTTTGTCATCCTAGAGAAATACTCTAATATTCAATGTATTCTCTCTAGGTTGATTGGTTTTTCAAAAAAAACTTTGTCTTCTTTTTTAAATCCATACATTGTTGCCTATGACTCTACATGGCCGGATGATTCCGGAGCCGGCTTGACGCGGAGATCGAGGTAGTGAACTCGTGGTGGCTATGGAATCAAGAAGGGGCTTGGAGAGCTATATCAAAGAGCGGAGTTAGGTGTCATAAGAGGCTTGTGGGTAATTCCTAATTTGTATTCTCTTTGTAAACCTTTTGATTTATAGCATTTTGATAGATTAGGCCGTGGTTTTATGCTTAGGGTGAGTTTACCCTAAGTAGTTTCCACGTATATCCTTGCGTTCAAGTTCTTTAGTTTTATTGCTATTGTCTTCAGTTGTTGAATTGATAGAATAGCATGGAACTAGATTAATGGATTAAAATAGGAGGTTGCATGAATTTTTAATTGATCGTCCTATTCACCCCCCCTCTAGGACTCTTTTGGTGCTTAGTATAATTTCAAGTTATGTGCCGAGCTTGTTCTCACTTAAGACCATAACAGGAGGATCGAGTCATCCCATGACGTATCGTACATTAGGGTCGGACATCCACTGCCCCACGCTAACTATAACAGTCTCATGGGACCCATTCTCTTCCCCGAAGAGAAACCTCCCATGACGTATCATACATTAACGTCTCACTAACTATAACCGTCTCATGGGATCCATTCTCTTCCTCGAAGAGAAACTTCCCATGACGTATCATACGTTAGCATCTCACTAACTATAACCGTCTCATGGGATCCATTCCCTTCCTCGAAGAGAAACTTCTCATGACGTATCATATGTTAGTGTCACAACACTGAGCCGTGAAGGTAACTCATTTCAACACAGAACCCCATTGGTTACCCTTGTCATCACCATGGCTCAAATCCCAATCCACACAATCACACTTTCAACACTTTACCAATTTTCATTTACTTAACATCATCTACGTGAGTCACTACTCGTAACCACTCAGTGAACCTAGGTCCATTCTAGCATGTACAACATGATACAATCAATAATAGCTCAATTCATAATATGATACATTTCAATGCAAAAGCTGCAAGCATGACAATTCGTATCCTCATGCTTCATTTTGTTGATCTTCCTAGGTCCATTTGGCACTCGTTCTATAAGATTTTCGTTTAGAACCTAACGAATAGTGTGTCATGGGGTCATTTGTGGGTATGGTATGAGACAAAGGGCGTCGTGATAGACTCAGAGGATTAACATGATCGTAAGGTATTCAATAATGTACGATGTGACAACTTGACAATTGATGCCATGTAGTACGAGGGGGGAGTCGAGATAGAGAGTTTGGGAACAAATCGAAAATGATAGTTAATATGTCAACTACCTACTTAATATCAATATCTCTCTCCTATCTACATTCTTGAAATTAGAGCCTTGGAAATATGTGGGATGAAATATAAAATGGATGTACGGGGTCACGAGTACCCATAATGTATTATGGGTATATGGGGCTTTAAGACCCTGTAGACACCCCAATCTGGTTTCCTAATTTTTTTACTTTGTTTCTCGGTTTCTTGTTTCCCCGATGATGAATCAGATCAAAAATAGTTTTGAGAGTGAAATGGTTTCAGCTTGGAGTGAGTGGAACCTATCCTAAACCCAAAACCCTAAAAGTTAAAACCCTGACCTCAAGTTTTGACCGTCGCACGATTAATTGAATCTCTCGCGCGATGCTTTGCCTGCCAGGTGTTGGTCAGAGTCAAAGTCTTGACTGTTGACCATCGCGGGGGGCTGGTTCAACCATCGCACGATGGAGTCACTGTCAACACCTGTCACTTTCACCTTTTTCCAACTAGATTTTGTGATGATCAAGGGGCTACTGATCTGTAGAACCCCATTTTCGTCGACTGAACAGCGTTTTGCAGGTGCATGGGTAGCACCACCCTCATAACCACTCCTATCACCCTGTTGGCCTCTTTCTCCACCAAGGAAGGCTGACCAGCCTTGTTGGCTGGATGCTAGGCTAAATCCTCCACCCACCAAACTCTTTCCCATCTCCTATAAGTACCCCCCATGGTTCTTCTTCCAAAGGGTTACAAGAAATCAAGTAAGAAAGGCTACATAAACCCTAATACTCTTGATATTTTCTCACTCAACTCATCTTCATACACTTATTTCACAAGCTCTACCGCCTTCTTCAAGCTATTTCCATATCACTTAAGCAAAGGTATAACTTTACTGCCTGTTTACTATTTTGGTCCTTGAGGGGGCCTGGCAAGATCAACGCTGGTAATCAATACCAGTCTTAGTCCCAAAGTCAGCAGGGTTATAAGAACCGTCTGCTGGCACTCCTACGCGAGATGGAGCCATTCCCACGCACGACCGTTCCGGTCATCGCGCGATGCTCCTCTTGGAGATAGGATGCTAGTTATTTTTTATGTTTTCCGTAGTGTAATAAATCACCTTGAAGCAAGATTAGAATTAATCCACTGCCTTGCATGATAAAAATTTGTGGCTTAACTTAGCTTATTTGCTTGTTCACTTGGGCATGCCCCTGGGTTGCTTCTGAATATGTCTCAGAGCCAGGCATGTAAAGCAATTCCTGAAAGTCCAGTCATGACACTCGCGTTGTGAACTGACTCCATCGCGCGATGGTCAGCTTGTTTCCAGTAATTGCCCTTACATGGGCAACTTGGTCCGTGGCCTCTGTTTTGGTACCTCCACTGTTTAGGAGTCGCATTTTATTCTTGTTATTCCTGTTTGTAATAATTATTTATTTTTAGTATACATAAACTGCTTGGTTTGTCCCCTGGGTGTGCACTGGTTCTTCCAGAGCCCAGAAGGAGACAAAATTCAACCTGTTTCAAGGTTATCAACCCTCGCGCGATGGAGTGGGTTCGACGCGCGATGGTTTATTTGCATGCTGGAAGTTTCATGCATGCAAGTTGGCCACAGCTCGTGTAAAACTCACACCAACGCACTGTTTGATATCCGGTCACAGTGTGGGGTTTTATCTAATTCATTTTCTAGCATATCTTTCATCCATGACATTTTTCGATCACATCCTGCAAGGTGTTACGGTTTTAATCCTCGATTAACTATTTCCCCGCCCTAATTGGTTAATAAAAGAAGAATTGCAAATGTTTTTATAAAATGCCTAAGTAGAGACCGATCTCCGGATTGGGCGAGAGGGGTGCCATAAACCCTTCCCCTCTCGTAACCTGGCTCTCGAACCCAGATATGGTTATGATGGACTGGTTCCTTAACTTTTTCAAATCAAATAGCGCGGCAGGTGCTTCGAAATATGGTTCCTTTGGTGTCGGACCTTCAAAACCCGAGTGGCGACTTTGTATTTTTGAGCGCTTGTCATCCACGCTAGCGCTCCCTCGATTCCAGGCCCTCGCGTTTGGAAATCTGGAAATTTTCAAAGGGCATGCTGCCCATAGTGGCGACTCTGCTGGGGATAATCGAACCAATATTAATCCATGCTTAAAAGTTTAATACACTTATGAACAATCCTTTAAAAGTCTGTCAAAACGGTGAGCTTTGCACTGCCGAAGGTCGGAATGGTGATTTAATAAGACCTTGTTTCTGGCCAATCCAATCTGGGTCTTTTTCGATTGATCATTTGTGTCGTTTCCTTTTAGAATGGACTAAATAAAGTGAGCCAAATTTGAAAAAGAATTTTGCAATTTTGTGATTCTTCTCTTCTTAAATCAATTTTCAGCATTCTTCATCTGCATCGATGTGGGATAAGCCTTGTTGGATCGTTTTGGCAATCCGGCACGGTTTACCAGAGCCCGGGGACCCCAAATGACCAACAACCTTCGATGATGATGAGTCATTCTACCGTTTGACTATTGCTCTGCGATTACGCGAGCAGTGGGAGGTATATCTTAGCTCTAGTCCGAGGAACCCGTTACAAACCAAAACCAGCCTTTGTATATACAAAGCATTAGCACTCATCAAACTAGAACAGGTACCTGTAGGGTAAGATTTACTTGCATCTAACCCCCATATACTGTCTATGTGTTACTGCTTTCCCTATCGCATTTACTGTACATACATACCGTTTACGTAGGAACATGTTTAGGGCGGCTTCTAGGTTTTCGATTCTTTGGGTCTGTCTTAAAGTATTAGGACACTGCTTCGAGCCAAATGAAGAGTCATGCATCTCAATGGTGCATGTTACTAATTTTCAAAGTCTTTAGATCAACAAGACTTTTGGAAATCAAGACTTTCTAAGTCCTTATTTAGATACCCAATCGAGGTTTCAAACAGAAAACAAGGAACGACGGAGAGAATGTCGTGATGCTTATACCACCTTGGTTATCGTGCGCAGGACATACACCGTTTAGGCTATGGCACTATGTCGCCTACGCCACCCCGGTTCCGGTATCACGTCATCAATACCGAGTTGTTCTGCATTCAAAGTTGAAACTTCGAAAACGGAGTAGTCAAAGGCTTAGACTATTTTGACATCTCTTAGTGTTAGTCGATTCTAACAAGGATACACCCTCAAAAAGATTTTCGAGGATTCTGGCAGTGTCCGAACATTTCAAGACAGACTTGTCTTCTAGTTCTAGAGTCTAGGATGACACTGACGACTGTGATTGCGCTTTCGCTTTAGTTTTTTATTTAGATTAAAGTTATTGAAGGACCCCTATTGAGCCTTTTCTTACTTTACTCAAGCAAAGTTCTGAATCATTGCACCACCACGGAGAGTATCGAAGTAGAAAGGCAAACCCACTTGGGAACATCTGCATCAGAATCCGGTTCAAAGGCTTGTCAGGTTACAATCCCAGTCAGTCACAACGGAAGACTCTCTGCGTTCTTTGTTGGCTACTCTTCAGTCAGGCTCGTCTTCAGTTATTCAAGAAGTTAAACCCTTGATATCACCAACTATTTCATCTTCATCAAGTTCCTCTGAAATACCAGTCATGGCAGATCAACCCCAACCACTCACGGTGGAAGCAATGTTCACAAGCCTTCAGAATAGCATCACCACCATGCAATAGAGGGCTGCTCAGACAGATGCCAATGTTACTCGTTTGAATGACCTCTTTAACACTCGTCTTCCGCTAGTAGCAGAAGTGGGAGGCGAGGTCGATGAGGATGTTCATGCAGAACCTATCTTCGTCGAGGACCTAAATCATGCAGGGCGACTCATAGTTCAGCCCAATCCGAGAGAAGCTCACCCAATAGCCACAAGCCTAAACCTTGCTAACATTAGACCTACTCAAAATCCTGATTTGGCTGCGCTTATGGCCAAGATCACCAAGCTGGAGGAATCTGTCTCTAAATCTGAAAGGATCAGTGCTGGGGGAATTGACATGGACCGTCTCTATTTGTATCCCAATGCCAAGCTTCCCGACAAGTTCAAAATGCCAGACCTGGCCAAGTTTGATGGCAGTGGTGACCCTAAGACTCATCTCTATAGTTATCACATTGTCATGAAGCTCTTGTCAGTCGAGCCTGAAGCCATGTCGCAACTGTTCCCTTAGACTCTCTCTGGTCCAGCTTTTCATTGGTTCTTGTCTCTTGACATTGTCGAGAGGAGGACTTGGGAAGATATTGCTGCTGCGTTTATTTTGCAATACAGTTATAACTCCCTGCTGAAAATGACGACACGGGAACTTGAATCCACCAAAATGGAAGCCAAGGAGTCTTTCGCGGACTTTGTCAATAGGTGGAGGGCCAAAGCTGCTCTAATGACTGAGCGTCCCAGTGAGAGGGATCAACTCCGTATCATTTCCAGCAATCTTCAGCCAGACTATGCTAAATATTTGGTTCTTGTTCAAGCGTCGACAAACTTTGAAACCTTCTTTGACTCTGGCCTGGCCATCGAGGATGCGCTGCAAAGTGGTGTTTTATCAAGAGAAGAATCCTCTAATCCTCCAAAGTCAAAACCTCGGGCATACACAGGAAATACCAATGCACTGTTTGGAGGTGGGACTTTCTCCAACGCAGCAACCAGTGGCACCAATGCCTCCTCCAACACTACCAATCACATTGCCGACGTCAATCAAGTGCAGACTCCACAGAACAACCGACCTCGTAATCAGCCCCGCAGTTTCTCTGCATTCGAGGCTCCATTATCCTCTGTTATGGAAAAGTTGATCAAATCGGGTCATCTGAAGCCCTTTGACCCAACTCCTCTACCCAAAAATCCTTCGCCCAATTTCAAAGCTAATCTCTATTGCGCCTATCACCAAGGGGCTGGCCATCTTACAGATTCCTGCTTTCGCCTCTGTCATGCGATTCAGGATCTTATAGATGAAGGGACCCTTCAGGCTCCATCTCCGCCATCTCAAAAACCAAACATCCTTTCCAATTTCATGCCAAAGCACAATGCTGCTCCACATATCAACCACATATCCTTCAGCTCCACTCAAATAAACCCTTGCTCCACCATATTCAACCCTACCAACCATATAATCCCAATGAATCAGCCCAAACCGGTCGTAACTATACCATTGGAGCCAGAAGTAGAACTCATGTTCATTGGAGAACCTTCTCATCCTAATCCAACTCTTCAGCTCTTGCAGACAGGCCTCGACCACACTTAATGAAATTATTGGTGATTTCCATGATGACCCTATTCAGCCTATACGACTTGGTCCTACCTCGACTCGTTGTCATCCTATCCCAGTCATAACGGATCCTAGTTCTTCTTGGAACTTTGAAAGCCAATTTAGGGCTGCACTACCAGCATTCTTTGAGCAAGAGCCTGAACTCAGCATGCAAGCCGTGGGTTGGTCTATAGCCGACGATGATGATTATGCCGCTCCTTTAATCCAAGAGTGGAACCAACTTGAGCTAGAAGGCTTCCCATTACACCCCGAGTATCTCCCGCTCCGTCAGCATGACCAGGCCTGGAACGAAGAATGGCAGGTTGGACACAACCAGGCGATGCTCGATCCTTTGGATGGTATCTTTATGTATATGCTATTCCAACAGCCTGAACCTTTGCTTCCCAAAGAGGAATACTATTGGGATCCCGAACCCGCTTGGCAATTTCCGTTGGATTTTGACACTAATCCTCTTCATGGCTACGCTTTGTTAGATCACATGACTCAATTTGTCGAGGATGATTTCGTTCAAGAAGAACCTCGTGTCTTAGGGGAATGCTTTTTCCCCTCTACCATCGACATGCTCGTCAACTCGGTATCTGATGTCGGGCATGACCCCACTTTCTACATCGTTGATGAAGGACTTCCACGCCCTACAATTCCTTTTCCGCCTAGGGAAGACTACAATATCATGGTAACGGACCTTATCCCGCCAGCCGATCTTTGGGATGTCGATGATGTAGTCAATGTCCAAGTTGGGGTAGAAGATTGGACTATCAATCGCTCTTTAGTTGATGGCGGACTTTGGGATGTTCCCTTCATTGGCAACTCAGAACCTGTTGCAGAGATTGTGGCGGTCAAGGATTTGGACTTCTGGGACACACTATTGGTAAAAGACTTGGCTAAAGATTTGGGTTTAAACTTGGAAGTGCCTACAATAGCACCAACAACCGACAAAGGGAAGCGCAAATGGGGTGAGGTCCCTGTTGACCTCTGGTATATTGATCAAAACCCTCAGGTCGTGCCCTCTTTGGGAGACGTTCACAATGTTACGAGGAGTGGACGGATTTTTCAGCCTGTTAATCTGCAGGCTGGAAGTTCGTCCAACCTTTCTAACCAAAGGAACGAGCCCTCTACCTTCCCAAGGTATGCACCACTTGAGGTACTTGCTGGCACCCAGGATACGGACATGATTCAGAAACAACTTGAGCGGATTCCCGCTGCTATATCGATTTGGGGACTGATTTGTTCCTCTTGTGAACATCGACAGAAACTTTGCCACACTCTCTCCCGCCTTGAGGTTCAGGCCAATATCACTCCTGAAGCGATGATATCTCTCATCCTTCCACCTACTTCCAAGCAGACTGTGATCTTCACTGATAAAGACTTACCAATTGAAGGGATCGACCACAATCGCCCCTTGCACATCACTGTCAAATGCCGAGGGCTCTGGGTTCCTACTGTTCTCATCGACAATGGTTCAGCAATCAATGTTTGCCCTTTAAGGGTGGCTTACCGTCTGGGATTGACTACGAAGGATTTTGCACTTTCCAATCTGGCCGTTAAAGCATACAACAGCACTCGTCGTATAGTCGAGGGTACGCTAAGGCTCAAGCTCAATGCTGAGGGCTTTGAAATGGATGTTGAATTCCATATTGTCGACATCCCTGCCACATCATTGACATCATGGCTGTGCCATCTACTCTCCACCAAAAAGTCATGCTGGGACTTCCTACTGGCACGTTAACAATTTGCGGGGACTCAGGCATTCGCCCGCTTAAGGAGGATGGTACTCCGGTTCTGGGAACTATGCACGGTGAGGAAGACGTGGATCTCGGAGGTTTCTCCTTCGACACATTTGGCTCTGTTTTGGCCATCGACGTGGATGCGGACTTTATCATAAGCTCTGTTGCTTTGGATATTATGAGTAGGATGTCCTATCTACCTGGGCTGGGCTTAGGGATTCACCAACAAGGGATCGCGGAAATCCTTACCTTTCCTTCCTGCGAGGGCCGCTTTGGTTTGGGGTACATCGCCTCAGCCAATGATGCAAAAAGAAGGAAATGTACGGAAAAATCTCGAACCCTCTATGGTGATCCTGACAGCTACTTCGTCTGCGAGAAGGGAAATACTATTTACACAGGGCAAGCTAAGCCCTTTTATCTATTCAGAGACTAGGGAGCTGCTACCAGGTTTTGAGATTTTCGCTAATGACACCTGGTCGGATAGCGATGAGGAGCCAGCAAGGATGGAATTCAAGCAGAAGCTCAGCCAGCCAGCCGAAGGTCAAGACTGACTGGTTGGGATCTTTCAATCAGGGAAGCTTGGAGCAGCTGTTTCATGAGTTCTCCCAAGAGAGTTTGGCCGAGGAAGCTGAAGAAGCCGAAGTGCTCGTGCTCGGGCCCGATGCCCTCGAGGATCCCACCTCTCTTATTACAGAAGCCAAGGGTAGCCTTAAAAATTGCATTTTCAAACCGCGCTTAACTTGCATTGATGATGTGTCTGAGTCTGAGTCTGACACGGAGTCTTCTGAGTCCAGCTTTGAGTTGGAGTTTGTGCCTCTTGGCCCTCCACGTCATAGCTTTTATTTTGAGTTTGACTCTGCTGTACTTGGTAGCCCTGAGGGGCCTTTTGGAATGAAAGAGCCTACTTCTGTCTACTTTGATGATTTATATATAAACTGTGTTGACCCTGACGATGAAGGGATAGATTTCGATGGGGATATTCCCAAGGAAGTCTGTGCCTTCATTGAAAAGGAAGATCAAAGGCATGCTCAGCCGTTAAAAGAAGAAGTAGTTACTTTAAATTTGAAAGATGAGAGCGATCCCCAAATGGTTCAAGTGGGCTCCACTTTGTCCCTAGAGGAATATCAGGATTTCAAGAACTGCTCATGGAGTTTGGTGATATTTTTGCATGGTCTCATCAAGACATGCCCGGCATTGACCCGGGGATAATGGAGCATCAAATTCCTCTACTGCCAAATGCTAAGCCCGTAAAACAGAAACTAAGGCGGATGAGGTCGGATTGGGTGCAGAAGATCAAGGATGAGGTCACTAAGCAGATCGACGCTGGTTTTCTTATGGTTTCTAAATATCCTACCCGGGTCGCCAACATCGTGTCGGTTCCTAAGAAGAATGGACAAATCCGGGTATGCGTCGATTTCAGGGATTTGAATAGAGCGAGCCCTAAAGACGATTTTCCCCTACCGCATATCGATGTGCTCGTTGACAATACGGCGGGACATGCCATGCTCTCGTTCATGGATGGTTTCTCAGGTTATGATCAGATTCTCATGGCACCAAAAGACCATGAGAAAACGACGTTCATCACTGAATGAGGGACTTACTGCTATTTGGTCATGCCGTTTGGTTTGAAGAATGCCGGCCCTACTTATCAACGCGCTGCTACGACCATTTTGCACGACATGATGCACAAGGAAGTTGAGGTATTTGTAGATGACATGATTACCAAGTCAAAAACTCGTGAGGGGCATATCCCTGTTCTTCGAAAGTTCATTGAGCGACTCCGTAAGTATAGAATGCGTCTCAATCCGCAAAAGTGTACTTTTGGAGTCACAGCAGCTAAAATGCTTGGCTTTCTGATCATTACTCATGGGATCGAAGTTGACCCATCAAAGATTGAGGCTGTACTTGAAATGAAGCCACCAGAGTCTGAAAAGGGAGTGCAGAGCTTTTTGGGGAAGGTTCAGTTCATCAGCAAATTCATCGCCAAGTTAACTTTGACTTGCGAGCCGATGATTCATCTTCTAAAGAAGAACACTCCGTTTGTATGGACAGACAAGTCTCAAGCGGCTTTCACATCCATTCAAAATTACTTGTAGAATCCGCCGGTCCTCATGCCGCCGGTTCCCGGGAAGCCTTTAATACTTTATTTGTCTGTGAATCCTTCGTCTATGGGGTGTTTACTAGCTCAGGAAGGAGATAAAGGTGTCGAAAAGGCCATTTATTAGTTAAGTAAGAAGCTGGTTTGATGTGAAGAACGCTACACAGCTTTGGAAAAGACATGTTGGGCTCTTGTTTGGGCTTTTAAGAAGTTGAGACACTACATGCTGGCTTATCCAGTGAAATTGATTTCTCGAATGGATCCTCTCAAGTATCTATTTGAGAAGCCAGCACTTACTGGTAAGTTAGCACGTTAGTTGCTCTTATTGGCAGAGTTTGATCTCGAGTATGTTACAAGGAAATCTGTCAAAGGGCGAGCAGTTGCAAAATTTTTGGCTGATCACCCTGTCGATGGACCGGAGGACTCAGATTTCATGTTCCCGGATGAGGAAGTGCTAACAGTTGTCGAAGACGTGTGGACACTCTACTTTGATGGAGTAGCCAACCAGAAGGGATATGGGATCGGAGTACTGTTGATTACACCTCATGGCTCTCACATTCCGCTTGCGTTCAAGCTCAATTTCGATGTCACAAACAACCAAGCTGAGTATGAGGCCTGTATTGTTGGTATGGAGGCCGCTCTTACCCTCGGTGTGGAAAAACTCGAGGTCATCGGTGATTCCAATCTTGTTGTATCTCAAGCCAACGGGGACTGGAAAGTTCGCGAAGAGAAGTTGAAACTTTATCATCAGGACTTGGAAGACCTTATTCCTCATTTTAACAATGTTACTTTTACTCATATTCCTCGCTTGAAGAATCAATTTGCTGATGCCTTGGCAACCTTGGCTTCCATGGTTGAACTTCCTTTGGGTGTCAAACTCCGCCCTATTTTGATCGAATAGCGGGACTGTCCTATCTATTAGTATGTCAACGCCATCGATGATGTAGATGATGGCCTACCCTGGTACCACGACATATGAAATTTTGTTGAAAGTCGGGAGTATTCGGCTGAAGCTTCTAAAAAGGATCAACTCGCGTTACGAAGGATAGCTGCCCAGTATATCCTTTGTGGAGGGAAGTTATCAAGAGATCCCATTGTGGGATGCACAAACTCTGTGTCAACGGTTCTGAAGCCTCAAGGATTATGGAAGAAGTTCATGGAGGAGTCTGCGGCCCTCATATGAGTGGTGTCATGCTTGCTAGGAAAATCCTACAGCAAGGTTACTTCTGGTCCACGATGGAGTCTCAGTGTGTGGATTATGTACGGTGTTGTCATAAGTGCCAATCCATGCCAACCTAATGCATGTTCCCCCTTCTAACCTCTTTAGCATGACTTCTCCTTGGCCTTTCTCTGTGTGGGGTATTAATGTCATCGGCATTATCAGACCGTTTGCTTCGAACGGTCACAGGTTTATTTTGGTAGCGATAGATTACTTTACCAAGTGGGTGGAAGCTGAATCCTACAAAACCCTAACTGCAGTTCAAGTTGCCCATTTTATCAGGAAGAACATCATCTATCGATACGGTGTACCTCAAGCGTTTGTGTCAGATAATGAGACTCATTTCATAGGTAGGGTTTTGGATTTGTTTGAAGAGTTCAAAATCCAAATCCATCATTCGACCATTTATCGCCCCCAAACAAATGGAGCTATCGAAGCGGCAAACAAGAATATTGAGACGATTATCAAAAAGTCTGCTGAGTCTGTCCGGGACTGGCATGAGCAACTACCTCTAGCACTTTGGGGGTATCGGACGTCAATTCGAACATCGACAGGAGCGACACCTTATTCTTTAGTTTATGGGATAGAAGCAGTACTCCCTATCGAGCTAGAGGTACCGTCTTTGAGAATCATGGCAGAATGCGGACTCACGGAATCTGAATGGCTCAGCGGGAGGTTTGTGGAACTCATGCTCTTCGATGAGAGGAGACTCCATGCCTTATACCATGTTCAGGGGTATCAGCGAAGGATCGCGTGGGCATTCAACAAGAAGGTGAAGTCTAGGGACTTGGTTGAGGGAGACATGGTTACGAAGGAGATTCAGGCGCCTATGTTCGATCCCCTCGGCAAGTTCTGTCCGAAGTGTTCGGGGTCTTACATTATCAAGACCATTCTTTCTGGGGGAGTAGATCAACTCATAGACCTCAACAGCAACGAGTTCTCCACTTTGGTAAATCTGGATCAACTCAAGCGTTACTACCCCTGAGAGAAGCTCGTTGGGCCAAAAACCACAAGGGTGGGCGATTCCAAGCAAAAATTAGAGCAAGCCTGCTGGACCGAAAACCTGAGAAGGCGGTTCAGGCCAAAATAAATAGGCAATATTCAAAAACTCACTAGGCCGAAAACTTGATGTGGCGGCACTAGGCAAAAGTTAGAGCGTAAAAGGAGAGTCAAAAATACTCAAGCGAACCTAAGCTTGAACTACGTTTTGACCAGATTCCTTGAAAGAGGATACGTAGGTAGTCTCTTCGTGAGATTCGGTCACATTCCATCAATTTGATCCATGGTTTGCCATTTTGGAATTTTTTTCTTCAACGTTCATAGCGGCGTTGAGCTCAACATTTGGATCAAGAGGAGAAAGTTTTAAATCTTTCGATTTTATTCAAACCCCTATTACACAGCTAAGCAAAGCCTTTAAAACAGATAAGCATAAAAACAAAATAAAATGCTAAAGGCCTTAACAGGCTCACAGTTTATTTTAGATCATTAGAGTCTGTTGGGAGTTAGTCGTCACTTTGTCTTCTCGCGGTTTCCCTTCTTAGCCACGCTCTGTATCGATGCATGAGCTCTGTGCTGAAATCTGGTCCTGCTCTACCAAGTTGCCGCAGGCCCCAATTGTGCTCATATCCGGCCAAGTTTCTGTGCAGTGAATGCAGGAATATTGAAAGTTTCGATTCCGGCTCGGTGCAGTCCTTGACTTATCCCTAGCTGACGGAGAATGCGACCGGGAATGTAGAATGTGAAAGCGGTTAGCCCGGCTATCACCATCCTCTCGAAACCTGCAGAATTAAGGGCCATGTCTGGAATGTTCAGGGCCTCATGCCTTCAAATGATCTCATTGGGTAGCATTTCCTCCATGAACGTGTACCACTGTTTCACGAACATCTCCGGGTAGATCATCCCGCGCTGATGCATTGGACCGAGCAGATGAGGCCAATTTGCCTCCGGTGCTGTGAGCAGTCCCAATTTGTCTGATAGCCATAGCTGTATGAGTGGGTGAAAAGACAAGTGAGGAGCCATATAAAACTTGAGCGAGAAAACAAGTGAGGAGCCCCAATATAGCCTAGGCCAAGAGATGAAGTAAAAGGTCAATGTGCGAAAACTGAAAAAAGGTGAGCTGAGTGAGGGTTTACCTACAGCAGGAGTGGACTACCGCCGAATATGTTTGTTTGGCCAGTAGAAACCAAATCCAAGCCCATGAGCATTTCTGCCAGAACTAGCGGCACCACATTCCATCGAGCACCCATTTGAGCGGTAATGCTCACCAGCCAGGGGTTGACTCGCCCATTCGGAGATACTAGTAAGTAAGCAGCTAGTACACTGATCGTTAGGGCAAATCGGCGTCGAGCCTGCAAGGCGGTGTCCTCTGTGTTCCCTTCAGGCCCATACCACTCCATCAGGTGCATGATGTTGATTTGCCCCTCAGTTAATAGACTTTCGGATGCTCCCCTCGAGGTGTCGAGACATGACTGCAAAACTTTTGGCATGCTCTTCCTATAAGGTGGTACGACGATCACGCTAGAAGCAAATCCCTGGAGATATGTTTGGAATTCCTCCATAGTTGGGCACAGCTCGTTGTCACCGAACCTAAAAACATGAACCTCCGGGTCCCATAAGTGTAGGGCCGCCATCAGAATTTCGGGCGGACCCTCACATTTCGAAGGAAACGAAAAGCAGCCAACCCGTGAGATCGAAATGATAGCCAATCTTCGGCTACAAAGGCCGTTAGCCATGGACTGATCAAGACAGGGAGGTTGTTTGCCATTGTGAGGGTGGTGAAAGTTTTAACTTTGGAGGATATGCCTCATATTTGCAGGGGCATGGCCTTTTATAGCCTAGGGCTTGAAAAAAAAAATCCTTCCTTTCAAGGCAAATATCTAAGCAATGTGGCAATGCCCCCTTCAATACAAGGGCACACCTGTGAGCTGTCCCAGAGGTGCTCTGGACGGCTAAGGACAATGACAAGGCTTCTTGTGCCTTAAAGATCTGATGTGGTCAAACAAAGGTGACTTAGCAAGGACTATCCATCGCGCGATGGTCTCACTTCATCGCGCGATTGTTCCTCCATCGCGCGATCCTCCTTGTCTATTGCGCGATGCTACAGCCTGCAATTTGACAGTTTACAACAGCTACTGTCCAGTTTTGGTCATTTTCGTTCCAAGGGTTATTTTGCAGTTTTGATGGTTCCAACAAGTCATTATAGGTATGTGTGACTGTGTCCAACCATCGGATTCGAAATATCGCGCTTAACGAAGGTTTGGACCCTCGGTGGCCCATTTCAAGTTTTAATTAGGGTTTTGGGTGGTCGAAATTCGCTTTAGAGGCTTTCACCCCATTCTCTCATGCCGTACAAGTCATATGGACCTTATGTGACTGTACGGAGGTGTCGGTTTCAGTCTGGGACATAATTGAGTCATGTTTTGCATCTCGTATCCATTTTGTGTCTTATTTTAGCACTTTTAGCTCTAAGTTTTGCTTCGGGATGTATTTCTTAGCCCTTTCGATTCGTGCAGGTCATTTTGTATATATTCGATCTCACAAAAGTGTCAGTTTTGTCCAAATTGGAATATTTTGAGTTTTGGTTTATTAATGTCCAAAATTTCATTATATTTTTCCCGTATCCTCGATTTTTTTTCTGAGCTAGTCACATTTGTACATATATATGTGTCTGTAAGCAGTCTCAGCATGTCATCAATGCAAGTTTGGTATTAGTGGTGAATTTTATCTACTCTAATCTATTGCAAGAATAAATAAACCATGAAAATGCGAATTTTATAGCTAAACCATGATCTATCCATGTCGAAAATAAAGAAAGCTGCTGCATGTTTGGCACTTCGGCCAATCAAAATCATCATGTCTACTTGGGCACATCCGCCCGCGAATCAAGAAGGCACGCAGGCCTCAAAACAAATATCACATGTCAGCTGGGACCTATTCGCCTGCTATCTACCTATCAAAAGTGCAGGAAGTAAAGGAGGCTTTGTAGTAGTCCTCAATCCTCTCTGAGCCAATCTCCATCGCCGTCGCCGTCGTCTATCTCTCTAGGATCTTGCTTGTATCCGGGATCGTCTGCGGTGTCATTAGAGCCGCTGCCATCGGACAACCCCTCTTCTTCCTTTTCCTCTTCTTCTTCTTCCTCCTCTTCGTCCTCCTCCTCAGAGACCTCAGGCAGGATTAGTCGCTTCTTGCAGACCGGCTCATCTTGTGAGGCCTTCTGGCGCATCTTAATTTGGTACCACTCCTCTGCGCGCGCCACGGCCTCTCGGGGCCTCCTCACTCGTGGTGGTCGACTGTGAGTCTCTCGTCTGTTGCATGGTAGTAACCAGAGGAGTAGGAGCCCTCTCAGCCAGCTTCTTCTGTGTGTGGGGTCTCTAACGCTTTTTCTCCTAGGAGCCACCTATCTTTGTGCTTGCATTGTGAAATTTTAAGCATTAGTGTATATGTTATGCATACTACATATTGTATGTTTGAAAGAAGGTATGGTCAATTTCAAATGAAAGGCTTTTAAAGTGTATTATGTATCGATAGGAGATGCATATATCAAGTATTGAAAGCAGGAGCGTATCGTTTTCTGAAAGGGGTACCTGAGATCTCCGAATCGCTGGTGGAGAAGTTGGTACTGGATAGTGCATGTCCAATGGCAAACCGCTCGCCGCTCTTCTTACTGCATTCTCCAGTGCAAGCATGCGACGAACAGCTTCGTTCACCCACTCAGTTGGTACCTGCAATAGTGATTTGGGAGTTATCAAGGCAATTCAACGATAATTCAATTCTAGTGAAATGCAGTGAAAGGAAACAACAATGTCTTACTGGAACAGTAATCGGTGCAGGCTCAACTCTAGCAGGGGCTAGGTGTAGCTCGGCTAGATTGCCTTGAGAGTCTACCACTGCTATCTTCCACGGCAACTCTGGTGGCCCACCTCTCACTAGTCCGCTCAAGCCTCGTCTCACGCGGCCCTCGCCACCACTTTGTCTCTCTCCTGCAGCCCTCATTTCCTCAGCGGCTCCATGAGCCTGACTCTGGACCTCTCTGAACTCCCGGACTCTCAGCGGCCCCGCCAAACACTCCCTCTTGTATGTTGCATAGTCCATGTCAGGACGTAAGTGGCGTGTAAGGTCGGTGTCAGGCTGCGTAAACGTCTCCAGCTCAGCCAGTGTGTACTCCCCTGTGTGTCAGGCCCGTGGTGGAAGAGGCCCCGGCACCTGGAACTCAGTAAAGCCGAGCGACTGGCGTGTCACCCGTTCTCCCAAGTACCACTGCCAACCAAAGGCTGACTCCAGCAACACTCTGCTAGCCGTTACAACCCTGCTCCTAGCCAGGTACTCGAGCTCTGGCCCTGCCACTCTCCAAGGATCCAACTCGATTGGCACACAAGATAGGGGAACAATGCAAGTATTGATCAGCGACAGCATTAAAGCAATACAAAGGGATGTGTACTTTGTTTGGTCAAGTTTCGTGATTATACCTGTGAGGGGCGGAGCTCGTCTAAGTATATTCGAAAGTCATTTAGATCACCCCTTCCTTTCTTCTCCCCCATGTTCTTCTTGCTCCAAATGTGAGCACACGGGAGAATTCCCAAGTCCAAGCTCTTGGATGCTGGGCGGCACATGTTTAAAACCTCATAGGCCCAGAGTTGCATGGTTCGCAAACAAAGCAAATCATCAGTGCATACAATAATACAATCAAGCAGGCTATACAATCAAATGGATGTAAGTGTAATCTGAGATTGTGCTTTACTCTATTGAAATCATACCTCCCAGATCCTCCAATACCCAGCAGTACTCATCTCCGTCCTCGACGAGTCGCCCAAGAAACCATAGGCCGCGCCCAATGCCGCTCCGCCCCAGTCAAAGCGCGAAGCTGTCCTCAAGTCCCTCAGTGCAGGCAAGTATGACAAATGGATTTTACTATGCCTATTTGGATACAAGGACGCGCCAAAGAGGTACAACAGGTATGCCCGGACCATCTGCTCCGCTTCCTGTTCAGTTATCACCTTTTTCTTGAGGTATTTGGTGAACTACCCATACCTCGCCATCCCTTCCTTAATCTTGGGCGCTTCTCCCAAGAATCATTCCAGAGCCACTGGGTCTTCGTGAATACCCGAATCAAACGGGATAGGCTTACCCCCAACTCTCAAGCTGGTAATTGCTGCAAAGTCAGCAGGTGTCACTATCATCTCCCCGGGCGGTAGGTGAAAGGTGTTGGTAGTGTCTCTCCACCTCTCTACAAGTGCTACTAGGACGGCATGGTCAATTCTGACCGGAGTAAGAGTTTGGATGAACTCACTAAAGCCCGCTTCATCTACTAATTGCCTCACCCTTTCGGGCAAACCCTGGTACAACGCTAAGGAACTACACGCGTCTCCGAAACCACGAATATCCTTCTGCCTCGATCTCGCCTGTTTCAGACACAAAAACAAGCAACAAGAGGGCATGTTAGCATGTAGGGTTTTCATTCTCAAGATCTAGGTAATCAATGCAGCCTGGTAACTGATGGTTGGTTCAAGTTATTATGTTATATGCATGTCATTCGATATGAGGATCATGGTATCGCAATTCGGTCTTTTCTTTTAAGGATCACCGTGTGTGTTTCGACATTCAAGTACAGGCAGGCAAATTCAAATTTGAAACTACAAGGGGGATTTTGGAAGTTTACCTCTGTCCAGCTGCTCGAAATCTGAGTCTCGATGTCTCCCAGGACGAGCTCAGAGTCGTACTCTATCCGCCGTGGCCTATACGCCGCAAAGCCCGATGGCACAAACAAGTGTGGAGTGGGTGGCACGTACCCCTCTGTTAAAAAAGGGATCCGAGTCAAACTCTCCGCCTCTGTCACTGCCGTCACTTTGGGCCCGTACACCCTAGCTCCGGCCCTCTCCTCGGTCTCCATGTCCCTCAAAGCCTCCTCATCCCCGGCTCTCTCCCTTTTGGCCCTCGCCGCGGCCTCTGAAGCTGCTATCTACCTCTCTCGCTCCTCTCGGGCCTCCAAAATAGCAGCCCCTATTTCGGGGTTATCCTCCAAAAGTTGGGCTAGTTGCTCATCGCTCAGGAGCTCTGCGACATCTTGTTTCGTGATCGGCCTGTGGCCCGACGATGTCGCTGCTGGCCGGAAGAGTACATCCTCCTCTCTGTACACAAAAGGGACCCCCGTGAACTCTTCCTCCTCAGCCGCTATGCCTTTGCCTCTCGCCGGGTCCTTCGGCGTAAACCCACTCGGTCCCAGGTGATCACCATCAGTACCACTGCCCCCGGCGCCTCCAGAATCGCCACCAATCACCACCGAGCCTTCCACTGTTACGCTCAGGTCCAATGGTCGAACAACAGACCCCGTGGCCCCAGCTTCCTCTGTCGCGCAATGGTCGCCTTCGCCACCTACCTCCTGTTCGTGGCCTTGTACGCCATCACCGCCGCCTGCTCTCATTGCACCGACAACCCCCGCTGGCTATTGCTCTGCTATTTCAACTTCCATGGGTCCTCCCTCGTACTCCGGACGATCAACTACCTCTCCTCCACCGCCACCATTGCCGTGATCTGCCATGGGTGTGTGTTTGCGTGTGGATTTATTGATTTTCGTGAAGAAATCAAAAGTTTGGGAAGAAATCCTAGGGTTTGAGTTGGGATTTGGAGAGTTTAAGAGTTGTGAGGAGTTTTGAAATTTCGAAACCGCTGGGAACTAATTTCTGTAGCGTCCCTGGGAAGAAAAGGGAAGAAAACAGGTGTGGGCCGGGTCTGGGCCCTTTCCAGACCCAAGCGCTAACAGGATTTCCTCGTGCGATGGAATGGCTCTGTCGTGCAATGGTCCAATTGGGCCTCCAAGCCCAATCCAGCTTCTGGACCGCTAGACGGGCCCAATCGTGTTCGTCTTTCTTACGAAGGCTCATGGTTTCTCGTTATGGCACTGCAGCAATTTTGATGGTTGCCATGAATTAAATGATCTTCAAATCCGGAGCACTTTTGTATCCCCAGCAGTGGTCTGCCTGCGCACACTCCGATTTCAAGCCAGCGGCGATCCATCTGTCCAATTTCAATCTGCAACGATCTATCCGTCCAACTATCAAGTCAGTAACGATCCATCCATCCAATTTCAAATCACTGGCGATCCATCCATCCGATTTCAATCTGCGATGATCTATCTGTCCATCTTCAACTCATAGAAGATCTATCCGTCCAATTTTAATCTGCGACGATCTGTCCGTCCAACTACCAAATCAATGGCGATCCATCCGTCCGATTTCAATTTGCGACAATCTATCCGTCCATCTTCAACTTAGCGGTGATCCATCTGTCCAATTTCAATCTGCGACGATCTATCCGTCCGATTTCAAGCCAGCGGCGATCCATCCGTCCGATTTCAATCTGCGACGATCTATCCGTCCAACTATCAAGTCAGCGACGATCCATCCGTCCAATTTCAATCTGCGACGATCAATCCGTCCAACTATCAAACCAGCGGCGATCCATACGTCCAATTTCAATCTGCGACGATCTCTCCGTCCAACTATCAATTTGCGACGATCTATCCGTCCAACTATCAAATCAACAGCGATCTATCCATCCGATTTCAACCCAACGACGATCCATCCGTCCATTTTCAACTCAGCGACGATCTATCCGTCCATTTTTATTTATTCCCCAGGAGAGTTTATTCAATGATTGATCCGCTCTTCGATCCATTGGTGCACAGTATTTGTATATACTTGTTTGCATTTTCCATTTTATCGGCTTTTGGGTAAATTGGATGGGAGTCTAGAAATTTTTGACGTTACCCGTACCAGTCAACGGTGCTCTGCGCGCCGTCAAAAAGGGACTACTATAGACACCCAAATCTGGTTTCCCAATTGTTTTAATTTGTTTTCTATTTCTTGTTTCCCCGATGATGAATCAGATAAAAAACAGTCTTGAGAGTGAAATGGTTTGAGCTTGGAGTGAGTGGAACCTATCCTAAACCCAAAACCCTAAAAGTCAAAACCCTGACCTCAGGTTTTGACCATCGCGCGATTAATTGAATCTATTGCGCGATGCTTTGCCTGCCAGGTGTTGGTCAAAGTCAAAGTCTTGACTGTTGACCATCGTTGGGGTTGGTTCAACCATCACGCAATGGAGTCACTGTGTCGCGCGATGGTTAACACCTGTCACTTTCACCTTTTTCCAACTTGATTTTGTGATGATCAGGGGGCTACTGATCTGTAGAACCCCATTTTCGTCGACTGAATAGCGTTTTGCAGGTGCATGGGTAGCACCACCCTCACAACCACTCCCATCACCTTGTTGGCCTCTTTCTCCACCAAAGAAGGCTGACCAACCTTGTTGGCTGGTTGCTAGGCTAAGTCCTCCACCCACCAAACTCTTTCCCATCTCTTATAAGTACCCCCTATGGTTTTTCTTCCAAAGGGTTACAAGAAATCAAGTAAGAAAGGCTACATAAACCCTAATACTCTTGATATTTCCTCACTCAACCCATCTTCATACACTTATTTCACAAGCTCGACCACCTTCTTCAAGCTATTTCCATATCACTCAAGCAAAGGTATAACTTTACTGCCTGTTTACTGTTTTGGTCCCTGAGGGGGGCTGGCAGGATCAAGACTGGTAATCAATACCAGTCCTGATCCCAAAGTCAGCACGGTTACAAGAATCGTCTGCTGGCACTCCTATGCGCGATGGAGCCACTCCCACGCACGACCGTTCCGGTCATATCGCGATGCTCCTCGTGGGGATAGGATGCTAGTTATTTTTTCTGTTTTCCGTAGTGTAATAAATCACCTTGAAGCAAGATTAGAATTAATCCACTGCCTTGCTTGATAAAAATTTGTGGCTTAACTTAGCTTATTTGCTTGTTCACTTGGGAATGCCCCTGGGTTGCTTCTGAATATGTCTCAGCCTGTTTCCAGTAATTGCCCTTGCATGGGCAACTTGGTCTGTGGCCTCTGTTTTGGTACCCCCACTATTTAGGAATCGCATTTTATTCCTGTTATCCCTGTTTGTAATAATTATTTATTTTCAGTATACATAAACTACTTGGTTTGTCCCCTGGGTGTGCACTGGTCCTTCCAGAGTCTAGAAGGAGACAAAATTCAACATGTTTGAAGGATATCAACCCTCGCGTGATGGAGTGGGTTCGACGCGCGATGGTTTATTTGCATGCTGGAAGTTTCATGCATGCAAGTTGGCCATTGCTCGTGTCAAACTCACACCAATGCACTGTTTGATATCCAGTCACAGTGTGGGGTTTTATCTAATTCATTTTCTAGCATATCTTTCGTCCATGACATTTTTCGATCACATCCTGCAAGGTGTTACTGTTTTAATCCCCGATTAACTGTTTTCCCGCCCTAATTGGCTAAGAATTGGTTAATAAAAGAAGAATCGCAAATGTTTTTACAAAATGCCGAAGTCGAGATCGATCTCCGGATTGGGCGAGAGGGTTGCCATAAAATCCTTTCTCTCTCGTAACCTGGCTCCCGAATCCAGATATGGTTATGATGGATTGGTTCCTTAACTTTTTCAAATCAAATAGCGCGGCAGGTGCTTTGAAATACGGTTCCTTGGGTGTCGGACCTTCAAAACCCGAGTGGCAACTCTGTATTTTTGAGCGCTTGTCATCCGCGCTCGCGCTCCCTCGATTCTGGGCCCTCGCATTTGGAAATCCAGAAAATTCCAAATGGCATGCTGCCCACAGACCCAGAATGTAAAATGGATGTACGGGGTCACGAGTACCCGGAATGTATTGTGGGTATATGTGGCCCGAAGACCCGGAATGTAAAATGAATATACGGGGTCACAAGTACCCGGAATGTATTGTGGGTATATGGGGCCTTAAGACCCGAAAAGTCTCTTAAGTTCACTATTTGATGAGTCAATGGAGAATGAGCTACTTGGACTCGTGTTGGAGACCTCTGGGAGACGTATGGGGTTCTCGAGAACCAGAATGTAAGTCTATTAATGCGGTAACCTCGCAGTGTTATGCTGTAACGTAAGGGGTGGAAATACAGATGGTAAAGATTGGCAATAGTGAGTCATGTCGAGATTACCAAAGTTGTCAATGTCTTATGAAGTGGTTGGCATTTTGTGATAATGGCAAGTCTTAGAATGATTGTATTGAATGTTGGTATACTCATGAATTGATTGTTATCCATCGATTGAGTTGTATCTCTTGTCTTCATCCTTATGCACTTATCATCATATTTACACATAGTATTGGTAAAGATTTTCCTACTGGGCTAGTATAGCTCAACCTAATCATTCTTTTCAGGTTCAAATACTGGACAGTAGCTGCATGCATCTTGTGCTTGGACACTGAAGACTTTTGGAAGCTTGATATTGTTTAGTTACCTTATCATCTTTCTAAAGACTTTCTTTTGATAAAAATGAGTTTGTAATTAATTACTTTAAAATTTCTTTCGACTAAATCGTCTGTAACTTGATAACTTTACTGTACCAGAACTTAAGCTTGATTTGGGCCGGAGTGCCAAAGTTGTACATCTTTTGACTTGGGGACTTAATTTATAAATTGAATAGGTGGGAATTCTTTTGGGTATTATCAATGTTATGTGAGGATCTTTAATTGAAATGGATTATATATTTATGTTGAAAATCGAAGGCGTGACATACAGACACTATGAATTTGTAGTAATGCCGTTTGGACTCACCAATGCACCAGCAGTATTCATGTGTCTCATGAACAAAAATTTTCAATCACACCTGGATAGATTTGTGGTAGTGTTCATTGATGACATACTGATATACTCGGCCATGAAGGAGGAGCATGAAGGACACCTCAGAATCGTACTGCAACTACTTAGAGACAACCAACTCTTTGCAAAGGCTAGTAAGTGCAAGTTCTCGCTAGAGGTGGTTAAATTCCTAGGACACATAGTGTCTAAAGATAGAATTGCAGTGGATGATAGCAAGGTGGAAGCCATACTGAATTGGAAGCTACCTACGATAATGTTTGAAATCAAAAGTTTTTCTGGGATTGGCTGGCTATTATCAACGATTTATTTAGGCCTTCTCGATTCTTGCCAAACCAATGACAAGATTGACGCAAAAGGGAGTCAAGTTTGAATGGAATGAAACTTGTGAGAAGACCTTTCAGGAGTTGAAGAAAAGACTAACCAGTGCACCCAAACTCCTCATTCTAGAGAGCGATGTACGTTACACAGTTTACTGTGTGATGCCTTTAAAGATGGTTTGGGTTGTGTCTTGATGCAAAATGGAAAGGTTGTTGCCTATGGATCACGTCAACTGAGATCGCATGAAAAGAATTACCCCACGCACGACCTAGAATTGGCAGCGGTAGTCTTCGCTCTCGAGTTGTGGCGTTATTATCTATACGGCGAGCAATTTGAAGTTTTCACAGATCACAAGTCTCAAGTATCTGTTCACACAGAAGGAGCTAAATATGAGACAGAGGAGGTGGATGGAGTATCTTGAGGATTATAAATTCACTATGTCCTACCACCCAGGAAAAGCTAACGTTGTAGCCGATGCTTTGAGTTGAAAGAGTCGAGAGCAGAACGCTAAAATGGTCATGAAAGAATGGGAGATGGTAGAGACACTCCACGAGTTCAACCTGCAAGCGTCATCAGTCAATGGACAAGCACGCTTGTGCGCTCTTATTGTTGTACCTGCACTTCACCAAGAAATGTTACTTGCTCAAGGATTTGAACAGGACCATGAGTTTATACGGTCTCAGATTATTGTCGGTAAAGCACTTACTAGATGGACGATTCACAATGACAACAGCCTCAGATTCAAAGGTTCGACTTTTGTACCAAACATCAGGACCCTCTGAGAAACCATACTACAAGAATTTCATCACTCGAATTTCGCTGTTCATCCTGGGGGTACTAAGATGTACCACGATCTGCGAAGGACGTACTAGTGGGAGGGAATGAAGAAAGATGTAGCTAGCTTTGTGTCAACATGTTTGGTCTGTCAACAAGTCAAAGCTGAACACCAGAAGCCTGGAGGGGATCTTCAACCTTTACCAATATCGACGTGGAAGTGGGAGCATATTTCCATGGATTTTGTGACCGGCTTACCCTAGACGCCTAAGTCTAACACTGCTATTTGGGTAATAGTTGACTGTCTCACTAAATCTGCGCATTACTTACCGGTAAAGATGACGGAGAACGTGGAGGCTTTAAGTTTACTCTACATCCAAGGAATTGTACGCTTACATGGAGTACTTGTATCTATCGTATCTGACCATGATCCGAGATTCGTATCCAATTTTTGGAAGGGGTTGCAGAAAGCTTTAGGAACTGACATTCTGCTCAGTACCGCTTTTCACCCACAGACAGAAAGGACAATTTAGATTCTGGAGGACATGCTGAGGGCTTGTGCACTTGATTTCTCTAGAAACTGGGAACAACAATTGTCTCTGATCGAATTTGCTTACAACAACAGCTATCAATCAAGCATCGAGATGGCACCCTTCGAAGCTTTGTACGGAAGACCCTATCGATCACCGGTTTGTGGGGCTGATGTTGGAGCCGGATTGATTGGACCAGATCTGGTCAGAAATACGACTGAAAAGATTAAGGTGATTCGACAGAAACTACTTACCGCCCAGAGTCGTCAAAAAATTTACTCAGACAAAAGGAGCAGACCCTTATCTTTCATGTGTTCCTAAAAATCAGACTGCACCGGGGAGTTATTCGGTTTGGGAAAAAGGGGAAATTGTCTCCTCGATATATTGGGCCATTCGATGTTTTGGCAAGGATTGGGACTATGGCTTACCGTTTAGCATTGCCACCATAGCTGGATCTAGTCCACAGTGTGTTTCACATGTCGATGCTTCGCAAGTACATTGCCCTTCCCACTCATGTCATCAACTAGGAGAATATCACCCTAAATGAGGACACAACTTTCAAGGAGCAAGCGGTAGAGATTCAAGATCACAATGAAAAGAATATTCGAGGCAAAACAATCAAGTTGGTGCAAGTTTTATGGAGACATCAAGGAATTGAGGAATCAACTTGGGAACGAGAAGGCGCTAGCCGAGAAAATTACCCGCATCTTTTTCCATCGTAGTATGTACTTAATTTTGAGGATGAAATTTGTTAAGGGGGGAAGGTTTTAACAACCCTAATTTTTTTTCAATAAAATTATAAGTTTAATAAAAACTTCTCTCACTAGATTGTCAATTATTTATTTGAGTGTTAATATTATAAACAAAACCTTAAACTTAAACCTGGAGGCCATAATATATATACGGGACGGTTCAAGGGACACCCAAAAAAACACCTAAAAAAACACCCCAAATCTCAATCTCATAGTTCCCGATCAAATTTTTATGATCCGAACCGTTCAATGTGTGCAGAATGTGATTTTAAGGGTGCCCGCGAGAAATTAGCAAAAAAAATGACCGGGATAGGCTTAATTTGAGCAGTTTTTATTTGAACCGTTCAATAAAAAACTGTTCGAAACTGTTCAGATCAAGCCCTTCCCGGTCATTTTTTTGCTGATTTCTCGCGAGTACCCTTAAAATCACGTTCTGATCACATTGAGCGGCTCGGATCATCAAAATTTGATCGGGAACTATGAGGTGTTTTTTTAGGTGTCCTCGGAACCGCCCCGATATATATATATATGTATTTGGACATACATCTACGTACAAACCCTCACCCTAATAAATTATGCAGATACGTATATACACTTATGCATGCATCCTCATCATTTTCTGAGAACATTATCCCAATAATTAGTGAAACAGTGATTGACGGAAGAGAGAGAATTGACAAAGGAAAGCTTTGCTCTTACCCAAGTAATGGTAACCTATGTCATCCTATCTACATAGTCTTATAAGTCTACAACAGAGAGAGAGAGAGAGAGAGAGAGAGAGAGAGAGAGAGAGAGAGAGAGAGGAAAAGTGAGGGAAGAGAAGAGGAGGGATTTTATCTCTATATGACTTCCCACATTTATGTTGACTTGACAAGTGATTTATTTATCATATGAGAGAGAGAGAGAGAGAGAGAGAAAGAGAGATGGCAGAGAGAAGAGAGGGAGAAAGAGATAAGATTTCTACTAGATTTTCCTCCCACATGCACCATCATATCACCCTATTTGACCCTATTAGGAGTAGCCATACCAGGCTAGAAATTAAAGTCTGAGAGAGAGTGAGAGTGTGTGCCGTGGAGAGGGAGGAGAGAGAGAGAGAGAGAGAGAGAGTTGAGAGGCCTAAATATACCTCCACACACTTTCCATTTTTGGCATTCTACTTCCACATGTTCTTTCCCCATTTGGGAAACTGGAGAGAGAAAAGAAAAAGAAGAGAGATGGAGTCACTGGAAGAAAAGAGAGAGAAAAAGTCAGCCTTATACCACCACCCATTAATCACAACATCATCCATATAACTATCCTCCAAAAAAATTCTACACTTCTACTGTCCTTTTTAAGTCCTAAGAAAGGAAACTAGAATTTTGGTCAATTCTAGACCGAAAAGAAACGTGCCGATCACCACCTGACTCGAAGCTGTCAGAATTCAACTCCCACTACCTCAAAGTAAGATAGAAACCTCCTATCTACTTACCTAAGTATATCTCCATAAATTCTAGTTTAATCATCGAAATTAGATTTATAAGAAAATCGCATATAAAGAATAAGAAGAAAAGAAGTAGAACTCCTTGGAAATGGAAAATGATATTTCTGTTGATTGAAGATAGTTCATAATTTATTAGATGCGTTGTCATCATTTTCAAATCTTAGAAAAGCATGATTTGATTTTAAGAATCTGACATAAAAACGGATGCATGTAAACTTATTGGAAAATTGTTAAGTGTATAAAGGATGGAAATGTTGAGTGTATGATTATTTATTTCATAGGCCTAACTTAGAGATTTGCCAAATGGAAATTTGAAGTTAACTTAGTTATAAACAAAGTAAATGTCAGTTGTTAGAAATGGAGTTAACTGTTAATCACATGATAAATTAATCTATAAAGATTTCACTGTCAGAGAATTTAAGAAGTAATGTTGTTCTTAGTAATGTACTGTAGTGACTTTGATTAGAAATAGGATAGCATGGAATTAGATTTTATTTAATATCACCTGATTTTTAGCAAGTTTTGAAAGAATAATGTGTTCGCGAGAAAATGATGCATGTGCACGAGACATGAGAACCGATAAAACGATATTCGAAAATGAAAAGAGCAAAAGAGAAATTTTGACATGTGTAAACTTGAGAGACCGGAACGGCGGAACCAGAGTTTGGGTGTGCGTGAGTAAACCTGGGAGACCTAAATGGAGGAACCATAGTTTGTAATTGCATGGTCGACCGTCATTCTGAAAGAGGGAGTAAACAGAACTAGTGCTAAAGGAAAAGATTTGATAATAAGTGAAATTGACGTTTGACACGGAGTACGATACACTATTCTGAAACCGGAATGGCGGAACCATAGTTTGTAATTGCATGGTCGATCGTCATTCTGAAAGAGGGAGTAAACGGAACCAGTGCTAAAGGAAAAGATTTGATAATAAGTGAAATTGATGTTTGATACGGAGTACGATACACTATTCTAAACCCGACACTTGACACTTTTATTCGTACAATCTCTATAATAGTTGATTGTTAAAGTTCTGTTTAATGCCTTGTATAGTAGATGCTATTTTTGCTAAAGTATGGGACATAGGGGTAGGAGTTAACTACTGAGTTTGAAAGCTCACAGTGTTACTTTTGTGGCCCTGGCATCTTATGCCAAACTTAGAAGGAAGGCGAACAAGAGGTATACTATATTCTGGAGTAGTATGGAGCTGAGCAGAATATCGCTGAGGAAGACAACCACCTTGAAGAGTAGAAATTTCCTGTACTACCCCTCCCTATCCTTAAATAAATGTAATATTGATTTGAGATTAAGTTGGAATGTAATGACTGATTATTCCACTTTTATTTATTAAATGTTAAGTTTGAATAAAATAGTTATAATTAATGTTCCCAAAAAATTGGGGCGTTACGATTCAATCTTTTGTGTGTAAGCCGTACTCTATATACTGGATCATCTACTATGTAGAATAAAAGAAACACGTGCACAATATACATTAATATCATGCAAATATTGTCCATAAAAAAATTCTCATCAAAAAGTGATAAATCTGATTAATAATTCAATATTAATCCACCACATAAAATCATAATTTTACATAATTTTTCTAACGAACTCCTACTAAGACTCAAAACCATGTTGCCATGCATCTCACTCTCATTCCCTCTATGTGACTATCAAAAGTCTTAGTCGGTAAGTTCTTCGTAAAAGGATCTGCCAAGTTGTTTGCCGATGCAATCTTGGTTACAGCAACATCACCTCTCTGTATGATCTCTCGAATCATATGATACTTACGCTCGATGTGTTTGCCCTTCTTATGAGTCCTTGGCTCCTTCAAATTAGCAACTTCACCGCTATTGTCACAATATAGTGTAATGGCTGATTGCACTGAAAGGACCACTTCCAGATCCAACAAGAAGTTTTTGAGCCAAACGGTCTCCTTGGCTGCTTCAGAAACCACCACATACTTGGCCTCCATGGTAGAATTAGCAATGCAAGATTGCTTAATACTTCTCCAACTAATGGGTCCACCTCCTAGGGTAAATACATATCTTGAGGTAGACTTTATGTAATCCTTGTCTGACATAAGCCTAAGTATGTGTACCCACAAGGTACCAAAATATCTTACTGGAACACCAACATATGATCTCTAGTTCTTTTCAAATATTTGAGTATATGTTTCACTACAGTTCAATGCCCTTACCCTGGATTAGACTGAAATCTGCAAACCATGCCAACGTCAAAGCAAATATCACGTCTAGTACACAACATAGCATACATGAGGCTTCCTACTGCCGAGGCATAAGGAACTGCCTTCATTTTATTTAACTTCTTAGGTGTCTTAGGACACTGATCCTTGGATAGGTTGATTCCATGTCTAAAGGGGAGGAACTCTTTCGTGGAATCTTGCATGCCAAAACGGGCGAGAATGTCATCGATATAAGTAACTTGTGATAAGCCCAACATCCTATTCTTGCGATCCCGCATAAGCTTAATCCCTAGGATGTGACCAACTTCTCCCAAGTCCTCCATTTCAAATTGGCTGGATAACCACACTTTCATTGAAGACAACACTCCCACATCATTTTCGATGAGCAGGATATCATCAACATATAGCACTAGAAACACCACCACTTTTTCGTTGCATTTTCTATACACACATGACTCATTCGGACATTGATCAAAACCAAAAGACTTGATTGCTTGATCAAAACGGATGTTCCAAGATCTTGATGCCTGCTTAAGCCCATAAATAGACTTCTTAAGCTTGCACAACTTGTGCTCTTAACCTTTTGCTATGAATCCATCTAGTTGCACAATATAGATACACTCATCCGTATTTTCATTAAGGAATGCGGTCTTGACATCCATTTGCCATAATCGAGATGAGCCACAATGGATAAGAGAATTCGGATGGACTTAAGCATGGCTACTGACAAAAAAGTTTCCTCATAGTCGATCCCTTCTTTCTGAGTATACCCTTTTGCAACAAGCCTAGCTTCTAAGGTTTGCACCTTCCCATCCGCCCCTCTCTTCTTCTTGTAGATCCACTTGCATCCAATGAGTTTAATCCATTCTGGTGGTTCTACAAGATCCCAGACCTGATTAGAGTACATAGACTCCATCTCTGATTTCATAGCCTTTTGCCAAAGCTCCACATCTTCTTGAAGTGCCTCATTATAGTTACAGGGTTCGGCATGTTGATCATTAGGGATCATTTCAAAAGACTCTCCCAACAACGTATACCGATTGGGTGGAACAATAACCCTCCCATTACGACGAGGTACTGGTGTGTCAATAGGTGTCTCTACAGATGTCTCTTGTGCTGTTTCCTCTTACACTACTGGTGGTAAAAAAAAATTTGCCTGTCTCTCTCCTTTCAATTCCTCTAGAACAAACTTCTGGGCTTGTGGTTTATCACATAGTCATCTTCTAAGAACTGAGCATTAGTGCTAACAATGACCTTCTTATCCGTAGGACTATAAAATAGACCACCTTTCGTTCCTCTAGGGTACCCTAAAAACAAGCAAACTTTTGTTCTTGATTTCAATTTATCTGTGTTCCCATTCAACACAGGTGTTGGACTACCCCAAACCTGAACATGCCGGAGACTAGGTTTGCGCCCAGTCCACAGTTCTGAGGGTGTAGATGGTACTGACTTAGATGGTACCAAGTTAAGAATGTACACTGCTATTTCTAGTGCATGTCCCCAAAACAAAATTTGTAAATCTGAATAACTCATCATTGATCTTACCATATCCATAAGAGTCATATTCCTTCTCTCCGCTACACTATTTTGTTGTGACATACCTAGAGCTGACAACTGGGGTGTAATCCCTTTAGCTGATAAGTAGTCCCTAAACTCTCCCAAGAGGTATTCACCATCACGATCAGATCGCAGTGTCCTGAGACATTTACCTAGACGTTTTTGCGTTTCCGCCCTATACTCCCTAAATTTCTCAAAGCTTTCAGACTTACGGCGCATCAAATAAATGTATCCATGCCTCGAGTAATCGTTAATAAAAGTGACGAAGTACTCAAAACCACCTCTAGCTTGGACATTCATAGGCCCACACAAATCAGAGTGAACCAATTCCAACAGCTCTTTGGCTCTACATCTTTTTGCTATAAAAGGCCTCTTGGTCATCTTACCTTCCAAACAAGATTCACAGACTGGAAGTTCCTTTAACTTCTAATGAACCTAAAGGTCCATCTCTAACCAGTCTAGAAATCCTATTCAGATTAATATGACCAAGTCGTAAGTGCCAAAGATACGTTTGATTCAATTTAGAAGATTCTTTTCTCTTACATAGCAAATTATTAGCGTTATTCAATTCATGCAGTTGCACTGTAGAAAATATAGGATTAATAATATAGAGATCATTCCCCAATGAACCAAAATAGATAAAATGTTTATTTAACTTAATAACCTCAGAGTCACTACAATAAACTAAATATCCATCCTTAATCAACTTAGAAACTAAAACCAAGTTTATTCTAATAGAAGGAACATAAAGACAATCTCTCAAAATTAAACTCCTATTACTACTAAAATTTAAAATGACATTTCCTACTGCAACTGCTACCATTCTCGTAGCATTTTTCATATGTATATAAATCTCCCCATCACTGAGTGTTTTGGTTTCCTGGAACCCCTGCAACGAATTGCAAACATGATCAGTGGCTCTCGTATCTACACACAAGGTATTGGTAGATAACACCGCTAAACATGATTCAACAACTAGTGAAAAAGATTTACCTTGTATGTTCATTTTATTGAGAAAAATTGGACAATCCTTCTTCTAGTGTCCTTTCTACTTACAGTGAAAACACTTGCCCGTAGGCTTTTTCACTCCACCTTGAGGTGCATGAACTGCCTCCACAACCTTTTTTTGAGACTTGTTCTACTTCTTCTTGCCTTTCGACTTAGAAGTAGAAGCCTTCTCAGGCACTAACACTGATGGTGATTTCTTCACAACCACAAGACCCTCAGCTGCTTGGAGTTCCTTAAGAAGTCCCGCCAAAGATAAATGCATTTTGTTCATAGTATAGTTCAGGCGAGAATTCTTAAAACTCTCAGACTGCGCGCAGTTAGTTAAGGACGAAATCGATCTGGGTTTCTGTATCGATTTTAGCCCCAAAGATCTCTAGTTCATTCAGAAGAGCAATCATCTTCAGAATATGATCCCTAATTGGGGTCCCTTCAACATGGGTTATGCTCACCAATTCTTTCATAGTAACTAGCCCGGCTGCACGATTTTGATCCCCAAACATGTCTTTGAGGTTCAACATCATATCGTAAGTAGTTTCCATAGACTGATGTTGATGTTGCAATATATTCGACATAGAAGCCAGAATATAACACCGCGCCATCTGATCAGCGTTAATCTAATCCTTATAAGGCTTTACTTTCTGTTCTGTGGCATTCTCATCAAGTTTTAGAGGGCAGTCCTTAGATAGCACATATTTGTGCCCCTCAGCAGTTAACACAATATCCAAATTTCTTTTCCAATCAACATAGTTTGGTCCAATAAGTTATTTTTCTTTGAAAATAATGGCAAGTGGATTGAAAAAGCCCATTTTTTTAATTTGAGAATCACATAACATAACAACAAGGGAAAATTTCAAAATGACACCTGAATTTTGCGCCAAATGTCACAGAGACATCTGAACTTAAATTTATTTCAATTAAACACCTGTACTTACAAAATCTCCAAATTTAGACACCTGAACTTAAGTTTATTTCAATTAAACACATGTACTAACAAAATTCCCAAATTTAGATCCCCGCCGTTATACTCCATCCAAAAAATTGCTAACATGGCATCTCCAACCCGTTTAAGTCGCTCATTGTACATGTTTCTAACAAGGGACAATGCACCCAAGCGAAACCCAGAGGCAGACTTCAGGTCTAGGGTTGAAGTGAAGGAGATGGTGGAATAATAGGCAGACTTCTAGAGAGAGAAATGAAGGGAAATCAATTAGGTTAAGGTCATTATCCCACCAAACCATGTTTTTTTGCCCAAACCCAGTTCTTCTTTCTGCTCGACATACTTCTAATGATGGGTTTCGTTTGGGTGCATCGTCCCCTGTTGGAAACACGTGCAATGGGGCAACTTAAACAGGTTGGAGATGCCATATCAGCAATTTTTGGGTCGGAGTATAACAGCGGGGGTCTAAATTTAAGGATTTTGTTAGTACAGGTGTTTAATTGAAATAAATTTTAAGTTTAGGTGTCAAAATTTGAGGATTTTGTTAGTATAGGTGTTTAATTGAAATAAATTTAAGTTCAGGTGTCTCTGTGACATTTGGTACACAGTTCAGGTGCCATTTTGAAATTTTCCCTAACAACAATTATGAAGGGCAATAAAAAATTTGAATTTCATTTTAATATTGGTTCCCTCAACCACATGTTAAAAGAAAAAACATTGGCAACCCAACACACCGTGAAGAGCATGCCTCGATGGGAAGTCCTCTACTTTTCATCATTCGTGTAGATAGGCACAACCTTTTAATTTTATTATCTAGACACTAGATCATGCCAAGCAAAATTAAATAGCCAATATAGCTTCGGTTCTATAAATAATAGTGGTGACTCAGATGGAGGGGATACTATTATTTACAGCTAAGTGTAAATAATAGTTTACGGGAAACGAGATGCACAAATGGCGTCTAGGGTGACGTTTCGCATACGCCACCCCACAAACTGGGGGATTTGGGGGATTTTGTCCTCATTTAAAACCCCCAATCTTCTCTCTCTAAGTGTCTCTCTGCAGAAAGGAGAAAGAGCTTCTCGCCATTGGAGCATTGTTCTTCCCTTCCAAGGCCCATCTTTTCTACACCAGGCTTTCCCCATCTCTACTCCTTAAGTTTTCGCTCCCAATTATGCCCTTGTTCCTGTCGTTTCTCGTCGACTTAGGGCTTCTCTTTGTTTCTAGGGTTTCTGTCTTTGAACTTTACTGTAGAAAAATAGGGAGGTTCGTAGGCATTGTGATACTCCTCAAAATATGGCAAACTTTAGAACTCGTTACAATGTCCTTGATAATATCGCCACCACTCTCACCCCGAGGACGTTGTCTATGAGATTTTTGACAATGATTCTCTCCACATTCTTGTCGTCGCCGTTGTGGAGGGTGGTGTTAGATTTCCTTTGTGCCCCTTGTTGCGTCAGGTCCTAGCCCATTATAGGCTCTCCCCGATGCAAGTTTCTACAAATTTCTTTCGAGTTATTATGGGGATACACAATCTGAAAGAGATGCTGGGCACATATTCAGATTTGTACAATATCCATCATCTTTATAGCATCTCCAGAACCAAAGATTGCTTAACCTATTATCTCAAGAGTAGGGATTCTTGGAAAAAGTTGGTCACCGAGCTTCCAGACTCTGCTCGGGGGGATGACAATGATTTCTTAGTCGTCACAGGGAATTTTGAGCCCAGGGATGATGACGGTCAGGTGATAGGTTTCCATGCCCCTCACATATTTGGCACACCACGTTAGTTCCTTTTTCCCATTTCATTTCCTACTACTGGCATTCTGAGCTTCTGCATGCTTTGGCTAATTCTTCTGCTATGTGCTGCACACTTGCATTTAACGGAGAGGGGACCAACCAGCCTAGCAGGCCGAGCAAGTGCAACGCAGGTTTTGCTAGGCTACAGGGCTTCTTATGGTGGATTCATTGACCGTCGTACCTGTGCAGCAAATGACCAGGGACCTTCTGCACCTTCTACTTCTGACCCCGTTCAAGAGAGAGATAGCCGATCTCGGACCCCTCCAATTCCTGACGAGCCTATTCTTCTGGCCGAGGAAGCATCCACCTCATCTTCGAGAGGTTACTCTCCATCGCCCTCATTGCTTAATCAAGAAATGAGTCAACCAATTGACCTCAATAGCCTTCTCAACCTTCTCGGTTGTGGCCAAGGCACCTCTCAAGGCCACGGACCACTCAGAGCCGTGGTACCTCCCACGGTCGTCGGGCGGTTGTCCAATTTAATGTTCCCCTGGGTTTTTCTCCTGAAGAAGTCACTGCCGGTCATCATGATAAACGCCAACTGCCAGACCCCTCTGCTCCGAACACAGGAAACATCCCTTCTCAAGATTCCCCTATTTTTGCCCTCACCTGGGCTCCTCAACTCATTTGAGTTGACTGCCCTATGCGCGTTGGAGACAGCGTTGGCTCCGAAGAAACTGCATTGGCCCTATCTCAGACCCTGTTATTGCCCATCGACATGAAGAAGGAAATTGGGAGCTCCTTTTCCAAACTCCTTGTGTCCTTTATGGTCAACAATATCAAGGTAACCTTTGTTGTTCTTTTATTGTACCATACTCTTCCTTCCACCACTATTGCCATTTACTGATACTTCATAATTTTAGGCCATGCAAAAGATGGTAGTTATTTCCCAGAAGATGGTTATGAGCATGCTTACATGAGTTGCTTGTATTACTTATGGATGATCATAGAATTGGATGATCTTGCTAGTTTAGTTTCAAGATTTCAATGAATGATTTGTGAGTACATATGTGAACGTCCTACCGCGGAGTCTATGCATGAGAACGAGACACAAAAATCAAGGAAGTAGAAACATGGCACCTAGGGCGTGGATAATGATGAGTTGTGTTTTGAAACCGTAATGTGGCCGGACTTGGTAGCCCATTGTGTGTATGGAAACCCACGATGCGGCCGGACGTGGTAGCCCATCGTGTAGATTGTGAAAACCGCAACGTGGCCGGACTTGGTAGCCCGTTGTGTGTATGAAAACTCGTAATGTGGCCGGACTTGGTAGCCCATTGCGTGGATTGTGAAAACCACAATGTGGCCGGACTTGGTAGCCCATTGTGAAGATTGCCAATGCGGCCGGACGTGGTAGCCTCATTGGTAATATGGCTTGGTTATCCGCGGTACGGAGCCAATGCAATTGTGTGCCAATGGGAACCCGGCGCGGCGGAACCATTGTGAGGATACTCGGGAACCCGGCGCGGCGGAACCAAGGTTGGGTGTGTTAAACAAATGGATTTTGGGAAATGTTGATTTGCATATGAAAATGGAGACACGGTCTACGATGAGTTGCGTAGGAGAAACTCGGAGAATCTTGGACACCAACGATAGTTATATAGCGATTACGGATGTGTTATTGATATTGTCTTTTGTAGCTATGTATACACGTATCATGTGGAAATCGATGTTTTATTATAGCCTATTGTTTGTAAGTTAAGATAGGTGGGTAAGGATTTTTCTATTGAGCTTTCGTAGCTCATGGTGTTACCTTTGGTGACCCTGACATATTATATCGGTGGCGACGCTGGTATAATGTGTCAGACTTTGTAGATGATCAAGGTAAGCAGTACACCTTGGAGGCCTTTGGAGCTGAAGAACTGGCTCAGATGGAGGAGCAGGCGGAGCTGTAGTTAGGAACCTTAGTTCCCTTCCCTTGTGTAATAAAAGTACTCTTGTGAGTATTATGATGTAATAAGAGCCAGAATCTACTTGGTTTTCAATGAAAATTGTCTATTTAACGTACCCAAAATTGGGGGCGTTACAATAATCTTGGCCAATGACTCTGCCTTAATCCATTTCGTGAAATAGTCCGTCACAACCAATAAGAATTTTTTTTGTTTCCAATTTCCTTGTAGAGTGGACTCATAATGACCAATCCCCATTGTGCAAATGGTCAAGGACTTGTTAATGGCACCAGATCTTCGGCTGGTGTTCGGATCATGGGTGAGAACTTTTGACATTTCTCACAAATCTTCACATACACCTTTGTATTTCCTTGCATGTGAGGCCACCAATACCCTTGGGTTATTGCTCGGTGGGCAATGGATCTACCCCCAACATGATTTCCACATGTCCATTCATGAATCTCATGGAGGAACTTTTGTACCATTTCAAGGTGCACGAAAAGCAAATATGGTTCTGTTAAGGATTTCCTATACAGTTTTCCTTTCGGGGATTGCTAGAATCGCGCTAACTTTGTTTTCACCTTGTGAGCTTCTTTTTTATTAGTAGGGAGTGTCCCATCTCATAGGAACTCCACTATCGGATCCATCCAACTAGGCCCTTGGTTCACGTCCAAGACCAACTCCACGCTCCTCCCAATACTTGGCTCACTAAGATAGCCCACTGCCACCTTTTTCTTTTGAACTCTGTTGGAACGACCGCTGCCAACCAAGCCCAGGAGTCTGCATGGGAATTCTATCCATAGCTTATTTGTTCAACATATACCCTCTCGAAGGTGTCGAGCAAATCCTTGGCTGCCTCCACGTAGTCTACCATCCTCTCGTTTCCGGCTTCGTACTCACCAGACAATTGATTTACCACGAGTTGTGAATCACAATACACTCGTATCCTTTTTACCTTCAATGTCTTAGCACTTCTTAGGCTTGCTAATAATGCTTCATATTCTGCCACGTTATTCGACACACTAAAACCCAGCCGAACAGATAGTTCCACCATTATTCCTTCAGGGGGAAAGAGTAGGAATCCTCGACAATCTTTAGTCGACAAATTTTTTTTCGTTGCCTATACTATTTGTGACGAAAAACATGCAATTTATGACGATTTTCATTCGTCACCCAATGTAATTTTATTGTAGTGCGAATTTGCTCGCTATGACAGTCTGTTGAAGTTATTTAATAAGGCCACCGACATTGCCATGTATTCCATTGCCAAGACTGATAGGATGGCGGCTAGGTTGCGAGAAATTAAAGTGGAGAATGACTTATACGACGAGGAGTGTCGAAGCAATATGCCTACGGTTGGAGATGTACAAAATGGTTTGAAAAGTTTCCAAGATAAATCAAATACCGTGGGTTATCCAAGTGTAGGGCCTCGGAGAGGGCGACCACCAATGAAGAGGAAACAATCAATGACAAAGCAAATTGTTAGGAAGAATACGAAATCAAACAAAAGGGTCCAATGTAGTCGCGCCAATGCAAAGAGTACACCGGTATACCAATCATTATGCATTCCTTTCGATGTTTCACATAATTATGCTCATTGGTTTGTATGGTTTAGAATTTGACTTTATTCCGCTTTAGAATGTGGAAGTCCATACTCATGCTATTGGATTTCACGAGATTGTCATGTAAGAGAGTGGAAACGTTATTGTAATGACTCGAAATTTTATTGAATAAAAATTTCGTTATATATGGGAATTTCTTTTTAAATTACTTAGTATTGCTTTTAAAATTCCTTTTTAATTTCTATAATCCGTCATAATTAGATTTAAGCCCTTTAAAATTTTATTTCTTGCCTAGAAATTCTACATGGCAAGTAGAATTAGTTTTCAACCGATTAGTTGGAGGAACCGAACTACCAATTCACCTAGTTACAATCTCCTAACCATAGATGGACATTTTTCACCATCTTTGAGCCTTGTGAACCCCTCCAAATCCTAATTGAACCATTGGACCTTAAGAAATAATCATATTGTACTTCATGTCTAGTCATTTCAAACCTTATTCAACGTTATTATCCTTCTACCTATTGGATAATAAATGTTGGGGAAATTTTTATCACTTGGTTAATAGAACAAGACTTGCCAATGTGTATATATAGATTTGACTAGACAAGTCAAAACCAAATCCCATCACTTTACTTTCAAATGAAGCTAACTTAAATGCCACCCATTGACTAATAGGCCTAAATCTAAGTTACCCACCAAAGTCACTTTCCTAGATTTCCTATGTACTTATATATATATATATATATATATATATATATATATATATGGGTACATATGTACCTTTTAGGCTATTTTAAGCATGCCTATATATGTCTATATATACATATATGCACTTTCTAGGAAAATATTACCTAAGGGACAATGTTCTTGTCCATGGAAGCATTACCACTCATCATTTCCCTTTCCACAAACCTAATAGATTATTTAGTACCTTAATGTACTCACATACATAGATATATATATATATATATATATATATACATAGATATATATATATATATATATGTATATATGTATGTATGTATGTATGTACTTAGTACTAGAGAGAGAGAGTCCAAGAGAGAGAGAAGCCGAGAGAGGGAGAGAGGGAGAGAGAGGGAGAGGGAGAGAAAGAGGGAGAGATATGGGAGAGATTTGGAGAGAGATGGAGAGATATGGGAGAGATTTGGAGAGTATCTTGACATGATCTTCTTACATCCTTACAACCCATTCCTATACACTTCTCCAAGTCAAATCTACCCACCATTGTCCTTGTATATACACTTACTAACCCAATCTTTGAATCATCCCTTCTTTCTTCCATCAAATCTTCCTAAAACCTAACCCAAAGTACAAAATCTAGTCTTACATGCCTAGACATTGACAGTTACTTGCACATTACCCTTCTACTTACCCACCAAGCCATGCCTTGATGTGACAAAGCAAGAAAAATCAAAGATAGGCGAGAGAGAGAGAGAGAGAGAGAGATTTTGAGTGAGGGAGGGAGAGAGAGAACCCTTGGCCTATAAATAGCAAGCTCGTCTAAAGCCATTCTCACACCTTCACTCTTTGCTCTCACTTCTCTCCAGGATTTCTAAGCTTTCTTAGTTCCAAAGTTCAAGTTTCTTTTAGTTTATTGAAGTTCTTGAGAGCTACCACCAAACCACCTCCAAAAACCACCCCTAGATCTTTAAAGTAGCCTAGTTTAGTTTGCAAAATTGTTTCTAGGAAGAGAAAATCCATTTCTCTTCCTTTTGAAGCAATTCGGAGCTGTTACGCCGCCGATTCGCAAAACCGATGACCAATTCTCAAAGCCAACCTACCACCAAGAAGAAAGGTAGAGTCTCTTGTCCACTAACTCAACGTATAACATAGAACCGTATATTGGAAAGTATAACGTAGAATTTTCTTAAACCCTATCTCTAAGTATATAAGGTTATCTATCACTTATAATGTTTGGAACGCATGATAGTTAACAAACTTATTTTGCTAATTGGAAGTATGAGCATGTTAGAATAATCGACTTTTACTCTAATAAACATATGTTGTTTTGAACTTCCCACAAATGGAGGAAAGAACGATTTTCGAAAGATAAGACTTATCGTTTGATAAAAGTATTCGTATTTTGATCTTTAGGAAGGATATGAGCATGTATACATGAATTGCTTGTATTACTTGTCTTGTTGTAAAGCATAAGTGATCTTCACTCCAAAGGCGTCCGTACATGTGGCGTTATGCTTTAAGTGGTGATTGAGCATGATTAGTGATATAGAGTTGATTGATCTTACTAGTTTAGTTTCAAGATTACAATGAATGATTTATGACTATGTTTGTAAAAAGTCCTACCGCGGAGTCATTGTATGAAAATGAGACACAGAAATCGAGAAAGTAGAAACAAGGCACCTAAGGTGTGGTTAATGAAATAGCGTGTTATGAAAATGAAAAATGTTTTGGGAAACCGCAATGTGGCCGGACGTGGTAGCCCATTGTGTGGTGTGTGTGATGTGTGCCAATGGGAACCCGGTGCGGCGAAACCATTGTGAGGATACTCAAAAGACCGGAACGGTGGAACCGAGGTTGGGTGTGTGGCTTGGTTATCCGCGGAGAGGAGCCAATGCAAAGTTTTGTGTGCCAATGGGAACCCAGTGCGGCAGAACCATTGTGAGGATACTCGGGAGACCGAAACGGCGGAACCGAGGTTGGGTGTGTAAAATGACAATTTTGAAAATGTTGATTTGGTTAATGAAAGGTGAAACCAGTGACACGGTCTACGAAATGACGCGTAGGAGAGACTCGGAAATCATGGACCTCAACGATAATGAATAGTGAATGCAGATGTGTCATTGTTATTTGGTTGTTAGATATGTCTGTACTAAGTAGAATTTGTTAATAATATGCCCTAATGTTTGTAAGTTGAGGGTTAGTGGGTATGGGTTATTCTATTGACATTTTGTAGCTCACGGTGTTACCTTTGGTGACCCTGACATATTATATTGGTGGCGACGCTGGTATAATGTGTCAAATCTTATCGATGAACAGGGTGAACTCTACACCTTGGAAGCTTTCGGAGCCGAGGAGCCGGCCAGGATGGAGGAACAGGCGGAGTAGTGGATAGGAACCCTAGTTCACCCTCTTTTTGTTGAATAAAAGTACTTTTGTTAGGATAATGATGTAATATCGAACCAGACTCTATTTAGTTTTTCAATGAAATTATCTATTTAACGTTCCAAAAATTCGGGGCATTACAACTTGGTATCAGAGCTTTAGATTTAAAACCTCGGCCATGGGTAGAATGGGTAGAACCATAAGATAGTTTTACCGATGCATAAACGTGAATTGAGTTTAAGTTTACCGTCCCAAATTGGGTGGAATTCTGACCAAACAATCTTCGGATTGAAGCAAGGTGTGGAAATTGGCAGTACTACTGAGATGGGAATTCCCAAACAATTGGATGATGACTTAAATCAAAATTGAATCTGGAATTTAGAAACTTGAAGTTTTCTTAGAGTTGATAAGACCCAGTTTTAAAACGTTACTAATTGGGGTTAAAAAATTTCCATGTAGATGAATCACATGAGTCCCTACGAAGTCAACCTACTAGCTGAAGCTCACCAACTTGCAAGCACCCTAAGGTCAATGACGAACCAACTAGTGGGAGATCCTTATTTTCCCTACGCTTTCCCTTACACTCACAACTTCTAACAAGAGCATGGTACCCTTATACTTCCCGTAAATGAGGAGGAAGAAGATGAGGCCGAAGCAGTACCCATCCTAGTCCAAATAGCACCCCCCGATAACGTGGAATTTCTAATTGAGGAGAACAATGCCGAAGCAGCCCCCGCCCTAGTTCCAATAGCACCCCCCGATAACGTGGTTGAGGAAATTGAGGAAGATCCCAAGGAAGAAGATCCTAAAGAGTTTCCCGAGGAGGAACCAATGGGCTGGGAAGCTGACGATGAGGGAATATTGATTTACGGAGCAGAACCAGTAGAGTGGGTTATGCCCGACTTCATGGACATACCCGCTGACTCTGGAGATGTACCCCCACCACCTTTCGAGACTGACATAGGCGCATATAGGGTCAAATTCCTGAATATCTTTTAGACTAGTTAGGAAGGTTTAGCAAACGGTTGGATCTTTTGTTGTAATCAGAATGTAGTAGAAAGTTTAGGCTAATGTAAGCCATCTATGTTGTATTCATTTTATTAAGTAATGAAAGACTTGTGTTTTCTATTGGTATATGATCACTGTTTATGTGTGTACTTGTATTTATTTGTGTGCAATCTACTCATTACACCATTAAGTCTAATATATAACTTTTCTGATTGATATAGATGTCGAACGTACCACAAGGAGGATGCCCACCCTTCGCCCCGCGAGCATTGGCCGACTACCGGTCATTGCTAGCACACAAGTACGCAGGACCAACACCCCACCAGAGGATGACATGGAGCTTTATGAAGTTCCAATCACTTGGGAGATACCCCCACCAGTCACAACGCCCGAGAACATCCCACCTACCCAAGTCCCTGCACCACCTGTGTAGGACTTTGAGCAACCATTTGACTACATTATGTCTGACCAGGAATTGGAGGCTGTAATGCTGAATCTCTCCCAGTACTACCTAGAACCACTGGAAGAACCACCCGTCCTAACAATGGAAGAACAGCTCGCACAGGAACGTGAGAACTTTCTTAGAGCCAAGACCGCTGCCGAGAGGAGCTACAAGATGTGGCTAAGAGAGATTCACGGAATCAACATACCCTAGGGAGGAGTAGCCACGATGTAGAATAACTAAAATAGTTAGACAATAATTAATCAACTAAATAATATATGTTGATTTTAACAAGGTCTTGTTCTAGGATTACTGAGAGTTAAAAAAAATTCGGAAATAATAATATGAGTTATGAGGTCGTAAGGTTATTTTTAATCAAAACTTCATGAAATAAATAATTAAATTTATAATAAAAAATTATTGATATTAACAAGATATCATTTTCGAGATGCACGGAGTCAAGGAAAAATAACCTAGGTGTCAAAATCGGTGTTCGAAAGGTCGCAAAGTTGATTCGAATGAATTTAAGCAAAACCATACGAAGTTCGCAGCTAGGAGTGTGGCCGCAAGGTCTGACCGAGTCAACCTTGCGGTGGAACAGTTGCCCGCAAGCCAATAGATTGCGGCGCAAGATGCAACGCAAATTTTGATTTTTTGGTTTTCTTGCATGTTTTCGATGCATGGGACCTTATGAGACTATGTGTTAGGCCAAAAAATGTATAAATATACTTAAGGGAAAGGATTATAATACTTTGATTTTGCCGAATTGAATTGAAATTGAATTTTGGCTAATTGAAGAAGATGACTTCGGTTATGGTGAGGGAGGGACTTTGGGATTGAATTGGTGGTTGATTAGTGATACTAGGGGTTGTAAAAGATGATTGGGTCGGTCAATTTGGGTTTCGGTCTAGTGGAAGTACGGAACCCACTTTTTATGTTCTTACTTTCTCTCTCTAGAATTCCATAGTATTGGAGCTTTATTTTTTTGATTCCTTCGAGTTTCAGCAGTATTAGGGGGTGGAGAGGAGGTGTGTGTGTGGATTTGGTAGTAAAATTGGGTATTTATAGAGAATTCGAAGGTGGAGGTGTTAAGGTGGCATTAATGGTGGTGAGGTTCCAGGCCTTCCAAGGGTCGGTTTAGGGTTGTAGGGTTCGTGCCAGGTGTAGCAGGGGCAAGCAGGAGGTGGCGTGGTGGTGTTAATGCTCAGAGGTTGTAGTAGGAAGAGAATTTCGGATTCCAAAGAGATGGTTGAATTTGGCCCTTGGGTGAGAGCAAAGGTTGATGATTGAGCAGGTTAGGGGAAGCTGGTGGTGGCAGCATGGTGGAAGGGGGGAGAGGGAGAGAGAGAGGGAGAGGGCAGTCCGGGAGGGAGAGAGAGAGAAGCATGCATGCATGCATGAATTTTTTTTTTGTATATATATATATATATTGGGGCGGTTCCATAGACAACTAATTAGACAACTAATTAGACACCTAAAAAAACACCTCATAGTTTCCGATAAAATTTTAATGATCCCGAGCCACTCAATGTGATCAAAACGTGATTTTAAGGGTACCCGCGAGAAATCAGTAAAAAAAATGACCCGGAAGAGTTTGATCCGAACAGTTTTTTATTGAACGGTTCAAATAAAATATGCTCAAATCAAGCCTTTTCCGGTTATTTTTTTTGCTAATTTCTCGCGGGTACCCTTAAAATCACATTCTGCACACATTGAACGGTTCGGATCATAAAAATTTGAACGGGAACTATGAGATTGAGATTTAGGGTGTTTTTTTAGGTATTTAATTGATTATCCGCAGAACCGCCCCGTGTGTGTATATATATATATATATATGTTTCCTATTACTAATTATTATTATTATTATTATTATTGTTGTTGTTGTTGTTGTTGTTGTTTCTTTTTCTCCCCCTTCTTTTTTTTTTTTTAAATAAATAGGAATTTACAAATAGATAAAAAAAAATTCAGGTTATTACACCAGAGATTCTCAATTTTCATGTTTTGGTTGTTGACGATAGCATCATAGACAAAAAACTCAATGAGAGGCTCCTCAAGACCTCATCATACACTACAAGAAAAAACTGTATTGCCCTTGCATGAAAAGAATTAATTGCAGCGAAAAACTGAAAATTGTACATTGTTTATTGCCAATATATCAATACTTGTATCGTAACTCTTTCACACAACACAGAATAGTTCCAACCAAATCAATTACAAAAGAAAAAAAATACAACCCACGCTGACTGTTATTCCTAACTACCTAAAGAAGCAATTTTACAAATGCATGTGACTATCCAAAGAGACTAATTTCCCAACTCTATCCAAATATTTAAACAAAGACAAGCAATTTTGTTGCATTGCCTTGCTCATCCATCATCAATCCCTCACCAAAAAAAAAAACCTATCACAAATATATTTACAGCTAAGAGACGAGAACAATAAACATTTCTTCCGTATCAACCAATCATTGCACGTACGTCTTGTGCCTCTATCAACCGGTCATTGCGCGTAAAAAAAAAAAAACTATCAATGACAATGTTCAAAAAAAAAAAAAAAACTATCAATGACATTTTATAAAATCAGACAGACGCATCATGTCCTATTTGCAACAAACGGAAGGGCAATGGACAAGTGGGCCTAGGCCCCAAAACAACAGAGCTAGCAAATAACATAAAGCTTACATGTAAGAGTAAGATGTAACGCCCCTGAATTTTGATCAGTAAAAATTTCGTTAAAAATTTGAATTTTATTTGAATTACTTAATTTCTCTTACGTGGCTATATGATTTCTTGTTAATCTTCGTCACAGTTAGATTTTGGTCATTGGTTAAACTCTCGACTAGAAACCCTACTTGGCCAATCGAATTAGATTCCAACCGACTACTTGGAGGAACCGAGCAACTAACTCACCTAGTTACTAGTTGGACCTTTTGAACCTTTTGGACCTTTTGAACCTTTGCCTTTACCCATTGGTCCATAATGGTTAGGGTAATCTTTGTCCATTGGACAATAAGCTTTTCATTATTATATTTGACTAAAGTACATGTAGTTTTTTCAAAATCTTATTGTAAGTATAAAAGTACTTGTACTTCTTTTGTCCATTGGTCCTTACCCGTAAGGGAAATTATTATCCAATAGGTAATAGCCATAATCTTCCAACAAAGTACAAAGTTTGTTTAAAATAATCAAGTATGGATTTCCCATGTACTTTTATGCATTAAACTATTGGGGTATATCTAAACCCTAGATTTTCAAGTACTTTATTTATTAAACTAGTACTTGTACTATATTATTATCTTAATGGGGAGAATCCTAGTCTTTTTATTTAATTGGGGTACTTGGTACCACACCTATAATTAAATATAGGGCTTTTGTCACATGCTTTAAAGGACAACCTTTGATTATTTTAATATAAAAGTTTCCTAGTTACTATTATCCATTGGACAATAAATGTTAGGGGATTTATTATTCATTGGGTAATAGAGTTATTCTTTCAACAAGTACACGGGTTCATTAAATTAGTCTTTTATTTTTACCCCATGTGATAAAGTACATAATATTTTATTATGTAAAGTACTTAGTAGCCTTTAAGGCCTAAGATTCTCCTAAGTACCCTTTTATTATTTTATATTGGGGTTTGTACCCAATTGGATTAATTTATTGGGAAGTTGATCTTCCTAGAGTACATTAGTACACTAGTTTATTTATTTAATGAGACATGTGCCTAATTGGATTTTTTTAATGGGATTTTGGATTTAGAGAATCTTGTACTTTGTACCTTTCTTATTCTTTTTTGCATTTATATATATATATATATATATATATATATATATATGTGTAGTGTACTAGGAGAGAGAGAGATAGATAGAGAGAGAGGAGAGAGAGGCCGAGAGAGAGGGAGAGGAGAGAGAGAGAGAGAGCCGAGAGAGGAAAGAGAGGGAGAGAGAGAGAGAGAGAGGAGATTTGATGTGTACCTTTGATCTCCCATTGTACTACCAAATCCTTGGTTGTTTACACTTACTAGCCAAGTATAACCACCATTGTCCTCTTTGTACATATTTCAATTGTTTAAAGCCAAATCTTGTACCATTGTCTCCTTCTTCCCAAACAAATCTCCCATAGTCCAATCCAAGGACTAGCCTAGCCTTGCAAGCTACCATAATAGGCCTAAGTCTATTTTGCCTAATGACAACCTATGATGGGCCATTATGACACAATCCTAGCCTTTATTAGCCTAAGATTTTGACAACAAAGCTAGACCTAGGTTATAATTACCTAGATTCACCTAAAAAGCCTAATGATTTTATTTGATTTCATAGCCTTACACCTAAGATTTGGCCTAAGATTGGAGAGAAGGCTAGGACTTGATTGAAAGGCTTGATTTGTAATCTTAATGGAGCAAATCCATGGAGGATTTGGAGAGAGAGAGGGCCGGCCATGAGAGGGAGGGAGAGCCCAAGATTTTGCCTATAAATAGCAAGCCATTCCAAGCTTTGAACTCACCCCTTTCCAATCTTCAACTTCTCTCTCTAGAATTTCTTTGTTCTTTCTTTTGTTCTTCCTTGTTCTTGAGTTGTTCTTGAGTTCTTCAAGAAACTCAACCTAAGCCGCCACTAAAACCGCCACTCGACCACCCTTCGATCTATAAAGTAGAATAGTGTTAGTCAAGAAGAAGTTTCGAGAGAAACCATTCTCTTTCGAAGCTCCCGAAGGCATACCGTAGGAAGTTACTCCGTCTGACCACCGACGTACTTTCCGTAGCCGTTACTACCACCTAGAAGAACTGTAAGGAAATTCTTACTTACTTCCTACTTACTTACTTACTCAAGTATAACGTTGTTGTTTTGAATTGATAGAACTTATCGTTTATTTATAAGTATTTGTATTTTGATCTTTAAGATGATTAATGCATATATGAATTGCTTGTATTACTTGTGGTGTGATTAAGCATAAGTGATTTCACTCCAAAGGCATCCGTACATGTGGCGTTGTGCTTTGAATAAAGCATAAGTGATACACTCCAAGGGCGTCCGTACATGTGGCGTTATGCTATAAGTAGTGATTGAGCGTGATAAGTAATATAGAATTGGATGATCTTGTTAGAATGATTCCTGCTTACTTTTGTGCTACCGCGGAGTCTACGCATGATAACGTGACATGAGAACCGAGGAAGTAGAAACATGACACCTAGGGTGTGGTTAATGAAAGGAAATGTTTTTCGAGGAAGAAAATATTTTTGAAACTACATAATGACTAGTTTTGTGTGGCATTATGTGTGTGTGTTGTGTGCCAATGGGAACCCGGGACGGCGGAACCATTGTGAGGATACTCGAGAGACCGGAACGGCGGAACCGAGGTTGGGTGTGTGCTTGGTTATCCGCGGTACGAAGCCAATGCAATGTGTGCCAATGGGAACCCGGGACGGCCGAACCATTGTGAGGATACTCGGGAGACCGGAACGGCGGAACCGAGGTTGGGTGTGTGCTTGGTTATCCGCGGTACGGAGCCAATGCAATGTGTGCCAATGGGAACCCGGGACGGCGGAACCATTGTGAGGATACTCGGGAGACCGGAACGGCGGAACCGAGGTTGGGTGAGTTAAACGAACAATTTTTGAAATATTTTGGAAACCGCAATGTGGCCGGACTTGCCCATTGTGTGGTGTGTGTGCCAATGAGAACCCGGGACGGCGGAACTATTGTGAGGATACTCGAGAGACCGGAACGGCAGAACCGAGGTTGGGTGTGTGCTTGGTTATCCGCGTTACGGAGCCAATGCAATTTGTGCAAATGAGAGCCCGGGACGGCGGAATCATTGTGAGGATACTTGGGAGACCGGAACGGCGGAACCGAGATTGGGTGTGTTAAAAACAAGTTTTTGAAAAGGTGATACGTTTATGGAATGTGAAAATGTTGACACAGTCTACGATGAGTCGCGTAGGAGAAACAAAGAGAATCATGGACACCTACGATAGTTCGAATAATGATTGCGGATGTGTTTTTGACATTGTCTTTTGTAGCTGTGTATATACGTATCATGTGGAAATCGATGTTTGTATAACCTGTTGTTTGTAAGTTATGGGTTAGCGGGTATGGGATTACTCTGCTGAGTTTTGTAGCTCACGGTGTTGCCTTTTTGGTGACCCTGACATATTATATCGGTGATGACGCTGGTATAATGTGTCAGATTTTGTAGATAATCAGGGTAAGCAGATCACCGTGGAGGCTTTTGAAGCTGAGGAGCTGGCAAGAATGGAGGAGCAGGAGGAGCTGTAGTTAGGAACCCTAGAACCCCCTCCATTTGTGTAAATATTAAACTCTTGTGGGAGTTTTATTGTAATAACGAACCAGACTCCATTTGATTTTATGAATAAAATGTCTTTTTAACGTACCCAAAATTCGGGGCGTTACATAAGATGCCACGAAAATCATACCGGCTATTGCACATAAAGCCTTAAAATTCCCATTCAATTGTTCATCCATTTCATAACCAATTTTGCATGAAGGGGAAAAATTGAAAATGAAAGAGAGGAAAGCATGACCAATTTTTTATAGTTAAAAGAAACGATAACATCTACAATCAATACCATTAGAATCGAAAGCCCTAATTGAAAACCCTAATTTTAAGAAATCTAGAAAAAAAAAAGAAAAAAAGAAGGGGGTTGCAAATTTTCGTAGTCGTCCTTCTAGTTTTACGGTTGTCTCAATTTTGTCCTTCTAGTTTCAATTGCTACCAAATAAATCCTGTAGTTTGTTTTACGTTCCAAATTGGTAAAATTGTTAACACCGTTAATGAAACTAACGGAAAAATATGATAAAAAAATTAATTGCTCCAATTTTCAATCCGGTTGAACTAGTGCGAAGATCTTTTTTTTATATCATTTTATCCTTGATGGTCGTAATGAATTTTTGGCTCTGAAGCTTTTCAACGAGCACTCGAAGACTTCTTATTGAGTTTCAGGGCTCTCTTAGGGTGCTTATTAAAAGGCCTTAGAGCCAAAAATCCATTATGATCATTTAAGATAAAATGATCAGAAAAATAAGATTTTTGCACCGGTTCAAACAGATTAAAAATTGAAACACTTAATTTTTTAACTATATTTTTTAATATATAAATGGTGTAAAAAAATAAGTGTTCCAATTTTCAATCCGTTTGAACCAGTGCGAAGATCTTATTTTTCTAATCATTTTATCTTAAATGGTCATAATGGATTTTTGACTCTAAGGCTTTTCAATGAGCACCATAAGAGAGCTCTGAAACTAAATAAAGAGTCTTCGGGTGCTCATTAAAAGGCTTTAGAGCCAAAAATTTACTACGACCATCTAGGATAAAATGATTAAAAAAATAAGATCTTCGCACCAATTCAACCGGATTAAAAATTGGAGTACTTAATTTTTTAATCATATTTTTTTGTTAGTTTCATTAACGCTATTAACAATTTTACCAATTTGGAACGTAAAACAAACTACAAGGTTTATTTGGTAGCAATTGAAACTAAAGTGACGAAATTGAGACAACCGTAAAACTAGAGAGACGACTACGAAAATGTGCCCCAAAAAAAATCTATTTTTTTTCGTGTGGCGGGTTTGGTGGGGAGGGAAGTGAGAGAGAGATGCCTGTGAGAGAGAAGAGAATTAAGGTGGTGGTAATGGCAGGTTTGGGGTTTCCCGTTGGTGGTGGTGCAATGAGAGGAGAGTGGGTGTGATGGAGGAGAGAGAAGAGCGGAGATCATGGTGGTGTGGTGAGTTGGTGGAAGTCGGGAGAATCTTGATGCGAGGCGTGCGATGAATCGTGGTGCGGCGTCAATTGTGGTGGGCTGGTCAATTGATGGGGGCTCCGGTGGTGGTGGCCCAACGTATTTGGGAGCTCCAGTGGTGGGTCGGCATATGTGAGAAGCTTGGGTGGTGGATCGTTTTTTGGAGAGAGAGAAACAGAGATTTACATTCCCAAAAATGTTTTGAAATCAAAAGGGTTTGCGCATTTGAATGAAAGAAGCAGTGGGACCCTTACCTTCCACATCGGATTGGAATGAAGGTCGGGATTTAGGTCCCTACTGATAGCAAAATTGCCCAACCTATATGTTGTTATGAGAAAGCTACTGGGGTATTACATGTGAGAGAGAGGGAACAACAAAGCTTCATGAGGTGATCAGCAATAATAGAGCCTTCACTCATATGGAAATAGTACAATAGAAAAAGCAAATGCATTGAGAGAGCTTTGAAGAGTATTATACTCTCTTAGTGCTGCAACTTGCATGACTTAACCCATCTCTCAACCTCTCGATTTTTCAAATACAACAGATAATAGCGTATGGACCCAAATGATGTACCCATAGAAAAAATGGTAATAATTAAAAAAGGTAGGATATATGATTCTCGATTTATAAAATGAAATAAATGTGAATCTGGATCAGTCATTTCTTTTCATAAACAGTTTCATGGACCGAGAATCATATATTGCACCGCTCCACGAAAATACTCATTCTGTCCCAATTTGTTTGCTCACCTTTCTTTTTGTGGGTAATCCCAAATTATTTGCAACTTTCCCAAATTAGACACCACCAAAAGCTCAAAGTTTCATTTTTACCCATTTGTATCACAACCCAAGGTCTAGGCTTTTGTGATGTAAAGGGTACTTTTAAAAATATAAATTTCAACCCAAAGTCTTCAAGTCAATAAATTGCAAGATCACTTTATAATCAGACATTTCTGTGAGTTTCAAGGGAAAGTCTACAATACACACCCCTTAAAAGGATGTACTATATGCACCTACTTTATAGTTCATTCATAACATTTTAGTGTGTTTCGTAACTTTTGTTCTAGAATTCATAACCTTTCAGTAGTACGATTCGTAACATTTTTATTATGATTCATAATATTTTGGTGTATTTCGTAACCTTTATACGATTCGTAACTTTTTAGCAATATGGTTCGTAATATTTTCTTTACAATTCATAACGTTTTGGGGGTGCATATGATACACATATTCAAATAAGTAATGTGTATTATAATCTTTCCCGAGCTTCAAACACTTAAACAATAGATCTCATATGAACATGTAATTGTAAAATGATACAAACCTACCTATTGTATAATTTCACTCCAAATATGTGATTATAAAATAATACAAACCTGACTATTGTATAATTTCACTCTAAATAGGGGGAAATTGATACGACAGAACCGAGAGTGAGCCAATATTATATTGGCAATGCGTTACAAAGGACGTACAGAAGTTAAAGCAGAAAGCAGCGCCTGGATACTGATGAATAGGTGAGAGATTGTACAATCTTCTCTCCTACTCCTACGTACTATCAAATCAGGCATCAGCCTTGCATGCATCACAAGGACGATTCCTACTATTCATATGCACAGCTCTTTATCTCTCTCTCGAAGATAAGACCACCCAATATTTTCGGAGATTCATCCCCACTTCTTTTTTTTTGTCATGAGTGAAACTTTTGTGTGCATTGTACAAAAAAAAAAAGAGTGCCATAATAAAAAAAATGTGTGCGAAAATTATTTTCCAAAGAAAAAAGAGAGTGCCATAATAAAAATAAAAATAAAGCGTAAAAATTATTATTTTTCCCCTACTCGGTTTCCCTATGCATTAATTTGCCACTGCCAGCTTCCTTCATGGGAGCATCTCCAACTTTAGCTTCAAAAGTGGGGATATCAAATCTGTTTTAGAGACTTATGTGGCAATTTGACATATTAGAATTTGATATCTCTAATGTCCAATCCAACCAATATGCCTAATTATTTATTTAAGGATAGTTATTAAGTTGCGAGAAGTAAAATAACTTAGGGAAAAAATTTGACATACATGTCAAAGTTGACATGAGATAGGAGATGTCAAATGACACCTAAACATTTGACAATTTGGTTGGACTTACTTTATATGTCAATTCTTTCACTTGATGTGTCATGTCAGATAATTTGACAACCTAGCACTAACAGGTTTTTTTTCCTTCAAAACAATAGAATGATTTTATTGATAACAATATTCAACCCAAAATATAAATAAAGAGGGTAATCTTTTCCGAAAGAAAATAGAAGTATTAACCAAACAAGAGGTCTAGTTTCTCAACAGTGACGGAGCCAAGAAATAAAATAGTAGGGGGCCAAACTATGAAATGAATTTTTGTTCAGTGATATTTCAAGACTAAATCGAGTCATTCAAGTTTTTAATGAACGATTTTGATAAATTGAAGAATTAATCTCGAATATTGTAGCTATCATATCATTCGAAAACATACAATGTCATTACCGCACGATCTCATTTACATAATTTAGAGTGCATTTGTAATTCTTAAAACTATGGACTAGTAGTTTGTTAATTCTATGGATTAGCATTCGTTAATTCATAAAACTATCATACTCCCTCCATCCCTTTTAGAGTCCAGTATTTCATTTTGGGCTATCCCTTAATAAGTATCCATTTTGTAAAATTAGGGGGGTAAAAGTTTGTGCATTGTATATTTTGTCTCTAAAAGTATATTTCATTTTGAAAAGTTAGTGAGTAAAAATGTAATGATGATGGGTAAGTTAGAGTTACGAAGCAGGACACTTAAAAAGAGACGGAAGGAGTATTATTATGAAAGAATAAAATTTAAACTTTAGCCAAAATTTATAATTCGTAAATGCAAAATGTTGGTATTTAAAACTTTATGTAGTCGACTAACTTTACTTTAGCCAAAACTTCATTTACTTTGTTTTTTTATTGCTGTGTATTTCTATTTTTCCCATGTGAGAAAAAAGAGTAAATTTCAAGAACCATATACTGACCACAAAACTTCATTTACTTTGTTTTTTTTTTTTTTTATTGTTGTGGATTTCTATTTTTCTCTTGCCAGAAAAGAGAGTAAATTTCAAGAACCATGTACTCTAATGCGCAAGACAACAGAGAAAAAGTTCTTATTGATTTTTTTCTGTCACCATACATCGATCGATCGGGCAATACGCTAATTTTTGTAGAGACAAAAGTGTTTAAAAAACAGGTTACCAGAAAGGGTAAAGCAAAAAACCCACGCAGACTCACAATAAAGAGTTGAAGGGTTCAGAAAGCAACTGTTTTTTAAGCTAAAAAGTGAAGTTCAAAGCTGGATTTTCCAAGGTGTCAACACCCACGTTCAGATGATGAAGAAGAAGATCAAAATCAACATCAGGATCAATCATTAGTGGAAAAGCAAGTAAACAGGAGGTTTCCCACCCAATCCAAAGAAACCCATTTCCCCATACCACCTTCTTCTCAAAATTTGGCACCCAAACAACTCTGCCATGCCAAAACTACAGAGAGAATGAGGCTAAAGAGCACAAGAGGAGAGCGAGCAGACCTGCAAGGAGGCCGGATTCTCCGGTCCACCGGAAGAAAAGACCGGCACAGCAAAATCTGGACGGCCAAGGGTCCCAAGGACCGGCGGCTCCGTCTATCAGCTCACACAGCAATTCAGTTCTACGACGTCCAGGACCGGCTCGGCTGCGACCGGCCGAGCGAAGCCATCGACTGGCTCATGAAGGAGGCCAAATCGGCCATCGATGCTCTCGAATCAGCTGGCCAAAACCCAGAGCAAGAACAGGGGAAAACAGAGCGTTTTCGCTACTGGGGGTATGGCATTGGGAATCAGAGTCAGCCCCATTTGAATGAAGAACAACAACTAAAACCACCCATTAACAGTTTCAGCTTCTTTCTACCATCATCTTCATCTGGGTTTCGAAACGAGGGAAATTCCAATGAATTTCATCACCATTTGAGGGCCATTTCCCCAAGTGAGCCACCGCCACAGCCGCCACCCATGAGTTGGTCCCAAGCAGTGGAAAGTGGAAATTCCCAGAGAATGATCAGTTGGAATTCCAATTCCCACTCCAACTTGCTGCATAATACTACTAACATTGCAGGCCAAGACCAGTTGTTTTCTCGAGGGGGAACCCTTCAGTCCAGTTTTTCTCCATCATTTCTTGATTTGATGAACTCTCCGATTTCCAACCTGGGAAATTATGATCAGATTCCTCAAGTGGGTCCGTCTTCGAATCCTTTCAGTACTGGAGATGGGTTTCCTGGGTATTTCGTTTCCCATGGGATTCAAGGAGGGGAGGAAAAGCGTAAGCCAGTTCCAAACAAGACTTCTCCTGCTGCCTCCTCACTACTACATTATCAAAATTAGTGAAACCAAATGTTGTTATTCCTTTTCCACATGGTAACCCCTCAACTCAGATTTTTCTCTTGCCTCTCTGTTTCAATTCATCTTCCCTTTTTTCTTTTTTAATTTTTACCTCACCCAGTGCATATTTTAACTAAGGCTGTGTTTGGAACTTGTGGAAAGAATCTCTTTGTGAAGAGAAAATCCAAAAAATAATAATAAATCGTTATAATTTCTCTCGAATTTTCCATATTAATTTCTTCTTAATTGCTTCTCTTCTTTTCAATTTATTTCCTTACGTTCCAAACATAACCTAAAGGTTTATAAGTAGTACTCCCTCCGTCCCTTTATTACAGTCCAGTATTCTATTTTGGGCTGTCCCTTAATAAGTGTCCATTTTGTAAAGTTAGTGGGTAAAAGTTGGTGAATTGTCTATTTTGTCCCTAAAAGTAAATTCCATTTTGAAAAGTTAGTGAATAAAAGTGTAATGATGATAGGTAAGTAGGGAAAGTGAAGGAAAAAGTTGATGTGAAAGGTATAATGATGATGTCTTTTTAATAAGTTGGAGTTACGAAGCAGGACATTTAAAAAGGACGGAGGGAGTAATATTTGTTACCGAATATTTGTTAGATTTGGGTTAATGTTTTTGGATAAATATTTATTCTCAATGAGAATAATCTAAAACTTGTAAAATTATGTCCAAAAACACACACACACAAATAAAGATGAAAAAAGTTTGAAAATTTCAATTGTATATTGTCTCTTTATTTGGACTTTTTTCAACTTCGGCGGATATTTTTTTTATAAATTTTTAATTCTTCTTGTCGAGATGAATTATTAATCCAAAAAATATTAACGAAACACTCACAAAAGAATTTGTAAACATAAAAAATTCCAACTGTCGGCGAATAATTGTTTAGCCCGAACACCCTTTGATCACATTGTGAAAATTTCCAGGAAATTGGAGCTGTCGTATGCATTCATAACCAGTGGAAGGATCAGAAGATCTTGGTTAAATCATGTTATTTGATTTTTCATTCTTTTCAAAATTTTCAGTAGATTTGGCTAGTTTGCTGAATCTTTGTTGGATTTTCTCCCCCTAGTACTCTTAATTCAAGTGTAAAGTGGTTGGCACTTTGGTCTCTTTGTTTAATTTTTAAGACAAGATTTATGCTTTCTTTTTATTTATTTTTTTTGTTTTTGCAGGAATGGAATAATTTTAAGGCACGTCGATCAATTAAATTTGACCTAAATCTGTATTTTAATTATGAATTTGTAGAGGAATTTGAGGAGGAAAAATTAAATTTGATACTGAGACATATCAGTTGGTATATGAACATCATGTCCCCCATTCATTCTAAGGGAATTTCTAGAAAAAATGTTTTTCCATATTTTCGTAGAGAAAGAGTCATTTCATTTGAGAGAGTACAAAACATTGGGAGATTCGACATAGCTATCGATTATAGTGCTACTTCTACGAAGCGTTCAATCAAGTAGTGATGGGAGATAAACGTATCATATGAACCATAAGCATCATAGCGGGAACAACTCTGTCTTAATTAAATAGTACAAAGTGTACTCGTCATTTTGTTTTTCAATGATTTTCAGGTTTTCATCACAAAAAGTAATATTTTCTGACCATTTACTTTCTCAAAGGACATCTTTGCTTTCACATTTCCAAAATCTGGGTCCAAACACTCCACATACGACAATGGATGGAGCTTTTCAAATTGATGATTAAAGTGGCAACTGAAGTGAAATCACAACCCAAGGTCTAGGCTTATTGATATATCTTTGTCATTTTCAATGTCCGAACTTCCTTTGACCGAGAAAGTCTCTTTCGAATCGTCGTTTTACCAAAAGAAGAAAGTCTTTTTTTCTAGGAAATTAAAAAGGGGTATTGGCTGATGCAAACGTGCTTGTCGTGCCGTGCCATGTCATTCTACTTCCTTGTCAACCATGCTTCAAACCGTGCCATGCTTGTTTCCTTTATCGTGCCATGGCGTGTCGTGACATGCTTTAAGCATTTTGTGCTAGGCCATTTTACTTTATCGTACTCTGTCAGGCCGTGCCTTTTTTAAATCGTGTCGTGTCGTGCCTTTTTTTGTTGTGTCGTGCTGTGCTGTGCCTTTTTTCTTGTGTCATGTCGTGCCGTGCTTTTTTGAATCATGCCGTGCCAGGATTAGATCGTGCCTGTGACATGCCGTGCCGCCTTCAAACGTGTCGTGCCCGTGCCGATTAACAAATCTAAGGCTTGTCTTAAAAATCAGTTCCGTAGAACATTTTTTAGATATGAAAACGAAAACAATCATAGTTTTCAAGGCCAAATCATTTTTCCATGGAAATAATTTCAAACTTGGAAAACGTTGTCTTCATATTTTCTAAATCTCAGTTATTTTCAAATTATTCCCAAAACGCAAGTTTCGAAAACCGTAAACAAAACAACGGTACATAACTGTACTGCAAGCTGATCTGAATAATCTGAAATTTCACTTCTTTAGTTGAAAATTGCAAGACTGTGGCTCCAAACCCCAAATATGTTTTGGTTAAACTATGAACCTATGACAATACCAGTATGCTCATTTGGTAGCACTTTTTTGCATAAGAAATTTGTAATTATCAAGTTTATAGGATGTAACGATCCTGATTTTTTTTTTTTGTAAATAAAAATTTCGTTAAATATTTAAATTTTAATTACTTGAATTTCCTTTAAAATTTCTTTTTAACTTTAATAATCTGTCATAACTAGATTTGAGACTTATAAAATTATATTTCTTTGCACCGGACAATCTAGTCATTTTCAAAAGATAAGTGTACTTGTAAAAACACTTGTATATTTTCCTAGTGTATAAAACAAAATCTTAAATTATATTTCTTGTCTAGAAATCCTACGCGGCAAGTAGAATTAGTTTTCAACCGATTAGTTGGAAAAACCGAACTACCAATTCATCTAGTTACAATCTCCTAACCATAGATGAACCTTTACCCATTGGACAATAAAAGTTAGGAAAACTTTTATCCATTGGACAATAGAAAACCTAGATTTTCTATCAAAGATATTTTGTGCTAAATTTGATAAAGTACTCATATATAGTTGTATATAGGCTTATATACACATGCCTAAAGGACATTTGGTTATTTTAAATATTATTCAAGTATATATTACCTTATTCCTTTTATCCATTGGTCAAAAAATGCAAGGAAAAATATTATCCATTAGATAATAAATTAGTCTTACTAACTAGTACTACTAGAATTTATTAAATAAATCACTTCCTAGATTTTCCCATGTGTTTATATGCATTAAAGATATGTGAATATTTAATTTCTTAGATTTCTAAGTACACTAATAAATATATAAGTACTAATACTTCTTGAATTATTTTAATAAGAAAATCTTGGCCATATATTTTATTTGATCTTTGAAAATCTTGATGGATTATATGGTACCTAATAGTACCTACATTTATATTTGAAAACTTGGACATTTGTGTATATATATAATAATATAATAGGAACATGTGCTTATTAGATTAGTTTATTAGGAAATTTTGATCTTATATTTTTTTTATTGGATACTTGAAAATCTTAAAAGATTATATAGTACCTTGTAAAGTATTTTACAAGATTTTCTAAGTACACAAATATATTTATATATGGGTACATGTACCTTTTGGCCTATTATTTTTCTAGGAAAATCTTAATCATTGGACAATAATTGTTAGGAAAAATTTTATTCCTTAGGTAATAGCCAAGACTTTTGTTATAAATAGCACCCCATCCTTACCATTTAACTTACACCTTCCAACCTTCCAACTTCTCTCTCTAGAAATACTTGAGTTCTTACTTTGTTCTTCCTTGTTCTTAGTATTCTTGAAGTTCTTCAAGAAACTCATCCAAAACTGCCACTAAACCGCCACTTGACCACCCTTTCGATCCAAAAAGTTTAGTAGTATAGTCAAGATCTAGTTTCAAGAGAAACATTTCTCTTTCGAAGCTACCGGAAGCTCACCGTAGGAAGTTACTCCGTTCGACGTACTTACTTTTTCCGTAGCCGTACCTACCACCAAGAAGTATGGTAGATTTTCCCTTACTCATTAATTCTAAGTATAAAAGTTGTATGATTATGTAGAATATCCCTAACTACTCTCTCTAAGTATATATATATATAAGTTTGTCTAGTTGCCTATAATGTTTGAAATGCATGAAAGATAGCTAGTAAATTATTTTGCTAAAAGATGTATAAACATGTTGAATAATCGACCTTTACTTCAATAAACATATATTGTTTAGAACTTTCCACAAAAGAAGAAAGAATGGATGTAGAAAGATAAACATTTAATGTTGATTAAGAAGTATTCGTATTTTGATCTTTAGAATGGTTATGAGCATACATACATGAATTGCTTGTATTACTTGTGGTGTGATAAAGCATAAGTGATTTTCACTCCAAAGGCATCCGTACATGTGACGTTATGCTTTAAGTTGTGGTTTGAGCATGATGATTAACATAGAGTTGGATGATCTTACTAGTTTAGTTTCAAAATTACAATGAATGATTTATGATTACGTATGTGAAAAGTCCTACCGCGGAGTCGTTGCATGAAAACGAGACATAGAAATCGAGAAAGTAGAAATATGGCACCTATGGTGTGGTTAATGATGAGATGTGTTTTGAAAAAAAGAAATATTTTGAAACCACAAATGAGGCAGGACGTGGTAGCCCATTGTGTCGTGTGTGTGTGTGTGTGTGCCAATGGAAACCCGGAGCGGTGGAACCATTGTCCGGATACCCGGGAACCCGAAGCGGTGGAACCGAGGTAGGGTGTGTGGCTTGGTCACCGCGGAGAGGTGCCGATGCCAATTGTGTGCCAATGGGAACCCGGAGCGGCAGAACCGAGGTAGGGTGTGTGGCTTGGTTACCGCGGAGAGGTGCCAATGGGAACCTAGAGCGGCGGAACCATTGTGCGGATACTTGAGAACCCGGAGCGGCGGAACCGAGGATGACTGTGTAAAAACGACTTTAGAAATGTTGATTTGGAAAATGAAAAGTGAAAAATGGAGACACAGTTTACGAGATATCGCATAGGAGAAACTCAGAAATCACGGACACCAACATTAGTTGAATAGTGAATGTGGATGTGTTATTATTAATTATTTTGTTAAATACGCATGTGCTATGTGGATCTCACTGATTCTATACCCTATCATGTGTAATTTATGGGTTAGCGGGTATGGGATTGTTCTGCTGAGCTTTCGTAGCTCATGGTGTTACTTTTGGTGACCCTGGCATATTATACTGGTGGCGACGCTGGTATAATGTGTCAGACTTTGTAGATGAACAGGGAGAACTCTACACCTTGGAGACTTTCGGAGCCGAGGAGCTGGCTAGGATGGAGGAGTAGGCAGGGCAGTAGATAGGAACCCTAGTTTCCCCTCCTTTTGTTGAATAAAAGTACTCTTGTGAGAATTATGATGTAATCTTGAGCCATACTCTATTTAGATTTTTCAATGAAAATGTTTATTTAACATTTCCAAAATTCAGGGCGTTACATAGAAATAGATGGTAGTTCAACCAAAATCCCCAAGAGGGTTTACATTCACAAGCCCCTTGAATCACTTAAAAACACAATAAAACATTAGAATCCAAAAGGCAAAAAAGGATACAATTCACAATTTCTTACACAGAAGTTGACCACAAAAAAGACGGTGAAAACCAAATATACCATGTATACGTACAACTCGAATTTAAAGAAAATCATGAAAAGTCCTCTGCTGGCCTGCTACCACAGAGGAAAGTATATGACCGTTCGAATTCATGGCTCATCATCCTCCATAAGCTGCACATTGTATCCATGCTTCACGCCTGTATTCACTCAGAATTTTAAACACAGCATTTAGAAAGAGGCCAAAAAGAAAGGCCTCAATAAACTATTAAGCTCATTTAAAACTACCAAAGATCGAAATGGATATTAAGGACGAATGATAGTGAAATAAAAGGTAGAATAAGTGAACGAGACTTTAATCAGTCAACCAAGTAGATGTGCACATGAAGAAAAGCACAATGAATTTCATTCACTCTAATTGTTTCGAGTTCAAACTTAAAAATACTTGGGGATTTTGGTTGAACTACCATCTATTCTTATGTGCCTGAGCTCCCTAAACTTTTTTCTGTTCTTGTCTGTTTCAAAACCTGACAGAAAAACGGAGAAAGCTCATAAATCAGCAACCGTCAGAACTGAGACGGTCTTTCCAACAAATCAGTAAAAGAATGACACAAATCTTCAAACAAATAACTGTAGATTTGAAAGGTAGCTGCAGACTCATTTTTTCGAATGTTCGTTCTAAACCGTTACGATTTAAGATCTTATCAAGTTTATCATTCTCCCATAATAGGTGATAATCGGATGTCGGAAACCACGTGATCGGAACACATTCGGTGCTTCCAAAGGCATTAAAGTGCTATAATGCACAGGCCGCCTCAGCTGTTTTTTGAAAATTGAAACCGTCTACCTTATATGTGGGAGTGATTATATCATTCGTGCAAAAAATAAAGTAAATTGCTTATCGTTATATATTTGATCGCACATAACAAAAAAATTTCTATTAATGAATTTACATCCCCATGAAAGGGCTTCCAAAATCCGATAGACCCAAAAATTTGCAAAAGTGATTAAAATGCCAAGAACAACAAAATGAACAGTATAGATCGTCATAATTGTGTTGCAATTGTGTGGCTCCATACAAGAGGCTCGTTTTTATATAATAGAGAAGAATTATATAATATATATTACTTGTTCCAATTAATTATAAGCACAAAAGATTGTTGGCCTTGGTGGTTTGAGATGTGTGTCAAGTCCTCCAGAACTTGGGTTCAATCTCGATAGAGATTATTTTTTTAAAACAAAATTTTTTTCTTATTTATTATTAGTTGTTCCAAGTAAAAACATAACATGATTAATGACCTTTGTGGTTTGTGATTTGTGACAAGTTCCATAGGACTTGGGTTCGAATCACATGGAGGTTTTTTTTTTAAAATTAGTTTTTTTCTATGTATTTTTTTTAAAATCTTTATTAGATAAAACGCAATGTATATCAGTATATGTGTGTGATAATTGGTATATTATCATGTTTGAATTTTGATTCAAATTTTCTTAATCATATAAAATATTTTAAAAGCTTATTTTAGTTAAATAAAAGGAAAAGATTAATAAATTATTGGATTATCAAAAAATACATAGAAATAAAGTAAAGTATAATCTGAAATACCTTGTTTATTTAATAACATTTTTTTTCCATGCCTCGTGCCGTGCCGTGCCGTGCCTTGTCGTGTCCGATGAGAACCGTGTTGTGTCATGCATGTACCGTGTTGTGCCTGACTAGCCGTGTTGTGTCGTGCCATGCTCGTCCTACTTCTGTGCTTGTGCTCATTCCTGTGCTCATGCATGCCCGTGTCGTGCCGTGCCTAGCTAGAACCGTGTCGTGACTTGTGGCCCATCCCACTTCTGTGTCATGCCCGTGCGGTGCCCATCTAAGATCGTGTTGTGCCATGCCGTGCTAGGCCAACTAAATTGGTCTCATTTATCGACGAAAATATATATTTTTGTCACCAAATGATTATCTTTGGCGACAAAAAATAATTTCGTCACCTTTTTTAAACTTTTGGTGACGAAAAATGTATTTCATCGCCAAATAGATACCTTTGGTGACGAAATTGTTTTTGTCGTCGCTAAACAAGTATAATTGGTGACAAAATTATTTCGTCACGGAAGTTGTCAAAACGGTGACGAATTTATTTTTTCGTCGCCAAATATACTCATTTAGTGACAAAATTAAATTTCGTCGCCACTTTTTCGTCACCAATTTTCATTTTTCTTGTAGTGACAGGCAAATAGGATATTTAAGCAAATATGCATGTGTAAACTTGTGTATACCACATTCACATAGAAAGTAAAAAGATTTACACGTTGGTGACCTGGCAGTGGTCATTTGTCAGCGCCAGCCGCACCATAAGAGAAGCAACAATTGGATCTCAAGCCAACCACAAAATTGAAACATAAGTCTAAAATAGTCTTTTGATGGGAGGGGAGTCGGCTAATGAGGAGCAACAATTGGATCTCGAAAGTTGGGGATCATCCCATGGAAAGCCAGTCGGCAGGTGCATTCATCACAACAACGGCATGCATGAAGCCCTTCTTGTAGGCATCAATCCTGATTATTTCTTTGAATTTCGCCTCGAGCTTGTAAGATGTCAAGAATGACCCTAACTACTTTTTAATAGTCAATTAACTTTTGTTAACGTATCTTGTTGTACGCTATACGTATGACAATATGATCTATAAAATAAAAAGGCAATGATGTGCAAAATGTATCACCAGTTCACCACACATTATTGGAGGTGGACATTCCTTTGAAAATCTGGTTATGAAAGTGACTTTACAAAGCGAACAAGATTTAATTTGGGCCTTTTGGCACATGAAGTTGTGGGTCAGTTGCCAATTGAGTATTTGCAGGTGACTGGCTTCCCTTCGCTCCCACCAAGATTGGCACCCATGTGGGGAATTGGGAATGGAGAAACATTGTTAATTAACCACAAAAAAGGTCCAATTATTGACTCCACCTAGCCCACATTCTGTCAGAAGAACAACTGGACGTAATAATAACTATAGTTGCTTCCTCCGTCCGGATTTGTTGATCCATTTTCGACATTCGTGTCATATTTTAAATTGTCTATAATTTTCAATCTATAATAGATTTTATGATTTTAAAATTTTTTATAATAGAACTAATTGAGATCTATCAAATAAGATCCATATTATATATTTTTAAAGATTTGTATTAAAACAATATGTATAATATTTTAAGGTGGATGAAATAGTGAAAGTGGACTAACAAACATGGACATAGAGAGTATTTCATTAGCAAATGCAAACCCCAACCAAGACCGTAGATGGTGAATAACGTGTAAAAAGTTACTACCTTCGTTCCTTTAATTTAGTTCAATATTTTATTTTGGATTGTCCCCTAATAAGTGTTCATTTTGTAAAGTTAGTGGGTAAAAGTTGCTACATTTTTTATTTTTCCCCTAACAGTATATTCCATATTGAAAAGTTAGTAATTAAAAATATAACAATAATGTCTCCATAGAAGGTAAGTAGGAAAAGTTATAACTTTTAAGTGTAATGACCATGACCAGCCCAAGAGTTTTTAGTATCCAAGGCCTAATAAAAAAAATGTGTCATTAAAGAGTTAATCCTTTAACAATTTTAACAGTAACAATCACAATACAAGAAAGTCAAACTAATATAAAGTTCTCCTAATCATTACATAGGAATACAAAATAAAAAAGGGTTGAGCCAACTCATTACCTCCAATTGGGCATTTTTCTTTGTATTGGGCTTAAAAAGAGTCCTACTCAAACCCAAGTAGTAAAAATATTGGAATACTAAAATTTGAAATTTTTGGAATGCCTAAGGCCCAGGCCTCTTGAACTTTGTACCTAAGCCGGTCCTGATAATGACGAAGTCTCCATAGAAGAGTTGAATTTACAAAGTGAGACTCTTAAAAAGAGTCCGATGGAGTATATTTCGATAGTTGGGAAAAGTCTGTCAATACATGTGAAAGTATAATATCGATATACATAAAGTATTTGCTTAAATCTTAGTAACTTATTTACCATTATATACATATTACTCATCATCTGACGGGCTGTGATTAGCAAAATCCCTTTCATTCAACCAGCTCTATATATTTTTATCGGTCTTTCTATTGTTAGCCCAGTAGCACACAAAAAGATAAGAAAAATATGTATTTATGTGTAACTTTTACACCTTTTAATACACATTTACACATTTGTTATTGTCTGCCCATTGAACCGATTTTTAGAATTTTCCTACTTTTCTAATTCTCTGGAAAGGATACTGAGAGACTGCTCAAGGTTTTGTTCCCCTTTTCCTTTTCATTTGTTTCTTTATTGATTGTTGGGAGGTAGGGAAACTTTGTGGTCCAAAAGGGCTGAATGGCCAGGTAAACATATATAATCAAATGCCCCAATCACTAGCTTTATGCTTTGGTTAGTTATTGTCGAGCGGCCAGGTAAACAAAATCAAATGCCCCAATCACTAGCTTTGATTGTCTGAGTGGTCGGAGGCCAACCTTGTTGCGATACTTTATCCTTGTTATGATGCCGTTTTTCTCTTTATCAGTTTAATCTTTGTATTGCTTCAAAGACTAATAAAATTCTCTTTTTGTTGTACACAAAATTGCTTTGGTATTATGTTTAAATAAAGAGAGGAGAGTAGAGAGAAAATATAAGGGAGATAAGCTCAATACCTTAGCTTGTGATTTTCTTCTTTTTCCACATCATTTTTTTCCTTATTTTTCCTTTCTTTCGAAAAGTTTCAAGCAATCTATTAGTCTTCTTTCATCTCTACTGCACATATAGAAAATCAAATTATGTCCAGTTTTCTTTTTTTTTTTTCTTTTTCTTTTTTTGAAATAGGTTTTCAACCGATGGTAAGAAATTTGGAAAAAAAAAAAAAAAAAACATGGACTATTCTCTACATTTCTCGTTACTCGTTGCTTTCTATGAGAAAAGCTATTCACAGCCCCAAGTAAAGTTATAGATAGATGGAAATGTTTTTTTGAAAGTATCATATATATAATCCTTATGCTCTGTTTGGTAAAAATTAAAATCTCCATTGTCATCCTAAGACCATCCAAACACGGTGGTAAGAACATAAAGCAACAACAGAGAAATCGGGTACAGAAGAAATGCCACAAAACTTGTCCAGATTGGAAATTTTGTGCACACACTGGTAAAAATGCCCATGGCCGTGCAAATAACCAGAACCACCAAAACCTCGGCCGAGACGTCCCATGAGAGGTTCCTTATGTACACGAGTGCTAAAAACATTGCCAATCCCATCATGTTGTTCATGAACACTGCACCGTAGATCTGTAAAAGTTATTCAAGTCATAAACAAAAATTAATCGGTTTTTGAACACAGATTTAACATGAGAAATGGAAAGAAAATATTTGAATACTGGTAGTAAGACAAAGATAGAGACTCGAACGAAATTGTAGGAAAGTGTATAGAATGTTGTATAGGCAAAACTGCATTCATTCTGAATGGAGGTCATCAGGATGAAGGAGAATTATTCGTTTTTAGGATTGCTACATGAAGTGGTGATAGATAGTTCGGCCAAAAACTTGTATCTTTTTAGTGTATTCTTTTCAAATTTGTTTGTTGGACTTGTGTCATCTTTCTAAAATTAATCATTCGTACATCTTGACGGGCTGAATCTAAAAAGTACACAACTATGACCAAAAGAAAAAAGAAATCGCATTGCTTTGTGTTATATTTCTGTGCGTATCATTTTGCAATGAAAATAAAAGGCTGTTAGAAAAAGAGAGAAATGAAACCTCAGACAACGTCAAAGAAATGGCCTTCCGAGTCTTCTTTCTTGCACTAGTGATTGTCGACAGCACCTGTCTGTAGTTCAAGGCCAAGGGAATCACCACGTACGATACAGCGAACGAGGAGATGTTTGCAGCAGTAGCGAAATCCGCAACCGCCTCCATCAGGGGCAATCCCAGTAGGGCTGTAATTGCAGTCCCAAGAATCAAGTAAAATGAGGCTTTCAAGTAATTCAACCATGATTTACCACTGCCACTCTGCGGGCTGTTGCTGCTGTCCTTCTTTTGGCTCACCAAGCTCTTCTCTTCTTCCTTACTACCACTCTGCATGCAGGATGTGTGCAATTCAAAAATCAGCAGACCGGCAATGTTAGTTAAGGGTTAATTAGTTGTTTAGTGGTTACAACGGGAGTCGAGCACCTCGTCCATGAGAACTCGAATTCGAGATCTCTCCCTTGGAAGGGAGTGTAATGAACCAACTGTAGTAAGTGTGGTGTTCAAAATTGAGATTTTTACCTCTAAGTACAGAAAAGTGATACTTAATTCCCATGTGTTTGAGGTGTGACTCGTGAGTATCTTACAAACTTATATGGAGTAATAGATACGTTACGACTTTGTGTTTGTAGGTAAACCAAAGGGTCCGTCGTTTGTGTTGTGCAAATTTTTTTTTGATGAAGTAAGATGTTTGTGCAAATTATGTGCACCTCAATTAATCCTTAGAGTGTCCACCGTTAATTCACACTTAGGCATGCGGTGCATGTGTGCGTGAGCCCCTAATTGAGCCGACTCCTGGTCATGGTATTCGATGTGAATAGTTTATTCTCTATGTTTCCTTGTAATGACTTATGCAAAATTTGGATCGATTCGATATTTAAGCATTTATATGATCGGAACACATTTGTTTTAAAAAAAGAAGCTAAGAATGACAATGAAAACAAACTGTAAGCTAGGTAGATATGCTCCGGTCATATAGCTATTAATATTCAATCAATCTAAATTTTGGCACATAACACTTAACTAGAAAAAAAAATATTTTAACTGTTCAAATCAAATAAATGGACCTAAGGTGGGCCTAATAAAGGTCTCATGCAACAAGTGCACTGTCTAAAGTGCACAACAGTGACAACATACGCACAATGGACGCTAAATATCCAACAGGATACATGACACGCAATAAGATATATATAGTCTATATGAGCACTTAATTTTCACCCTCGATTTGGGAAATATACGATGATAACTCCAACTAAGGCTGCAAATGAATCGAGCAAGTCGCAAGCATCTGGAGGCTTGACTTGTTAAGGCTAGACTTGGCTCGTTTAGTAATCGAGCCAAGCTTAAGCTCGAGCTCTAGTTTTAGGCTCGTATAGTAAACGAGCCAAGCTCAACCCTCCAAATCTTGGCTGGGCCCGGCTCGAAGAAGCTTGACACATTTGTATAGGCTCGGCTCATTTACAGAGGCTCGTTAGTAAGTTAACCGGGCTCTACTCGTTTACAAGTGACTGGAGCTCAAGCTCGAGTTTTATGCTCGTTTAGAAAGCGAACCAAGCTCGAACACTTCAAAGCTCGGCTCGGCATGGCTCGGTTTTTGCACCCCTCACTCCCATGATCTAATGGTTGAATCAATTGCCCGTATTCTGACTATGAATAACTTAACTTACCTTAGCATGGCGACCAAAAAATTTAAAACCATTAGGGTCTTGGTCAGTTTTGGAAGATTGCACGGCATCTGAAATATATTTCACCATGCCATTGACGAACTCTGCCTCATCTATACGAGCATCCCCAGAGGTATCAAATGCTTCCATGACCTTGTCCGCAAAATCTTTCGTATTCGATACCGATGCTTCTCCTTCTTCTTTTAATTGTATCCCAAGAAATAGCACTCTCAATTCTGCTGGCGATATGTTTGCATTCTTATTCTTGTCCACTTCTTGAAATAGCCTTTTTTTTTTTTTGTAAAATTGTAAAGAGAATAGAATTAGTTCGATATATATGCAAAGTCAAACGACATATTTGATAGAGGAATGGGGTGTGTGAATGCCTTTGGCCCAACGACATCAAGAGTGCACTTAGGTGGCAACAGTGGCATAGACAAAAATCTTGTTTGGTGGGAACACCGTCAAACATGGTCTTAGAGTTTTTCATCTTTTTCTTATATGAAACTACAAATAATAAAAAAGAAATGAACTTAAAACAGAACATTTGCTAGAATGTATGTACAGATGATGGGTCTTTATGTAAAACTATTGAGTTAAGAGACCCTTCTTAGAAACTTGACAAAGATACTAGGGGATGTAAGTGATATAAAAGGAAAATGTATATAATTTTGGAATACAATTTGTCATAACTTCTATAATTCAGGGGTAACATTGAAATTACTGAAAGTGCAGTGGGGCCCATGCCCCCATTGGTCATGCATTGTCTCCGCCACTGGGTGCCAGGAGAGAGATCATAAATTCAATTGATTTTTAAAGAGAAATAATAATGCCAAAACTATTTTTTTGGTGTCAAAACTTTAGTACACAAAAAGTTTGTATCATAAACAGTGTACAAGACTTTTATGCACTGGCATTTTGGCACCATCAAAAACAGTTTTAGCATTATCACTGTCCGTTTTAAAAGTGCTAATCTAATTATTCTACTAATATTGACTTGCGCCAATATATATAAAAAAAAAACAAAGAATTCCAAACTTTTGATTGACCTCATTTTTTACACATATTCCAGTATTTATAATAAATTGATTCCGTATTTTGCCCCCTCCAAAAACTTGTAAATTTTACTCTAGTCCCTTCAAAATTAAACCTTTTCTTTAAGGGAATTGATATTCACACTCTCTTTTTTGTTATCCACACTCCCTTTTTTTTGTTTTTTAGTGTTAAAAGTGTGCATTTTTTTGCTAAAAGACAAAAAAAGAGTGTAAATATCAATTCCCTTTCTTAATCTTAAAAGTATTTTACAATTTAGCCAGTGACAGAGTATGTAAAATTACGTATAAATAAGGAATCTTACTCTTTCATGAATGTTATGTTAGGGTTGCCGTTGGTGACGAAAAGTCTAAGCAACTTGTCATCGATGTATTTGTGCAACAAGTATTCGAATCTCCTGTTCTGAATCCATGGCTGGAAAACCTGCATAAAACCTCTATTGTGAAGAAGAAACAAGCTAATAATTCTTGTTCCCAATTTTGTTTTGGGCTTGTGCGATTTCATACACCTCTTGTATAAGTTTAATTTTTAAGACGAGATATAGTCGAAGGTTCATGAATTGAAGTACGTATATGTATACATTTGAGAAGTCGATTTCTCTCTAGTCTACTTGATATTGGAATGGTTGGATCGTCCCGCGTCATGCAATGTGGGTCCGTGGCCAAGATTGACGATCAGTTCTGTTTGGTTTGCAAAACTCCAATGAGTTCAAATTATTTCACCAGGCCCCAGCGGTAAGAATGTGGATAGAAAACTGGTCAGTATTTCAGTGCAACAATATAGATTCATGACGCCCTTATTTATCATTTTTACCATTAAACAAAGCGAAAGGCAATTTCACAAACCACATGAACTGACAGAACTAGTGTGGTAGACTTTTTAGTTGTTTTTTCATGAATCATATGGCAAGATAGGCTATGTTATGCGATCTGGTGTCTCCAAAATTACCTGATAGAAGCAGTAAGCAAAAAGGAGCACAATTGTAACAAGGAGAGAAACTAGGACCGTCACACGTGTCCCCGCGGATGAATTGAGAACTTTGGGGAGTTGAAGGATGAGAAATGGGACCATGGATAGAATCATGATTCTTGCTGTGTAGCTAGTTTCAGCATCAGTGCTAACACCAAAACCTGCACAACATAGTGACTTAAGTAACTTTGGATTTCATGGAGTGAAAGGAAAGATTTAATTGCCTTGGCCTAGCAACTCCCTTTGATTGGGAGACTTGGTGAGAAAAGATAAGAAAACAAATGTGAAATCATCACTTGTGTCTCACAATCTCTCTAATAATGGTAAGACTAGGGGAGAACCAATAATTCTTTCTTCTCTTTTTTCTAATTTGATAACTCATATTATTCGAGCCAGCTTACGCGCACCTTGTCTTATATTTGGGGGATCAATTCCACATACCACCAACAAGGGGCACAATTAAAGACGGAGCAAAGTCCTGTATGTACGGGTATCGATCATAGAGACGGTAATACGTAGGAGATTTCGAACTTAAAATAATCTAGGAGGGAGGACGCCTCTAATTAAATCTCCGGCTTGAGACAACCAAGCCAACCTCTTGCCTTGTATCCCGTTCATGAAAACTATGTAAACTTAGTAACTTACAACGACATCGTCGTTGATTGGGAAGAAATTTTGTGGTAGGCCGAACGTAACGTAGGCCGAACTTGACTCTCGGCGAGCGGCCACCAAACCATACTTGAACTTGGGCACTGTGGCTGGCCGAGGGTCACCTATCAACGAAATATTTTATTCCGAACTCGAGCGACGTGGATTGCCCATGTTCGGCCTACGACAGAGGGGAGGGCCCGTTGGCATGTCTCTCAAAGTGGATCGCCAGTCGGGTTCGGCCATGTACCGGGCTCGGTCATATATGTGGTTCGGCCACCCGCTGAGTCGTGCTTTCTCATGTGGTGAAGCGGTTACGCCAAGAGATAACGACGGGAGCACATGGGGGGTGCTGCCAGCTCACACCCAAAAGCGGTTTCCAGATCTATTTAGTGACATCAGGACGACGTCACCTAATTCGTGCAAGGCACATGCCCGTACTTGCAGAGCAAGTTAAGAAGTCCCTATAAATGTTGAAGGAGGAACCCTAGAGTGGAGGTACATACACTACGCTATCAAAAACCCTAAATTCTCACTTGATTCTCTGCATATTCTGATCCTCTCACCGGAGGGCCTTGCCGAGCAACCCCGGCCAGGTCTTAGTCGTGCGTTCACTGTGCAGGACCGGGCGAGAAGACCAAAAAACCCACGAGCCAACGGAGGAGGGTTGCAGGTCGATGAATCACAGGCCACATAATTGGTGAACCCGACGTGAAATACAAAACTTCTGATCCAAACGGCTCGAACCTCCTTCAGCCCATCCTCTCCTCCTTTAAACAACCACTACGAGTTCGATTACCATGGGCGGAGATCTGGCAGACGTCACCGTCTCAGGGGCCAAAGACGCCAATGGAAACACAATCCTTACACCGTTTTCAGAGAGGCACATGTCCATTTCACTTCCACCCAGTTCGGGCCTCTCCCCAGTGGCGGACGACGTAACAACGACTTACATCCGCTTGTTACAACGTCGCGACGAAGATAGGGACAACGAGCTGGCAGCTTTGAGAGCAAAAGTTGCCCAAATGAAACAACAAATTCAGCGAGACGCCGCTCCCGCTACATCTAGATCAGCGGGAGGCAACGAAAGCAAACACCACCCCCACCACCGCCAAAAGAACGTCCTCACGAAACCGGCAACCGTGGCTCCGTCAAGGACCGCCTTGGCATCCCACTAGATCCAGGTGATGCGAGGGAGATCATACTTTACAAGTGGAACACGACATCTGGAACACACCGCTCAAAGGGCCACCACGATCGAACCAACACTAGGGATACCGAGTCGTTTACAAGCACATACTCGACTGGTCGCGCAGAATTCTCTCGCACAACGGTTTCCCACCGTAGCCGAGATTCCGTGGAGACCAGACGCCATGTATCTGAACGACTCGGGGAAATCCCTGCAGAAAAGTTCGACAACAGCAACCAGGCTCGACGAAATGGAAAAGGCGTGCGTATTGACGAGCCGAACAATGAAACCAAATCACGTAAGGACAGGGGAGAAACGGTTGACGGACATCGCCGGGTGACAGCGGACTTACGAGACAAACTTCGGCATCGAAACCGTGAAAAGTCTCCCGACAGAGACTCCAAGAGAACAAAGACGGATAAGCACGGCAAGCCACCGCGCCCTAGTTTTGAGCGGCAGTTGAAGGATCTCGGCGTTTCGCCTTTCACACCCCACATAATCAACACGACGGCCAAACCCAACTTCCACCTAACAAAGTTTACAAAGTTCGATCCTATCACATGCGAAGCCTACACCCACCTAATCCACTTCCGTCAAACCATTGAGCTATGCACCACAAAGGATGAGATCAATGCAAAGCATTCCCGTCCAACCTCGATTCCCTTGGACTCCAGTGGTTCAACAAATTGCCCTCCGGATCCATACGGAACCTAGCCGACCTTGAACGCGCTTTCAACACCCGTTTCATCACAAGCAACAGAACGGCCAAGGAGCCTGAGTCATTGTCCCAAATGCGAAAACTCCCATCCGAAACTCTCCGTCAATACGCCGAACGATACTGGCAACTGTTCAACGAAATTCCTGGAATCGATGAGTACTGGGCCGCAAGAACCTTTAAAAATGGCTTGGAAATCAACAGTAAAATTCTAGATGAACTTGCTATTCGACCACCTCATGGGATGGGTGAGTTGATGCGCTTCGTCGAACGTTTCTGCGCTCTTGAAGAATTTTACGCGGACCGTGCTGCTCAAGGGCTGACGAACTCAACTACAAGCTTTCCAACGGTCACATCTCAGCTGCCAGCACCAGTCACAACGCAGCAACCTCAGCCAAAGAAACTTGTCCACAACATCAAGGAAGGAAAAAAGCGCCAGCCAAAAGCACATGACTATGTGGCCGAAACCACACACTTCAAAGAACCTATCTGGTCCTTTTTGAAGGAGATCATGAGGCAACCTTGGTTCGAATGGCCAACGGGAAAGCTGGGCATAGACACTGGTCAAGCAGATCAGAACCCACGAAAAAAGTGCTCGTACCACAACGAGCTCGGTCATTACACAACCGCATGCACACCTTACAAAGCCCTATTGGAGCGTCTAGCAGCACAAGGCCATCTCGATCAGTACATCGACTAAACCAAGACACCCACCTGTCCACCTACTGGCAATCCCAACCCAAATGAACCACGGCCGACGATACACGTTATCCATGGCCCCGTAACAAAGGAATTTGAATCAAATCTTCAGGCCGACCTCAGTTGCGCATTAACTTCCAAGCAGGTACTCGCGGTAGGACCTGGACCCAAACGTCCACGACCAGAAAAGTTACCCAAATGGACAATCACCTTTACCGAGCGCGATCTTGAACGTGTGCAAACACCACACTCCGATGCCCTCGTCGTAACAGTCCAAATTGGAGTACATGACGTCAAGCGCGTTCTGATTGATCAGGGAAGCTCGGCGGAGGTCATGTACTATGACTTATTCAAAAAGCTTGATCTCCCAGAAACAGCTTTGCAACCCGCCGAAGTACCCCTCATTGGATTCAACGGAGCACCCGTTTGGCCACTTGGTCGAATCTTCCTACCAGTCGTCGTTGGCTCGAAAACATTGAGTGTCAAGTTCATTGTCGTCAACGTACCAAGCCCATACAACTCAATTCTCGGCCGAACCTGGCTACACGGCATGCAAGCAATCGCCTCAACCTACCACCAGGTCGTTCGCTTCATCGGGATCAATGGAAGATAGGAAGATCTACGAGGTGACCAAATAGCCTCCAAAAAGTGCTACGTCTCAGTCGTCCACAATTCCACCAAAGCCAAGCAAGTGCAATGGGTCGAAATTCCAGACATCACCATGATCGATGACGTCGGCCAGCTAGCCGAAGACAAAGTAGAAGAGGACCTCGTCCAAATGCCAATCAACGAGGATGGCTCCCGATTCTTCTTAATCAGCTCTTCCATCAGCGAGGCTGACCGCGAAGAAATGTTCCAATACCTCAAGAAAAATATAGAAGTCTTTGCCTGGACCCCCAACGAAATGCCGGGGGTCAATCCCAATTTCATCAGTCACTCTCTCAACATCAAGAAAGACGCTAAACCTGTCATCCAGAAGGCACGGTGTTCTGCAGCCGAACACGCCGACGCCGTCATCAAAGAGGTCAAGCGTCTGCTGGAAGTCAATGCCATCCAAGAAGTACAATACCCAACATGGTTGTCCAACACGGTGGTCGTCAAAAAGAAAAATGGCAAATGGCGAGTTTGCGTGGATTATACCAATCTCAACGACGCTTGTCCAAAGGATTGGTTCCCACTCCCGAAGATTGATCAACTTGTGGACGCAACAGCAGGCCACGCTCAGTTAAGCTTCCTCGACGCCTACCGTGACTACCACCAAATTGCCATGAACCCCGACGACATGGAGAAAACGGCTTTCATCATACCATATGGCATCTTTTGCTACCGCGTCATGCCCTTTGGACTCAAGAATTCAGGCGCAACATTCAACAGAGCAATATTCAAGATGTTGCAAGAACAAATCGGCCACACCGTGGAAGCTTACATTGATGGCCTAGTCATCAAAAGCAAGAAGGGATCCAACCACCTGCGAGACTTGGCCGAAGTTTTTGAAATCCTCAAACTACACAAGCTACGGTGGAATCCCGAAAAATGAGCATTCGGGGTAAGCGCGGGAAAATTCCTCGGATACCTAGTCACCCAAAGAGGTATTGAAGCCGACCCTAACCAAATAAAAGCCGTTAAAGATTTGCGCCCACCAAGGACAATCAAGGAAATACAGAGGCTCACTGGGATGGCAGCGGCTCTAAACCGATTCATCAGCAAATCCTCAGACAAGTGCCACGCAGTCTTCCATGCTTTGAAGGGAAAAAGCCGACGCAGCTTCGAGTGGACTTCGGATTGTGACGCCGCTTTAGCCAAACTCAAAGAATACTTAAACTTGGCCCCTCTGATGGTAAAACCCAAGGAGTTCGAAACTTTATATCTCTACCTCGCCGTGTCCGCCCATGCAACCAGTTCTGCACTCGTGCGGCGGGATGGCGCCATTGACATGCCAATATACTTCAAAAGCAAGACGCTTCTCCGAGCTCAAACTCGTTACCTGCCACTTGAAAAGTTAGCCCTTGCTCTTGTTTTAGCGGCTAGGTAACTCCTGCCCTACTTCCAATCACACCCCATCGTCGTCTTAACAGAACATCCCCTCAAGAGCCTCTTTCGAAAGGCTGATCTATCTAACAGGGTCTCCAAGTGGGCAGTAGAGCTAGCAAACTTTGATATCCGTTTCGAACCACGAACGGCAATCAAAGGACAAGTTCTTGCTGACTTCATTGCTGAACTAACTCCAGAAGATACTGAACTTCTCAACATACCCATCCCAACACACACTATTGCCGAGCATCAATTGTTGCCGAAACCTTGGCACCTTTTCCAAGGTGACATCTGGCGTCTGCATGTTGACGGAGCATCCAACAGCAACGGAGCAGGGGCCGGGGTCGTCCTACTCTCCCCTTGTGGAACACTACACGAAAGTGCTATCAGCATCGACTTCCCCGCCACCAATAACGAAGCTGAATATGAAGCGCTCCTAGTTGGCTTACGCTCTGCGGTTGCGATAGAAATTTCCAACCTTGTCATTTACTGTGACTCCCAACTCATAGTTAACCAAGTACTGCGGGACTATGAGGCTCGGGATCCGCGGATGTCAAAATACCAGGCAACCGTAGCTGAACTGATCACCCACTTCCACAATTTCAAAATTGAACAGATCAACCGTGAACACAACGCGCATGTCGACACACTCGCTGGCCTTGCCTCAGCTTCTAAAGCCTCCGAATTTCGGACAATCAGCTTCGGCAACATCGACCACCCAAGCTTTGATGCCACTCCAAAGGTTCTCAACATTGAACTCGGCCCAAACTGAATGGACGAGATCATTGCGTTTCTCAAACATGATACTCTACCAGCAGACAAGAAGGAAGCTTATCGCATCAGGAACAAAGCCGCTTACTACTGGCTCTCTGAAAGCGGCCAACTCTACAGGAAATCTATCTCCGGTCCATATCTCCTCATGGTCCACCCAACCCAAGTTCAAGAGATTCTCACCGAACTTCACTCAGGGAGTTGTAACTGCCACTCCGGCGGCCGATCACTTTGCCAACGAGCATTGAGTCAGGGATACTTCTGGAAGAACATGAAGAAAGACTGTGAAGACACAGTTCGCAAATGTCGACCATGCCAAATTTTTTCTCCCATACCAAAGCAACCCGCCCAGAACCTCTCCCCTATTACCAGTCCTTGACCCTTTGCACAATGGGGGCTCGATATTGTCAAAAAACTGCCAACAGCTCCAGGAGGATTCAAGTTCCTGATCACTACAACAGACTACTTCTCAAAATGGGTAGAGGCCGAGCCTCTTGTGACAATCACAGAGGCTGACGTTCGCAGATTTGTCTGGCGAAACATTGTTACAAGGTTTGGAGTCCCTTACGCCATCATATCAGACAACGGAAGCCAATTCGTTGGTAAAGACCTCACCACCCTCTGTGCCGAATTTGGGATACGCTTCTTCAACTCCACCCCAGCATACCCCCAAAGGAATGGATAAGCCGAGGCAACAAACAAGACCGTCTGCGCCGGGATCAAGCGTCGGTTAAACTCCAAGAGAGGAAGATGGGCTGAGGAACTACCACGTGTCCTTTGGGCTTACCGTTCTACACCCCGGCACTCAACAGGCCAAACGCCATTTTCAATGGCATTCGGCATGGAGGCGGTAATCCCACTAGAATCTAAGTTCCCCACTCTGAGAACAGAAAATTTCAATCCAAAGACTAATGAAGAGGCCGTAGAACAGGAATTGATCTTGGCAGAAGAAAAGCGTGACGATGCTCAGCTAAAGCTCGCCAAGTACCAACAACAAGTGGTAAGAGGGTACAACCGAAGTGTTCGAACCAAGACCTTCAAACCAGACGACTTGGTTTGGCGAAAGGTTGTGCAAGCAAGCAAGAAGTATAAATTCAAACCCAACTTGGAGGGCCCCTTTCGTATTGTCAAAATCGTTGGCAAAGGTGCTTACATACTGGAGGACATGACTGGGAAAGTCCTTACCAACCCCTGGAATGCACAGAACTTAAAGAAGGCATACATGTAATGAAAAAATCCCAACAGTGCGCCTCATGTTCGGCCACTAACTATCCCGCTTTTTATCTTCTTAAGCTTTTTTCATGACAGAATTGGCTTCGGCCAAAACAATGTCAATTTCTTTATTATTGGCTTCGGCCAACATCTTTACATTCAACTTGTATTTCACGTTCCCCAAGTAAAAGAAGTATCTTGTTTGGCAATTGATGTCTTCTACAAATTTTTACCTGTCTTCCTTCTTATAAAAATACACTCGGCATACTCCGACAAACACAAACGTTGACTTCGGTCACACCTCCAAACGGCATTATGCCCCTGCTTCGACCACTATATCCGCCCGAAAAAGCAAAAACCGGACATATGGTCCACCAAGCCTAGAACACACAACTGAAATTTAGGCTTCGGTTCGGCTTGGCAAGACAACAAGATCGGCCAATACGCGGTTATACTAACGGTTCAGTGAGAACCTCCCACAAACATTTAACAGCATCAAATTTCTAACACCTTGGCGAGGGGCTGACACCATCCCACCAAGCCCCAACCACGGTTAGCAGGCACCTATTTCAACTTTCATGTTCCCTAAAAACTAAGTCTCACATACAAGCCAACGACAACAAAGGCTCGACACCAACATATTATCAAAGCTAATCCTACTTTGGCCAACATCCGCTTCCTCAACCGAATCCAGACCAAAGTGGGGGCTGTGAGCAAACCACCCACAAAATAACCAAGGCTCGGCGACCTATCACATCAATGACTCTACTATGGCCCAAGCTCGGCAGTCATATCACTATGCTTTAAGGCTCGGCAAACACCCAACAACAAGATGAAGCAGTTTTTACTTTGCTCCATGTCAACCTAACTCGGCCGACCCCAAACCAAAGAAGGGGCTACAGGATAACTACTATTCAAACAAGCAAGCCTATCAGAATTTTCCAAAAGAACAAAAGACATTCAATCAAGTTTGAAAAAACAGAAACACTGCAGACAAGAAATCATAACTACCATTTCAAAGAAAAGTTCTGATCAAATCATTACGATGGAAAGTACGGCATGGAAAGCCATTCGTGCCGACCCCACCTACAAGACATTACAAATAGAACGGAAAAATCCAAGCTCGGATCCGTCTAGTCCAACCAAAGTCTCAAAAAATTCGGAACAACACAAGTACCCAAAAGAAAGGAAATAAAGATGATCCCTAGCTCAAGCTTGAACATTATCCTCGGCAGCAACATCATCAGCAACGGTATCAGCCCCAGCCTCGGCATTCTTTTCGTTGATAATTTGTTCATGATCAACGTCCTCGGCAACTTTCCCATCAACCTCAACCGACTTCACCCCACCTGAACCATCACCAACCTCAGCATCGGCGTCAGTAAGTTCTTCAACATCCTCGTCACTCTCGGGAAATTCCTCCGGAGGAAGAGGTGCGCACTCCTCCTCGGTATACGGCAATACAAGCTCGGGGGTGATAGGCGCAGGAATCGACTTGGTCAAGTTCAAATCAGGCTCCAGCTGCAGGACCGCACACGCAGCTTTCACGCCGTCCTTGTATCTCGTTCGGTAAGAGACAGGGATTCTCATCTTAACTTCATCATTCACCATTGACCGAGCCTACCTCACGTACTCGACACCCGCTCGGTCGAACCCATCCTGATAGGCTTTCCCGTCAACCTCTTTCATCTTTCTTTTCTCCATCCTTAACACCTTCCCAAGCTCACGTTCGGCCTTCTTTGCTTTTTCCTCAACCTCACCTTTTTTCGCCTCCAGTTCTGCCAGCCGAGCCTTCGCTGCCTTCAGGCTTGCCTTCAATGACTTAACCTTTTCACGCTCGGTCTTAAGGTCCTCACGATAACAAGACCTTTCAGCGGTAACAAGCTCGGCTTTGTTCGAAGCTCGAAGCAAAGCTTGCCCAGCCTGTAAAACAAAGCAGGATAAAATACAAAGAAAAAATAAAACAAGCTCGGAAAACTGACGCAAAAAGGTCTAACAAGGGATCAAGCTCAAACACACCTGGACGAGGTACGCACTCGCATGCACCAGGCTCGATTGAAGATCCTCAGGAACCTTCAACATATCCTGCAGCAGAGCCAGACCTTGGAGCATGGCAACAGCCAGCCCCGACTCCATCTTAACGGAGTCCTCCACCGTCACAACCCTTCCTTCGGCTAAGGCAAAAGATGGAGCAAACTCCTGAACATTCACCGGGCCGGCCGAACTTGTCGACTTCTGGGCCGCCATTGATCCGCCCGCAGCCGCCGATGATTCAGTCCTATCCTTCTCACTTCGAAGAGCAGCCTGCGGCTTGGTTGGAAAAAAATCATGAGTTACTTTCTGCCTCTTTTCTGCAGGCTCGGCCGAATCCTGCTCTTTCTGACGAACAGCTGCACCATCCCTGATATTCACGCGAACCACGTTCTTTCTTCCCATCTCTTCGGTGAATTCAGGTACGAGAGTCTGTAGAGGGATATCTATGCTAGGAAACTCGGGTTGTCGGCTCTCCTTAAACTAGAATTCGGCAGGCTTTCTGAATGTAGGGAACTTTACCCTCGGCTCCTTCTCTTTGTTGCTCGGCTTCAGCTGCTTGTCTCTCCCCACCTGTCGCTCGGCAGTCTTCTTGCTCCCGGCTTTCACGTTCGGCGGCACTTCCTTCTCCTTCCTCTTCAACTTCCCTTTGTACGAAGGGGTATAACCCAGCAGGGTCGGCGCGTCACGACAAATCTGGGCCTTCAGGATTTCAACATTTTGCTCAACGGCAAGCGATTGCTCTCTCTTAGTTATGGCTCGGTGGTCTGCAAAGAGGCATCAGTCGAATCTTAAAAATAAAAAATAAAAGAGAAGAAGAAGTTAAGTCGGGGTTCGGCGAAGTAAAGAAAGAGAGACAACCTCAAAAATCTTTTATCTTCGGCACGCTGTGTAACAGCATCATTCGATCGCCGAACTCATAGTTACCACTAACTTCGATGTAAAAATTGGCCCATTTATCAGTATCGGGCAGCCCCTCTATCAATGGCTCCTTGTTGCTGCGCATCGACAAATACCTATGCTCGGTCTTGTCTGCCTAGACATTATGTATGTGTGAAAAAGGTCGGCCACTGTAAACTCAAGGTCGTGGAGTTCCTTCAGCTTAATCACGGCCATCACTATTCTATAACTATTGATGGCAAAGTAATGGGGCACCAGGTCGAACCGAGCAAGCAACTCCCTTAAAAAGGGGTGAAGAGGGAACCAGAGCCCGGCCTCGCATATAGCCATCAAGGGGACCGTTATGTGCTCGGGACGGTGCTCTCTCTTATCCCTAATACGGTTGCTAGCCACCTGACTAACTACAACATCATCAGGGATGTTGTACTCTCGGCAGAAACTCTCGTACTCGCGAGGATCCCCGCTAAAATAATGGGCATAGGGACAAACCTTGCCCCTTTCATAGAGGTCGGCAACCTCCCTATCCTCAGATGGAGTATCGCTAGGCCTAAATCGGGATGAGGTAGTCGCTCCGGCGTGGGAACGAAATCTGGACTCGGCCTCGGGACCCGGCTCGGGTTCGGCGTCGGAACGGGTGGACATTGTGAAGGATATCTCCAGCTCGGTGTTAAAATCGCCGTCATATTCATAATCGCGTTCGGCGTTGGAATCGCTGGAGCCTGACATGTTTGAAGCAATTGAAGAAGTTTGGCATCGGCTCCTGAGCCTATCCAAGTACTCTCGGATGAACAACCTTCCGGAGTCGTCCCCCGAACTTTCAGAGTCCGATGAAATGACAATGATCGAGTGAGCCAGACCTAACAAAACAGAGGAAGTTATAATGAGGAACCTCATCATCGGCCAAAAGGCAAGGATCTCACTACGCTCGGTTACCCTACTGGCCCACCCTACAAGGACTCAAGCTCGGGAGATATATAATAAAACAAGACGTTGGGTTCGGCCAACACCGTTGTCGGCCAAAACCACCAGCATCCAAACTGGAGCTCGGAAGAACAGGTTGAAGCTGAAGATGAACAGACGGTTCATCCCCAGCATCATACTGTTCATACAGAACAAAAGGCATCCAAGAAAGCCAAAGAACAAAGAGGAAAAATGCACGAAATCACGAAAAGATAAAGAGAAGCAAGGATCGAATGCATACCTGGAGATTTTTTGCAGAATCAACAATAGGATCAACAAAAGACCAAGGCTGGAAGTCGAAGGGAAGGGAGCAAGAGCTCTGGTTATGGAGTTCTAGAGAGAGAGAGAGAGAGTTCGTAGCCCTTCTCTCTCCTCTCCTCGACCTTTATATAGAAATAATAGGGTTTGGGAATTCGAAGTTCTCGCCCATCTCTGCACCGCCAAACCAATGGCCGGTCAGTGCTTGACACGTGGCAATGATGGGACAGCCTAAGCAGAACTTCACGCGTGCCAACCGTCCTTCCATCGACCGTACCCAACCATCGGAGGACACCTGGCGTCCCTCCATTGAGGCTCATCTGTGACGGTTGATGAGAACGGACGAAGCTCGGCTAAAATTTCAATCGACCCATAGACTACGCTCGGCAAAAGCAGGTTCGGCCAAAACTCAAATATCAATCTCCGCCACGTGCTCGGCGATGGCGAAGATTGAGGGGCTATTGTGGCAAGCCGAACGTAACGTAGGCCGAACTTGACTCTCGGCGAGCGGCCACCGAACCATACTTGAACTTGGGCACTGTGGCTGGCCGAGGGTCACCTATCAACGAAATATTTTATTCCGAACTCGAGCGACGTGGATTGCCCATGTTCGGCCTACGACAGAGGGGAGGGCCCGTTGGCATGTCTCTCAAAGTGGATCGCTAGTCGGGTTCGGCCATGTACCGGGCTCGGTCATATATGCGGTTCGGCCACCCGCTGAGTCGTGCTTTCTCACGTGGTGAAGCGGTTACGCCAAGAGATAACGACGGGAGCACATGGGGGCTGCTGCCAGCTCACACCCAAAAGCAGTTTCCAGATCTATTCAGTGACGTCAGGACGACGTCACCTAATCCGTGCAAGGCACATGCCCGTACTTGCAGAGCAAGTTAAGAAGTCCCTATAAATGTTGAAGGAGGAACCCTAGAGTGGAGGTACATACACTACGCTATCAAAAACCCTAAATTCTCACTTGATTCTCTGCATATTCTGATCCTCTCGCCGGAGGGCCTTGCCGGGCAACCCCGGCCAGCTCTTAGTCGTGCGTTCACTGTGCAGGACCGGGCGAGAAGACCAGAAAACCCATGAGCCAACGGAGGAGGGTTGCAGGTCGACGAATCACGGGCCACACAAATTTCAAAACTATATCTGCAAAATTCCGTGTGAAATTTTTCAAAATTGTATCTGGAAAACCTGTAAAGCTGAATGGCTTCTGATTTTGATTGTCTGATGAAAAAGTCCTTGAGAAATCAGTGCTGCCGAAAGCAATACAAGAGCCCCATACTAGAGTGAGAAGCATGACTGCTGATCCGGCTAGGAACCCCATTCCCATTTCTGCCTGTTCTTCAACACTTGTTGTGCTTGCATTAAGTCCTGACACTGAAAATAAAAATAAAAAGAAACTTAAACCTGTATTATATCTTTCATTAAATTATTAAACTTACTCCCTTCGTCTCTTTTTAAGGGAGTGTTTCCACTAATAAAAAATACTAAAAATTTAATGCATTTTACTATATCGTTTCTATTAACAAAAAAGTTTCAGCATTTTACCATTCGTTTTTATTAACAAAAAAGTTGTCACAAAAACTTTTTTTGTTACAGTAACTTTACTCATAAACTCATCAACAACTTATTCACTACCGGAAACACCTAACAACTTCTCAACCACAAATAAAAATCTACAAATTTTTCACTACTGGAAACACCCCCCTAAGTATCCAACCTCATAACTCTAACTTATTAAGAAGACTTTCATTACACTTTTCACATCAATTTTTACCTCCACTTTCTCTCCTTACTCTCTATGAAAATATCATCATTACACTTTTGCTCAATAACTTTTCGAAATGGAATCTACTTTTAAGGGCAATATGAAAAATGCACTAATTTTTATCCACTAACTTTACAAAATGAACACTTATTAAGGGATATCCCAAAATGAAATACTGGATTCTAAAAGATGGATGGAGGAAGTATTTAATTTTGATGCTGAAATTATCAGAAATTAGTGTCTTGTATTAAGTATCAATAGACGAAAACACAGCCCAACATTTTTGCATGGCAGGTTTGTTGGGGGAAAAATTTTCTGCCATTCAAAAAAAAAGGTGTATTGGAAAAAAAAAAGAAATGATAATGCCAAAATTGATTTTGTTAGTGTCAAAACTTCAGTACGTAAAAGGTTTGTACTATGTCCAGTGTACAAGTCTTTTATGTACTGAAGTATTGGCACTAACAAAAACAATTTTAGCATTATCACTACCCAAAAAAAAAAAGAAAATGATAATACCAAAACTAATTTTGTTAGATTTTATGTTGATGCTGCTCAACCGCTAGATTTTATGGTCCTTGGCAAATCAACGCGACTATTTGCATAATGATTGTGCATAGATCACGGCTCTGGATTCCACACAAACGATTTGAGCCCTTCATTAAATGAAAAACATTTTTTCGAAGGTCCCGCGAAAAATCAACTCAATCCGATACCTGTAGGTGCTCGATCTACTAAAAAGTTAAATGATTGGATTGAGCACCTACAGGTATTGAATTAACCTGATTTTTCGCAAAACCCTTAAAAAAATGTTTTGCATTTAACGAACGGCTCAAATTGTTTGTGTGGGACCCCTAGTGGGCTCCAGTTTGTGATCTTTGCACAATTACTGAGACTTTCTGTTGGCGAATTAATACTATTAATGTTCATCACTCTTCCAACGGGCCTGAACCCCCAAGCCCGCCAGCCCCTCAAACTTTAACCCGGCTCAATCTTGTACGGCGGACGGGTTAGCCCAGCCCGAGTAGCGTATGGGCTTGTGCATGGACTTAGGAATTATATATATCAGTCCATATCCAGTGAGGGATTCCGCACGATTTTACCGTACGGACCTCGCTTTCCCGATCAAATTTCGATGATCCGAGCCGCTCAAAGTGATTAGAACGTGATTTTAAGGGTACTCGCGAGAAATCAGTAAAAAAAATGACCGGAAAGGGCTTGATCGGAGCAGTTTTCATTGAACGATTCAGTAAAAACCTGCTCAAATCAAGCCCTTCCCGGTCATTTTTTTTTCCGATTTCTCGCGTGTATCCTCAAAAAAATCACGTTCTGCACACTTTGAGCGGCTCAGATCATCGAAATTTGCTCGGAAAATAGGAGGTCCGCACGGTAGACTGGTAAGGGATCCCTCATTGGATCCGTGGTGATATATATATATATGCTGAAAACACCTCATTAAGCTGTTGTTAAGATTGAAAAGGCATAATGAAATGTGTGAAAAGTGTAAGGAAGGCTCCGTTTGTTTGATGTAAAATGTTTTACAATATAAAATGTTTTCTATGTAAAATAATTTTTTAGAAAATAAATTTCAAATTTTTATTTTTCGGTGTTTGGTTAGCACTTGAAAAATATTTTCAGGAATCGACAAAATAGTGTAGAAAGAGAGGGGGGCTTAAAGGGTAGAGAGATCTGAGAATATTAGAATTGAACGTGGATCAGGACTAACGATTGAGAAAACTGAGCAGTGAGAATTGTAGTAAAATGCATCAGGTTCATTTCGAAAAATAACTCACAGAAGATTTTAAGGGTAAGTTATTTTCATCCAATTAATGGAAAATGTTTTACATGTAAAATGTTTTCTCCATTTTTTACACAACTAAGCACCGAAAAATAGGGAAAATATTTTACGCCCAAACAAACGGAGCCAAAGTGTAAGAGTGTAAAAAGTACATTGAACTTTGTTTTATTTTATTTTTTGTCATGTTTTAAAGCATATTGATAATTTACTAAGCTGTCAATAAAAGGACCCAAAAAACAAATCTTAAATAAAAGGTTGGCAAGTGTTTTGAAAACAAAAACACAATAATATGTAGAAATATATTTTTTTAGAATTTAAAATTGCATGAATTGCCATATGAGACATTTAAAGTGGGACAAGAAGTAGTATTGTATGTAGTAAAAACATAGTTTAAGCAAATGGATCCAGCCGATATACTTATATATACACTTTTAACCAACACTTCTAGGGAGCAGAAAAAAATTTAATTAAAATTAACAGTACTTTTGGGGGCATTTTGGGCCCAAGTTAATAATCAGCATTATTTATCTGGTGCAGCTTGTCAAGAAGTTCAATTAGAATAAAAGTTTTTATCAGATACCGATCTGACATGATTTTTATAATATATTTATATTTATCTATTAAAAAACAGATTGATACACTGAATTGAAACATAATTTTTGAAGTTAATGAGTTTCGATTATTTGTCGAGTGGTTTCTAATTTACGTAATTACTAGTAATAAATAAAGTTACTTGACGAACTCTACCAAATGAATTTGATTTCAATCAAAATTAAATATTTGTATCCAAATTCATATAGATCCAGATTGACAGTAAATAAGCCTACAACATCGTGATCCGAAATAGAAGTATGAACTACCCCATTAATCTATCCTTTCCCCGAAAAGTACAAGTCATCCGATGGAGAAATTGGCATTATTTTTAAACTTTACATAGAGATTTGAACATTTCAAAGAGTTTTTCTTTAGTAAAATTCGAAACAAATAGTCAATGATCGTTTCATTTAACCACCGGTCTTGATCACTGCATCTTCCTAACTAATTAAGCACAAAAATTTGTTTAAGTACTAACCCAAAAAAATCGTTTTTTAAGTAAATTTAAGTATTTAGGTTATGTTTGGATGCAAGAATGCAGATCTCAACTTACACTTGCCCTGGCTAAAGTCAAATGTATACACTTTCTATCAAAAGTACTTGTATTAGTTCTTTTGCTTTATTAAACTTCCAAACTAATCTTACTTGTATTCTGATAATGTCAATCAGGTGCCGGCCCTGCACCTTTTGAGAACATAGGCGAACTTGGAATATGGACCCCCATGTACTTGATAATCTGATTAAATTTATTTTTTCGAAAAAATAGAAATTATAAAATACTCTACACACTTCATATTTTGAGACGGGCTCCTATTTTACTTCTAACAAGTTTTTCGCTGAGATAACTCATCCAACAATTTTTTTGGAAACAACTCGCCTATGTGTTTTCTGAAAATGAGCTAGAACATACAACAGAAAACAAAAGCGAAAGCGGAACCAATTTACTTTCTCTAATTAAAAGATGGAATTGTCCAAATTGAAAAACATCTTCGGTGTTTTGCTAAGATAAGTCATGCATCCAAACAAATTGTGTGTGCTTTCTGAAAATGGAAATGGAAAACGAAAACAAAACCAAAACCGAAACCGATTTCTTTCTAAAAAGATGGAAGTGCCCAAAAAATGCATATAGCGTAGTTAAAGAAGGCCAATTATAGGTAGAAAGGAGCATACCAAGCATTAAAACCACCATCGGGATAGTCCCAAGAATGTGGAACAAGCTAGCACCAAAAATCCCAGGTCCAATCATATTGAAAAACAGCTCAGACCCCTCTGAAACATAGTTATTTCCAAGTGAGATCAAGTACTCATATACCACTATCAGAAAGAGTTGCCCCCATAGCTCTGTCGTGCAAGGCAAGAATCCATAAACGGGCTCACAAGTCACTGTTGTTGTGGTGAGCTTCAGTTTAAGAATGGCAGTACTGGATCTGCTTGTAGAGTTGCTTTCTGCAGCACCATCAGATGTCAAACTAATGATTCTGCTAGAACCCAAGTGGGTGATTGAGAGGAGGAGGAGAAGAAGAATAAGAGTGATAAATCTGGGTCTTGTCATGTTCTATCGGAGAGCTTATTGGTTTGTGGAGATGGGTTAGCTAGCTAGTTTATAAAGAAATTAAGATGAAGAGAATAGTCTCATAAGTAATACTATAGATTATTATTATTATGCACATGTTGCATTGAGTGTTGTGTTGACCAACTTGGATTTTGTTTGGTTCGGGGAAGGGATTTGAAAAATGGAGAGAGCTATGGGACACAAAGTTGTGTTAAGAGGGCTTTCAAATATTTACGTAACCTAATTATAAAAATGGTTGGTAACTAACACCAAATGTTTTCGTAACTATAAATAATATTTTTCAATGCGTACACTAATTCGTAACTGAGAAGAATAATACACAACAAACATCATAAAAAGTCAGATGAACGAAAAGTGCGTGACAAATCGAACCAAAAAAAAAAGAAAAAGAAAGTATAATACATGAACCACAAAATTCTACTATGCTACACACTTCTTCGCAATTACAAAAAAAAAAAAAAAAAAAAAAAGTAACATAAATGAAAATAACATGTGCAACGTAAAGAATTCAAAGTAAATTTATAGTAGAATAGTCTGCACATGGTGATTGCGTACGTTTGCAAATTTGGGGTGGGTGAGGTGTTCTACATATATTTCTAACCTTATCTCATGATTTTGGAGATTTTTTTCCCCGCCAGAAGAAATATTGAGTGGAATGGATAAAAAAAGTCACAAATGGCTAGATTGAATGTTTGTACCAAGATGATCTTTGGAGTAATTCAGGTGTCCTGATCAACGTTTAACATACGGACACCTAGACAACTTCTTGGGGATCAAAATCTCAATTACTTCTTGGGGATCAAATCCACATCTACTAGTACGTAGGGGACAATTAAAGCTAGGGCCGCTACAAAAAAAAAAACGGTTTATAGCAGTAGCCAAAAGCATTGGTAAATGTTCTGCGAAACGCTGCTATAGACCTTTGCGACCTATATCAGTGCATAAACGTCTAGCGGTGATACCCGTAATTGTATCACTACACCAGCGCTGGTATAACATTATTCTTACCAGCACTTCATTATCTTTTTTGCCTCGCCCCACACTTCTCCAGCGATAAAATCTTCTACAAATGTAACTATTGACTAACCTTTAGTGACACCTTATGTAGGGGTTCGATTTGACGGGACCTTGACCTGAGTTAGTATTCCTCCTCTGCTGGTCCGTCTTCCTGTTCTTGGACCTGCAACAAGCCACTAGGGCTGGAATAGCACAGTGACCCTCCGACGATCAAGTCAGATCTCAGGGGTGGATATAGATCTAGGGTTAGGGAAAAATAGCATACCTCTTTAGGTTAGAGTCCCTTTATATTTATAGACCTAGGTTTGCTTGGCCTCCAAGCTAGCGCGTGAAGAATACGCTCAGGTAACCGCCTCAGATGACATCACAGATGACGCACCGGATAAGGCGGTTATGAAGCACATGGCCAGACCTGGCCTAGATGATCCTATCGGCCACGTATCGCTCTTGGTCCCCTCTTGTTATGCTACGCTCTTTCAAGAGACCTTTACGGAATGCATGCTTCGGTAATTAACGGAAGCATTAACAGGAGATTCGATACCGAGCAAGTAAATAGAAGGATATACGCTGCGGCCCGCCTGTACAATCCTATAGACCGTACCAATATGAGACCTCGGTCAACGATGGTCTGGCCAGGTTACCGAGGCCATAACCGAAGCCTCCACACCTTACACACTTTTAGCAACTGCTAAAAGCATTGACTCCAGTACAGGTTCAATTTCTTTTCTTCTTCTCTTTTTACAAGTACTGCAAATTCAATTCAGAACTACGCTCACCATTATCAAGTATAGTAGCCACTTTCCCATGCAAGTCTCATACGAACTGACCTCATAAGACTGTAAGAGTTTGATCCAGTCAGTCATCACTATATTCTATCATTGTATTTGATAATTGCCTAATAACATCGTATCCAACCCTCTATTGTCTGAACCCAAACACGCCGTACTAGGATAGATTCATTTTTAATGCCTATTGTGAAGTTTGCGTGGTTTAAAAGTTCCTACAACATGCAAGTAGAGATTTTTAAGTAGTAGTAGGTATGTATATTGTAGGGCACTCAAACGGTAAAATTAATAAGACCAAATAGCAAGCAACCAGCTCTTTAAAGTCATCACTGGATCCCATGAATCAATTAAGATCTAATAATGTCGCCCGAGAATTGTGCATGCAAGTTGAACTTAATTAATTTCTTCCCTATGGTCATATAGGGATTGCGGCAGATCGATGACTAGTAGCTAGTAATAATTTCAACTTCACGATCAACGTATTGTTCTAGGAATAAATCTACTGGAGTATCTTTTAACGGCCCGTTTGCTGATGGAATATAGATGGCGGATATATAATATCACCTTGGATAGAATATCTAAACTATTTATATTTGATGTTTGTGATATCCCCGAATCGTATATCTGCCCGGGGCCGGAGATGATAACATTACCTCCCCCTTATCATATCCGTCTTTGTATTTACGAAAATGCCACATTACCTTCTAATTCTATATCAACTCATATATATTTACCACAAAACAAACCAAGCATGCATATATATATATATATATACGGGACGGTTCAAGGGACACCCAAAAAAACACCTAAAAAAACACCCCAAATCTCAATCTCATAGTTTTCGATCAAATTTTTATGATCCGAACCGTTCAATGTATGCAGAATGTGATTTTAAGGGTGCCCGCGAGAAATTAGCAAAAAAACTGACTGGGAAAGGCTTGATTTGAGCAGTTTTTATTTAAACCGTTCAATAAAAAATTGTTTGAAACTGTTCGGATCAAGCCCTTTCCGGTCATTTTTTTTGCTGATTTCTCGCGGGTACCCTTAAAATCACGTTCTGATCACATTGAACGGCTCGGATCATCAAAATTTGATCGGAAACTATGAGTTGTTTTTTTAGGTGTTTTTTTGGGTGTCTCCGGAACTGCCCTTATATATATATATATATATATATATATATATATATATATATATATATATATATATATATATATATATATATATATCCCATTTTCTATAAATTACTCAAACAAACCATCTTGCCAACATGTCTCCCCGCGGTACTATATCCATAAAACTAATCCGGTCATAAGGGACTAGACCATTCTCACTGCCAGCTTTGGGCTAAGGCCCAAGAGGCGTGGGCCTTAAGCCCCCCAAAAATGTCAAAAAAATAGAGCCCCACTTATTTTTAGGACCTAGTATATATGTATTGTTTAAGGGACCAATTTTAAACCCAATAAGACATTTTATACTTAAGCCCCAATGCCCCAAAAAAATGGAACACAGAATGCAAGAAAAAACAAACAAAAAGGAGGAGTAAAAGGTCACGGGATCTCCAAAAATCTCTGGGGCCCTTCAAAATTATTCAGTGTGGTGGGTGTATCGATGCATCTTTTTGCCCCCTTAAACGCTACTACTCCGGTACTTCTCATTACAAACAAATACTATATCCGAATCAAAATTATTCAGTGTGATTGACTTTTTATTTGATTTTCGTTTACAATTATTAAAGGCCTCACTTTCGAAGATCGTCTTAGGCCTCCAAAATCTCAGAGCCGGCCCTGACCATTCTATTCGATTCAGTTGTGGGTTCTTCCTATGCTCTCTTCAAGAATTCATTTTCTAGACCTCATCGAAAGTACATCAATCATGAAAAGAGTTATGCATATCAAATATCATTTTATATGGTTTCGAAAAACATTTATATTGTAAAAAAAGAAATAATAATAAATTAAGTTTGAAGTATTGGATCGAACCCAGAAATGCGCAACATATATAGATGTGTTCCAAAAATATGTTATAATGATAATTGATCAGCATGATTTTTGGTATGCTAATGTACTCGACAAGGTTTGAAAAATAAGTAGGCTGGATCATCAAAATGGGTCTAGAAAAGGCCACAAATGAACCAGAACTTCCTTTAGGGAACTAGCTAGAGTGGAGTGTACGTAATCTTGTATTGCAGGTCAAATAAAGACGGCCAGACTCACTTAATAATTTTTTTTTTGGGTAAGTTCACTTAATAAATTTTTGATGAACAAAAGGATTTGCTCCTTTCCAATTTGATCTTCGGGCTGAAATGCATTTCAAGTCCGCTTCGATGATCGAAGTTGTTTACTTTGTAGGGCTTGTTGAGAAAGTTAATCATGCCGACAGTTATATTCCTCGGGCTTTGACAAACAAATCATCAATGCATACTCGTCTCGAGAAAAAATAGTTCCCTTTACTGTGTCAAACTTTCTTCTTTTTAAGGTAAGATTGCATTCCAAAATCATATTAAGCGGATACCGACCAACTTTATTTTGAGATGACTGAATTTCTCGACGAGCTATACAAGGCGAACGATTTTGATCAGTAACATGAGTCCTGAATGAGGGCCAGAAATTAAAACTGAAATGTCAAGTTTGATTGTAAGACTAGGAGGATCCCCCGTCGTAAATAAATAGGAATACTTGAAGACTTAAGACTGTTAGACAGTAACTACTACGGGACCTAACATTCAACAATAAAACAATATTTATGACAACCACCCACCGCTCAACATTTACTGCTCCCCCACCGCTTTCAATCTGATCGTTCATAAGTGTTTCAGACAGTCCGGATTTTAAAAAAGCTCTTCCCTATAAGGGTTTTTTTTTAATCCGAACCATTAATTGCTTAGACGGACGGTGAGAAATTGAGCATTGAGGGCTGTTGTTTTCGGGCCTGAAGTTTGTACAAAATTGACTTTATATATGCGACGATAATTGTATTGGCAATATTGGTAGAGCCTCGGTCACATAACTCATGTGTGTGCATGGGCGAAAGCGCAAGCATGAACGTAAAAGCATTTTTAACATACATCATAAACTACTGAAATTTGCAATAATGAAAATTGAGAACGCAAACACAGAGCAAAGATTATGAACAAAAACGAACGGCATTTCAAAGATTATGTGACTTAGGAAGAGCTCACTTTTCCACACGCCACACTAGTCCATGAAATACCTCAGCAACGTTCAGCTCAACATCAAGACACGTGTTCAAAACCTTTAGGTAAACATGCCACATGACACACAGAGACTCACATAATTCGAATGGCTGCGAAAACATCTCTATCCCAGAGTTCAGTTTTATTCACCCTCCATTTAAGAGGGTGAACATTACCCTTCTTTTTATTAGTTGAAATAATGTGGATCCCACCACAAAGTGATGTCATGCTTACCAAAAAGTATATTGCATAATAAGCTTGACATCACTTTGCGATGGAATTCACATCATTTCAACTAATAAGAAGGAGAATAATGTTCACCCTCTTTCAAGGAAGGGGAACAAAATTACACTCCTATCTGCATCTATACCCAGATATCTGTGTCCAAGTTATTTCCGTTTTTCTAAAGCCCGGTTGATTGGAAAATATTGAGTGGAAAATAAGGAGAAGGGGTCATCAATAGGTTAGTGGCAGTACCCTTGTAAAAACTTAAGTAAAGTTGTACTTTAGAGAAAGCTCGGTATGGGATGCTTTTAGGACTAGATTTTAAAATCGAAGTAATTTGGAAGTTAATTTCCAACTCTTTGCAGTAGAGACAGCCAATTTTTGCTGCAAATCAATCATAGTTTTAATAAATTTATCCGCTTCGACTGTAATTCAGAATCAATAATCTGAAACATAATCTATCTAAACCCATCCGTTAAAATCTATTTGTACAGCCATCCCAATCCCAAGCGGTACCAGTTTATATAACATCATACATGAGTTTATCAAGACAATAATCTGAAACACAATGTAAACATATCCTTCCTTCATTGCACTTTGAAAAACAAAATACTTCTTAGCTCGCTGTTTCTCTGAAAATGTCGGGCAGCCTCCATCGATCTATACAAGAATCTGTCAATGAGGAATAGAATTGGGGTGGTGGTGCTGGTAAAAATGCGGAGCAGCCTCTATCAGCCAAGAGGGGTCGATAGAGATGACATTTCGCATGTATTGACGATCAGTCGAGACAAGAGAATTGTATATAACCCACTTTGGATTAACCCTGCAAGTAAAAACTCGACGAAATTAGATTCTAAAGTTAACTTCTTCACAATGAGTTCCGTGATTTTAGTTCTTCTGTCTATAAGTATCAGACAAAATTTCACTGGAAAATTTCAGTTGCTGGTTTCATAACATTTTAGTTTCTACAAACAGTTTCTTTTTGGAAATGGCGTGCCTGTTCTATTCATCGATTTGTAGTTCTTTGTGGGGAAGAAATATTTATTTTTGGGGGGTGGGGGGTGGAAAAGAGAAGAAAATAATCAAAATCCTAAGTTAGGCTTACAAAAGACGTAAAAGAATCAGTGCTGTAACCTGAAGTGGTAAAATATGACCAGATATTTATACAAACAATGCATCCTTAAATTGCTTAAAAGATCCCAATTTTGAACAAATCTTGCACAGGAAATTTATTGCTCGGTGGCTACTAACAAACAAAACCGTCGTATTCTTAGGATAGTAGAATACCAACCTGAATAAGACAGATGAGGGGTGAATATAAACTTCTTGGGAACTTCTTATAGTCTTGTACATGCCATTGTGACTGAATGCCTATTATCGTCCAAAGAATCATGAATGTACCCATTTAGAGCAAGATTTCATCAAGAAACTTCATGGTTCAAAAAATTAAACTTAATCAAGAAACAAAAACTTACTTCCAAATTACAAGCATTAGCAAAAAAGCCAGCAGTAACTGCCTTTCTTACCACCTGCAAGACGGGGAAAATATATATATGAACACTTCAAACATCTATACTAATTTCAACATCATGTGTGAAAAAGTGTTAAAGCTTTGGCCTAAATCGGTAAAAGAACTCCCAAACTAGTCTATAAACACTCTGAACATCCCTACAGTACTAATTCCCAATTGGTTTTTAGTTGAGCGCATTAACAATGCACTTGCATTACAATAGCCAATAATCGGAGCTAAAAAATGCACAAAATTTACTGATGCACAAATACGTATTATTCCAGCAGGCACCGCATTACCTGCATATCACTTTCACAGGATTTCAAGACTATGCCTATCCGTTGCGCTATTCTTTTGAGTTGCTCTCTAATTTCAACAACCTTACGCTGCGCATGAAACAAATCAAGGTCAACATATGACATTAATGAAACATATCCAATACCATGGGGAACGCATATCCTACTTTTTGTTGGAACTTTTAACCCTCTCCTTGTCCAGCTCTTAACATTTAACCCTCTCCTTGTCCGGGAATAAAGAGGACACAGTAAGGTGGTCGATGCAGAAGAGATGCAAATGTTGGAAAGGACATTCTCAAAGGTTCTACAGTCAGGTTTGAGTTCCCTTGTCGTGTTAGGTCCTTCCAATTCTCCCATTTCCCATGGTCTGCTGCTTAGTAAGCATATTTGCAAAATCTACTACTCGTGGAAGAGCTGTCAAAGTGCTACCTGCATGTCTGATGGCAAAAGGGATTTGGCTTTTCTCTTACGTGGTGTGATTGGAGGGCGAGGGATCCGCATGGCTGCGTGAAGGGAACTTCCGATTACAAAATTTACACTATTCTGTCCCTAGATTTTGGTGATTTGATAGTTTTGGAGTCTGAAGGCTTAGCTTCTGTACAGTTGACATGTACATAGATCATGTCCCCATTTTGACGGGCTTAGTAGATCATTATCTATTGGATACAAAAGATATTCCATAAAATTGTGTAAAAATACAATTGCAAAGCAGCCCAGAAAGATACCATTGCCTGGTAGTTTACAAAGTTCTTATTACACCACTTCGGGGATTTGCCAGACCGAAGAAATCCTTTGTAAACATTTAGGAAGGTCACATGATCACCCTGCAAAGTATGGGAAAGTAAATCGTTCACACATGTATTTGCACATACATCAGATTCAGATGGAAAATTTAAATATATTCAAACTCAAACCGTGTAGTTCCCTTGTGTACATTTAGGTATGTCAAAGAACAAATCATCTAAAAGACACTAAAAAAAACTGTTTTATAACACAATATATTAGGTTCCTACTTCATTTGAGCGCTGATGACAAGTTTAGAAACAACAAGAATCAAGCATGGCATCATCAAAATTCACTAAGTTGTCAGCATAAATATGCTGATTTGCCGAGCAAAAAAAATAAATACGCTGATAAGGCTCGCTTTGTAAGCAAAATTAACATTACCAGGGACTAATAGGAAAGGGGAAGGGGGAGGAAAAGCTAGCTCCATGTCATATGAAAGGCATTGCCGCCGCCAACACTACTTTCCATTTAGTAGAAATTCACACTAGAGCATGGTTTTCTCCTCAATATCTGATAGGAAAATATGCATGTATGTAGCACATACCAACTATGCCAAAGAAAATGTTGGTTGGAACTTCTTATTGAAACACGATGTATATTATCCAACACTTGTTGATTAGAACATATCATTCCAACTTCTCCATCTCTTCTTCACCTAATGTTGTACTAAGAAGCAACCATACACAGTCAGGGCACGGACATGACACGGACACTTGGATACATTATTTCTCTAAAAAGTAGGACACATACACATTTCGGGTACGTTGACCTATTTATATTCAACTATATAGTGTGGAATAAATATAACAATATTTTGGTGTCCCCAATTTATATAGATACAACAAATAATGAAGAATCTAGACAGACACAAAAGTCAAAAAATTCTTAAATGTATACTTTGCATTTAGGTGTACATTCTAATAGCATTTCATTATATTAGCCGCAACCATAATATTTGAAATTTCTTAAACGTATTTGTATCATTATTATTAATGATATGGAAACCTTTCTTTGCTGATCAAAAAATAAATAAATAAATAAAACTTCTCCATCTCTTCTTCACCTGATTTTGTACTAAGAAGCAACAATACAGAGTCAGAGCACGGACATGACACGGACACTTGGATACATTATTTCTCTAAAAAGTAGGACACATACACATTTCAGGTACGTTAACCTATTTATATTCAACTATATAGTGTGGTATAAATATAACAATATTTTTGTGTCCCCAATTTATATAGGTACAACAAATAATGAAGAATCTAGACGGACACAAAAGTCAAGAAATTCTTAAACGTATACTTTGCATTTAGGTTTGCATTCTAACAGCATTTAATTATATTAGTCACAACCATTATATTTTCCAAACTTGTTTAAGATAGCCCACTTCAGAATTTGGTAATCACATGTTAGCATGCGTCAAACAAGTGTTGATTACGTATTAATTTCGTAGTCATAGAGACCTAAGAAATGTTGGACAAGTTGCAAAAAGAGTGGAGGCAGGTGTCCAAACTTAAGACTTTTTATCTAATTATGGACACGAAGAAAAGAGTCTAGGTCCTAGGACATGTCCGAGAAATGTTGGATATGGACACGTCGCCTTCTTTGACGTGTTGATGCTCTATAGCATTGAAATGATAATTGAGGCATTGAACAGTACTCACTTGTATCTGATTTGATGTTACCATAAATATGAATTATTCTCGATTAATTTACTCTTTGTTTTGGAGTCAAAGTCGAGTAATAAATTTTATAAATGGGCAGAAAGATTAAAGGTGTAAAGGCCAACTATAAAGGTGTAAAGACTAAATAGAGACTATGCGAATACTAACCATGGATTCTTTTCTCTTGGGTGTCTTCCTAGATATGATTTTGTTCAAGTACAACCAAAATACCAACGTCCTAGCAAGGACCTTTGCCATACCCTTTTGGCAGAAGCGGGAGACAAAAAAAGTTAACCATCGGAGTTGCTTTCTATCTATTACTAGTAAAACATACTACCACAATCTGTGACCCACTCAGACATGGATGCAAGTACGTATATATACAAGACACCAAAACGAAAATGCGCATGTATAGATTCTTCTCAATAAAATGCAGAATGTAACTTCGGTGTAAGCCGCAAAATATTTCTAGCTGAAAGTATGATTTGTTGAATCAAGCTGAATTGAGTTCAGGCAAACTAATACGAAACTAAAATCAAACCTCAGCAGCAGCAAACCTCAACTTGGCTTCATCCAGATCCTTTTGTTGCCCCCTAACAGAAATCCAGATAGACTGGAAAAAGCAATTAAGACATTAACTTTTGCTCAACAGAATATTTGGTATACTATTTTCAGCGTGTACAGTACTCGTTGATTTTTTCAATAGGTAAGTCTTAACCATATAATTCATACATGCAACTATACGAGTTTTATGGCTATCTTGCTCGAAATATTTATTCCATTGATCAGGAGGGTTCTAAAGATATGGGAGAATTATACCAGCAAACAGACATTGAACAGAAAAACCAATGAACCTGAATGGAAAGAATAGCAGCAATAGTGATGATTTCCTCGGAGCAGCCAAGCTGGTTTGAAGCTAGGATCATTTTTGAGACCATTGGGTCCTACAAAAATAAACATAGGTATTAATAAGAACAATGGAATTCAGCTTTTCACGTTCCTAATACTTCCTATACTACACAAAGGCAGAACGAAATAATGTTAGCATAAGGACAACAAGATAATCTATCTGCTATCTTACAGGATTTCCGTTTTCAGTCTGAGTTAAAATATATAGGTCTCTTCGAAATCTAGTTGAGGACAAGGTGTGCGTGTAAACTACACTGTCCTCTTCTTATATAATGGTGGGGAACAAAATAGGAAACCTGGAAGAAAGAGAGAATAAAGGGCAGGAGACGAAGGTCACAGCACATTATCCAACTCAAACATTAGTACAGAAGAGGAGGGAGGAAAGGAGAGGAGAAGAAGCAATGATTGAGAGTGATGCAAAAGCAGTTCCATATCTCTTTAAAAAAAAAGTAAGAAGCGTAAAAATATGTACTATGTAGAATAGAAGAGGAATTAAGAGGAAAACTGACTCAAAGCTCAATATTAGTACAGCCTATCAAAAGAAGATAAAAAAAAAAAAAGACAACAGAACAAACAACAAATACCACTCTTCCATCATGAAAAAGTGCAGCTCACTTTCCCCGAAGTCACCGTTCACAAGAATCAACATATCATGCCTGGGTTTGAGAAATCTAGGAATGTCATGGAATCAAATACTCGTACTACAAGGTTTAGACAAATCAGAGATGTATACGGAAAGCAATTCATTTAGTACTAGTGGGAGCCCACTTAAGGGGAGCCCAATGCATTGGCATCTCTTTTTCTGTTATTTACACAGTACCCACAAGTAACATTTAAAAACTCCTAAAATAGAATGGAATACTCATTATAATAGTACAGGTGCAAGAGGGAGCTGGGTTCAAATTACCGACTCCACCTAGATGAATTCGATGTAGAATAGGAGATTTGTGGAGCGGGGGATGGGTTTCCTAAACAGGAGCAATAATTGCCTCTGGAAAGTAAAGAAACCACTCCCAATATGATCTTTGCGTGCGCAGCGAAAAGAAATAGGGAAAAAGAAAAATAAATTATGTACACCTTCTGACCCTATTGGAGCGAAAAGTTTATAGAATGAAAATCCCCCAGGCCCAGTGTTCTTAGGGAATCATACTCTCATTATCATGGGGGTCCAAGCACCCCATGTGAGAGAATTTGCATAATTTTTTGTGACAGTGTGTATGGTTATATCCTTTGTCTTAATGCACATACAAACAATACATTATTGTGAGAGATATATTGGCAGCGATTTGGTTTGAATGTGTTGAAGTTTATCCCACATCGGTTAATTATCTCCTCCAATACTAGTATATGAGCTTGGGCTGTCTCTCCTCTCATTGCCAATTGGTTTTGAGTTGTATCAGAGCTAGGGTTTCGGAGAACTTGTTCCCCCTTGTTTGTGCCATAAGTGCACCGTTGTTTGTTGTGATCCAAGTGTTATGGATCGTTTGTTTACCTTTCCACGTGTGATCCAAGTGTTATGGATCATCTGTTTACCTTTACACGTGCAAGTCGGGGGTTGCACGTGCGGGGGAGTGTTGAAGTTTATCCCACATCAGTTTATCATCTCCTCCAAAGCTAGTATATGAGCCCGGGCGGCCTCTCCTCTCATTGCCAATTGGTTTTGAGTTGGATGCTTTAACAGAATGTGCAATACTTTATCCAGATAAATGCTTGCAAAGGAAGACTCAAGGCCTTCGTTGCTACCTGTTTGGTTTGAAATCCCTCCATATTGATGTTGCAAAATCGAGATGGGGAGGAGGTGTGGGGTGATGCGAGGGAGAACTGTAGTTAGAGCCAGTGAAGAGAGTCTGGAGAGAGAAAAGGGAAGTGCACATTGGAGGTTTGGGGGAGGGAGAGAAAGAGAGTCGAAATGACCAATGGAAAAGAAAAAAAAATCACATACTCCTTCAAGAGAGAGCAGTAGTTACGGCTGGTGAGGAGAGAGAAAAGGGAAGGGCACTTTGGTGAAGAGAGAGATAATCCACTGATCAGAGGAGAAGAGTTAAATTGACTTCCGTGTTAAAAGAGCAAATATCTATAAGAATAAGGGAAATTTTAAAGCATAAAAGGGCACCTTCAAGATCTGTTAGCCAATTGTTAGAAACTTCAAGAGGTTGGTGTACTCTACCCATATTCATCTTACAGGTTACTTCCTTTAGAAAGAAAATCAGATAAAATCGACCAGATGGGAAAGTAATTAGCTAACGAATTCAGTGCAAGAATATTCATGACAAGAGATGCGGAGAGATCACAATGATATCACATTAACCCAGGCCAAACCCAAAGTAGCAATAAACCAAACAGCTATTGCTAGAAGACTAGAAAGGGAATTGTACAAGTGAAAAACGGATAAACATGCATAGAGAATGAGAAAATAGCATAAAGCTGAAAGCAACGTACTAATGGTATCTCTGCAACTTGGAATCCAGCAGGTGAAGTAAGTTTGGCATCATCATCAAGGACTCCAAGTGAATATAGTACTTCAAGAGCTCTGATCATTGCTTCAGGCGATGGAGATGCAGGCCAATCAAAGCCTAGAATGTTGTCTATGCCTAAGGCCTTTAACTGGGAGATGAAAACAAATAGTCAGATCAGCAGTTATTGAGAAGGTTAGTTCTCAAGCTGGAAGTTCATAGGGCATTACCTAAAAAAACCAAAGAAAAACTACATACATATTGCTCCCACTTACACACAAATAAACTGCTACACAACAATGGTTTATAGAGGAAAGTAAATAGATCAGAAGGAAAGTATGCAACCCTAGCGATTGATGGGCATGCTAATATTTTGATTAATTTATTACTACGTTGCCGGGGGGTGGGGGACCAGAACTGTTGATAACCCTCCCTAACACCCAAGAAGAAAAAATGGTGAGAGAAAAAAATAACGTCTTAGCCCATTAGGGGTTTCTCTATACTATGAAAGGTCAATGTGAGCTAGCAGCCACGCCTTCTGCCTCTGCTTCGGTACCCAACCTCCCACCATTTGGCGCAAAATACATCCATCCCATCTCTAGAGAATAAACCAATGCATGCCAAACAACGTAAAAACCAAACACGAATCCCTTGCCACCATCAGCCACCTTAAGGTAATAATGAGATGGGACACATCCTCGCGACTCCTCGTCACTCTTAGAGCATCCACAATGGTACAATCAAAACCAAAAAGTTGCGAAGGTTAGCAACATTTGCTCAAAAAAGAGCTCACATTGGAATAACCAAACTTAGCAATCTCTTAGCAACTCATCAAATTTTTGCTCTTGGATAATCAAAACTAGCAACCTTTGGCCAATAACCAAATTTAGTTGTCCCCATATTTCCTCAATCAAGTTTACCATCATTACACAAAAACATTCTCTCTTCCATTTTAAACATGTTTCTACGAAAAATATAAACTTTTAAAAACAGTTTTTAGTTTTTTGCAAAAACTGTTTTTTTATTAAAACTGTTTTTCCCAAAACAATTTATTTCAAAACAGTTTATGTATTAAAACTTTTTTTCCAAAAATTCTTCTTTTAAAAAAAAAAAAAATTTTTTATTCAAAAAATGCTTTTTAAAAACTTTTTCCAGAAAACTGTTTTTTTTAAATCAAAGTTTTCAAAAAACTATTTTCCCTTTTTCTAATAACCTGTTTTTATTATTTTGAAAACTATTTTTAAAAAATTGTTTTCTGGGCCACAATTTTTAGATTTTTATAAGTTAAGGTGATGTGACAAGTTTTGATTACTCAATTTTGATTGTACCATTGTGGACCTCTACATTACTAACCTTAGCAACCTCTTGAATGGATAACCAAAAAATGATGTGGCAACTTTTGATTATTGACTTTTGGTTATTCCACTATGGATGCTCTTAGTCACTTGTAAAGGCAACACCAATTGACAATGATCACCAACAGTATCAAGTATTTCCGAGGCAGGATTCCAACAAAAGAAGCAATGTTAGCTGGGGCTCCAACAGAACCAAATTTCTTCCCATGGAAAGACCAACCCTCGAATCCCCGTCCATAACAAGCATGAAAGGGGGGAAATGTGCACAATCGCTCATCACAACACCACTTGTAATGCCAACACATCGCCTTATCCCTTCTCCCCACTCTAATATCAAGAATTCCTTCCATATTTAACAGATACCACTCCAAAGCCCCCGAGCAACCCTGATGAAATTTAACATACTTCATCCCCAATAATTTATGATTGGCACCTGATGATAACAGAAAATAGAGGATGGGTTAAATGAAGTCTATACCCAGTGGATATCACACCAAGAAAAGGCCTAACCACAAGGGGAAGCGGAAGTGGGGATAGACATAGAGAACAAATATGATAGCATACTCACGGAGGACTAAATAATCCTGTTGCGCTGGTAAAATCTTTAACTTAGAGTGCCTTAAGCAACGGTGCAACCAATCTGTACAATATATACAAAAACTGTATGGCTCCTACATCCCTACTATACATCTACAGATGTGGCCAACTCTTTCATCATGTCAAGAAAAGAGCCATGGAACTGGAAAGGCAGACATCATCGCAGAACAGATGAAAGACTATGTACAGAGATGCAATATCCAGCACAAATAGTTTTATCACCCTGGGAATCCAGGCCCACTAGTCAAACAGTTTGGTAAATGACAACCGCTTGAACTACTCAAATCCAGTAAGATTGATAGAGATATGCATAAGAATTACTTCAACAAAATGCAGACCTGAATCACGCAAGAAACAAGATTTGATCTCTGCATCTCTGGTATCCCCTCAGCAGACATTTCTTTGACAAAATACTCTTCTGAATACAGCCTGGTAATGACCACCAACAGTTAACTTTGTCACTCAATAGCAAGAAAACAATAACTAAGGAACACAGCTAAACTGCCTGAACTTCCCCATAAATTCCTTGCACAAGAAAGCAACATACTTGTCCCTAGAATATGAAGAATTCTGACAGTATACATTAATGCTGTGTTTGGTTTGGTTTTTGAAATTTTTTTTGAAAAATCGTAGGGGTAATAAGTGGAGAAAGATAGAGAGAGAAATGTTGGAAGTAGGCGGAATCTAGGGGGAATTTTTTTGTAAAATTCTTTTTGAAAAGTGAAGACAACAAGGCCCTGAAATGCAGAAAAAAGAATGGTTGGAAAATAAAAATGGTTTTTGGCAAAAGATCAATCTCTTTGAGAAAAAATTTACATCTAAGGAGAACTCAAAATAAATACGATCGAAAAAATGCCATAACAACTACTCGACATAGGTATCTAAGAAAGCCAGCAGCTAAGAACTCGAGAAGGAAGCACGAGCATCGTCAATAGAAGCAACTTATTCTCAATGAAACTACACAGACCTCCCCCGAGGTTACTGAAATCCAGCTTTCTGAAATGGCACTAGCCTCCCTTATCATGCTAAACTTATCCCCCCAATATGACCAAAAACTGCTACACATTCATCCTAATATTGCAAACATTTAGCTAACTGAGCAATATTTTTTTTTTTTGTTGGCAAAAGATGCTTAAACTTCTCTTCCACTTGCTGTGGCTCATACCTCATTTTCTTACAAACCACCAAAGTTGTAGCTATAGGCCCACAGCTCAATTCACCTTTAAAATTTGGTCCCAATAGGAAAATCAACATGGTACAGGCAAAATTAAAATTGAACCAGCATACCCAGTATAAACTCCATCTTATCGCCAATACATATCAAAACTAATCGCCCCTACTGTTTCACCAAAAGTGAACACATTTGACCTCGAGTGTTAATCATCAACCAGCAGTAGTTCTTTCTAATGCTTTTCTGCCCCTGATTTAACTGTAAGTCTGTGACCCTACTGACAGCCTACCGAACACGGACTAAGAAAGTGAGCACCAGATAAATGACAGTGATCTATAACAATAGCACAGGATAATGCTCTCTCATGAGCTCACACACACCCCCACAAAGAAAGAGATTAGAATCGAGATAACGGTTGAGCATTACCGTACTAAAAGGCCGACTTGAGGATAAAATGCTTTTCTGGTTACACAACCAAGTGTAACAGAATATGAATCAATCAAATACTCAAATGTAACTAAAATAGCCTCATGCCCCTGGACCGGAAAAAACATACAAAGATTGTCCTAAACAAGACTTTGTCAACTAAATAATTGCTTTTGTTTGAGATCTAGAAAAAGTTTTAGCATATGGCTGCGCCTTCTGAAGCGAAAAATGGTAAGATCAAAGGTTGTAAGTTAGGCACCTGTAGCACTTTCCAGGTCTTACTCTTCCAGCTCTACCAGCCCTTTGTCTAGCAGATGCTTTGGATATCGGTGCAACCACCAAGTTTTCAATATCGGATATCTGACACAGGATGTAATATTAATGTTAAAAATGGTAACACAATCACTAAAATGTAGCACCCCTTGAAGATATATCCAAGAACAAGAAATAAGTGAGGGAAATTGTGAAAGAGGTTGAATGTAAATCCTGGAAAGGACGTAGCATGTGCATAAAACGTAACCATGTGAAGTCATCAGAGTCAACACATTTCTGATAGGTTCTAGATCATCCTCAGTATGACTTGCTACACACAAATTGATGCACAATTCTAACAACTCATAAGAGGCAGAAAATGCCACGTAGTAATGCATCAGTAATTAAATTCATGAGAGATCCATAACTTAACAAGAAAAGAATGACGAACTGAGACCCTGATACTGCTGTAGCCCTTAATGCTCTAAATAGGCTAAAATCTTAGGCCTTGTTCAGTTGAGGATTTGGATTTTGGACTCTAAATTATTACCCTACTCCAAAATCCACTCATTACCCCTATCTCAAATCATTACTTTCATTTTTATCTCTATCTCTCTCCAATCATTACCCCTCTCTCCCTACCCTAATCATTACAAATTCAAATCCAAAATCCAAAATCCCCAAAACGAACAAGCCCTTAGAAGTCACGCAAATTGCATAAAATTCCATACGACATAGAAACCACTCATCGTTCGCATAAATCATTTGATTACCAAAATACACAAGTAAAAGCCAACGTGTAGAAAAGTAAAGTTACCGGGTTGTAGAACCGCTGTTTGGAGAACCCACTGTCTACGACATAGGAAACACCCTGTACAGAGAGGAAAAACACAAAAGAATCAAACCTTTTACAGTACTTCCTGCTGAATGCCGATAGAAGGTCAAACAAATTCTCACGTGGGAAGGAAGCAAAACATCTTTGTGATTATGTTACCTCCAAAGTCAACGAGGTCTCTGCAATATTTGTTGATATCACCACTTTCCTTTTACCTCTGGGAATAGGGGAAAATACAAGGTCCTATAAGCGAAAAGAAAGGAAATGCAAGTCAGAAAATTAAGAGAAAGATCAGCACGATATAATTTGACTAAACCTGGGAAATATTAACCTGGTCTGCACGTGAAAGTCCTGAATACAAAGGCAAAACAACCAATCCTGTAGACAAAGATTGGGCAGAAAGATAGTCAAATCAGCCAACTAAATTAGGGAAGAGTACACAGTAGGACAAGCTTTGTCATCCAACCACATAAAGAAACCAAAGTAAAAGAGGACACAGAGAAAAGAAGCACAAGTCTACATGAACAGCTACAAATACAGGGAATTTTTTTTTTTTTTTTGATAAATAAATAGTTATATTAAGAAGAAGGCATAAAGGGAATGCCACCCGAAAATAAGAGAAGGCCACAAGATAAATACAGGGAAATTTAAGGTGGTCCGTGCAATAAATTTCAAAAACCTGCAACAACCAAAATCAGAAATGCATTATTCTTACTCAAGTAGTCCTGATTCAGATGTTGAAACCACATCTAATTCAAGGTAAGAAAAATATATGTCAAAAACATGGAGATCAATGAACCACCCTATTTTCACCCTTAAAAACCTGAAATAGTATCTTCAAGTAGACTCCTAACATTACGCATTATGCAGATAAGCCTGGATAGTCCTCTATAAAGAATGTACCTGAGGAAGACTTTCTGTTATTTTGAGCTTCTTCTGTAAGCAACCGAACTGCGGCATCAATATCATCTTGACCAGTAAGGAATACAAGGATATCGCCCATTGGTTCCTACAACACAAACAGAATGTAAACCGATTAGTTTGTCTTTCTTAAGAACGCTACATCAAATTATTATGAACAAGAAGACACCCATCTATGGTAAGTGGTAACCGCCTGAAGAAACTAATAGCAAAAGGGTCAATACTTTCTAAAGGGAACCTCCACCATGGGAACAAGAAAATTTCAAATAACTAAATGCATGTTCACTGGTTAGATGCAAAAGGATTCTCTCCCGCTTTGTAACTTGACGCTTTGACCACAGTGCCAAGCAATGGCCCTTTTTATCCCACCCAAAAAGCTGAAGTTAAAAAGAATGGAATAACTGGAATTGGTTCATGGTTCAGAAATTGGGTAGTTGAAGAATAGTTCAATAACATAAACATAGGCTTGGGCAATAGGTTCCAATTCCAAGTACATGAAAAGACTGGAAATTTTGGATTGGACCTATTGCAAACAAATAGTTGGAGATATTTTAATCATGTCTAATAGACTACAGTATAATTTGCTAAACAACTTGAAGTGGTACAAGTAAGATGTTACAAAGAGAACTCTAGAGGAAGCAAAAATCATTGATAGCATATTGATTTACCATTTGAAGAGGTTGTGATGCTTCCTAAGTCCTTTTCTGGCCTAAAAGAAACTTCCCTAAAACTACCTACAGGTGTTGGGGGTCGAGTTATTGATATGAGATGGATCGAGAGTTCTATTGATAATCCAGAAACGATTCGTGTATATATTTTACAGAAACGTGAAATCAAAGTAGGCGATACAGTACAACCAATCACTTGTCCTGAACATTATGTTTCACTAGACTTGGAATCTCATAGTAGCCCACAAAACATAGAAGGTTTGTGTTAGCCATGAACGTGCATCAATAAATAAGGCCCTTGACCATAAACAAGGAGTTTCATTGAATATTTTTTCTTTGTTAAAGAGTGAGCATGGGCATCCAATTACCCTGAGTGCAGACCTCAGACAATCCCTGCAAAGTAGTACACTTATCTCTCTCTTAGTATTCTTATTATCTAAACTTCTTCTGCTATGTAACGGCTCCTTTCAGTTGGCTAAATTTCAGGATAACTCGTGAAATCCATCATTTTACAAGCATCCCCTTTTCCTCTCCTTCTCTTGGTTTACTACTATTCCATCACAGTCAGCAATAAAATACAGAAATTGTAAAGTATGTTGATTCACCAAGACTGATATAGAATTTCAATAGCACTGCTACATCAGAAATATGAGAAAAAATAGTAACTATAGCTCCCATATTTTCGACATCAAAGAGAGAATTCCAACCACTAATCATAGATTTCAACATACCTGATCATGAATTGACATTACTGTTGAAACGGCTGCTTGGATATAGTCAGAAACAGGCTCCTCTACGTAAAATATCTGGACGTTAAATCCTCTACCCTGGAAATTGTATTGGTAATAGCTCAACATTATCACCACCAACCATGACAAAGTCCTACTATGCCGCCAAGATCAACACTACTGCGCATATGTTAGTTGTCATGAAAGCACTAACATAATTATCATATCACAAGCTTAGCATACCTCAACTGACAATATGGCAGGCTCTGTCTTTGGTACACAATCTTCACCTTCCAACCCTCGGCGCTTTTTGCTAGTTTCAATTAAAAAATAATAATCAGGATGTTAAAATTCAAGATGGACATCGCATATTTACAAGCAAAGGCACAAATTGTTGATTTTTAAAGCATACATTTTACTAATATGTAGAAGTAGAACAAATAAAATAGTGTGCAAAATAAGTGGGAGTTGGGAAGGATTCCAAAACCATGTCCAGAAATTTGAGAGCAAGTATCAGAATGGCAATTGCCCAAACTTAGTAATTGTTATGAAGCCAAAGTTTAGAACAATACACTAAAGATGAACCTGTCGTTTTTCCATAAAGATATAGCTGAATTATGTTTTGTGGCAAAAGGATTTTACATATAAATGCAAACAAAAAAAATTAAAATAAAGAGCAACAGATAGTGGCAGCATTATCCTGGGTCCTGATGGGAACTTCCACATTTTTTTGAACTTTCCTGGGAGGTGGTTAGATTGGAGATCATGGGGATGATGCTCTATCCTCGAGGGAGATTATAGGTTGTCAGCAAAAGATTGGCTACTTAATTGAAGCGTGTGGTGGGAAAGCTAGTGTCCAAAACTCAAAATGCCTTTGTTGCAAGCAGACAAATTCTAGATGCATTAGTGGCAAATGAGTGAGGATTATAGACTAGTGACTGGGGTGCCCGGGGTCATGTTCAAGCTGGTTAGGGCAGCAAATTGGAATTTCTTGATATTGGGTAGAAAGAAGAGAGTCTCGGGCTCCTTGGGAGAAAATTGATTGAATTTTGCATCAGACCTGCCAATAAAAAGAAGGCGGGTCAAAGAGAACTTCGAAATCTTCTTCAAATCGGCTGTCAAACGGAGCCAACCCCAAATAACCATCTCGTCGGTGAGGATGTCGGTGCATGGGAACCCAATAGGTTCTTCCAAACCACCAAAGGCTTGCGGTATGGGGATCCACCATATAGGTTATAGACCCTGATAGCAGCGAACAAAAATAAAACTTAAACCATTGACAACCACAGGAAGTAATGCTATGTCAAACCGCATCCCAGAACCGTTCTTCTTATCTTCTTCACCTGTAGCCTAAGTCACAACTCACAAGTTTGCTATGCAAGGGCGGGAGCGAATGCGAGCACAGGAGCTAAAAATAGAGAGGCTAGATATTATCCAAATAGAGAAGCTAAAAATAGAGAAGCTAGATATTATCCAAACAGAGAGAAGAAAAACCTGGTATGAAAAAAAGCAGCCATCGATTTTGCTTCGATAGTAGCAGACGAGATAATCAGACGCAGTTCAGGTCGACGCCGTTGGATCTAGAATGTCATTACTCATTAGCAGGTTCAAAAAGAACACAAAGGATTGATAAATAAAATAGCTACAGTTTTTTGTTTTGACTGAAACCATAATAGACACCGTTTCAAAAAACAAAACAAAAACCGAAACCATGATAGATTGACAATGTTTTGATAGGGAAAAAAAGGACACCTTTTTCAGGAGACCTAATAACACGTCAGTCGAAATAGACCGCTCATGTGCTTCATCAACCATTATGACACTGGATGAATATGGAACAAGTTATGAGAATGATACCGGAACAAGTTATCGTTACATTAAGTTAGCTGAGATATGCTCAAGAGAAATGCTCAATATTCATAAAAGAAAAGGAAATATCAAATGTTTGATGCAGTGGTCAAAGGTTCAAACAAATACAATCAAACGAAGACCCAAATAAGACTTGCTCAAAGATGAGATTTTAGGACTGGTTTATGTGAAGTCCAGCAAACAAGCTCGAAATCCAGCAACCAATATCTAAGAAGTAGTGATGGTTCAAGTAAATTTCCAAAATCTGAAATTTCAACTTCAAGAATACCTTCTTCAAAGGAGTGAAATAAGCACTATAGTACTATATTTATGTAGCTAAGGAGATACAAATATGTCGTAAGGATTAACTACAAGTTTAGTTCCAAAACTTGATATTGGTAAAAAAAAAAAACGCAAATGCAACTTAATTTTCCATGATACACTCTCTGCTTGTTCTAAGATGAAGGGTAGTACGCAATGTAAATATTGAATGGATGGTAACTTTATTTCTAGTTGGGTATATAAAGCACTTAAGTTTTGAGATTATTTGATGGCCAACAATATTCCAGAAGTAAAAATCATTGAAACCTGGGAGATGGCACTCTTTCCTCTTTTGCAAGGACTTTGCTTTGCTATCCACTCTTCTTACACCAATCCACCCTAACTATCAATTTGCACCTTTACAATAGGGACCCTTAAAAGTTCAAGTCGGAATGTAACACTAAGATATTACAACAAACTTTTTTTATTAAGGACACAAAGAGATTAGTTAAGGATGGGAATAAATACATTATTAGTAGATGAATCGATTGGTCCTGCTTGACTCGATGCACAAACACTCTATTCACTTCTTTCCAAGATAGCACATAATCCTTGGTTTATTATGTTTGAACTTCTTTTGCGAACCTTGCACCGAAAGAATATGCAGTTGATGCATGACTTGCTTTACATATGATTTCCCTTCAAACTTACCCAGAATATGCCATGCGCATTGAAAGCACTTTCATTCATTATGAATTAACTATGTCAGCAACATTTGGAAAGAAAACAAGCCAAAAGCACTTTCCACTTAAGCCACTGTGCTTTTAACTCTTTAGGCTAAACTCTCAACCATATCACACCTCTTGGTCCTCTTCTAATGAATGATCCCCTTCGAGATAACTGGAATTCGGTAGAACAACCTTGAAACTATGCCCGGTCATCAATTTCCAATCTAAGAAGCCCAAACACAGATACGGGTTACGGACGCGTCGGGGACACATCGAATGTAAAATGTATTGTTGTTACAAAAGGTATGTTATGAATTCATTTTAAAGTCGAAAACATTACTTCTGCACAATTAAGAACAATATTGTGACGATGCAAATCAACGGTCCGCAAACGAATACATTTTAGTATGTCCTTAGCATATTCCAAGAGTGTCACCAAACGTGTCCGTGCCTCTCAGATTACAATAAGGGGAGAAAATAAGTTGCAGTGATGTATACATGTGTAAAGAGTGACTTACTTACCTATACTTGGTCAGGAGAGGATCTTCCATCATCTCTCTTAGTAGCACCCCATCGGTGAGAAATTTGATCTTAGTCGAGTCCTGTGCTGCCAAAAAGAAAAGAGCTCCCACCATTGAAGGTATTGAAATATGAACACGATAATAATGCAGAAAAATCTCATTTTAATATCTAACCTTCCAAATTATCCAAAGGCAGATTTCGTGGGAGATACTAGTAGAGATACCTTTGTCAAAGACAATAAATTACAACTCTAAAAGCTTAAAATTAAAGTGGGAACACTCACTCTATTCGTTAGATCTTCAAATCGAATTGTATAGCCAACTTCTTCCCCAAGCTTGACACCCATTTCTTCAGCCACCCTTGAAGCCACTGCCTGTGCATCATCAAAACCTTGAGTTTGTAAGAAGTACATGATCATAAAAGTTGGTTATAGTTTGCAAAGTACAATGACTCGATATAAAAGAGAGCCAGAAAATAAGGGAAGGGGAATATACAAAACCAACGAGGCACAAATATCGATAAAAACAACCATTCAATAAAATTGTGGATATCCTTTCCCCATCTCAGGTGATTAATTTGAAGGAATGATCCTTGGTTCTTTAGCAATTGAGAATCTAGTAAAGCACTCATCACAAAGCCATTCAACCAGTCTAAAGTGATTACAAATTACAAAAATGATAAGAATTTTCAATCATAATATGGAAAAGAAGAAATGATGCTGGTAGCACAGCTTAAGCTGTGAAAACAACCTGAACAGCTAAGCGTCTCGGTTGAGTGCAAGCAATCACACGCCCACCATCAGCCCAACCTGCTTCTCTGAGGAACTGAAATTCATCAAAACAAACGTATTTTATCAGAATCTACCAGCTAAACTACTTTCCATGAGCCCCAATTGGCATCAGACAAAAGATATTCATTCAAACAATTACATACATAAACAAAAACACGCCTGCATAAATCATCCGCTTTCTTCTGGTTGGTTCACACAGTTGTGGTTCTTCATGATAAACCCATTACAAAAAATGAAGGCACACTCACAAAGAAAATATAAATTTCCCATTCATGAGACAACAAAAATGAACATGCTTATTTACTAAGAAGCAGGAGTACAGGCACTAGTACGACACAGCGAAACCTAAAAAATGTAGGGTACAGCTACAACAGATGTATTTTTACAATGTATTACACGTAATAATTACACGTCAAATAGAGGAAATAGCTAAATGACTTGGGACAAATAAGAATCCAACATCATATAACTATTTAACACCAACCTTATGGTGGTGCAAATCAAAGTTTAATGTCATTGTGCTAAAGAACCTATTGACCAAAACCTTAAATCCAAAATCGTGCTAAGCATAAAAACATGAACTTTTATCACTTAGCTTCATCTCTTTATTAACTATGCGTTTATATACACACACAATAACCATCTCCAATCCTTACCCTTTTTTGTACCTAAACTCAAAATTTAAGTAAAAACACCAAAAACCCGTTTCCAATGGCATACCCTTTTTGCCTACTCATTTTGGGTTTTACCCTTTCTCTTGCCCAAATGAGGGGAGATCCACCTCTTTTCACTTTCTTAGTATCTGAAATTGTGCCATTTTAACTCAAATTTTGCAAGGGAAAACTTAAAAAACACTAGATTTGGGTAAATATTTGGTTTATCATTGGAGAAGGCATACCCAAATAGAGCTTTTGACCAAATTTGCATAAAAAAAAAAAGAAAAAAAAAGCAGGTCAGGGCTGGAGATGCTTAGCCCCCATTCCTCCTAGCTTTTTGGGCTTTTTTTTCTAGTTTTGTCCTTTCTTATTCAAATTTTGTTAACGTTTGTTAGTTTTGCACCAAACATTTATCAGTTGTTGATTCATCTCAACGAGAGTAATAGGAAAAGTAAAAAAGGGGAAGAGTGAACCTGAGGGATTTGGGTAGTCTTGCCGCTTCCAGTTTCGCCAACGACAATGGTGGTGGCGCGTGTCTCAACCAGGTACAGAATGGCCGTCCGGTACTTGAACACAGGGAGTCTCTGCCTTTGTTTCTCTATGCTAACATACCCATATCTGTAATAATAATAGTACACCCCATCATTATACAAACAGAATACACTTTCTCCCAAACCCCTACATACATATATCTATCTATCTATCAATTTACGCATAAAGAAAAGAAGCACAGAATATGATCAAAAGGGAATAAAGAAAAGTACCCAGATGAGGAGGAAGACGCAGAATAGAGAAGAATGCCTCCTTCGTCGTCGTCGAGGAGAGGTGGCCTCTCAGTACCTGGTTTCCAGAACTGAGCCATGTGTATCTATATGTGTATGTACGTAATTACTGATAGTATGATTGTTGTTAGGTCTCTGCTCTACTCGATTGTAATAAAAGGGGCTCAGAACTCAGAAGAACTGAGACGCTGCACTGGAATCAGATTTTTTTTTCTCTTGTTTTTATTGTTTTTTTTTTGGGGGGGGGGGGGGGGGGGGGGGGGGGCAAGACACATGAATCGGTTGAATGCAAGAAACAGGGAACTGGGGAATTTTGAAGCTAACGAACCTTTTTGGGTAGGGCTTCAGCACTGGGTCATTGACTCATTGGTGGCAGGTTGACCCGGTTCTTAACCGCCTTTTTTCTTGGGTTTTTTTAAAATTTAGAACCCTGCTAAATACAACTGCGAATTTACTAAATGGATCCCTCTTAAGAATTCTTTCTAAATGAAAGTTCCTTTTAAAAATTTCAACTTTTTTAGTAGACATATAATTATTATACCTACTTTCCATCATTATTCTTATATTCTATCTATTTTGTACTATTTGTATTCACATATAAGAGACACTTTACCGACTGGTTTTCTCAGCCGGTAATGTGAGGTGAGGTGTTTTGGAGTTAGGGTTTTGCTTTTCCTTTTCCGACGAGTTTTTCGTCTCCTCTACCAGCTAGTTTTCCAAGTCCGGTTGTGTACCGATTCGGGTCTCCCCCAGATCTGGTGAGGTTGTGGTGGTGGGCAAATTTATTTTTATTCTTATTCTGGTATGGGTTTTGGATGGGTTTTAATGGATAGTCTTTCTGACGGTTACCAGTCGTCGTGACCACGCTCAGCCAGCCGGACCTAGTTTGGTTTGCTTCGGTTAGCGTGGTTGGAGCTCATCGTGGCAACGGGGCTTGCTGCGGAGTTTCTCTGACCGGCCGGCATGCTAAAAGGACAGCAGTCCATGGGACCGGAAGGCTACTTATTTGGTTGATTTCTGTCATGGGCCGGCCTTGCGCCGACGGAGACGGCCGCAAGTCAGGGGCAAAGTAGGGTTCGGTCTCCGGCCGCCAAGCTTCGCGTGACAACTTAGATCAGCTGGATTGGTTCTCTTTTTAGTCAGCGAACCTCGAGATTAGATTCGTTTTCGATTGTGATCTGTTTGTTGTTCTGATTACATCTGTTATTTTTGTGTAATGGTTTGTACTGAAATTTTGTTTCGATTTCTCTCTACCTAGTCCCAGATGGGATTCTCATATCGACACCTAGTGTTGATTTGCTTTTGTATGGTGTCCATTAATTCCGGAATAGATAGTTTGGTGCACTCCTGTATTTTGCAATATAATCTTTGGTTTCGGGCTTGTTATGAAATGAAATTGACTTTTTCAAAAATATATATATAAGAGACTTTTGAAATTTCATCAAATTTTACTTTTATTTTTGGAAAAGGACAATCATTTTGGAATAAGGGACTCTCAAATTAGGAACGGATGGAGTAATTTTCATACATTATAAATTGAACGGGCCAAGTAATAGCTTGCTCGAACTTGGTTAAAAAACTTGACGACTTTCAAAAAAGTGTTCAAACTTGATTTGTTTATTTAACCAATTGATTTCAAACGAACTTTTAACGAACAAATACAAGCTTGAACTCAAGTAGCTTGGTTTGTTTATCGGCCCTACAAAATAAATGTGTTTTTTCTTGGGTGCACTGGGTCAGCTTATGCACATGTTAGACTAAACCTTGCAACTCCTTCCACATCTTTTTCACGCAGATAAGGAAGCCTCAAAAATTGCTGACAAAAAAAATCAAATTTGAGACCTTATGAGGATTCGAATCTCTAAATCTGAGATCAAAACCATCAGGCCAACCCATGAGATGATTACACTACTCTTTTTTCCTCACAAGATTCCTATTTGGATATTGGGGATATTGGGGGTGAATCATGATATAATCGTTATCATCTAACAAAGACTGACCATGTTCTTTTCTTGTTGACAGCTCCTCCCACAGCTTTTCACATGCTTCCGCTTGAGAGAAATGTCATAAGGTGGCCCCAATAATTATTGATAAGAATAGTCAAATAATCAAATCTGAGACCTTAGGAAGATTCAAAATCCTAAAATTTGAGACAAAAACCATCAAGCCAACCCTTGGGGTGATTAGCGGAGTAACTTTTTTTTTTCCTCACAAGATTCTTAGTATTTGGATATTGATAGTGAATCTTGATATAAACCGTTATCATCTAACAAGGACTAGCCATGTTCTTTTCTTGTTGATGTCTAGACTAGATGTTCGGCCGCGAGTTCTATTGTATCATTCTCAAGTATGGATTGGAGGGCGAATGAGCTCGGAACACCCATATCAAATTTTTAAGATATATTCAGAATTAAAAAATAAAAATAAGAAAAGTACTAAAATTACATATGTTCGTCCATCTAATATCATTTCATTCAAGATTTTTTTTTAAAAGAATTCAATGGTTGTCCTAAAATTGTATTTATCTGGAAAAAAATTAACACTTCATTTAATATTTTATATTTGGACTAGAAGAAATGAATGCACAAGCCTGTATGAATCTGTAGTTGCATATGACAACATTTTTTATAAGTTAGCGTAAATATTTGCGCTAACTTTTTGGTACGCGTTATTGTATGTATTGACAAAAATGTTACGGAGTACTTGAGACCAAAAAAAAAATGATATTCATCATAAAAAATGTTTATATGATGAAATCTTCATGAGTCGTTCATTGTTCTAATTATTGTGTACAAATTATTTATTACAAAAATCATCTTCCTCTAATAGTTGTAGTTGTACATTTTCGTCATATTTCATTTAGAAGACGAGCAAGAAGGAATCCTCAATCGCAAAGTCACTTTGTTTAATATTTTCTACTGTAGAAATTTTAGCTATGATCATGTGATGCTCCCGTACGTTGGAGCTCTATAAGGAGGGGGCAGCACCACCCTTGGCACTAGGTGGTGTGGTCTTTGTGGACTACAATTGACTAATTGCAGTTGGGAAGTCCCGAATTTTAGCTATCTTACTCAATTGATTTTAATTTTCTGCTGTGAAGTCCCGAATTTTCTACTGCGGGGCGGGGTTCTCTACAGCAGAATTGAGAGATTTGGTCTTTAAAATCAAAGATTGGTCTGAGAATTTACTGTCATGAGTGAGGAGGTGTTAAGCAACCCGCCCTTTAGGTACTTATTTTCCAAAATTAGTACCCTATTTAAAATTTGTTCTCTGGCCGGGGAAAGAAAATTAAAACTGAATGGAGAATATATTTACAATTATGGTGAATTCGAGGGTATAAACGGCAAGGTGGCAGAGCCTACTTTTGTCACAAATACCTTCGTTTCAATCTGCAAGTTGTAATAATTTTGGTGTACGTAAACGTAATCGCATGCTAATAACAAGTCGGCATTCGTGCTATGTTTTCCATTCTCATTGCCATCTATTGAACAACATCGAGAATCTCCGAAATGTTAGAATTCAAAACCGATTTGCATTGACTTGGATAAATGAGAGATGTATGTGGGCACAAATCTCATTTTTGTTTCTGACAACAGTTTACTAACTTCAACTGCGTTAGGATTCTCTTTTATTTCTCTGCACAGGGATAAATTTTAAAAAGGGTTAATTCTGAAATATAAGCACCGAAAGGGCGATGTAGGGTGCCTAATACCTTCCTCACTCATAATAGTAAAAATTTAGAAAATTCCCAGACCCATCTATGATTTCATATACCACAACTCAAAAGGAGTCATATTCAAATAAAAACATATTTTCAAGCTAATAATTTCATGAAGCTATTTCTATAGGAGATCAATGTCTTCAGGGGTGACTTTACACGTCCGAACTTTTTGTTAAGTGGCAAATCAAATTTTTAAACAAATCACAGCTATCAAATTCATTTTTACATCGTCGCACAAAGTCGTGTCTTTTCTCCTACATAAATTTCCCAAGGGGACCGTCGCAGCAGAAAATTCGGTGCTCGACATCGGCCGTCGTTAAATATAAATTAACGAAAGTACGTATAAAAATAGACAAGAGAAGAACAAAAACTAACCTACCAAAAAAACAGAACCTATAGATGCAGCCACTTGGACAGTTGGACTTTTGGCAATAAGTTGGGTTGCTGTATTTAACCTCAATTATTTCCCTGAAAATTCAAAGTTTGACTTTTCAATTTAGGTCATTTTCAAGCTGAGATTGCAGCAGAAGTTAAACAATGTAAAATGGAAGTTCATGGGGGAATCTCAAGGCAGGAATTCATTCTGCTAATCATTCTGCCATGATATTTGTTGGATACCATGAAGGGAAAAATAGCAAAGAGAAAATTATCTTGCACCTGGTAACAAAACGCAATGGTCAAAAATACTAGCTTAAATATCCGGCTTGGTCACAGTTCAATCTGGTGGGTCAACCACTGGTCTCATGTCAAATAAAAATATATTCATCACGAACGGCTATAGCCCATGATCGAAGTATACCACCCGTTGTACGAGTGGAATAGATTAGTATAGATGGTGTGTAATTTTTTCGCGGAGTTCCAAAAACCTAAGGACAATGTTCTTTTAGAATCATACTTGTAGTCTATTCTTTAAAACAACATGATTAAATGATGTGGTTAGGTAGGTATTGGAACAGTGAGAGAAAAATAGATTGTGTTCTTATCATGGATTTGCATGTAGAAATCTTTAGAGGGGAAAAGAAGCTGTAGGCATGAGAGAGTTAAAGTTCGAAATTTCCAAAGTGCGATAAGTTTTTGTAAGGTCAGTACATAAGCGGCTTTTTTCAATTCATATTTGGGCCTCCCTCTTGTGAACGGTAAAATTGATCCCGCAAAAGCTAACCTTATGAGATAGTGTAGAAAGAATCAATTAGTCCCCTATTTCTGTTAGTAGAAATTTCGATGTAAATTCATATGTGAAAAGTTGGGAAACTAGATATTGGTCCCCCTATAGCAACTGTGACCGCTGACTTTTCCTCGTGAGAATCCCAATTCCCAGCCAAACAGGTCAAAATTCACCAAAATCATGGTGGAATTTCCGTCACCCAAAGCGTGGGATTTGAATTTCCTGATCCAGTTTACATATAAAACTCCCATAAGCTTCTCCATAAACGGCATGAATGAGACACCTTGTTACCATGTCTAAGCCAAGAATTCCTTCCCAATTCTCCCCCACTAACAGGACATCAAAATCCACCACCTTTTTACTCCCTCTGCTCTTCTCCTTCCTGCTTGTTCTGTCTCATGGATCCTTCACAACAGCTGAAACCGTAACCGTAAATATCGGTGCGGTTATCAATGCAGATTCTCGGATTGGCAAAGAACAGAAAGTGGCCATGGAAATAGCAGTTGAGAATTTCAACAACACTTCAACACAGCACAAGCTATCCCTCCACTTCCAGGCCCCTGGCAGAGACCCCCTCCAAGCAGCTTATGCTGGTTAGTTTTTTTTGTGTGGTGCAATACTCTCTAGTTATTTTTATGTTATTGAATTGGATGAAATTTCTTCTTAATTGCCTTTTTTTCCGGTGGTATAATATGATTCGGTGGCAGACTGACAACAACAGTTTCTAGATAGTAGTATATGTCCGTCCCAAATTAAGTGTCCCTTTTCACTATTTGGAAGGTATCAAAATATTGTCTATATCTGTTTATCTATAATTTTTGTTTCCATGCAATATGGATGATGTTTAATAAATCACAATTAGTTTTATTATATAAAATTTTTAAAAATCATTATAAGTTGAAAATATATATAATAAATTTTGTAAATGGCACGACTGCTAAAAAGGGACAATTATTTTTGGACAGAGGGAGTCATACATCGTTAATATATGCCAAACGAACCTAACTCAAGCACCTCAATATTATATGAGAGCTCGATTATTTGGGCTCAACTTGAGCTCTAGCTAGGATAAAGCTGAACGAGTCAAGCTTGAACTTCAAAACTCAGCTTGTATGCTGTCTTACTTTTAATGGACCAATGTTCCTAAAGGTAATGTAATCCAAACATACCATTAAAGGTCAACCTCGAACACTTCAAAGCTCAGCTTATATGCTGCCTTACTTCCATTGGACCAATGTTACTAACGTAATGTATTCCAAACATACCATCAAAGGTGGCTTTGGGCTAACTTTGTGGAAACTTTATGTCCATCTCAAAACCAATTGGCAATGAATGGAGAGGTCCCAGATGTTATTAAGTGATCACCCATTCCACTCTCAAGCAATGTGGGATTCTATTTCCTTAACAAACTTTGTAGTGTCTTTTTGGCAGTCTTTTTTCTTTGTATTTTTTTTTTTTTTTTGTAATTTTTACTAAATTCGGATCAAGTTTCCACATCACGTTCTTCATCTAGACGAGAAGAATGGAAATGTATAAGAGATTATAAAAGTTCAATACTTTTGTCTCTAATTGTGTTTGCAGCAGAAGAGCTGATCAAAGAGAAGCAAGTCCAAGCACTCCTCGCCGCAACGACATGGCACCAATCAGCTCTACTCGCCGACGTCGGCACCCGAGCCCAAGTCCCCGTCCTCTCTCTCTCCGCTGCCGCCGTCACCCCGCCGCTAGCCCAGCTCCGGTGGCCATTCTTGGTCCAACTCGCCTCCAACGCCTCCCACCAAGTAAACTGCATTGCATCCATTCTAAAATCCTACAAGTGGAAAAGGGTCATCGCCATCTACGAAGACGACGCCTATGGCGGCGACTCCGGCATGCTCTCTCTCTTATCCGAAGCACTCCAGAGCTCTGGTTCTGTTATCGAGCACAGTTTGGTTTTTCCACCACTTTCTTCTGTTTCTAACCCGGATGGGTTTGTCCGTGACGAGGTTGCAAAGTTGTTGGTGAAAAAATCAAGAGTCTTTATTGTTCTTCAATCTTCTTTGTCGTTAGCAACTCATTTGTTCAGAGAAGCTAATGGGTTAGGTTTAGTGGGGAGGGACTCTGTGTGGGTAGTCACAGAATCAGTTTCTAGTGTCTTGGATTCAGTTGACACTTCTGTTATTTCCACTATGCAAGGTGCTCTAGGAATTGACGGGGTTTATTCCGAGAGTGGAGAGTCTTTTGACAAGTTTAGAGGCAAATTCAAGGGAGTTTTCCGGGCGGAGTATCCGGAGGAGTTCAGTTACGAGCCGGGAATTCATGCTTTACGCGCGTATGATAGCGTTTACGCAATCGCACATGCTATAGAGAAAACGAGTAGTAGTAATAGGACTCAGAAAATGCTTCTCGAGAGCATTTTATCTAGCAATTTCGCGGGTTTGAGCGGTGAGATACGGTTTGATGGCGGGGAGTTATTGCAACGAATTCCCGTTTTCAGAATCGTAAATGTGATCGGGAAGAGGTATAACGAGCTTGGTTTTTGGTCATCTGATCTTGGTTTCAGAGAGGAAAACACAAGTAGTTATGGTAGTGAGAGCATGGAAGCGTGGAGTGACTCGGTGCATTGGCCTGGAAAACTAAGAGGGGTACCAAAGGGATGGGTAATGCCTACGGTAGCAACGCCGTTGAGGATTGTGATCCCTGGAAATTCTTCTTTTGAGAAATTTGTGAAGGTGGTATGGAGCGACGCTTTCGGGAAGGGGTATTCTGCACCTTCCGGTTTCTGCATCGATGTTTTCCACGCGGCGTTGAGTGTTTTGCAGCTGAGTTATTCTCTTCCGTATGAGTTTTATCCGAAGAACGATACATATGAAGCGCTGGTCGAGAGTGTCATCAACAAGGTATTGACCAATTCCATCCTTGGTTTTCTTTGCTCTTAAGTCTTATCTTCCAAATCTTCTTCTTGTGTTTGGATCTTGTATTTCTGCAGGAATTTACTGAAGAAAATGAAGAGGATAAGGAACCGAAAATCGTTGTGTTGGATTTTTTATCTTTTCTTTTCCCTCCATAAATTCTTCCGAGTATCCAACTGCTGCTCCTATTGGGGCCACTCATGCTTGAAATTGGTGATAAATATGCATACAAACATTTAGATTGTACATTGCAACATCCAATGAACGAATTGTTGAAAATTGTCCCACATCGGTTAATTACCATCTCGAAAACTAGTATATGAGCCTAGGCGGCCTCTCCTCTGATTGCCAATTGATTTTGAGTTGGATGCTTTAACACAAATCATGTATGGACCTTTGTTAGATTATTATTTTAGGGTCATGAATATTTGAAAACTCATCTACATGTTTCTCAGGATGATATAGGCAAGGAAACATTTTTCATTTTTGCATTACAATTTTCACCTACCAAAGAACTCCCTTTGATGTTAAGATAAAAGAAAGCTTTTTAAGTCAATATTATCCACGAGAAACGTTTGAACACATTACAAGACAGTATAATTTTCCCTCGGAACTGTTCTTTCTTGAGATATTCTGACTTCTCTCCAATGACTTTTCTTCAGCTGACTTTTCTGAGATGTTTTGGTATAAATTTGAATTGTTCCACATGAGAAACAGTAGGCAATTAGAAGATGTCTTTGTTGCGAGTGTGCACCAATAAAACATGCCAAAAAAAATTGATGATGAGCAATGCTATGTACCCCGTAAGGAGAATTCAAATGGTCCAGATTCATTTGATTTCTCATTTCGGGGTACATAGAATTATTGAAAAAAGATTCACAAGGTATGGATCTAATAGTTTCGGGGCTATACCCTAATGAGTATGTTGTGCACGAATTCTATGCATGTACATGTGTTCTGATATGATTGTTTCTTCCTTTCATTTGTGCTAAATGCACATAATTCGTGCACAAAAAATGCGTAGACTACTCACAATGGTATGAACATTGTTTTGGGCTCAACCTGGAGAGTGTTCTGTGCACCTAGGTTTATTGCTTATAATTTCTAGTATTGATACGCTTGCTTCTTTCTTTCTTGCACGCCCTGAAGACCTACGATGCAGTCGTTGGTGATATAACAATACTGGTGAACCGATCGAGATACGTGGAATTCACGCAGCCTTTTGCCGAGTCTGGGTTGTCGATGGTAGTTCCGGCAAAACCCGATGAGTCTAAGGCATGGATGTTCATGAAGCCATTCACTAAGGAAATGTGGACGGTGACTTTTCTAGTGATGGTCTACACCATGGTCATTGTTTGGTTCTTGGAACATCAATCCAATCCAGAATTCAGAGGACCCTGGAAGGATCAACTCAGCACTGCCCTTTGGTTCACCTTCTCTTCCCTTTTCTTTGCTCACAGTAAGCATGATGGACAAATAAAGCAAACAACATTAATAAGTTTCAATAAACAGGAATTACATTTAGGGCTGTAAAACAAACCAAGCTTCTCTAATATCTTTCGTCCGTGTTTGTCTGGCTAAAAACTTTTTTCAAATCAACTCAATAATATCACTAACATAGGAATTAGGAACATGTAAATTGTAAAGGGAAACTGACAGAATGTCATCTTTTGGCTCTGTTTGGAAAAGTTTTTATTTTTGTTTCCGATGTTTTTTGAAACAAGCACCATAATTTGTTTACAAAATATATAATCAATTCCACTAGTTTCCAGAAATTCTAGAAACACAAAAATTGCATTTTCATTTGTTTTGAAAATATTTTCAGCAGCCCAAAAAACAAATAAACAAAAATTATTATGGTCACCACACATTTTCTCTTTTGTGTTCCTCTTTTCAAAGCTGCACCTGTAACGCTGGTTTCAAATGTCACAACTGAACCAACCAACGAAATTGTTCCGGAAAGTGAAATTTTAAATCGCGAGGATCAGTCAGATTTTTACTTCTTAACATCTCTCTACCACTTAAAATACTTTTTGTTTATGATAAAAAGTACTTGAAATCGACTAAAGCTTATTTGAAATCGCCTCAAACGAGAGAAGCAAAACTTTTATACATTTTTAAAGCTCGTGTCATGCTTTCAATCCTTGTCGACCCACTACTGGGCTCGACCCAGGTCTTTTACAGCCCTTAATTTCCACTTCGTTTGGAAAATTTTCTCTATGGTGTCACTTTAGCTCGTGGAATTACGCAGGAGAGAAGATTCAGAGCAACTACACAAAAGTGGTGGTGGTGGTGTGGCTCTTTGTTGTGTTTGTGGTGACTTCAAGCTACACAGCCAGTCTCACTTCCATGCTCACTGTCCCGCTTCTGCAGCCAACGGTGACGGACATCGAGTGGCTGAGGAGGAGCAATGCCACAGTCGGCTGCGATGGTGATTCGTTTGTGAAGGATTACCTGAGGAATGTACTTCATTTCGAAAACGTAATTGAAGTTGGGAACCAAGAAAATTACCCCAAGAAGTTCAAGAGTGGCAATATCACAGCAGCATTTCTTGAACTACCATATGAAAAAGTTTTCCTCAAGGAGTACTGTGACGAGTACACTGCCACTGGACCAGTCTACAGATTTGGGGGATTTGGCTTTGTGAGTACTCACTTGAACTCTTCCCTCTCTTTTGGTTGCCTTGAAAATGAAATTCAAGGCAAAAAATACATTGTGATGGGGCAATCTTCCTTAATGAACAACACTAATTTCCAATGGTCATACAGTGTGTTCTTGGATTTGAGATAGAGCAATTGTTAACAAGTCTTACTGCTATTCATGCAGGCATTCCAGAAAGGTTCTCCGATAGCCACCGATTTCTCTGAAGCCATTCTGACCATATCAGAAAATGGAGACCTAAAAAGGTTGGAGGAAAGGTGGTTCAACCAGTTAACAAGTTGTTCGAACTACAACTCCACCACCACAGAAGTTGATAGCCTAGGCCTCCAAAGCTTCTGGGGCCTATACCTCATCTCAGGCGCCACTTCCACCCTCTGTTTTCTGTTTTTCCTTGTTCGTGTAATCAAGAAATATTGCGATAGCTTTCGAGGAAATCCAGGGACAATGACTCCAAGTAGAAAGGGAGCTTGGAACAGAATGGCAAGATTTGTGCGGTTTTTGCGTAACGGAGGAATTAGGTCTCCGGCAAGAGCTCCAAGCATTGGTCGGACACAGAATCTAGGTGTAAGGGACTCTATGAAGTGGGAATTGGTTAGCCCTTCGGAAATTTCAGATGATCATTTACAGGGCCCAAGACCACCTGAAATTAAAATTCCCATAAGGAGTGAATAATTTCTAGTGCCTGGATGAAGACCGGAAGGACTATGGAAACCGTAGAAAGACAAATTATTTCTGATGTTTATAGGTATTGTTGATCGCATACGGAATTTTGTACTAAGTATATAACTGTATATACCTTGCTTATATTGTTGGTGTGATATATAGATTGTACCTTACGTAATGATATACAAGGATTTTTTGTACAGAATTTCCATACAAGATAATGTACCCTTTCATGGTCCATTCATTCAAAAGAACATCCTTAACTAGTCTAGGTAATGGATCGATCTACGAGGAAAATCGAAAGTTGGGAAACCAAACCAAACAATACAGAAATTTATGACCCCAACGCCTAGCCTCAAGCCTTCCACTTTTCCAGCAGGCATATTGCATGCTTCAGTCGCAATTGTCTAAATTAATAAATCACAGCTTCTCGGCAGTTGCTGATTTGGAATGCACATTGCACTTGGGTCCCAACCAGATCTTACTTTAACATCCGGTAGTTCATTTAATTGGACACAATGGGCATCTCATCAACATAAAAAAAAAAATCATAATTGTTAAATACTTGATCCGCACATCTTGAAAATAGTTGGGAATCAGAATGTGTTTGAATCAAGTTTTTGATGGATTTTCAGTGGATGAGGCAAACATTGTGTCCTATAAAATGAATAGCTCGAATCATTCAAGTAATATCTGGGTGAGACCCACGCACCCAGACTACACAGTGCAGTTGGTTTGGCAACTGCCTAGAAGCCGTGTCTATTAACTTTAGTTTTTCAAGGAAGCCCATTCAATTACGCAAGCCACCCGAGAAGGAAGAAATTCTTGCTCCATAATCCAAAAAAAATCTGCCAACTGTATCAAAATTTGTTAAAAGTACACAAGACATACTAATAATCAATTTATCCCACTATTCTTTGCTCGTATCCTTCTGGTTAAAAACTCATACAAATCCTCACCTTTTGTCAATCTGGATTTGAACGAAAGCTTACCGGTAGCCTCTTGCTCTACCACCTTTTGTCAATCTGGATTTGAACCAAAGCTTACCGGTAGCCTCTTCCTCTACCACGCCCACCCCAACCCCGGCCTCTGCCTCTCATACCACTTCTTCCTCCATATGATGCACCTTCAAATGCCCTGTTAACAAGCTGATTCTGTGAACCACCTGCTCCACGACCCTTTTTTGATGCATTGTCGTTTGAACCATTAGCAGGATTTGCAGGACGTTTCCCTCTGCATAGAAATAAAAGAATATTTTGAGAAAATAAGAATGCTGACAATACAATATAATTCAAATAAAAATGTGCAGTCCCTTTGCTAACAAGCTTCATTATTTTGTTCTTTTACTCTTATTCATCTTCAGGAAGAGGGGCTGTTCGGGATGAGGATAAGTGGTTTTCAGCATACCGACTGCTTATCTATTTTTTTCCCAGAAAAAGACATGACATACCCAGCTGCAGTAGTGGCTGAAGGTGGCAAGACTTTCGGTATTTCTTTCCAAGAAAGGTTGATTCTCTTATCACCAATGAATGAAGGTGATTTTGAATGCAAAGGCTGAGTTTCAGACATCATAAGAAAAATCAGTTCCAAGTACATGAACATTTCACAAGAAAAAATAAATAAATTGCTTTTCAGACCTGGGTCATTGCCAAAATGTTATTGCAGGTTCGCAGTCCAGTGGTGGTATTCTGTTTTTGAGCTTTCTGCAAATAGATTATACAGAACATCTATGTCAGTTACTTGTTAATAAGCTTAAAACTTTACAACAGACTAAGCAACCTATGCACTCACAATGCTAGCTTTTGCTTCATCAGATTTAGCAGAAGCCATTGCTTTGTTGTGCTCAGCCATACCCTGAGTTAATTTCTTGATAGTAGCCCTAGCTAGCTCTTCAACGCTACTTAACCTGTCTCACCAGCACATTTACAAATGTTAACTAATATCTCCAAATGCAAATAAAAACTATTGGAAATCCATGGTAGCAACGAGGAGTTATATAGAAAATAACCTAGAAGTGGTGCCTTGTTAGAAATGAAAAAAAGTTCTCAACTGCATTTAATCTTTGTTGCCATTCACTGCATGAGTTGGTTACAAACATGTGCATGTTCTTAAGAATAACAAAAAAATGTTGAACGTACTGTTAGTTAGGTCTCATAACCCCATTCACCCGTCACTCCATGTACTGGCTAGTAGACGTTGTGACACTGAATGGATCGAGACAGGCCCATCCTTGTACTGACTGATTATAGACAACCCAAAAGGTAGAGATGATTCCACTTGGACAGAAGGAATACTAACTTCTGCTTCCCTTTTGCCTCAACCATCCGATATAAACACCGTAGCCTTACCGTTAATTTGCAAAATTAAAATCACACGATGATGTCCAACAACTGACGTTGCACATTAGAAAGACCACTGATAACTTCAAACACGTTGCGCACTAGAAAGACCACTGATAACTTCAAATACAATCATCGACGAGTCTTCAATCATGCAAGATGAAGAGACCAATGGCGACGATATTTCGGAGTCGACCATAACCACCACAGATTCCTTCTCGGTTCACAATGATAACTCCTTCCCAATAAAACCACCATGAAAGTTTGGGAAGGTGAGAAACACTGCCAACTAGCAAGGATAGAGCGGAGGAATTGGAACCAAACCTACCTGTAGTCCTTTACTATCCAAATTCAGGCAGCCAAGAGTTTTAAGTTGATTGCACTGGGGCAGGAATTTTGCTGCATACTGGAGCTGTACCAAATCAACCCCAAGTTGTGCTTTATGTTTTTTTCTCAAACCCACCCATAGTTTAAAAATCACCTGAACTTTGCTAAGTTATGTCATTATCCTTCACAGAAGAAATCCATTGACATCCAAACTGGGGTCATTGAAGTCCTAAAGAACTTGTGAACGCGGTATCGGTAGTTCTCCCAAGTCTCAGTGCCTCCCCGTGCAAGCAGACGCACAAGTCATTATTGTTGCCCAAAGAACTATGAGATATCTGAACGCAATATTACTAAACATTGCAGCAGAAACACATCAATGGTAGGTAGAATAATGAAAGTTTTATTGGTGATAGATCCCAAGGTGGAGTGAGGAATAAGGGAAGAGAGACCCAGCATATGATAGAAAATGTGAATACCAAAAAGTTTGTATCATCCAAGTTTTAAGGTATCACAAAGACAAAGGGCTGCGGAGTAACATGGGTCAAGAGGAGAAGATCATACTTTGAATCACACAATGGACCTGAAATGCCAGATAGCATTCAGCCAACAACCAAACCACCCCAAGTAGCCCAAATAGAAGGCTTCACTTTGTTACCTGTGTGTGTTAGCACCAGTCGCACCGTTTGGCCTAGTCAAAGCAAGAGCACCGAGAACACACTAGTAATATGTGCAAGATTACCATGCTGCATTACATATCAGTAGATCACTATGAATAACCTTTAAAAGCCGACCATGATAGCTTGATCACGAATTAAACTTGGGATTCCACATTTTCGGTTCACCCTGCCCATTTATTTTCCATCTGGAGCATCTTTGCATAGCTTGCTCTCATTGGGAGTTTGATACAGAAACCTCCAAATTGCACTACCTTCCTAGCATGATAGACTTAACATGTATTCCAGGTACATGTATGTATCTTAGCTGACTGGTGGATTCAGTTCCAGGTCACAAGAAACTTAATGGACTGAAACCAAGGAAGCAGATTGTGAAAGTGCCATGGTACAGGTCTTCTATTTAAGCGCATTGACGGCGACGGTAACATGAGCATGAAAGACACCACTCGCCTGTTTCCAGTTGTACCTGAAATTCTGAATCTAGTACACCAGCCGAAGAAAGTTCTTTGCAAATTATTAATATTAGAAACACGAATTTTCAAAATTTTCATTTGAATAGGAAAGGAGATCCAGATATGGAAAGCAACACACATTTAAATGTGCACCTGTGCCCATCCCCTTATCACAAATGACCGGCTCATTATCCATCACAGGTCTGCAACTTTATGTTTGGTTTTTCAGTAACATATTACGACTAACTTGTGATGAGGATGAAGTGGATGATCTCATCCATCCAAAATTTGTAAAATTTTCAGTTAATACACCTCAAAAACATGTGCTGAATTGGGACCTTCTATGGAAAACTAGAAGGCTAAACATCATATTTTCTAGCTCTTGATTTTGCCTAATCCCACGTAATTATTATATCTCACTCAATGGGATGAAATTGGTGAATTGAGCAGGAAGATATTGTAATAGCAATCATTTCAGCAGGTGAAAATGATAAGTGCAATTTTCAAGTTTCGAAGAGTGCAGTGCTGACCTAGATTTTAAGTATCAAGAAATTGTACAGTGTGAATTAGATCACCGCTGTGTACCCCAGAGGTTTTAATTTGAAGTCCTTTAATTGAGTGCGCAAGATAACAACAGTGATGAAGGATGGTAAATTAATAAGAGACATAGGGTCAAACACTCCGACTACAATAGGCATTCAAAGGAATACTGAATCCAATCCTCTTCCACTATGGAAAACATTGGCCGTGCTCAAATTGATTTACATAGAGTCACCACATGTTTAGTCATCTCAGCCAAGAGCGAGAGCATGAACTGAAGTGAGGGACCTTAGTTGCAGGAATCGCCCAAACAAAAGGGGTTTCTCACTCAGAAACGCGATTCCGCGTTTCTCAATCGGGAGCGTGTTCCCCTTAAGATGCGATCGCGCTCCGACAGGAGATGGGAGCTTACGGGGGAGAGAGAGAGAGAGTTAGAGACATACCAGGGAGAGGGAGACCTCTGGTGTCGATTTAGGGTTTGAAACGAGATGACTCTAGGAGTAATCGACTGATGTGTACTAGATTTTTAAGTTTTAAAGGGTTAATTACATTATAACCCAAATATTTTGAGTCCTACCATGTTAAACCCCCCAAAAATAAAATATAAAAGATATTTTGGTATTATTAGCTTCTGGGTACCTCCACTCCCCTGCTCCCGCCCCCGCTTCGTGCAACCAACTGAGGGACACTGAGAAGTACAAATGCGCGTTGGCCAAGAAGGCAAGAATGGTGTTTATAAAGGAGAAGAGAGAAAGATGCATATGAAATCAGAGGACAGTGAAACAAAAAATGCGTATTCTTATGCTCGTAACTCCCAAGTAGTGCTTCATCATGGGACACAACCCAAGACATCATTTCATTGTTACTATGGATTGCTCCTACCCCATCTAGTGATCTCACCTTTGTGTGGGTCCACACTACTACAGTAGATCTCACACATGAGGATGGACAGATGGGATGGGGCATGCCTGGATGGAAAACCTACTTTCCCTCCCGCAGCGAGCAACAACACGTGGAGGAAGACGAACAGGATCTCATGCATGGCAACTGTTTGAAGTGCATGTTTTCTTTTCCTTTCATGATTATAATTTTCTTATAGTAAGTTGAGGCGACACAAACTTGAGTCTTCAGTTATAGGTATGTGACCTAAACCGATGGGGTGTCCTCACAGATGGTACATCTAAAAGCATAAAGACATTGAGGAGGTAAAATGTAACCATCACCTTTCAGTGAAATCTTTGTTAAACTCTGAGAAGTCTTCCCCAAGCCTATCTGATGGTTGGCCAGTCACTATCTTGTACCCACATAAACTATTAGTGGCATTTGGAGCCTGCACAATCAATAAGAAAAATTAGACATTCAACAGTAAAGACATGCATGAGATACAGATGGAGAGGACTGTGAAGTAATAACAACTTACCTTGCTTGCTAAATGGTGAAAAGTGTACAGCAAGCACTCCACATAAGTAAAGTTAGTTTCTTCTCCAGATTTTCTCCGAGGCATGTATTTCTGAGGAGCAAAAGTCAACAAGGCAAAGTGTTCAATAAAATGTACAAATCTGTTGGCAAAAAGGTAACATATTTCCCAAAACTAGCATCAGACCAACAAGAAAAACGAAAAAGCACTGAAACATGAAGACAGTAAATTCTGATGAGAAGAGATCAATGACATAATGACCCATTTGTTTCAGACGAAGTAATGACTCAGACGAGATCAATGACATAATGAAGAAGAAACAACAACACAAGAAGAAGAAGAGATCAATGACATAATGAAGAAGAAGAAGAAGAAGAAGAAGAAGAAGAAGACACACAACTTCTAATAGGGCCTACCTTATAGACGACATAGTTACAGAGGTATTACTATACATAATCATTTTAAGAGCTAAACGAACGAAAGTGCACTATGCACTTCATACTTGAGCTTTCTACAATCCATACAGTACATCTAAGAAAAGGGAGCACCTTTAAGAGCTGAACAACAGAGAAGAAGAAGAAGAAACAACACCACAACTTCTAACGGGGCCTACCTTATAGACGACATAGTTACATAGGTATTACTATACATAATCATTTTAAGAGCTAAACGACCGAAAGAGCACTATGCACATCATTCTTGAGCTTTCTACAATCCATACAGCACATCTAAGAAAAGGGAGCACCTTTAAGAGCTGAACAACAGAGGGAAGAATCTGACGTGAATCCTGTGGAGTCGTGTAAGGTGAGCTTTCTGCAAGGTTTTTGAGCAAGTCAACTTTGCGTTCTTCTGGAAGCTGAGAGGTAGACAAAATGGATAGCACGAGTTGGATCAGTAACCCATATTTAGTTATCTGATACCACCCAATTTAAGATGGATTAAGGCATTGTTAGCACAAATTTATGACCAACAAAATCTTTATATTAAGAACTCCTACAAGTTCTACAAATTTCCAAGAAACATAATTCTTGATAGTCAGCAAGGCTAACTTGCACAAGTAAACAAAACAGGCTTGGAGCATAAGCAGAAGTGTACACAAAATGGAAGTGAGTGTTTTCATCCCTATAAGCATCTCGGGACCAAACTGACTAGTGTGTGCCATGTGTTAATTTTTGGTGATTGATACCAGGTATACAATCTTCAAACAGAGACTCAAGGTGATAACAGGAAAGAAAATATTACTAGAAACTAAATGATCTGCACATGAGCCCTGAGCCAAGTTGTTTTACATGCAGGAAATCAAATTGATTTCCTTTCTCCCAGTTCAGGAGAAACAGGTCAGCAAGGCAACTTAATATTTCTCGCAGATTATATTTAAAGGTGAGGGAAAAGACAAACACTTAAACCACAATTTCTACTCGAAACCAAAGATGTTAAATTGTTAATATATGCCTGTAACTATTTGGGATTTGACATTTATATTGTGCCATATCAGTGACCCAAAAATATAGATCAGAAGTACAAACGCATACGAAAATAATCTGCTGGGTTCGACTCCATCCACAAAATTGTTCTGAATAAGAAGTATGCTACTACTGTACATTCGTCCATGCATGAGCATAGGTTTTCTAACCTCATAACACATGAGCTGAATCAGTGACTCAGAAGAATTCAACACTCATATAAGATTACATGCACTTAGGTTAGTGCGCACACTACCAGCAATAAGATTTTAAAAAATGCCAATGGATTGCCTTCCGTTTTAAGTTTCCCTCGGCACAGAAGGATTGGAGGAAAAAAATTTTGCAAAAATGGAGAGATTTTCCAAAATGAGCAAATATCAACAGCTATTGGAGCACATGATCACGTAAAGCATGCAATAAAGAAGAAAGAAGAATTGAAGTGGAGAAAGTAAGAAAGAAGCAAGATGTCAGAAGCATTGTAGATATCTAAGTTTTGACCTTCGTCATTTCGCTAAAAAACGAGGGAGATGCCCCGACTGTCACCTCCAAACATGGGCACTAAATACAAGATACTCAAAACACACATTAAACAAAGGCAAATAACTTAATCACAAACTAATAAGAACATGGAGGGTTGGATGTTACCTCATCAAAAACAGGCAAAATGTGCTTGTTCAAATAATTGAGAAACTTGCTAGGCGATGCGCCCCGCTGTGTGCAAAACAAGGTTCAGTATAGTATAAAGACACAACATTTAGATATAAAAGGGAATACCATATCAACGGAGATCATACCACAAAAAAAGGAAGAGCCATGAATAGGCAGGATATCAATCGATCGATGTGGTCACCATCTGAAACCTGCATATTGAAATCCATTTCAGTAAACACTGGATACCATATCAACCACAACATGACAAGGAACTCATGCACTGGAAGTCTATGAGATCACACTCAAACTACAGATCCTCTGGACAGCAAGAATGGGTTCTCTATATACTCATCGCTAAAAAATGACATCACTAAAGAGAATTAAAGAAAGAAGCCATGTATAAGCTATTACCCAGGAGGTCAACAAACGACCACCTAAACTCAAAAAGGGCTACACAACAATATCGTTTCTTTCCTTGGTAAGAAACTAAAAGTACATGCATCTGTAGTGAACCCACATTGTCTACCATAGTAAAACGGGAAGCATCCATAGTACAAGCTATCACCCAGAGTTCGACATAACCACCACCCAAGCTCTGAAAGCGGTTTATTCGCTACTAATAAACTTTAAGTACGTACATCTGACGCTTGAAGTGAACCTAAATAGTCTACAAGAGGAGAAACCCTGTCAAAACCAAAAGGACAATATTTCAAGAAAATCAACTAGCCTCTAGGTACAACCGATTGAATGAAGCCACCCTGTTACACGTACATCTCTTCTTACACTTGATCTCAGCATCATCCCAAAAACTATTAATAGAAGTAGATAGATAAATTATAAGGCAGCATATCTAAATATCCATCATAAAGCCAAACAGTTATATCATCTCATCTGCCCTCTTGCATAAACAAAAGACGTTCAAAAGCATTTTCCCACCAGTCACCAGTTGTTAATGGCTCTTCCAAAGACTCAATCTCCACAAAAGTTACATTTGGATGGAATCTTAGCACTCCAACCCCCTTAACATCCACTGGAAACGGCAAAAAACAGTTTACAGCAGAATCCACATATATATACACACAGTCCATCTCCCGTAAGGACCACCTCATTTTAATAAAATGCGGACCTCCCATTTTCCGATCGAATTTCGATGATCCGAGCCGCTCAATGTGTTCAGAACGTGATTTTAAGGGTACCCGCGAGAAATCAGCAAAAAAAAAGACCGGGAAGGACTTCATCCGAGCAGTTTTTAATTGAATCGTTCGATAAAAAACAAACAAAAACTACTCGGATGAAGCCCTTCCCGGTCTTTTTTTTTTTGCTGATTTCTCGTGGGTACCCTTAAAATCACATTCTGAACACATTGAGCAGCTCGAATCATCGAAATTCGATCGGGAAATGGGCGAAATGAGGAGGTTCGCATTTTAACTAAAATGAGGACCCCCTCATGGGAGACTGACTGTATATATATATTCTGCAACCATGGTGTTTGCCCCAGTACCCAATATTTTGCAGGATGTGTCCCCTATAGAATCCATTGATAAATGCCCAAAGAGGTCAGAGAGTAATGAGAGAGACTGTCCAGCACAAGCTTTCTCACAATTCCCACCAAATAGCAGAATACTGCTTTTCTCTTTTTTTGATACAACTGAAATTATGGTATCCAAAGCTTCTGGTGGTTCAAATAAATCTGGCACAGTTGCGTCTTATCTGATTGAACAAATTATTTATGGGTTAACATATATACAAAAAGCAGAGCAAATAAATCCAGTTGTAACTTGCCCGCAAATGTTCAATCAGACTGTAAATGAACTTGGAGTTAACATTTATACTAAAGGAACCCTTGGGTGATCCTTAACTGTTTTCCGTAAGATCCATCTTAGATCTTAGTTACATCAAAGTTAGATTACCAGCTAGTTAGCAGAGTGCCATTTTGTACTCGACGATGAAAAAACCAAATTCCCGAACTTAAGAAAACGAAACAACACTCACATTGAACTGTGCATCTAGATCAGCTTGCCCTTCAATAATTTCAACGAGTTCTTGCACACGCTCTGGAGGAGCTTTCTCTCCAAATAAGCTCAAACTTTTTAAGAAATCTATGAACATTTTAAATTCGGCTCCCGTCACGTCTTGCAAACTCTGCAATAGCAGTCAATCAAATATCATGTCTCTATTATGGAAGTACAATCACTTGATATGCAACACATCATAGTCAGCGACCTAGAAGAACTAATGAGAAACACAATAGCAATCCACTAAATTAAGGAAAACAAAATCATAAGCTCACCTTCTTTATCAAATCAGTAATATGCCTCTCCATTTGCTCCTGAGGTTTCAATAGCTCAGCTTTTAGAGGAAAAACCTGCAGTAAAATTGTTCAATCATCCTTTACAACTGAACGGCAAATGATGTAATATGAAGATAACCGAGTTGATTTCTCACCTTATCTCTGACAAAACATAGAGTCCGCTCACGAAGATTTTCACGCAAATTTTCATCTGTGTTTGGCTCATCAACACTCTCAATGTGCTTAAATAAGGCAGTCAAAGACGCTGCAAAACAAGGCCATTATTGTACTTTCTGACAGAATAAGAAGCAAAACAATGATTCGTGAATCTTAACCGAATAAAAAGGCACTTTCAAACCAAAGCAAAATACATTTCGTCTTCCAATCGACCTTATTTCAAGTAATGAAAATGTACAACTCAAAAAGTGCCAGGAGGGGTGCAACCTTTGTATAAAAACTACAGCGAATTGAAAGGCTCAACACCAAAGTTGAGCTCACCAATGAAATCTACAAGGAGGATTAACAGATAAATTCTCTGACAAAATAAAAGCTAAGCAAAAAGCTCAAAATATAGCTTCTAGACATCTGAATGATACCCCTAAAACATTTGCCTATTTCTGCCATCCACAAGTATCACATAATGCACAAATGTGCTTTAATCCAAGCATGTTTCTTCCTTTTCCATTTGCAGTTGTGCGGCTTGTGCCCCAAATGCAATGATGGTTGGCTAGAAGAATCTCGAAAGACAGTCGAGACGACGACACCAAATCCCGAAGGCCGAAACACTCACCACACAATGACGAAGCAAATGCTTCACAGACTCTAGCCCTTTAGTCTTTACTACACATACAACATCTGCTGGCCATCTGTAAACCTCAACTTCTCAGATTTTATAATCAAATATTCAAATCCACACAAAAACACACAACCTTCCAAGGAGCACTTGTTTCCCAATGCTCTTCCAAGGAAAAGAACATCCCCGCCCATCCAATGATGGTATGAAAAGATCTGACAGAGAAAACTCCATTCCATGCTTCCACCTCAAACATGCACCAATGCCCTAGAGAAGATCATAAGAACTCAATTACTACCTCCCACTTGCAAACATGCGATGCTCTAGAATCTAAAGGCTCTGAATGATCCTTGCCCATTCATCCTGCGATAGTCCACCACCAAAGCCTTCACAAATTGCTAAACATTGAAAGAGGAACATCAGTCTGAATTTTACTGCCATCTCCAAGCTCAAGTATGCCGTGGCTACTAAAATCAGACCGCCTATTTCTAATAGTAATAGACAACCAACCCATGTGGACATCAGAACTCTCCTTAGAAGTCTGCCCTTTTGTCTCCACTCAAGACTTGCAGTCAATCACTCCCCTCCACAAACGGCCACCATCCTCAACCCAACCCAAAAGCCACTTACCCATCAATCCTTGGTAGAACTGGCGAAATGGCTTGATACGCAAGCCCTCAACCACTATCAACGTACACACTACAGACATTCCAATTGACAAGATGATTTTTAAATTCACATGCCAAGCCTCTCCACAAAAAGTTCCGTGGTAACTGATCCAATGGCTCCACCAGTGCCATAGGGAAACGGAACATAGTTGGGAGAGGGACTAGACAAAAGAGCTTTTGAAAAATGTGACTTTGCCACCCCATCAAGAATTATTTTTGCTTCCACCAAATAAGTCGCTTCAGCCGCTCGATTGCCTGCCCCACACCACCTTAGCCTTAAAAGAAGAGCCAAGGTGTGGAGGCTGGAGCCAAATACATAGTGGGCAGAGAACCTACTAGAAAGCCTAAGAATCAGCCAGCTCCTGCACATTTGGAACCTCTCCCAAAACAAAATATCTTGGCCTTCCACAAATCTTCCAAGCCCATGAAGCATATTGAGGAGGCCTGAGATTCTCAACTCTGCTTTTTTCTTTTTGAGATGTACTTGTGCTTTGCTGCATATTGCATGTGCATGTTATGCATTATAGAACCAGAGCAAGCATGACACAATCCAAATATATAGCACTACAAATGCACTGTAGATTACTAGAAGAACGACAATCATGCTCTACAGGAATTGGCATTATAAATACCTTCATGCAATCAATGGCACCCTTTCAGAAAATAACCAGGATTGTTTGAAATGGATACAAACCATCGAACATGATACAAACCAACTAACTTGAAGGGGCAAAACGATTACCTTTCACATCCTGCCTCAATAACGACAACAGGGCTTTGTGCACTGCATCACGCTCCACATTTTCTTCTGCAAGTGTCAACAAAACTAGAATTAGATGTGTACAAAGAACAGTACATGTCATCAACAGCATAGCCTGAAACACTAAATTTACCAGCTGTAAGGAGTTGTGCGAGAATGTCTATGATTTTAGAAAGGTGCTCTGGTGTATCCTTGCAAAAAAGAGGAAGACCACGAATTGCCTGCACCCTAACCTGTAAATTTTTATGAGCCACAAAACTTCAAGGCTGAAATATGTAAAAATACACAATTTACGTACAATAACAGAACAACATAACTAGTGTCAATTTCTATAACATTGTTCAGCAAAGAGTTACGTGATTTAGCCATCCTCCATTGATTAATCAGGTACAATCCTCATAACTGCATGTATCACTACATTGAAAAGCTCAAACCAAGGGGTACCTTAAGCTTGTAACAAATTAACTATACCACTAATCTCCTTGAAACTGATCTCCTAACGAATGGATGGTAAGCTCAAATATTTGAATAATGAAAAGCATCAAAAGGTAAATACTGATCCTTTTCCCTTCAAAATTTGGATAACACTGAACAAAAGGAGTACGTAACAACTTTTTAATAAAATGAATTTTCAGAAGACCAGTGTAATGAGATGCAAAACCGCCATAGACACGTGCTTCCATGCATGCACATGTATGGATGTCAATCATATGTTGTTGCTTCAACAATAATTACCAAAATTGCGTTCAAAACCTTAAATTCAGAGTTGGCACTATGGCTCCAAACCGGATGATATGCCCCAAGACATGGAGCATGCAGAACTTAAAAAAACAATAAGCAGGTAAATACTACTAAATAGAAAAACTAAAAACTATAAGCGAAATAAATGGCCACATGATTCTCTTTCTCAAAATTGCATTGCTTAACGCATCTGCCAAAATTGAATAGAGTCAATCATGTCCATGGCACCACCCTGATGGCATTAAATAAGTATTTTGTTTCTTCCCTTTCGAGTTATCAGCTACACAAGCACTTTCAAGTCATATCAACGAACACATCAATAGGAGAATCGGCATTGATGTGGATAAACCATCTTCAATAGCCTCCACTCATCAGGTTTTTCAAACAGCGTCAGTATTAACTTGCACAAAAACAGTTCACTTTCTCCTACTTTTTTACAGTATCATCCATCTACTATTTCAACACCCACTTTAGCTACAATCTGATTCAACCATTGCCGGCTTTGGGCTAAGGCCCAAGAGGCGTGGGCCTTAAGCCCCCAAAAATGTCAAAAAAATAGGGCCCCCACTTATTTTTAGGACCTAGTATATATGTGTTGTTTTAGGGACCAATTTTAAACCCAATAAGACATTTTATACTTAAGCCCCAATGGCCCAGAAAAATGGAACACGGAATGCAGGAAAAACAAAAGAAAAAAAACAAAAAGGAGGAGTAAAAGGTTACGGGATCGCCAAAAATCTCCGGGGCCTTTCAAAATTATTCAGTGTGGTGGGTTATGGATGCATCTTTTTGCCCCCTTAAACGCTACTACTCCGGTACATCTCATTACAAACAAATACTATATCCGAATCAAAATTATTCAGTGTGATTGACTTTTTATTTTATTTTCATTTACAATTATTAACAGCCTCACTTTCGAAGATCGTCTTAGGCCTCCAAAATCTCAGAGCCGGCCTTAGATTCAATGTATCATGTTTAACACCCTAAGTTATAACATGTAACCAACAGTCCTAAAGGCCATGATAAGTAGGCATAGAATTCAATGAGAACATATCAAACTACATTCATGCCCAATAAAAATGATGAGATCAATTTATAATGCCTCAATTTTCTGACTCAGAAGATAAATGCCGTTTTGGCAGTCTCTAGAATGAAACTCAAGCATCCACAATAACAAAGCCAAGTTATGCAATCGTAAAGAGAGACACTGACCCCAAGCTCTTCTGCCTCGCACAAATCGATATGCGAATCGACAGCCGAGTCCGAGAGTTCAGGGAAGAACTTAAAGAATCTGGGAATGAGCTGGGCAGCTAATTGCATCGCCTTGATGCTGTCGCTGCCGGCCGCCTTAATGATACTCCGGTAGTCCTCCACATGCTGCAATCAAAAGCATTCCAATTTCCACAAAATTACAAACAACAAAAACACCAAATTCTTCTTAAACTTTCGTTTTGGTTTTGTTGTTCATCTTTTCTAAATTTGCATTAGATTTACGTCATACTTCTATACATTAATCATTTGTCTTCGACGAGAGGAGAGGAGTCTAAAGTGTAAAAATCATGACCAAAAGAAAAGAAATTCACCAAAAACGTATTCTTGTTTTAGTGTATGAACAAATTTCAACTCCGGTTTACATCTCTATACTTTTTTCTGATTGCTCTCGTCAAGACACGCGGTTAATTCTAGAAAATATAAACGAAAGGCTGAACACAAGGAAGGAAAAGTAATAAAAAGGGGCCAAAAGATTAGGGAGAGAGGGGCCTGAATATGAGTAACGAAACCCTAGAAATTGGACAGAGTCGTAAATAGGAGTGGGAAAATTGGGGAATTCAGGGGACCTGAGACTTGTCTTTGGCCTCGCTGAGACGCTCGCCGTACTCATAGAGCTTCTCGATGCCAGCGGCGTCGTCGGTCATGGCGATTTGGAGATGACGGTCGGCAACTTCTCACTAGAGCCAGCACTGTGTGAATATACGAAGTAAAGAGAGATTAGAGACGATTTGGTCGTGGAAGATGGTGTTCTGTTCAATGCGGCTCGACTGGTGAGGGTTGTGTACGTACTTGTGGTAATTTGAGAGACAGAACCGATTTCAGAGAATTTAAAATTGAAAAATTGTAGGGTCTTTTGGCCAATTGACTTATTTTTTTGTCTTTATTTAAATTTTTTGGTTTTGGTTAGTTTTCAATCAATCTTTTTGAATTATTGGTTCGAGAGAAATTGATAAAAATAAAAAATTATGATCCAAACCTAAATAAGAAAAGAAAATAATCATCCAAATTTGTTTTTGCTTTTTTTTCCGAAACTACACTTTTACATATTGTAACTTGCAAACGGTTCAAAAATATGCACTGCATTTTGAGCAAAAAAAAAGTTGACATTAATGAACACCCACCCCAAAAATAGTCCACAAATTAATCCACTTAAAATTGAAAGCTCAAATTTCAACCCACCGACCCAATTTCAGCAATAACAAAATGAAAAAAGAAAATAAGAAAAGGAATGAACAAATAGAAAAAAAAAAACACACGCAGAAGACCTCTAATGTGGAACTCTGCGCGTATGACTTTTCTATGGTAGACCTAATGGCATTGGACATTCAACTTCAAAATTACATTGTTGATGTTAAATTCGACGAAAAATTTTCAGAGCTAGGGATTGGTGATCTTGCTGCAAAATTGGTGGAGACAGATAAACATGTCATATATAGATTGGTCTATTTACTTGTGACATTGGTGTTGACTCTTCCTGTCATTACTGCAACAGTTGAAAGAAGTTTTTCAATAATGGAGTACATAAAGAGCAATCTGCGCAATTGAATGGGAGATCAGTGGATGAATAATTGCTTAATTACTTATATAGAGAGTGATGTATTTGATACCGTTGATAACGAGGATATCATGCAACGGTTTCAAAATATGAAAACTCGTCGAGGACAATTGTAGCTTATATACTTTGCTATTTTTTGGGTCACATTTTAAATGTTATGTATGACTTTTTGTTTATACATATAGTTGTGGTTTCTTGAAATAGTATAGTACAATTTCTGAACACTCTTGGAAAAATTACTGGAGCTACCACTGTTAATGGATTGAATTTCATGAAAGAATAATTTGTTTTCCATTTGTAAACAAAAGCAACACCATAATAGGGCTATAAATGAACTGAGCCGCTTATGAACTGTTCGAGGCTTGACTCGGTAAAGGCTTATTCGAGTGCGATTCGATTACTAAATGAACCGAACCTGAACCTCAATTTTAGGCTCATTTCATAAATGAGCCGAACATGAACGCAACAGTATTCGGCTCGATTAGGCTTGCGAACCTGGAGTATATGTGTATCATCGGAATTTTATATAGTCATATAGTGAAAATTTTAAAACTTGTACAAGTCTAAACGTTTACAATTACTAAAAATTTACTTATGTATATATTTTTATCATTTTATATGTATATGAACATATTTATGTACATAATGAAAAATTTATTCACAGTTTTAGACCTTTATAAGAGTATAAAAATAGGGAGCCTTGTTGATAAGGACACAATACATGGTTCAACGTGTAATTAGTCCACCTAAACTTTTCATAGTGGTTCCGGTCCTTATATGGACATGCGTTTCAAAAATACCCAGCATACACGTGTTTCTGTCACCGTCGTTGTCGTCATCATTGTAATGGAGTCTCTGCATGTGTTTACATTGTGATATTACTATCTCTTGCTTTATCCTTTGTCGTAAAATACAACCAGAAAATATTTTCAATGAGAACATTATCTCTTTATTCAGTTTGTGAGATACCAACACTATTTATCTAAGATATTGTTATCTCACCAATACTATTTATCTACGATACTGTTATCTCTTGCTTTATTTTTGCCGATACACTATATTTTTGGTAAATAGAGTTATCTCTTACTTTATTTGTGAATTGAATTGGCTGAGATACTATTATCTCATCTGTTTTAACAGAAAAAATGACAGATAACATGTTAAATATTGTGTAATGGAGTATTTGCATATGTTTACATTGTGATATTACTATCTCTTGCTTTATCCCTTATTGTAAAATACAATCAGAAAATGTTTTCGATGAGAGAACATTATCTCTTTATTAAATTTGTGAGATACCAACACTATTTATTTGAGATATTGTTATCTGTTGCTTCATTTTTGCCGATACACTATATTTTTGGCAGATAGAGTTATCTCTTAGTTTATTTGTGAATTGAATTGGCTGAGATACTATTATCTCATCTGTTTTAATAGGAAAAATGACAGAAAACATATTAAATATTGTGTAATGGAGTTTTCGCATGTGTTTACATTGTGATATTACTATCTCTTGCTTTATCCCTTAGTTTATCTGTGAATTGAATTGGCTGAGATACTGTTATTCTTATCCGTTTAACAGTATCTCAGCCAATACATTTCAGCCAGTAAATTTCACAAAAATTAAAGAGATAACGCTATCTCAAGAGGAATAACAACTGGAAGAAGAAGAAGAAGAAGAAAATGAGGAAGAAGATGACGTAAAAGAGGTGAAGGAAGAGGATGTTAGACCAAAACATTTGCCATTATATCCTAACTAACCTGAAGGTAATTCTATTTGTCTGAGATATTGTTATCTCTTGCTTTACATAGACTGCTTTTTCTAGTTGTGTTAAATAAATGTTACCATCTCATGCTAATGTTATCTCAACCAATAAAACCAAGAGATAATGATATCTCAACCAATAAAATCTATCAGAATAAAGCCAGAGATAATACTATCTCAACTAATAAAATCTGTATCAATACAAAAATTAAAAGAGATAACAGTATCTCAGTCAATACATTTTACAAAATAGAGTGACAAATAAAGCTATCTCAGTAAAAACATTCATTGTGAACCCTAAACCCGTAAGAGTTTCACCACAGAGATCACGAGCGAGAAACAAAAGCTGCTAAGAATAGTTCTGGAGCAGATCGTCAGAAATCATCAAACATCGCGTGCGAGATACATCACCACAGAGATCGCAATCGGAAAAACACCGAAGACAGAGATCGTGATTGTGTTCGGGAGAGATTGTCAGAGAGAGAATCGAGATCGCGAAGGAGAGAGAGAGAGAGAGAGAGAGAGAGAGAGAGAGAGAGAGAGAAGCACCAGCTCAAAAGAAAAATAACACATTATATAGATAGTAAGGGACAGTCGGGGCATTTTTGTCCAAAAAAAGACTGTAGACTTTATAAATGTTACAGTAATGGACCTCCACCACTATTACAATTTGGGTTGGACTAAGCGTCCAAAACCACCTTCAAATGGGCCTTTGCCCAATTTATTGATAAAAATATGATATTATTGAATCGTTAAGGCTCATAAACAAGCTCGAGTTTGACCCAAACCTGGGCAAGCTCGATTCAAGTTTGGCTCGTCATAATTTTCATTGAGTTCGGCTAGAGCTCGAGTTCGCTAAAAGACTTAATGAATGAATTTGAACATTCTAATATTCGGCTCGTTTATAGCCCTAACCACAAACAAGTTTATTGCACTTATTTTGAACAAAAATAGTTGTAAACAAAAAGAAAACTGTAAACAGAACCTTATTAAAACAGATGCCTCGTCGAGTTCTCTTTAGAACTTTTTTTTACCGAAAAGCATACAACAATTTTTCCCAACAAAACTCAGAATGTATATGTTGAACCTTTATATCCATGCTTTTCTGGAGGTCACGTGTGTAGTAGAACTTGCCTTTAATTTGCCTGATATATGCAGCGTTATCTTGATACATATTATCAAGTTATCTTTGATTGAAGACAAGTCACATTTTTCCCAAATGTGCTTAATTATACTTCGATCTCAACCAGATTGAAGATAATCAGCATATTTCCTCAATTGCCCCATTGAAACTTTGCCAAGTAAAAACCCGGTGAAATAAAATCTTAGACAAAAAAAAAAGAGTACGATCTATTTACCATCTTCAAGTCACTGACCTCCCCTCAACACTGTATGACGAATTTTTAAGTTGACGCATCCCAATACTATGAATCAACCTTCTTGAAGGTTGCATTTGGTAATACCTTGGTAAATAACTTTTTCTTCTTTGAAAAAAGACCTATTTGTTTTCTTAAAATTTTCTTCAACTCAGGGAAACTTATAAAAGGTCAACTCCACTTCTATTAGCTAAAATATGGCTTGATTTTGTCAAAGATACTGTTGGGAGTTTGAACGATACATTGATCCGCCCTTGCGTGCTCAAGGTTAAATCCGTTAGGGAGTAACTGTTAAAGCCCAAATCACATCACTTAGACCTAATACAAATTAAATGAACAACCACTTTAAAAGTTAAAACTTAATCCTGTAAGTAGTAAGACATTCAATAAAATACTCAGAGCTAATGTTTAAACAATATGAGACTTAACATTCACACGTGCTCTAATAAAGATAGTCGGAGTGTTAACAACACACTAGAGCTCTCAAACTACTTGCTTCAAAAAGGAAAAGAATCATAGAAACTTTAGTTCATTAACATTCTCAAGAAGTTTACGGAGAGAAATGCTCTAACCTCTCTCTAGAAAACCCAGGCCCTTCTCCCCCAACCCAGGCCTCCGACTAGAGTTTCGTCCGGCTCTCTCTCCATGCTCCCTTTTCTTTCCTGTTCTGAATAATATCCAATCATTTATCCTGTAGAGACCCGTAATTTTTAGAAAATGATTTAAAGGTTTTATAAATGTTATAGTATTTGATAAATGAGGAAAATTGTGAGTTTATTTGATTTGGGACCCAAATGATAAGATTGTTATTTGAGGAAGTGTGAGTGTAATTGGCTTGGATGCTAGTATATAAGGGGTGTGTATATATTGTAGGAGAACAAAATCCCACACCCATCTCTCTCTCTCACCTTCGGCTCTCTCTCTCTCACCTTCGGCTCTCTCTCTTTCTACTCCTCCACTCTCAAACTCACTCCCAAACTTGAAACCCACCAAGATCCTCCACCAAATCGTCTTCCTCAAGTGTTCTAGGCCTCGGGTTGTGTTCGTTCAAGCTCGGATGAGGTATATTTTGCTTGGTTTTGAAGTCCTTCAAGCTAGGGCTTGCTCGAATCTCGTGAACTTCGATCTTTGATCATTGAGGTAGGGATTTCTTACTCTCTCTATGTGTTTATGAGTTGATTGTGTGCTAGATCGTGCCTTGATTTGTTGTTGTTGTTGAGGTTTTCCCTTTCGAAGTCTGAAAATTCGCTGAAAAACTTCGGGGTATTGATACCCCAGCCTTTTTTGGACAGCAGCTATCCAGGTATCGATACCTCATTTTGGAGTATTGATACTCCCCTGTTTTCTGGATAGTTTTAACATGTCTTGCTCTTCTCATACTCGTTTGAAACCCGATCATTTTTAGCACTCTCTAAACACCTTTGAATCGCTTCTAAACTTGATTATTCGTACCTCGAAAGATTTGTTGACTAATCGATCTCCTTGGGCTCTCGTCATAACTTAGAAAAGAGTATAATTGAATGATTAGGATACTCGTACATTATCTATGCACTTTGTCGATTGAAGTAGATTTTGTGGCATTTATTAATGATCGATATAGACTTGTTAAGCATTATAACATGACGTGATGAATGGTGAATTGAGAAATGTACTCTGGAGTCGTTATTGAGTATCATAGGCCATAAAGTATATCGTAGGATGTATAGTTGGTCGATGGGGGTTTTCCTTGTGGTCCGGATGAGAATAGGGTAACTCGTATCCTCGTGCCTTGTCTCGTTGATCTTCCTAGATTCCCTTGGCGCCCGATCGATAAGATTTTTGTTTAGAACCTAGTGGATGGTGTGTCGTTGAGTCATTTTGGGTTCGGTACGTGACATGGGGCATCGTGATAAACTTTAAAGGATAACGTGAATCTAAGGTATTTAATTATGTACAAAAGGACATGTTTGTGAGTTTATAATAAATTGAATGATGTTGAATGAAAGACTGTGACCTTGAAATGTGTTGTGGGTATATGGGGCCCTAAGACCCGAAATTGTGAAATGGATGTACGGGTCACGAGTGCCCGGAATGTGTTGTGGGTATATGGGACCCTAAGACCCGGAATGTGAAAAGGATGTACGGGGTCACGAGTACCCGAAATGTTTTGTGGGTATATGGGGCCCTAAGACCCGGAAAGGTCTTCTTAAATTCACTATTTGATGTGTTAATGGAGATTGAGCTACTTGGTTTTGGAAAAAGGATTTTTATGAAAAATCTTCCGGTATTCAAGTGAATCAACGGAGCTCGACCCGTAGAGATTGAGAGTATTTTTCAAAATTATTTTGGAAATCAAAAAGGAATGTTTTCATTTATGAAAATAGGCTTGAGATAAAATGAGGAGATACATTGTGACATTCATTTTGAGGAGTCTTAAAATAGTTTGAGAAACTGTCGTGGGTCATTTAGATTGATATATGTTTAATGCTGCTCTTAGTTGACGTACGAATGATTAGGGATTTCTATAAGACGTATTGCATTCCGTAGTTGTTGTTCGTCGATTCATTGTGCCTTTGTATCTTCGATCGTTCATTGGAATTCATTCATTCTTATAGCATGTTTCATCTCATTTACATATAGCTTGAGTATAGAATTCTTTATTGTGCTAGTGTAACTCAACCTATCATTTTCAGGTACATCCTAAGGATCTGTCATGGAGTGCATGGTGTGCGTGCCCGATTTCATGTCGTTGAAAGTTGTCATTGGGAAGTGGTTCAGTCATCTTTTGCTTGAAAACTTCTTAAAGGTTGAAATTTTAAATTTGTTTGAACTCTTTTAACTCCAGATATTATGTAATCTCTAAGCTCATTATCTTTAACTAGCTATGGAGTTTAGGCTGTAGTGCCAATATTGTAATTGTTTTAAACTTGGGAGCTTGGTTTGTAAATGATCATTTGGGACTCTCTCTCTCTTTTTTGGGTACTATCTATACTATGCGAGGATCATTTAATAAAATGTATTATTTATTTATGTTGAAAATCGATGGCGTGATGTATTCGCCGCCGCTCTCTTCCTCCAGTAAGCTCTGTTCCCTGCTCCAGCAGTCGATTCTCAAGCGCTCAAGGTTTCTTTTCTCCGGCATTGTGCTCCAGTGCCCTGTATTTCACCCAAATCACACATGCATTTTGTTTTCTATTTTTTTCCCCACTTTTCTCAGTCGCACGGCCTCCCGCTCTGTTTTTTTCCCTTTCCCGTCTGAGTGACTGCTTCTCTCTCTCTCTCTCTCTCTCTCTCTCTCTCTCTCTCTCTCCCCTCCGATTGGATTGGGTTCCCGCCCCTTTCTGCCTTTCCCCATCCAATCCAATCGTGAGGCGTGTTTGCATGTGTGTTTTCTTTGGGTTTCTACAGGTGATGAAAAGGGAGCTTGGTTCTGTCAGAGACCTTGTGGTGCTGATGAAAGGATCTTGGCTGCAATGCTGTTGATGCAGGGGTGCTACTACTGGGGTTGATGATGGGTGTTTGGCTCACTGATCTGTGTCGGCCGCCGTAATGAATGGGCATGATTCGGCCAGCTATTTGTCCATTCGGGGTGAGGAGTGTTCCTATGCCTTGCTCGTGGTGGTGGCGCTTAGATGCAGTTCTGTTATTATTTATTTATTGTTTTGTTTCCGTGTTTTTTCTGCTTGTTTTCACACTGTGTTATGTTCCTTAGGCTTCATAGCCTTCGCATGTCGTCGGCGCTCTTTTATCTTAGGCGATAGCACAGTTGTGATTTGTATTATGTTTGTTAAACTTTTGTAATATTTCTTTCATATATATATATATATATATATATATATATATATGATGTTCTTCTTTGATGTCATAAAAAAAAAAAAGGAAAAAAATCTCACCAGCAGGCAAACTCAATGGGACAAGACAAAATTAGAAAGGAACACAATTTACAAAGCTAGATTTTCTTGGCTGGTATGAGCAGGTCATTCTGAACTTAGGAAGTAGCCCACATGAAGTAGCCCCCACACACACACATAGCTTACGCCCATCTCCAGTTGCTAGACATCCAGTCCAATGATTTCTCCACGGGAGATTGGTCTTCGTGATAGAAACTACAAAATTGGACCGACCAGTGACTCAAGAAACTGAATCCAACAAGAAATTAGAACCCTATAATCCCCTCAAAGCATATCACTTGAACATACAAGCTGTAGTAGGCCGAACATGACGATCCGAACGCACATTCGAGAAGCCGGGACCAAGGTTAGGGTTAAGAGGGTTAGCCGAACTTAATCCTAGGCTCGGCTCTAACCAAAGCTTAGCGGTAAGCAATGACTCACTCATCGGGCGGCCAGCTCTAAGGAGAGCCTTTAGGCTCGGCCACCTTCAAAACGGACGATTTAGTCAGCTGCCCCTCCTAACGAGTCATTTATCCCTGAGCTCGGCTGAGAGAGAGGCTCGGCTAATCGTATTGCCACGTGTCTCTCCATGCGTTGAAGTGGTTACGCCAAAGGATAATGATGAGCGCACATGGGGGGCGCCAGCTCACACCAAAACGGTTACCAAATCTTATTGGTGACATCACCATGACGTTAGCCGGCCCGTGCAAGGCACACACTTGTACTTGGAAAGCAAGTCAAGGAGGCTCTATAAATATCAAAGGATAACAGCCCTAAGAGGTACACACATACATACACCTTAAACCCTAGTCACTTGCTTGGCTTTCTGCACATTCTCATCCTCTCGCCGGAGGGCCTTTCCGGGCAACCTCAGCCAGGTCTTAGTTGTTCGTTCACTGTGCAGATTAAAGTGAGAAGGCTAGAAAACCCACGAACCAACGGAGGAGGAACTCAGATCAAGGATCACAGGGCACACAATTGGTGAACCCGACGTGAACCGCTTATGATTCAAATGGCTCGAATTCCCCTCAAACCACCCTCATTTTCTCAAAAACAACCACAAATTCATCCACCATGGGCGGAGATCTGACGGACGTTACCATCTCAGGGGCGAAGGACGCCAGTGGAAACGTAGTCCTTCCACCCCTAGAGAGGCACATGTCCATTTCACTCCCCGCCTGCTCCGGGCTGTCTCCTTCTCCGGACGACGGCCTACATCCACCTGCTGCAACAACGCGACGATGAAAGAGACAACGAACTGGCAGCTCTAAGAGCGAAGATGGCCCAAATGAAGCAACACATGCAAGATGTCGCTCCAACTACCTCCAGATCTGCTGGAGAATGGAGGCGACGAAGACAAACACCACTTCCGCCACCCCCTCCACCACCGCAAGAGCATCCCAACGAAACAGGCCACCGCGGCGCCGTGAAAGACCGCCATGGTTTCGCACCAGAAAAGGGGGATACAAGGGAGTTAATCGTCTAAAGCCAGCCAACGACCTCCGGAACGCATCGTTCAAGAAGCCACCAGGAGCGGACCAAATCCAGAGATACGGAATCATTCACAAGTACATACTCAACTGGTCGCGCGGAGTTCTTTTGCACAACAGTTTCCCACCATAGCCGAGGCTCCGTAGAGACCAGGTGCCATGTCTCTGAGCTTCTCGGGGAAATCCCACAGGAGAACTTGGAAAATGATAATCAGGTTCGGCGTAATGGTAAAGGTGTACGCATTGACGGGCCGAACGATGAACCCAAGACTCATCGCGAGAAGGAGAAATCCATTGATGGTCCTCACCGCACAACAACAAATCTGAGGGATAACCTTCGGCAGCGAAAGCATGAAAAACTCTCGGACAGATATCCCAAACGGACGAAGACAGATGGGCACGGCAAGCCGCCCTGCCCAGGCTTTGAAAGGCAGTTGAAGGACCTTGGCATCTCGCCCTTCACATCCCATATCATCAACACGCCACCCGAATCCACCTTCCACCAGTCAAAATTCACCAAATTCGATCTAGCCACCTGCGAAGCTTACACCCACCTGATTCACTTTCGACAGACTATTGAACTATGCACCCTGAAAGATAAAGTGAAATGCAAGGCATTCCCATCTAGCCTCGGCTCCCTTGGACTCCAGTGGTTCAATAAATTGCCCGCTGGATCCATTCAAACCCTGGCCGACCTTGAACGTGCCTTCAACGCTCATTTCATAATGAGCAACAGGATAGCAAAGGAGCCTGAAACCTTATCCCAGATGAGGAAGCTCCCAAGCGAAACACTCAGGAAGTAAGCCGAACGCTACTGGCAACTTTTCAACAAAATACCTAGAATTGATGAGTACTGGGCCGCACGTTCTTTCAAGAATGGCTTGGAGTCTGGCAGCAAAATCCTGGACGAGCTGGCAATCTATCTCACACGGAATGGAGGAACTGATGCGGATAGTGGAGAGATTCTGAGCTCTTGAAGAGCTTTACGAAGACCGAGCAGCTCAAGGAATCCCCCAACCAATTACTCCACTACCTTCGATAACGCAGCAAATGCCAACATCGATTCTTCCCCAACAATCCTAATCAAAGAAACACGTGAATAATATCAATGAAGGGAAGAAGCGTCCACCGAAGGACCACGATTATGTGGCCGAAACAACTTATTTCAAAGAGCCCATTTAGTCCTTCCTCAAAGAATCATGAGACAACCTTGGTTTGAACGGCCAACGGGTAAACGCGGCACAGATACTGGCCTGCCAGATCTGAACCCAAGGAAAAAGTGCTCCTACCACAACGAACTTGGCCACTGCACAGCCGTTTGCGCACCATACAAGGCACTACTGGAGTGCCTCACCACCATAGGACATCTCGATCAATACATCGATCAAGCCAAAACACCCACCCGTCAACCTGCTGGAAATCCAAACCCCAACGAGCTGCGGCCAATGATTCACGTTATCCACGGCCCAGTAACGAAGGAATCCGAAACCGACCTCCGAGCCGACCTCAGTCGTGCCTCCACCTCCAAGCAGATACTCTCAATTGGTTTTGGATCAAAATGGCCACGTCCGTAAGAAGTACCTAAATGGACGATAACCTTCACCGAGCGTGATCTCGAGCTGGTCCAAACACCTCACTCCGACACCCTAGTGGTCATCGTCCAAAACGGTGTCCACGACGTCAATCGCGTTCTCATCAACCAAAGAAGCTGAAACCAACCTCCGAGCCGACCTCAGTCGTGCCTCCACCTCCAAGCAGATACTCTCAATTGGTTTTGGATCAAAATGGCCACGTCCGCAAGAAGTACCTAAATGGACGATAACCTTCACCGAGCGTGATCTCGAGCTGGTCCAAACACCTCACTCCGACGCCCTAGTGGTCATCATCCAAAACGGTGTCCACGACGTCAAGCGCGTTCTCATTGACCAAAGAAGCTCGGCGGAGGTCATGTACTATGACCTTTTCAAGAAGCTCGACCTACCAGTGTCCGCGTTGCAGCCGACCGAAGTCCCACTCGTCGGCTTCAATGGTGCACCCGTTTGGCCACTCGATCGAATTTTCCTTCCCGTTGTCGTCGGCTCAAAAATGTTAAGCATCGAATTCATTGTCGTCAACGCGCCGAGCCCATACAACGCTATTCTTGGCCGAACCTGGCTTCATGGTATGTGAGCCATCGCTTCTACTTACCACCAGGTCGTCCGCTTTATTGGTGCTAACGAAAGGCAAGAAGATTTATGTGGTGACCAAGTCACTTCCAAAATGTGCTACGTCTCGGCTATCCACAATTCCTCCAAAGCAAAGCAAGTACAATGGGTCGAGGTTCCGGACATGGCCGTCATTGAGGACGTCGGTGAGAAGGCCAAAGATAAAGCAGTCGAAGACCTTATCTCAATGCTGATCAATAAGGATGGCTCTTATTTCTTTTTACTCGGTTCTTCCCTCAGCGACGCCGAGCGTGAAGAAATGGTCCAATTCCTCAAAGATAATATGAAAGTTTTTGCATGGACCCCCCATGAAATGCCAAGGGTTGATCCCAATTTCATTTGTCATTCCCTCAACATCAAGAAGGATTCCAAACCAGTCATCAAGAAGGCCCGATGCGCGGCCCCCGAGCACACCGAAGCCATCGTAGATGAAGTCAACAGCCTGCTAGAGGCCAATGCCATACAAGAAGTACAATACCCAACGTGGTTGTCAAACACAGTTGTCATCAAGAAGAAGAATGGCAAATGATGAGTTTGCGTTGATTACACTAATCTCAACGATGCCTGCCCAAAAGATTGGTTTCCACTTCCCAAAATCAACCAACTGGTGGACGCAACGGTTGGCCACACTCGGTTACGCTTTCTCGATGCTTACCACGGCTGCTGCCAGATAGCAATGGATCCAAAGGACATGGAGAAAACGGCTTTCATTACTCCATATGGCATCTTCTGCTACAGAGTTATGCCATTTGGGCTCAGAACTCAGGTGCCACATTCATTCGAGCCATCTTTAAAATGCTCCATGCTCAGATTGGCCACACAGTGGAAGCTTACATCGATGACCTGGTGGTCAAAAGTCAGAAAGAGTACAACCATCTTCAGGAGCTTGCCGATGTCTTCACAATCCTTAAACAGCACAAGCTCCGCTTGAATGCCGAGAAATGCGCGTTCGGCGTGAGCGCAGGAAAATTTCTTGGACATCTGGTTACCAAACGCGGTGTTGACGCCAACCCCAACCAAATCAAGGCTGTTGCAGACTTACAACCACCAAGAACAATCAAAAAAGTACAAAGGCTTACAGGAATGGCAGCGGCTCTGAACCGCTTCATCAGCAAATCCTCAGACAAATGCCATGCCTTCTTCCACGCATTGAAGGGCAAAAGACAACGCAGTTTCGAATGGACTTCGGAGTGCGACACAGCGTTAGCCGAACTCAAAGGCTACTTGAGCTTGGCTCCCCAGCCTCCCCTAATGGTGAAACCAAAGGAATTCGAAACTCTCTACTTATACCTTGCAGTCTCGACTCATGCCATCAGTTCAGCTCTTGTTCAGCGAGAAGGCGCCAACGACATGCTAATTTACTTTACCAGCAAGATGCTCCTACCCGCATAAACACAATACCTACCTCTCAAGAAATTGGCACTTGCACTCGTCTCGGCTGCGAGGAAACATTTGTTGTACTTCTAGTCTCATACAATCACCGTCTTAATGGAGCACCCTCTCAAGAGCCTTTTTCAGAAAGCGAACCTCTCCAATAGGGTCTCCAAATGGGCAGTTGAATTAGGAAATTTCGACATTCGTTTTGAGCCACGGACGACAACTAAAGGGCAAATCCACGCCGACTTCATCACCGAGCTTACTCCAGAAGACATGGACACTCTCAACATTCCCATCCCACCCCAACCCGTCGCCAAGGACAGAGTTTCATCGAAGCCTTGGCACCTTTTCCAATGAGACATCTGGTGCCTATATGTTGATAGAGCCTCTAACAACAATGGGGCAAAGGCAGGGGTTGTCTTGGTCTCCCCTTGCGGGACACTACATGAAAGTGCTATCAGCATCGACTTCCTTGCTACCAACAATGAAGCCGAATATGAGGCCCTTTTAGCTGGCTTGCGCTCAGTGACCGCACTAAAGGTGGAAGAGCTGGCTGTCCCTGCGACTCCCAACTCATCGTCAATTAGGTTCTAAGGGACTACGAAGCTCAGGACCTCAGGATGCTGAAATACCAAAAACTAGCAGCCGAACTCATCCAACACTTCAAGAATTTCAAGATTGAGCAGATCAATCGCGAGCACAACGCCCACGCCGATGCTCTCGCCGGCCTAGCCTCGGCCTTGAAAACTTCAGAATTCAAGACCATCAACTTCAACAAAATCGACCACCCAACCTTTGAAACAACTCCTAAAGTACTCAACATTGAGCTCGGCTCAAGCTGGATGGACGAGATTGTTGCTTTTCTCCGTGATGACACTCTACAGGCAGACAAAAAGGAAGTTTATGCATCAGGAACAAGGCTGCTTACTATTGGCGCTCCGAAAGCGACCAACTCTACAGGAAATCCATCTCGAGACCGTACCTTTTCGTAATTCACCCCACCGGGTTCCGGATATCCTAGCCGAGCTCCACTCTGGTAGCTGCAACTGTCACTCAGGTGGTCAATTGTTATGTCAACGAGCAATGAGCTAGGGATATTTCTGGAAGAACATGAAGAAAGATTGTGAAGAAGTTGTCAGCAAGTGCCGATCGTGCCAACTGTTTACCCCCATACCGAAGCAATCTTCCCCCATCACAAGCCCTTAGCCTTTTGCACAATGGGGGCTTGACATCGTGGGTAAGTTGCCTACGGCACCAAGTGGCTTCAAATACCTCATTATAGCAACAGATTACTTCTCCAAATGGGTGGAGGCCGAACCTCTTGTCACAAATACTGAAGCTGACGTCCGAAGATTTGTTTGGAGAAACATTGTAACAAGGTTCAGCGTCCCTTATGCCATCGTCTCGGACAATAGGACCCAATTTGTTGGCAAAGACCTCATCAGCCTCTGCGCTGAATTTGGGATACGCTTCTTCAACTCCACCCCTGCATACCCTCAAAGAAATGGGTAGGCCGAAGCGACAAACAAGACCGTTTGCGCCGGAATCAAACATCGGCTAAACTCAAAGAGAGGCAAATGGGCCGAAGAACTGCCACGTGTTCTATGAGCTCACCGTTCTACACCTCGATGATCCATAGGCCAAACACATTTCTCAATGGCATTCGACATGGAGGTCGTCATCCCATTAGAGTCTCGTTTCCCAACCCTGAGAACGGAAAACTTCGATCCTAAAACCAATGATGAAGCTATGGAACAAGAGTTGATTTTGGCAGAAGAAAAGCGTGATGACGCTCAGTTAAAGCTCGCCGAATACCGGCAACAAGTGGCAAAGGATATAACCGTAGTGTGAGGACCAAGACCTTCAAACCCGACGATTTGGTATGGCAAAAAGTTGTACAAGCCAGCAAAAAGACGAAATTCAAGCTCAACTGGGAGGGGCCATTTCGTGTGGTTCGAATTGCTGGACAAGGCGCTTATACCTTGGAAGACATGAATGGGAAAATCCTCACCAACCTATGGAACGCCCAGAATTTGAAAAAAGCATACATGTGATCGACCCCAACAGTACACCTCGTGTTCGGCCACTGCTTATCTTGTTTTGTTCTCGGCCCTAGGCCTTGTTTCACTTTATTTCAAATTGGCTTCGGCCATTTTCCATGTTTTACTTTATATTGTCAAGTTGGCTTCAGCCCCAGTCCTCGTTTATTTCAAATTTATACTCGTTATTTCTAAAAAACAAGTAAAAGTTCTTGCTCGGCAACTGATGTCTCTGGCATTTTAATTTCCATTCCCTTACGTTATACCTTTTAATTTAAACAACCCTCGACACTTGCTGCCAAATGCAAACGATGACTTCGGTCACACCCACAAACGGCATCTCGCCTCTGCTTCGGCCACTATTGACGCCCAAAGAAGCAAAAACAGTACATATGGTCCACCGAGCCTCAGGCACACATTACGGCTGGAACTTAGGCTACGATTAAGCTTGGCAAGACATTAAGGTTGGCCACAGCTCGGTTACACTCACGATTCGATGAGCAAACCACCCACAAACATCAAACATCTAAGTCCTTCGTACTTTGGCTAGGGGCTAGCACTTTGGCCGAGCCCCAATCAAAGTAGGATGACACCTATCAAACTTAAGAACTATGGCTAGAAGCTGGCACTTCTGCCGAACTCCAACCTGATAAAGAACCCCTATTCAACTTCATCACGACAATTCTACTTTGGTCAAGGCTCAGCTACTTTGCCGAACCAAAACCAAAACCAAAGTGGGGGCTACGAACAACCATTACTCGAAACAAGCAGAAACTTAACCAAGGCATTCAACCATTCAGAATAAAAAGAGATGCAAGTTCCCTAAGCAGGGAGGCTCGGCATGGTAAACCGTTTGATATCAACCTCCCACAAACTATTACATCTGGCACAGCAAACCCCAAAATTTGGAGTTGTCCAGTCCATCCAAAGAAATTTAGAGTATTTGAAACAAAAACAAGTTTTGAAGAAATGAAAGGGTTGACAACTATGGAAATCGACCACCCCAAAGTCGGCACCTACAGGTGTTATCTTCAAGCCTCCTAAATATTTTTAGCCTCGGCGTTCACCTCGACATTCAAATTGGCAAATTCACCATTCCCAGCATTCATCTTGTCACCAGCACCATCCTCGGCAACTTCACCGAAAACTTCTTCAATCTCCTCCTCACTCTCAGGATACTCTTCGGGAGGAAGTGGCACGCATTCTTCCTCAGCAAACAGCAAGTTAAGCTCGGGCACAACCGGTACTAAAATTTGTTTTGTCAAATTCAGGTCAGCTTCAAGCTGGAGCACCCCGGCTGCGGCGGCCACACCATCGTTGTACCCCTTTTTATACGCAATGGGCACCCTTATCACAACCTCGTCATTCACCATCTTCTTAGCTTCCCTTTGATACTCGGCTCCGGCTCAGTCATAACCTGCTTGGAAAGCCTTACCATCTACCTCCTTCATTTTCCTCTTCTCTCTTCTCTTCATCCTACTCAACTCACACTCGGCATTCTTCACCCTCACAAAAGCTACATCCCTCTTCTCTTCTACTTCCCCAACTTTAGCCTCGGCCAGCTTCAAACTCTGCTCCAATGCCTTAAACTTGTCACGCTCGGCCTTCAAATCCTTGCGATAGCGAGATCTTTCGGCAGTCCCAAGCGTGGCCTAGTTGGAAGCATGGAGCAAGGCTTGCCCGGCCTGTACAAAGGAAATTCATCAAGCTCGGGAAATAATGATAATAATAAAAAATAAAAATTGGGAAAATGGGACTTGGAAGAACCTGTACTAAATAAGCACTCGCGTGCATTAGACTCTGTGAAAGGTCTTTAGGAACCTTCTCCATATCTTTCGGTAGAGCAAGCCCCTAAAGCATGGTGATAGCAAATCCTGGCTCAGTCTTGACACTACCTTCCACAGTCACTATCCTCCCCTCCGTCGAAGCGAAAGAGGGAGCAAACTCTTGGACGACGGCATACCCACCTGAGCCTGCTGGCTTTTGAATCACTTTCGAACCTCCTACAGCCGAGGCATCAAGCCTTTCTTTCTCTACTGAGCGTGGGGTCGGAGGCTTTGCGGGGAAGAAATCATGTGTAACTTTCTGCATTTTCTCTTGGGACTCGGAAGGATCCGATCCACTCGCCCGAGCCGAAACGTTATCTCTCAAGTTCACTCGCACAACATTTCTCCTCAACATCTTCTCGCCGAACTCGGGGACGATTATTTGAAGCGGTATGTCAATGCCGGGGAGCACAATACTTTGATTCTTGATAAACCAAAAGGAAGCTGGCTTCCTAAAGGTCGGGAATTTTACCCTCGGTTGCCACCCTCTCTTATTCCCACCTCCCTTATCTCCACCTTTCTTCGAAGCACCAGCCTCCTTGCTCGGCCCACCCGCTTCCTTCTCCTTCTTTTTGAGCTTGCCTGTATACGAAGGGATGTAATTCAGCAGTGTCGATGCGTCTCGGCAAGCTTGCGACCTCAAAATCTCGACGTGCTTCTTGACGGATTGAGAGTTCAAGGTCTTTGTGATGGCTCGATGATCTGCAAAAAGAAAAAATTCAACAAAAGCAACACAAACCAACGAAAGGAAAGTAGGAACGGCGAAATAAAAGAAAACAGATTGAGAGACCTTTAAAGTCCTTTGTCTTCGGCACTTGATATCTACGCATAGTTTGATCACCGAACTCGTAGTTACCATGTACCTCCACATAGAAATTGGCCTATTTGTCAGTGTCAGGCAACCCATCGACCAAAGGTTCCTTACCTCGGCGAGTCAAGAGATATCTACGTTCTGTTCGGCCATGCCGAGACATTAAGTAAATGTCAAAAAGATCAGCGATGGTAAACTCCAAATCGTGGATCTTCGTCATCACAATCCTAAAACTATTGATGGCAAAAAAGTGAGGGACAAGGCTAAACCGAGCCAGAAGCTCCCCAAGAAATGGATGAAGGGGAAACAGCAACCCAGCCTCATAGATGGCCATCAAGGGGACAGTGATATGCTCGGGTCTCAGCATACTTCCGTCTTTGATTTGATCGCTAGCCACGCGGCTAACGACCACGTTGTCAGGTATACCGTAGGTTCGGCAGAAGTCTTCATATTCCCTAGGTTCCCCACTGAAGTAATAAGCATGGGGACAAACCTGACCCGTCTCATAGAGGTCGACAACCTCGGTGTCCACGACTGGTGCGGCGTCACGTCTGGATTGTGCAGATGTTGAAGCCTCGGCTCCACAATGGAACCTAAACTCGGCCTCCGGCCCCCTCTGGGGTTCGGCCTCAGAATGCATAGATTAAGAGAACGTGATCTCGGGTTCGGTAAGGAACTCGTCACCACCGTAATCATGATCACGTTCGGCGTTGGAATCTTGAGAATCTTCTGACATGTTGGAAGCAACAAAAGAAATTTGGTGTCGGCTTTTACTCTTACCAGTGATTTCAAAAGCGCATGAAGCGCGCGCTATAGCGCGAAGTGCAGGTTTTGCGCTTCGAAGAATAGCCCTATAGCGGAAAGCATCAAGGCGCACGCTATGGCGCAAGGTGCAGAGGCGCACGCTTTTTGTCTTGGATCCAAAAATTGATCCGACGGTGCAGAAAACACATGCGATGGCGGCGATGCACTGAATAATTTTTGCTTTTAAGTCTGATTTAGCCTAATCGACCATATGATTCATACCCAGCTAGCAGAGCAGCTTCAGTCGTTTGAGATAGCAGCAGCTTTAGTCGATCCAGAGCAACTTTAGTGGATCGATCAGGGTTGCAACTTCAGTCGACAACAGCAGCTTCAAACGACGACGGTAACCTCTTCCTCTTCTCCTCGACTTCTTCTTTCTTCTTCTTCTTCTTTCTTCCTCTTCTTCTGGTGAATCTTCTTCTTCTTTCTTATCCTCCTCTTCTCCGCAACTCCTGGTCAATTTTTTTTCTCCTTTTTTTTCCCTCTTCTTTTTTTTCTTTGAACTCCTAGGCTGTGGATGACTTTATGGTAGTTTTTTCAGTCGGTCAGTTTTTTCATTTTTTTTTTTACGTGGCCAGTGGGCTGTGGATGTTTTTTTTTTTTTCCAGTTATATGTGTTTATGACTTTATCGTATTATTTGTACTTGTTAATTGTAGATGACATCTGAAAATTCTAATAAAAAGGACCCTAGTTGGAAGTATTGCGAAAAGGTTGGTCCACACAATAATACCAAGTTGAAATGTATTTTTTGGAACAAAGTGAAAAATGGGGGTGTGTCAAGAATCAAGCAACACCTTGCAGGAGGAGCTAAAAGGAATACGGCGGCATGTCGCCGATGCCCACCTGAGGTTAGAGAGGAGATGAGGGAGTTTATATGTAAAAGGGATGAAGCAAAGAGTCAAATTAAGTCTATACCAGATTTTGATGATGATTATGACCTGGACCTGGACGATGATATTATTGAATCCAATCCCTGTTCTAAGAAATCTTATACTCACAGAAGCACAACCTCCACATCTATTCATTCTAAGCCTAAGCAATCAAGAACCATAGGGCCTCTCGACACTTACTACACTCCTGAACCAGAGGTGGTGGTGGAAAATAGAAAAGCCAAGGGCAAACAGCCAAAAATTGATGAAAATGAACCATATAAGAAAATATTAAAAGACCGGACTCATCAGGCTATTGCAAGGTGGATATATGATTATGGGATACCTCTAAATGTTGTGAACAATGATAGTTTTGCGCCAATGATAGAGGCTATTGGGCATTACGGTCCGGTTTTGCCCCAACCAACTTATCGTCAAGTGCGAGTTCCTCTTCTAAAAAAAGAATAGAACATGTTAACAAGTTGATGGAGGAGCACAAAAAAGACCAGAAACAATATGGGTGTACGCTAATGAGTGATGGGTGGACTGATAGGAAAAATAGAACATTAATGAATCTTTTGGTGAATTCTCCGAGAGGGACCATGTTTTTGAAATCTGTGGATGCGTCTGGAATTGTAAAGGATGCAGAAATGATATATGAATTGCTTGATGGGTGGGTGGAGCATATTGGAGAAGCAAACGTGGTTCAAGTTATTACGGATAGTGCCGCGGCAAATGTGGCGGCAAGTGAGAATTTCAATTTGCTATTTGGTTGTATTACTTACTTGAAGTTATGAACAATTGAAATCACTTATTATTCTAATTTTAACTTCTAACACCACTTATTTATAACAATTACCAGAGAGGTTGTTGGAGGCAAACCGACCTCATTTGTTTTGGTCTTTGTGTGCTACCCATTGCTTGGACTTGATGTTAGAAGACATTTTCAAGTTACCAAATTTGAAGACAACTTGAGAAAGGGCAATAATGATGCATGGTTATATTTATAATTGACCCTCTTTGTTTAATATGATGAGGCAATTTACCTAAAGGAAGGAGCTTGTTAAGCCGGCAAAAACTCGATTTGCAACCGCTTTTTTGACTTTGCAAAGGGTTTATGAACAAAAGGGAAACTTAAGGAAGATGTTTACTTCAGAGAAGTGGACCAATAGCAAATGGGCAAAAGAGCAAAGAGGAAAACATGTAGAAAAAGTCATGTTGATGGCCTCCTTTTGGAGGAATGTGTTCCTTGCCCTCAAGTTCGCATCCCCACTTGTTAAGGTACTTAGATTGGTTGATGGAGAAGTCAAGCCTCCAATGGGATACATTTATGAGGCTATGGATCGGGCTAAAGAAACTATTGCAAATTGCTTCAATCAAAATAAGGAAATGTATGATAAGATCTATAAGATAATCGACAAGAGGTGGGAATCCCGATTGCATCGGCCTTTGCATGCAGCTGATTTTTACTTAAATTCTGAATTTTTTTACAAAGATCCAAAGGCTTGCAAAGTTCCAGAAGTCATTGGAGGCTTATACAAATGTACCACAAAGTTAATTCCCAATACTGCTACACAAGACCTTATTTGTGTCAACTTGATGAAATATGAGAGAGTTGAAGGACTCTTCGGTAACCCAATTGCAAAGAGGCAAAGAAATACAAGGGCACCAGGTATCACCATGTTCACCTAGTAACTAATTTAAATCCTAAGAGTTGCACTTTAAGAATGTTTTCCAATATCAATATGCTATGGTGTACAACTGACTGGTGGGCCTCATTTGGTCATGACACTCCCGACTTGCAAAAATTTGCCGTCAAAGTTCTTAGCCTTACTTGTAGTTCCTCAGGATGCGAGCGTAATTGGAGTGTCTTTGAGCATGTGAGTATATGACAATCAAGTTCATTCATTGACTTCCTTTAGTTATGTATGATCATGAATTTAAGTCCCTTGTATAATTAATTGTTAATGTAGATTCACAAAAAAAAAGAAGAAAAAGGAATAGACTAGCTCAAAAGAATCTCATTGATTTGGTATTTGTTAAGTACAATAGAGCATTGAGACGCCGATACCTCAAATGTGATCGCATTGATCCCATATCCTTAAAAGATATTGATGAGAGCAATGAATGGTTGGTTGGGAAGATGGAGGAAGAAGTTGTGTTTGAGGGTGATGATTTGAATTGGGATGATGTTGCTTTAGCTTCTGGAGTTGAAGAACCAAGGAAAACAACTAGAGCATCAAGTTCAAAGTCAACAAACTCAACACCTATCGCGAAAATAGCAAAACCAACTCCAAAGGCTAAGGCTTCAAGAGGAAAGACATCTCTTATAGATGAGGAGAATGAAGAGGGAGAATGAGAGACGGATGATGATAAGGAGGAAGATGTGGAAGGATATAAATCAGAATCATCAGATGATGATGATGAAATTGAAGATGAAATTCTTGGTTCTGAGAATGATGATTAATGTCTATGTATGCCTCTAGATTTTATTGCCTTTAATCCTTTTGTTATGTCTCTAAGGCTAAACATTATTATCTTAGCTTTTCATGGATGATATGTTATGTTTAGTGTTTGGTACTTTCGTTTAACCATTGACATGTTATGTTTTATGACATTTGAAAGTTTTACAAGTGTTTGTTTGTGTTGAAAAATTGTTCTAATAAAATTTGCCTCGTTACAAAGAATTTTTTTTTTTTGCGCTTCGCGTCAATAAGGCGCACGCCACGCCTTGCGCTAAAGCCCCAGGGGACCGTTGCGCCTTTTGCCATTTAAAACACTGACTCCTACTCAATAGCTCTCGGATCAGCGAACTACTGGATTCATCTCCCGAGCTTTCAGAGTCAGAAGAAATCACTATCACTGGGTGAGCCAGACCTAACAAAGCGAGAATAGAAAAAATGATAAAAACCTCGTCGTCGGCTAAAAGGCTAAGGAGTTTGTTACGTTCGGCTATCCTACTAGCCCACCCTAGCTTACACTAATGACGTAGGCTCAGGAGACTTCATACGTTCGGGTCTTCAGGTTCGGCATCATTAGTGTCAAAACCAACCAACCGTGAAGTTGGGGCTCGAAAGAACAGTTTGAAGACAAAGATGAACATTACTATTCATCTCCGCCTTCGTACTGTTCACACAGAGCAAAAACCACCACAAAACCCAGGAAAACGATGAAAAACGGTGTAAAAATTGTAGAAAAATGAAGAGCAACAAGGATCGAACACAAACCTGAAGTTTTCTGAGAAATCTGACGGTGGATCGACGAGAAATCAAGGCAGGAAGGCGAAGAGATGGAAGCAAGAGCTCTGGCTATGGAGTTCAAGCGAGAGAGAGTTCGTAACGTTTCTCTCTCCTCTCCTCACCCTTTATATAGAGGAAGGGTTAGGGTTTCAAGTTTCATGCCCATTATTACACCACCGAACACGTGTCTTCGACAGGACAATGGAGCAGAACCCCAGCACGTGCCAAACGTCCTTTCATCTGTCGTGCCCAAGCAGGAGATAACACCTGGCGTTCACTCATTGGGGCTCAATTCTGGCAGATGATCTTTCTTCGAATAGATCCGAGACACAGAAGCTCAGCCAAACCGCGGCCACGTCCATAATCAATTAAGATCAGCAATCTCTTAGGTTCAGCCAAGTATACTTTCAATCTCCGCCAAGCAGTCAACGTCGGCGAAGATTGAGGGGCTATTGTAGTAGGCCGAACATGACGACCCAACCCCACATTCGAGAAGCCGGGACGAAGGTTGGGGTTAAGAAGGTTAGCCGAACTTAATCCCAGGCTCAGCTCTAACCAAAGCTCAGCGGTAAGCAATGACTCACTCATCTGGCGGCTAGCTCTAAGGGGAGCCTTTAGGCTCGGCCACCTTCAAGACAGACGATTCAGTCAGCTGCCCCTCCTTACGAGTCATTTATCCCTGAGCTCAGCTGAGAGAGAGGCTCGGCTAATCGTATTGCCATGTGTCTCTCCATGCGTTGAAGTGGTTACGCCAAGGGATAATGATGAGCGCACATAGGGGGCGCCACCTCACACCAAAACGGTTATCAGATCTTATTGGTGACATCACCATGACGTTAGCCGGCCCGTGCAAGGCACACACCCGTACTTTGAGAGCAAGTCAAAGAGGCTCTATAAATATCAAAGGATAATAGCCCTAAGAGGTACACACATACATACACCCTAAACTCTAGTCACTTACTTGGCTCTCTGCACATTCTCATCCTCTTGCCAAAGGGCCTTGCCGGGCAACCCCGACCAAGTCTTAGTCGTGCGTTCATTGTGCAGGTTAAAGCGATAAGGCTAGGAAACCCACGAACCAATGGAGGAGGAACTCATATCAAGGATCACAGGCCATACACAAGCACAAACGCTCAAGATAAATTTAACTTCACCTGATGAAAATTCCACAATCTTGAATCTTGAATGTATTTCATATAGGCATTGCAAGCTGGTTTCAAAATTGCAACAAAACAAACCAAGTAGCAAAAACTTAAACATTTGAATCCATTTTCAACATGAACAGAGGGAATATAGCACAAAAATCCCAAAGAACTATGAAAATCAATCTTCAGACTTGTATTCCGATTCTAGTGCTTGTGGACCTGTTCTCCTACGAATACAGCACATAAATCCCATAGAATGAAGAAAATCAATCTTCACTCTTGTATGGGAGTATTAGTGCTTATGATTCTATTTAACTGAGATACGACCAAAAGTTTATTCACTTGGAAAATCTACAAGATGGGCATGTTGAGTGCTTTTAAAACGTCCTTGAACTCAAAGTCTCGAGTCTCTCTATTGAACCGTTCAACAAGTTTGTACCTGTTATCATTCAAGTAGAAAGATTGCATTGTCTCCAAAAGCCATTGTGCCTCCGAGTCACTGATCTTGCTTGTGAACACGACATCCCCCCGAATAAGCACCAAGTCCTTTTCTGCAAATTCTGTGTAGTAAGAAACAGTGAAATAGGGAGCAGCTTGGGTCCCTCTTGCTTTGTAATCTTCAAGACCAATGAAAAGCACATGTGGCATCTGCACTACAAAAAAGCATAAATTATATAGGTGACGGAAAACAATACAGTAGTAGTTCAAAACAAACATACGTTCAAATAAATTACAACTGTGAATAAAGATAAAGAAGTCATCTCTTGAATTGACAAATATCCCTGCATATTATGCCATGTAAATCAAGTGTGAATCTAGAAATCAACAAAGAAAGGAAAAGAAAGTGGAACTATGTAATATTGAAGAAAACAAATATTATACTATTGCGTGAAGGGTTTCTCTTTTAGAAAGGCGGGAAGCCTCCATATGAAAATTGATGTAGCAACTTCCAACAATTAAGTGTACGGTTGAAGAAACGAAATCATTAGAGACCAACCTTGAGCAAACATTGTTGTATACCCACTTCCTCTCCACAAAGGAATCACGAAATACCGGCTATAAGAAAAAGAGAAGTTAGAACAAGAAAGTACAAGGAGAAAACACTTATCTAAAAGAAAATTCAGGTAATGGCATACCAATTTGTCGCTCTTTGCTCCAGCAGATGATACAATTTTGCTTTCATGAAAGTGCCAATGTGACCTTTTCCCAAGTGATACTGATGTGACAAATGCCGCCCCAAAAGAATAGACATAAATGAGTTGATTATCCGAGGTAATGATTAAATCTCAGTCATCGAATATATTAAGCAGAACCGCTTCCACAAATCAAGCTAATATGATCCATTGACGGTGACAAGATTAATATGAATGTGCAATTTGTTTTTAATTTTTTGGGAGGTAAATATGTTATTATTTAAAAGTTTTGGGTTAAAACGTATTTAAACCTATTCTAAAACATAACATATATCGACCGATTAAAGTTTCAAAACCCTACATTGGCAGCTCCTCTCCTTCCTCTAACGATCGACAACCCTCTCTCCTTCTCTCTCAGGATCGACAGACCTCTCTCCTCTCTCAGAGATGCGACAACAGCTCCTCTCTCACTCTCGCAAGATTTCTCTCTCTCTCTATCTCTCTCTCTCTCTCTCTCTCTCTCTCTGTATATGTATATGTGTGTGTATTTGATGTCTTCTCTCTCACTCTCTCTCTCTTTTGGTATAGATATGGTCCACTGGTATGTGTATATATATGTAGTATACTTGGGTTTTTTTTTTTTAACGGCACTGCAATGTATGTATCAATTTAATTATATCATTCATATAGGCATGTCTTCCTCAACTGGTGCTAGTAGCACACCCAATGTCGGGGACAAGGCAGCACGAGTAGCACTTTGGAAATTCGTAACTAAATTGAAAAATTACCTGGAAGAGGAGGAAATTTCAAATGGAAGTGCCACTTTTGCAACGTAACAAAAAATGGGTCATACATAAGGGTGAAAGCTCACTTGTTGAAAATTGAAGGTGACGGGGCAGGGCCGTGTTCTATGGTAACAAGTAAAGATACTTTGTCATTTATTGGAAGAGGAGGAAGAGAATATGTGTGCGTGTGTATATATTATAAATAAATATACTCATGGCGTGTTACCGTATTCCCATTTTTTTAAAATAACCGTGTCTGTGTCTTTACCATTTCATCATGGTAAAGGGATAGAAGTTTTCGCAATATAGATTAACAGCGGAGAAAATTTCAGAGGAGTTAAAGGGTAAATTCCGCAGGTGTAATCAAAGTATGAAGAAATGATTTCAAAATATTAGCATCATTTCTTTGTTCCTGTTTAACTTCGTCAACTCCTTTCTCTACGTGGAACGAAACTGGCACCTTATGATCAGAAGTTTGTAATCTCATTTGTCTATGGTAGTAACAACTACTACTTGTAAAACAGTACTTCCATTCAGGATATCCGGTTTTTAGCATGTTCCAATGCATTTGAGAAATCCTAGCATCTCTCAAACGAGTACTAACATGCATCATTTCCAACTAAAGCAGTAATAAAAGCTACAGCTTTTAATCATTCCATTGCAGATTTTTCTTAATTGCCTCTGGGCATGAGGTGAAGTAGTTACAGAAAGCATGGATAATAGCCGTTACTTTGAAAAAGGTAATATTGCCCAAGACATTTGTTATTTATGCTCTCACCCACAAACTCCATTTGAGGAATATATGTTATCAATTGGGAGATCCCTCTAACTTCATTTCTCTCTCTGTGTCTGAGATAACTTTTTTTTCTTCAAGCTCCTTTGGTCCCATGCCAGCACACTAGCTGACTTGCTATCTACTACTAAGAAGCACGGATACGGATACGGGAAACAGACACGATCACGACACAGATAACTGGACACGTGATTTTTTCAAAAACTAGACACGGACACATTGGAGGAGATGTTACATATATACATACACACACACACATAAATTCAATAATATGTAAAGAAAACTTATTTTTTCCCAAATTAAATATGAAAAGTCCAATGAAAAAATGGGAACAGTAGATTGTATTTCCATTGTTAAGTTATTTGATATTGGCTTTAAATTTGGTTCATATCTCAAATAGTACATTGTTACTCCATTTCAACTTTTAAAAATTCCAAAACGTGTTCGATAAGTGTCCAGTACGTGTCGGGTACGTATAGGAGCGTGTCCACAATGTGTCCGACTCAGAAAAAAATAATTACATATTCGGACACATAATTTCACATGTCCGACACGGATACGGATGGCCTGTAAACGTGTATGTGCTTCGTAGATCTACCATCTTCAATTCCTGTAAGTGTTGATAATTGTGAAAACACTTCTTCCAGTCTTTTGATGCACCTATTTATCAAACATAAATCTACACATCACTCGCTCTTGCTGTCAGATCACCTCATCTCGTCCCTTCCATCTCCTTCGGTCCCATGCCAGCTCAATTTCTACCACACTAGCTGACTTTTAATCTATCATCTCCAATTCCAATGACTGTTAACACTTGTGAAAACAACTCTGGTCTTTCCGATGGACCTATTAGGCAAACATAAATCTAAGCAACACATGCACTATGCAAAACCAATCCTATAAACCACAAGTACAACACAATTTAACTGGGTCAGCTGAATAAGAATCACAAGCAAAAGTTAGGAGAAATTACATCATCCCAAATGGCAATGAGGTCCTCAACTGGTCGATCCTTCGTCCTCTCAAGGGCAATAATTGAATTCAGTGGCTTATGTTGCAAAGGCGTGAAACCGGCAGCAAATCTCGATGTTCTACAGAAACCGAGTGAACCCCATGTTACTAAATCACCAGGAATAGAATGCTTTTGTGATTTCTGGAGTTCTTGCTGTGAGTAGGTAGTGAAAGACTGTCTTGGGACATCACAAGGACACGAAGCATTGCCTAACAAAGTTGCCACAGAAGACAATACCCTCCTTGAGGAGACTCTTGTTGTTTGCTGCATTCTGTATGATCTAAAAACAAGGATAAGAAAAATCTGAGTTTTGCAAAGCAAGCCAATTACCCAACTTCACCCAATCAAAACTCCTATTCTCAAAGAAGCAAAGAAAAAGTCATGCTTTCATGAAAGATCTTTAACTAATTTACATGAAAAGACCCATAAATTCAATTTAATCCTATATTCACACATGTCAAAATCCTAGCAAAGATCTAACCTGGCTTTGGTAGGAACTATTTGAATCACTTAGTGAACAAATTCATGTGGTTCTCCCAAAATTAGATAAAGGCATTTCATATATGTCTTTCTAATTAGATGAAGGCTTTTCTATTAAAGACGTCACTGAATTCAATTAGACTTAAATGTAAATGAACCGCACTATGTAGCCTATTCATAGAAGATTGACCCCCAAAAAATAGCATATCCAAGCTATAGAACAGGTTAAAAGGCCGAGTGGGTATTTAATAGAGAGCTTCTTATAAGTTATAAGTAGGGACACAGCCAATCAGAGACGGAATCAGGATTTTACCCTAGCAGTGACGAAATGTAAAATAAAAAAATAAAAAGACGCATTACAATATTAATAGTCATCGGCTCCAGAAAAAATTAAAATAGCATAATAAAAACTATAGTAAATGATGCTTGTCATTTGCCATGGAGTACAAAAAAAAAAAAAAAAAAAGGCTAACTTTTATTTTGGGCATCGATAATGCAACTCCCCAAATTTATAATATCACTCCTCAGATCCCTATGTGGATTCCCAAATTGATAACCGCACTACCTTTTGGGAGTGGCATTATAAATGGGGAGTGGCATTATAATTAAATTCCCTTAGTTTTTTGGGTTAAGTTGTTTTAAGGTTAGGGAAAATGACGGCCCAGGATGTGTTTTGATAATTAATACCCGTCAAGGACATGTTGAGAACATTTGAGAACATTTGTTAATACTGAAAATGTCCTTGGAGGGTATTAATTATCAAACACGTCCTTGGCCGTCATTTTCCCTTAAGGTTAGAGTGTGGAATTTTTTTTCTTAATTATACATCATCATTTATACTATTTCACTTTGGCCCATTGAATTTAGTTTTGGAATACTTTTTTGGGTCTCCTTTTTTTTTTAAAAAATTATAAGATTTATGACTAGTATATAATAAAAAATAAGGAAAAAAACCTAATAGTGGTGAGACTATATAAGTTGGGGTTAAATTTTTTTTTTTACAAATAATAATTGTATTTTCTAAAATTCTTGTCGTGGCGGTTGTCGCCACTAGACTCCCTGTTTCCATCCTTGGAGCCAATGTTTTAATCTAGGGGTGGCAACCAAATTTAGGCTGTTGACAATGAGAGCTGTTGCACGCCACTGGAATCCGACCTCCTATTTGAGCCTAAAGTACTATGTTTTCTCAAATTTGTAAATAAGGTCAATAACAATGTTAAAACCTTCATACAGGGTAATATAAGATTTTGTAACTCTACAAGTTATGTAACACCATCCCTAAATTATCTACTCTGATAGCTGTTTTAAACCAAAAGAATTGTGACCGAACCTCAGTTCACCCAAGGAGCCATTATTAGGGTACCCTGCTTCCCAGTCTGGAATTCGTTAACATTGAAGGGTTACTATTTAATTTTCTACTGTGAAAAGTCTAGAGGAAGCGGACGCATATAGTTTGTCCGCAAACGGTAAAAAGAATATTGGAGTAAGGGAGTATTTGCATCCAGAAATCAGCTTCTCTGCAGGCCCATTTTTTGGGTCGTCGAAAAGGTATGCGGGCACATGCAAACTGCTCCGTGCAGTCCCAAACAGGACTGCGGAGAAGTTGATTCCTTAGCATCCTTGTATACAAGCCTTCTTAACCTATGAATTAAGCTCCTTTAAAAAAAATCTTGGAATTAAGCTCATGGTCAAATGGGTAGAGGGCCGTCACAGGGTAGAAGCCTAGAACACAAAAAATGCCAAGAAGAAGGCCCCCGTAAGAGAATGTACTACCGCATCTGCATTAAATTAGCAAACAGCAAACAGCGAGCTGTCTCCATTCTAGCAAACAGCAAACAGAGAGAGAGAGAGAGAGAGAGAGAGAGAGAGAGAGAGAGAGAGAGAGAGAGGGTACCTGCTCGATTATGGCTTGGTTCTTTTTTGTTTGCGAATTGCGATGAAGTTTGAAGTTTGAACTGAATTTTGGCCTGGTTCTGATCGAGTGGAAATGGGGTGTACTGTATGTGGCAGAGTTTTTTTGTCGATTTATGCGTTTCCAAATAACTATTTGTCAAAATATACGTTTTTTCAAACTATTTTAAAAAATAGTTCAAAACGCACATTCAATGTGCATCACGCATATCGGATGTGCATTATCCGCGCTGGCATATGCGAACCGGAACAGCTGGATATCCAGCGTGTATCACGCATATCCAATGTGCATGATGCATATTCCATATGCGTGATGCATATTCGATAGGCGTCAGGGTTTAAAATCAGATCAGATTGCAAAAGTGTATGCGTCTCACATACACTGTCTCCATTCTTGCGATCTACGATTGTCGTACTATACGTTCACCGCCATTCGTCGTTCGCCTCTCTCCGATCTCCGACGTCGCCGTTCATCATTCTCTCCTCCCTCTCATTGTAAGTCCCTCTCTCTCTCTCTCCGTAGGTATGTATATATGTATGTATCTCTCTCTCTCTCTCTCCTCTCATAGGCACGTAGGTATGTATAGATGTATGTATCTCTCTCTCTCTCCTCATAGGCATGTGTTCAACTGCTTGAATGAAAGCTTCATTTACCTCTCCCATGGCTGTAAAAATACTTTTGGCTAACCCTAGGAAAAGTTTGTTTTCTAGGGCTCCGTTTGTTTCAACTTAAAATCTTTTACGTAGAAAAATATTTTCCTGAAAAATCTTTTACTTGGAAAACAATTACCGCACTTTGATTTTTTGGTGTTTGGCTATATCGATCAAAAATATTTGTCCTCCATTTTTGGATTCGGGCAACAAGCAGGGAGACTTAAGGGGTTATGATGAATTGGTGCTTGAGAAACCCATGCTCTCTGTCTTTTTCTCTGATTAGAGAAAATGAAATTATACACATATGCATAATGGGTAAGAAATGGAGGATCGGATAGGAATTGACTCAAGTGGGGAGAGAGAGCCTCTTGTAATCTGTTGGAAGTTGAGCGAGACAGTGGAAACTTGAGATCGGGAGGGCTGGAGGGGTTTGTAAAATAATTTACCGAGATTCATCTGGTAAGTTGTTTTTGGTGATTTGAGTGAAAATGTTTGACAATAAAAATATTTTACCTAGTTTATAAGCAACCAAACAAAGGAAAATGAGGAAAATATTTTACCGGAAAAACTATTTTACATTGAAACAAATGGAGCCTAGGTGTAAAAATGAGGCTAGTGGTGACACAATTATGTCATGTGAGTGTGAGGAAATAATTATGTTAAACTTGGAAATTTTTTATGACCATGTGTGATGAGGTTGCTAACGTAGGTAGCTTTGCTAGGATTCCTCTTTGGAAGTTTTGCTTGTGTTCGTCATGACTGGGAAATTGTTTGTTTGCTTTCTTTTCAGAATTAATACTCCCTCCATCCCTTATTTATAGTCCGGTATTCTATTTTGGGCTGTCCCTTAATAAATGTCCATTTTGTAAAGTTAGTGGGTAAAAGTTGGTGAATTGTCTATTTTGTCCCTAAAAGTATATTCCATTTTAAAAAGTAAGTGAGTAAAAGTGTAATGGTAATGGGTAAGTAAGGAAAGTGGAGGAAAAAGTTAATGTGAAAGGTATAATGATGATGTCTTTTTAATAAGTTAGAATTACGAAGCATGACACTTAAAAAGGGACGGAGGGAGTATCAAATAGGACAAAACAAGGAAAGTTGAGTCCAAAACTAAAGTTATATATATAATTGGATTTTGGAATACGTAATAGCATATGTCAGCCGGTCCCATATATGGTGGTTTTGTCTTTCTATATTTTCTTGATTACACTCCACATCAATGTGTGATTATGCATAACCACAGCCACTAGGGTGGTGCAGTGAATAATGTGTTAAAAGTCTATCGATATCCGAGAAAAGTGTTTTGATATGTATGCCCCACATAATTAGCACATAGCAGTGAACCACCAAATTAGCATATCTATCACTTATATAGTATTGGTTTTGTCTTAGGAAGTCACATCGGATGCAAAATATTGATATTGGTGTAAGAGTCATGCTAAAAGAAGAACTCTCCCAAATAGCGTAAATCGTTGTGTTTTTTCGACGTACTTTGTGTGAAATAGTACGTGATTTGAAAGAGATAATGCTAAATTGATTTCTTTGTTTTTCCTAGAGGTTTTTTAGTTGATTTCTTCATATGATCAGGTGTATGTATGTCATTACTTGTACCATGTTTGGCTGTGAATTATCGTTAAATAGGGACATCTCAGTGAATCTTCCTTTGATTGACAAATGTGTATAAGTTACAGTATTTCACATATCTTTTCCGGTAGAGATGGCAATGGGACGAGTTGGAATCAAGGGAGTTGCTGGGAAATAATCGAGTCCCCATATCTGTACTAATTTTCACTAATTTTGTTCTTTACAAAAATAGAAACCAAGAAAATAAAGACCAAGTGATATATTATTGGGTACTAGCGAATTGCCCGTGCCTACGGCACTACCCATTCGATTGGAATTACCTTTTGAATTTCCATAGTAGCTCAAACACTAAATCGATTCACGAAAGAAATTACTTGAGAGAGATAATTTGATCAATCATAGCTAGAACTAAGTCAACTTCTCCACTAATTCATAGACCCCCCTTGCATGTGCATCAAAAATAACTGTGCTACTTGCGCAGATGTTTTTGCACATATTATGCATATACATTTTTGTGTAGCCTATATCGGAGTCCCACAAAATGATCCGAACAACTCATCTTTTTTAAAATATTTTTTGGAGGGTTCTTGTATGATTTCTGAGAAAGTCCTTACCGATATCCGTTGGAGCTGATTTTTTACAGAAACCCTCAAAAAAATATTTTAAAATGAGCGGTTCGGATCATTTTGTAGGACCTCGATATGGGCCCCACAAAAATGTATGTGCATGATGCATGCAAAAATATTTGTGTGGGAATCATTGCTGCATCAAAAACTCTTTCATAAAGATTTCTGAAATACCAAAAAAAAAATACACACAAATCAAACAGAAGAAATTACATCACAGAGAGAGAGGGGGAGGGGGGGGGGGGGGGCACTTTTGCCCTACGATTTTTGAGAAAGTTCTTATCGATATCCGTTAGAGCTGATTTTTTACAGGAACCCTCTAAAAAATATTTTCAAAAAGATGAGAGGTTTGGATAATTTTGTGGGACCCCGACAAGGGCCCCACAATAATGTATGTGCAAGATATGTGCAAAAATATATGTGGAAATCATTGCTGTATCAAAAACTCTTTCAAAAAGATTTCCGAAATACCCAAAAAAAATAAAAATACCCGAATCAAATAGAAGAAATGACATCACACACGAACACACATGTGAGAGAGAGAGAGAGAGAGAGAGAGAGAGAGAGGCGCTGTTCCGCTTAGATTTTTGGATTTTTTGAGCCTAACTTTTGTGGAATCAAAAAAGTATGAAATTATGACTTGTACTCAAATTTTTTTTAAATATCCAGTTTAAAGCCGACTTGGAGCTTTATCTTGTAATATTTTTTCGATTCCTCTCGTCGAGATAAATCAATAATCCAAAAAAAAAAAAAATATCCAAAAGCCCAAAAATTCCTTAGCAGAATCTGCCTAAAAAAACGCACGGTAGGGATTTGTAATTGAGATGGATTATGGAGGAACTTCATGTTCTCTAATGGCATTGGTGTAATAAATGCGGGGATGTGGGCACTTTAATTAAATGAGAAGAATGCCTCTCCACCATTAAATCAAATCAATCCCAACCCTTGGATCAACTTGTCTTGTGTGGAGGCCCACACTCTTGTGTTTTATTAGGTAGATTTTGCTCTTAATATATCAAAACAGTGAATGTCTATATGGATATATACAAACAAAAATATTAAAAAAGATAATAGGGGTTGCATCGAATTAAAATAGGGTGGGGAATACCCACTCGGACAGGGAGGTCAGAGGCAAGGGCAGGTCGGAGGTAATTGCCATCCCTACTACACAATCTTTTTTGCAGAGGTCTTCACTGCTCTACTTATATCAGGACCAAATCTAAGACTTCAATAAATCTTTAGCAAAATAACAGGAAAAAGAGAACAATTGGGTCTGCTAGATGGTATCAGAAAGAAACGAACGAAATAAGTAAAAGTACACAAGGTCGTTAAAAATGTTGAGAAAACAACCATGGAAATTAGTTTGGAATGAGTTTTTGAAAACATAAGATAGAAAACAATTTATGCAAAAGCCAGTTAAGTAGAAAATACTTGAAGACACTTTGTACCAATTCTCCAACAAACCACCAAATGAATACTTTTGCTTGGTTTTGACAAAAACAATACACTTAGTCGCAGCGGGGAACAACGCATCAAATTCATACTGTATGATAATAATTTTCGTACTTGCAGGTTATATAAATGAGACCCATATAAGCTCAATAGAACAATATGAGCTATTTAAGGGACAGGTATTTATTATTACTCGTAATTTACATTTTTTTTAGTAGAATGTGAAACAATATGAGCTCAATAGAACTTTATTGGCAGATTTTCTTTTCAAAGGAGGAGGTTCAGAATACGGTGAAGAAGTATAGCATGCAACAGAATAATGTGGTGAAGACATCAACATCATCACCGACTATGTTGGTGTACAAATGCAAGAACCCGGTCCCATGTCAGTGGCGACTAAGAGCAAGAAAGTGTAAGGATGCCGATGAGTGGATAATCAGTCGATACGCATGCAGGACCACACACTTGCGTTGCGGAGAGTGTAACCCAAGATCATCATAATCTTGACGCACGATTCATTTCTGAAATTATTGCCCCTATCGTGAAAAAAGACGCAAGCACGAAGGTGAAGGTCCTTCAAGCAATGATTTTAGATAGGCCAGAGGGATTCCAACCATCGTATGCGAAGACTTGAGCTGCGAAGCAAATGGCTATAGCAAGAATTTTTGGGAACTGGGATGAGTCGTACGCAGAAGTCGAAAGTTTCTTGGCCGCGGTGAAAGTTAAAAATCCAGGTACGGAGTACATCCTGTTGTCGAAAGATACAAACATACCAGGATGCCGCACATTCGATCGTCTTTTCTGGGCATTTAGGCCAGCCATCGAAGGGTTCAAATATTCCAGGCCTGTGATAAGCATTGATGGTACCTTCCTAACAGGAAAGTACAATGGTGTAATCTTGGGTGCTGTGAGTTAGGACGCAGAAAATCAAATACTCCCTATTGCATTTGCCATTGTGGAGAAGGAGGATGTTGATAATTGGGGGTGGTTCTTGTCATGCCTCAGACATTTTGTCACAAATCGAACAGAATTGTGTCTAATTTCAGACAGGCATACTGGTCTATTGTCGTACATCAAAGGAGATCCGCTTTGGAGACCCCCCATGCTTATCATCATTATTGTGCCCGTCACATTGGGGCAAACTATATGAGGAGGTTCAACAAAATTGTGGGCAACCAAGTAAAAGTTACGGCTATGGAAATCCAAAAACGAAAGTTTAAAGCACAGCTTGAAAAGACTAAAAAGTTCGGCGACAACAAAAAGGTCTACAAGGAACTAACAGAGGATTTGGTTTTAAAGAAATGGTCATTCGCGCATGATGGAGGTAGGCATTACAGATCGGAAACAACAAACATCTCAGAGAGCTTGAATGGGGTCCTAAAAGAAGCTAGGCACCTGCCAATAATGGGAACGGTTATGATGACATTCTACAAAAGCGTGAACTATTTCAATGACAGAGCCGTAGAAGCACGAAAAAAAATTGAGACGGGGGAAACTGGAGCACGTTTGCCATAAAAAAGTACAAACACTGGAGGAATAAGGCACCAAGACACCAGGTCATTGAGTTTGACCGCGTGGCACAAACTTACGAGGTGCAGACTCCAATGAATCGGACGAGCCCATAAAAAGGAAATCACAGGCATTCAGTTGACATGATCAATCGTACGTGCAGTTGCAACAAGTTTCAACAATGGAAGATGTCGTGCTCGCATGTGCTTGCGACGTGCATGTTCATGAAAACTTTCCCTTTCGAATACTTCAGCGATGTTTGGTCACTCAAATCAATTATACAAATGTATGCCTCTCAACCATTTAGGCCCCCGCGTGACAAGGCCTATTGGCCTGAAATCATTGGGCCAACCATCATTCCAGACCGAGAACGTATCCGGGGGAGAGGGCGACCCCAAATCACAAGGTTCAGGAACGAGATGGATTGGATTGAGCACCAACCATCACAGAGACAGTCATGCACATTGTGTGGACAAGAAGGACATAATCGAAGAAAATATTCCGGAAGCAGGGCAGAAGCGTCAAGTTTAGGAACGAATTTGTAATCGATAGTAGTAAGATATTTACATATGTATGGAGCTATGTTGTCTTGTACTTGTTTAAATTTCAAATCTTTATTTTTAAATTCGTAATTTGTAGTTTGTAACTTTCGAATATGTTTGTAATTTATGATTGTGGTCACATTATAGTTTACTTGTCTCATTGTTGCCAACAATTATTTGTTTTCAATGCCCATTAAAAATAATACTAATTGTTCCAAAAAATACATAACGGGCATATGCAAAATAGATATTATTTGTAATTAACACCTGCCACTTGACCATGTTGTCACATTAATCTAAAAAAAAATAATTACATGCTTAACGCCTTTTGTATATGCATTCTCGGATAACCATATCATCAACTAAGGGGGGTGCAAGTGCAACGTATCCCTGTTATATTCCACCGGTCGTTCAATAACTCCGTTTGCTGTGAGAACTCTCCACTCTTTGGGAGCCAAAAAAACGCATGGCACATTCATCAACATTGACACCTCTACGAGAACTCTCTCCATTTTCTTTTTTTTCTTCTAATGAAATCGTCAATCCATTTCGATACTTCAATGACTGTTGATCCATTCATACATACTCCCTCCGTTTCTTATTTATAGTCCGGTATTTCATTTTGGGCTATTCCTTAATAAGTGTCCATTTTGTAAAGTTAGTGGGTAAAAGTTGGTGAATTGTCTATTTTGTCCTTAAAAGTAGATTCCATTTTAAAAAGTAAGTGAGTAAGAGTGTAATGATGATGGGTAAGTAGGGAAAGTGGAGGAAAAAGTTGATGTAAAAGGTATAATGATGATGTCTTTTTAATAAGTTGGAATTACGAAGCAGGACACTTAAAAAGGGACGGAGGGAGTATAATGCATCACTCACATTCAATATGCATGACGCATATTGGATATGCATCACGCATATGGAATATGTATCATGCACATTGGATATGCGTGATACACGCTGGATATCCAGCTGGCCCGGCTCGCATATGCCAGCGCGGATAATGCACATCCGATATGCGTGATGCACATTGAATGTGCGTTTTGAACTATTTTTAAAAATAGTTTGAAAAAACGTATATTTTGACAAATAGTTACGTGGAAAGGCATAAGTCGACAAAAAACTCGTATGTGGCAACCCTGGAATTTGGTCCTTATCACAAATTACACCCACTAATTGTATTCTTTTCAATCCAGAGTCGAAAGACTTTTAATTTAACAAAAATGGCGACCCTCTGTGTATATAGTACTATATAGCTTAAAAAATAGCATATACTACTCAACTCCTTCAACGGAACTTGATGTAAATTGCAAGTTTCCGCTACCACACAGTATCATAACTAATCTGTGATCACTATGCACTTCATATAGACTGATTTCCACACTCATCCGTTTTGTTTTCACTGCATGAAGTTGCCAAAACACCTTTCTCATTATTCCAAATTGGCTTGTTTTGTTATTCAAATGAAATTATTTGTGTAAAAAGTTTAGGGACATTTTGATAATTTCATGTACTGCAGACAAAAAAAGGAGTGTGGTTAATAAAAAAAGATGTGCGAAAATCACTCCCTATACTAAAATAAATATATACTACTATAATTCAACTCGACCAACCTTATTTTAATAGACATCCATAACAAAGTCTGCTTGCGAATCATGCATTTCGCAAAAAGAATCCGTCTTTGTTTACAGGGATGAGTGGACTCGTAGTATCTAAACTTTTTGCGTTTCAATCTCTCTCTCTCTCTAGAAGCACACACTCTCTTTAGATACAAAACCAGTTAGGGCTTCTTCTTTTTTTTTTTTTTTTGGGGGGGGGAGGGCGCCTATCTCCCTCCTCCGCCGGGCTCTTGATCTTGCGTTAAACGTAGTAGATCTGTTCCTCGCTACTCCTTTTCCTCCGTTTTGCCTCTTCTTGGTCTGCCGATTGTCCACCGGTTTCTTTCCCTTGGCTAAAATCGAGTTTTTTTTCGATTTATTCGTTTTTAAATAACTATTTGTCAAAATATACATTTTTTCAAACTATTTTTAAAAATAGTTCAAAACGCACATTTCATGTGCATCACGCATATCGGATGTGCATTATCCGCGTTGGCATTTGCGAGACCGGCTAGTTGGATATGCGTGATGCATATTCCATAGGCGTTAGGGTTTAAAATTAGATTGCAAAAGTGTATGCGTCTCGCATACGCTGTACTGTCTCCATTCTCGCGATCTACGATCATCGTGCTGTACGTTCACCGCCGTTCGCCTCTCTCTGATCTCCGTCGCCGTTCGTCTCTCTCCGATCTCCGTCGCCGTTCGTCATTCCCTCCTCCTTCTGACTATAAGTCCCTCTTTCTCTCTCTCTCTCTCTCTCTCTCTCTCTCTCTCTCTCTCTCTCTCTCTATCTCTCTCTCTCTCTCTCCCCGTAGGCCTGTGTTCAACTGGTTGAATGAAAGCTTCATTTACCTCTCCCATGGCTGAGAATACTTTTGTCTAACCTTAGGAAATGTTTGTTTTCTAGGGCTCCGTTTGTTTCGACTTAAAATCTTTTACGTAGAAAAATATATTCCTGAAAAATCTTTTAGTTGGAAAACAATTACCACACTTTGATTTTTTGGTGTTTGGCTATATCGATAAAAAATATTTGTCCTCCATTTTCGGATTCGGGCAACAAGCAGGGAGACTTAAGAGGTTATGATGAATTGGTGCTTGAGAAACCCATGCTCTCTGTCTTTTTCTCTGATTAGAGAAAAGGAAATTAGACACATGTGCATAATGGGTAAGAAATGGACGATCGGATAGGAATTGACTCAAGTGGGGAGAGAGAGAGAGCCTCTTGTAATCTGTTGGAATTTGAGCAAGACAGTGGAAACTTGAGATCGGGAGGGCCGGAGGGGTTTGTAAAATAATTTACTGAGATTCATCCGGTAAGTTGTTTTTGGTGATTTGAGTGAAAATGTTTGACAATAACAATGTTTTACCCAGTTTATAAGCAACCCAACAAAGGAAAATGAGGAAAATATTTTATCGGAAAAAATATTTACATTGAAACAAACAGAGCCTAGGTGTAAAAATGAGGCTAGTGGTGACACAGTTATATCATGTGAGTGTGAGGAAATAATTATGTTGAACCTGGAAATTTTTTGTGACCATGTGTGATGAGGTTGCTAACGTAGGTAGCTTTGTTAGGATTCCTCTTTGGAAGTTTTGCTTGTCTTTGTCATTACTGGGAAATTGTTTGTTTGCTTTCTTTTAAGAATTAATATCAAACGGAACAAAACAAGGCAAGTTGAGTCCAAAACTAAAGTTACATATATATTTGGATTTTGGAATACGTAATAGCATATGTCAGCTGGTCCCATATATGGTGGTTTTGCCTTTCTATATTTTCTTGATTACACTCCACATCAATGTGTGAATATGCATAACCACAGCCACTAGGGCGGTGCAGTAAATAATGTGTTAAAAGTCTATCGATATCCGAAAAAAGTGTTTTGATATGTATGCACCGCATAATTAGCACATAACAGTGAACCACCAAATTAGCATATCTATCACTTATATAGTGTTGGTTTTGTCTTATGAAGTCACATCGGATGCAAAATATTGATATTGGTGTAAGAGTCATGCTAAAAAAAGAACTCTCCCGAATAGCGTAAATCGTTTTGTGTTTTTTCGACGTACTTTGTGTGAAATAGTACGTGATTTGAAGGAGATAATGCTAAATTGATTTCTTTTCTTTGAGTTGAAACTGCATGTTAGAAGCAAGAAATAGGGTCTTGATTGCTGGAACATGATTTCTTAGTTGCTGAATCTGTTTTTTAGTGCTAAACTGTAACTGGTTGCTGAAATTGTGATATATAAGTGCTGAAAACTGCACTTTGGTGCAGTGCGTTGATGGATAAATGTTGAAAATTACTATTATGTGATGAAACAATAACTTTAAAGTTGCTAAACTGAAGTTACGTGCAGGAGTTTGGTGGTTAGGTGCTGAAAACTGATCATGTTGGCTTAGAATATGTCTGTAAGAGTTGGGATATGAGTTCTCATCTTCAAAACTGAAAATCAATTGTTATACTTGATTGAAATTGGTGTTTCGATCATTATATTTAGTTAAGGGAAGAGTATAAGCAAGCGATTGCTAGTATTTATTCTTATGAGTATCTCCATTTCTTAGTGTTGACATGTGTGGATACGTATGTTGAATGCTAGGTTCGGAGGCGACTACAAGCACCGTAGCTCCACGTAGGGAGTGACTGTGTTGGTTTTCTTTTTATTGGAGACGAGGTGAGTGTTCGATTCATAGATGTTCTTCAATTGGATTGAATTTGTGATATTGGATTGTGACTTCGTGTTGATGGGCAACAACGGCCAATGGCCGAACTTAGTGTCGTGCTCGTGACTTCGTGTCGATTAATTGGTTTTATGCAGAAATTATGACTTCATGTCCAGATAATGACTTCATGTCGGATTAAATGACTTTGTGTCGAACCAATGACTTCGTGTTGATAATTTGCTTAACGCATATTTATTTGTGATGCTAGATTTAATGTTTTCATTGAATACCATCCATGTCTCATTTACATTCCTGGAACTCGTTTTGGGTTCCAGTTTTGCAAGTATAGGTCAGTGTCCACTACAGGTCACGTTTTGCATTTTGTGACTCGCTCGAGGAGTGCGTCGTTGAGGCTTGTGGGAGTACGTAACTCTAGGCTCGTAGATGATGAAGGTCCTTGTTTAATTTTTTGGATAATAGTTGGTTACGTAAAGTTTATTTCTTGGCAGACTTTCGCTGTAATTTGTAAATGACAGTTATTTTGATATGTAAATAAAAAGTGCCTGTTGAACTTCAGTTTTTAGTTATTCTTGGAATTGCTAGTAGTTGGTTGTCGTTGGATTGTTGTCGCGTGTTGTATCGAGATAGGCTAATGAAGTGTTATTCCGGAATGGGGCGTGTCAAAATGTTGGCAGCATATATTACAATCCTGTTATAGTTTTGTTGTTCCTTTTCGTGAGCTGTCTTTACGAATAATGATTTTAAATGTGAAGTAGGAAATCTGTAACTTTGTGTATCTCATAAAATGGAAAAACAACCATTATTAATTCCATGGAATACTTGGTCCTCCTTAACTGAGGGATATGCCAATGGTGCTCATTTTGCAGTTGGTTGTTGCCGGGCATATGTACGTCCAACTCGCTCATTTTCCTAAAACCAAGTTTTGCTTCTCTACATATGTACATCCATTTCCTTTTTCCTAAAATCAAAAGTTTATGTGAATATGCCTCCATGTTAAAAAAATATCTTCTTCTTGGTGGCGATGCAAGCTTAGAAAACCAAAATTGTATTTTTAAAAACTACAATTTTAAAAAGAACAGACTATGCTTGGTGGTTTTGTTACAAAACAAATAACTCGTTCTCACCGTCTTTGATTATTTAAAAAATTGTACTTTGTTATGTTTCATATTATAACCAACATTTTTAAGACATTTTTTTTTAATTCGGACACTTTAGTTTTTACTATTTGGAACAAAAAAGAAGTGGAGTAAAGAAGTTAAGAATAGGATAAGGTCAAGAATACACAACCCATGATGCATATAGGATAAATCTGATGCAAAGCTGTTGGAAAGTGCGTTATTGAATTGAACAGTAGTAAGTCTGATTCAAAGTTGTAGTAGTATGTCTGATTCAAAGCTGTCGGATTCCCCTGCCATTGCAGTAGGGAGCCAGAAATATTGCCTCATGCACATAGTATTCAAAGCTGGTAAATTCTACTGTCATGGGGGGGGGGGGGGGGGGGGGGGGGGGTGCAGATTTATTGCGTCGTGCACACATCATATGCATCATGCACATGGTATGTGCATTATGCAGTTGTTGTATAATAAGGGGTCCTCTCCTCCAGTAATCAGAATCCGATATTTATTTCCATTATCGGTTTATACACTCACAAAAAGATGACCAGTTCTTGTAATGAACGTATAATATGTGTACATGTCGGTGGTCAGGTAGTCCAGCAACCAAACGGTCCGTCGTACGCGGAGGGTACTGTTCTATTATTATCAATACCGCGTGGGATAACTCTCACAAATTTGAGGCAATTTATTACTAATGCAGGAAGATTGCGGAGTACGGTGATGAAAATAACATATGCCTATCCAACTCTTAGCTTCCCCCACACAATGTATACATACGTTGGGGTTGAAGTCGTTGACGATATTGGCGTCAATATAATATTTGATGTTGCTGACGGCATATCCGGTTACACCCCCACTCTATACGCGGAAGTTCTTGACGATAATAATTTCAGACAAGAAGTCGAGGGATCACAATGCAATAGTCTCCTTATCCATCGTTCTACTCAGAGGTCTCATAGGCCGCATGAAAGAGATCATTCTAAACAACAATATTTAGACGACGACACATGCTTTGCATATGACATGCATGACGATTCCACCATCTTGAAGCAACACAACGACTACGTGGAACACGACAGCGCATTTGACAATAATCTTGGAGATGACGATGAGGTCTCACAAAGCTCCGAGGAGGATGTTGATGAGGGTTTAGAGGCTGAGGACCACGAAGAACACGAGATTCCTGAGTTTGAGCTGCCAAGTTCCATGTTCACCGATGACACATGGACGAACATCATGGACCCTAGTCCGCAAATGCCTACTAAGAGTCACGTCAGGTGGGATGGACATTGTCAGCTATTTAAGGGACATGTATTTATTATTACTCGTAATTTAAATGAAGTCATTTTTTTAGTAGAATGTGAAACAATATGAGCTCAATAAAACTTTATTGGCAGGTTTTCTTTTCAAAGGAGGAGGTTCAAAATACGGTGAAGAAGTATAGCATGCAACAGAATAATGTGGTGAAGACATCAGCATCGTCACCGACTATGTTGGTGTACAAATGCAAGAACCCGATCCCATGTCAGTGGCAACTAAGAGCAAGAAAGTGTAAGGATGCCGATGAGTGGATAATCAATCGATACGCAGGACCACACACTTGCGTTGCAGAGAGTGTAACCCAAGATCATCATAATCTTGACGCACGATTCATTTTTGAAATTATCGCCCCTATCGTGAAAAAAGACGCAAGTACGAAGGTGAAGGTCCTTCAACCAATGATTTTAGATAGGCCAAAGGGATTCCAACCATCGTATGCGAAGACTTGGGCTGCGAAGCAAATTGCTATAGCAAGAATTTTTGGGAACTGGGATGAGTCGTACGCAGAAGTCGAAAGTTTCTTGGCCGTGGTGAAAGTTAAAAATCCAGGTACAGAGTACATCCTGCTGTCGAAAGATACAAACATATCAGGATGCCGCATGTTCGATCGTCTTTTCTGGGCATTTGGGCCAGCCATCGAAGGGTTCAAACATTCCAAGCCTATGATAAGCATTGATGGTACCTTTCTAACAGGAAAGTACAAGGATGTAATCTTGGTTGCTATGAGTCAGGACGCAGAAAATCAAATACTCCCTATTGCATTAGCCATTGTGGAGAAGGAGGATGCTGATAATTAGGGGTGGTTCTTGTCATGCCTCAGACATTTTGTCACAAATCGAACAGAATTGTGTCTAATTTCAGACAGGTATACTAGTCTATTGTCGTACATCAAAGGAGATCCGCTTTGGAGACCCCCCCATGCTTATCATCGTTATTGTGCCCGTCACATTGGGGCAAACTATATGAGGAGGTTCAACAAAATTGTGGGTAACCAAGTAAAAGTTACAGCCATGGAAATCCAAAAACGAAAGTTTAAAGCTCAGCTTGAAAAGACTAAAAAGTTTGGCGATGAAGAAAAGGTCTACAAGGAACTAACGGAGGATTTGGTTTTAAAGAAATGGCCATTCGCGCATGATGGAGGTAAGCGTTACGGATAGGAAACAACAAACATCTCAGAGAGCTTGAATGGGGCCCTAAAAGAAGCTAGGCACTTGCCAATAATGGGAACGGTTATGATGACATTCTACAAAAGCGTTAACTATTTCAATGACAGAGTCGTAGAAGCACGAAAAAAAATTGAGACGGGGGAAACTGGAGCACGTTTGCCATAAAAAAGTACAAACACTGGAGGAATAAGGCATCAAGACACCAGGTCATTGAATTTGACCGCGCGGCACAAACTTATGAGGTGCAGACTCCAATGAATCGAACGAGCCCATAGAAAGGAAATCACAGGCATTCAGTTGACATGACCAATCGTACGTGCAATTGCAACAAGTTTCAACAATGGAAGATGTCGTGCTCGCATGTGCTTAATTGCGACGTGCATGTTCATGAAAACTTCCCCTTTTGAATACTTCAGCGATGTTTGGTCACTCAAATCAATTATACAAATGTATGCCTCTCAACCATTTAGGCCCCCGCGTGACAAGGCATATTGGCCTAAAATCATTGGGCCAACCATCATTCCAGACCGAGAACGTATCTGGGGGCGAGGGCGACCCCAAATCACACGGTTTAGGAACGAGATGGATTGGATTGAGCACCAACCATCACAAAGACAGTCATGCACATTGTGTGGACAAGAAGGACATAATCGAAGAAAATGTTCCGAAAGTAGGGCAGAAGTGTCAAGTTCAAGAACGAATTTGTAATCGGTAGTAGTAAGATATTTACATATGTATGGAGCTATGTTGTCTTGTACTTGTTTTAATTTGAAATCTTTGTTTTTAAATTCGTAATTTGTAGTTTGTAACTTTCGAGTATGTTTGTAATTTATGATTGTGGTCACACTATAGTTTACTTGTCTCATTGTTGCCAACAATTATCTGTTTTCAATGCCTATTAAAAATAATACTAATTGTTCCAAAAAATACATAACGGGCATATGCAAAATAGTTATTATTAGTAATTAACACCTGCCACTTGGCCATGTTGTCACATCAATTTAAAAATAATAATTACATGGTTAACGCCTTTTGTATATGCGTGCTCGTATAACCATATCATCAAGTAAAGGGGGTGCAGGTGCAACGTATCCCCTGTTATATTCCACCGGTCGTTCAATAACTCTGTTTGCTGTGAGAACTCTCACCACTCTTTGGGAGCCAAAAATGCATGTCCCATTCATCAACATTGATACCTCTACGAGAACTCTCTCCATTTTCTTTTCTTTTTTCTGAATGAAATCATCGATCCATTTCGATACTTCAATGACTGTCGAAATGGATATATAACGCATCACTCACATTCAATATGCATGACGCATATTGGATATGCATCACGCATATGACGTATGCATGATACACGTTGGATATCAAGCTAGCTCAGCTCGCATATGCTAGCGTGGATAATGCACATCCGATATTCGTGATGCACATGGAATGTGCGTTTTGAACTATTCTTAAAAATAGTTTGAAAAACGTATATTTTGGCAAATAGTTACGGGGAAACGAATAAATCGACCAAAAAACTCAGCTAAAATCAGGAGGCTTAACGGCGATGTATGGCTTGGCGGCTGGTGGTGGTGAGGATCGTGAGGCCTCACACCATTTATTACTCCTAAGAATATTCGGTTTCGCTTAACAGCAAAGGGAGGCCTCAAGACTGGCGTTCGGCGTGGCCGTTGACCAAGCCAGTTCTTTCGCTCAGAGCTTCATTGGGTGACCTTGTAGCGGTGGTGTGTGGCGGCGAACGGAGCCTCAATTGTCGGTGTTTTCAAACCGTTTGTGAGGGTCATTTTTTACGGGTCCTTGACAGTCATATATGGGATCCAAGAATGGGAGAGGCTCATGGCGGCGTTGCCATGGTCTTTAGGTCTGGTGGTTTGGGTGTGCGGTCCAGTTAGGTGGCAGTTTCGTTGGCGATTCGTGGCCTGGGTTGGTGGTCGACAGTGTGTAGCGGTGGAATGAGATCTAGTAGGTTAAGGTTTGGTTTTGGTTGGGATGGGCTTTAAATGTTGGATTTAGGCAGTTTCGGCCTCTGGTTTGTTTTTGGGCTTTGCCCACAGGCTTATTTGAGCTGTATTCAACGGATCTGGGCATTTGAGGCCCTTAGGTGTTTAGGGTTTTGTCCCACCAATACTATAGGGTTGACTCTTGTCACCCTTAGAAAAAGTGTAAGTCCGTCTCCCGCTCTTATTCTGTCAAGTGATCTCTATATTGGTGCCGTTGGGCATCGAACGATGGAAGCTAGCTACTTGCTTGCCCGCGACTATTCGTATCAGGTGTTTATCCAACCTTTGGTTGGCCCCCTCCCCTTTGAAATTGCAAAAAAATGACTATTTATCTCAGAGAAGTTTGCGAAAAATTGTTGGACACGACGTTTCATGTATTTTATATAAAGAATAATATTATGGTGTCTATCCTTATGGTGTCTCTGTTAAGTCTCTTGTGGTTTTATGTCATGTCTCTTATGGTTTCGGGTATGCCTCTTGTGGTATTATATTTCGTCATGTGTGGTTTCATGTTTGCCTCGTACGTTTTATAACGTGGAACCACAAGAGGAACAACATAAAATCACAAGAGAAAAGTGTGTTATGATAAGACGAATCCAGAAGAGGGGACTCATAACTCTTTATAGATGGATGATGCTATGGTGTCCCCAGTCATTTTGGGGACACCGTAATTTTTGGCATAACTTCACCATTATGAGCATAACTAAGACCCATTACAAGCATAACAGAACCTAAACAAGGCATAACCAAGGAATATCCAAAAAACCAACCAATGCACAACAAAACCCAACCAAGGCATAACAAACAAGTTATGCCTTGCTATGGTTCTGTTATGCTCATAATGGTTTTGGTTATGCTCATAATGGGTTTTGGTTATACTCATAATGGTTTTATTATGCCAAAAGTTACGGTGTCCCCAAAATGACCGGGGACACCAAAGTCATTCCCCTCTTTATAAGGTCACTCCTTACTCCATTCCCTCATAGGGCATATTGGGCCAGTATAGGTTTTCATGTAACCTTATTATTTGAGCCCCTCAAGAATGAATATTGCATTTTAGTTAGATGAATATTTTAGGGGTTTTTTTTTTTTTTTTCCATTTTAACTCAGTGAACATCGCATACATTTTTATTTTTCAAGGTTTTTAGTTGAGAGAAGTAATAATCTTTCTTTTCCTTCTCATTTTCATAGTGCAGTTATCTTATTTAGCCTTTTCTTTCTGCATGAGCTTCTTTTTTGGGCGAAAGCAAGAATTTCATTATATCATAACAACAGTTACAAGTTAAAATAAATACTACAAAAGACAAGACATGACTAAGTAAGCTCGTGATGATCAGTATCCTATCTTGAAGATTGAAAAAATATGCCGATCTCCTATATCTGAAACTGGATTAAAATCTACTAGGGCAATACAGTTAAGTCCTGTGCCATCTGAACAACTTTGAAGGGAACTTTTGAGATCCTACAAAAAGACAAATTAGATATCTCCTTTGAAATTTTAAACTATGACTCCATTTGTTTCAATGTAAAATATTTTTCATGTAAAATGTTTTTTTCAGAAAATAAATTTCAAACTTTTATTTTCCGGTGTTTAGTTGACACTTGAAAATATTTTCAGAAATCGACAAAATAGTGTAGAGAGAAAGAACGGGGGGAGGGGGGCGCTGAAACGATGGAGAAATATGAGAATATTGAAATTGAACGTGGGTCAGGACTGGCGATTGAGGAAACCGAGCAATGAGAATTGCAGTAGAAGGCAACTAGTTTATTTCGGAAAATAACTTACGAAAGATTTAAGAGTAAGTCATTTTCATCCAATTAATGAAAAATGTAATACATGTAAAATATTTTCTTCATTTTTTACACAATCAAACACCAAAAAATAGGTAAAACATTTTACTGAAAAATATTTAACAGAGCCTATATTTTCAAAGTGACCGTCAGAGCTGAGCACCCTCTTATCAGCAAGATGGAATTGAGACAATCAATATTGAGCAGACAACTTTAAAATCATGAAAAATAGACCATCTAATTAATTGCCATTAAGATAGATAGCCAAGAGCTCAGATTGCATGGGGCTAGCTACAGCTGAAGCAAGGTTATGAATTTCTGCTGTTAATGGAAACATTCGGTCGGATGACTGGCCACAAAACTCACAACCACAACAAAACTCACACCACTCCAAAAATAATCCTTTCTTCCAGGCTCCCATCAACATGCAGAGTAATTATCTTGAGGTTGTGGTGAACGGGTTGAATCACTCAAGTGAACCCACCGAAAAAAACCCACAAACATCGAAAGTGGACCGTTCAATCCAGACCGGAGAGGATTCATGTCCTCCTCCTATATAAAACTGTTTTTCTAAGAGCATCTCTATTGTAATAAGTAAATAAGCGTAGATAAGCAAATTTAACAACAATGCTCAAAAAACAGTACTCCACATTGTAATAAGCAAAGTTACAAGTCTTTTAGCAAATAATTAAATTCCACCCATTCTATAATCAAACTTAACAACTTTTACTAATAACCAAAACTCAATAACCAAACCCAATAACTCAAAAATACCAAACATTGGAATCGTTTCATCGAGACAAATAATTTGGTGTGGTCGGGTGCGTGATTGAAACTCGTTTGCGATTTGACATATGTGCATTGTTTATTGTGGGGTTTTTTTTTGTTAGGGATGCAAAAATAACCAACCAATGTGAAGGTAGAGGTTGTTAAATTTGATTATGAACAAAATGAATAATCAAATGCTGATGTGACATATTTTGATTATTTTCATTGCGGATGCTCTAATAGCCTTACTCTATCTAATAGCCTTACTCTATCCATCCATACATATAAACAAAGTAATCTGATCAATAACAAACTTGGCTCAACTTTCTGTGCAGTTTCAATGATTCCAAAAGGCTTTTGTTTTTCTCTTCGAGAATATAAATCGCAAATAAATGTGTTCATGTTTTTCTTCCTCTCTCTCTCTCACACACTCTCTCTCTCTCACTTTAATAGTACTCCATATCTCAGGCATTCACGGGTGTTGATTCTCCCTTTCTAATTTTCATGGTCACCAAGTGTCCACTTTTTAATGTAAAATTATCCTCCAGTAGTACAACTATTGGTCTCAAAGAAAGCTCCACTATTCTATTCTATACAGGGAAAAACTTATTTACGGAGGGGTTGTTTCCTATTCTATACAGGGAAAAACTTATTTACGGAGGGGTTGTGAAACAGTGAATTTTTTACAAAGGAGTCATGGTTTTACGAAACTCAGTCTTGCATGTTCAAAAGTATTTTGGACGATTCAAATTAAAAATAAGGTAGTACTAGTCAGAGAAATTTATTACCGATCAAAGTTTAAAAACATATTTCCACCATTAATTGCTAAGACGGACGGATGAGATTGCGTGCATCCGCGAATGACTTATTCTCCTCTATATATATATAGCTACCTATAACCAACAAACAAACAACATGGCTCTGTTTCTCGCTTCTAACTTTTCCCGTGTTTCCATCACTCTGCTCTTATACTTCTTCCTCCTTACCCTACGCACCTCCCACTGTATCCCCAATCTCACCAAAGCCAATCCCACCGCCACCCGCCAGCTCTCCCATGACTTCTACTCCAAGTCCTGCCCTCAGCTCGACCAGCTCGTCGGCTCCGTCACCGCCCAACAATTCAGGGAAGCACCGGTCTCCGGGCCGGCCACAATTCGCCTATTCTTCCATGACTGTTTCGTAGAAGTAATTCCCCCACAATTCACTCTGAACTCACTCTCTTCGAATGCTGGTTGGTGCACGTTAGCAGATCAGGGCATATCATGTGTACTAGTTTGTGCCTGCTACATTTTAGTCAATAAAGCTCGTAAATGGAAAAATGGATCACAATTTTTGTGCAGAGATTCTACATGCCACTTCCATTTTTAAACAACTATGTCACTAATTTGAAGTGTGTTTTTTTTTATAATCAGATGTCTGTGTCAACTTGTGTGCGTTTTGATTAATTACAAAGCGCCTTGAAGTTAACGTTCGGAAAAATCTCCATTGGCCCTGTGCTTGGAATGTTTATTCAATTAAATGCAAACGTTGTCGCATCATTCTGTATTTATTTTTCTGTATATAATTGAATTGAATTGATTAGTTTTCTATTTCTCTCATATACCTATAAATTAAATTAATGTTGGTGAAAATTAAAGGGGTGTGATGGGTCCATACTCATAAAGACAAGAGCAGGGAGCAAAGAATTGGCAGAGAGGGATGCGCAGGATAACAAGGACCTGGCAAAAGAGGCGTTTGATAGCATAATGAAGGCCAAGGAAGTGGTGGAGAGCAAGTGCCCTGGGGTTGTATCTTGTGCGGACATACTTGCAGTTGCAGCTAGAGATTTTGTTCACTTGGTAAGTAATAACCAAAGCCTCTTCTTAGTCACATAAATCTTTCAAAAACGGTCTCCGCTCTCGTTCTTAATATTCGTACTCACGACTTTTTTAATTAATTATTTAAGTTTTTTTAAAAGACATTTTCACACGTGCACTCGCGCTCCAACACCCGCACCCGACTGCTTACGATGTGACTTAGGTTACAATACATACACACCTAAAGGAGTGTATTTCATACTTCAAGTCACGAAAATTCACATCTCATCACAATATCTCATAAATTGGTAGTCGGACACCATAAATTTGTACTACTACTATATTAATAATAGTGAATGCCTGTGCCTGAAGGCACGACGCAATGTATTTTTAACCCAAAAGTGAATGGAATTAGAGAAAATAGAAAAGTAATAGATGACAATAGGTACTCCATTTTGTTAAATTTCAAATTAGCCCGTCTACGTTAGAGCACGATCAAAGTCCAAGAAAAATCAAACTCAGTGTAATAATTTATTAACTCCAACACGTGCAATAAGACCACATGCGCGCCCCTGCACGTTTTATAGGCACAACACAAACAATGATGCCAAAAGCCCCAAGTTACCTTGGTAGAGAGGAGAGGAGAGTCGGGTAACCCATAGCAGCTATATCAACTACAACTTCACGGCAATCATCAATAAAGTAACAGATTCATATCATCAGATTGTTGGGGCTAACTCTAAGGTATTGTCAGTGTTGAGTACTCTCTTCAACTCCCTGCAAGTGGGTGGTGGAGCCCTCAGGATTCGTTGAGGTGCGCAAAAATTGATATGAACATCTGAGTTATCAAAAAGGAAGTACATGAAAGGAAAATAAAATTGTTCTTTTTTTTTTTTTCTCCCATTAACAAATAACATCTTAGACTACAAAAAAAACTTCAGGTCCTTACCCTTGAATCCTTAAGGGTTGACCGAAACCAACAATGGGTCAGAATTATAATCAGAATCTCAACTATATTTGTAATGTCCCAATTCGGGTCGTTACAACATTGATCATAATTTAGCAAATCAAAATCTGACCGACAACCTGTCTCACAAATTTTTTATCCCACAATTGACTCATAATAAGTAGTAAAGCCTTCATTGTGGATAAACAAGATTTGTATTAACAAAAAACTGGAAGACATGTACAATTACGCAGGTCATACACCAATCCATACATATTTAGGAATATAAAAATCAATATCATCGCAAACCAGACCACTAATTCAATTAACACTAATCCTGTCATGACCATAGAAAACTCCAAAAACAGTATCGTGGATTTCGTGATTGCCCATGCCTAAAGGCACGACACAATACGTCGATAAAAAAAAATGGCGCGACACAACATTTTTTATTACAACTTAAAAAAAATTATCCATGGAGAGAAACAGTGTACTACTCTAGACAACATGACACGAAATTGCCTCAAAACATCTAACCTAGAGAGAGGGAGAGAACGTATAGAAACATTAGAATGCCGGAAAAATAAAAAGATTTGATTACCTCTTGTTCTGACAAAGTAGAGGTAATGACCCTCTCTCTTTCTCCAATCAAGGTAGGAAGGAAGCTGATTTCTTCTCTTCTTGGAGAAGCTTACGAATTAGATTATTAAGAAAAAACGTAGATTCATTGTTGAAGGAAAACGTATGTACATGCTACTCCGTTTTCAGGAAACAACGTAATTATCAACTTTAAAAAATAAAGAATGTTTCCTTTTAGCGTATGAATCAAAAAATGTTTGTTTCGTTTTTTAAAATAGAAAAATCAACCTAAAAGGAAATTATTGAGTTGGATGTAGGAAAATTAAATAGGAAAACCTTTTTAAGGAAACAATTTAAAAGCAATCAATTGAAAGGATTTACCGGTCATAAGGTTAGGAGAGTTTATATTAGAAAGTATATTAGAAAGTATTCTCTCGATTAGATGGCTACAACTAACATGAAATATTGATCGGACGGTTGTAAAGGGTGCTGAGTTTATATGTATAGACAAAAACCGCTCTGTTTTATAATATAGACTAGACCCACAAAAATTCATATGTTGGGATAACAAAAATTCATATTCTGGCTCTGACTTACTTTTCCGTTGACTTTTTTGAACCACCAAATTCACGTGTTGGACCACAAAAATTGGGAATGATTTCGGTATCCCCGATTATTTTGGGAGTACTGTAACTTTTGGCATAACAAAATCATTATGAGTATAACCAAAACATATTACAAGCGTAATAGAACCATAATATGGCATAACTTGTTTGTTATGTCTTGGTTGGGTTTGGTTATGTCTTGATTGATTTTTTGGATATTTCTTGGTTATGCCTCATTTTGGTTCTGTTATGCTTATAATAGGTTTTAGTTATACTCATAATGGTAAAGTTATGTCAAAAATTACGGTGTCCGCAAAATGATTGAGGACACCATAGCATCATCCACAAAAATTTATCAATGGCGATAGTACCACATCCAAACTCACACACACACACACCACTCACATGAGTGGTGGGTCCCACACACACTACACACTCTAGTATGTGTATGGAGCCCATCACTCATGTGAGTGTGGGTGTGAATTTCGGTGTCACTAGAATTATTGAAAATTTATATGTTGAATTACAAAAGTTCATCTGCATATTGGACCACAAAATATCGTACTAATTTGACATTCACCGTGACAAGCATTTCTTTTTCAATAATCTGTTAGCAGTTTATCTTTGATATTTTTCACGCGAATCTTCATATATACATTACATGCGGTGCAGGCAGGGGGTCCTTATTACCAAGTGAAGAAAGGAAGGTGGGATGGAAAAATATCAATGGCGTCCCGGGTGCACCTGAATCTACCCCGGGCAAATTCCACCGTTGATGAGCTCCTTAAGCTCTTCGCTTCCAAAGGGCTAACACTCAATGACCTAGTTGTCCTCTCGGGCGCCCACACGATCGGATTCTCCCACTGTGAACATTTTGTGACCCGATTATACGATTACCGGGGATCCAGCCACTCCGACCCGTCCATCGACCCGAGGCTCCTAAAAGCCCTGAGCATGTCTTGTCCGAAATCCGGTGGAAACTCAGATATTGTCGCACCATTTGATGTGACCACCCCGTTTTCATTTGACAATGCCTATTATGGGAATTTGGAGGCTAGATTGGGCTTGTTGGAAGCGGATCAAGCTTTGGGTCTGGACCCAAGAACTAAACCCATGGTTCAAGATTTGGCAAAGGACAAGCAGAAGTTTTTCCAGGCCTTCGCAGTGGCTATGGACAAAATGGGTGGAATTGGTGTGAAAAAGGGGCGAAAATATGGGGAGAAAAGGAAGGATTGCAGCATGCATTCTCTGTGATTCTATTTTTTGGCCTGGTTTTGTTTAATAAGCCGGTTGGCTCTTCTTCTATTTTTTTTCGGTATTTATTAGTTTCGCGTCAAACTCTTATGAATTATTGGTTTGTCTTAACAACATGAATCGAAAAAGTAATTTTTTTTTATACAAACTCAATTTTTTTTTATAAAGACAAAAAATTGACTTATTTTTTTCTTTATTCGAAAAATACTGAGTTCCGATCATAATTTCTATTTTTTTAATTCTTCTCATTGAGACGAATCAATAAACCATAATAGTTTAATACAAAACTAATAAAAAAAAATTGAATAAAGACGAAAAAGCCATATGAGTTATTTAAGTAAAACCAGGCCAAAGATAGAGGTTTTTTTGACTTTGTATATTGACAGGTTAGACTTTGTGAACGTTTAGGAAATTCAGAGGATTCTATTGTTACATTTTTACTTGATATGTAGATGAAGTTACGTATGTGGTTCAGTGGTTGCAGAAACAGATAAAAAGCTCATTTCTCATAGTTGTTAATAATTTTTGGGAAAAGTCTACATTACACATCCCTTAAAAATGTGTATGATATGGACCTATTTTATTATTCATTCATAACACTTTAGTGTGTTTTTTGTAACTTTTGTTCTAGAATTCATAACATTTCAGCAATACGATTCGTAACATTTTCATTATGATTCATAACATTTTGGTGCATCTCATAACTTCTATGCTCAAAAATCATACTCCCTCCGTCCCTTTTTAAGTGTCCTGCTTCGTAACTCTAACTTATTAAAAAGACATAATCATTACACCTTTCACATCAACTTTTTCCTCCACTTTCCTTACTTACCCATCATCATTACACTTTTACTTACTAACTTTTCGAAATAAAAGATACTTTTAGGGACAAAATAGACAATACACCAACTTTTACCCTCCTAACTTTACAAAATGGACACTTATTAAGGGACAACCCAAAATGGTATACTGGACACAAAAAAAGGGACGGAAGGAGTAACTTTTTAGCAATACATTCGTAATGTTTAAGATTCGTAACATTAATTTTCTCTATGAATTAATCATGCATTTTACTTCCAAACAATGCATGGAAGTAAAATGCATGATTTTAAGCTTAGGCAAAAAATGCGGTCCTTACATGTTATTTTGCCATAATTGTATTTTGTACTTCAATAAATCTCTAATCATGCACACTTACACAAACTTTTTTTTCCATTTATTAATATGTATACATTTTTTTTTTAGCTCTTTTTTTTTTGCCATTTGTTAATCCCCTAATCTACACTATTCTAGGGGCTTGGGAGAGGGGAATGAGGCTTACGGAGATCGAATCTTGCTTATGGGCATGTGAATATGTAAGGGAGGCTAACTCCACTCCACGTGCGCTCAAAGACACCACACCTTCTGTAATCAAACATAAAGACAAGTGTTCTGCATGATTACTAAAATACTCCTTGTGCAAAACTAATGAAAGTTCACTAATAATTAAAAATTCATTATTTAGCACAAAACATTAAAAATCAACCAACTACCAACTCCGGCAACCCTCACCCCCGCCGGTGACCCCCACCCAAAGTTAGTGAAATTTCACTAATAATGGGAAGTTTTAATTAGGGTTATTTGCAAGGACATCCCTTCAATTATCACGTTTTGTCAACATAACCCCCTCACGTTTAAAACTCATCGACCTCACCCTCTCATCTATCAAAACTCATCAACTATACCCCCTCCCCATATTTCCATTAAAATCTTGGACGAAAACACATGAAAAGACCAGGTTACCCGCCCTCTCCTCTTCCCCCTCTACTCTTCATGTCAGAGAGCTGCAACTCTTAAGTCTCTCCACTTCTCCTGGCTCACCAAATCATGTTTCCCAACACCACCCCACCTCTCCCTCCACCGCCCTTCCTAGACATCCTCTCTAGACTCCCCCACTCCTTCCTCCCCCTTCGCGACCAACTCCAACAAACCCTCTTCGCCGTCGTAGTAACTAATTCGGCCCTCCCTCACAATCACCCTTTTCTCGTCTACCATCATAGCACCGGCCAAGATTCCTCCTCAAAAATCGCTCCTTCACTCACCCGTGAAAATGACGCCGTTGGAATCCTCCACGTCACCACTCCCATGGTCGGCCAGGATTTCCCCTAAAAAACCTCTCATTTCCTCGCCGATAAAAAACGACATCATTGGGTTTCCCCCCGGAATCTTCCACGGCGATTTTTCCCACTCCAGGTTATTGGCAATTGGAAGGAAGATTTACGTTATAGGCAGAACGACAATGTTCGAATGGATGGGAAATGTTACCGTGAAATCGCCCATGATTTTCCCGAGGAAAAAATTCGTTGCGGCGGCAGTCGGAGGTAAGATTTTACGTGGCCGGCGCCACCGCCTGCACGTTGTTGGTGGAGGAGTACGATCTGGATACCGATTCATGGCCGGGTAGGAGGAAGACAGGGGAGGAAGAAGTTTGGAATTTCAAAATCTGGGTTTTGTTAGAAATTTGGGGTTTGGGAATCAATGGGAGGAATGGCTGAGTTTATAGAGTAGAGAGAGGCAAGGGCATTTTAGGCTCAAAAATTATTTTTCCATCTAATTTAGTCTAAAAGGTTAACATTTCATAACGGAATTGAATGGAAAGGGTGTAGTTGATGAGTTTTGATAAATGAGGGGGTGAGGTTGATGAGTTTTAAATGTGAAGGGGTCATGTTGACAAAACGTGATAGTTGAAGGGGTGTTCTTGCAAATAACCCTTTTAATTATGTACCGAAAATTTAAAAAATCGACCAACTACGAACTTTGGCAACCCTCTGGCCCAAGCTGGCCGACGGCATTAACTAAATTTCACTAATAATGGAAACGCTTAATTTGGGAGACTTATCCACGAGATTACAGATCAACGAATTTGATCGCCTTCCAAGGTTGCATCTCCTAACCTTTTAGCTTTTCTTTGAAAGTTAGTAAGCACACACTAATTTTTTGGTTAAGATCTAGCTATACAAAAATCGGAGAAATTGGTGAACATTCACTAACTAGTATATGCTTAGAAAGGAATGGAAATAATAGTATATGCTTAGGAAGGAATGGGAATGACATTCACTAATGTTCTGGCTTTGCTTTGAAATTTAGTGAATGTACGCTAAAGTTGGTAAGCACACATATTTTCAAACAAATTATAAGGACAAGTGTGGCAAGATTACTAAAATACCCTCATGCAAAATTAGTGAAAATTCACTAATAACTAAATAATTTCACAAAATCCATCAACCACCAACTCCGATCAACCCCCACCTCCAGCCGGCGACTAGGAATGAGGCTCCAAATCCAAAGGGCTCAATTGAAAACTTAACGCCAAAATATGGCCGACCCAAAATTCAATTTTACATACCTTATATCAAGTCTTTGCTAAAGAAGAAATGAACAGAGAGAAGAATTTCAAACAAGCAACTTGCATGACTAAAGGCCAGAGAAGTCCATCGCGGTTGGCTAAAAACCACAAAAATCACACCATGATGGGGGGAAATATAGAACGATCCATACATCTACAGTTACCATAAGCAATATTTAGTCTTGCTAAAACATCCCAGTTATAAAGCTACCTCTAAAGATGCTCTGATTATGTAACTGACTACCAAATTGTAAGCAGAATTGCACGTCTCTCTCTCTCTCTCTCTCTCTCTCTGGTGTGTGTATTGATGATATCTACATGTCTTGCACTAATAGTCTCAAATAGCTAAACTACGGAGTTAATAATAATCTTCTACAAGGCCAAACCAAAAACTGTACAGGGTCATCACTTTCTTGACGTGCAATAGACTGATATATAGTTGAATTAGGCTCCAACAGTAATCAGAATTGCACGTCTCTATGCGTGTGTATTTGTACTGATGATAGTTACATGTCTTGCACTAATAATCTCAAACAGCTAAACTACGGAGTTAATAACAATCTTTGACAAGCCCAAAACCAAAAACTTTACAAAGGCATCCTTTTCTTGACACGAAATAGATTGATGTATAGCTGAATTAAGATCCAACAGTAATCAAAGGATTTTCACAAACTTCTGCTTCATCTCAACATAGTTCCCGCCAATAATATTATGACTTTCCACACCAAGTATCATGTGATCTTTATCACAAACCCTATACAACCCTAAGTTGCACGAAGCGGGGTGGAAGCGGGGTACCCCAAAGCTCCCAAGGTTAGGAGCTCCTATGTTTATTTTATTTCACACACACACACACACACACACACATATACATATACATATATGTTGAAATTTGTCCTACATCGGTTAATTATCTCCTTCAAAACTAGTATATGAGCCTAGGCGGCCTCTTCACTCTATGCCAATTGTTTTGGAGTTGGATGTTTAACATGGTATCAAAGCTAGGATTTCAAGAGACTTTTCCCCTTTATTTCTGCCATAGTTGCACTTTCTTTCGTTGTAATCCATGTGTTTCGGATTCTTTGTTTACCTCTCCACGTGCGAGTCGGGATCGCACATGCGGGAGAGTGTTGAGATTTATCCCACATCGGTTAATTATCTCCTCCAAAACTAATATATAAGCCTGGATCGCCTCTCCCCTCTATGCCAATTAGTTTGAAGTTGGATGCTTTAATAATATTACATAATACCATATTTTTCATTTATATCATACAGAAAATATATATTTTATGTCATTTTTTATATAACATTAAAAAAATGATAATTTTTGTAATATTTTTAATACCTTTTTAAAATTTAATAGGTTAGGATTAGATAGTTTATGTATTAAAAGCACATTGATTCTTTTGTTTTGTTATTTTATGGATAATAAAAGCCCATATGGATTATTTTTGAAGCCTGCAAAGAATTGTGAAATCCACTTCAATCTTTATAGCCCTAATGTATAAGCCCATTTAGTAGCCAAAAAGAATGAACATGCCCATTATATCATAGAAACCCAACTTGGACTGTAAGAATAAAATGGCTCATTACATCATACAATACAAACCCAACTTGGCAGCCCAAAAGAATAAAAAAAAAAAAAAAAAAACCTATTAAGTCCAAAACGAGAACCCTTCTTCTTTCACGCAGCCACCAATTCAGATATCTCTCTCTCTCTTCTTCTTTCACGCAGCCACCAATTCAGATATCTCTCTCTCTCTCTCTCTCTCTCTCTCTCTCTCTCTCTCGTAGGAGCGCAATCCCATCTCAATGGGAACGCGCTCCCAACGTGTTTCTTACTAAAAAACACGGTATCGCGTTTCTCGCCCAGGAGAGCCTACCAAGTAGGCAATTCCTGCAACTAAGATATAACCACACAAGCTTCTCCATTCATGGGAGGACAAGGATATTACTAACTAGATGAGAAAACAAAGAGATAAATTGACGAAAATTGACCTTATCAATTCCAAAAACCAAGCCGCAAGCAGCAGTTGTAGTTACCACCCGCACCAATGCACCTTAATTAGTTCCAATTATCCTGCTTGAAGAGAACCAGGCACCACAGCAATCTCACCAATACACATGCATGAAATAAAATGCAAATGATGATGATGAGAATCATAACATGCAAAAACAAGGAGACGAAGACAAGAACGGATTGTGCATGTGGCTCTAGATAGCCAGCTAGAGACCCTTCATATGCAAGGTAAGATTACTTTTGATTACCGTCTCTAGTCCTTCGAGAATCAGATCCTCCAAATTACAGCTAGTATGGTTGAGAATTCCTCCTCCAGACACAACCTGAACATAAAATACAAGTGAAAGCCAACCTGAGGATTATGAAATAATCAAAGGGAAAGAGGGTCTTTTCAGGCTTATGATGTTGTGTGTAGATTTAACGGTGGAGATGATGAACGATTATACAAATAGGACAATGGCAGCATGGGCTTATTACATCTACAGAGAGCATCATAAGCCCTAAAAGACCCTTTTTTTCCCTTCGATTATTTCATACCTACTCTATATAAAAAGGAAATCCTCAGGTTGGCTTTCACTTGTATTTTATGTTACCGCTTTTGTCCTTCACTTTCTTAGCTTGCCATTCATCTCCCCTTTCACACATAACCACACTCTTAACTTAGTTGATGGGGGGCAATTGCTATATAGCAATTGATGAAACAAGAAACCATCATATAACTATGCATTAAATGCCCCAAGGCACCCAGTGGCTGCTTCAGGACTTTTGTCCAATTCACTTTTGCCTATATTTTATGCAACATAACGAAAAAAATTCAAGAAATCATATTTCGAGAAAAAAATTTAACATGCAGACAAATAGAGCCTAAATGAAAATCTACCACCATACCTCAAAAACACTATCAGATATTTAACATCAAAGGTTCAACCACCGAGATCAAAAACCGCTACAAGACCCTCCTTGTTCAAACCATATGAAAGTGCAGCAGTAGTAGGCTCATTAATGATTCTCTGCACATCAAGGCCAGGAATTCACCCAACATCCTCTGTTGCTCGTCTCTGGGCATCATTGAAATAAGCTGCTGCAGTGATAACAGCTTTTGTGACTATCTTTCCTAAATATGATTCTGCAATCTCTTTCATCTTGGTCAGAATGAATGCTCCAATTTGGCTCGGAGAATATTGTTGCCCGTTGACTTCAACCCAAGCGTCTCCATAAGGAGCCCTGACTATCTTGTATGGAACAAACATTTTTGTTTTAGTTTTTCAATCCACGAAACCAAAATGATTGATTGAACACACTTCAGACACATGTCAAGCACGGTAAAACACAGCCGTGTAATTCGGCAAGCCAACCGGATCAAAATATTGATTAAAACACATGAAAAGGAAGAAAATGGCAGCTTAGAACTCAAATCATTCTCACAATCTTATGCTTTTGATCAAAAGAACCCTTGCCAGTAAACAAATAAAACACAATGTACACACTTGTATTCACATAAGAAACAAGTTTTCTAGTTCGGAAGAGACCTGTAGCGAGAGATCTTATCGACTGAAGCACTGCAGGGGATGTTCGGCCTGTCAAAGGGAAAAGAAAAAAGAAAAATGGTAAAAGGAACAAATAGAAAAAAAACATAGCTGCTTGTAATATTTTTTGCAATCTAGAACCGACTTTTCTCCATGGCCAGTGAATAACCATGAAATCAGGCCCATGAGATGAAATAGCGGTGAGATATATTAGTTCCTTACTTAATACCTCTATGTTGGAAATGAAATGCCAACAAAGAAGTGAAACTATGTTAGAAGTGAAACTATGTTAGCAGGTATGGTATAATATCAAACATCTAGACCATTTCACCATTAGAAAAATATTTCCCTACGATCATCCTCCCACATTAGCAAACTTCACCATTTTGATTGAAATAAAGGTCAAAAGCAACAGAAAGTGAAGTGTAAAAATTTCCATCAAGTTTGTGTTGCCTAAGAATGGTTATGGATTGGTTGATTCTAGCTGCCTCATAAGACTATTGAAATTTACACTGCACTACTGTGACATGATTACACTATGAGAGTGAAATTGAGTTACCTACTCATGAATGGATCATTAATCCCAATGTAGAAGTAGTTAGATTTCTCATAGTGGAGATGATTTTAGGCGCAATTAATAATCAAATGGAGCAGAGGCCAGAAAACCTTACACATTTTCCCAGAAACTGATGCAGTTAAGGTCTTAAGCAATTACCTCAGTTCTTCCCCCTTAAGGATGGGTTTATCAACAAGAAGTTCAGCAATACACAGCTTACACCGTGGAGCCCCCACAAAAGTTCAAGAGGTCGGTACCACAAAGTGACAACTCTACTGGTTAGGGGTTGCATATTCGCAGACGGGCTGGAATTTAGTCCAAAATCAGCTATCTTCAAAACTCCTTCATTATTTACCAGAAAATTTGCATCTTTAATGTCTTGATGCATTCACCTCGCAAGTGGCAGTGCTCAAGTCCAGATAACAACTGTTTAATGTAGCATTTAACCTGCAGAACATGAGAAATAGAATCTTATAACATGGAAGTAACAAAAATCAATTCAACCAGTCGTCGAAGAAAGAGAGTACAGAGAGAAAAAGAAATGAAATCCTTGCATTCATCATTTTGAATGGACACGTGCATCTTGTGCATTTCTACACCACAAAACTAATTGAATTTACTGTACTGTGAGTGTTCACTATCATTCATACTACAGAAGTGGTACGTAATTCAACGAAGGCCAAAACTTAAAATCCAACTTATTTTGGACATATTTATCATTGAAAGATACAACCATTTACAACTAAATAAATAGTATACTCACGTTTCATGGAGGTTGATTGAAATACTCATGTTTCAGTGTGTATTGTCTATACCACAAAACTGATTGATTTTACCATTCTTTTTAGCATTCACAATCATTTCAGAATTGTCGAATTCAAAGTTGGGCTTCCTTACATTCCAAATGCCTTCTATGACATAAATGGCAATCTAATACCTCCCCAATGCTACTGAATCTAAAATCATGTCACTTCTATTCAAAATGAGACGAACAACACAAAATACAACATTGTACAAAAATATTTTTGGCAATAACAAACCTATTCTTCACTGAACTCAATGTCATAGAAGGGCCCAAACACTAAAACCCAAGTCCTTTGATACTTAAAGAAAGGAAATTCATCATTACCCAAATCCTAAAAAAACTTAAATTTGGATATCAAAGGGAAGAAAAGAGTTGTTGCTAACAGAAGTTGTCAAGTCTACTTTCAAAGTCCACCCTTGAACTAAACAATTAGTTTGTCACATACTAAAGACCAAGTAAATTGTGATGTCAAAAGCATGAATAGCACAATAAAAAAGCTATATACAACTTCAAAAGCATGAATAGCACAGTAAATTCTAATGTCAGATGCACTTACAGTTTGATTATGAGGCTTTCGTGGTATTACTGAACCAAACAAACAAAATCCACTGCAATCGGACCGAAATAGGGCCAACCCCTGTCGGAATTTGAAGTGTTTCTACAAATCTATCATTTTACAGAGGCAAATATATTAAAGAGAGCGATTATACCTTTCATCGCCGAGGAACAGGGCTCTGTCTCTCATTTTCAGTATATCTCCACTGAGCGCACTTGGCCGGCAAAAGGAAGCACCTGAATGGCACAGAGACAGCGAAAATCGCTTCGTCAGAATAGAACTGGGAACAAAAAGAGAGGAGGGGAGAGAGAGAGAAAGAGAGAGGAAGAGGTCCAGAAGAGAGAAGGAGAAAAGTAGATCTGGAGTGCTGCTTGTCGCTGGTGCTCACCGGAAGTGCTGGTTGGTGCTAGCGGAAGGTGGCAGTCATGATCTGCGCTGCTGGTAGTCAACAATCATTCCTCTCTCTCTCTCTGGTTGAAGATAGATACATGTGGTAGAGAGAGATGCCATGGGTGTGAAGAGAGAGTAATTCATACCACCTGTCGAAAGCTGCAACCACTGCACCGCCAAGGCGCCAACATCACCTCCAACTGACTTTACCCAAATATCCCCTAGCAAAAGACAAATAAACAAGTAGGGGTGAGCAAAAAATCCATCAAACCACGAATCCAATCCAAACCGAAAGGTTTGGTTTGGTTTTTTAGTAGTATGGTTTGGTCGTGGTTTAAAAAAATTAGAAACCGCATTATATGGTTTGGTTTGTGGATTCACACTGACGGTTATGGTTCCAAACCGATCCAAACCATATAATACACACACACACACACACACATATAATTTAATTATGATTCACTAAATAAATATAGGAGCCTTTTAGTCAACTACTTTCCTAATTTATTGATCCTATTAAATCCATCACAATATTTCTTTTTCCTTCTCAGCTGCCAAGATAATTTAGACTAAACTTCTATATATCACAACCCATTCTAATTTCCTATGATTATTAATTTATTATAAAACCATACCCCCAATAATTGGGGACTAAATGGATTATGTTGTTGTATTAATTTTTTATTATAATAAAAAAAAGCACATGGAATCACCAGATCAGACTTCCATGGCCCAATTCCTAAATTTCTATACATAAAAATCAATTCCTGAATTCCTATTCATATAATTCTTTCACAACCTAGACTAATTACCCTAACTTTCTACACAGAAAAACCTATTCCTATTCTATATAAAGCTAATATGGTAAACCTAAAGGGCAAACCGTGGTTTAAAACCGAAATCGAACCGTATTTTATGGTTTGGATTGGTTTGGTTCTATGGCTTTTGTAGGTTGGTTTGGTCATCTGAATTCATAATCCGTAAGTATTGGTTTGGTTCTTGGTTTACTGTAAAACTGAACCAATCCAAACCATGCTCACAAGATACGAAGAAGCGATTGTGGGACACAGAGTCACAGACGGAATATCTGGAAAGTAAGAAAACCCTTTAAAGTAATCTTTAATTCGAGTGAATAGTGTCTTTGGCCCACCACCAAAATCAGCGAAAAGTAGAAAACACCCCAACCAAATAACATAAGCTTGCCCAATTGAAGGGCTGAATTGGAAAAATCAGATAAATTGACTGGAAATTGAGCAGCCCAAAATTGAGGCAACCTTCTCTTATATGCCTCTCGGGGCTTGGATAAATAGTTACTCTATAAAGTAAAAGGTGCCTTCACATACTTTGAAGAGTGATAACAGCTTTTGGATGTTGAATGAATGAAAAGAGAAGGTCCCAATGGCAGGCAAGCAATTCCAGCACCGCCAATGCTGGTAGGACTGTAAAGGGCAACAGAAAATAATGAAATTCTTGCAAAAAGGACACACATAGTTAAAGACTATCCAGGTAACACAGACGACTCTTGTAGTCCTTGTTTATAAGGACTCGGGTCATTGCTACGCGCTAGGCATGATCCGTCATGCCCGTTGATTTGTAAACGGTAATTATATTGTGAATATTGTCCTGTGTTATTTCCTATGTCATGCATGCAATCTAAAGAAATATGTTAACTGATACCTGCAAATATTTACATTGACGAAATGGCAAAACTAATACCAACCACCTGAATGGTAAAACTGAAACAGAGGGGGCACCTCAAGGTCATTTCCAAGCAAAATCAGCAGCACAATTGAAAAGGAAGAGATTCACACTAGCACGGTGGTAACCAAACTACCATTACTAAAGAGGATTTTAGACATGTCCATCTCACCTAACAAAATTCAATTGGAATTAAGTAAAATATTGCCAAAAACCTATTTGTCAAGTGTGTAACAAAGAATCCAATACATCAGAATCCAACCATCCAATTATTACAATGACTCCTCCGAGGCATATTTAGATGCATCAAGTAATGGAGCACATGTTGAAATCAGCCATGACCTGGTTCATAGTTTCGTATCGTGCTTGGAGGGTTAAAATTGAATTTCCCGTGTCACCTGACTCATAATGATGATAAGATGGAGATGTCGCGAGTGTTGTAAAGGTCAGAGGTCAATATCGTACGCGTACACATATTTAATACATGAAGGACAATTTATTTTCCAACTCTTGCCCAAGATACAATTAGATTCCCTTTCTAGCAATAGAACTTACGGACATGGAGATGGAGATGCTAAAAAGGAAAAGAAACTGAGAATATAAGATGCATAAATATAAGTAGAGCATAGTTTATGTTGGAAATTGTAAGTAATAACACAGAATCAACTTGCATATTAAAGGAAACCATTTGAGCTCCATGCATCCAGATTTGAGGAGGCTTATAATTGGAGTTGAACCGAGTACCTTTACACTCTCAGATCATTCTTCTGTGTGAACCTAGATTACAAAGAGCATCCAAAGTGGAAATCCATGATCAAATAAAAGAATAACCACAATCACCCTTCAGGTACATATAATGGCAAATCATATAGATGAATCTGATTAGTATCGACCTTACAACATCCACTCCATGTGCTTTAGCAGCCTTTTCAAGCTCTTGTTTGCTCAAACTAAGGCATACGGGTTATTAATTCCATTTTCAGCAGAAATTTCTTGTATTTCTCTATATCCCCTCCATCAGGAAACCAAACAATGCACTAAAAATAATAAAATATTAAGTGTCAAAGCACAATAAATAAGGCTACACAAGCAAGCAGCAATTAATTGAGACACAATGGGGAAAATAAGGTGCTCAGAAGAAAAGCAGATTGAGACACCCATTTTCCCTAATGGAACGCCTCAAAACAGCCCTTGCTTCTCCAGGCTTTCCCTCCTTTCTTTTGTCCATCTCTCAGGCTTGGCAAGATACAATATGATGAATGGAAAAAATAAAAAGAGAACCAATACCATTAGAACTTTCACAAATAGAATGAAGAAAATAGAAACATGTACTGACCTTCCACTGAAATCTATCATCTAACATGCTCCTTTGAGCATCTGTCAGCTTCCCAACACATCTCCATATGTCATCACCTGCGAAAAAAGAATAAAATAACCCCCGGTAAGACTTGTCAATTGATACTACTAGTCTAATGCCCGTGCTTATTGCTCAGTGTCATCAGAAGACACAAATCACAAATGTTAGAAGAAACAAAAGAAGAAACAATGCCCATCCAAAAAAAAAAAAAACAGAAGAAACAATCAACGAAAAGGGATAACTGAAGTGCAAAGGGACTTTCAGTTGGGAAGAAAAATCATACTGTAAGGCCCCGTTTGATAACAATGATAGATGGATGGGATTCGTAAGGAGATGAGATTAAGATTGGGATTGGTAATAAGAAGGGATTGGTAATGAGTATGTTTGTTTAGGATGGGATTCGATGATGGGATTATTAATATTATGTTTGTTTGAGATGGGATTAGATGACGGGATTGGATTGATAGAAGAGATTGGTAATGAGAAGAGATTGATAATGAGGAGAGGTTGGGATGGGATTACCAATACCATCTCCAAGAGGGTATTAGCAATACCCCCAAGTTGGGTCTTAGCAATCCCACCGGATTGATAGTCCGGACCATTTTTGGGAAAACAAACAAGGTATTGATAATACCCCCACTCTACCAATCCAATCCCAACCCCTGGAGGGTTATCAAACGGGGCCTAATAGTATTGTAACAACTGTATTTCAAATTTTCTCTACATAATCTTCCTCTAAGTCTAATTTAGGGGCCATAACTAAACAAAATCAAACACAATCAACTTAACTACATTTCTAAAACCTTTCTGACAACAAACTTCCACCCAAATGGGTTTTCCCGGCCCTTCAAGACACCACCAACTGCCAATCAATCATCCATCGCCACATTTCACACATGCCATGCAAGTTTGGCTATGTGCAAATCACCACTGTCAAGAAAGTTTTGCACATAAGCGAGGTCTAGTTTGGAACATTGCCTTAATTTTGCTAATACCAAGCAGTGAAGATTGAGAGTCCATGTTGAATAAGGCTTGACTTTCAATCCATATTACCTCTCCTAAACCAACAAACAGGCAAAGATAAAACCATTGCCCTTAGCCCACCATGGGAGATGATAGAGCTGCACCATCTAATTTGAGGCATGGCATGCTAGAAGCAGATAGTTGCGAGGTTGTACCATCCATGCAAACCTCATGGACAATGCAGAATATATGCACATTGCTGAAACACATGATCAATGTTAACCAAAACTGCAAAGATGCTATCTCTACCAGTATTTGTACATTCTTTTTGAAACCAGTAGTTTCTAACCTCCAGCCATGTTGCCAGAGATCATTTCAGGGGGTTTCTTCATGTCCACCAGCCCCTTCCGAATCCACCAATTACAACTACTATAAATCAAACTGAGCCGTATAGCCATCCAAATAGAAGTTATACTGTCATGTGACAATTGACCATACAGCAATTACACATCCCCAGTTAGCAACAGGACCCCAAAAATGAGTTGTTTTAGGGCCAATTGGATTGTTCAAGAACGATCCAAAGGAAGCCATATAGGACAGCTACAACTCAATAACTCTTTGCCCAGCTTTTCGTTGCTTACATCCACCATCTGTAATGCTCAAAATCGGCGCGTCAGGTACAAACATCATGCCAAATTTTGTAAAAGCATTGCAATAGACAAAATCCAGAATGCAAAACCTTGTAATAAACAAACTTAAGCCGTTCAAAAAAAAAAAAAAAAACAAACTCAAGAATGCACAGTGAAAGGCTGAATTTTGACCCTTGCAGAAGACAAAAAGTCTGGGAGCAAAACTTTGGGACACAGTTGTGTCTAGAGTTGTGTTCATATTGTTGGTCTGCAGAGAAACAGTTCTCCGTTCTCCAGGGTTTGTATGTGCGTAAAAACAATCTCATTAACAAGAATTCAGCAAAATGGACCATCAAAGATATTTTTCATACACTTATTTAGAAATTGACGAGGACAAAGCAAAAGAATTACTGAAAGTGCAGAACATAAGTACCACATATTAATGTGTAACAAAAATGATATCAAATTTTAAACCCCTTTCTCCAAAGAAACCTACTCCTATTAGATAGAACAAAGGTAAAAGAATTTGGGCACACCCTACATTCTCATTTATTTATTACCAAAAGACGGAGGTGCCCAGATAAACAGCCAACTCAATAAAACAATCCAGTTTAACATCGCAAATAATTTTCATCAAATATTTCCCCCTACTCTTAATTAGGTGATAAACTGCCAACAAGCTCAACTCAATAAAACAATCCAGTTCAACAGTGCAAATAATTTTTATCAAATCTTTCCCCTTCTAAGACTTTCAGGAAAAATGAATTTTCAACCTAGGCTACATAGAACGAGACAGATTTAAATATAAACACCGAGACAACTCCTACACTTTCTTAGACAATTTTCAACTATGATGAAGAACTATCTACAAATCAATGCAGCAGTTCGTACTGCAATCCAGCTCCAGAAGAACTATGAACCAAGCCTCCCACCAAGAGAAGATAAAATGAAATACATAGGGTTCATATAAATATCCCACAAGTCCATGACTTCATGGAGAAGTTTTCCACAGGGGAAAAAAAAGTTTCTTCTCTGAATAAATCAAAACAATCCATATAGCATAAATCTCATAAAGCAAGAGCCCAAATAGTTGCACAAAATAACAGCACCATTAGCGAGCAATTCATCATTACTTGTTCCTGATAAGAAGTCATTGACATAAAAATCTCCTTTTAGTTTGGGCTCATGCTTCAACTGAATGAGCACCTTTTGCTGCATGAAAATCGAAAATCTATAATTCCATTTCACAAATCACAAACGGTTGCCTTATGAAAATTAACAAATGGTAGAAGTGGGAAGAGATGACAAAATGTAAAGCAGAAAGGCAGTTACCTCCTCCTCATACTAATTCATATATTTCTTTAGTTCTGATTCAATATTCTTCCTTTTCATAGCTGCAAGCTCTTCCTTCTTCTTCAAAGCCCACTACTCACTCCTCTTCTCTGTTTTCAGCATTGACTCTGGAACCATAGGCCCTGGTTTGGCTTGTGCTTCAGACATCTCTCTGCAAATGACCTAATCAAACTTACAATCAAATAACTACTTTCATATTTTTTATGACAAATTGATACCCCTAACCAATCCATCTCCACTAAAAATGCAATCAAACCAGCTCTGTCTAGGACCTTTGCATTGTTGTTAAAACCAGTATAATGAACAACCAATTTTTCCAAGAAAATCTCTCAATTGCTGCCAAATCAAGGTTTTTTGTGGAAACGAAGGAGGCAATTCTACGAACGGAGTCGCATCGCCTACAATATGGATGTTGATGCCGGTACTGGGTTTCCCTCTCTCGTCGGTTCTAAAAGGTATTTTCCTCCGTCCCTTGAATTCATTATTCTTCTGTACTTGATCTCTCCATAGTAAGGACGTAGATATGGACGTATGTAGTAATCTTTCCAGGGGATTATGGCATTTGTTTTAATCTTTTTTCTCCTTGCATCAGATTGAATTCTGTATCAGATTCCTGATAACTTGTGTTGATAACTTGTTTTTAAAAATCTATGGGAACAGGTTACGTTTCATCCCTCAAATGAAGTCTTAATAGGGCCATTCAATATAGCTCAACTGAGAAGCCTTAAAGTATAAACAAACTAAGATTTGAAGCCAAGTGAGAAGGGCAAGTTATTTTACTAATTTACACCATTATCAAACTATCAATTATTGTTTAGAGTTGTGGACCATAGTCTTCTCCAATGGAGTAGGCCTTATTAACCAAAAAGAGAGAGACAAAACCACACACTTGCTCATACACTTGTCACTTGAACAAAAATGCTCACATGGGGCGTGTGGTCCCATAGTAGAACAGAATAGAAACAACCCCACACAAACTTGCACATACACTCCTACAAATGAGGTTCCATGTGAGGGTTTGTACAAAGTGTATGTGCAAGCATGCGCGGTTGTAGCAAAACTGTCAAGGATTTATGCCAACTATATTATGGGAGTTGGAACGTATCTCAAGTGCAGAAGGACCACAATATTACATGTTTTGACAGATAGGTGGTTGAGTGATAGACATAACAAAGATAAATTTCCTTGGTTTCCTTGGTGGCCCTATGTAGCATGGATACGGAAATGGACCTGGATATGAACACAGACATGGGAATGCTAAATAAATGGGGACACAGACATGCCAGGGGACACACCAAAATTAAATGAATAGATAATTTGTATTTATCTTAAACCAGTGGAAATTGATTATATGTATAAACATGAACATCAATTTGTATAATCAAGAATCATATACACATCATATTACACTTTAAACCCAAAATACTTGAAGTACATAATGATAAAAGTCAAACAGGGGGAAAAATAAAAGAGACTTGCCTTATCTTTTAAAAGGGTTTGTTCAGATCTTTTGGTGAGATGATTTACTGGAACTTGAAACGAAAATACAATAGAAGTTGTCAACATTAAGACCAATAAAGCCATATCCTATGAGTTGCCTCGCACAGAACCAGCTCTACCAGTAGAATTAGAACAAGAGAAAATTGAAACCTACAAAGAGGAAAAGATATATGGTAAACAAAACATCTATTGACATTCAGGTGAAGCAAGGGGTTTGGTTCAAACACATCACGCACCTAGGATTCTGACAAGCATCACTCGGCCAAAAGCCACAATTCCATAATTGCTACTGTGTTTGAGGACTGATACAGAATTTTGAAGAATGAATAGGTGTTTCAGCATACATTACATATGGAACAAAAGCATATGTGGGTAAGCAAAATTATAACTTATGAAGTCATGAAAATAGAAGCTAGAGGAAAACTAACCGTTGCGGTACAAGCTGATCAAAGAGTCGTAGCTTCCTCAAACATCTGCAACAACAAATAAATATTACTACTAAAGAACCATTTTTTCAGAAAAATAAAGAGAAAATACAAGTAGTTGATTGCATCTATACCTCAGGCTACAAAATCTAGAAATACAAGTAGTTGATTGTATCTATGTACTGTACGTGGGTAAGTGTATATTCAGAGAGATCTTTCAACTATCACAACAAAAACAGACGATAAATAGATCAGAAAAAGCTAGGTCAGAAAAATAAACCATCTCTGATCCGGACTCCAACCAAACCTTTTAATCTATCTAGTTCAAAGAAGCAGAGAGAATGAACAAAAGGAATAGCTGTGTAAAAGCAATGAATTTGAAAGCCATAACTTGAAAAATAAAATGAATTTGAGACTAAAAAGTACACAATTGAAGAACACAAACTAACATAGCAAATCGCATGACAGCTTCTCTCTATCCTTCCCAAAAATCTTTCATCCACAGCCACTAGAAGAGTTCTTCAATCAAAAGAGAACTTTGTGACGCCGTTCGAAGCAGAAACAGTTCTTAGAGTACTCTATGAAGCTGCTCAAACAGTAACCAGTCTCTCTCTCTCCAACGACAATAACCTAAATAGGCTTAGGAATTACAATTGTGAAAGCCATATTTGAAGAAATTCCTTGTCGACAAAGAAACGGAAAACACAGGTAAAGGCGAGATAAGAGGCCAGAGAAGACGCTGCAAAATAAGGGAACAGCCCTCTACATGGACTGGGAAAGCCTAAAATACCCCAACAACTAAGAACAAACAGTACGCAAATAAAAGGGCAAAATGGTAAAATCTGGGTAAAAGAGTACACAATTTCAGCAAAATCCGGAAAAAACATTACTCCCTCCGTCCCAAAAAGTTGGACACTTTTGGGACTGCATGCCATTTTTGATCGCTTATATCTTTCGATTTATAAAGTTTTATGTGATTTTGAAAACTTTGTTTAATAGAATTAATTAAGATCTATCAAACAAGATCCATATAGCATATTTTTTGACATTCACATTGAACAATATAGGCGATTGAAAATGGCACACTCCCGAAAGTGCCAACTTTTTGGGACGGAGGTAGTAGCTTTTTTCAGTAAAAAATACAAAAATACGTAGCTTTTACCCGAAAAATTATTCGGTGTAGGTCTTCCAAACAAGGCAAAATGACGACCCTACCCTCCAATTCAAACTACAAGGGTAATCCTATAAGGGGTATTTTGTATTTTCGCGGCTTGGCAACCAACGTTTGCTGTTTTATTACAAGAGTATTGATACTTGTACAAAATGGTAGGTCTTGCCAAAATTTGAAAGTGTAAGTGGTAACCATAGCATAGCCAACAAAAAAAACTAAGTCAAGCACAACCAATAAACAAACACAATACCCAACATAGGATTCTAATGTTTAATGGTATTGCATCACAAAACCATGTTCAAATGGACAAATATCTAGAGTGTTCAAATGACACAATTCAAGTGTGAAGCATGTCACAAACTGTTTGAAATCCTCCCCTTTTTTCATAATCCCATCTATAAGAGCCTTCCCCGTCAGCCAACATATATAGAATTTAAACTATTTTGGATGCCCTTAATCCTCTTATCTCGTAACCCATTGCTCGGCATTTAGTCAAACACCTAGTAGGCGCTATCTTCTAATGTTTTTCCACTCTTTAATTCCCTAACCAATGGGTTATGGCTTAACTCAGTTTAACTAAAACTATATAATAGTGCATGATTAGGAGAAAGTGCTAGAAAGTAAATTAGGAATAAATTCAATGCAACTCATTTTCTCTACTTTCATTAACACAAAGTATTAATTACACAATCATCAAAACAACCAAGACAGTTGTGACATGATCAAATTGAAAAAAGCCTATCTCTTGACCAAGAAGGTTATCAGTGAGAAATCAAATTGAATGAATAAACAAAAAAGAAACAGACATGTTCATTATGCTCTGAAAATCACAGAAAGATAACTGTACCAGAGAGAGAGGAGGGGGTTTCATGTGTGGGTGTGGCCGTTGTGGGTGGGGCGGTGGGTATGAGAGAGAGAATATAAAGAGATCTCTAATTACTAACGGTTTACAAATTTGAATTCTTGATCGATGAGAATTAGGGCTACAAAGCTACGAATCCCAAAAATCCTAACCCTAGGTTTTCAAACACATTTGCATTACTACGTCTCCTATGAAAAGCAAGAAACATCAGATGAGCTTAAAAAGGCGGGGCCAAGGGGCGGACCGGCACATCTGATCTTGTCTTTAATTCGCTAGATCATCTTCTCCTTCTTCGGCCTCGAGTTTCCGTACGATCCCTTGAACCTCTTCCCTTTCTTCGTCCTCTTGTCCCCGCGTCCGCAGAGGATCGGCGCCCCCGCCGCAGCCAGGGGGTTGACTGCTGACTGGCGAGTGAGAGAGAGAAGGGGTTCGAATCGCCTATCGACTGAGAGAGAGAGGGGGGTATGATCGTCTGAGAGAGAGAGAGAGAGAGAGAGAGAGAGAGAGAGATGAGGGCCAAATCGCCGATCGAAAGGGTGTGTGTGTGTGTGTGTGTGTGTGTGTGTGTGTGTGTGAGAGAGAGAGAGAGAGGAGGGAGCGTCTGAGAGAGGGTTTTGTGTGTGAGGGGTTTGTATTGTGGGTGTGGCGGTGGATGTGGCAAAAAAATATAATGAGATCACTTCACTGATCAATTGTGGGCGGTCCTACTCTCTTATTGTGAGGGGGTATGTAAATTAGACAGGCTAGGTACACCGGATTCCGGTCCACCGCATGGTTATTGATGTTTATTTCAGGTCCTACAAAAATATAAAAAAATATTTTTAAATTTTAAAATAATATTTTTTGGAACCTTGTAAAAATCAGCTTCAACGGATATAGGTAGGTATATTTTTTAAATTTGTAGGAGTGAAACTGCTCAGTTTCGCAGTTTTCGCCACTATAAATTCAAAAAGCATACCTACTGACATCCTTTAAAGTTGATTTTTTACAGGGCCCAATAAATATATTATTATAAAATTTATAAATATTTTTTTGTATTTTTGTGGGGCCCGAAATGAGCCCCAATAGCCGTGCGGTGAACGGTCACCGGACCACATATGCGGTGATCGTAGCCTGCGGTGATCGTAGCCTAGCTCTATGTAAATGGGTGTGTGAATAGGTGTGATGGTAAAATTATTGTTGAAAATTGATTGAATGCTTGATGATCATCTTTTGCGATGAGAACAGAGGTTTCCATGAATCTCAACCGTTTATAATGCATTACATGTTCGATGCACGGGACCAAAAAAAAATCACATCAGCGAGATTTGGCCAAAAATCTCTTATACTCCCTCCGTCCCAATTTACTTGTCTCAGTTCTATTCTAACTAGATTAAAAAACTAGTTTTATCTTTAAAGTGGTAATGAGTTTTATATCCAATATAGATCTTTTTGGATAGATCTCGATTTGTTTTATAATTCAATGTCTTCGAAATCACCTAAAATATTATAAATTACAAGATATAATTAATTGAAAAATGACACGAATTCTAAAAAATGACAAGTAAATTGGGACGAACGAAGTATTTACTAGTGAAAGTCTACTAATAAGTGAAAATTCAAAATTTAGCACAAAACATTAAAAATCAATCAACTACCAACCCTGGCAACCCTCGTCCCACCGGGAACCCCATCCAAAGTTAGTGTCTTAGTGAAATTTCACTAATAATGGAAAGTTCTAATTATGTACTGAAAATTCAAAAAATTGACCAACTACGAACTCTCGCGACCCCATGTTCGTGAAAATTCACTAATATTGAAAAGTTCTAATTTACTACTAAAAATTCAAAAACAAAAATGTCCAATTATCAGTGAACCCTCAATTCCGGCAACCAACTCTAGCCAGCGACACACGAATTTAGTGAAATATCACTAAATCAATCAACAACCAGCTGTAATGAAAATCTCACTAATCATCATAAAACAAGGTCTACTTTGGGTTTTGACTTAAAAAGTCAAGTTACTTTTTTGCAATGGCGGATTTTGACTCCAAATGGGCCGACTTAATAGATTTTTGCACATTATGTCAAAATGTTTTACATATTATGTCATTAGATTTTTGCTTTCCAATACATTATATTTGTACATTGAATGATTCTAGCTTAATGAAGTATACCGATTGTTTTGTTTTTTTTTATTTAGGCTCATTTAACTGTCACATTCTTATTTTTTATTTATGAAATGAGCCACGATAATGTAAAATAATCGATTTTTTATCAAATTAAACCAGATTAACAAGATTGTAAGTAGTTATACATGGATAATTATCATTAATATACAAAATCAGGTCTATAAAAAATTTTAAAACTCAGACGCTCGGGGAGCCAAGGCCCCCTCGGGCCCCCACATAGCTCCGCCCCTATTTTTTTGTTTTGACTTTATTCAAAAAAAAAATCGTGTTTGTTAATTTTGCGTTAAACTTTTGTGACTTATTAATTCATCTCAATAAGAGGAATCGAAAAAATACAAAATCATGATCGAAACTCATAATTTTTTTAATAGTCTTGCTATTGTCAGCTCACAGAGCTGACGATAAGCACACTAGAAGGCAAGGAAAACACGTATTTCTGTGGACTTTTTATACCATTTAATACACATTCACACACTCACTATTGTCAGCCCATTGGGCTAATTTTAGAATTTTTCTTTTTTTAATAAACATAAAAATAAGTCAAAAAGACACTCTTTTTCACTTTTTTATTTTTTGTATTTTTGAAAAAATTATGAGTTTTGATTATGATATTTTACTTTTTCGATTCTTCGTGTTACGACGAATCAATAAGTTACAAAAGTTTAAAGCAAAATTAATAAATGCGAAAAAAAATTGAATAAAGACACAAAAAAGAGTAAAAGTGACTTTTTAAGCCAACCACGAAGTCGAACATTTTGAAATTAATAAATGTGTTGGATTAATTTAGTTCATATCTAATCTGAAGATTCTGATATAATCTGAACGAGCAACGAATCCGTGCTACGCACGGGAACTGTCACTCAAAAATTTGAAATTCTTACAGTATATAATACTTTTGAATCATAAAATAAAAATAGTTGTTAAATCCGACAACTCAACTCCACTCCCACCTAACCGGGTGTAGTGGGCCGAACAGCACAAGCTTTAAGTTTGGGCCAAACATAAAGTAAAGAAAGGGGAAAATGACGGTTAATAGAGTGTTTTGATAATTAATATCCGTCAAGAACAATTTGCTTGTTAAAAAATGTTTTCAACATGTCTTTGACGGGTATTAATTATTAAAATACATCATGGGCCGTCATTTTCCCAAAAAAGAAAGATAGAATGGGCTTCTAGTTGCACGCTCTGCTTGGATTGGCATGGCTGTGCCACTTCGGCCGGTTGAGGCTCGGCCTCTACCGCTTTGCCTCTGTTGGGCTTCGCCCATTATCTAGATCACACATGGGTCAAACTAGGCCGCGATGCGCCGACAACTAGAACGGGAGTGGAGACAACTGGAACGGGAGTGGAGAGGCCTGGAACTCGCGAGGCTAACCCGTGCAAGGATGGGTGTGACCGTGGCCATATATGAAGTGCAAACCAAAATACTGGATCAAATCTACTAAAACCCACTATTAGCAAGTTATATATGTTCCGATCAGATACTTAATGATATCCGATCAAGTTGATTTTTTAATTACTTGTTCCACTCGACGAGCTCTACGAAGTGAACATTTCCGATCATCAGAGCGAGACCGGAGTGGGGGCTCCTTGGCCAAGACAGCACGCTGCTGTCCCTTTCCCTCTAAGGGACAGCAGCTCCCCCAACTACGTGCAAACCTGGTCTAATTCTCTTATTATGTGAAGTGCAACAGATATATTTTTCAGCAGGCTTGCAAATATGTTCAACTTTAAAATGGTTGTGTATATAGTTGTCATCTTCGAAATGATCCAAAAATGTGCTACGAATGAACAACTCCATTTTATTCATCAAGCAACTTAACGACAAAAGACCACAACATTTATGTTTAGGAATTCTGACAAATTCCGTTAGTAGCACATATTTCCCTTACACAAATGCCCCCCAAAATGCCACTGCTGTGACATAATAGAATTGGTATTATATGTACGCATTTTTTTTTTAAATTAACGAGTTTAAAATATATTCCTTTTGAATTTTTGGTGAAAGAGCTTAAACATATGATTATTTATGCTTGAGAAAGAAATCAATGGTGGGAGCTAGAGACTTGAAGATGATGTAGTAGGTACTCTCTGTTGGGTGTATTGCATCCCAAAATGCATACTTGGAGGCATCAGTGCAAGTAGGTGATTCTGGATTGCACGAGAACGAGGCTTCTAATAGACCAGTCCCACAACAGCCTCTGTCCACCACATCAAACCCTAACAACAACAAAAAATAATAGATGAAAGAAATTGTATGTCAAACAAAAATGTTAGAACCACACCCATTTACACACCCACACTCACAAAGTTGTGGGCTCCACACACACTACGCACATCTAGTGTGTGTGGAGCCCACACCCTTGTGAGTATGGATGTGTAAGAGCATCTCCACTCCTTACTCAATTGTTTACCCAAAGTTGAGTAAAAATTTAGGTAAAAACTTGATTTGGTATAAAACAATCCAATGGACTAATGCAAATCTAGGCATAAATTTGAGTAAAGGTTTCATTAATGGCATAGTTGTAAATTTGAGGGGGAGAAAATAGCCTTCAAAATTTGAGTAAAGATTTTGTTCAAACCAAATTTGGAGAGAAATTATGAGTTTGAGTAAGGAGTGGAGTGGTGTTTCGGGTGTTTTTTACTCAAATTTGAGTAAGGAGTGGAGATGCAGAAATGCTCTAAGTGTGGTTGTTGAATGATGTCACTTTGTCTGGTTGAGGTTTTAGAAAGTTATTTGAGAGTTGAGTGATAATAAGTGGAGAGAGATAGAGAGAAAAATTTATTGAAAACTGTGCCGAGAGTAAAAGTTACTCTCAAAATAGTGAACCAAGCGGAGTGATATGTTTTTCAGCATTAATGTGTTTGACTACTAGTTACATAGCAAAAGGTGAATGGTAATATTTCGAATGAAAAGCTAATTAATATTGGTACAAAAAATAGGAGTGGAAATTATTTTCCACACGACACGAGAATCCGATACAAAGTTTAGCTGGTTAGGATCAATTATTCGGAACATGGATATGACACGACACAATAATACGAAAAGCTAAATTGGTCATGTTAGGATTGAGAGAATTTTGACACAAATATAAGATTACATAACACGACACCCAGAATCAAGTTAAACCACATGCTTTGAATTTGGTTAGGAATTTTCGGAAATTAAAGCTTTAACATAATCTAGACATTTTCCCTTGAAATTTTGGCATGTGAAGGAATTATTTTTCTCCAAAAAAAATAAAATAAAAATAGAGCAACTCTATGCAATTAACTTCAAAACACAACTCCGAACACAGGTGCATCCGAACACAATTATGGTTAAAAGTTGTGGGCGTAGGTACAATTATTTTAAGACCACACCCATGTACACATACTGCACAGTGTGTACATGGGTGTGGAGGTAGCATCACTCTTCTGGGAAAAATATTGGACGAGTTAATGATCCACTCACCAAACTTGCGGCGTTGGATGATATCGACCATCGGTGTGTATATGTCGGCATAAAAGATCTGGCGTCCACGAGTCTGCTGCATGGCTTTCAACTGATTTTGAAGCAGTTGATTGTAGTCTCTGGCGACGGAGGATAATGATTCAATACAACCACGTTTACGGGAACCACCAGAGTTAAGGGTGATAACAGCAGGCACGCAGCCCATTGGAGGTAAGCCAACGATGAATATTCTTTGAGCCCCCTCGTCCGCCAGATCCTACATTTGAGCAAATGTCACCAACTGATTGAGAAATTGTGGAAAAATATTTAATATCACCGATCAAATATGGATGGGATGATTTAAGATTTGAATCTGATTTCTCTGAATTATGTTGTTAGACGGCATAGTGCCGTCTGCGTCATCTTTGCCATCCAAAAATATTTTTAACAGTTTAAATTTGACTCATTTGAGTCAGTTCTTTAAACTTTTTCCTGAAAGAGTTTTTCAAAATCTGGATAATTGAATACAAAGATGATCAAATGGCTACGATGAAACGACGGAGATCTCTCTAGAATCTAATTGCAGATCAACTGGGTCCTTTAAGTTTTTTTATTTTTACTTAGGAGAATTTAGAGTGTAGCCCAAAAAGTAGGTTTGGACTTAATTTAGTCCTGACAAAAATATTTCTTCTTTATTTCAATCTTTTTTCTTGATTTTTCATGCATTTTAACTATTTTGTCCATTCTTCTTTAACTCTTTGCGTACATGTCTATTTTTAGTAAAGTTTATATTTTTAGAATCAACTCCTGACCCATATTATTTCGGACAAAAATATCATTGGCTATGTGAACTGGCTATGAAAACTACCAATTCTCATAGCCAGTTAACATAATATTTCGGACAAAAATATCTCCACCTAGTTCACATAGTCCGAGTTAACATATTATTTTGGACAAAAATACCCCTGAATTATGACTATGAGAACTGAGGCTGTAAGAGCTATATTTTTAGAATCAATTCCTGAATTATATTATTTCGGACAAAAATACCCTTAGCTATGTGAACTGGCTATGTGAATTGAGTTATGAGAACTGGCTATGTGAACTGTCAATTCTCATAATTAGTTCTATGAGAACAGCCAGTTTTCATAGTCAGTTCTATGAGAATTGGCTATGAGAAGTGTTTGTTCTCATAGAGAACTAGCTTTGTGAACTGGCTATGAGAACTGGACTATGTGAATTGGCTATGTAAACTGAAAAATACACAATTCACATAGTCTTATCACACATTAAAATACACAATTCTCATAAAAAATATATAGTTCTCATAGAAAATACACGGTTCTAATAGATAGTTCTCATGGACAATACACAATTCTCATAGATAATTTTCATGAACAACACACAGTTCTCATAAAAAAATACACAGTTCTCATAAAAAATACACTCACGAACAAAAATTGAAGAAAAATAAAAAGATAACCAAAATCAAATATAGTTATAAATATTCTTACCGCCATGTCTTAAAAAAATAATCAAAGTAAAAAAATAATAATTCACATAGGAAATAAATTGATTTAGAATTGAACTTTTAACTGCCAAGTCTCATAGTCAGTTCTATGAGAACTACTCAGTTCTCATAGAGAACTGGCTATGTGATCGGCCAATTCTCATAGTCAGTTTTATGAAAACTGCCAGTTGCTTTGTGAACTAGTTATGAGAACTGGACTATGTAAACTGAAAAATATACAGTTCACATAATCTTACCACACACTAAAATAAAATACACAGTTCTTATAAAAAATAAATAGTTCTCATAGAAAATACACGGTTCTAATAGACAGCTCTCATGGACAATACACAGTTCTCATAAAAAATACGCAGTTCTCATAAAAAAAATACATAGTTTTCATAGACAGTTCTCATGAATAACACACAATTCTCATAGAAAATATACACACGAACAAAAATTGAACAAAATTAAAAAAAGGTAATCAAAATCAAATATAGTTATAAATGTTATCACCGCCAGGTCTTAAAAAAGTAATAAAAGTAATCATTTTGAAAATCGCTGTTCACATATTGAAAATCATTTTGAAAATCACTGTTCACATATTGAAAATCACTATTCACATATTGTTCATATCAAAAAAAGAAAAGAGCGTACGTGGCTTGCTCATATTAGAAAATCACTTTCATTCACTGTTTACATACATTGTTCCTCTTCATGACGAAGGGGACCTGATCAACCTTGGAGTAGAAATTTCAGCTTGTTGTCCAAGTTGAGCTTCCTGACGGAGTCGGAGAGCACCGCCAAGGCCTTGGCAGCGAGGCGGAAGGTGGCGTCAGAGATGCCGAAGCGGTTCTTGTCGGGGTGGAGGAAGAATTAAGGCGAGATGGCATTGTGCTTCTTAACGAGCTTGAGGTCGGAGTGTTGGGCACGCGAGGGTCGATCTAGAGGAGGGAGTAACTAGTAGTCGTGGTGGTGGTTGTTGATGTGCTTCTCGGAGGCGATGAGGACATCGACGACGGCGGGGATCTGGTTGGGGCCGTCAAGCATGGGGTCGGTTTCTTGGACGAAGATAGCAAAGTCTCGCGTCGCTGCCGCCGTGCTAGAGGTGGTTGTCTTGTCGGAGAATCGCACTGTTCGGCCACGTTTGGAGCTGCGTCCGCCATGGATGTTTGTTTTCTAGCGTTCATCGAAGTGGACGTAGCAGGACTGGTCGAAGTCGACGACAAAGTATCAAATGGAGGAGAGAGAGAGAGAGAGAGAGAGAGAGAGAGAGAGAGAGAGAGAGAGAGAGAGAGAGAGAGAGAGATTGGCATCGGTGGGATTCGTGGGAAGATCGTGGCTCTAGTTTTGAAGGAGCGTGGTTAGAGAGAGTATCAAACGGGGAGGGAGAGAGAGAGAGAGAGAGAGAGAGAGAGAGAGAGAGAGAGAGAGAGAGAGAGAGATTGGCATCGGTGGGATTCGTGGGAAGATCGTGGCTCTAGTTTTGAAGGAGCGTGGTTGGATTGAGGGTATAAAAGTCAAGATCCAAATAACTGAGCCTATGCAGGTTCAGAAAAATATTTCAGGGTTGGGTTCAAACCGAACCTAAAAAACAGGGGTGGCCTTTAATTTCTATTTTACTTATCCAGTTCAATCTTCAGCAAGAGAGTGTGATAAAATCGGTACAATCAATTTTTGTCCACACCCCTCCATACTCTAAATTTTCGTCCGCATCTCAGGCTCAATACTATGATCCGAACCGTTTACCTTGTAAATATGCAAAATAATTATTTACGAGTATAATATGATCGTATATCAATATTCAATAGATATGTACATAAGTTACACTTTGTTCTATAAATTGTAAGGTTAAACTGTAGAGCATATTTACCATTCATTTTGCATAACAATTTGCTACATGTTCACTCATTTATCAATAGCAAATAATTTGAGCAAAACATATGTTCTTTGTATGTTTTACGAGATGAACGGTTCGGATTATAAGTTTGGGCACAAAATATTGGAAAAAATCGAAAGTATTGAAGGGTATGGAGATGAGCTCAACCCAATTCGTTAGGACTAACTCCTTTATTCTCACACTTGACTAACGACTGAGTTCATATGTTTTGCTCTCCAAAAAGAGTGAGGTGAGGAGGCGACCAGACATAAGAGCATCTCTAAGGAGCTCAACAAATTGAACCCATTGGCAATAGTAGAGAGCCAAGAGCACAATTCATCCTTCCAACGCGCTCAATAATCCCCTTAGTACTTTGCCGTCATCCACTGTTATTGGCTACTAGTGTCGAGCAAAACCCATTCGGTACTCTCTCTCTCTCTCTCGGGCGCGCACATGCCAGTGTTGTATATATATCCTCAACGTGAAAAATGACTGTATTTGCGACCCTCACACCGCTCACCCATTGAGTTGCCGGAAAAAATGAAGTTTCAGGCCTCTGTTTAGTTTGGCCGGTTTGTCAAAGTGGTCGAAAATTATTTTTGACCACGGGATTGTGTTCGCGAAGAGGAGACGATCACGATGGTAAAAGGATGACCTTGAAATTCTACCGGAACAACGCTCATGCGCCGTTTGACGCCGACGAGTGAGATCTACTCTCACTGTGTGGTGCACGCGAGGGGAGGTGGAAAGGCTGTGAGTTGCTGACACGAGCATGAGTAGGTGTAATAGAGAATAATGTTGGATTGCATAGGTGAAAAAGTGGTAGTCAAAGTAAAGTATGTAAAAAATGTACATTTCTGATACTTTTGAGTAGTTTTTTTTAGGGTTGCTCGCGGTTCGGTTCGGTTCAGATTTTTAGGAATTCGAGGACTGAACCGCTAGTCACGGTTTTCACAAAATGAAATCCGTGTACAGACCAAAAATCCTACGGTCCGGTTCCAATCCAATCTGTGACTCGCGGATCGGTTATGGTTTTGTCCACGGATTTTAGCAAAAATAAAGCTCAAACATATATCCCACAATAAAATGGAAGAGAGTTACATTCAGAATTAAGTTTAACACCACCAGAAAATACTTGTTACATAAACTACCAAAAGCTTAATTTAGAAATCAAATTCAAAAGAATCTAAAACACTAGTAGAATTGTATTATTATAGTACATTACATAACATAAAAGAATCGGAAAAAAAACAAACTACTGAAACTCAACTAGGGTTATCCGTAATTTATACGAAAAAACTACGATTTACTCCTTATATTTTATGTACATCTATATTCTATCCCATTATTAAGATAAAATACTAAAATTGGTGGAAAAAAGTGTTAACATTACTAACAATTTATTATATAAATACACACACACACACACACACACACACACACATATATATATATATATTATTTATATAAAATAAATATCTCACGGTCCGGTTCGGTTAATCCACGGTTTCGTAATGAAAATCCGTAGACCGAACCGCGAGTCATGGTTTTCTAATTTTTTAATCCGTGTCCGGACCATTAATCTACAGACAAAATCCAAAAGGTACGGATCGGTTCGGTCCGGACCGATTTCACGGTTCACCGAATTTCTTGAGCAGCCCTAGTTTTTTTTGACTAGTAGGGTTGGAGCTAGATTTCTAAACGTGATTATTCCAACTGCAGGCGTGAGGCGGTTATAGGCCCATAAAACTAAAAATGTCCCACCCGAGGCCGAGGCAAGTTGTGAGGAGGCAAAATTTGAAGGATAGAATCAGATAGCACGACTCATGTGTAACTTTCTCCAAATCCAAACTCTTTGGAAGTGACCATCGACCACCTCGCGGTTGGTCCAACCAAATGTGGATTTTTTGGGTGCCGGTAGGGTGTCAGCGATACGGACCGTCTAAACTTGTTTTGGACGGTTTGGATTTTAGAGAAAGAAAAAGAGTAGAAAGAGTGATGGAGTGGGGGGAGAGAGAGAATAAATCAGGAACATCCAAAACATGTTTTACACGGTCCAAATCGCTAACAGATACCGCCACATGGTATCCATGTGGCACCGAAAAACATCTCAACCGAACGAGTCCGATTTGTCTGAGTCATTAATAACCATGTCAATAAGTATCACTGTCATGAAATGCGGACTAATGAACATACTCGTTACTTCCACTACCAATGAATGGAGAAATTCTTGGTTGCTAATAGGGAACGGCGTGCTACCCTTCGCACACATTTAAACTGTCCAAAAACACGACCGACGGTCCGGATTGAAAGTATGAAATGAATTTTTAAAAAAGTAAAAGAAAAAAAAAAGTTAAAGTGTATTTTAATTTTGATCTTCGGTTGCATTTTTAGATGGCTCAGATGTACGCAAAGGATACCACATGTCAGCCGTACCCCATTTGCACCCCAAGAATTTCTCGAATGAATGAGCTATTATTATTTCATGCTCCTCGAGTAATGTTCCACACGTATTTCTAATGAGAAAAACTTCTTTACGGAAGTGAATCGCTGCCGTTCAAAAGTGTTTTGGACGGTCCAGATTTTAATGAAAACTTTTCCTGGGAAAAGTTAATTTTGGCCGGTCATAATTGAAAATAAATCTCAGCCATTGATTGAGCTAATGGACTACTGAGATTGCGTCGCTCCGTAAACACACTGTTTATGGAGCGACCGTGAAAAAGTCTATCTCATTTCTAATATGTGGGTTTCAACCCATTGGGCTCGTTTGGATGCAGTAAAAGAAGGGGAGATGAGTAATACCCCTCAACCTCAATAGCACCTGGGGCCCATCTCTATCCCTCTGTTAGGAAGGCAATGCGCAGGGGTATTCCATAATCCTCCTCCTTCGGTAAGACCGGAGAAGAAGGGATTCACCGGTCTTATTTTCGGATAGGGTTTGAGGTGTTATTAAGTTATCCCCCCAATACCCCTGCAAATTGGACGATTTTACCCCTCCTTATCCCTTCTCTCCTAACCCCCAACCCGCCTAAGTTTTTGACGATGAACAACGAAACAAGAACAGGAAGAAAAAGAAGAACAATAGATCAGATAGAGAGAGGACTAATCAGGTTGTGACGTTCAACAGGGATCGGAGAGACGGAGTGTGTTGTAGTCGTTCTCTCTTCTTCTCCTCCTCCTCCTCCTCCTCCTGTTGTTGCCACCACCGTTCTCTCTCTCTCTCTTATGGCGATAAGAGCAAAGGAAATTTATCCTGTGCATTTGTGCCCATGTGTTTCTTACAACCCCACCAATAATCAATTAAAATGAACACTTTGACCCATCTATAAAAAAAACATCTCAAAAAGAACACTTTGACCGAAAAATAATTAAGATGAACACATATTTAAATCGTAAATTAAAGAAGGGTCCAACTTAAAAAACAAAATTAATAAAAAAAAACACTTAAAAAACAAATTTTAATTTTTTATACTTATTAAATTAATTTTGATCGTCGGTTGCATTATGTGCCTCACTCATGCACCTACCTACCTCCGTCAGCTTTTTGGTGCTTTGACAGTTAATTGAGTATCAATAATTCTAACTCCACATATCATATCCAAATACACACTCATTTACACACCCTCACTTATAATAGAGGTGAGGCCCACACACACTGGATGTATAGTGTATACGAATTCTATCTCTATTGTGAATAAGAGTGTGTAAATAGGTGTGTGTTTGAGTGCGGAGGTAGAATGATTGAGAAAGGATATGCGACATGGTACGGGTTTAGGTGCTTTCAATGAATTCACACACTGCATGGTTAAAATTTGCCCATTAATTGGACTGCGACGTACAAGGACCCATGTGATGGCTCAGAGGTAGAACAAGGGCAATTTTCTACTTTAACTAAACCTTTTGGTTGGACGTCGTCAACTGAAGAGGACCGTCCAATAAATAGCTTTGATGACCCGTTCAACTCAACTTCTTATTAATTACCACAAAGTAACCTAATCATGCCATCGAGTATCGAGACAGAAAAATGGGTAAGAAATTGAAGTGGTGTTTTTGTTAAATTATAAATGGACTAAAATAGTACATGTTTTTACAAATTTTTAAGCGGATCATTATCTTCATAGGCTCATGTACATAATAACTAAAATAAAATTTAACAAAAATAACTTGACTATTGTCATTAGCCCGCAATCCAATTAGTAGAAACGCAACCTAATTTAATCCTAATCCTCCTGTAAGACCTCTGTCCCTGCCTTCAATCCTCCCTTGATCTCCCATAGTCTAAATTTTGTTTGAATGTTAAGCGTCATTCGCGTTCATTCTCTCCTACGCAATCTGTGACTAAAATACTAGTACTCATAGAATATCAAACAATACGCCAAAAATAACATTTCTAAACAAGGTTTTGCACGGACTCTTGGGCCTAGCTCATGTCGTTGTGTAGTTCTTCTTCGAAATTGAAAGGTTGTGAGTTCGACTCTTATGGAAATGAGGTCACCAGTGGCGGATTTAAAGTAGGACCAGTGGAGGCACGAGCCCCCACTACACTTTCCAATAATTCCAATTTTTACCCCTAACTTATTATGGTCATGACATTTGTATCCTATTAAATTATACACATTTTCTCTTTATATCACTTACATCCCCTACGGCTTGTTCGTTTGTGGTACTCAAAACCCCTGCACATGGTCACCAATAAATTATCTTTATATATATATCTCCACTCGTTACACTTTAAAACCTCCTTCCAAATTCAAACCGAACAGAGTCCTAGTATCTTTGTCCAATTTTCAAAAAAGTCATTTTAACTTATTTGTTTTACATAAAGACTCGGTTACCTATTTCTACATTGTAGCAAATTTTACATTTAACATCATTTCTTTAAGATAATTGTTGTTTATTGTGAGTAAAAGATAGAAAATTATAAACCTTGAGGTCACCAGAGGGTTTGTCAGGCCATTAATTTCATAGCCCTAGATTAGTTGATGTGCGAACTAGTTGGTCCGAACATTTAAAGAAAGAAAATTCTATGACCATTTTTAATGGTGCCCCCACCGAGTTAACTAGAAACAAGATGGTAAAAAGTTGTCAGTGTTTGCTGACAACTTTTTTTTTTATAGTAGAAACGAGATGATAAAATGCGTTAAATTTTTAGTATTTTTTTGTTAATGAAAACGGAACCTAACTCTAGTGATGTATACCATATGAAAGGGAATTAAAAAAACAAAGATTTTGCATGAAAGTTGACTGAGAATGACATAACAATAATATTAGGTTTTTTTCAAAATCTAGGTTTGACAGATGGATGTACCACAAGAAGCTAGTACATTATTTTGAATGAATTTTTTTCCGTCGTCCCCACTGGGATTGAGTATAATGTATTTCGTTTTAGGTCGAATGCATAGCTATACCCATTGGGATATATTGTTTTTGTTTATGAATAAAAACTCACTCTTGCAATATTTTGAAGGGTCCTTCTATAAGTGGGCTGTTAAAAAGTTGATAAAAAGTCAGAAAAAACCCATACTTCAATACGGAGCCAGGATTTTGCGCGGGGGTAAATATACACAAAAAAAAAAAATTAAAATAAAGAGAGACAGCAATGTTACTCCCTCCGTTCTATTTTCTTAGCCCATGATTTCATTTTTTGCTTTCCCAAAAATGTATGTCCATGTTAACTTTTCAATGGGCATGATGGAGTACATTTCTTATTTCGCCCTTTCTTTTTAAGTCACAATCAACATTGAAACACTCTTTTGACTTCAAATAAGATATCGAATCAAGGGTATTTCGGGGAAGTAAATTATTTTTTAGTTTTTAATGAATGGAGGGAGTAGTACAAAATTAGTAGTATTTGGTTAAATGATAATATTAACTCGTTACTTACTCTTTTATTTAATTTTAGCCCATAATTTTAAGTAATTTCATATTGTTGGTATCCTTATATTATTTAAAAAGAATTGTATTTAAATATCATTCAGACTAGTTATAGTAAAAAGTTGTTCCATGGCTTGAAAAATATTAAAGTTGTTACTTTTAACTTTTTTAACAAAACAATGGAAGGGTGGCGGGCTATCTCTGGAGGGAGGGCGGGATTATAAAGTTTGGCGATAATTTTTCTTTTTTCAAGGTAATAGTAGGGTTTTTCTAAATTTTACGGTTGTGCCTGCCCCCTATTAGCCCTCATCTGGCTCCATCCTTGCTTCAATACACCTTTCACACATTTTTATATACTTTTCACATATTTTAATACACATTTTAAACTTCAAAGAAAGCCCAGTGCATTGTTTTTAATTAGCATTCCCTATTTTGAATAATGAGATGTCTTTAATTAAATAAGAAATACTGTAGTACTTTATTGGAGGGTGGGTGATGAGAGAGACAAACCTTGATAAAATGTTGGAGGTTCTGAAGCAAGAAGAGTTGGTAGCTTGAAACGGTGTAGCTTTGACGTCGAATTGGTGGGCCAAAATAGTTGACAATGAAGTCATTGGTACCGGCGCTTATTATGATCCCGGCCTTATTGATTAGGATTTGGGCTCTTTGCTTTCCAATGGCAAGCTCCAGTCTATTTTTGTACTCTCTAAAGTATTCCATTTGCTTTGGCATTGGAATTGCACCCTGGAGGAAAAAATGAACACTAAATTATTTATAAACTCGAAATAAATTAAACTCTACTGCCATCACATGAATTATTTTCGTTAATATTTTGTAGGGAATGTAAAATTTTCATCATATTAAGTACTTTCTCGTCACCCATTTTATGGATCTACATACAACTCATCGATGGTATGACACGAGAACTTTTACTATATTTGTATTTAGTAACAAGCATGCACAATTATCAATCTTTTTGGAATAACTATCCCTATATATTTTGAAGTGTATGATAGGAAATTCAAACCAGGTCAGTCAATAGGTCACATGTAAAACGAATGAAAGTATGCAAATTTGGGTTTGAATTCGATGGACAGGGGGTGTGTGCTGTGCAGCTTCGTGCTGCACAGCGTGCTGCACGGCCTCTGGCGAGGCTTTTCCGGCATCGGTCCGACAATCGGAGACGTTCACCGCGTAGAGCTCGTCGAGTTCTACATGAGCATCAAAAATCAGCTCGATCAAATATCTTTAAGGGCCTCATCCGAACATATATAACTTGAAAAAAATGGATTTAGTGGTTTTGATCCAGTGTTTTGTATCCATTAGGATTCATTTTTTTTCAAGTTATATATGTTCGGATGAGGCCTTTAACGATATTTGATCGAGCTGATTTTTGGTGCACATGTAGAACTCAACGAGCTCTACGCGGTGAACGTCTCCGATCGTCGGACCGATGCCGGAAAAGTCTCGCCGGAGGCCGTGCAGCACGCTGTGCAGCACAGCACACACTCCCTGTCCATTCGATGCACTTTACTGAAGTAATTTTATTGCATATATATATCATTTCTACACTAAAGCACGTGGACTTTTCTAGTTTAACAATTGCACGTCTAGGTACCGCCAGTCATAACAATCAAAAATAAATAAATTGATCGGCAAAAGTAAAATTTTATTAATTAAGATAACAATAAAAAATTTCATAAGTACTATGAAAGAAAATTTGGGAATTGTCGGGATCCGACAACCCAGCTACCGCCACTTCTATAACACCCCCATTAATTGTTCTTTCAAGTTTAATTAGAGAGAAGTCGGTGACGTTGACGTTAATTTATACCCAAAAAAAAAAAAAAGGTGTTGGTGACGTTCTTAAATACTACTACTATGCAAACCAGGCCATTTATTTCAAACAACAAGATGGTACTTTAGAGCATCTCCAATTCACCTTTATTTCTCCAAAATAGAGAATGAATGTGACACATTGAGGGAAGATTTTATAATTTATTCTCTTTTTTCTTCACTTTTTGTAATTTTTGGGAGAATTTTTGAGGGACCCACCGTCCTTTTTAAAGTTTGGTCTTCTAAAAGTAAATTTGGTCCTCTAAAAATGGAGGATCAAAAGTAAATTTGGAGTACAAAATTCCTCCAAAACTCTAAAAAGGAAGATGGGTCCCTCAAAGATTCTCCCAAAAAGTACAAAAAGTGAAAAAAAAATAGAATAAATTACAAAATCTCCCCTCAATATGTTACATCCATCCTCTATTTTGGATGGATTGAAAATGCTCTTAGTAAGAGCATCTTCAATCCAATACTCTATTTGAGAGTATCAAAATACTCTATTTTATTCATAAAGTGATTTTAGAGGAAATCACTATTTATATTTACTCCAACCATAAACTTTCTATTTATTCATAAAGTGATTTTGGAGGAGATCCTTCATATTTTTTCTCATTCTCCAAATATGAAGGATCAAAATCTCATCCTCTCAAATAGATGAGGAGGATGGATTGTAGGAGTTTTATACTCTCAAATAGAGGAATAGAGCATGAATTGGAAATGCTCTAATTGGTGAGAGAGAGAGAGAGAGAGAGAGAAAGAGAGAGACGACTATTTGTGCTGTGAGGGGGTCAAATCCAGAGCCAGCAGATGCGAAACTAACTCCGGTCATCAGCTCCCCGATGCTAAGACTTTGATCCAAATATGCTGGCACATTCTCCTTGATACCCACGTATGAAGCTGGGATCCCGACACAAGAGACAAAAAAACAAAAACAAAAAATAAAAAAGGAAGGTAATTAGAGTCCGTTTGGAAAGAAATTAAAGTGTGTGGAAAAATGTAGTCTGCTCGAAACTATATATATATATATATATATATATATATATAGACACACACTCCCTCCGTTCCTAATTAACTGTCCACGTTACTATTCCGGACATTTTAAAAATTCATTTATATCTTCCAAAGTATAATATTTTTTATATGCAATATGAATCTTGTTTGATAGATCTCGATTGATTCTATTAGACAAAATTTTGAAAATTATGAAAAATAGTATAAATTAAAAGATATAACTCATTTTAAAAAATTTAGAAAAAGTGAAAGTGGACAGTTAATTAGGGACGGAGGGAGTATGTGGTAACCGAGAAACAACCTTGCAGCCGAGCTATTATTGGACCCGACTGCGCAATCCAAACCTGAGGGGAGACTAGCACAACAACCCACCGCCATGATCTCCTACTTAAATCATGGTTTGCCTCCGAGAGTAATCAAACCCTGCTATGTTGTAAGCGCATGTTCACCCTTACTATGTTAACAAATCGTAGGTGGGTGCTCGAAACTATGTTATTCATATTTTCCCCTCAATTTCTTTCCAGCAGTTAAAGTTTTTGTCCAAAAACATGTATATTTTTCAAAAAGAGACGAACCAAAAAACAAAAGACAGACGAAATACTAAATATAAAAGACAGACGAAATACTATATATACATATATATATATATATATATATAGGTTATTTTCTGTATAAAAATTCTACTACAACCTTTGTAATTTTGTATACAAATCCATTCTCTTTTTTGGACTAACCTACAAAATCCGTAACGAGGCGGCCATTGGAAAACCTTCCGGTGGGAATGTGATTCGGAAAGTCCCTCCCATAAGGTTGGAAATTGCTCTTGAAAATAGTTTGAAGGTAGTTGTTGTTGCCGGGATCGACCGTGGAGTCTCCGAATACCAAAATAGCCGTAAATGAGTTGTTCGAAGGCTTCTTGGTTAGAGCTGGGGCTCCTCCAGCTTTGAACACAAACAGAAGAAGAAATAGAACGGAGAAGAACAGAAGTACAAAATGCGGCCTCATATTTGCTTAAGCTCGCCTTGAAAGGCTCAAACTGAAACGCTAACCTACACAGCATATATATGGTACTTTCCACTTTTTATAAGCATCTATCTACCACCAATTCCATCTTGCAATTATGATCACTATTACAATATTATTAAAAGATGACGTTTAAAAAAGTAAAAAGATGTCAGTTTTTGAAAAAATCGTAATTAAAAAAATTGTAATAGATAAATAATGTCAGTCATCTAAAAAATTATGATATAATATATTTATGATGTCACTTTCTAAAATAATGACATAACTATTATTTTTTTTAATATCAGTTTCTCTTAAACTGTGATCTAATATATTTATGATGTCACTTTATAAAATAGTGACATAACTATTATTTCTTTTTAATGTTAGATTCTCCTAAATTGTGATTTAATATATTTAGTCACTTTGTAAAATAATGACATAACTATTCTTTTCTTTTCTTTTTTAAATGTCGGTTTCTTCTTATAAGTAACATTGAAGAATAAAAATTTGTTTTTGGAGAAAACGGCGCCATCTATGAGCATCGTTGCTTTGAAGTCTCAAATCGGGAGCAAGTCATTACATATGGTATCAGAGCCTGTACCAACCAGAAATGTGAGATAGAATCTCAACCTCATACGAGGACGTGTGTTCCTAAGCGGGGGAGATTGTGACGCCCTGCCCCCCTGGGGAGTTCCAGGTAGTGGTCAACCGACCTGAGGGCAGTTGGGACCTGTGCTAGGGGCTGTCGGATCTGTGACCGGCCAGAAGGGTCAACCGAGGGTAGTCCCATATCGCTTGATGAAGTGTAAGTTGTGTGCTATAAATAATATATCATCATCTTATCTTGTACAAGAAATTTTAAAGCTATGAGGGTGTCAAAGCCAATTGAAACTTCATAGTCAAGTGTGCTCGCACTAGAGTAATCCTGGAATGAGTGACCTCACTGGGAGGTTTGATGGGATTTGGTGTTCAAAGCAGACAATGTTATACAGGGCGGGAGCATATCGTTACAAAAGATGACAACTTTAAAACACTTTAATGACGTTTCACAACTGTCATCTTTTACTTTCAATTACGTTTATAAAGCGTCATCTTTATAGATATTAATGACAGTTTCAAACCGTCATTTTAAAATTCAGACTTTTAATGACAACTCCATAGTTGACAGTTTTAAAACATTCATCTTTCACGTTTAATAACACTTTTAAATTGTCATCTTTTAAGATTATTGTAGTAGTGGATCCTCAACTTAAAAGGTAGTATCCATCACGTTTTAATGAGAAATTTTTGGTTGCTAATCGGCTACCACGTGGTACCCATGCAGCACATTCGAGTTGTCCAAACAATGCAACCGACGGCTTGGATTAAAACACCATTTTCCTTATTTTTTTAAATTTGTTCGGTACCTTTCAATCCGAACGGCTGGTTGCATATTTGGACGACTCAAATGTGTTGCACTGGTGCCATGTCAGGCATCGTACCCTACTTGCACCAAAAAATTTCTCCATTTTAATCGTTTCCTAGGAAAAGGCGTGTAATTTTAGAATCAAAAAATAAATTACTTCCATTTAGGATTTTTTGAATTAATTTTTTTGGCCCCAAATTAAAGAACTATTCGTGATCTTTAATTTGGTGCGAAGAAACTCGAAAATCATGTACACGAATATTTTTTTTATTCTAAAAATTGCATGTATTTTCATAGAATACTATCATTTTGGAACATAGTGAGTATTTACTTTATGTTGAATCCAAATACTACTTAGAGCTATTCATCTTGTACGAAGAATCCCACAAAAAATCAACTGATCAACCTCATATCAGTAAGTATTTGGTTAGAAAAATACTTGTCTTGTTTAAAAATTTATACCAAAAAATAAAGGGAAATTTTTAGAAATCGTCCCCCAAGTTTCAACCGAGTCTCATTTTCGTCATCCAAGTATCAATTGCTACTATTTTGACCTTCAAGTTTGTTTTTTGCTCGAATTTAGTCCAATCATAAACGTCTGTTAACAAAGATGACGAAAATTGGCAGATTGAGGGTAGTGTAGACATTTCCCTCTCTTTTCCTTGGACAAAATGGACATTTTGCCCAGTTTCCTGCCCAAATCAGGGCAAGGTATGACAAAACCCTAAAACTGGTACCCAAATCCATTATCTTTCAATGGGGCTAGGGTACAATTGTACAAGTCAGTGAGGGGATCGTAAAAGACAAGGGAAGGACCACAAAGCTCTCTGCGAAGATTCCATGGATGCGCACAATATGGGGTAAGTTTGAAGCCCTACCACTGGCCCAACCATCTCTGATAAACCCACAAATTGTCCACTTTCATTCACCTGAAATTTCAAGAAGACAGAGTGCAGAAAAATGGTTATCCGACCATAGAACTAGAGTAGCAAAAAGTAAGCATGCGTAGGAATTATTTTTTGCTGAATAATTCTTCTTTGTTTATCAAAACTAATCATTCAAGTTTTCAACCAAACCACTTTTAAAACCTTTCTGAGAAATTGTTTCTGAAAATTAATAACCATATAGAACCTAAGTTATCAAAAGCCAACAATAAACTTACTAAAAAAAAGAGGAAAATTGGACATTTGGTGCCCGTCTCAATCATTTTTTCCTTCAGAATTTTTTTTACTAAAGTTTGATTTTTTAATGGATTTTGCAGAGTAGGGATGCTTGTGCATTTTTTATGTGGGTGGATTGGCCAATGCGTGCTCGGTCAATAGAAGACATCCCTGGGTTGCTTAGAAAAACCACCCAGCTTGAGGAGGAAGTCAGGCTGTGCAAACAAAGGGAGAAGAAGGTGATGGCATATGGGGTGGTGTTTTTGGTCTTCTGGCTGTGGAACCTCTCCTCTGGTGATGAGAAATGCAAATGTGATCAAGGGTTTTAAGCAATTGAGTTGCAAAAAATAGTGATCTAGGTTATGCTAGGTTATTGTAGGTTAAGTTATTAGGTTATTTTATGGTTGGTTACGGCAGCCTAGGTAAGGTTTTGGTGGCTTTTTGGTTGGGGAATGTGTTACAGGTGGTGTTGTAAGTAGTTGTGTAACCCATGTAACAACCCATTTTGTGAAATTGAAGTAAATGAAGTCGGTTTATTTGGCTGCTAACCTGTCCTTATCATTTCTTCTTATCATTGACTGCAAGCAACTTTCAAATTTAGCAGCATAAGAATGGGACCAATGAAACTTTGAATGATAAATAAGTTTTGCCTTTGAAATTAGGTGCCAGTATGTGGAACAACTTTGAATGAGATGTGCATTTAGGAGCATTTAAAAAAAACCAGCTTTGACAGCATGCCATTGTTACTAACTAGATTTGCTAGCTTTAGCACAACAGATTTGCTAGCTTTAGCATCACAAAACCTTGACACATCTTTACACCATTCAATTAGCTACAATTGCATGAGCAGAGCACACGAAATACAGCAAAAACAGATTACAAACAGCAATATAGATGCCAAATATAGTAGCCTTTGAAACCATTCTGCTATATACAGCAGAAGGCAGATTAGAAACTAGCTTGGAACTTGCCTAATACTGCATAAGAAAGAAAAGCAATAGACAAAACATTTCAAAGAAGCCACCTTTGGCATTCATAAACCATTACAATATGTCCATAACCAAAAGCCATTACTAGATTCAGATACAAGTGGTCCATACAACAACTATCAAAAAGAGCACAAAAAACACAGTAGCCATATCAAGCTAGTCCATAATATCAACCATATCAAGCTCTCTCGGTTGAAGAACTGGTCCAAATATTACATAAAGAACTGGTCCAAACATTACATAAACCATGACCCCATAATAACAAAAATAACTTCTCCAAAAGTAGATGTTTCCAACAAAAGAGCACAACAAACACAGCAGCCATATCAAGCTCTCTTGGTCGAAGCTTTTGGCAATCCAGAATAGTTGATGAACTTCCTTTGATTGGCCCTTGTATTGACACCATGGGTTGGTTGTGGTGGTGCCCTTATATTGACACCATGGGTTGCTTGTGGTGGTGCCCTTATATTGCCAGCCTTGGTTGCTTGTGGTGCCCTCATACTGAATGGCCTATTGGCCCCCATTGTTGCTTGTGGTTGGCTGAAACTAGTCCCCATGGTTGGTTGGCTACCACTAGTCCCCATGGTTGGTTGGCTTGCATTTTGTTGTTGTCCATTGGCAGTGGTGTGCTTCTTTCTAACCTGTATGCACTAAACACCTTTTCACCACTCACCACATATATGTAAATAAGCTAAAACAAAATCTGAAATCAATAGAAATTAAACTCACTAGTAGCTTTGCCCTAGTTGTACCCTGGTTTTCAGTGATTGGTTGTCCTTTGCAAGTTCTCTTATTATGCCCAAGGTTACCACATTGGGCACAAGTTGTTGTGGTGTTTCTTCTCTTCAACTTGGTGCCAGTCTGTGGTTCATCAGGTCCTCTCTTCCTCAGTTTCTTTGGTCTTCCTGATTGAATCTTAACATTCGGTGGCAATGGTCCAATGACACCTGTTTTGGGCCACATATCTGCACCATTCATTGGATAGATTATTGGCTCCTGCTTTAGAATCTTTACAGTTGGGGCAGATTTCTTGAAGGGAAAAAAATCCTTTGTTTCCTTCAATTCAAAAAACTCTTTTTTTATGACAAAGCTTTGAAAGAACCATCTTGTAGTCATTTTGGTTGTAGCCCAAAAAATGTTGAACTAATCCATGTTGTGGATGCAGAGTAATTGAATAAAGGTTTAATTAGTGATTCACCTTTGTTTTGCACTTTTGACTTTATGCATTCATTCCTCATCTCCATCTTGTTTTCTTATGCAAGTCGAATTTTGACAAAATTTATGAAAAATTAGACCGAAAAATATGGTACCCTAAATCCCTAGGGTATCCTAAGATTTTTAGGTACCCAAGGATATTAGGATATCCTAAAACTCTAGGATATTTTAAAATTCTTGGGTGATACTTCCATTAATGGTAAATGAATTTTTGTAAAAGTGAACCTAGTGGTAATTAAATATTTCATATTTCCTTAATGAAAATTAAGTATCACTTTTCTATAAAAAAAATTTGAGATAAAAATCTCACTCAAAGTAGTTATTTGGTTATAATTATAAAAAAAAAAAAAAAGGCCGTTAATTGGGTGCTCCTTGTGTCGTGGTAAAGAGCACTTTGGACAAATATGATTTTTTATTTTTTTTAAGGAACCCCAAACGTAATTTTTCTTTGATCCGCCCCAAACGTAATTCATTCATGTACTAATTTAGGAATACAGATTTGGACAGAGCATAAGCAGCTCCAAGAGCCTCCAACCATCAAGGAGCCTTGGTTGCAGCTACATATATAATGGAAAGAGATTACATTCTTTCCATCGGTGGTGGCAAATTTCACTTTTTCACCATCATTTTTTTCGTTCCTATCGTGTGTTTATTGTTGATCTGAATTGTTTATCTTGTAGACTCCATAGTAAAGTATTCATGCAAAAAATAAACTTGATCGGACATCAATAGGAGTATCAAAAATTGAATTTTGCTTTGTATAATGGATAGTTTATCTTTATTACAGTATTATTGACAGAAATCAGATCATCCATTTTATAAACTAAAATTCAAATTTTGATATATCTATCGACTTCCGATCAAGTTGGCTTTTTGTATGGCATTACTATATTGCGGGTCTTAAAATATGAACGGTTCAGATAATAACAATAGTCTCTTGGTGGAACTCATAATAGGCTATGGTGAAAAAATAAGATTTTACATCTGCGGTAAATAGAATTTATTCTCTAATGGAAAACATTAAACAGGCCTAACCATAACATTTGCCTCTCCAAACAAAAATGTTTGGATACACGACAAAACCATGAAATGTCCATGAACGCACCGTGGCACATTGAGTTTAAATGGAATTTGACATGTTTAAAAAAAAAAACATCATAGTGACAAACAGGAGAGTTCTAGCACCATTTCAAGTTCAAGCAGGTTACGGGTCCAGCTCAAGTTGGTTGTGAGTCTAGGTTGGTGCGGGTCTTGTTTGGCTACTTTACTTGGCTACTTCACCCACGTTCACGAGTGTGATTGATGGGTACGGTTCCAGCATCTGGTTTCACACAAGTTTTCTTTATTTTTGTTTTGTTTTGTTGTTATATTTTGTTTCATTATTTTTATTGTATTTTATTTTCGTATTAATATAACAGGATTAAGTTTTAAAAAAATTGCTATTTGCAAGGAACCACGCAAGAAAAAACGCATTTGGATCCATTTTGGGTCCCACAAAAATCTAGAAAAATATTAATAAATTTTTGAATATTATTTTATGATGCCCTGTAAAAAATCAGCTCCAATGAATATCGGTAATTATTATTTTTTGATTCGTAGAGGCAAAACTGCTCAGTTCGCCCTTATGAATTCAAAAGTAATATTTACCAATGTCCATTGGAGTTGATTTTTTACAGAGCCTTATAAAATAATATTGAAAAATTTATGGATATTTTTCAAATTTTTTGTAGGACCTGAAATAAATCCAAATAATTTTTTTTACGTGATTCCTTGTAAATTTTACTTACGATTAGGATTTCTGAAAAAGAAAAAAGATAAGCAGAAAATAAAATAAAGAAAGAAGTACCTTTTCAGATGTCCAATTGATAATCTGGTTCAACACATGTGGCCTTATTAAATGAGTCACTTTAATACTCCGTACAACTCACAAATAAAGGACAACTCAGTTTCGAGTTTGGGCCACACAATTTTCTTTTCCTTTTTTATCAAATGAAAAAATGGTGACCAACTAAAAAAAAAGTATTAATACACTTTTTGTTTTTTCAACCGTCCTACTCACAAATACTACTTTTACACATACATTGCATAGATTTTTTGTGGGGCCCATTATGGGGTCCCACAAAATGACCCGAGCCGTTCATTAATTTTAAAATATTTTTTAAAGGAATTTCGTAAAAAATCAGCTCAATCGGATACATGTAAATGCTTGAACCAATCTTACAACTTTTCATTCTCCGGAATTCTGAATGAAAAGTTGTAAGATTGGTTCAAGCATTTACATGTATCCAATTGAGCTAATTTTTTACGAGATTCCTTAAAAAAATATTTTAAAATTAATGAACGGCTCGGATAATTTTGTGAGACCCCATAGTGGGCCCCACAAAAAATTTGTGCAATGTATGTGTGGAAATAATCTGTGTCGGAAGTGTTTTCCTTGTTTTTTACCTTTCCCCACTCTCTCTCTCTCTGTTATACTCGTACGTGATAACTCAAGCGTGGCGCACCTTAACCAATTATGAGAGACCAATTTCACCGTCTGCTGCCTTTTTCCTCTTTGTAGATCAGAATTTCATAGGTTTCCAACTTCTTTACTTGGTACTTTTTTTAATACAAGGTGAGAGAGTCTAATTATAAAAAGAAAATCAACCTAATTACAATCAAATCATAATCAATTACAATAAAAAGAAATCATAAGAATCATATAATATCATAAACATATCCTGATATGATTATGATATTATATGATTCGATATTCTAACAAATAAAGACTATCAATTAACAGTTTTATTGATCCAAAATTCTAGTCTAGAAATTCAGCATAGTAATTTTATGCTTCGATCAATTCGTATCAATATTCAGTTGAAGTGCTATTTGAAGTGTTTTGGCTCGAATTCAGAGCTGTTTCAAAGCTGTCTAAAGCTGTTTCGAGCATTTTTGGTGCTATCTGAAAATCCCGCTCGGGCGAGATTCATGTTCGTCCAAGCAGTCCGTACAACCGTGTTATGTGGCTTCAATCCCTGCTCTCTGAAGTTTCTACCTCAGCGGGAGTCACATTCGCCCAGACGGTCGAAAACGCTAAAACGCGGAAAGACTTCATTTTTAGGGAGTTTTTTTAGAATTTACTAACCCAATTAGGTTTTCGTTTGGTAGCAACTTGTCTTTGGCTATAAATACTTGTTATGTGGCCTATTAATTAGCGTGAGAAAATATTGGGGTTTTGGTTTATGGTTTGAGAGACTTTTGCCTTTGTTTTAGCTTTGGTGAGATTTGGGTAGAAGGGTTTTTGCATAATGTGGGCACACGCCCCTAAAATCTTGTTTTATAAAATCGGCTGCGCCATTTTTGGAAAGCGCGGCGAAATGCTTCGATTCAGAGTCGCCACTCGGGTTTTGCGGTAAACACCCAAGAAACCGAACTTGAAACGCTTGCTATGTTTTGATTGGAAAATGTTTTGTAAACTGGTCCGTCATCACCTTTGATATCTAAGGTTCGGGAGCTAGGTTACAAGAGGGGAATGATTTTAAAGCACCTCTTCTCGCCTAATCCAGAGATCGGTCTCTACTCAGCATTTGTAAAACATTTGTTATTCTCTCTCATTAATCAATTTCAACCAATTAGGACGGAGAATAGTTAAAGGTGTAACGACCCGGATTTTTGACCCAAATTTTTTATATAATATAATTAGGAGTATTTTCTTAATGCTATTAATACTTTTTTTTATTGCATGCATTTATTTATTTATTTTCTTTCCTACACACATGCATTATTTTTTTTTTCTCCTACATGCATGCACGTTTTTTTCCTACGCAGCATGCATGTATTCTCTCTCTCTCTCCCTCACCTCACTCTCTCCTACAACCTCTCTCTCTCACTCCCATAGCTCTCTCTCTCTCCAGCCTTAACTCTCTCTCTCTCTCTCTTCCTTACCCTCCAAGAAAAATCAAATTCATCCCCCATTGCCCAAAATCGAAAATTCTTCATCACCAAGCAAAATCCGAAATTCAATTCATTCATATCCATTCCTTACTTCCTCTCTAGCCCCAAAAACAGTTCCAATTCGTCCATACCAAGTTTTATGAACCCAACTCCATTAAATTTGATCCTATCCTACTCCACCAAAATTCACCTATAAATACCTCACCCCATTGACCCACGAGCACACCACGATATTTCCCACACTACCGACTAGAAAGGAAGAGAAAAACAAAAGAAAATCAAGCTCCAAGCTATGGAGTTTTAGAGAGAGAAAGTGAGAGAGAAAAAAGTGGGTTTCGTGCCTAGACCCAACCGAAAACCCATCCAACCATTCCAATCGCTTCCCACAACCCCAAGCATCCCCAAACGTCATCCAATTCGAACCCAAGGTTTCCCCTCGGCCAAACCCGAAGTCACCTTCCTCAATTTCGAAAATTTTGATTTCAATCCAATTCGATCAACCCGAGGTATTATAATCCCTTCCAACCACTTCTCTAAGTATATTAAGTGTTTATATGCTTAACCCTATGCCTCGAACGAATCCATGCATCGAAACCATGACGAAAAGTCGAAAAAACAAAATCTGGATGCACCCTTGCGGCCGCAACCTTCGGGTTCTGCCGCCGCAAGAACCAGGCTTTCCGACCTTGGGGGACGGAAGGTCAACTCGGTCCAACCTTGAGGTGTGTACTGTTTTGGTTCGAAACCATTTTCCAACCTATTGAACATCATTTTTGACACCCGGACTTTTTTCCTAGACTTATCACACCCCAAAGATCATAACTAGTTAATATCATATTTTTTAATTTTATTCTCTATTTATTATATTTTTACTTGTTTTCATTTAAAGTTTACAAACGAAAAATCTATGCACCTTCCAAAGAACGTTTTTACCACCCAAACTATTTTTCTTAGACTTCTCGCATCTCAAAAATGATATCTTCCTAAATTTATATTTTTTTGTATTAAATTTACTATTTATTATTATTTTTAAAGTATTTCTAATCAAAATTACTTTTCAACCTTATAAACCTTCTTATTAATGCCCGAATAATTTTTTTTAGACTCTTTACACTCCTAAGATGAAACTTTGTTAATCTCAATATATTTTATTTATTAGATTATTTATTATCTATTTATTTTACTTTCGGCAACTTTCGTTAATATCTTTTCTTAAATATTTTCGCGACCCTCCGGATCCAACTTTTGATGCTCGAACATATTGCATAGGACTGTAGGACTCATTTTAAGGTCATGCTACTTCGCTCATTATTATTATCTAATTTTCTTTGTATTTATCATGGTTATTTATCTATTTTAAATTCTTAAATAAAACTAGTATAAGCCTAGGCTTACTAATTTTTGGACCAAATTAATATTTTTTTTCTTATTAATTAGACAAAAGTTTCTTGCTTAATTATTAACTTCTTGGCCATACAACACTAAAGGCAAATTAGACAAAAGTTTCTTGCTTAATTATTAACTTCTTGGCCATACAACACTAAAGGCAACAGCCAATTCATAAAAAAGTTATGTGATTGCATTGCTTGTTATTTGTTTTAATTATTATTTGATTAATTGTATATTGTACCGATACCATTGCTTGTAATTTGTTATAATTATTATTTGATTAATTGTATATTGTACCGATACCATTGCTTGTTATTTGTTTTAATTATTATATTGCACCGATATTTGATTTGAATACTAGATTGGACCCTAGAGACATGGGGTGGTATGCGAATAGAATTCACATAGACGATTCTAAGTCAATGGGAAAATGGTAAAGTGTTGAAGTTGTGAGATTGTGGATTGTGATTTGGCCATGGCCAAGGATGACCTGCGGGGCCCGGTGATATTATTGTGGTGACACTAACGTATGGTACACCATGGGAAGTTCCAAAGGGTAATCGTGCCTTGCAAGGCCAGCAAGGGGGATTATCCCATGACACGGACATAGTTAGTGGCTTAAGTATGGTGGCGACCCTAACGTATGGTACGTCATGGGAAGTTCCAGAGGGTAATCGTGCCCCCTGCTATGGTCTTAAATGAATTCATGCGAGGTACATAACTTAGGTGAATTCATTTAGGACCCCGTGTGCAGGATAACCAAGGGGGGATTTTCCATGACACGGTCATAGTTAGTGGTTATGGGAGGAAAAGATCTCGTGGATGGGATCTTAGATTTCACGTAAGGTTAATGGATAGTAACAAACCGGTTTATGTGTAAAATCTCTGCTTGACTTCTTCGATTCAATATTATCTTGTTACTTGCTAGCTGTAAAGTAAGAGGGGTAGTTGGGTTGGATTATTCTGCTGGGTGATTTATCACTCATGGATACGTCTGCATCCTGGTAAATCGGTTGCGTCGGCGATCAATTTGCCAGAAGGCACAGGATTCAATGGAGGGGATTCAATGATGGTTCAGTTTGACATGGAAAGAATATCAGGAACGAAGATCGAGTATGCTTGGATTCGTATCAAGCCTAGAGTCAGCTCTGAAGTTAATGTATTTTGAATCAGTAAATTTATCTTGAAATTGTAATAGTTAAACCTTTATTTTGGAAAATTATATTTATTTAGCAAAATTTTCTTGAGAAATTATTTTATATAGCTTTCGAAAAATCAAGGCGTTCCAAAAGGGGATTAAAACTGTAACATGTTGGCAGGATGTTATAGATGACATGCTCACTTAATTAAAATAATTAGTATAAGATAAAAACAGACTTCTGTGGAAGTTTTAAACAGACTGGAAGACACAGTTCCAAAGTGGCATGAGCAAGAAAAAATCAGCATGAACTGATTAAGTCACTTCATACTAATTTGACCTGTGTACGCCAATACTAAACAAGCGTACGCCAGTAAACTCAAACTCACAGTTCTTATTTTCATCCCTTTAGGCTCTGGAAATACCAGTGCTCATCCAGGACAAACTAAGCAGTATTATATAGCAGATAACATACAGTAATAAATAGTTTGAATGGGCTCAGAGGCCACCAAAAGAATAGAACACCTTATAAACAGTGTGGGGAATAAAGCAGAGGCTAAAGCCTAGTTGCCATGCAATGGCCAGCCATTAGACTGGGTTGGACTGGCACAGGTGGGTAGTGAGCTACCGTACGCTAGTTCTAACCTCTTATCCAATGCATGACTTTGCACTTTTTGGGTTCTGAGACATGTTCAGAAGGACCCCAAAGGCATTCCATAGCAACAGAAATGAATATTGAAAAGTAAAACTAGCAAATTTAACTATGGAAAGCAGCAAACTGGTTTTAACATGCTCAAAGGTGATAAAAATGAAAAGAAAAAGATAAAACAGCTAGACACTAATCCCCACGCCAGTACTACACATACAACCATGATTGGTATATGCATACTTAGGACTATTGTGCGCCAGTTCTAACCACCATGGCTTTGAAACCTTGCTTGCTTTTGGGCCAGGACTGGTATTGATTACCAGCTTTGACCTTACCAGCCCCCCTCAGGGATCAGAACAGTATGCAAAACAAAGGTGTTATACCTTTGGTTTTTGAGTTTGAAAAAGTGCTTGAGTTTTGAATGGATGAATTGGTTGGATGATGCTTGGAGGATGGTTGTATAGATGAATGAGAATGAGTGGTGTATTGCTTACTTTCAAGAGAAAGACTAGCAATGGCTTGAGAGGGAATGTGGTGATTTGGTTATCTTTGTAACCCTTTGAAACTTGGAACCTAACAACCAAACTTGTAACCCCTCAAAAGACCAATGCAAGGGGGTATATATAGAAGGTGGATGGAGATAGAGGGGTTAAAACCAATCAAAGAGACTGATGCCTTAGCCCCAAAGGCTTCACTCTCATTGGATGAGAGGGAAAAGGTGATGGGATTGGAAGGTTCCCATGTGTTGTAGACCCTTAACCATGGCTTCTGCATGCTGAAAAAAATAAGTTTGACCAGAGGTTTGACTAGCGTACGCAAGTAGTGGACTTGCGTACTCAGGTCCAAACTGCAGCTTTGACCGATGACTAACACGTGGTAAATGGACCGGCGTACGCTGGTTTTGGACCGGTGTACGCTGGTTTTGGACTGGCGTATGCAAGTAGAGTTTTGCTGGGGCTTTTTGGTTCAGGTTTAAAGGGTTTTAACCACTCAAACTCAAACATACTAATATTTCCGGGGTGTTCTTGATCTTATTTATCATCGGGGAATCAAATACCATAAGTAAACTAATCTGGACAGTCCAAAATAGGGTGTCTACAACACTTTTTCTTTGTAGCTCTTTGAGCATCTGTTTGCCTTTGTTTAGTGGAAGTCATTGATCGACTACCCGTGGCATAGGTTTACATCCCAAAGTAAGCCGAATCATGTAAATCTCTTTCTCTTCTATTTGATTTCTCTCACATTTTGATTGATTATTTTGGTTTGCTTCGCACATATGTTTTGTTTTTCAATTCGATATTCATAATCACCGTCTATTTATTCAGCTTTCGCACAAAACTCTTCTTGTCAAATTAATGCAACACTACAAGAAAATGCAGATTTGGCGACACAAAGTGTCACGCCCTCGATTTTCAACATAAATATATAATCTATTTCGATAAAAGATTCTCGCATAACAATTATAATACCCAAAAGAGTTCCCAAGTTTAAAGAGTTTATAACATTGGCACTCTGGCCCAAATTAAGCTTAGGTACAGGTACAAACAAGTTATAAGGTTACAAATTCATCTTTACCAAAATAAATCTATTACAAAAGATGATTAAGTAACCAAAACAAGTTAGCTTTCAAAAAGTCTTCACATCCAAGCATACGATGTATGAAAGTTACTATCCAGCGTTTTGACCTGAAAAGAAGATTGGGTTGAGCTACACTAGCCCAATAGAAAAATCTTTTACCAATTCTATGTACAAATATAATGATAAATGCAAAAAGGATGAAGACAGGAAATTTAGCTCAACGATGGATAATAATCAATTTATAAGTGTGCCGATATTCAACGAGATCATTCTTAGGCATGCCATTACCATGATATGCCAACTAATTCACAAGACAATGATAACTATAGCTATCTCGACACAACTCGCTATCATCCATCTCCACCGTCTGTATTTCCACCTCTTGCGTTACAGTATAATTACCACGAGGGTTACCATATTACCACCCTTTGCATTACGGAAAGCCCTAACAGCTTGGATCACCGTATTACCACCCCTTGCGTTAAAAGACCCACTTGAGTCTCCCTATTATCATCCATTGCGTTACGAGACTCCCTAGTCCAACTTTCAACCCCAAACAACTACTCTCTTACTCAATATGCAAACTAGAACTTTCTCATAACCACATTCATGCAAGAATCATCATACGTTATGCCATTAATACTACCACTATGCCATAAACACTCCCAAGTAATCAATCAATCAACAAGTTATATTTTACACGGTTTTAATCAAATGAGTTCCTATTCATTTCTTACTAGCGGAATGCCAATGGACCAAAGATAACTTCAATGAATCAAAGGAAATCAATTAGACATGTTTGGAATAGGTTTGGAGGTGTCCAAAAAGGTTTAGAAGTAATTGGGAGTCAAAACGGTCGATCGGAGCAACATGGGCAAAACTGCCCAGAAAGCCAAGGAGTATCGATACCAAAATAACCGTATCGATACTCCGGAGTTTGGAGTATCGATACGCAAATGACCGTATCGATACGGGAACACTATGACAGATTTCTGAAACTACTGGAATGTAGATCCTTTCAGCGTATCGATACGGGGACATTACGAACGACGATTTTGTGCAGAAAACTCAAAAGCAAATACAACAAAACACCCAATGATTTAAGGTACGATTTCTACACTTAATCAACGTATAAACACATAAAAGAGGTAAAGAAATCCCTACCTCGATTTAAGGAGCAAAAGTGATTCGAACGAGACCTAGCTCCAAACTTTTGAAATCAACCGACATCTTCTTCCCAAGCCTCACCCAACGCGATACGAACCCAAAATCACGTAGAGGAGGTGAAATGAGAGTGGATCTTTGAGGTTTTGGAAGAGTTTTGAGTGTGAGAAGAGGAGAGAGAGAGAGTGAGCCGAGAGAGAGAGAGAGAGAGAGAGAGAGAGAGAGAGAGATACACGGCTGGAGAGAGAGATACAAGGGAGAAAAAATGATCCTCTACACACACTCACCACTATTTATACCCTTATATCTTTAAATCGCACACCCACTCCCCCAATCTTCCATTCTTTCACTTAAACCCTCAATTCAATTAATCACCCAATAAACCACATTCTCTCAATTAGTCATATTAACAATAATTTCAATAATTAAAAAAAATACCCGAGTCTCTACACAATGAAGTACATCGGCAAAATTGTATATGGATCGGCAAAGGTTTTCGCTGATGACAAATTTTGTGTCGGCGAGCTGTCGGCATTGATATGTCGGGAAAGGGTTTCGCCAACGTGAATTGTCCTTCATCGGCAAAAGTATAGTTACAACGATGCGGGTTTGCATCGGCAATTCTTGTCGGCAAATGGTATTGCGTCGGTAAAAAGGGGTACTAAAATCAAAGAGTTTCTCCACTTTTGCCGACGAGATTTTTGCCTCGCCAAAAGTCAATTTTTTAAAAAAACATGCTGCTTCAGTGCTTTCGTTATATTTTCGCGTGTCTCGTGTTTCGACCAGTAGACCTCAAACTCAACTCTCCGTGTCATGGTTCTATCTACCAACTGCACCAACATACTCTTCAATACTAATTTTGCAATATCTATTATATATCACTTACTTATGCGGTACATATACAATTTTATACTAGATACAGTATAACATACTCTTATATATAGGTTGCTAATTTTGCTACTCCCTTTTTTGTTAATGTCACTCCCCTGCAAGTGTATTTTTGTTGCAAAAATACATTTGCAGTGGAGTGAGATTAACAAAAAAGAAAGTAGCAAAATCATTTCCCTATATATATTTATAAAGATATATTGTATATACATACAAATAACACAAACACATACACAGAGACATAACTACTATGGGGCTTATGGGGGCCTTGGCCCCCAACTGGTTCAGGATTTTTTTCCCCCAAATTTCAATATTAATATTAGTTATTTTTTGATTTGCTAAGAACACTTGTATACTGTATTTTTTATTGGATGTTATTTGACATTTAAATGAATGTAATTAGACGCTTAGGTATTAATATTAGTTGTTTTTTTGGTATTGGATGTCATTAGACATTTCGTATTTGTATATACTCTCTCTGTCCCACAGTTTCTTTTGTCCACAAACTTAGAACCTAAAAAAATACATTAAAAAATATAATTCAAACTCTCTTTTTGCAAATTACTAGAAATCCATGTGTTCTTTAAATTTTTGCAAAAAGTGAAAATTTAACTTTTGCTGACACAAATGTCATCGCCGAAATATTTATCTTTTGGCGTTGCACATTCTATTGCCAAAAGTTCCCCTTAGGACTATCACTGACACAAAAATGTCGTCGCTAAAATATGCAAAACTTTTGCCGATGCACATTTCGTTGCTAGAAAAAAAATTTCGTTGGCAAATATTTCGTAGGAGAATATTTCCCATCAACCTTACTTTTCCCAACAACATTGCTGATGCACTTACTTTCATCGCAAAAAAATCTACATTTACCAACACGAACTAGTTTTGCATCGGCAAAAGTAAGCCGACAAAAAATGCATTGCGTCGGCAATCGGGTCGCCTTTGGTGCATTTTCTTGTAGTGCAAAATAAAGTTTTACAAATTAAATGGCTCTTATCCATGGAACACAATGTGCACTCCACAAAGAGTGGATAATGTTCACCCACCTTTTAAATTTGCGAACAAAATGCACCATCACAACTCCTATTTCTTGGAGTAATGTTCACCCACAATGTCGTTTTGCCATTTGTCTATTTAATCTTTGTATTTTCTTCAAAGATTAGATTAATAAATTTCATTTGCAGAGAAGAAAAAAAACTCCTAGTTCCTTGAAAAATTGAATGAGATTTTCTTATTGTAGGAATCTAATAAAAAGAAAATTCATATTGATCTCCAAAGAAAAAAAAATTAAAAATTAAAAACAAAAAAGAAATTTGCCAAGTAAGCTCTTGTAAAGAGATTCTCGCAATCTCTTCCCCCTAAGGTCCTTTTGGACAAACTTATTAGGGACTTTTGAGCACGATTTTTGTGATTTTTTCTCTTAATCTTATAGGGTGTGGTCAAATTTTTACATCATATTTTTAGTCTTGGCGATAGAAATCTGAAAAATACAAAACATAGACCAAAGTTAAAAAATACATATAAATGATAAAAAAGACCCAAAAAATTAAGATAACGGAGTTTTTTTAATTTTCATCTATGATTTTATATTTTTCTAATTCCTCTCGTCAAAACAAAAAATATAATATAAAAATTTGTTTCGTATCTTGTAAAGATTAGGATTCGAATCAAACCAAAAAGCCCCAAAAAAAAAAAAATTGTGCAATGAGACCGTAAATATGCGGAGAATTCGAAGAACATCCATAAAAGAAATTGGTTTCTCACATTTTCCATCTCTCTCTCTCTCTCTCTCTCTCTCTCTCTCAAAAGCGCCAAAAAAAAAAGAAGTAAATTTGCCACCTAAGCACTTATACCTTGTAGTTCCCTCCGTCTTTGTCTCTCTCCCTCTGAATATGCGGAGATTCGAGTCGTCCGAAGAACATCTCTCACATTTCCATTGCGATTTCTACGTCTCTCTCTCTCTCTCTCTCTCTCTCTCTCTCTAACCATATATAGTCAGATGATGGGGGCGTACAGAGCAGATGATGATTACGATTACTTGTTCAAGGTGGTGTTAATAGGAGATTCTGGTGTTGGAAAATCTAACCTATTGTCACGATTCACCCGCAACGAGTTCAGCGTCGAATCCAAATCCACAATAGGCGTCGAATTCGCCACTCGCAGCATTCATGTCGATGATAAAATCGTCAAGGCCCAGATTTGGGACACCGCCGGCCAAGAAAGGTCTCCTCTCTCATTCTCTCATATCTGTACTACTCCCTCCGTCCCATAAAGTTTGACACTTTCACTATTCTAATCCTATGAAAAAATTAACTATATTTTTTAATCCGTAATATTTTTATAAGCAATATGGATCTTATTTGATAGATTTTAATTTGTTTTATTAAACAAAGTTCAAAAATTTGCCTAAAATATTATAGATTGAAAGATACATGCAATTTAAAAATGACACGCATTTTTTAAAATGCCAAACTTTATGGGATGAAGGGAGTATTATATATTATCACAGAATGATTTTTTCGTAAGAAGGGCTGCCAAGTGACGAGAATTGACCGTCTTTCATTAGAACATAAAATCTATGTTTCCTCATGCCATCCATAGCACGTATTCGCTGCTTGTATGTTTCAATGATAATAATATATACGCATGTATTCTAATACCCTACAGACCCTTGGGTGTTCCGGGTTATGTCCTTGTGATGTATCGTCAAATTCTTTGTTAGATCCTTTTTTTCCTGTTCTCCGTCTTTAATAAAATTCATTTTTGCCGATAAAAAAAAAAACCTGTGTTTTTTCATGTCGTGCATAGCACATGCAGGTTCGCTGCTTGTATATGTTCATGATAATACATACATTATGACACATGTAATAGAGTTTTTTTATTGGGATAGGATCGATAGTGAATGGTCATGTCTATTGTCCGGCCAGCTCTTTTTGGGTCCTTCTAAGGTATGTTTCTATAACAAGTATGGTTCATTTTTGTAAAGCTTGTTGAGAATATAACTAATTGCAATGAAAATTATGTTAACCGGATAGGGATTGCTATATTTTTCAAGTACATTAATGTTGAAAAAGGGGTTTTGATTCAGTGTTTTCATCTTTGTAATTTCAGCATAAACTCTAAAAACGTGTCAATTGACATCCGTTTTTCATAATTTTTGGTATGAGGTGTACTCCACGAGCTTTAAAAAGTAAATAATTCCAATCTTTTAAGAGGATGCAAAAAAACCTGCAAATAGTCCAACAGGACGGTCTAGTACGTAAAGGAGAGGCTCCGAACCCTTTTTGATTTAAGGTTTTTTTTTTTTTTTGGTTTGGACTTGGATGAAGGACTGGACGGTCTAGGTTTTAGTCTGGTCATGTGTGGATTTTTTCCATTGACTTGGGTAATCGAGGATGTTCTTATTCATGCCAAAAAAATTACATTAACCGAAATATCGTTCGATATGATTTCAAAACATGTGTATCTTGCAAAATAAGAAAAAAGAAAGAAAGATGTAACATTGAATCGGAACCTTTTTTCTCAATAAAGATCTGTTCCAATAACCCCTATCAAATTAACGATAATCCCAACATGATTTTTGTTGTGCCATGTCTTCCCAGCAAGAGTCTGGAAAATGAACGGGCGAAATTAGTCCGAAAAGGACTCACAAAAGGTTATAGTAGTCGGTAGTTATATTCCTTTGCTTTACTGGAGGATATCAACTTGAAGCAAGGATGGAATCAGAGGAGGTCTAGTAGCGGCGGCCACCATGACAAGAATTTTAGAAATTGCAATTATTATATGTATAAAAAAAAATTATTCTCAACATGTATAGTCTCACCATTGCTAGATTTTTTATCCTTTCTTTTTTGTTATATACTAGTCCTAAATCTTCTATTTTTTTCCAAGAAAAAAGACCCAAAAAATTATTCCAAAACTAAATTCAATGAACCAAAGTGAAATAATATAAAGGATGAGGTATAATTAAGGGGAAAAAAAACCTCCACACTTAAACCCTAAAACAACTTAACCTACAAAAATTAAAGTTAGTCTTTTTTCGTACTCTTTGTGTAAATGACAAATATCATTTACTATAGTTATGTTATTTTAATTTTTTTTGTAGAGTCGATGACTATTAATATTGTAATTCAATTTTTTATTTTTTTTCGTATACATTTTGCCACTGTTAGGATACAATTTTGGTTCCGTCCCTAACCCAAAGAAAAAGAAATCGACTTTGGCAAATAATTTGATTGCAGAAGAGAATGTTCTTTTTACATCTAGGGAGGTGGGGGAAACATTGTGGATTTTAAGCTGGTTTTTGAAACATTGTTTGTCGAAGGTACCGTGCTATAACAAGCGCTTACTACCGAGGAGCCGTGGGCGCTCTACTCGTCTACGACGTGACCCGACACGTCACGTTCGAAAACGTCGAGCGGTGGCTGAAGGAGCTCCGGGCCCACACCGATGCCAACATCGTGATCATGCTCGTCGGGAACAAGGCGGACCTCTGCCACCTCCGTGCCGTGTCGACCGAAGATGCAAGGGCATTTTCGGAGAGGGAAAACAACTATTTCATGGAAACGTCGGCTCTAGAGGCTTTGAACGTCGATAGTGCGTTCACGGAAGTGCTGGCGCAGATCTATAGGGTTGTCAGTAGGAAGGCGCTCGATATAGGCGATGATCCGGCAGCATTGCCAAAGGGACGGACGATTGATATTGGGAATAGGGATGATGTATCAGCTGTGAAGAAAGGAGGGTGTTGCTCTGCTTAATTCCTGAGTCTGGAAAAATGAGGGTGGTGAAGTAGTGCTCTCTGTAAATTGATTCGGTGACCTTGTGTATAATTATATTGATAGAGGCTAATTTTTCAGTAACTTAAAATGTTGTCTTGATAAAATTGGGAATCTGGACACGTAAAATGAAATTTGCCATGACAGAAAACCATGCTTTTGATACCGGAAAAGATGCACGGGACAATTCGATAAAATTGGAATAATGCTGGTAAAGCATTGGTTTGATGTTAACAAAAACCATAGCAGCGGATTTCCTTCTCGTCTCTCCATTTGTATTGCTTTTGAAAAACAAGTTTCCTTTGCTTTTTATGTCTTCAGTTTTCCCTGTTATTCTGAAGCTTCAGTCTGAAAAAATATATGTGGGTCTTTAGAGTTTCAAAGTTGGAGACTGATATTTTTTTTTTTTGATCAGAAGAAACTTTTCATTATTAAGTAAAATCCCACAAAGGGTACAAGAACCGGATCCGGAGCCCTCGGTTGGGTAAAGACCTCAACTTACGGGTTATCCAAAAGGACCGGGAGAACAAGATCCAAACGGACCGAGTGAACAAGCCCACAAGGGGCGAAAAATCCGCGCAGGGACAAGAAAATAAACTAAAACAAAAACCCACTCGAAACCCGCTGATCCGACACCATTGGCCGCCGCAAGCTGCAAATCTCGCCAACGAATTCCAAAGAAATACGCCGGCTGCAAAAGGCACAGATTTGTAACTGCGAGAGGACCAAGGAAACGCTAACGCAGAAAGAGGGTTACCCTGCGCAAGATCGCTGGCCACCAATACTTTAGCCATCCCACCACCAACACAGCCACCAACAACACAGTTGCCGGAGACAACCTTCGCATCAAACACTGAAAAAACAGAAAAATCTACCCCTAACTTTATTATCCCACCAACCGCACCCATCGGACCTAGAGAACCAGGCCGATACAGATCCGAACCAGGGAAATCGGCCGGAGAAAAGCTGGAAGAAACCAGCGAAACCAACAGCAACATAAAGCAGAACCTAACTCCTGAACCACTGTGTACCTCGCTTATTACACTCCGATTGGAAGCCAGAGGACTCGGCTGCCACCAAAACCACCACAGCACGGGTCGAGGACGATGAAGGAGGCACCACACCCCGCGCACCGCCAGAGGCAGGAAAGACGAGTTGGTGCTCCATCCGAACAACAACAACACCGGAGGAGGACAGGGAGAAGATCCAGGATCCATGGCGCCAGACGAAGGAGGGAGAGGTGCTCGGTGGCGGAGGACGATGGGAGGGGGTGGGGAGAGGGGCGGCGGGATCCCCACCCCCGAGGCGGACAACCCTAGGAGAGGCAACTATACGAGAATATCTCTCTCTCTCTCACTTTTGAGAAGAGCTATTCACACATCAAGCTTATCAAGCCTACTCAAAAAAAAATAAGTTGGAGACTGATATGGTATGTGATGCATGATTCTTGGGCATATCATATCAGTTGGAGACTGATATGATATGACCAAGAATCATGCATCGCAAACCATTGTATCCCCTTTCGTCAAAAACAAAATAGTACTAAAATTATGAGAAGATTCGACTCTAGAGACCCAATTTCGTCAAAAACAAAATAGTACTAAAATTATGAGAAGATTCGACTCTAGAGACCCAATTAGTACAAGCCGTAAACGATGCAAAATAGTACTAAAATTATGAGAAGATTCGACTCTAGAGACCCAATTAGTTCAAGCCGTAAACGATGATGTGACAGCTAATTATGGTTGGAAAGGCCGTGGTATTGCTGTCTTCCTGATAAAAATTGGAACTTATAAAGTGGACTTATATTGGAGAGAAATGGAAATTATGAACTTTAAATTCAAAATGAAAATTGGCAGGCGTGTATAAAAAGAAATTGATCCAGCATCTATGAAATCTACCTACTTTTCACTTTCTAGACTCATGAAAATAACTTGATTTGAATCTGTGTTTGACCTTTAAAGAAACAAGAGGATAAATTCTGCATTTCTCTCTTGAATACTTTTTCCTTTCTGTGTTCTTCCTCCACAAAGCCATTGCAGGGAGACTCGTAGCATGCGACAAACTTGAACGCTTGATAACTAAAAAGTTGACTGGATAAAGGTTGTCTTTATCAACATGATAAGAGCAACCATGATAAAATAAAATAAAATAAAATAAAAAACATGATAAGAGCAACTGCCACTGTAAACAAAGTAAAATGGTCGAAAAGTAATTTTCAAGCTTTACATATACTATACATCCGTGAAAGGTTATGTAGGGGACTTCCAAAATTGCATTTACTTGTGTATGAAACAAGTCATTACGTTAAAGGGAAACTGCTTCTTGGAGACGTGGCTTTCGTATGGTGTCTCTTCTATGTCTGGTATCTGCGATCACCGAGCAGTGGTTTAGAGAATTGAAGGAGTTGTGAATATGGGGAATTGCATGCAGTTAGCAATACAGGATCAGCAATACAATGTGATATAACATCAGCACCCAAAAAAAGAGAGTGATGCAACAAGAGCTCAGGCTATTTGCTCTAAAATGCAGTATAACACCACATAAACTTATTCCGCATGCTGCTGGGTAGGGAAAGAGCAAATGCAATCAAGTGGTGTCGATAAACCAGTTTGATGAACGCAAGGAAGGAAAGGCAAAAAAAGTAATGGATACTAAAGCCCTTTAAAAAGTATTATGCAGCAGCACATTTTCGTCTACGAGGCTTTCACAAAAAATGGAAGGACAGGTGGGTTTTGAAGCTTGTGTGCCAATTTTGGCTATGACAAAAGTGTTGCCTGATGTCGCCAAAAAATTTGGAAATGGGCAGGAGGTTTTCCTAACCCATGGAGATACTCTTAAGTAACAACGCCTTTCAGAAGGAATTTAAAAGAGAGTACCATAACATTGTTTTCAAAAGATGAAACACCCACTACCTGAAACAAAATTTACGTGCGAAATGTCAGAACAATCAAAGGGAGAGTCCCTCAAGGCACACAATGTGCCGAGGCAGTCATTGACTCATGATCAAACTCCATATGCATTTGAGTTTTTCAAGTGAAATCCAAACATAACAAGACTCATGATTCCTAGCGTATACGTTAAGGAAATACACACAAATCTCACAGAAAATCCTTAATTAATGCTCACCTCAACACAAGATGAGCCCATGTAGAGCTCGACAGAGTAAAGAAACAAATCAAGATAGAGTAGACAAACTATTGTTTGGATATGGGGACAAAGTTAATTCTTTATTTGGCCAATGCTGATTACCTCAATAGGCTTCCTCTACCAGGTCTACAACTCTACATTCAGTCACGAGAGAAGATACTAAGCACATTAGAGAAGTGTGCACTCAGTTCATTTCAATCAAGAGAAAATTGTTATTGGTATCTGTGGCATAATAGTCCTTGCGTAAAATGGCAAGAGTACAACTTGGACTTAATTACTTGGGCAGTTTGGTGAGCGAACATATCCACAAAGTGAGGAGTCCTGATACATTTGCAACTTATAAGGCACAATTAGACTAACCTTACATAAGCAAAGTGGAGGCATGATGTCAGCCTGAAACTTCAAACTGGACCCTAAATGTTTGATAAGTGATTGCCACTAAAGATGTTATTCATCAATGTGAGGTTGAGGCCAGTAGCAGGCATGGGAGAACATTGGAAAATAGAGAGAATCGCTTTCCCTCCATTTGACACTACCTTCCCCGTGGCAAGCGGAGTGATAGCAAAGCAATCCTTGGCAGGGGAAATCACTGCCTTAAAAGCATAATCTTATCTTTTTCGGCCCTTTTTGTTCACGATAGTCTGGGGAAGGGGGTGTGACATCCTGGTAGGAAGTGCAATCCTCCCCCAGTCAGGAAAGAATCAGAATTGGCGAATGAAAACGTTTGGAGGGTACCAACAACAGCAGAAAATACAAATATATGACCCGCATTTCCGGCACCCGTTGTCGAAATTCACGTAAATGGTTTGAGAAGCACTTGAGATGACCCAGGTTGGCTAAAAAGATTGCTCGAAGGCACACTCAAGAGTTTTATTAAGCAAATCCATTACTGGACATCCGTTCCTTGTCAGCCATAAGGACAGCTATTTGAGAAGTAAATGCAGATTGTGTATGTAGTTAATCTGCATAGTAGAATGATGCTTATGGAGATAATCGATTGGTTTCTTGCTGGAAAACAATTACAAAACCAATTGGGCAGTAAGTGCATATTTCCGTTATGAAGACTACAATTTGGCATCTCACAGTGGGATACTACGAGTAAAAGCCAGTGCATTTCACTTGAATCTTCATGATACATAAAAGGCACCCAACAATTGTGATGATGCCAATAGACTTCCATCTCTAACTATAAAACTATAATTGTTAGATAACTATGAGCTATGACCAAAAGCAAGTTGCTGGGTAAGCATACAGGATTCATTTCAGTTTTTTAACCGGTAAAGAACGGTGCATGCTGGAGTCAAAGCTCACCATCCTAGTGGCTAAGACCAAAGGGAAGCAATACAGATCCACAACAGTAACGTAACAGGATCAGAAGAAAACATTGGAGCATTGTTAAAAGGATAAAGAAAGTGACAACTTACAAGTGGAAGAGAATAAAAATCAACCAATCAAACCACCCAAAATATCGAAAGTAAGGCTTATTTAACCAATTAATTGGGTCGCCTAAAGAATCATTTTCATTCTGCTCTGGGAATCAATATATGGGCAGTCACGTAAAAGAAAAGAGGATAATTGCGGGACTATAAAAAGGGGAGGGTATGATCTATCCTCTTCTCAGTAGATTACAGTTGAATGTCAGGAAACAATGATCCTGCAACCTTAGATTGAACATTAATCAAGCAATACCCCCGAGTGCGGTTTATTCTTCGGAGTTTCTGCAGTGACTATTTCTATTTCCTAAAGGAAACACTATTCCAAGGTGCACAGTCCCGTTGGAGTCCTGAAGCATCTCATATGCTGGCCAAATAATACCAAACTCAAGGAGGCTGAATCTCATTTTCACAGTCCAAAACAGAACTAGTTAAATATGTAGAATTGAGAATAAACTCCAAAACCCCAAAATCGTAACAAAAATAAATCGTCTTAAATCCCCAACAGAAATGCCGTCTGAAAACAACAATTCAAATCACCAATGAACAACAAACATCACCACTCAATATGAAAAGAAACATACATATTGATGGATTCAAGATGCTAACCTTGGAGAGGTGAACGTATACGGAAGTTTGGGACCAACATTTACAAATTTCAGATTTTATTGTGTTGTGGATCATACTTTAGATTTTAATTTTGTTGGCTCCGTAACTTGAAGCAATTTGCAAAGAACAATATTTTGGGGCTGCTAGCCTGGTCCATCCCCAAAGAATATCTAAATATAAACACATAAAGCAACTCCATTGCACTGCTGGGCTGGTGGTCAAAGCCCGAGAATAAAGGAATTGCTTCCTCCAACGGAGGTTGCCAGTTCAAAACCAACCTCTAAGGTGCTATGAACTCTTTTGAATCATTCTTAGGTGCCATTGCCCCGGCTTTCACTGGACCCATTAGTGGATGGTGGGACTAGTCTCAAGGTGAGCGTAAGATGGCCCGTTACATCCGAGTTAATAAATAACAAATATGAACCTACAAAGCGACCACAACAGATAAATAAGAAACTGAAGCTACTCACCCGCACCCTTGGGTTCACAACAATCACAAATCATAACTACCATAGATAAGCCCCAGGTCTTGATCCTTTAATGCCCTCTTCTCCTACTCTCACTCCTTGCACTCTCTGCTCTAGCTCTCGCTACCGCTAATTTAGTAGTTTGGGATGTCATCAAAACACGCTTTCACGCCCGCTTAGGTCAACGCCCACGATCACTATCAGTATCATGCACACATAGTATTTTGTTCCTAAGCCTATCTACACCACCACCCAATTCACAACACGCACGAGTTAACATAGCATAGCATACAAACATATAATAGTGCGCCAAAAAAACAGAAATAGAATCTACTGACCAGCAATTCAGTAGGGTTCACGATTTCGGCATATCGACCGCGTTGCGAGGGTTAGACGTAAGAGTCGCAGGCACAGGTGGGCACGGAACATCATGCCCTTCCTCCTGCTGCTGTTGTGGTTTTTGTTCTTGTGCTCGTTTCTCTCCGTCGTTGTTGTTGTTGTTCCCAAACGAGGGCAGAGGATTGGAGCCCTTGACGATCCAACCGAGGGCGAAGAAGGCCATACCCGCGAGTATGGCGGATCCCCACGCCTGCGAGTACCAACGGCTGTACTGCCTCGTGGCGTACCTCCACTGCTCCCTCAGGGTCGCCGCGTCCGGGTTGATCGGGTCGGGCGGGTTCGGGTAGTGGTGGTGCTTGTGGCCGTTGCTGCTACTTCCGTGGTACCCGATTTCCGGGGGGTTCGGGTAGTGGTGTTTCTGTGCGGCGGCGGAGGTGGTATCGGTTCCGTTGTGATTGGGTTCGGTTGAAACCCTAGAATCTGAAGAGGAACGAGGAGGAGGAGAGTTTTTAGGGTTTTGATTGTCGGCCATGGTTGGGGTTTTGGGAAATGCAAAGTACTACTAGCTAATAAGATATGGTTGAAAGTTGAAACTAGAAAGCTCGAGCACTCTCTAATTTTACATGCAACAATATCTGAGTCGAGTGAGGGCTTGCTCGGAAAAAAAGCCATTGCTTTCCCGCGAAAAATAAGCCAAATAAATCCACATAAAAACAAAAATAAATTAATAAGTCAATTTTTTCGTTTTTATTCAAAAAATATTGGAGTTCGATCAAAATTTTATACTTTTTAGATTCCTCTCGTCATGAAGATGCAATAATCTCCAAAAAAATGAGGATAAGCCTAGTGATACGAAATTTTTTTGAATAAGGACAAAAAATAAGCCACTTTGGCTTATTTGTCCGAACACCCCCTGAGTCGGGGGATGCCGACTAGTCTTTCTATTCACCATGCCAAATGCATAGCTTTGTTTTCTGCCACCTGCCCAACCGGCCATAAATGAACTGAGTCATTCGCGAATTATTCGAGGCTCAATTCGGTAAGAGCTCGTTCGAATTCGATTCATCTGCTAAACGAACTGAACTTGAACTTCAATTCTAGGCTCGTTCCGTAAATGAGCCAAACCTGAGCCTAACGGTATTTGGCTCGGTTAGGTTCGTGAACCTATACTTAAATTTAATTAATAATTCAATAGGGGTCTATTTGTAAATGTAAAAATTTTTAAGGTTGTATATATAATTTAATACAAACATAATAGTAGATTTAGGGAGTGTTTGGACAAATAAGCCAAAGTGGCTTATTTTTTGTCTTTATTCAAATTTTTTTTGTATCACTTGGCTTATCCTCATTTTTTGGGGCTCATGACGAGGGGAATCTAAAAAGTATAAAATTTTGATCGAAATCCAATATTTTTTTAATAAAAACGAAAAAAGTGGCTTATCTTATTTTTGTTTTTATGTGGGTTTATTTGGCTCATTTTTAGCGGAAAAGCCAATGGTTTTTTTAAAAGAACAACCCCTTAATAAATGTTCCAAAATATGAAATCTGCGTCGGCTTTTCACATGAATATTTTCACCATTTTCTGTTTTACGGTATAAATACATCCAAATAGGAAATATCCTATGTGAGATATGGAATTTAAGGGTTTGAGGGTTTTTAATTTAGTGATCGTAGCTAGTTACTGAATTTTATATTTATGAGTTTTTTGGACCTAGATTAATGATGCTAGTTCTTCTTTATGACTTTAAATTGGCCCATTTCATTTTGGAATTTAACGAGCCTAGCTTGAAAGCTCGAAACTTTACAAGTTTAAGCTCATGCTTAAAGCTTGAAATTAGCTTGAATATTCCATAATCCACGCCAAACTTATCACGAACACAAAATTTCAAGCTCGAGCCGAACTTGAATATTAATTTCAAAAAGTTTCAAGCTCAAGCCATACTTCAATACAATGCTTGGCTTGATTAGCGCCCCTAGTAGACTCCCTTCTTCGTTAATTTTTTTCAATTTTGTTTTGCGTGTTATATTAGTCTATTTTGAACTTTTGTTTGATTTGCATTATATTATTTAGGTTAATTATTCATCACAATGACGAGTATATAAAGTACAAAGTCATGATCAAAAGCAAAAAAAAAAATATATATATTAAAGACGAAAAAATATCAACTAGTTTTCTTTTCTTTTTTTTGTCTAGAGGGTCATTTTATATGAGCTTTATCAATATCTTTCCACATTTTGATATTTTACCGATTCCTCTCGTCGGGACGAGTGATTAATCTCAAAAATTATGACGAAAAGTTCAACCAAAAGCTACGAAAAGTTAAAAACATTCAAAAAAAAAAAGTTTAGAAAAATAGAACCTGATCTTCTGTGCCAAGGAATTCTGGACCGTTGACCCACATACAAATCTTTTAAAACAAAAAAATTTCCACACAATCCACCAGTCAGAGATTCCTCGGTAGGGAGGATCTATTGTATTAGAGCATCTCAAATCCAACACCCTCCAAATCTCTATTTGAGAGGATCAAATTAATCTATTTTATTTGAAAAATAGATTTAGAAGATTGTACTATTTATCTCAATTCCAACCCAACACTCTATTTCTCAACTCCAACGCATATTTGGAGGAAATCCTCTATTTTTTTCTTCATCATTTATATTTAGAGGATCAAAGTTCATCCTCCCAAATGGATGAGAGTTTTAGAGAATGGATTGGAGAATGTTTTTCCTCCAAAATGAAGAAATGGAGTATGGGTTGGAGATGCTCTTAAGAGGAGAGGAACACTGATCCTGTATACAAAGACAAAAGGTCTAGGAAAACAATTTATGGACACAATTGTGTTATGAGTTGTCCGATGTAAGTGGGACCACTTGTATTGTACAACTTTGGACACAATTGTATCCGGAATTATGTCCAGTCCCCCTTACTGTCCAATTTCGGCCAATCGGCCATTATCTAGCTAACGTCGATTTTGTTCAATGATCGAATCCATTCATATTGTAGATCTCGTCGAGATGTATAACTGTAGACACCCCATTCTGGACTGTCCAGATAGCGTTATTTGTCGATCTTTTATTACCCCAATGATGATTATAGTCGAGAACAGTCTGAGGACGATGGTGTGTTTGAGCTTTGAGCGTCCCTAACCTCTCTCAAACCCATTCCAAACCCTTCAAACCAGAGCCAAACAGCCCCAACAAAACCCAACTGGCATACGCCAGTGTCTTGGAGGCGTACGCCAGTTAACTGCCACGTGTCAGTCATCGACCGTTGACCCAGTTATCAGTGGCGCACGCCAGTTCATATGTGGCGCACGCCAGTCAAATCCAGTCAAATCAACTTTATTCAGCCACATGGACGAGACTTTTGTGCCACCCTGACGTCGGCCACAGTGTCCCTGATGATTACTCTCGGCAGAGGCGTTCCCTCTCTTTCCTACACCCCCCATCAACTAGTCCCATGCATTTAATGCATGGGAGGCTCCAACCTTGTCCCAACCAGCCAAACATGGCCTTGATCAAACTGATCTCAGTCACTCCCCCTCTATAAATACCCCCCCTTGCATTCATTTGCAAGGGGTTAGACACTTTAAGAAGCACAAGGCTTTCTTCTCCTCTCTTCTTGCTTTCTCATTCTCTTCTTCCATTAAAAGAGAAAAGAAAGCAACCCACCTCCATACACCCTGCTGACATACAGCCACCTTCCAAGCCTCCATCTTCATCCCTTAAGCTCAATACCCCCTTCAAACCTCAATACAAAAAGGTATACCACCTTTATGTTCTTTTCTATTTTCGACTCCTGAGGGGAACCAGCAAGGCACAGGCTAATAAACAATACTAGTCCTGGCCTTGGACTGGAAAAATACAACAATCGTATGAGATGTACCTTGGCGCACGCCAGTTATCCCATGCCGTACGCCAGTCATGGCAGTTCGAGCTCAACTGGCGTGGGGATCATGGATCGTCGTTTATGTTATTTTATCTTTCTGTCAATCACCCTTGCATAATAATAATCAGTTTACTGCTTTCTGTATCTAAAACTGTTTAGCTGTAGTAGTTACTGCTTGCTCCTTCATATTATTCAAAGGGCCTCTGGGATCCTTCTGGTCATATTCCAGAGCCCAGATGATGCAAAGCCAAGCATTGGATCAAGGTCAAAGTGGCGTACGGGTATCCATAAGTGGCGTACGACAGTTTGTCCTAGGATCCAATGGCTGGCCCTTGCATCCTAGTTTAATCTTGGCCTCTTTTATGTCCCCACTCTATTTAGGGGGTTTCGTGTCTATTTTCATGGCTTCAAGCCATCTCATCTGTTTGTAAATATATATTCTGTTTTATTTAATTGCATGGTTTGTCCTGGCTGTGCGCTGGTCCCTTTCCAGAGCCCAGAGGGTTGAAAACAAAGACTGAGCAAACAAACAAGTGGAGTACGCCAGTTATGGGGTGGCGTGCGCATGTTCTATCAGCATGCAGTGGCTCGACCAGTGCATGCTGACACAGAATCTGCTCGCGTCCCTGCAGGGCAGCGTACTTCAAGTTATCCAGTTTGCTTAGTGCTTGTTCTCAATCTATATTTAGCATTGCAATCAAGCCATCCATAAAACATTTTGTCACATAAATCACAACTTGTTATAGTTTTTAATCCCCATTAACTGTTCCCCCGCCCTAACTGGCTAAAATTGGTCAAATGAGAGAAAAGATGCAAACGCTTTTACAAAATGCCCGAGTAGAGACCGATCTCCGGATTGGGCGAGAGGGGTGCCATAAAACCCTTCCCCTCTCGTAACCTGGCTCCCGAACCTTAGATATCGAAGGTGACGATGGACCAATCTACAAGCCTTTTTCAAAATCAAGCAAACGTGGCAAAGCGTTTTTCGAGTTCGGTTCCTTGGGTGTTTTCACCGCTAAAACCCGAGTGGCGACTCTGAATCGAAGCGTTTCGCCGCGCTCTTCCAAAAAAGGGCCGCGCCCGATTTTTACAAACCAAATTTCCGGGGCGCGTGCCCATAGTGGCGACTCCGCTGGGGACCTCATTGCATTAATTGGTATTTGGCGTTTAATACATAAATGAACAAATTTTCAAAAGCTTGTCAAAACAGTACACTTTGCGCTGCTGAAGAACGGAATGGTAACGTAACAGGATCTCAGCGTCCGACCAATCCGAACTGAGGCTTTTACTATTGTTCATTTGTGTAATTTTCTCCAAGTATTGATTAATAAAAGTGAGCCAAGCTTCAAAGGGCATTCATTTCAAAAGCGTTGCATTTTTCTCTCATCAAATCATTCTTCGGCGTTCTCCGTTCGTATCGATAGTTGGTCAGCCCCGTTGAGGTGTTTTGGGTAACCGGCACAGTTTACTGGAGCCCGGGGTCCTCGAACGTCCAACAACCTTGGACGATGATGAGTCGTACTACCGTTCGACCATTGCTTTGCTCTACGCGTTGCAGTGGGAGGTATATTGTGGCTCTAGTCAGAGGAACCCCTTAAGCCAAAACCGGCCTCTACAGCGCTTACAAAGCACTAGAACCTTTCAAACTAAGACAGGAACCCGCAGGGTAGGATTACTTGCTTCTAACCCCATATCATGTCTATGTGTTACCGCTTTCCATATTGCATGCTTGTACATACATTCATGGCCGCTTTGCGTAGGAGCATGCTAGAGCGGCTTTTAGGATGTCTTGCGTCGAGTCTGCCTTGCGCCCATTTGACGTTGCCTTGGACCGATGACGAGTCGTGCATCTCGATGTTGCACGTTACCAAAATTTTCAAGTCCTTAATCAATGAGGCTTCGGGAAATCGATACTTTCTAAATCCTTGTCTAAAACCCCATCGAGGTTTCAAACCGAAAACTAGGAGCAACGGAGAGAATGGTATGATGCTTACACCACTCGGGTTAAAAGTGCTAATCACTTACACCAAGCTCCGGCACAGTGCTGCTTACGCCATTTCGGTTACGGTATCATGCCATCTACACCGAGTTGTTCCAAAATCAAACTTTGAAACTTCGAGAAGGGTAAAAGTCAAAGGCTTAGGCTGTTTCGGCATCTCTTAGTAACATTCGGTTCAATCAAGGATACACCGTCGAAAAGAAAATCCGAGGATTCTATGACAACCGTCCGAGTGTCGTAAGGCAGACTCTCTCTAGCTCTAGAGTCTAGGAGGACACCGACGACATGGGCATGATCATTTTTCCTTTCTTGTCGATTCTTTGAAATAAAATGATTGCAGGCTGTCACTGAGCTCTTATACCTTACTGTCTAGTCATGCCAATGCCAAAGCAGAATTCTGAAATCAAGAGCCAAACCTACTTGGGACCGTCCGTCGAGTCTGTGTTGAGGGTTTGATTTGGGGTTCGTCTTTCAGTCGACCGCAACGGAAGCTCTGGCCTGCACTGTGTCACGGGAGGATTCACCACCGACTACTCCGCACGAGTCTCCTCCATCTACTCCGTCTCCACCAGCATCTCCCAAGCTTGTTAAAACAGAAGTACTAGCCATGGCGGATGTCCCACCTCCAAATCTTGCAACCATGTTAGCCGATCTGCAGCGCAACCTAGCCATCATGCAACAAAGGGCCGACCAGGCCGACGCCTCTATGGCCAATCTTCAAACCCTAATCGAGGAGCGACTTCCCCTTGTAGCAGGAGGGGAAAGCGGTGAAAGGCGCGAACAAGGAGCAGCTGCCGAAGATGAACCACTAATCGAGAACCCCGCTCCAAGCCCAGAAATGGCAGCCTTAGTCGCCAAAATGGCCAAGTTGGAAGAAGCCGTTGCCAAATCCGAAAGAAAAGGGTCGGGAGTACTAGACATGGACCGCCTCTGCCCATTTCCGAATGCCAGGCTCCCCGATCGGTTCAAAATGCCCGACTTCGCAAAATTCGACGGCACTGGAGATCCGAAAACTCACCTGTTGGTCTATCATGGAGCAATCAAACTGCATGGTGTTGGGGAGGATGCCATGGCTCAGCTATTTCCACAAACTCTCGCCGGTCCCGCCTTCCAGTGGTTCCTATCACTCGACATCTCCAAGAGGCGGACATGGGAGGACATCGGCACGGCCTTCAATGCTCAGTATAGCTACAACGCCCAGCTCAAAATGACCACTCGGGAGTTGGAATCCACCAAGATGACTGCAAAGGAGTCCTTTGCAGACTTTATCCAAAGATGGAGAGCCAAGGCCGCTCTCATGCCCGATCGCCCAAGCGAGAAGGATCAGATCCGCATCATCTCCCGTAATCTGCAGCCGGACTTCGCCAAAAACCTCGTGTTGGTTCAGGGCGCGAACTTCGAAACCTTCTATGACTCCGGGCTGGCCATCAAAGAAGCCCTTTAAACCGGTGTTCTGCCCAGGAGCGACAATTCTTCCTCCACCTCAGCCTCAAAATCGAAGCCCCGCGCATACACCGGGAACAACACTGCTTTGTTCGGTGGCAACAGCTACGCCAACGCGAACTCTGCCAACAACCCCTCTGCCCAAAGCTCTAACCACATTGGCGACATCAACCAAGTTCAAACCCCTCAAAGACCTCGAAACCGCAACCAACCCCGTAACTTCGCCAACTTCGAGGCGCCGCTTTCCTCGATATTGGAGAAGTTAGTCAAAACCGGCCACCTTAAGCCTCTAGCCCCAACTCCACTTCCTCAAAATCCATCCCCTAGCCATAACCCCAGTGCTTTCTGTGCATATCACCAAATGCCCGGCCATTACACTGACTCCTGCTATCGCCTCCGTCATGCGATACAGGATTTGGTGGACAATGGCACCCTTCCAACTCCACCCACAAAGCCCAACGTCATCTCCAATTCCTTGCCCAAACATGACCCTAACCCTCAAGTGAGCCAGATAAACCTCAGCTCCACCATATTCAACCCCACCGACCATATTACCTCGACCATCAACCCTAAGCCAGTCATACCTTTCCCCTCTGAGCCGAGTATTAACATGATGGCAGCCGGTTGGGCCATGGAGGACAAAGCCAATGAGTGGGAAGAGCTTTGCAATGATTGGACCAAACAGTATAACATGGGGTTTCCCGCGCACCCTCGGGTCAATCAAATATGGCTAGACTAGTGGGAAGGAGAATGGAATGCAGCACGGGCTGACCCTCTGGATGGTCTCTCTTTATTCGCGCTCTTTTACCAACCCGAGCTGAACCAAGTTGAGGAAGAAACCGAGGAATACGTGTGGGATCCGCAACCTGATGGATGGCAATTGGGTCAGGGTCTCGAGGCCGATTTGAACCAGAACGACGTCAGTGAGGAGTACTGGGACCACTTTCAAGAAGGGGAGATTGTGCCCGATATCCGTCGCCAGCTCGGCGCCGTGCTACCTTTGGTGGACGCGATTGCCGGGATGGTCGGCCGCTGCGCCCATGAAGTTGACCCTACTCTTGACATCGTCTCCGAGAAGCAGCCTCGCCCTATCATTATCATTACGGCCCCCGGGGATGACTGCTCAATCATGGTCCTGGATGCGCCTCCGACCGATCTTTGGGATGCAGAAGAAACCGTTAAGACCCAACCACCTGCTGATATTTGGGACGTCGACAATATCGTCGATCTAAACATGGGGAACGAAGTGTGGACCGTTAACACTGCTCTCGTCGATGGAGGATTTTGGGACGTTCCATTTGTTACCAATCCGGGGGCAACCTTCGAGGAAGAGGCTGCACAGGATCCTACCTTTTGGGAAGGACTAGTGATGGAGGATTTGGAATGGGACACAGCTCTGGGGACAAACTCGTCCGCAATGGTGGCATCAACGGACAAAGGAAAGCGCAAGCTGGAAGAAGTACCGGCCGATCTGTGGGATTCTATTGACTCGTCTTCTTGGTGGGATGTGGCCAATGTCACAAGGAGTGGTCGAGTGTTTCAGCCATCCAATCTCTAGGCTGGAAGCTCGTCCAATCCGCCTGGTCAGAAAGCCACCGCTCCCGCTGCTCAAAGGAATGATCCACTCTTTCCAAATGGGGTTCCAGAAGAAGACGCCATTTTGAAACAGCTCGAACGGATTCCGACCGCAGTCTCCATCTGGGGTTTGATATCGTCATCAAAGGAGCATCGTGAAAAGCTGTCCTCCGCGTTGGCCCGGCTCACAGTACCGATCGACATCACCCCCGAAGCCATGATCGCTCTTGTGCTGCCACTCCTCTCTAAGCCCTCCGTCACATTCACCGAAAGGGATCTGCCCATCGAAGGAACCGCTCACAACCGCCCGCTGCACATCACCGTCAAGTGCCGGGGACATTGGGTGACAATCGTGCTAATTGACAACGGCTCTGCCATCAACGTTTGCCCAATGAGGGTTGCCTACCGTTTGGGATTCTCAAAGAGTGACCTAACGCCCTCCAATCTGGCCGTCAAGGCGTACGACAGCACTCGCCGCATGGTGTAAGGAACTCTGATGCTGAAACTGGATGCTGAGGGCTTCGAGATGGACGTAGAATTCCACGTGGTCGATGTCCCTGCCACCTTTAACCTGCTGCTGGGCAGGCCATGGCTTCATAGGGCCGACATCATGGCAGTACCTTCAACCCTGCACCAGAAAGTCATGCTGGGGCTCCCTACCGGAACTTTAACAATCTGCGCAGACTCTGGGATCCGCCCGCTCATAGATGACGGCACACCTGTCTTGGGCATAATGCTCGGGGTAGAAGACTCGGACTTCGGAGGATTCTCTTTCGACACATCTGGCTCAGTCCTCGCCATCGCCATGGATGATGACTTCACCATAAGCTCAACTGTCCTCGAAATGATGAGGAAGATGTCATTCATGCCGGGCCTAGGACTCGGGGTCAACCAACAAGGGATCGCTGAGTTCCCTGTCTTTCCTTCCACCGAAGGCCGCTTTGGTCTTGGTTACACTCCGCCGGCCAAAGGTGCCAAAAAGAGAAAAGACACGGGAAAACCTCGGACCCTTTTTGGTAACTCCGACAGCTACTTTGTGCGAGAGGGAGGAGGCTCTGCTTATTCGGGACAGATAGAGCCGTTTTGGGATCCGGAGACTTCCACTTGGCTGCCGGGATTTGAAATCTTTGCTGCAGACACCTGGTCCGATGAGGAGACGGCCGAAGAGAAGCTTGCCAAAGGGGAATTCGAGAAACGGCTGGGTCAGACCAAGGAAGAATTTGATTGGCTGAAGGCTCTTGATCAAGGGGGTTTGGAGATGCTGTTCTCCCAAGTAGGTTTGGTTGGCAAGGGCGAAGAAGCTGAAGTGCTGATGCTCGGGCCCGACTCCTCAAATGCTCTCGAGGATCCTACCTCTCTCATCGTGAAGGCACAGGGAAGTCTCAATAACTGTTTTTTCACTCCGCGTCTAACATGCATTGACGATGAGTCTGAATCTGACACAGAGTCTGTCAAGTCTACGTCCAGCTCAGAGTCGGAGTTTGTGCCTCTTGGCCCTCCACGTCATAGCTGTTACTTTGAGTTCGAGTCTGTTGTACTTGGCAACCCTGTGGGGTTTTATGAAATGCATGATCCTACTTCTGACTACTTTGCTAGCTTCTATATAAACTGTGTCGACCCTGACGATGAAGGAACAGACTTCGACGGGGACATCCCGGTTGAGTTGCGTTCCCTCATCGAAAAGGAAGACGAAAGGCGTGCTCAGCCTCTAAAAGAAGAAGTAATTCTTGTAAATTTGAAAGACGAGGATGACCCCCGCATGATGCAAATTGGTGCGAATCTGTCCCCGGAAAATCACGCCGGAACAATTGAGCTTCTCAAGGAATTTCCCGAGGTTTTCGTGTGGTCTCACAGGGATATGCCCGGCATTGATCCCGAAATAATGCAGCATCGAATCCCGTTGGAGCCTGGGGCTGTCCCCGTCAAACAGAAACTCCGCAGGATGAGGCCGGATTGGGTTCAAAAGATCAAGGAAGAGGTTACAAAGCAGATTGATGCGGGATTCATAAGGGTTGCAGAATACCCCAAATGGGTGGCCAACATCGTACCTGTCCCCAAGAAGGATGGAAAGATCCGAGTCTGCGTCGACTTCAGGGATTTAAACAAGGCAAGCCCCAAAGACAGTTTTCCCTTGCCACACATTGACGTGCTTGTGGACAACACGGCAGGGCATGCCTTGCTCTCTTTTGTTGATGGATTCTCCGGATACAACCAAATCTCTGTGGCACCTGAGGACCAAGAGAAAACGACGTTTGTCACAGAATGGGGCACTTACTGCTATGTGAAGATGCCGTTTGGATTAAAGAACGCCGGGTGCACTTTCCAACGGGCTCAAACGACCTTGTTTCACGATTTTATCCATAAGACCGTTGAGATCTACGTCAATGACATGATTGTAAAGGCAAAAGAGGAAAAGGACTATCTTCCCTCACTCAGGCAGTTTCTTGAAAGGCTTCGCAAGTACAATGTGCGTCTGAACCCACAAAAGTGCACATTTAGGGTCACGTCAGGCAAGATGTTGGGATTTCTGATCATCGCAAGGGGAATTGAAGTGGATCCTTCCAAAATCAAGGCAATTCTCGAAATGGAGCCGCCAAGGTCTGAGAAAGGTGTGCGAAGTTTTCTAGGGAAGGTCCAGTTCATCAGCAGGTTCGTCTCCAAGTTAACTCTAACCTGCGGGCCGTTATTTCGTTTGCTCAAAAAGGGGGTCCCATTCGAATGGACAGAGAAATGCCAGGCCGCTTTTGAGTCTATCTAGAGGTATTTGCAGAACCCACCGGTACTGATGCCGCCAACGCCGGGTCGACCTTTGATTCTCTATCTGTCCGTTTCTTCAACAGCCATGGGATGTCTGCTAGCACAGGAAGGAAGTAATGGGGTCGAGAGGGCTGTGTACTATCTAAGCTTGAAGATGGTGGGATCTGAGGAACGCTATACCCCTCTGGAAAAGACGTGTTGGGTGTTAGTTTGGGCTACCAGAAAGCTTAGACACTACATGCTAGCCTATTCGGTAAGACTGATTTCTCGGATGGATCCTATCAAGTACTTGTTCGAGAAGCCTGCGCTCACCCATAAGCTAGCACGTTGGTTGCTTTTGCTGGCTGAGTTTGAACTCCAACACGTCACAAGGAAGTCTGTAAAGGGGCGCGCCGTGGCTGAGTTTTTAGCTGATCACCCGATCGACGGCCCGGAGGACGTGGATTTCACTTTCCCCGACGAAGAGGTTCTAACAGTGGTCGAGGAAGTATGGACGCTCTATTTTGATGGGGCTGCTAACCAGAAGGGATTTGGGATCGGAGTGTTGCTGATCACGCCTGCCGGCGCTCACATTCCGCTCGCTTTCAAGCTGAATTTCGATGTTACCAACAATCAAGTTGAGTACAAAGCCTGCATCGTCGGAATGGAAGCTGCCGTTGCTTTAGGTGTCGAGAAGCTCGAAGTGATTGGGGATTCAAACTTGGTGGTTTCCCAAGCCAATGGAGATTGGAAGGTTCGTGAAGAAAAGCCGAAGCCTTATCACCAAGATTTGGAAGAACTGATTCCTCGCTTCAATAAGGTGACCTTCACCCATGTCCCACGCTTGAAGAATCAGTTCGCCGATGCTTTGGCGACTTTGGCTTCAATGATCGAACTTCCAACAGGTGTCAAGCTGCGGCCAATTGTGATTGAACAGAGGGACTTGCTTGCTTACGAGTATATCAACGCCATTGATGATGTCGATGATGGCCTACCCTGGTACCATGACATTTGGAACTTTGTGGAGCGTGGGGAGTTTCCTACCGAGGCCACGAAGAAGGATCAGGTTGCTTTGCAGAGGTTAGCTTCTCAATACATCATCTGTGGGGGGAAATTGTATCGAAGGTCGCACTGCGGGATGCACAAGCTCTGCGTCAACGGCATCGAAGCAACAAGGATAATGGAAGAGGTTCACGAAGGAGTCTGCGGGCCTCACATGAGCAGCGTCATGCTCGCTAGGAAAATCCTCAGGCAGGGTTATTACTGATCTACAATGGAGACGCAGTGCATCGACTACGTCCGGCGCTGTTACAAATGTCAAATCCACGCGATCTTGCAGCATGTCCCTCCATCTAAACTGTATGGCATGACTTCACCGTGGTCGTTCTCTGTTTGGGGCATCGATGTCATTGGGATGATCAGACCGTCTGCTTCAAACGGCCATAAGTTCAAACTAGTGGCAATAGACTACTTCACCAAATGGGTCGAGGCCGAATCGTACAAGACGCTGACAACGGTTCAGGTTGCTCAATTCATTCGAAAGAACATCATTTATCGGTACGGGGTCCCTCAGGCGTTTGTGTCAGACAACGGGAGTCATTTCAAAGGAAGGGTTCTGGAGCTCTTCGAGGAGTTCGGTATCGAGATCCATCACTCAACGACCTATCGCCCACAAACAAATGGGGCGGTCGAAGCTGCGAATAAGAATGTCGAAATGATCATCAAGAAAACTGCCGAGTCTGCGAGAGATTGGCATGAGCAGCTGCCTCTCGCCCTTTGGGGGTACCGAACGTCTATCCGCACTTCAACTGGTGCAACTCCTTTTTCCTTAGTCTATGCGATGGAGGCGGTGCTTCCCATCGAGCTTGAGGTCCCGTCGCTGAGAATCATGGTCGAAAGCGGTCTCGAGGAATCTGACTGGTTAAGCGGAAGATTCGTCGAGCTGATGTTGTTTGATGAAAGAAGGCTCCGGGCTTTGTATCATGTTCAGGGGTATCAGCGTCGAATCGCTCGCGCGTTTAACAAAAAGGTGAAGTCCAGGGGCTTAGCCGAAGGGGACATGGTTACAAAGGAAATCCGGGCCCTAGTGTTTGATCCCCGCGGGAAATTCAGGCCGAAGCGATCTGGGCCGTACATCATCAAGGCCATCCTATCCGGGGGTGCTGCTAAACTCATCGACCTCGACGGCAACGAATTCAACACCCTGGTCAACCTGGATCAGCTCAAGCGTTACTATCCCTGAGAGATGCTCGTTGGATCGAAAACCACAAGGGTGGGCGATTCCAAGCAAAAGTTAGAGCAGCCTGCTAGACCGAAAACCTAAAGAGGCGGTTCTAGGCAAAAATAAATAGGCAAAAGTCGACAGCTCGCTAGACCGAAAACCTGAAAAGGCGGTTCTAGGCAAAAGTTAGAGTGTAAAAGGAGAGGTAAAATACACGAGCGAACCTTAGCCTGAACTATGTTCTGACCTGATTCCTTGAAAAGGGATACGTAGGCAATCTCATCTTGAGATTCGGTCACATTCCATCAAAATTTCGATCCAGGTTCGACACTTTTGGGTCCATATCGCAGTTTGAGGAGGTCGAGCACAAGTCAAGGTTGCACTGAAGTGAATTAGAAAGGGGAAATCTGTCGTCTTTTAACTTTATTGCAAATTACTACTTCTAATACATAAGCTGAGCATAAAAGCCTTAAAAACAGTTGATGCATGAAAAAACAGAACAAAATGCTTAAGAAGCCTCACGGCTCGCAGTTTATTTTAAGCATAGCAAAGTGGCCCGGAGTCAGTCAATATTTTCCCTTGCATTCACATCTGCCCTCAGCCACTGTCTGTAGCAACTCTGTAGCCCCGTGGTGAATTCCGGCATCTCAGCCTGGAGAGCTCTAAGGCCCCAGCGCCTCTGGTAACCGTTGAGTGTTTGAGCGTTGAAATTCGGGACACGGAAGTCCCCAATGCTAGTACGGTGATTCTCTTGAGAGGCGCCCAGCTGTCGAAGGACACGGCCGGGAATGTAGAAAGTGAAGCTCGACAGTCCTGCAATCACCATCCTGTCAAATCCGTCAGAGTGGATAGCCATGTTCGGGAGGTCCAGCCAGGGGCACCTCCAGGCAATCTCGTCAGGCTGCATTTGCTGCATGAACTCATACCAGCCTTCTATATCCGTGTCAGGGTACCGCATTTCCCTTTGATGAATCCTCTTCGGAAATAGGTTCCAGCCCGCCACCGGTGGATGCAGTAGGTTCAACTTGTCCGACAACCATAACTACATGAGTGAAAAGACAAATAAGAAGTCAGATAAAGCCTGAGCGAAAAGACAAGTAAGGAGCTAGGAAGCAGCCTAAGCCGAGCGTCGAGGTAAGACAAGAACGTGCGAATAGCCAGAAAAAGGTGAGCTGAGTGAGATTACCTGAAGCAAAAGTGGGCTGCCGCCGAAAACGGCCGACTGGCCCGTGTACACCAAATCCAAACCCAGGAGTGTTTCCGCCAGGACCAAAGGAATCACGTTCCTCCGTGCCCCCATCTGGGCAGCAACGCTCACAAGAGAAGGGCTGACCTGTCCGTGGGACGGCACGAGCAGATAGGCGGCAAGCAGGCAGATTACCAAGGCAAAACGGCGACACGCTTGAGCTTCGTCGCTATCTAAATCGCCGTCTGGACTGTACATCTCGATCAGCCGCATGGTATTCATTTGGCCACCTTCAAGGATAACGTTTGCCAAACCTCGGGAAATGTTGAGCGAGCTGGCCAGCAGTTTAGGCATGCTTGTTTGATAAGGCGGAATGACAAGTGTAGAGGACGAATAGGTCCGGAGGTACGCCTGGAATTCCTCAACGGTCGGGCACATCTCGTCATCGCCAAAACGAAAGACGTGGACGTTAGGGTCCCAGAATCTGAGGGCAGCCCGTAGGAGCGCCGGACGGAGCGGCACGTGTCGAAGGAAGCGGAACGAAGCAAGGCCGTGATATTGGAAATTGAGCCAGTCGACACTTAGAAATTGTGCTAGCTAGGGCCGGAGTAAGGTTGGAAGGGGGTTGTCCATAGAGAATATTGAGATATACTGAGGCAAAGAGGAAGCAGTGCAGCTGTGAAGACCAATGCCTATGCCTCTGCTTTATAGGCCTTGGCCTTTCCATTCCACCACCAATAAACCATCAAAGCATCATGCTAGCTTCCAAACCATGCACCTGCAAAGGACACTGCCCCCTTGAGAGCTCAGAAACCGTGTGCAAACCGTGTGGGGGTAAAAACAAAGTAACCCCTGAAAAAGGACAGTTGGTCAGTCAAGTGGATCTGGCGTTCAGAAACCTGGCGTACGCCAGTTTATAACTGGCGTGTTCATGTCTCCCACTTACTGGCGTACGGGCCTCAAATTCTGGCGTACGCCAGTAGGGTTCACCAGAAACCAGTTTGCAGCAGCTACTGCCTCCGCATGTTCGTTTTCAATTCCAGGGCTGGCTTTGGCCGTTTGATGGTTCCTACAAGTCTTAAACATCATTTGAGACTATGGCAAGGCGTCAGATTCCAAAAGCCGCGCCCGATGAAGATTTTGGACCCTCGGAGGCCCATTTCAAGCTAAAATCAAGGATACGGGAGGTCAAAACTCGTTTCAGGGGCTTTTGCCAAGTTTTTTCATACCATACATGTTACATAGGCCTTATGTGACTGTGTGGGGGTGTCGGTTTTGGTCCGGGACCATATCGAGTCATCATTGGTGTCTTATGTTCGTTTTTGTGGCATTTTTAGCTTTTCCTTGGTATTTTTCTCGCACCGGGACAATTCTACCGGTTTTGATGGTTGTGCAAGTCATTATACATCTATGTTACCTTTCAAAAGGGTCAGTTTCCTTCCCCGGGGAGAATCTTGGATTTTTGGCTTGCTAACGCCCAAATCCCCCGTATCCCCCGCGTGTCTAGGATACGTGTCGTATCCTAGGACTTTTCTGTCCATCTCTTCTTCGAGCTAAGTCGATTATGTGCATATACAAGTGTCTTTTGTCGATTCAGAGCATTCATCAATGCATGTTAGATATTAGTGGAGGGTTTTATCCTTTTCCTTTATAAAGTCTCATCAAAGCAAAAGGGAAAAACGATAAACAGAAAATGCATATGTTATATACTACTGTGTCAAAGCATAACGGTAGGAATGTATCAAGTATCAAAGCGGCACAACGGCCCGGGCAGAACTAAATGTATTGGGGCACACTCGCCCAAAAGGATCAAAAGGCGCGCAGGCCCTATCCAAAGTATCCAAAGTATCAAAGTACCGGCAAAATAGACTAGGGCTCGGTGATAGCCCTCAGTCGTCAAAAAGGTTCTCCTCGTCGTCGTCCTCCTCGCTGTCCTCCACCTCTCGAGGGTCTATCCGGAACCTGGGATTGCTCGCTGAGTCAAAGCCGCTGCTGAGGGACGTCCCTTCTTCTTCTTCTTCTTCCTCTGCCTCTTCCTCTTCTCTCCTCTTCTTCTGCGAGGGTCCCCCGGCAAGCCTCTTCTCTGCAGGCCTCTTCCTCAGCTCTCGGGGGAACTGGAGCTCCTCGCTAGCCGGAGTAATCTGCACTCCCCGCTATACTCTCGCTGCTGGCTGAGAGGAGCTCGGTGCTACCTTCTTTGTTGGGGGAGGCCGCACGCTCTTCCTCCTAGGAGCCGCCCTAGCTTGTCCCTGCATGGTCATTCAAAGTCATTTAGCATACATTGTGCATATTGTATATATTGAAATGCTGAGTGCAGGAAACGTTAAAAGCAATTCTAGTCAAAAGTAAAGGGGAAAGTTATACCTGAGGCTGCTCAACGGGAGCCGGAGCTGGAGGTGGGTAGTGCAACTGCAAAGAAGCGCCACCGACGATCTTATGAAACTCCTTCTCCATGGCTTTCATCAGGCGAGCTGCTTCCCGTACCCATTCCATCGGAGCCTGTGTTACATTTTCGGGCAAAGTCAGAATGTAAGCCAAGTATACACGCCGAAAGTAAAGTACGGAAACTACAATGGGGAAAAGAGTATCATACCGGCCCTGTGATCTCTGCGGGGTCTGTCCTGGCAGGCTCGAACCGAACTACGGCCTCCTCTCCTTTCGTGTCCCGTACCGCTAGAGTCCAAGAAAGCCGAGGCAGCCCGGTCGCTGTGGCATACTCGCTCCTCTCTCTCGGCTGAGATGCCCTGCTCTCCCGACTCCGCCTCTCCTCGCCAGCTTCAAGTGCCTCGCTCTGCACGGCGACATGCTCCAACACTCCAAGTGGCCTCGCTAAGCGCTGCCTTCGGTAGACAGCATAGTCACGCTCGGGCCTCAGAAAAGCAGCAAGGCCGGCCGGAACAGTAAGGCGCCGCAGCTCAGCCAGAGTGTACTTGTCCGTGTGAGAAGCATGAGGAGGAAGTGGCCCGGGGACCTGGAACTCAAGAGAGCCCAGTGACTGCCGTGTCACCCAGTCACCCAGGTACCACCGCCACCTGAAGGCAGACTCCAACAACACCCAGCTCGCTGTCACCACCCTGCTCCGTGCTAGGTACTCAGGCTCAGGCTCAGCGCTGCTCCATGGGTTCCACTCCACCTGCAGGACAATGGCACAGATTATAGGTCATCAGCGACAGCATTAAAGCAATTCTAAGGGCAGAATAATCAATTTGACATGTTGCTCACCTGAGTGCCAGATAGCTCGTCGAGGTACGTCCGAAAGGCTAAGAGGCTCCCTTTTGACTTCTTCTTACCACTATACATGGGACCCCAGATCATGGTGCGAGGAAGCATCCTCAGGTTCGGGCACTTGTTCTCCGGTGGGTACATCTTCAGCACCTCATAAGCCCACAGCTGCAAGTGGTTAGACAATCAAAAGCATCAGAACACAGTTCATATGCAAATCAAAGACAAGTGCAATAAAGGGAAAAGCAGGGAATGAATTACAAGCTGTGTTTGTTACCTCCCACACCCTCCAGTAGCCGGCAGTCGCCTTCTTCCCAAGTGAGAACTCTCCCATGAAGCCGTAGCACGTGCCTAGAGCAGCTCCTCCCCAGTCAAACCTCGAAGCTGTGCCCAAGTCATAGAGGGCCGGCAAGTAGGACAGGTGCACTGTGGATCGCTTGTTCGGGTACAGTGTAGCCCCGAACAAGTACAACAAGTAGGCCCTCGCCATCTGCTCCGCCTCCAACTCTGAGTCCGGCTCCCTCCCGTGCAAATACCGCTTGAACTGGTCATAGTGGACGGTCTCTGCCTCGCCCGCGGGTGCCTGCCCCAAAAACCACTCCAGAGCCCTGGGATCCCTGTGAATCTCCGAGTCGAATGGGATAGGCTCTCCTCCTACCCTCAAGCCAGTAAGCGCTGCAAAGTCGGATGGAGTCACCGTCAACTCCCCAATTGGCAGATGGAAGGTGTTCGAGGAATCCCACCACCTCTCGGCCAGCGCGGTCAGCAGAGCGTGATCGCTCTTCACGGCCGTCAGAGTAAGGATGAACGGCCTGAACCCTGCAGCATCGACCAAAGCCCTGACTCGCTCGGGCAAACCTCGATACAACTCAAGCGAACTCGCCGGACCTCCATGGCCCCGAGTACTGGCGGCTCCCCTTTGCACACAAAGGAAGACAACAAAAAGAAGTTCATCAGCATCCGCAATTCAAAATAGTTGGTCGAATTCGGAAGTTCAAAAGTAATTCTACGGTCAAAAGTGGCAGCATAAAGGTCGAACAAAACTACCGGGCACTCGTATTACTCTATCCAGTTCTGTTACTAGTCAAATCAATTCAAAAGCGTTTCTCAGCCAAGTTCCGAGCCACAGGGTTTTGTTTCTCTCGAGGCACGTCTCTCAGTCGATTTCACAAGCGTTCTGTTTATCAAAATGGTCGATTCAAACTGTGGGGCACGCTATCCGGGCGTTCAACATGTCATGGCAGTCTACTTAGTCGAATTCAAGTTCAGGGGAGTATCTTATTAAGTCGAGGCGGCTTATGATGGGTTCAAGTTTGGCACTAACGGTTTTGTCGAAGTCATGGGCATCCTACAAGTCGATCTAACTACTTCAAGTGTTCTATCATTCAAGTCAAGTTTCAAAGTCGAGGCATGCAATTCAAGTTCTACTTTCTCAGTCGAGCTACATTTCAAGGTTCTAGCCTACATGCATTACAAGCCAAGCTACGACAGTTCAAAACTACATATTGAGTCAAAAGACAAGGCATGCATATCAAAGTGAGTTCAAAGGAATACCTGCGCCCAATCCATAGACAGGTGTCTCTGAGGGTCTCTCAGTATAAGCTCTGCGTCGTAGCTCTCCCTCAAAGGTGCAAGGCTCTCGACCCCAAACGGAATAAACAAGTGTGGCTCGGGCAAAACATATGTGGCCGAGTCAAACCTAGCACGGGGGGCCAATTGTATGGACTCTGCAAGCGTCACCGCCCGCTCAAAAGACCACACCTCCCCTTGGGCCTCCTCGGCCGCCTCGGTCTCACTCGCAAAAGCCTCCTCTTCGGCCCCGGCCCTCTCGGCCTCCTCTCTCGAGCGCTCCTCCTCCCGAGCCCTCTCAACCTCCCGAAGCCTGTCCTCTCGCGCTGCCAGTACTGCAGCCACTACCCCCGGGTTCTCCCGGAGCAGGCGACCGAGTTCCTCCTTCGACACAAACTCGGCAAAGTCACCCCGTGTGATGGGTACGTGTGCCGAGGACCCCGCTGCAGGCCTGAACTCAACCATTGGTACTTCTCCGGATGCTCCCTCCTCAACCACAGGACCCTTGCCCCTTGCCGAATCTCTCACCGGTGTCTCCGAACGACCACCACCATCACCACTGCCGCCGGCTCCAACCGAGCCTAAACCGGTAATCACCACACCCTCTACCCCACTGCTTGGATCCAATCGACGAACCTGTGGACCCACTATAACAACAGAGCCTGGCGTACGCTGTATCCCTCCTGGCGTACGCCCCTCGCCGTCGCCGGCCACCTCCGCTGCATGGCCACCATTACCGATGTCGCCCCCTATACCTTCTGCACCGGTGCTCGGCGTGACCCCTACTGACGGTTGATCGACGATTCGCGGCCCCGTGGCCTCGATTTCGACCCTTGGGATCCTTCCTTCTTCCCCATTGCCGCCACCTCCACTGGGCTCCACCATGGTTACACTGGTTCGAGCAAATAACGGTGGAGAATGGGAGATTGAGTGAGAGAATGAAGAGTTTTTGAGGTTTTGGGAGGGATTTCGAAGTTCAAAACCGACTGAGAACAGGTTCCTGCATGGTTTCAGAAGTTTATACGACGTGGGGGCGCGCTGGGCCGGATCTGGGCCGGGTCTGGGCTCGGATCCCTGTGAAAAGTGGCGCACGCCAGTTTCCTAATGCCGTACGCCAGTATGTTGTGGGCCTCAGGCCAAAACTCATGCCTTGTGCTGGAATTCATCCTCAAAATGAAAGCCCGACTCGAAAGTTTTGGACCCATCCCCAAGCAGAGGTCCAATTTCAAATCAACGACGGTCCACCCGTCCAATTTCAAATCAACGACGGTCCACCAGTCCAATTTCAAATCAACGACGATCTATCCGTCCAATTTCAAATCAACGACGGTCCACCTGTCCAATTTCAAATCAACGACGGTCCACCCGTCCAATTTCAAATCAACGACGATCTATCCGTCCAATTTCAAATCAACGACGATCCACTCGTCCAAATTCAAATCAACGACGATCTATCCGTCCAAATTCAAATCAACGACGATCCACTCGTCCAATTTCAAATCAATGACGATCTATCCATCCAATTTCAAATCAACGACGATCCACTCGTCCAATTTCAAATCAACGACGATCTATCCGTCCAAATTCAAATCAACGACGATCTATCCGTCCAATTTCAAATCAACGACGATCCACTTGTCCACAATCAAATTAACGGCGATCTATCCGTCTAATTTCAAATCAACGACGATCTATCCGCCCCACGGTCTTTTTCCCCAACAGAGTCGATGCTTTTGCAAAAGAATCATTCCCCAGGAGAGTCCACATTCTGTGATCTGTCCGTCAAAGACAACAAAGCAGCGGTCTGTCCGCCCCAAATCAAACAGGCCTTTTAAAATTCACGTATTCTGAATAGCCTCGAAGAGGGTGTCTAGAAAAACCTTTGACGTTACTTCTCTCCAGTCAATGGTGCTTCAAGTGCCGTCAAAGGGGGGCTTCTGTAAACACCCCATTCTGGACTGTCCAGATAGCGTTATTTGTCGATCTTTTATTACCCCAATGATGATTATAGTCGAGAACAGTCTGAGGACGATGGTGTGTTTGAGCTTTGAGCGTCCCTAACCTCTCTCAAGCCCATTCCAAACCCTTCAAACCAGAGCCAAACAGCCCCAGCAAAACCCAACTGGCATACGCCAGTGTCTTGGAGGCGTACGCCAGTTAACTGCCACGTGTCAGTCATCGACCGTTGACCCAGTTATCAGTGGCGCACGCCAGTTCATATGTGGCGCACGCCAGTCAAATCCAGTCAAATCAACTTTATTCAGCCATATGGACGAGACTTTTGTGCCACCCTGACGTCGGCCACAGTGTCCCTGATGATTACTCTCGGCAGAGGCGTTCCTTCTCTCTCCTACACCCCCCATCAACTAGTCCCATGCATTTAATGCATGGGAGGCTCCAACCTTGTACCAACCAGCCAAACATGGCCTTGATCAAACTGATCTCAGTCACTCCCCCTCTATAAATACCCCCCCTTGCATTCATTTGCAAGGGGTTAGACACTTTAAGAAGCACAAGGTTTTCTTCTCCTCTCTTCTTGCTCTCTCATTCTCTTCTTCCATTAAAAGAGAAAAGAAAGCAACCCACCTCCATACAGCCACCTTCCAAGCCTCCATCTTCATCCCTTAAGCTCAATACCCCCTTCAAACCTCAATACAAAAAGGTATACCACATTTATGTTCTTTTCTGTTTTCGACTCCTGAGGGGAACCAGCAAGGCACAGGCTAGTAAACAATACTAGTCCTGGCCTTGAACTGGAAAAATACAACAATCGTATGAGATGTACCTTGGCGCACGCCAGTTATCCCATGCCGTACGCCAGTCATGGCAGTTCGAGCTCAACTGGCGTGGGGATCATGGATCGTCGTTTATGTTATTTTATCTTTCTGTCATTCACCCTTGCATGATAATAATCAGTTTACTGCTTTCTGTATCTAGAACTGTTTAGCTGTAGTAGTTACTGCTTGCTCCTTCATATTATTCAAAGGGCTTCTGGGATCCTTCTGGTCATATTCCAGAGCCCAGATGATGCAAAGCCAAGCATTGGATCAAGGTCAAAGTGGCGTACGGGTATCCATAAGTGGCGTACGGCAGTTTGTCCTAGGATCCAGTGGCTGGCCCTTGCATCCTAGTTTAATCTTGGCCTCTTTTATGTCCCCACTCTGTTTAGGGAGTTTCGTGTCTATTTTCATGGCTTCAAACCATCTCATCTGTCTGTAAATATATATTCTATTTTATTTAACTGCATGGTTTGTCCTGGGTGTGCGCTGGTCCCTTTCCAGAGCCCAGAGGGTTGAAAACAAAGACTGAGCAAACACACAAGTGGAGTACGCCAGTTATGGGGTGGCGTGCGCATGTTCTATCAGCATGCAGTGGCTCGGCCAGTGCATGCTGACACAGAATCTGCTAGCGTCCCTGCAGGGCAGCGTACTTCAAGTTATCCAGTTTGCTCAGTGCTTGTTCTCAATCTATATTTAGCATTGCAATCAAGCCATCCATAAAACATTTTGTCACATAAATCACAACTTGTTATAGTTTTTAATCCCCATTAACTGTTCCCCCGCCCTAACTGGCTAAAAATGGTCAAATGAGAGAAAAGATGCAAACGCTTTTACAAAATGCCCGAGTAGAGACCGATCTCCGGATTGGGCGAGAGGGGTGCCATAAAACCCTTCCCATCTCGTAACCTGGCTCCCGAACCTCAGATATCGAAGGTGACGATGGACCAGTCTACAAGCCTTTTTCAAAATCAAGCAAACGTGGCAAAGCGCTTTTCGAGTTCGGTTCCTTGGGTGTTTTCACCGCTAAAACCCGAGTGGCGACTCTGAATCGAAGCGTTTCGCCGCGCTCTTCCGAAAAAGAGCCGCGCCCGATTTTTACAAACCAAATTTCCGGGGCGCGTGCCCACAATAACCATTTCAAAAAATCATGTCCATTAGATACAACTGTGCTACAACAACAGACCGTGGGTGCAGACCGCCTCGCAGGCCCATCTCGAGCCCCGAATGGATGATCTAAATCGTTCAATAATTTTAAAAAATAAAATCGAATGGGCCAGTGAAAAATCAGCTCAATTCGATATGTATAGATACTCGATCCAATCTTCATTTTTTCATTTAGATTTTCAGACTTGTGAAAAATAGAAGATTAGATCGAGCACCTACACATATTAGATCGAGTTGATTTTTCATAGGCCCACAAGTTTTTTTTTTAAATTATTGAACGGCTCGAATTATCCATGCGGGGCCCACTCCGGGACCCACGTGGCGGTCGGTTCTCGTGAAAACCCAAGGTCAGTATCTTTAGCTTTCTCGCATCAGATATCATTCAATACACGATCGGAACACATTTATTTTGGACAACCCCTTTCATCCATTTGTCCAAAATAAATGTGTTACGATCGTGTATTGAACGATATCCTATGGACATGTCTATTTGATTATAAAGGACTACTCGGGCATAAAAGATACAGAGTTGTTCAAATCAAGATTTAGAAGAACACAAATTCAAACTTATTTTTATTGAAATTACAAGACCCACGATTCAATTCACACAAATCAAAACCCACAATCGATACATACACGATTTCCGAAAATTAATTAGTCATTCCAAGTACCAAAACAGGGAAGCGTTCCACATCCTTTGTATTCACAGCAACAAACTAATTTCATGACTAATAGGACATGGGTTTTGTTTTATACGGGAAATATGGATTGTAACGCCCTTAATTTTGGAAACATTAAATAAACATTTTCATTGAAAATCTAAATAGAGTCTGGCTCAATATTACATCATAATCTTAACAAAAGTACTTTTATTCAACAAAAGGAGGGGAAAACTAGAGTTCATATCTATTGCTCCGCTTGTTCATCCATCCTAGTCAGCTCCGAAAGCTTCCAAGGTGTAGAGTTCGCCATGTTTATCTATGAGATCTGACATATTATACCAGCGTCGCCGCCAATATAATATGTCACGATCACCAAAGGTAACACCATGAGCTACAAAAGCTCAATAGAATAACTCATACCCACTAACCCTTGTCTTACAAACATTAGGGCATATTATTAACAAATTCTACTTAGTACATATATATTTAACAAACAGATAACAATGACACATCCGTATTCACTATTCACTATCGTTGGTGTCCATGATTTCTGAGTTTCTCCTACGCGTTATTTCGTAGACCGTGTCACTGGTTACACTTTTCATTAACCAATCAACATTTTCAAAATCGTCATTTTACACACCCAACCTCGGTTCTGCCGTTCCGGTCTCTCGAGTATCCTCACAATGGTTTCGCCGCACCGGGTTCCTATTGGCACACTTTGCATTGGCTCCTCTCCGTGGATAACCAAGCCACACACCCAATCTCGGTTCCGCCGTTCCAGTCTCCCGAGTATCCTCACAATGGTTCCGCCGCATTGGGTTCCCATTGGCACACAAAACACACACCACACAATGGGCTACCACGTCCGGCCAAATTGCGGTTTCTAAAACATTTCACCTTTTCAAAACACGCCTTTTCATTAACCACACCCTAAGTGTCATGTTTCTAACTTCTCGATTTCCGTGTTACGTTTTCATGCATAGACTCCGCGGTAGGACTTTTCACAAGAGTGAACATAAATCATTTATTGTAATCTTGAAACTAAACTAACAAGGTCAACCAACTCTATATCACAAGTTATGCTCAAACACCACTTAAAGCATAATGCCACATGTACGGACGCCATTGGAGTGAAAATAACTTATGCTTTACAACAAGACAAGTAATACAAGCAATCCATGCATACATGCTCATAACCATCCTAAAGATCAAAATATGAATACTTCTATCAAACGACAAAGTCTTATATTTCGAAATCGTTCTTTCTTCCTTTGTGGGAAGTTCAAAACAACATATGTTTATTAGAGTATAAGTCAATTATTCCAACATGCTTATACTTCTATTAGCAAAAATAAGTTTGTTAACTATCATGCATTCTAAACATTATAAGTGATAGATAACCTTATATACTATGGGAAAGCGGTTAAGGATATTCTACATTATACTTAGAATTAGAGAGTAAGGACATTCTACTTATACTTAGAGATAGGGGATAAGAAGATTCTACCGTTCTTCTCGGCGGTTGGTCGGTTTTGAGAATCGAATCGGCGGCGTAACGGCTCCGAATTGCTTCGAAAGGAAGAGAAATGGATTTTCTATTCCTAGAAACAATTTTGCTAACTAAACTAGGCTACTTTAAAGATCTAGGGGTGGTTTTTGGAGATGGTTTGGTGGTAGCTCTCAAGAATTTCAAGAAACTTAAAGAAACTTGAACTTTGGAACTATGAAAGCTTAGAAATCCTAGAGAGAAGTGAGAGCAAAGAGTGAAAGTGTGAGAATGGCTTGAGATCATGAGCTTGCTATTTATAGGCCAAGGGTTCTCTCTCTCTCCCTCACCCGAAATCTCTCTCTCTCTCTCTCTCTCTCTCTCTCTCTCTCTCTCTCTCTCTCTCCTATCTTTGATTTTTTTCTTGCTTTGTCACTTCAAGGCATGGTATGGTGGTAAGTAGAAGGGTAAAGTGCAAGTAACTATCAATATCTAGGCATGGAAGATTAGATTTTGTACTTTGGGTTAGGTTTTAGGAAGATTTGATGGAAGAAAGAAGGGATGGTTCAAGATTTGGTTTAGTAGATTTGCTTTAGTAAGTATATATATAAGGATAATGGTGGGTAGATTTGACTTGAAGAAGTACATAGGAATGGGTTGTAAGGATGTAAGAAGATCATGTCAGGTACTCTCTAAATCTCTCCCATATCTCTCCATCTCTCACTAGTACAAAGTACCTATATATATAACTTGAGTTGGTAGAAGAAATCTAAGATGGCATGCTTAAAATAATCTATGAGGTATATATACCTATATATAAGTACTTAGAAAAATCTAGGGAAGTGACTTTGGTGGGTGATTTACTTCTATTACCCAAGGGATAAAATTTTTCCTAACATTTATTATCCAAAGGGTAGAAGGATAATAGTGTTGAATAAAGTTTGAAATGACTAGTCATGGAGTATAATATGATTACTTCTTAAGGTCCAAGGGTTCAATTAGGGTTTGGAGGGGTTCACAAGGCTCAAAGATGGTCAAAAAGGTCCATTTATGGTTAGGAGATTGTAACTAGGTGAATTGGTAGTCCGGTTCTTCCAACTAATCGGTTGAAAACTAATTCTACTTGCTTCGTAGAATTTCTAGTCAAGAAATATAAATTTTAAGGACTAAAATTTAATTAAGACGGATTATAGAAATTTAAAAGGAATTTTAAAAGCAATACTAATTAATTAAAAAGAAATTTTAATATAAAACAAAAATTTTATTCATTAAAATTTTGAGTCGTTACATGGATATACTTACATAGACATGTCCGTGCATGTTTTGTCTGTACAGGCCGAGAAATAGCTACGCAATCTGGAGAGAGAGAGAGATATGGTGGTGAGTGGTGAGTGGTGATTGGTAGTCGAATGGGTGTAGGGATAAGGAAATTCTAGTAGAGGTCATTGAATGTGCCATGGGCCTATGAGAGAGAGAGAGAGAGAGAGAGAGAGAGAGAGAGAGTAGAGCTGCAAATGAACCGAGCTGCTCGCGACTTGACTCGCTAACAGCTCGTTCAAACTCGGTTCGTCAAATAAATGAACAAGCTCGAGCCATCATTCTCAACTTGTTTCATAAACGAGCCGAACTTACGAGCTGGTATATATATATATATATTGTATAAACTGCATATATGTTTCTTTTTCTGTATATATGTTTTGAATATGCACAACTTTGGGTTTTAATTTCCACCTGTTGGCACGTGGCTTATGCACCCACATCTATGACACAAGGTACGTAAGTCTACTCTTAGTTTTATAGGGGAGGAGTGCAATACCCTTGCATATCTTTTACCGATGAGGGACAAGTCTTGAGGTAAGCTTTTTATTGTGAGGGGAAAAAAATGAGTGCCACATCGGAAGTTTTTGAGAACTCGCACCCACTATATACCAGTATAAAGAAAGAATCCAGCTCTTTTTTTTTTACACATGCTGAGCAAGAGTGTCTCCGAGTTTGGTGAGCCACGTGAGCCGAGCTTGAGCAAACATATTTGAGCTCAATTCAAGGTAGAGCCAAGCTCGAGCCTAAGTAAATTAAGGTGAGTCGAGCCCGACCATGGTGAAATTTGACTCGGCTCGACTTGTTTGCAGCCTTAGTAGAGAGATGAAACAAACCTGTTGGAGAGAGAGAAGGAGGAGGATGTGTTTCAAAAAATTTGGGGCTTTTATTATGGATAAAAGGGTCATTTTAAGTGGGCATGTCAAGTATTCCTTAGGCTCCGTTCCAAAACCTTCTTAAAAAATACTCTCTCAGTCTGGATTTAATTGTCTCCACTTCTATTCTAACCGGCTAAAATATGGGTTATATCTTTCAATATGTAATGAATTTCATATCAAATATGAATATTGTTTGATAGATTTCGATTAGTTCTATAATACAATGTTTTCGAAATCACGTAAAATATTATAAATTGGAAGATATAATCGATTGAAAAATGACACGAACTCCAAAAATGGCTATTAAATCTGGACGGAGGGAGTAAGTATTTATTTTACATTTTCAAACTCAAAAATAATATAAATAAAAATTAATTTTTCAATTTTTTTTTGCACCGTATAAAAGATCTCAATGAGATCTATCAAATAAGATTCATATTGATAGAAAAATTATTATTTACGTAAATATATAATTTTTGAGTTTAAAATTACCTTCTTAAAAAATAAGTATTTATTTTCCTTTCGGAAACAGAACCTTATTCTTTTTGGAGATATCATCTTTTAGGTAATTTTTAGATTCTGCACCACTAAAGTGGTGAATAGTCTTAGTCAGAGCCTCTTTTAGGCAATTCTCCCTTAGCCAAATGTTATAGATTTTGTTACAGAAAATTGAATTCTACGATCCTGTTTTTAACATTTATATTCATTTTGTTGTCTTCTTACATTCATTTTTTTTTTGTCTTCCCGCAAAAAAACTATACACTTTCAAATTAAAATCCAAAAAAAAAAAAGAGTGATTGACATCTACACTCATTTTTTTGTCTTCTTACACTCATTTTTTTTTTGTCTTCTAGCAAAAAAATTACATACAATTGACATCTACACTCATTTTTTTTGTCTTATAACAAAAAAATTACATACACTTTCAAATTAAAAAAAGAAAAAGTGTAGATATAAAAAAAAAAAAAAGCGTAAAATTTCAATTTCCTTGTTATATGCCTAGCATGTCGGAAACAGCAACATCTGACTTCCAATCAGAAACTTGTGATGTGACTGATTCTTCTCCATCTTCCACCTCCCCATGGTGACGAAATCCTAACCCTAACCCCAAGCATTCAAAAACATACAGTATATACTTGATGCCATACACATACACATACGTACACGCATATCTCCCTGTCTTCAATGGAACACTTCCAATCAACCGCCACCACCGCCAACGACGACAACGACCATTTTTTCGACGCACTCGACGATTTCCCCTTCTACGATTGCGTCGACACGATCGAACCAAACTCAGGCCCAACTTCTCATCCAGAAGCTGCCGCCGCCGCCTCCTCGCTCGAACGAAAGCCTTCGCCGGAGATTCCCCAACCCTCCGGCCTCCAGCGCCGGCGTTCGTGGTCTCAGCACGTCCGAAACGACGCCGCCGGTAACGATTCGAAGAATTCTAACCATAATTCTACCGTAAGTCGCCATTCCACGTCACGCGTGGAGAGAAAGTATAGGGTTTCCAGAAGTTTGAAGGAAAATGAGAGGGCAGGTGAAAGACCTGATTCGATCCGTAGCGTAGATGAGAAGACGAAAGAGAGACCTGATTCGAGCCGTAGTGTAAATGAGGAGACGAAAGAGAATTCGACGGTTACGACCGTAGATGATGATAGAGTCGACGAGCCAGCAGGAGTAGAATCGGCTTCCGGCGGAGCTAATGAACGTTCATTTACTTTCCTATTTGTCTTAGCTGGATTGCTGATCAAGGCAATCGCGTTTCAAACAAGTTTATTAGTGAATTTTGTCACATTTCCAATATGGTTGCTCTACTGCGGATACACGTTTGTCATTGATCCGTTTCGAGCTGTTAGGCACGCTAGAGAGTACGGGATGGCTAGAGTGTTGAGAATGTGGGGTATTATAGGGGATACTGTTACGCCGTTTGTGTATGAATGGTTGAAGGAACACAAATCTGTATGGAGAATGGCTTTGCGGTTTGGTTGGGGGTTTCTTTGGGCGTCTTATGTGTGTGTTGTTTTGATTACTTTGTTGGTATCGGCGTTTGTTGTTAGTGGTTTTATGGTGAGGCATTTGGTGGAGGAGCCTATTCAGAGGAAGGAGACACTTACTTTTGATTACACGAAGAATAGTCCCGTTGCACATGTGCGGCTCATATCTTGTCCAGGGGAGCCTCGTGGTGTGACAAATACAGAAAATATTGGGTTGGAGAATGTTGGGGCACCACGGGTTATACCTCCAAAACACAAATTGCAAGTCACTGTTGCATTGACATTGCCAGAGTCAGATTACAATAGAAATCTTGGGATATTTCAGGTATGTATTGTTGATTGATAAGGCTGAAATTTGTTAATTAGTTTTTTAATCATGAAATGTTTCATGGGTCCTTTTCCCGATTTTCTTATATCTCGAATGACATCTTGTCGTGTATCATAAATTCATAATCTTTTAGCCTTTTTGTTTTGGATAAGCGCACATTCTTACTATCCTCAAACCAGGAAAACATGGTCAAGGGGGCATTCCCCCAAACATACAACCGTCCAGTATTAGAAACTGCAGCGAAACACCACTGCTTAAAACAACACCAAACAATCTATCTAAACGACAGAACTCGAAAACAGCAGGAATCAACAACAATATTGTCACTATCTTGGACACAAGCCCCGAATTGCACATAGGGCCTTATTTCCTTGAGATGTCTTCAAATTCCTTATAGAGCTTATAAAATCTCTAATTCCATTTATGGGTCTAAGAGTAACCTTTGCCTTTGCTGAAGTTTATCAGGAAAGATTCTTTGATTCTGGTCATCCACATACCATAGATAGCGACCGGTAAGGAACACTTCAGACAAAGGTATCTAAACCTTGTACCCTTTACGTTCATAGTAAACCATAGACATCTAACTTCCAAGGCATTCCTGGATCATATTCTTACACTGCCAAACTGATAGAATATGGGCACTCAAAAAACAGGTGCTGGTAAGTTTCGTTTGCATTTCTTTGCAAGTGGCAGTTCTCATCAAACGACCAACCCTCACCTACTGAGTCTATCACTAGTACTTAGGCCTTGTCGAGCAGCCAGCCGTAAGATAATTGTCCATCTAGGCATATGCTTCCCACCAGAAAACACTGTATGCCAATTCTGGTCTGGAAATTCATGTCTAACTGAATTTCAATAAGAGCTTACCGGAAAGAAAAAAAACTCCACTTGGGTGGGGCAGCCAGCTCATAAAATCATCTTGACGATGCTCAGGCATCAAATTTGAAGGAGACTTAGCAATAGTGAGTTGAGTGGCCCTCTTCCTCATTCTTGGCCATATTCGCTGACCGTGAAGAATAATAGAAGACATGTTGGCTTGTAGAGATCTGCCCAAGTTGTAATCTGCACTGTCCCAAATTGCTCTCCTTTTTTAACCCACAAGGTGTCTTCTGCCGTCATACTCAAAGCCCAAAGGTATCTCAACATTGTTGCTTTATTCCATTCCTCAAGCATTCTAAACCCCAAACCCTCTTCCTGTTTAGGAAAGCAAATCTGATCCCATCTGATTTTGGCCCTAATGCATTTCATGTCTATTCCTGACCATAAAACAGCATTTTGAACCTCCTTGATCACCTTGCTTGGAATGATGAACATTGAACTCCAATACACTTGGATAGTTGGATACTGAAGAGTACAACCTGTATAAGTTGTGCCCTCCCTGCATAGGATATACCAACAGGCAACCTTGATCGTCTTCAAAATCTTTTCAAATAGAATATCACAAATCCTCCGCTTTGAGCATTGTAGATATCAAGGGGACACCTAGGTACTTAACTGGCAACCTACCTTCCCGAATTGGTTAGATAATCCTCATAAGCTCCTTATTCACCCCATCATAGAAGATAGCAGTTTTGTGGATGCTGGGTTTTAAGCTAAAGAAAGAGTGGAAGGCTTTCACCACATCATTTTTTTAGCGCAAAGGAGTATTTGTTTGCCCCACTTTAAATGAACAAGTCATCAACAAAAGCCGAATTTTACAAACGCAGATCCTTGCATCTTGAATGATAGCTGAACCTGCCCTGTCTCATTCTATACTTCAGCATTGCTGCAAAGCCTCTGTAATTACAAGGAACATATATGGAGATGTGGGATCCCCCTGCCTCAAACCTCTTCGACCAGGAAAGTAACCCTCTAAACTTCCACTAATGACCACTGTGTATCTTGCAGTGCGCGCACATTTTATAATACAGGGGACATACTGTTTTGGGAACTCCTTAGCCAGCATAGTATCAAATAAAAAATTCCAACCAACAGATTCATAGGCTTTCATTAGTCTATCTTTATTGCACATCTAGGTGGCCCTTCATTCCTATTTTAACCTCTCACATGTTCTTGCATTAGTAACACATTGTCTATCATTGATTTTCCTTTCTTGAGGGAAGACTGAGATTGATCTTCTAGGACTGGGAGAACAGGCTGTAATCTGTTGGCCAAAACCTCAGCAATGCATTTACAAGTAGCATTACAGCAGGAGATGGGTCAGATATGCAATTACTCAAGATTCCTCTCTTATGTTAGAGTAACATTTCAGATAGAAGAAGCATAGGTCTGCCGTCGGTTGGTTTGCCCGAAGATGCCTTCAGTTTATCTTAAACCGTGTATGCTGACACTCTTGAACAAAGAGGCACCAACTGCACGAAACCCACTAGCCTCTCAGAAATTACCCTATCACAGTTGAAATCTCCCCTTTGAGTCCAAGCATTATTGCCAGTCACTGCACTTATTGTCCTCATTGCTGACCAGAATCTTCTCCTATCTGCAGGCTTATTTTGGCCATAAACTATGGACAATAAGAACTTCTTTGAATCGTCCACTATCACAATCTGGGCAACTACTATTTGATCAGAAAATGAATCACATAGATATTAAGCAGAGAAGAAAGAAAAGGTTTCTGATGCAAGATTTCATGACAAGGACAGGTGTTTAGAATTGTACTTTATTGATCACGGTCTCTCTCTCTCTCTCTCTCTCTCTCTCTCTCTCGTAAGGGGTGGAATCCATTCGTGATTGAGCAATAATTTTCTGCTAATTAAATAGAAAAGAGAGGCTTATCACTGAAAGTTCTTAAGACATTTAGATGAGATTGCACTTCTTTGTGTTAGTAGAGCTTGTTCAAATCTTGTTTCTTAGTCATTGTATTCTTGTTCTTTTCTCTTTCTCTCCTTAGTTTCTTTCGGAAGTGATTTGTTTACTGTGGTTTCCAAATGTTGTGCACTATATCATATTTTTGCAACTTGTCTATAGTTTAATTTTCTTGTTTGAGTGATGTATTGAATACTTGCAACTTCAACAGTTGACTTTTCTTGTTCCAGTGTTCTACGAGTATTACTTGAATGAAAATGATAAATTCATTTCCCGCCTACAGGTTAGGGTTGACTTCCTCTCTGCTAGTGGTAAAGCCCTTGCAAGTTCGAGCAAACCATGTATGTTGCGATTCAAGAGCGAGCCTGTCCGCCTTCTCCTCACTTTCCTTAAGGTCGTTCCTCTTCTCACTGGCTATTCATCAGAATCACAGACTGTGAATGTAAAATTTAGAGGGTTCACTGAAGGAGACAATCCCACTGCCTGTTTGAGGGTAATGATCGAACAAAGGGCAGAATTCCGGCCTGGAGCCGGTGCACCACAAATATACGATGCATCATTAACCCTTGAGTCGGAACTACCTCTGCCAAAAAGAATTATATGGTACTGGAAAAAAACAGTTTTTATATGGATTGGCATGAGTACATTGACAATGGAGTTGCTGTTTATGCTACTCTTCTGCAGACCTATTATCATGCCCAGCATAAGGCCTAGAGATGGTTCTGCCAACCGTAGCACTTTGCAAAACCATCACCCAGCTCAAAGGTAGCTTCTGTAAATTTTGTGATGACGGAAGAAATGATTTGATCTCCCTCGCTGTATTCTGCGATATCTGAAAGTGTGTTTTATTAGGCATGGTCCTCAATCTTTGTTGTTGCACAATTATTTTATTTGTTCAACCAATGTATATATGTCATCTTTGCCATAGCCATTGTACATAGCAACTGCTAGAGAGAAATCTAATAATAAGTCGGAAATTATAAGCCCTTGTACATCTTCCTCCTGCTCTTGTTGACGTGTTGGGACTGAGAAACCAGTTATTGAAACTGTGGAGACGGGAAAGGGTACGGATGTTGGTTATATATTCTTTGTCCATCATCTTTCCATTAGCTATTCCCCCCTTTTGGTTAGCCAGATATCGCAAGATTTCTCTATTTTTTTCTTTTGTTTTTTGTTTTTTTTTGTTTTTTGTTATCACCATATCTCTCCATTCAACAAGCAGCGTGATCTCCACCATTCTTTCTTTTCCTTTTGTCAAAGGGTAAGAAACTTTCATTGATAAAAAAGTACACCAAAGAAAATAAAAAAGTACACCAAAGAAAACGATTCTCGTTCCATAAAGAATCTAATAACCAATCAGGAAATCTAGCTTCGCAAATACGAATATCAAAACCTTGCAATCCAAAGTTGCCTAATTGTGTGCAATTACATTTGCTGATCTACAAATACAAAGAAAATTACAAATGCTAAACCGATCAACTTCATGGCGAATATCTTCAATGACAACTTCCACTTCCGTAGGGCAAGTTCACACAGTGATGGTAGTCAACCCAACCGATTGGATTTGTCATCAGACCACCACTGCCTCTGCCTTGGTTCATTAAAGGACTATCACCACTACCTTTATCGAAACTTGAAACAGCATCTCGATGATAAAGGCAAAGCCAAGAGAAAGGAAAAAACACCAAGAAACTCTTAGATCTAAGACCAAGAGAGAAAAACCCTCGCTGGAAAGAAGAGGTTATTGAAAACGAAATAAAGTCATCACTAGGGAGGAAGAAAAACACTCATCAAGGGTAAAACCCTATCCTCCCGCTGCCGCATTAGGGTGCTGAAAACCCTAGGAGAAGGAAGGGAAAGAAGAGAAGAGGCAGCTAGGGTTAAGAGAGAGAGCTCAGCCATTCTTTCCACTAGTGTAGGACAGGAATTTACGGTAACTACCAAAAAGTCATGCAAAGTTGGTAGATCAGTGAACATCAAATGGGTACCCAGCGGTTTTTTTTAAGGCTTCAAGTTCATGGATAGGCTAAAGGCCTAAAATCGGCACAAGCTCTACAATTGCTCCCTCTTATTCAAGTGGAAATTGATAGTCAAGCCGTTATTCCACTGCTTCTTGACACTAAAATTTTGCTCATCATCTTAGTAAATCTCATTTTCGGATGCAGGCACCTCCTTGGGGAACGCGCCTTTTTTTTATTTATTATTATCGGCGCAACTAGAATAGTTAGATTAGCACCGTAGAAGAAGCGAAGTTGAACTCCAAACCTTCTTTCTCCTAATACTTAAATGCACTCCTGATGCCGTTGGACCAAAGACCTCTTGGCTGAGGAACCCGCCCACCAGTTGATCACACCTTTTGAAAAGCAGAACTTCTTTCTTCTAGCACTTAAGTGCACTTCTGATGCCATTGGACCAAAAGCCTCTTGGCTGAGGAACCCGCCAGTTGATCACACCTTTTGAGAAGCAAACCTTCTTTCTCCTAATACTTAAGTGCACTCCTAATGCCATTGGACCAAAGGTCTCTTAGCTGAGGAACCTACCAGTTGATCACATCATCGGAGAAGCAAACCAATGCTCATCTTAACCAAGCAATCGAGTCCACTTCAAGACATTCCCTTAAATCAGGACCGGCTCTAACCTACGGGGCCGAAGCTAAATGCAAATTTGGGGCCCTTTATGTATTATTCAGAACAAAATATTAAAAGCTAAATCAACGTAGAAAAAGGTAAAGATACAAAACTTCAAATGTATTCCTTATGACACGTGAAATATATTTGGATTCCCTTCTCTCTTGCTTGATAACCTGCTTTTTCTCTTCTATAAGCCCCAACTCTTTGTAGATTGTATTGTTTTTTTTTTTTTTTTTTACTGCATTCCTTCTATATTTTATTTGAGGAAAAGTCTTCAATACACACCTCTTTAAGGTGTGTACCACATGCACTTATTGTGTGGTTCATATTGTGCCACCTCATAAAAAATTACTTATAGGACCGGTCATTCATAACATTTTATTTCGTATCGTAACTTTTATTCTAAAAATTCGTAACTTTTCATCAATATGATTCATAACTTTTTAGCAATAGATTCACAACATTTTGGAAATCATAACATTTTAGTGTGTTTCAATGAGCGTGCATATGGTACACACCCAAATAAATGGTGTGTATTGTAGCACTTCCCTTTGTTTGATGATCCAAGTATCTTTTGAAATTGAGATTAGAAACAAAGCAATCCCACGTAGAAAAGCAAATGATCAAGAGGATTATGTTTTTACAAAAAAACTTCAACCAATAACCAAATCTGCTTCTATCCCACATCAAATTTACAGAAAACAAACATTTTATTCCACCTTCTTTGTGATTTTGTTTCTCTTCAAATATGAGCAACCAAAATTTTCTAGTTCCGGTCAATTAAAATAATTATGCCTACTACATAGAATATCAAAATTGGGGGTTCTTTGAGCTTGGGATTGGAGGCCCAAAGCGGCTGCTTCCTTGATCTCCCCAGAAGCCGGCTTTGCCTTCAATCATGTCATCCTAATGACTTTCTTTTTTGCTAATGGATCTCCGCCTACTTGTATTAAACCTCAACCTATGGGGTTTACCTACCCCAGAACTCTGGACTCGTTTAATGCGTTTTTGTTTCACCAAAAAAAAAAATTTAAGTGAGCTGATGTGTATGAATGACACTTAGTCTCCACCTGTATGTTAATATATATATATATATTTTTTCATTTTTGCCAAACGATAGGATGTTAGGTTAGTTGTTAGTAGTTACAACGGCAGTCGAGCAGCTCTTCCATGAGGACTCGAACTCAAGACCTCTTCCTTAAGGAGAGTAAGTAACCAACCACACTAGTCGATGTTCCCACCACCTCATGTTAATGGGAGCAATTTAGATTATGGCACTTCGAATACACAGACAGACATCGTGGTAAAACAACGAATTGTCTCCCAAGACATAAGAGTAGGACTCGATGCAATGACCGTGGCACCTTCACAGCGCATGTTGAAGAAAACAAATCCAAATTTGCTGCTGCTCAGCATTCCCACTCACTCAAGGGTGTGGGTAACGTCCATGATCTCTTCCCGAATCAAACATGAATTGAATCAAAGTAACGGGGACTACTTTGCCGAGTTCCTTAGGGAGCGCTTTTTCAAATAAATAAAGCAAATTGCTTCAAAAAGTTTGTGGTAAAAAAGCTTTGCCTGGAACTCCAGAGTGAATTCTGGAGTTCTTCACTCTAAAATTCCAGGCAAGCTAAAAGGAAGATAATCGTAAACAGGAGTCAACGGTTGGCCATAAGGGATTCAACTCAACAGCTGTGAACAGGCCTTCAAGGCCGATAAACTGCCGATGTTGCCTCGTTAATTGAAGCTCATAAATATCTCCCATCCAGCATTTTACAGAGGCCATCTGCTGGAATAAAAAAAGCCAATATACTTCTTTTCCACTCCGTTATCATTCCCCACATTCATGGGAATCGAAACACAGATCAAGATTTCATTTTAGAAACCATCTGCCATAAGACCGTAAAGCAAGAAACCTATTCTTTGCCCTGTGCCTCGAGCATGGTTCAAATAAGTATACATTACTTAGCAGAATTCTTTTACACATAAAAGCATGTACTGTTCTCATTTACCGAATATGAGATTAAGAGGTTATAACTAGAGAGAAGTATCAAAATACCATCTGTAAAAGATAATTCAAGGTCACAGTTTCCATAAATGCCACCAGCGGCATAATAAGGTCCTTGATTATAAACCAACTAAAAGAGCAAATATTTTTTTTGCCCTACCAAAGAGAGCACAAGTTTCGCCAGAAAATTTCCAGGCAGCCATACTATGATTCATTTGCGAGCTTCAACTTTCTTCTGTTCTTTGGCTGCAACAAATGCAAAACACATCAGTATCCTTGTCATAAAATGCCACCAAAACTGAAAACAAGCAATCAGTGCACCAATCGCATGATGTTACCTGCTTTTTCTTCTTCTCGTTTTTTGGCAGCCTCAGCCCTTTGTTGTCGTATAAGCGCCAACCGATCTGCAATACAAGCATATACAGGAAAGGCTATGATGTATCTCTTGGAGTCATATGATTACAAATGCAAAGGGAGAGAGAGAGAGAGAGGTATCTAAGCTCATCTCTTAAGAATGAAAACATAAATGGAAAAATGGTCCTTAGCATTAACCGGTCCGGGATTAGGTGTTGCTACATCACAAGCTCATGTTTGCACGATCTTAATCTGTATTTACTTGAATGAAAATATCCATGAAACAGGTTATTTATTTATAATTGAACAAAAGCAAGCAACGAAAAAAAACAACGGGGATAAAAATAGAAAGGTAACAGAGGCTGGTGAGTTGTGGACTTATTCTTGCAGAGTTTAGCTTGGTTTGGGTGATGCTGTGGGGAAGATACTTTGACGCCGGAGAATTGACGCCGGAGAATTGGATGTCCCAACAAAAATGAATGGAAGTTATGGGAGGGAGCAGATTTGGATGTTTAGTGGACTATTTAGAACGAACATAAACTCTGATACTTTTTGAGAATGTTAAGGCACCAATATAAACTACATGAATGCCTACAATCACACTCTACTCTTAAAAGAAAACTGCTGCAAGCTTACACCTGTCAAAAACCAGCTTCACTCTCCTGATCAGAAAAACTTCGCACTCACAATTCATGCTTAACTTGAGAGCCACATGAGCAACCAACCACTCTTTTTCATTCTCATTTAGTGAATATGACAAATTCCTGTCTTTTAACAGAGGGCCTACTCATCCATAAGCATTACAAAATTCTACGTGTTACAACTCTTAAACCAATTACCACATCCACGTATAGCATTACCTGAATCCAACTCCATGTTTGATTGGGGAATAAAAATATGGAATCAGGTCCAATCTGGAGGGGCCCGCGTAGTCCCACATTTGGCCCATGATGAATTCCCAAGACCAGGAGAAACCATTCAGTGGTCCTGCAACCTAACAACTACACCCACAACTTTGTGTGGCTGTAAAGGCTATGGAACCAAGGGTCGAATAATTTCTCCAAGCCCAGTCTACATATTCCATATTCATGCCGTAAACCCTGCCGCTCCATCTAACTGTGATGAACACCCAGCCCCGCTTTATCCAATTCATTATTCCACCTTAATCAAACAAACTATAATTCCCACTCGATCAATTTTAGTCCAATGGAATATCTACCTAATCTATTACCCCACAAGATCACTAATCCCATCCTGCAAATAAACACAACTCAAATATTGAATAGCAGTTATCTTTATCAATACTCCATTCTCAATTCACACAAGTGTTGTGGACAAAAGGATTGTGTTATTCCTTTTCTCTGTGCAAGTATAACTAACTACTCCACCTATCGGTGAAGATGATTGACTCACTCTTCTTTTGAGCTTGACTAGACACACCAGTCAAAAAGCCATCGGTCAGATACTGTAGTCACAATTCAAGAATATCCACGTAATGTAATAAACTGTCTAAAATGCAATAAATACAACCAGGATAACTTGATCCTTAAGAAAAAAGAGAGCTATTAATTAATTCATTAAAGACCAAACCATACCTAAATCTTTCCTTGCTTGTTCTGTTTTCCCTTGTTCTTGCATCCTCATGTACCTCTCATGAGCTTTCTGCTTCTCTATCTCTTCCCTGTCGTCAAATAAAGAAAATATGAAGCTACAATGAACTGTTTCCAGTTGCAAATATCTCAAACATAACTTATAAATATCCAAAATGACGGAGGACAGAGCCGGAAGATAAACAATTCAACTATGGTGGGCTGGTAGTCGTGATGCATGACTATAACTGTATATCAAGGTATATATTGTAATCACTTGTGAGCACGACCAAAAGCCACGATTTGCTTCAACGACAGAAGATAAATACCGAAGTCATCAAGTCGAGCTTAAGGGCGAGTTTAAAGGCGGTAAACGCAGGTCTAAACTGATTGCTCTCAAAGCACACCCATGAACTTCTATATGGCAGGCCAAGCGTTTACCATCGCATCAATCAAGTCCCCACTTATCGAACTTCTATTTATTTCCAACAGAGGTATCCAGCTATCTTTCTGAAAGCCCAATTTCCCCAAGAAACCCATGGCATCTATCATTACACAGTACATACCAATGGCCCATGCATCTACTTCTTGGCAGGTCTCTTTGGCATAAACTTCACAACCAAAGAGTCCAGCCAACAGACCCAACGGAGTTGTCTAAAGACTTAAATTGAGTACCAATTGAGGAACTTGCGGATCAAAGCATGTTTGACGCTAGAAAGGAAAAAAAAAAACTTGCAATATGAATAGCCATAAAATGCCTAGAAGGGCTGAAAATTTGCCAAGACGTCCTAGGTTGAAGCACAAGCTGCATGTGTAAAAGTGTATTAAGGATGCAAGTGTTAATAAAAGGAAACCTGAGAACAGGCAGGTATTCAAGTGAACAGAAAGATTGACCCCACAAGTGATTATGTAAAGCAGAAAATCACACGTTAAGATAACAAGGAAATACATATGCTATTGTGCTTACAAAGTTGCATTTTTCGTTTCTATCTATTTGAATTACTTGTTTTTCGCCTTGCCAATGGAAAAACAAATATATGGAAAGCAGGAGGAAAAGGTAAGGGGAGTCTTTACTTGATGATAGTATGATTTATTCAAGAATGACTAGATAACTGAAAGAAGTAGACGAAGACAAACAAACCTCTCACGTCTTGAGAGTTCAGTCGTTTTCTCAATCTGCAAAAACAAATATATCAAATACAATTTTTTATCACAACAAATTAAACAACAATGAAAAACTTTGACTACTTACATCAACATCCCTAGCTTTCAAGGTCTTTGGCTTCACCAAATTAGGATTCTCAATCTCAATAACACCTTGGGTGCCCTTCCGCTTCTTAAATTGACAAAAGTACAGACAAGCTGATTTAGAAACTCATCATTCAAATAGAGCAAGGTAGAATGGTAGATGAAAACCCATTAACGAACAATCTGAAAAATATCATGAATGATATACACAGAAGTAAGAAGCTCACTCACTTCAGATTCTTCCTCAGACTCCTCTCCAGATTCTTCCTCAGATCTCTCTTCCTCCTCCTCTTTGGCTTCTGCCTACAGCATAAATACATCATATAAGGTGCCTGGAAGTGGAAGCAACTCAAATGAAAACCAGTATTGTAAGGATGTACATGGATGACATTTACAATCTCTATGTTCTCACTGTTCTAGCATTTCGAAATTCAAAATGCAAATGCCAAAACTGCAGCCATCTGACTTTCACTTTATGAACATTTTCCATGCAGCAGACCTGTCAACAGAACTCCTTTTCCTCCAAGGCATAAAATTAGTTGACGCTTAAGTGTCCATTTTGTATTCAACATATCTATTCGCCAGCGGATCATTTAGTTATATTTTTCACATGCCAATTTGGTCACTGATCAAAATCCTATGCCTCTTCTCCATGCATAGACACGCCTTTACGAAGACAGTATTCATGTCGAAAAATGACAAACGCATAAGCACAGACTATACAGTCCAATATCCAGATTTCGTAGAACATTGCCATGTCCAACGGTGCATTTCAATGTTAAAAACTGTCACTATAAGGACATCTTAAATATGCTACCGCTGCCACAAAACATTTGGGCTTTCTGAGCCAATACAGTGGTAGTTTTCCCCATCATTAGAGGAAAAAATCCTAAACCACAATGATGCAAATCCCAAATGCTGGATTTCCACCTTCAGATGCCAAGTAAAAGGGGAAAAAAGAAACAAAAAAAATCTTGCAGTGCTAACTGTAATCATAAAAGCATCGGTAAAAGAATCAAAATAGAGAATTACCTGTTTAAATGTGCGAGGACGAGCCGACGTACCAGCAACTGTGACCGTTTAAGTGCATCAGGAAAGCACAAGAAATAATCAGTAGATTCAGTACTTAATTTCAGCCACTGTTCCAAGTGTCATCAACAGTCTCAATATCAGACAATAACACGACCCCTCCCCCTCACCCCAAAACACCCAACTCACCCACCCAAAAGAGAGATCAAAATCTTTAACCAACCACGTATATTGAGAGAGAGAAGTTTAACTTGAACAAAACCAGAGATAACAAAGATTCAAAACAGCCCCAAATACCAGGAAAGTCATCAGGGAGAAAAGCAAATGTATCTGGCTGTAAAGCTTCTTCTCTCTAACCTCAAGGGGGTTGTCGTAGTGGTTAACTGGCTTGCCTCGGCGGGGCTTACCACCCCAAGGTCACAGGTCCGATTCCCCTCTGCAGCAATTTGTCCTAGGGGCGACCTCACCTCACACAAACGCGTGGAAAGGGCTGTGGGAGGGGCTGGAGAGATTAGTCCGGTTCATCGAGACACTCTTAACTACAAGTGTGACTTTTAGCAAATAATATTCCAGCATCAAACCTATGTGCTATGCGAAGTAAGCTGATACTGTCAAGTCATACTTGTATGGATAATCAATTCCATAAGTAAGCTGATAGTGCTACACTGGTAAGTTGATACTGTCAGAATGCATGTGTTACATGGTTAGCCAATTCAATAAACCCTTCACTGGAAGTACCTGATCGACTACATTTCTAACTATTGCAACTTGCAAGATGGCGTAAAATGTTCAGCAGAAGGTTCTATCTCCTTTAAAGATCAACGCGCAAGTGGAGAATCACATACAACATCAGAGAGGACGATGTTGGTCCCTGGTTCTCACTAATTGCTGAGACATGATACTTATTTGAGCCCTCTAAGATGAGTAAAGTGAAGAGCTGATATACCATAGATCTATGAAGCACGTGTACGGCTAAGAGTAATGGTTTTTTTTTTTAATCTTTGAAATTGTTGCAAATATTAAAAGAAAAGGGATGATGGCATCATATCCCTAAATCTAAGAACAAAAAATTCCTAAATCTAAGAATAATCCTGTGCCTACCCAATACCCAAATCCGAGATTGGCAAGAAACCAATCAAGGAAGCACCCATTGGGACAAGCCCACTCCTAATTGGCCTAAACTGCCCAAATAGTTTAGGCTCAAATATGAAAATACAGCTCAAATGAAAACGGGCCAGAGCGAGACCCAGCCCAAAGAAGGCCAAGCCCAGACCCGCACCCCTAAACCCTATTCGGTGCAGATCACCACTGACACTGCGCCCTCACCGTCAGCCACCACCCCCAACAAGCAATCCACCACCACCACAAGACACCACCCGCCAAGGTACCCAAAACTGGAAGATCAAAAATTACCAGACCGCAACACTAAACTAACTCCTTGGTCCAAAAACCCTATGACTAATGGACCAGTTACAACAGATAAGAAGATTAATATCAGATCTTTTGATAGACCTCCAAGAGCTAATTAAAGCTCTAACATCAATGAGGATGTTGTGAAATAAGTGAGGGAGATGGTAAAATCCCACCCTAGTCCCACGTCAGCTAAGAATATGAAACTCGTGGGAAGTATAAGTAAATCCATCAAGCCTACATGGTACATCTGAGATATATCTTTTGAGGCCACGTGTTCAGGCCGAAGGATATCCGTGGCCAGTGCTGGCCTTGATGCTTGGGTTGCCCAAGCCCGACTTCAAGCTTGGTTGCCCACATACTATTAAATCATAAAAAAAATAGAATGACATACAAGTCAAAAAAAAAAAAAAAATCAATGTTACATGGTGCTTTTAGCTGGAATTACATCAAAAAATCAAAATCAAAATGTAAGTCCGGTTATATTGCTATAAGATTACCACGATTCAATTCAAAGAAAACCACTTTTCCTTGCATTTCTTGAAGTAAAATCTCCAGTTGAGTTATCGTGCTTTAGTTTATCTATGTATACTCATTTTCAATTGAGAATCTGAGATCATAGTCAATCCATTTAATCTCTCGTGTGACATAATCGTCCAAAGGTAAATTTGTATGCAACTTCAACTAAGAAAAATTACTCTCTGTCGAAACAACTATTTTTACAAATTCTTTTTAGCCCAAAAAAAAAAAGGCCTACTATATAAGGTTAAAATTAAGCGAGTAATATTTACCTATGTAGACATTTTAATATCTATATCAGTTATTGTAATCAAAAGAAATTATGAAATTTACCATATAAACCGTTTAACTTTCAATGGTAGAGGTTACATGAAAAAATAAAACCAAAAGAAGTAATAGAAGGAGGCTTAAGCAAATAATAATAGTAATAAAAAAGATATGTTCTATAAAGAGACAAAGAACTGAAGAAGAATCTGTTTCTTATTCAAGCGACAAAACAATAAATGCCTTTCGGATTATTTACTTCCAGAAAAAAATAAAATAAAACCTGAAGAAGAAGGTCAGGATAAATGAAGAAAAAGGAAAGGGGAATCTCCACGCTGTGACTCGAACATGCGTGCATTGTAAGGAAAGACCCAAACTTTCCACTGGGCCAAAGGAACTCTCTTTATATATGTCGCTAACTTAAATATTTATTACATACTTGGTAGTTTATTTTTTTTTATTTTTTTTGGTTTCCCCGTGGTGAGGGGTTGCCAAGCCCGGGGGCTTGTTGGACTTACCCTGGGGCCGGCCCTGTCCGTGGCCAGCTGGTCGGGTCACTAGAACCATGCTACATACCAATACCTGGTCCATTACCGTTACAACCGTAGAACACAAGAAGTTTGTTCAATTGACCAATGGCAATAACCAGGTATGTTACCGTTACAAGTAAGTTTACTGTTACCTCTGCAGCTTTTTGGTCGTTCCAACTTCCCACCCGCGTGGCTAACCAATTGACCACTAAGGCACTAACAAAAGCTTATGCTGACAGTACGAATTTTATTACTAAAATCAATCAACTTATGGAACACAGTATACCCACCAGAGTCTTCAACATGTAGAGTATACTCTTCACAAACAGAAAGGAGGGGGAAAAACCACAAGAGAATCCCACACAGAAATGAAAGATCAACTTCAGAAATCGAACAGACTCAACCCAATCCCAACCATAACAAACTCAGCAAATCATCAAACAAGTCCCACCACATAAACATCCTCACGAAACACAACTAATACCAAACATTAAAACGAATCCAAAAACTAACACGCAGAAACGTACACTATGGAAAACGAATAACAGGAAAAAAGGGCGCATACGCATCTCTTCAGGAGTGGAGAACTGGCGTCGACCGGTAGGCTTGCCCTTGAACTTTCCTCTCCCCATTCTCTCTCTGCGTTTAGAGCGTGTGATCGATCAGGTATTCAGAAAGTTATAGAGGGAGAGGGGAGGAATTGTTATAGATGAAGAAGAATCGGATCAGAGAGAGAAGAAGCAGATGCTCCTTTTCTGCAATTGGTTCGATTGGAGGAAACTGGTGTTCGGGATCGTCTTCGGGTTTATATTCCGCAGAAGAAAAGAAACCCTAGTTGTCTTTTCGGTCCCCAGAGCAATTTAGCGAACCCAGTAAAGGATAGAGGAGAATTTTGTGCGTGCGTACTCGAACGGATGGATAAAAGCAAATCCGTATCCGGTTGTTTGGTGGAATTGCTTGTATAATTTGCTTTACATACGATTGATGGGAATTTAATTTAGGGATCAGGTCATAAGGTCATCCACAGTGATATAACTAAAAGATAATTATTATTAAAATTAATAATATTTGTGCAAAAAATAACTCATAATGGTATAATCAAACTTAGCAACATCCTTAGAAATAATCAAATTTTGGACTTTGGATAACCAAAACTAGCAACCTTTTTCAATAATCAAAATTTGTGAACTCTACACTACATAAGTTAACTAATTCCAAAATTTATATACACATGTATTTCAACTACTATTTTATTCTTCTCTTCTTCACTTGCTCTATATCTTCTTCACTTCAACCACAAACTGTTTCTCTTTCTCTTCTTCCAAAAGTGAAGCTCATATTTCTCGATCATCTATAATTTAACTCATTGTTGCTGGATTAAGGTATTTTACTCTTCTTTTACGTTTCTATTTTAGGCTGCATTCTTATGAATTTAACTTAAACTTAACTTAAATCTGAAAATTATCTTTATTTAAATTTTTTTCGCATTTTTTAGTTTTGCGCCAAACTTTTATAGGTTATTGATTTGTCTCAACGAGAGGAATCGGGAAAAGTTTTTTCTTTTTTTTACTTTTACCCAAGTATTTTGATAAATAATCACTTTTTAGCAAAAAAAAATTGATTTTTTCGACTAAAAAGTGGTTATTCATTTTTTTGTTCCTCCCCCCATGGTTGAGTAAACAAAGAACCTTGCAAAAAAAAAAAAAGGAAGAACCTTGCATTTTTTTTCAAATTTAAGAAAACATCTGATTTTTTTTTTTTAAAAGATTAAGAGAGTAGTGGATTTGTGATATAGGCTATAGGAATAGGAAAAAAAAAATCGGTGTTGTTTTGATAGATAACACTAGGAAGAACACCATATATTCGATATATTTTTGCCAAAAAAAAAACGTAATGGAGGGAAGTGAATGGCGGAAAACAAAAGGGGAGAGAGAGATTGTGTGAAATTGTAGTGGACCCCTTATTTTGGTTATGTACTAGAAGTGACCATTGTGAACCTCAACATTGTTAAGCTTAGCAATCTCTTAAGTGAATAATCAAAAGCTGATGTGTCAACTTTTGATTATCTATTTTTGATTATACCACTGTGGATAGCCTAAGAAAAGTATCAATTTCTTGCAAATTTACTGGTCTAGATGTGAATTGACTATCTTTCATCGGGTCAGGTATGGGATTAATTAATGTGTGTCTAAACTGACTTAGCCACCCCTAATAGTTGAAAAAAAATAAGAAAATCGAATCGCATTTTGTTTTCTCTTTCACTCGGGTATTCAACGGGTCCCACCACATGATAAAAAGTAGAGTAAGTCTACAGTTATCAATTGGAAAATCCCGATCGGAATCCCGACGCTCCGCCAGGGGCGCTCCGGCCACCAGACGACCAATCCGATCCGTCCAATAATTTAAAAAAAAAAAACCAAGTGGGCTTTGGTGTGAATAAACGGCATCCGACTTGTGTAAGTGGCCGATCCAAGCACTCCATTTTTGTGTTTGGATCGGCCAAAAACGGAGTGTTTGGATCGACCAAAAAAGGAGTGCTTGGATCGGCCACTTACACACATCGGATGCCATTTATTCTTGCGTGGGCCCACTCGGTTTTTTTTTATAGAATTATTGGACGGATCGGATCGGCCATCCGATAGTCGAAGAGTGCCCGACAGGACGTCGGGATTCCGATCCGGATTTTCCGATCGGTAACTGTAGACTTTCTGTAAAAAGTAAGGGTCCTGCCAACAATTCCGCTCCACGGCCTAAAGGGCTATAATAAAGTGAAAATTCATACAATTTTCAATCACAAATTTTACCCTTTTTTGTTTTCCTTTTAATTATATTTGTTTCTAGTCCACTGTTTTCGAGCGCGAGAGAGAGGCGGTACCTCGAGTAGAGAGGCGGTGGGTCGTCGGCAACGGTGTCTCGTCGGTCGTCAGAGAGAGAGAGAGAGAGAGAGAGAGAGAGAGAGACCTTGGTGTGTTCCGATTTGAATGCAAATCGGCAGGTGGGTCTGCGGCGGTGTGGTGGTGGGTTGTCGGTGGAGAGAGAGGGTCATCGACAGCGGGGGCTGAGCTCTTCGGTCGAAGTGGAGAGAGGTGGAGGGGTGGGGGGCTACCGGGATGGTGGTCTGATAGTCAGACGTGAGAGACGGGAGGAGAAGGGGGAAGGCATAATTAGTTTTAAGAATGGGGTGGGATTTAATCTCAGCCCTTGAAATGGAGGGCTGAGATGGGGTGTTTGTTTGGGTGTTTAATTGGTTGTCCGCGGAACCGTCCGAAGATATATATATATACACACACACACATGAGGCGGTTTCGGGGACCCCTAAAAAAACTTCTAAAAAAACCCTCCAAAGTTTCCGATCGAACTTTGATGATTCGAGCCGCTCAATATAATCAGAACGTGATTTTAAGGGTACTCGCGTGAAATTGACAAAAAAAATGACCAGGAAGGGTTTCATCTGAACAGTTTTTTATTAAACTTTACTGAACGGTTCAATAAAAAATTGCTTAAATCAAGCTCTTTCCGGTTATTTTTTTTGCCAATTTCTTGCGAGCACCTTTAAAATCATGTTCTGAACACATTGAACGGCTCGGATCATCAAAATTTGATCGAAAACTATGAGATTAAAATTTGGAGGGTTTTTTAAGAGTCCCCGGAACTACCCCGATTTTCTTGCCCCCACTAGTCTTTGCCTATCTCCGCCACTGCTGACATGATGATCCGTTTCATAAATGGGTATTCCTAGAGCTGGCATTGCACTCGTTGGATGAGTTCGTTAAGTTGGCTCAGATTGATGATCCATCCTCTTTGGATCCGAAACTTAGATGGTGGAGTGAGGGAAGCATTGAATCAGAGGAGTAGTAGTACATGAAGTATCCTCTCCCTTTATTGAAATGAAACCCAGTGGCTTTGTAACTGAGGCTACAAGGGCAATGGGTACAGACCGTACAGTGATCCCCAATAGCTTTGGCTCTTGTGCAGACATTGATGGGTGCAGTAGGCTATCCTAACCTTAGATATCTTCTTGTTCATTGTTCCCTGTCCTTCGGAACAGGCAGGTTACAAAATATTTCTCTTATTTTCTTGCTTTGTTTGGCACGTCACTCTGGATCAATTTAACTCATGGTATATAATGCTTAATGATCATTATATATGTGTTGCAGAATCAATGGTCAGAAATGCTCCCTTGCATAATTGGAAGAACATCTATTATAGATGTGAGTTTCAGCGGCATGGATGCCTTTATAAATTGTGCTTTGCAACTAGAATTTTCATCTATTGAAACTTTCTTTGATTTATTTTTTCCTTGGTCGTCAATCCTAACAGACTCGTTTTTTTCCCCTATTGACGCATGCAGAGTTTTAGGCTCTTTCACCTCCGGTACTTGTACATCATGCAAATAAATTGTAGACGACGTGGGACGTGGTTGATGCGTCTGTTGACTGCAACCGCCAAGTTTCAAATGCACACTTATTTGCCAACTGCTGGAGGATTCCTTCTGGTTGCACTTTTCCTTGGTTCTTCTTGCTTAATCTTGGACTTGCTTTTCTTTCCCCTTCAAATCATCTTGGACCTACATGGTTCTTCGTGTTCGTTGTTGACTATAATTAATGTATTGAATGTAATTAGGAAGATATTCAATTAGGTAGAATCAATTAGGGATTTAATTTGATTTTATACTCTTTCCTTATTTTACCTTGTATCCGGTCTATATATTGTACCTCATTATGAGAAGAATAACATATCGATCGAATATTTCGACATGGTATCAGAGCGGGTTCCAAGAACCTAATTTCTCTTTCCTTTCTTTTCTTGGTCTCTTGATCAAGTATCGTTCTTCTTTGAAAGCAAGGAGGGTGATCCTCTGTCTTTGTTCTCTCTCTCTCTCTCGCTGTAACGCCCCCAAATTCTGGGTACATTAATAAGACATTTTATTACAAAAACAAAGTGAGTCTGGCTTATTATTACATCACAAAGTCTTACAAGAGTACTTTTATCTAACAAGGGAGGGAACTAGGGTTCCTAACTACTGCTCTGCCTATTCTTCCATCATAGCAAGCTTCTCGGCTCCGAAGGCCTTCAATGTGTATAGCTCACCCTGTTCATCTATGATGTCTGACATATTATACCGGCGTCGCCACCAATATAATATGTCAGGGTCACCAAAAGGTAACACCGTGAGCTACAAAAACTCAATAGAGTAACTCTATACCCACTAACCCTTAATTTACAAGTAAACGATCATAAATTCAAGGCTTTGCACATACGTATTCGACAAAGTAAATAACAATGACACATCCACATTCATTATCCAAACTGGCGTTGGTGTCAATGATTATCTGAGTTTCTCCTACGCGACTCCTCGTAAACCGTGTCACCATTTTCCACATTTCATAACCATAACACATTTTCAAAATCATTTTTAACACACCCAACCTCTGTTCCGCCGTTCCGGTCTCCCGAGTATCCTCACAATGGTTCCGCCGTCCCGGGTTCCCATTGGCACACTTTGCATTGGCTCCTCTCCGCGGATAACCAAGCCACACACCCAACCTCGGTTCCGCCGTTCCGGTCTTTCGAGTATCCTCACAATGGTTCCGCCGTCCCGGGTTTCCATTGGCACACAAAACACACACCACACAATGGGCTACCACGTCCGGCCACACTGCAGTTTCCAAAACATTTCACCCTTTTCAAAACATGCCTTTTTATTAACCACACCCTAGGTGTCATATTTCTACGTTCTCGATTTTCGTATCTCGTTTTCATGTATTGACTCCGCGGTAGGACTTTTCACATACGACATCATAAAGCATTCATTAAAATCTTAAAACTAAACTAATAAGATCATTCAACTCAATATTATACCACAAGTAATGCAAGCAATTCATGTATGCATGCTCATAACCATCCTAAAGATCAAAATACGAAAACTTCTAAACAAGCGATAAGTTTCTATCTTTCAAAAATCCATTCTTTCCTCTTTTGTGAAAAATTCAAAACAACACATGTTTATTGAAGTAAAGGTTTATTATTCAACATGTTATACCACCATTAGCAAAACGAGTTTGTTAACCATCATGCATTCTAAACAAAATAATCGATAGATAATCTTATCCACTTAGAAATACTTCAAGTTATACTTTGAACTAAAGAGTAAGGACATTCTACTATCTAACATACGGTTCTATACATAGAGTTAGGGGACAAGGGGTTCTACGTATACTTAGAGATAGCGTATATGAAACTCTACACTATACTTGGGTTTAGTGGACGAAGGACTCTACCTTTCTTCTTGGCGGTTGGTCAGTTTTGAGAATAGGTCGTTGGTTTTGCGAATCGGCGGCGTAACGGCTCCGGTTTGCTTCAAAAGGAAGAGAGATAGATTTTCTCTTCCTAGAAACAACTTTGCTAACTAAACTAGGCTACTTTAAAGATCTAGGGGTGGTTTTTGGAGATGGTTTGGAGGTAGCTCTCAAGAACTTCATGAAAACTTAAGAAACTTGAACTTTGGAACAAAAGAAGCTTAGAAATTCTAGAGAGAAGTTGGAGCAAGGAGTGAAGGAATGAGTTTAAGCTTGAATGAGGTTGGTATTTATAGGCCAAGGCTTCTCCCTCTCTCTCCCATCCGAATTCTCTCTTTCTCTCTCTCTCTCTCTCTCTCTATATATATATATATTTGATTTCTTTCACTTGTCAAGCTTGATTGAAAGCTTGATGGGTTAGGTTAAAGGTTGCTTGTACATCTTCTACCTAGTTCTTAGGCATACAAGGCTAGATTTGGTACTTTGGATTGGATTATGGAAAGATTGGTGGATGAAAGGAGGATGGTACAAGGTTTTATATTGGTAGATGTACAAATAAGGACAATGAGAGATAGATTTTGCTTGAAGAAGTAAATAACCATGGTTTGAAATCAAGTCAAAGTACAATGGAAGATCAAGCCAAGGTACAATCCAATCTCTCCCTCTTTTCCTTTCTCTTTCTCTCTCCCTCTCCCTCTCTCTCCCCCCTCTCTCTCTCTCTCAGCCCTCTCCTTTCTCTCTCTCTCTCTCTCTCTCTCTCTCTCTTGTACAATATATATATATATATATACATATATATATATATGAGTAGTCCGGTTCCTTTAAGGGATCCTGCACGGGCTTACCGTGCGAGACTCCCATTTTCCGATCGAATTGAGACGATCCGAGCCGCTCAAAGTGATCAGAACATGATTTTAAGGGTACCCGCGAGAAATCAGCAAAAAAAATGATCGGGAAGGGCTTGATCCGAGCAGTTTTTTATTGAACGGTTCAGTAAAAAACTGCTCGGATGAAGCCCTTTCCGATCATTTTTTTTTGCTAATTTCTCGTGGGTACCCTTAAAATCACGTTCTGAATACATTGAGCGGCTTGGATCGTCGCAATTCGATCGGGAAATGGGAGGTCCGCATGGTAGACTGGTAAGGGATCCCTCACTGGATCCGTGGTGTATATATGAGTATGATAAAGTATATATAAAAGTACATGGGTACTATGTGATCTACTAGATTTTCAAGACAAGATTTACCCATTAAACTATTCTATTTAACACATGTGTACTTTGTAATATTTATATATATATGACCAAGTGTGTGTGTGTGTGTGTGTATATATATAAGTACTATGCAATCTAGGTAGATTTCCAAATCCAATAAAAAAAATTACAAGATCAAAATTTTCCATTAAAATAGTTCAAATTGGCACATGCTCCATTAAAATACTAGATTTTGTACTTAGGATATCTTAGAGTAATATTTTATAAAGTACATACATATATATATATATATATATATATATATATATATATATATATATATATATATATATGAGTATATCATCCCTTGGGAAATCTAGGAAATGATTAAATTAAATAACCTTAGTACTTGTTGGCAAGACTAATACTATTATTCAATGGGTAACAATTTTCCTAGCGGTTATTGACCAATGGATAGAAGGGCGAGGTAATAACTACTTAAACAATGCTTATATGTCCTTTTAGGCATGTGTATATAACTATATATATGAGTACTTTAACAAAATCTATTAAGTACTTTTGGTAGGAAAATCTAGGTTTTCTATTGCCCAATAGATAAAGAATTTCCTAACATTTATCGCCCAATGGGTAATGGTCCAAAGGTAACTAAATGGATTGGTAGGTAGGTTCCTCCAACTAATTGGTTAGAAACTAATTATATATGCCAAGTAGGGCTTTTAATCAAGCAATGAATTTTAAAGGGCTAAAATCCAAATAGAAGTCAACAAGAAAATTATAAAGCCATTCAAGAGAAATTTAAGAATTTGAATAAATAACGAGATTTTTATTTACTAAAAATCGGAGTTGTTACACACACACACACACACACACACACTCTCTCTCTCTCTCTCTCTCTCTCTCTCTCTCTCTCTCTCTTTGGATCTAGTTCGAACTCTAAACCAACAACATCGTTGTTCGCTCAGTCTTCGGCAGTCCTCTGACGCCGGCCATCTCCGTAGTTCGAACAGTCTCCGGTGATCTTCTCCAACAATCGCCAGCCATTGTCGGCCTCCGGTGATCCTTTATTTGCATTCACCGACCACTGCAGTTCAGTTCTGACCAACTTCCAAGATCTGACGACCTTTACTGCTAGGGTTTTGATCTTTTGTGATCTTTTCTTGGGCTTGAAATCAACTGGGCCTTCTTTGACCGTGCTCAAGATCTTTGGTAATCTTTGGTTTATTCCTCTTTTGGTTTTCTTTTCGTATTATGAGTGATAAGGATAAGAAAACCGAAACATCAGGCTCTAAGGACATTGTTAGGGATCCGTTTCATCATTGTTCTCTCACCTCAATTAAATTAAATAGGACCAATTATTTGCCATGGTCACGTGCTGTGACTGTGTCTTCACGAGCTAGTGGTGAGACTTTTTATATCACTAATGCCCCGTCTGATGATTTTGTTTGGATTCAAAAATGATTCGTATATTATAACTTTACTTTGGAATAGTCTTGAACTTGAAATTTTTAATAATGTTACATGCCTTGACACATCCAAAGAAGTATGGGATACTTTACATGAGTTATATTCATTCGAACAGAATCTCTCTCACATTTATTAGATTTATCAAAATATTTTTATCTTTCCAATAAGGAGATCGATAGGTTGATGAGTACTTTTCCACCTTAAAGAGGATGTGGGATGAGTTAAATGTCTATCAACCTTTAACCACATATTTAAAGGTTTAGCAGAAGTACGGAGATGAATTTCAAGTTACCAAATTTCTGTCCGGACTGAATTCAGAACTTGCTCCTTTCAGTCCCCAAATTCTTCCTGGCAAGGAAGTTCCCATCGTTGGTGAGGTTTTTACTTGTGTTCGAAGGGCTGCTCCTCAGTCTTCTATTTTAGAGCATCCAACTCCATCTACCTTAGCTGCTTCTGCTACTTGTCATATTCCATCTTCTGGGAATTTTAGCCACTCTAATTCCCCCACAGTCGTAGTGGTTCTTATGAACGTGGTGGTTGTTGTGGTGGTCGTGGCACCAAGAAATGTACACATTGCAATGCAACCAATCACACTGTTGAGTTCTGTTGGAAGCTTCGTGAAGCTAGCTTGGGCTAATCAGGCTACATTTGAGGGGGAGCCATCTGGGCTAGCTCTTTCGGATCAGATTACTATCTCTAATTATGATTCCATGTTTCACAAGGCTAATGCATCTTTGATTTCCATTGCGACCCATGTCTCATCAGGTAATATTTGCCTTCCCTCATCTTTTCGTACTGGCAGTGCTCCATGGATTCTCGATTCTGGAGCATCTGATCATATGACAAGTGATTTGTCTCTTCTTATTGATGTCATTACACCTTCCATTCCTTCATATGTTACTATTGCGGATGGTACTAAAGCTCGTGTACCTTATCGTGCCTCTGGCCTTATTTTTACCTTTGTCTTATACTTACCGCAATTTTCTTTTAATCTACTTTCCATTCATAAACTTTCCCACACTTACAATTGTTTTGTACTCTTTTATCCCTCTCATGTGAATTTCAGGATCTCAAAACGTAGAGGATGATTGAGGGAGGGGGTATGAGAAGAATAGTCTGTACTACTGCTTCAACCGTCCAATCCTTCTAAGTTATCTGCTTTCCACTCCACTACCACATCTTACCAGTGACACTGTCATCTTGGACACCCATCTTCTGCCAATCTTTGCAAGATAGTCCCCGATTTACCTAGTTTTTCTCCTTTTAATTGTGACACTTGTGAACTTAGTAAACATCGTAGGGTTTCTTTTCCTTTACGAGTTGAGTCGCCTAGTTTAGCCTCGTTTGCTTTAGTTCATTCGGATATTTGGGGACCATCTCGTACCACGAGCTTGCTATTTTGTTATGTTTACTGATGATTTTTCTCATTTAACTTGGGTATATCTTGTCAAAGATCAGTCTCAACTATTTTTTGTGTTTTTGAATTTTTATGCTGAAATTATCACTTAATTTAATGCCAAATTACATATTTTACAGACTGATAATGCCCAAGAATATACTTCTCATCAATTTATGCATTTTACTTCAACTCATGGCATTATTCATCAAACTGCTTATGTAACCACCCCTTAACAAAATGGGGTTGCTGAGCAGAAAAATGGACCGATTTTAGCTATCGCCCAAGCTAAGTTTCACATGCATGTTCCAAAACATTTTTGGGGGTATGCAGTTCTTACAACTAATTATCTTATAAATAGAACACCATGTCGGGCTTTGAACGACAAAACTCCTTACTAGGTTCTCTTTCCTGACAATGATCTTTTTCCTCTTCCCCCAAAACTCTTTGATTGTGTTTCATTTGTACATAATTTCTCTCCAGGTCGTGATAAGCTTGATCCTCATTCTTATAAATGTATATTTCTTGGTTACTCTCGAACACAGAAAGGATACACATGTTATAGTCCTTTGCTACGTAAGCACTTAGTAAGTGCTGACATGACATTCTTTGAGATAGTCCCATATTATTCCCTAGCAGGTGCACGGTTACAAACACCCATGTTGGCTGATCTTGGTCCATCACCTTGTCTTCCTGAGATTGCTCCTCAACCACCCATACAACAGGTCTATGTTCGTCGCTCTTCCGCTGCAGCACCATCCATTGCTCCTACAGACCCAACTTCTTTACCCACATCATCTCTTTCATCGTCTGAGGATCCAGATCTTGACTTGCCTATTGCCATTCATAAGGGTACGCATTCTTGCACTTTCCATCCTATTTCTCAGTTTATGTCCTATGATTGTTTATCTCCATTTTTTCGCATTTTTCCCTTGTTGTCTCTATCTTTTGTTATTGTTCCTAAGCCTTATTTAGAGGCTCTTTCTCATCCTGGATGGCACTCCGCTATGGAAGAAGAGATGCGTGCCTTGTCCAAAAATCATACTTGGACCCTTGCTCCCAAGCCTATTGGAGCACATATTGTTGGTTGTCGTTAGGTGTTTACTGTCAAATAGAATCCTGATGGTACTCTTGATTGACTGAAAGCTCGTCTAGTGGCTGTGGGCAGCACGCCCTTGGAAATTCCGATTTCCAAATGCATGGGCCCAGATCGAGGGAGCGCAAGCAGTGAAGCAAGCACTCGGAATATAGAGTTGCCACTCGGGTTTGAAGGTCTGACACCCAAAGAACCGTATTTCGAAGCACCTGCTGTGCTGTTTGATTTGAAAAAAGTGAAAGAACCAGTCCGTCATAACCATATTTGGGTTTGGGAGCCAGGTTACAAGAGGGGAAGGGTTTTAAGGCACCCCTCTCGTCCAATCCGGAGATCGGTCTCTACTTAGGCATTTGCGAAAACATTTGCGATTCTGTTTGATTAATCAATTCTTTAGCCAATTAGGGGCGGGGAACAATTTAATGGGGATTAAAGCTGTAACACGATTTGTAAGATGTAATCGATAGCATGGATGCGAAAGCAGTTAGTATAGGATGAAAACAGACTCCTGTGGGAGTTTAAACAGACTGGAAGGCTACTATTTTGGAGTGACGTGCGCAGGTGGAAACCAGCATGCACTGATCAAGTCACTGCATGATTATCACACTTGCACGCGCTACTACACGACCTGCGCGCGTCAGTAAGCCTAAGCCCACAGCTCTTATTTTCAAACCCTCTGGGCTCTGGAAGGACCAGTGTACACCCAGGACAAACCAAGTAATTATAATGTACAATTCAAAGGCTAAAAAGCCCTACAAATGAACAAAATACCCCATAAATGGTGTGGAGACAAAATAGTGGCCTATAGCTAAGTTACCCATACAAGGCCACTCACTGGTCAGAGATAGACTGGAACGCTCGTATGGCGTTCTGGCGCGAGCATGTCTAAGCCATTTAACCAGTGTTTGGTTTACATGTTTCTGGGTTCTGGAATATATTTAGAATGATCCCAGTGGTACTCCACAGCAACAGATATGCATATTGAAATATAGCTAACAGTTCTAATAAAGGAAAACAGTAAACTAGTTATTAGCATGCTTAACAGTGATCTATATACAAATAATTGCATAAAATAGTACGACACCAATCCCCACGCGGACCTGCGCGCATAGCCGCAGAGTGGCGCACGCGTTTTGTGGACCGGCGTACGCTGGTTCCTACCAGGACGATTTTTAAAACCTTGCAAGCTTTAGGGCCAGGGCATGGTATTGATTACTAGCCTTGACCCAGCCAGCCCCCTCAGGGATCAGAATAGAAAATAGTAGGTATGCTATACCTAGATTGAGTTTGAAAGAGGTTGAGCTTTGAGGTTTGAAACTTGATCGAGGTGTTGGGAAAAGGTTGAGGTGGAAGAACAAGCTATGTTCTTGGATGCTTGTTGCTTGGCTTTGTAACCTAAGGTGTATGAATTTTGATAAACCTTGGAATGGATTTTTTGTCTTTCTTTTTTGGAACCCTTTTAATGGAAGAACCATGGGGGTATTTATAGGGAGAGATGAGGTAGGTATGGAGCTGCAAAGAGAGGAGTTCAGCCAGTCCACGAGGTCTGGCTGAAGTTGCTTGGTGGTTAAGCTTACCAACCCATAAAGGTGATGGGGACAAGCTTTGACTGACACGCGCACATTGCTCTTTGGCGTGCGTGGGTCAACGGTCAAGCTTTGACTATTGACCACACCTAGCAGCTTGACCCGCGCGCGGGGGTTTGGGAGCAACGCATGCGTGTACCACCTACTCACGCGTTGGTCAATGGTCAAGCTTTGACCATTGACCAACACCTGTCAAGTTGATCTGCACGCGCAGGCTCTCAACCAACGCGTGCCAGTAGGGTTTTTGGCTTTTGAAGTGGCTTCGGCTAGATTAGGTTCAAGGGTTTTGCAAATACTCAAAACTCAAACACTCGACATTCCCGGGGTGTTCTTGATCCATTTCATCATTGGGGAATCAAATACTGTAAGTAAACTAATTTGGAAGCCCAGATTGGGGTGTCTACAGTGGCCAAAGGTTTCACCCAAACCTATGGGCTCTATTATACTAAGACTTTTTTTTTCTAGTGGCCAAACTTAATTATGTACGGATTGTTATCTCCCTTGCAGTAAAACTTGATTGGCCTCTCCACAAACTTGATGTCAAGAATGCCTTTCTACTTGGGGATCTGTCTGAGACTATTTATATGGCACAACCACTCGGTTTTGAGTCCAAGGGGGAATGTGTGCATTATCTTCACAAATCTATATATGGCCTTAAATAGTCTTTCCGAGCTTGGTTCGATATGTTTAACAATACTGTTGTTTCTCACGGTATGACTCAGAGTCAGGTTGATCACTTTGTGTTCTTTGAAAAGACAACTCATGGTATTGTGATTCTCATGGTTTATGTGGATGATATCGTCATCACTGGTAACTATAGCATTAGGATTCAAACACTAATTCGCCATTTTAGTTCTAGCTTTCTTACCAAAGATCTAGGCAAGCTTTAATATTTCCTTGGCATTGAGGTGGCTCATTCCAAAGAGGACATCAGTTTATCATAAAGGAAGTACACTCTCGATCTCTTGAAAGATACAGGTTATATTGGGTCTAAACCTATAGCTACTCCCATGGAGACTAATCTTAAGTTAATGTCTGAAGATGGTGAGCTGATTGACGACCTTAAGATGTATCGGAGACTTGTGGAAAAACTTATCTAACTATTACTCAACCCGATATCTCCTATGCAGTTGATGTTGTTAGTAAATTTATGACTCATCCTCGAGTTCCTCATATGAAAGTAGTTGTTCGTATTTTGAAGTATCTCAAAAATGCTCTAGGACGTGGACTTCTCTACAAATCTTCTGGACATCTTTGTATTGAAGGATATACAGATGCTGATTGAGCAGGATCTCCTGCTGATCTTCATCCTACTACTGGCTATTGCACCTTTATAAGAGGCAATCTTGTGACGTGGAGAAGTAAGAAATAGTCGGTTGTAGCACATTCTAGTGCTGACGCATAGTATAGAGCAATGGCTCATACCACTAGTGAGTTGACTTGGTTGCTCACACTTCTACAAGAGTTTGGGATTCCAGTACATGGTCCTACTCCTTTATACTGTGATAATCAGGCTGCTATCCACATTGCTAATAATCCAATATTCCATGAGAGGACCGAACACATTGAAGTTGATTGTCATTTCATTTGGTCAAAGGTGGAATCTAAAGATATTAGCACTCCTTTTGTTCCTTCAGGCTCTCAACTTGCTGATATTTTCACCAAGGCACTTCCCAAGACTTCCATTGATACTATTTGTCGCAAGCTGGGAGTACACGATGTTTATTCTCTTTCCTTATTTAACCTTGTATCCAGTCTATATATTGTACCTCATTGTGAGAAAAATAACATATCGATCGAATATTTCAACATTCAAAAATAGGGTTAAACCTTGTCCTAACAATTTGACTTTCGTTATTCAGGAGTATTTTATTACTCCTACTCTCTTACCACACATAAGAAAAAAACATCACAATAATAACCGAAACATCAAAACATTATGTAGACACCCTATTCTAGACTGTCTAGATTAGTTTACTTATGGTCTTTGATTCCCCAATAATGATTAAGGTCAGGAACATCCTGAGATTGTTAGTGTGTTTGAGCTTTGAGCGTTTCGAACCTTATTCAAACCCTTTCAAACTCCATTTTAAACCCTTCAAGCCAAAACCAAATGGCCCCAGCAAAACCCTACATGCATACGCTGGTATTGTGCTGGCGTGCGCTGGTAAACTGCCACGTGTCAGTCATCGATAGTTGACCCAGTTTCCACTGGCGCAAGTAGGTATAAGATGGGCATACGCCAGTCAAATCACCATTGTTCAACCACGTGCACGAGACTTTTAGGCCACCCCAGTACGCTGAAAGTCCTCTGATGATTGCAATCGTGCAGGGCTATTCCCTTCCCTCTCCTACATCTTCCATCAACTAGTCCCACGATTTAATGCATGGGAGACTCCTTCACTAACCCAACCATCCATAAACCCAGCTAGTTACACTCCCCCTCCTTCAATCCTCCCTCTATAAATACCCCCTTGCATTTATATGCAAGGGGTTACCACCATAAAAGCTCACAAGCTCTCTCCCTCTCGCTTTCTTCTTGCTTTGCTTACTCTCTTCTCTCACCATTTGAAAGAGTAGTCAAACACCTCTCTCCATACTTCATCCATAGCCACATACTCACCATCCAACTTCTAAACCTCAAGTTCAAGCTCAAACATTCCATCAAACTCAAAACCAAAGGTATACCACATTGTAAAGCTTTCTGTTCTGACCCCTGAGGGGGGCTGGCAGGGTCAAGGTTGGTAATCAATACCAGTCCTAGCCCTAAAGCTGGCAAGGATTCAAGGATCGAGCGTGGCTATCACTGGCACACGCAAGTAATATTAAGCCGTATGCCAGTTATGGCAGTACGTGCAATACTGGCGTGGGGATCACTGATCAGCTGTTTCCTGCCTTTTCTCTCTATTTTGATCACCTTATTGCATGATAAGAACTAGTCTACTATTTTCTGTATTTTAGAATTGTAGCTGTAGTGTTCAATACCTGCTTTTATTTGCTTTGGAATGCCTTTGGGATCCTTCTGGTCATGTTCCAGAGCCCAGAAAGTGCAAAGCCAAGCACTGGGCAAAAGATGTAACTGGCATACGGCATACCTATACCGGCGTGCGGCAGTTAGATCTAGCCCAGTGGCTGGCCGTTGCATGGCAACTAGGCCATGGCCTCTGTTTGTTCCCCCACACTGTTTATGGGGTGCTCTGTTTATTTTATGGTTCTAAGCCATTTCAACTGTTTGTAACCGTCTAATATTTGTTTCATAAACTGTGTGGTTTGTCCTGGGTGTGCACTAGTCCTTTTCAGAGCCCAAAGGGTTAAGAATAAGAGCTGTAAGTTTAGACTTACTGGAGTCCATCAGTCTTTGTGTGGCGTGCGTAGGTCAAGTCTGCATGCAGTGGTTTGACTAGTGCATGCAGGTTTCTTCTTGTGCATGTCACTCAGGACCAGTGTGCTCCAGTCTGCTTAAAGCACCCACAGAAGTCTGTTTTCAATCTATAATAGTTGTTTCAATAAAGCATCCATATCATTTTGTCACATAATGCAACTTGTTGCAGTTTTAATCGCCTTTAATTGTTCCCCCGCCCTAACTGACTAAAAATGATTAATGAGAGAAAAATGCACACGTTTTACAAAAAATGCCTAAGTAGAGACTGATCTCCGGATTGGACGAGAGGGGTGCCATAAAACCCTTCCCCTCTCGTAACCTGGCTCCCGAACCTCAGATATTGAAGGTGACGACGGACCAGTCTACGCCTTTTTCAAAATCAAACAACATAGCAAACGTTTCAAGTTCGGTTTCTTGGGTGTTTCACCGCTAAAACCTTAGTGGTGACTCTGAATCGAAGTGTTTCACTGAGCTTTCCAAAAAAGGCCACACCCAATTTTCCATAAAATTTCAGGGGCGTGTGCCCACAGTGGCGACTCTGTTGGGGACTCATTGCATTGATTGATATTTGAAAATTAATACATAAATGAACAATTTTTCAAAAGTCTGTCAAAATAGTACGCTCCGCGTTGCTGAAGAACGGAATGGTAACGTAACAGGATCTCATATCTGACCAACCTGAACGGGAGCTTTTACTATTGTTCACTCGTGTAGTGTTCTCCAAGTATCAATTAATAAAAGTGAGCCAAGCTTAAAAAGGCATTTTTCAAAACATTGTGTTTCTCTCTCATTCTATCATTCTTTGGCATTCTTCATTTGCATTGATGTTGGCTAGCCTCGTTGAGGTATTTTGGGTAACTGGCACAATTTATTGGAGCCCGGGGTCCTCGAACGCCCAATAACCTTGGACGATGATGAGTCGTACTACCGTTCAACCGTTGCATTGCTCTACTGTGGGCTACCACAGCCCCGGGTGAGATCGGGGCTGCCCGAAAAACACATACCGCTCCACCGAATCGATTTGAGAAATTTGAAGAGTCGCCACCCGGATTTATGGTTCGCCACCCGAGAAACCGCTTTTGATTTGAAAATTGATTGATTTGAATTGAAAAACCAGAGATCATTCGAGGGTTCGGAAGCCACGTTACGAAGGGGGAAGGGTTTTACGGCACCCCCCTCGCCCGACACGATGTCGGTCTCTACTAAACATTTGTGGGATTTTTCAAAGGGATTTTGTTTCATTAAGCATGTAGCAAGTATCCACAGGTATAACAAATAGAAGGTGTATGATGGTGCTTGTGTACAAGGAATGATGAAATGATGATGGACACATGCATGATGGCAAAGCAGTGTAAACTGCCACTGGATCAACTCTCGAGCGCTCGAAAGCACTCTCGAGCGCTTGGGAGTGTTACTGACCAAATCCTGCAGAGTTTGTTAATCACAAATAGGATGCCAAATAACAGTGTATGCCGGTGCACGTGTATAGGGGGTGATTATGTGATGAAAGACAGCAAGATAACAGGAAATGAAACACAACTCACTGGCTTCACTCTCGAGCGCTCGAGAGCACTCTCAAGCGCTTGGGAGTGTCTGAACCCCACCTGCACATTCTGTTAGTACTTGACAAAACATAATGTAAAGACTGCAAAATGAAATACTATTAAGCAGACCACTGGCTCAGCAGAGGCCTTGAAAGACTGAGATGGGACCTCGAGTTTTCAAGTCATGTATCATTGCCATTGCACAAACCGATCTACAATTTTAAAAGAGTAAATTACACATCCATGCATGCAGAAGCTCAGAAAACACAAAAAATCGGGAAAGTGAAATGCAATGGCATGCATGCACTCCTGAGCGCTTACGAATGGCTTCGAGCACTTGGGAGTGAGCTGCATGCTAGCTTACTCTCAAATAGAAAATGACACCTCTTCATCATGCAAACACCCTTATCTAAATTTTTAACAAGAATATATCTTATTTTTAACTTAGGAAAACTTTGTTCTTACTTGAGATTCATAAGAAACATCTCTATTTTAGAAGAAAATGATCTTCTGTGTCTGCATGCCAGAATAAAACCATTTTATTTAAAAGTGCACTTCACCCCCAGGCTACTGCTTACCAAAATGCCATGCATGGGACTGGAAGCAGTCCTGAGCGCTCTGGAGCACTCTTGAGCGCTCAAGAGTATTTCCAGTAGGGGTTTTGGGAAAACATTATTCGTGGACTCTTTACTCTTGCTTTTTCACTAAGGTCTCCCAACCATGCACCCAGCATTAAGGACTGGAACAGGCTGAGGGAACACCCCCCCCCCCCCCCCCCCCTCAGAAGGGAGAACAGCCTCTTGATTTGGATCAAGGATAGAAATGTTTCTACCTTTGCTTAACACTTTGCTCCTTGGATGGTTATGAAAGGCGAATGTAGAGATCAGTAACTAAGAGTACTCTGGATTTCTTGCCCTTTTCCTTGATGATTTTGAAAAAGACCTTTGAAGTTGGGAAAGAAGTTTGAGTTTTTAAGACTTTTTCCTTTGAACAAGAGAGAGAAAAGAGGAGGGGTTTTGAGAGAGAGAATTTTCGTCCCCCCTTTTCAGTAGAAAAACCAGGTATATATATAGAGCATATAACCCATGGTTTTGAAAATAAAATCATTTTGAAAGAAAACCCTCCCCCTTTTTTAAAGAAAGAAATCTTCAGCTGATATCCTTTTTGACTGAGGTTGAGTGTTGACTCACCTCAGCCGGTTCAAAGGGAATGCAATGATGGCTTGCATGGATAGTGGGAATCTTTTTCACCCATTGGGCACTGGGAGAGATCTCGAGCGCTCGGGAGTGGTGTCGAGCGCTTGGGACTTCATTCTCGAGCGCTCGAGAGTGAGCCAGGCCAGTGGTTTTTGGAAAATAGTTTGGAGCGCTTGGGGCATCTTCCAAGCGCTTGGGAATGATTTTGACCATTTCCTTTTTTAAATCCTTTAAGGAGCAACGTCTCAATTGGTACATGGCTTGTTCTAATCCATATTCATCATTGGGGAGCCTCAGGGCCACAAATTAAGGAAATTCGACAAGTCCAAATTGGGGTGTCTACAGTTGCCCCTCTTTGGACGGCGCTTGGCATCATGTTTGGATGCGAGTGTCGCCCAAAGATCGAGACAACCCAATTCGAGTCAAATCGAATCCTCAATTTACGAATTAAATGCAAATAAAAAGCATACAAGCACTCAATGCATGAGGTCGTGTCTTTTCAGACTGCCTACGTACCCCGTTTGTAGGGATCAGACCAGCGTAGTTCTTTAGGGCAAATGCAAACACGTGTGATGCATGCACTGGAAAGAGATCGACAAATGCTTTGATAATGATAGAAACAAGAAATGGGGCCCATCCGTTACTCTGTTCAGTGGACAAAATGATGAAAGAAGTATTACACGTTGGGTAAAACTTCTTGCGAATACATCGACGATTATAGAATTTAGGAAACTTTTTATCGACCTCTAAGCAGAACTTTTTGGGCGGATGAGGATGATCCAGAATAGATCGCGAAATAAAATCCGTCGTCGATTGCTTTGTCTCGACTTGGACTTAAACAGGACTGAGATTGATTTTGCCAAAATTCTTGAAGGACAATGATCATTAATCAAGGTGAAGTGCATGAACTTACGAAAAGCATGGCATGGCGACGAAAAGAGTCAAGCGCTCTGGGCCCACTCCCGAGCGCTCGGGAGTAGTGTCGAGCGCTCGGGACCATCGCTGGGGTCCACCGCCCTTTCATCTTCCTTTTTTGATTTGGGGGGTTAAAACCCTGGTTTCTCGAGCGCTCGAGAACCAGATCGACTGCACTCCTTTTCACTGATTGCTCTCATTCTCTCGACTCTCTCAATCCTCTCTCAATCCACTCTCTCACGATCCTGTGACCCTCTCTCTCTCTCTCTCACTCACGATCTTGGTATGGCGAGGGAGGATGAAGACGGGGTGGTCGGCAGTGGCGAAGGGGCGGAGCCCGTCGGTCAGGAGGTCACAGTTGGTGCCACGGCTGTGGCAGCTGGGGGGAATGGCGGTGGCGCAGGGGCGGAGCCCAGCGGCAGAGATGTCACGGCCGGTGCCACGATGGTGGCGGCTGCTGGTGACCCGGGGGTCGGTGGAGGGAGTTCAATGGCGGTCGCTGCCGGTGAGGGTGCCGAGGTGGCGGTAGTAGGGGGTTCCGGCAGCGGGGACAGAGGTTCGGGCAGTGGAGGCGGGGGTTCGGACAGGCCTCTCACTCCCATCAGGGAGGAGTTGTTTATGGCTGCCGAGTGGGTGAGCGACGGGGGGATAGCCGACCGCAGTGGTGAGGAGGTAGTTGTTGGACAGTTCAGCGAGACGCCGGTGCTGAGGAAGGCGACGGTGTTGGAGCCGAGGAGTGGGGATAGCGGGATCGGGTCCTCACGCCCTGTTCCCTTCGCGGATGGGGACTTCCTGGAGGACACGGAGCCTCGGGATGTCTTGGACGCGTTTGGTGTCGATTCTGGGGTTGCGGTGGTGCTGAGGGACACTAGTACGCCTGAGGACCGGGCTTCGGTGTTACTTTTAGGGGCTTTGCTGAGCGGAGCGGGCTCGGGCACTCTGGAGGTGGTTGTACCGGAGGTGGAGGAGTTGGGAGGGGATAGGGTGGATGCCGAGGCGGCTGCTGAGGTACGGGTTACCATGGTAGACGAGGCGAAAGCCTACTTGGAGGAGCGGCGAGCCTACCTGGCGAGGGAGCGGCCCGAGTTCACTTCGGCCACGTATGCTCCTCGACTACACCTCTTCGAGCCTGTGGGGATGATGGCTTACGTCCCCGGCTATGCTGACTACCCTGAGGAGATGCTTCTCCGGGACCGAGCTTCACACATCTCCTCCGGATGGGTCACAGTGAGTTTTCGATCACTTATCTTTTCTTGAATTTCATGAATTACTTCAAATTTTATTTCATGCTTGAGATTTGATGCTATTTCTTGCTTTGTTGAAACAGCGCACGATGGACGTGTACGGCCACAGGGGCTCAGCCAGCTCACTAGCGCACTTCAAGGCCTTGCTTGAGAGGGTGCGAGCACTGGTGGAGGCAGTAGGGTTCGGACCCTTCGTACAGCTGCTGACAGTGGTGAGGGTGGACCGGGCTGTGCTTACAGCGCTAGCGGAGAGGTGGTGGGACACCACCAATACCTTCCACTTCCGGTTCGGGGAGATGACCGTGACGCCACTCGACTTCGCGGCGATCACAGGGCTCAGGGTTGGAGGAGACCCGATCCCTTACGACTTGAGTCTGGTGCTGGACGACGCGGCTCTGAGGTGGTTCCTTGGGCGAGTGCCACGCCACAGCGAGGGGATGGCAGCTTACGGGCAGTTCGTGGAGTACTGGGACCACGAGCCTGTGATCGACGAGGAGGCGGCCCAGATGGCCCGGGTGTACTTGCTATACCTGTTCGGGGCTTCTCTGTTCCCGAACAGGCGCAGTCGGGTGCACCTGTGCTATCTAGCGGGCTTGGTTGACTTGGGACAGGCAGGATGCTTCGACTGGGGAGGTGCTGCTCTGTGCACGCTCTACTGTCTCCTTGGAGCTGCTTCTCGCGGGGTTGGAGACACAGTTGGAGGGTACTGGCGGGTGTTTGAGGTGCAACTTTGAATTATTTCTTTTGAATTGCTTTCAACTGCTTTTCGACTTGAATTATGCATTTGAGATTATTCGACTTTGAATTACGAAACTTGCAGCTTTGGGCTTACGAGGTTCTCGGGATGTTCCCACCCGAGAATACTTGTACGGACCCGAACTTACTTCCACGCGGCTTAACCTGGGGTAAGGCGTACCGGAGAGTGAAAGAGCGACGAGGGGAGGTGATGACTTTCCGGCGTTGGCTGGATAACCTGACAGGGGTTGTGGTACAATCGACACTTCTTGCTTTTCTTTTATCAATTTTTTCGGCGAGTAGACTTATGAATGAACCCAAAATTTGAATTACAAGTTCACTGGGACAGGTGGCCGAGGATGGAGGCTGACTTCCTTCCGAGGAGTCGGGAGGTGACACGGAGTAGGGTCCTACTAGAGTGCCCTCTGGGCTGGCAGTGGTACCTGGGGGATCGAGTGACTCGACAGTCACTTGGTCTTCCAGCGTTCGTGGTTCCTGGGCTGCTTCCCCCACGCGTGCAAAGGACTGAGTCCTATACTCGCGCTGAGCTTGAGCTATTCACCGTGCCGGACAAGGATCTGGAGAGGCACCTTCGACGCTTTTTGGACTACGTAGCTTATGCAGATCGGTACTTGGCGAGGAGCCTGGGGGTGGAGGAGGAGGAGTTCGAGAGACGGGTGGCTGGAATGGGAGCTTGGAGGGACGAGAGTGGAGCGCAGAGCCGCAGTGGTCGTTCTGCACGGGGTCGGGGACGAGGTGCTAGAGCCCCTGCTGGTGGGCGAGGTGCAGGTACTGGAGGTAGGGGAGAGGGGAGCATGAGGGTCCCAGAGACTACGAAGACTTCAGCATCACCAGCGTTGCCGACGCTGAAGTGGACTATAGGCGTGACGAGTTCGTCGAGCGCACGGGAGGTGATCGACATGCCACGTCTCCCACAGCCGCCGATGCGGTTTCCTGCTCAGGTATAAACAACATTTCTGCTTGCTTTGTATATTGACCATTCCCTGTTTGCATATTCTGAATCTTGGATCATTCTGCAGGTGCCGCGAGAGTGGGCTGAGCAGGCCATGATGCTGATGGTGGGGATGCGCCACCTCTTGAAGGACTGCACTAAGGGGAGAACCCTTCAGACGAGACCTGTCCCTGTGGCTACTTCTCCTATTGCCACTCAGGTATAACATGCACATATATTCTATATTTTGGTTTGAGCAAAGTTACATTTGAATATGCGTAGAATGAGAAAATGTTTGTGATATGTAGGTGCAGCCACGACGTTCAGCTAGGATGCGTCCGCAGGGCACCACGAGCCCTCCCGTTCCTGCCAGTACGCGAGGTCGGGGTGCAGGACGTGCGCCACAGCCTGCTGTGGGCGCGGGACGGTTCGAGGTTTTGCCTCGGGAGGCGTCTCAGCGAAGACCAGCTCGCGTGGAGCCAGAGGAGTCAGAGGAGGGGGCAGAGGAGGGGACAGAGGAGTCCTCCGAGTCTCGTGTCCTGGGGACGTCGGACTCGAGTACTGCTTCTGGCTCTTCTGACGACGACGGTGATGATGAGCCCAAGAGTTCTAAGTCCGCAGGACCACGGCAGAAGAGAATCCGACGGGTCTGAGCCTCGTGTTTTGCTTTGCTAGCTTTACTTTGTACATAGGCCTTCATGCCAGCGTAGTTGTAGATTTTGGGCCTGCGTGCCTCAGTTTTGTTCGGGCCTGCGTGCCCCAGTAGTTAGGATTTGGGCGCGTGTTTGCCCTAGTTTTTGTACTTCTTTCTTCACTCATTGTAAACACCGTGTTCATTTATGAGAATTTGCACTTTATTCTTTATTCGTTCGCACTGCTGTTACAGAATTATATTTTATGAAATATGTTCGTCTAGCTTTGAAAGAATGTAAAGAGTACGCGAATTTCGACCGATACTCTCAAAGTGAGGAATAAAACTCGACATCGACACCAAACGACAAACTTTCGAGCGATCGACCATGAAATTTAGATTTAAGGGCTTTTGATCGTAACCGAGTGCGCTGCGCGGTTGACAATGAGTGCTGTGACTCAAGGGGACCAGGAGAATTACTAAAACGTTTTTGACAATCAACACTTGCATTTAAAATGATGATTTTGGTATGATTGAATAATGAAAGCTCAAATTAAGAGTGCTAAACACGTTTTTGGAGTGCGTCAAACAGTCACTGAGACCCGTCGTGGCTCGAGCGTGTTGCCCGATTCGACCAAATGCCCTTGACACAGATTCCGATATGCTCAAGGAGTGAAAACTTTGGAAAACTTATGATTTTTCACGTAACACACTTGAATACTCGACAAAACACATGGACAGAACTGCTGTACCCCTTAGACAACTGCTGGGAACTGTTAAACTTGATGAAACAAGGTTTCAATGTTGCATGGAAGCCAAAATGGGGAAACTAGAATCTGCTGCAAAACAGCAGTACTCTCGAGCGCTCGAAAGTGGTCTCGAGCGCTTGGGACTTCACTCCCGAGCGCTCGGGACTGCTGTCATGGACTGTCCCTTGCTGTTTTCCAATGCCACTTGCTGGCTGTCCTTTGTTGTTTTCTTCTGCTCGCACGTTTTCAATGTGCCTGCATGGCTTCGTATTAGCTGCTTCCCCAGAACAGAATGGCTTCCCAAAGCTTGACTTGTGGTTTTTCCAATATTTTCCAAGTTTTGAAAAGATTTTGAAAATGATAAACTTGATGAGTTTCAAGGCTGGTGGGGAAGTGGTGTTGCCCACTTTAAGCTTCTATAAATACCAGGCTCTCCTTTGGTAAGCCATTCACATTTCATTTCATCATTTCCCTTCAAAAATCCATTCTTTCCATCACCATGCTAAACCGAGCCTTACTTCGCCCTTGGTTGGACAGTCTTGAAGGCATCGACTGGCTGAACTTCCGAGGGCATCGGCTTTACGCCCTAAGACATCTCCGAGAGGTTGCAATTCGTCCCGTCTTGCTGCATGCGGCGGCGCGCTTCTGGGATCCAGAGGTGCACGTCTTTCGCTTTGGTTCTCAAGAACTGTGCCCCACCGTCGAGGAGTTTCACGCTTATCTCGGAAGCCATGACTCTGCTGAGCCGGTTGTTCTTATGATCAGGGAGAGCATGAAGAATATTCTGAAGGCAAAGCTGGGTGTTAGTGGTAACGTCGCTGAGTTTCTTACTTGGGGTAATGCCATTAACATCATGCAGTTGTACGAGAGGTTCAGCCCACCTGGGGATTTGATGGATTTCGAGCACCAAGGTCGTAGGATGATGGTTTGTTGCATTTGCCTCCTGGCGGCCTTCTTGTTGGTTCCGTTCGCTGGTCAGCCCAATTCCTCACTGGTGGGGGTTGTCGCTCAGATTGAGGCTCGTAAGGATGTTGCGCCATTGGTTCTTGCTGAAACCTTGATGGGGTTAAATGCTGTTCATGCTGGTCACACAAGGGTTTTTGGTGGTAGTCCGCTGTTGCTGCAGGTTAGGGACCTCACTCAGCTCTCCTTTTTCTATTTCTCTCATTCATTTTACCTCGACACTCGGTTCAGGCTTTATCTGGCTCCTTACTTGTTTTCTCTCTTTTTGACAGATGTGGTTTTGCGACAAATTAAGTCTGTTGACACCCCCGACCAATGATTGGTGGTATCGTGCAAGTGGATGGAACCGTCCCTTTCAAGTGATGTATGGGAGTGAAGATGATTGGGCTGATTTCCTTGCTTCTGCGGAGGAAGATGACATTGCTTGGCGGTGCCATTGGCTGAGGCTTCTTGCTATGACCGTTGGCAACATGGGCTCGACGCATGTGTTTGTGGCTGGCTTGACAGGCTTCTCCTTCTACTCCCCCTTCCGTGTTCTCCGTCAGCTTGGCCTTAGCCAGGAGGTGCCGCAGTCGGGCTCTGAAATGCTTCGTCTCCCTCCCTTCAACATTCCGGGCCTTCGGAGTTACACTCGGTCGTGGGGGACTCGTAGGACCGAGCCAAGTGACCCACTGTTTTCTATTGCTTCGACCGGAAGGTACCGCAAATGGCTAAGGAGGGATGTGAAAGCAAGGATGGGTTAACTGCTTACTTTGCCAGACTTTGAAATAAAAAATGTGCTTTGATTTTGTGATTTTTCATTTTCATGCTCAGCTTGTAATAAAGAAGTAATCTGAATAAAATAGACTGATTAAGGGTTTCCCCCTTTTGGTTCATTTGATCACATGCGGCTCTGAAAAGCGTTTTGAATTTGTCAATTTGGACTTGATTTGGGATTGGATTTTGATATTTAGGAATTAGGACCGAATCTCGGGATGAGATTGCCTACGTATCCCTCGTAAAAGAGAATCAGGCCCGCATGTAGTTCAGGCTACGGGTTCACTCGGGTATTGACACTCTCCTTTTGCGCTCTAAATTTTGCCTAGTACCGCCCTTTCGGGTTTTCGGTCTAGCGAGCTTCTCTTTGATTATTTGCCTTAACTTTTGCCTAGGCCGCCCTCTCGGGTTTTCAACCTAGCAGGCTTGCTCTAACTTTTGCCTGGAATCGCCCACCCTTGCGGTTTTCGGCCCAATGAGCTCTCTCAGGGATAATAACGTTTGAGTTGATCCAAATTGACAAGATTCGCAAATTCGTTGCCATCGAGGTCGACGATTGAAGCTGCTCCTCCAGAGAGGATGGTCTTGATGATGTAGGGCCCTGCCCATTTAGGTCGGAACTTCCCTCGTAAGTCGAAAATTGGCGCACGAATTTCCTTGACTACCATGTCCCCTTCTTGTAGGTCCCTTGACTTCACCTTTTTGTTGAATGCCCGGGCGATTCTTCGCTGATAGCCCTGAATGTGGTATAGCGCGCGCAGCCTTCTTTCATCAAACAGCAAGAGTTCCTCGAACCTTCCGCTGATCCATTCAGCTTCGCCCACTCCGCATTCCGCCATGACCCTCAAAGATGGCACTTCTAGCTCGATAGGGAGAACGGCTTCCATACCGTACACCAAAGAGTAGGGCGTTGCCCCTGTCGGTGTATGGATAGACGTCCGGTATCCCCACAAAGCTAGTGGTAGCTGTTCGTGCCAATTTCTTGCTGACTAAGTAGTCCTTTCCAGAATCGTCTTAATAGTCTTGTTTGCTGCTTCGACTGCCCCGTTCGTTTGTGGCCGATAAATGGTTGAATGATGTACTTGGATCTTGAATTCCTCAAAGAGTTCCAGAACTTTTCCCTTGAAATGAACACCGTTATCAGATACGAATGCTTGAGGGACCCCTTACCGATAAACGATGTTTTGCCTGATGAAGTGAGCCACTTGAACCGTCGTCAAAGTTTTGTACGAAGCTGCTTCGACCCATTTAGTGAAGTAATCGACTGCCACCAAGATGAACCTGTGACCGTTGGAAGCTGCAGGCGTGATCTTTCCGATGACATCAATGCCCCAGGCGGAGAATGGCCATGGCGTTGCCATCGAGTGTAACTCCGAGGGCGGGACATGGATAAGGTTGGCATGAGTCTAGCACTTGTGGCACCGGCTTACGTACTCGATGCAATCTGTCTCCATGGTAGACCAATAGTAGCCTAGCCTTAACACCTTCTTAGCCAGCATCATCCCATTCATATGAGGTCCATAAACTCCTTCGTGAACTTCTTCCATTACTGCTTTCATGTCGTCACCGTGAACACACAACTTGGGAACTCCGCAAGGGGATCGTCGGTACAATTGTCCTCCACAGATGATGTATTAAGATGCGAGTCGTTGCAGTTCGATCCGATCTTTCCTAGTTGAATCCACAGGGAACTGCCCTTTTTCGACGAAATTCCGAATATCGTAGAACCAAGGGAGCCCATCGTCCGGTTCCTTGATGTTCATGACATAGTCGTACACATGTTTTCCCCTCTGCTCAATCAGGACAAGCCTCAGCTTCACCCCAATTGAAAGTTCCAGCATGGATGCCAAAGTGGCCAGGGCGTCTGCGAAGCGGTTCTTCATCCTCGGTACATGCGTGAAGGTTACCTTTTGAAAATTCGGGATAAGTTCATCGAGCTGCTTATGATACGGCTTCATTTTCTCGTCTCTGACCTTCCATCCTCCGTTTGCTTGCGATACAACCAGGTTGGAATCTCTGACGACTTCTAGCACCTTGACACCAATCTCCAATGCGGTTTCCATCCCTATAATACATGCTTCGTACTCAGCTTTGTTGTTCGTAACTTCAAAGTTCAACTTGAATGCGAGGGGAATATGCGACCCCTCAGGCGAGACTAGCAGTATGCCAATCCCGAATCCTTTCTGATTTGCAGCTCCATCGAAGTACAACATTCACGTTTCATTGACCGTCGACATCACATCTTCATCCAAAAATTGAAATTCTGTGTGCTCTGGCCCATCAATCAGACGATCTGCCAAAAACTCTGCCACCGCTCTCCCTTTTATTGACTTGCAAGTGATGTACTTGATTTCGAACTCCGCTAACAAGAGCAACCAACGCGCTAGCTTACCGGTAAGTGCTGGCTTCTCGAATAGATACTTGAGAGGGTCCATCCGAGAGATCAGTAGCACCGAGTAAGCGAGCATGTAGTGTCTCAACTTCTTTGTGGCCCATACAAGCGCCCAGCATGTCTTTTCCAGTGAAGTGTATCGCTCCTCACATCCTACCATCTTCTTGCTCAAGTAGTAAATCGCCCTTTCAACCCCATCTTCTCCTTCTTGTGCCAGCATGCACCCCATTGATGAGGGCGTGACAAACAAGTATAGGATCAAAGGTTTTCCTCGTGTAGGCGGCATCAGGATCGGAGGGTTCTGGAGATAAGTTCGCACCGCTTCGAAAGCTTTCTGACACTTCTCGTTCCACTCGAACTTCACATCTTTCTTGAGTAGTCGAAATAATGGTTCACAAGTCAAGGTCAACTTGGCGATGAATCGGCTGATGAATTGAATTTTTCCCAAGAAACACCGGACCTCCTTCTCTGATTGGGGTGGCTCCATCTCAAGAACGGCTTTGATTTTAGAAGAGTCTACCTCAATCCCTCGGGTTGTGATCATGAACCCGAGAATTTTCCCAGCAGTGACTCCGAATGTGCACTTCTGTGGATTAAGGCGCATCTTGTATTTCTGAATTCTCTCAAGGAACTTTCTCAGCGCTGGGAGATGATCTTTCCGCTCCTTCCCCTTCACTATCATATCATCGACGTACACCTCGACTTCCTTATGGATCATGTCGTGCAGTAGTGTCGTAGCACCCCTCTGATACGTAGGACCGGCATTTTTCAACCCAAACGGCATAACCCGATAACAGTAGGTTCCCCACTCGATGATGAACGTAGTCTTTTCCCTGTCTTCTGGAGCCAAGAGAATCTGATTGTATCCCGAGAAACCGTCCATGAAGGATAGTAAAGCATGCCCTGCAGTGTTATCAACGAGTATGCTTATATGCGGCAATGGAAAGTCATCTTTAGGGCTTGCTTTGTTCAGATCCCTAAAATCGACACACACTCTGATTCTTCCATCTTTTTTAGGGACAGGCACGATGTTTGCAACCCAAGTGGGGTATTCAGTTACGATTAGAAAACCAGCATCGATTTGTTTCGTTAATTCCTCTTTTATTTTTAACACCCAATCGGGCCGCATTCTTCTCAGCTTTTTGTTTAACGGGTTTTGCATCGGGATAGAGGGGGATCCTGTGCTCAACGATTTCTGGGTTGATTCCGGGCATGTTTGCATGGGACCAAGCAAAGACTTCTTTAAATTCTTTTAGTAAATCGGTGAGCTCTTGAAGCTCATCCGGAGACAGCCCAGAATCGACCTGAACCAATCGAGGGTTCTCCTCATCACCCAAGTTTATCGAGATTATTTCTTCTTTTAGAGGCTGAGCATGCCTTTCATTTTCACGCTCGATGAGGGAACGGATTTCCTTGGGGATGTCCCCATCGAAATCTATTCCTTCATCATCAGGATCCAAACAATTTATTTCAAAATCCGGCAAGTAAGCAAAGGCGTCGTTCATTTCATTGATAGGCTCCTCGGAGGGAGGGAATACAGTAGTTGACTCAAACTCGAAGTAAAAGCTACGACGAGGAGGGCCGATAGGCTCAAACCCCGACTCACTACTAGACGAAGAGTCAGTATCAGACTCAGACTCGGACTCGGTGCTAGTGTCGTGAGTGCGCGTTACAAATGGAACGAAAGTGCAGTTTTCGTAAGTGCCCATGGTGTCCACAATGAGCTTAGAAGGGTCTTCCAGTTCATCTTCTCCCCCCAGCATGAGCACAGCCGCGTCTTCTATCATACCTTCTGGTTCCTCACCTTCGAACAGAGATTGGAGACTACCCAAACCAAAGGCTTCAAGCCAATCCAGTGCTTTAGACAATTCTTCCATATTAGTTACCTCTTCATCATCCTCCCAAGTGTCATTGGCGAAGATTTCAAACCCAGGGTATTTCACTTTTGTCTCGAGATCAATGAAAGGCTTGGGCTCTCCTTGATACGGTGCTTCCTTTTCCTTCTGCTTCTTTCCGACCGCATGAGCTCAGGCGCGGTTGCGCCACCTTTTCTCTGGATCACTCTTCTTAAACTCGTAACCCAGGCCAAAGCGTTCATTGCTCCCAGGGAAATGAGGAAACTCGAAGACTCCTTGCTCATAGAGCCCCAAGCCCATGCCCGGCAGGTAATTCATTCGCTTCATAATTTCCAATGCCGCGGAACTCACCAAGAAACCATCTTCAGCCCCAATGGTGCAAACCTTTGAGGTCATGACAGCAAACCCTCCCATGGCCACGTCTTCTTCTCTGTGCATGATTTCCAACAGCGGGGAATTGTCTTCGGAGTGTGGACGAATACCGGAATCCCTGTGGATGATAAGAGTCCCAAAATTCAATCCTAGGATGAGTTTCTGATGCAGCGTAGAGGGTACCCCAATAACGTCAGAACGGTGCAGCCATGGCCTCCCCAGTAAGAGGTTGAACGAAGCGGGTATGTCTAGTACACCGAATTCCACGGTGGTCTTGAACTTCCCAGTTACCAGTTCCAGGTTGATTGTTCCTAGGACATCACGCTGCGTGTTATCATAAGCACGGACACCCAGAGTCGATGGCGCAAAGTCCTTGCTTTTGAGGCCCAGGCAGTAAGCGGTGCGGAGAGGGCACACGTTGATGGCCGAACCATTGTCTATGAGTATTGCGGGGACCCACTTTCCCAGGCATTTCATGGTCACGTGGAGAGGCTTATTATGATCGGTTCCTTCAGGCGGGAGGTCTTTCTCGGTGAAGAACAAGGTGTGTTGGGCAAGGTTTGGGGTTATGAGGGCGATGAGGGCTTCTGGGGCTATGTCAGAAGGGACCTCAAGCTTAGAGAGAGAGTTGACAAGCCTTCGGCGATGCACGCGGGAAGCTGCCAACACTCCCTACATGGACATGCGGGCAGGGGTTTCATGAAGTTGCTGGATGATGGGGTCGGCGTTGGTATTTGGGTTTTGGTGGTGAGAGGCATTTGGGTTTGAGCTGACAAATGGATTAAGGTGGGTGGGCGGGTTAGGTTGACATGGAAGGTTATTGGAGTTTGAGGAGTTATTTTGTGGAGTTGGCGAGACAGGGGTGGGGTTGGTAGGATTCTCGGGAATGCGAGGGTTACTCTGTTGGGGGGGGGCTGCTCGGGACGAGCTTCCTTGCTGGAGGTTGGCAGGCTGGTATATCCTACCGCTTCTGGTAAGATTACTGACCACTTTGGGGACGGATTCCCACCGAAGATCCTCCCAAAAATCGGAGAGATCGGTATTAGCCTTGCGTTTTCCCTTGTCGAGCTTTGTCTTCTCCAGGGTGTCATTCAAGAGTTCCATCTCCAGGGTATCCCATATGTTCTCTTCTTCCAAAGAGTTCCAGAAGTTATCGTTGTTGCCGTTGTTGACTTGCAGAGAGCCTTCATCCAACATGGCCTTGTTGATGGTTAGCTCTTCGCCGTCGACCCATACGTTTACCATTTCAGCCTTACCCCAAAGGTCTTTAGGATCCAGCACACAGATATGGGGTTCGTCAGGGATCTCAACAACCGGTTGTGGGAAGAATTCATTAATAATGTACTCCTACGGACAGAAGACATGGTCCAAGGTACGGGCGAGGGCGTCAGAATCCCTGGCGATATTGATTATGGCTGAAGTGGAGAGTCCGGAGAATAAGCGGGGGTTCATCAGGTCAGGGCCCTGTCCCTCGTCCTGCTCCCAGAACAAGTACACCAAAGATGTTTCGTCAAGAGGGTCTGAATCGTCTATCCAGAGCCACCCACCGGGTTTCGGGTCCCATTCATCAAATTCCTCGACTGGTTCAGGCTCCAAGAATAGAGCAAACAGGGAATATCCATCAAATGGGTCAGCCATCATCTCATCCCAGACTTGTCTCCACTCACAACGTTCCAATTCTTCGACTTGCTGAGCATTAACTGACACGGGCCACACTCCGCTGACAATGGCTCGTTGTTCCACCGCAAGGAAATCACTTGCCAGGTCCTCCCACCTTCTTTGAAAATCCCACTCCACCGTTTCAAGTGCACAGATAGCATCCTCGGCCGGAATCTCGACAATTGGCTTGGGTTCGGTGATAAGGATGATGTGAAGGCTTGGGTTGAAGGGGTGGCTTAGGGAAATGTGGTTTGTGCGGGCATTTGAATGTTTTGGGAGTGGGTTGGAGACGGTATTGGGCTTTTGGTGAGGCATAGGAAGGGTCTTGTTGTCTATGAGGTCTTGAATGGCGTGGCGAAGGCGGAAGCAGTTGTCGGTTAGGTGGCCAGGATTTTGGTGGTAGGCGCAGAAGGCGTTGGGGTTGTGAGAGGCGGAGGGCTTTTGTGGCAGTGGGGTGGGAGCAAGCGGTTTGAGGAGATCACTTTCGACCAACTTTTCAAACACCGCAGAGAGAGGTGCTGAATTGGGCGAACACACGGGGTTGGGACCGAGGTTGACTGGTTTGGGTTACAATCTGGTTGACGGGTTCGGCTTGGGCCGTGTTTGAGGAGGTGCTTGGGAGTTGGGTGTAATTGGAGTTTCCGAACAGTGTGCTGCTACTACCGGAGTAGACCTTCTTGGTTTTGGGAGGAGGTTCAGGTTTGTCGAGGGTTCCCAGTTGAACTGCTTCTTCGACGGCCAAGCCTGTGTCGAAGAATGTTTTAAAATCAGAGCAGGCCTGAGCCATCACCATGTGCCTTGCAAGGTTGGGCTGAAGATTTCGGACAATCATCCGGATTTGATCTCTATCGGTCGGCCTATCCTTCATCTGTGTTGCCTTAGATCTCCACCTTTTCACAAAGTCTGCGAAGGCTTCCTTGGCTTCCATCTTTGTAGATTCGAGTTCCCGAGTGGTAATCTCCAGTTGGATATTGTAATCATATTGCGCCACGAAAGCCGCACATATGTCTTCCCATGAGCGTTTCTTTCTTTCATCCAACGAAGTGAACCAGTAAAGAGCATGTCCCACCAAGGTCTGGGAGAACATCTGGGCCATGGCGTCCCTTTCTACTCCCCACATAGACAGTGCTCCGATGTACCCAGTCAAATGCGCTTTCGGATCCCCAGTCCCGTCGAATTTAGCAAAGTCGATTGGTCTAAATTTCTCCAGAAGCTTCGCATTGGGAAAAAGGCAAAGCTTGTTGATGTCAAAACCTGTCGAGGCAATCTTCTCGTTTCTCGCAACAGACTGTTCTAACTGGGTGATCTTTGCCAAGACCGCTGCCATCTCAGCGTTCTGCGGGGCTTCCATTTCGAGGATTGGCCGCTCTGGGTTGGGATTCAGGTTTAGATTAGGGTTTGGGTTAGGAATTGGGATTAGGTTCGGATTTGGATTGGGGTTTGGATTAGGGTTTGGATTTGGATTAGGGTTTGGATTTGGGAGTCGTCGGGCAACCCCGGTTATCATCATCATGAGTTGGGCGATTTGGTTGTCGGTACGTTCGCTCAGACGCTGAATAGCTTGCGTGACTTGCCCCATCTCTCCATTTGGGATTTCCTGGTTCGGTTCCGGGTTTGGATTAGGATTGGGATGCAGATTTGGATTTGGGTTTGGATCGCCTTCGTTAGGATTTGGATTACCTCCGTTAAGGTTGAGGTTTGGGATTAGATTTGGGTTTGGATTGTCTCCATTTGGGTTGAGGTTTCCGATTAGCAGGTCCATTTCCGCCCTTGAATCCGATGCACTGGCGGGGTCTGCCTGAAGTTGGAGCCGTTCCAATCTCTGCCCTAAAGGTCTGGTCCAGGAGGGTATGATATTCTTCTTCCTTGGCCCAATTGCTCAGAACTGATAGCAAAGCAAAAACCGTGCTCGGATGTGGTCCCTGCTTACATTTTATGAAATTTGTGCATAATTCTTTGGAAAACGTGTGCGTCACCATCACCGTCATCGACTCTGATTTTTGAAAAATGATTGAATATCTGTTATGAGAGGTTGCCTTGATTCTCGAATTTTTAGGGTGTATCCTCATTTAGGAAGCGTCGTTCCCCAAAAGATGCTAAAATAAGTTAAGTATTCGGCTAGTATTTCATCAAGAAATTGACCATCGGTTTGGAATGACTTGGGGTGAACAACGTGATACGATAACCGAAGTGGCGTAAGCAGCACATTTGCTTTTGGCCTGGGCGGTGTCGGCACCACGATGTTCTGTTTTCGTGTCATTCCTCCCTTTGGTTAATTCTCTGACCGAACACTAGTCAAGGACTTAACAAAATCCTAGTTTCCCTTAGGTCTTCGCTTGAGGACTCATACGGTTAACAACACGCACAAGGGTGCGTGACTGTTCATCGGGTCTCGGCAACCTCCCAAAGACCGCGCGAGCAAGTCTCGAGAACCGTGGCTGACAGCATGATGACGTGAGATGAAATGCAGCACATAGACAGGATATAGCACATAATCCTACCCTGCAGGCTCCTGTCCTAATTTGGAACGTTCTATGGCTTGCTAAACATGTACAAAGGCCGGTTTGGCTTGAAATGGGTTCCCCGGACTAGAGTCAAAGTATACCTCCCACTATTGAGCGTACACCCAATAATGGTACAAACGGTAGAGATGACTCATCACGGTCGAGGGTTGCTGAGCATTCCGGGATTCCCCGTCAGTGGCAAGCCGGGCAGGATTGCCGAAACACAACAGCGGGGCTGTAGAAGATAGATACACAAGAAATAGACGATGAAACAAAATCAATTAGAAAATCCCACAAACATTTTTCAAGCTTGGCTCACAAGTTTAACAGTCCCCAGCAGAGTCGCCACTGTGGGCTACCACAGCCCCGGGTGAGATCGAGGCGGCCCGAAAAACACATACCGCTCCACCGAATCGATTTGAGAAGTTTGAAGAGTCGCCACCCGAATTTATGGTTCGCCACCCGAGAAACCGCTTTTGATTTGAAAATTGATTGATTTGAATTGAAAAACCAGAGATCATTCGAGGGTTCGGAAGCCACGTTACGAAGGGGAAGGGTTTTACGGCACCCCCCTCGCCCGACACGATGTCGATCTCTACTAAACATTTGTGGGATTTTTCAAAGGGATTTTGTTTCATTAAGCATGTAGCAGGTATCCACAGGTATAACAAATAGAAGGTGTATGCTGGTGCTTGTGTACAAAGAGTGATGAAATGATGATTGACACATGCATGATGGCAAAGCAGTGTAAACTGCCACTGGATCAACTCTCGAGCGCTTGAAAGCACTCTCGAGTGCTTGGGAGTGTTACTGACCAAATCCTGCAGAGTTTGTTAATCACAAATAGGATGCCAAATAACAGTGTATGCCGGTGCACGTGTATAGGGGGTGATTATGTGATGAAAGACAGCAAGATAACAGGAAATGAAACACAGCTCACTGGCTTCACTCTCGAGCGCTTGAGAGCACTCTCAAGCGCTTGGGAGTGTCTGAACCCCACTTGCACATTCTGTTAGTACTTGACAAAACATAATGTAAAGACTGCAAAATGAAATACTATTAAGCAGACCACTGGCTCAGCAGAGGCCTTGAAAGATTGAGACGGGACCTCGAGTTTTCAAGTCATGTATCATTGCCATTGAACAAACCGATCTACAATTTTAAAAGAGTAAATTACACATCCATGCATGCAGAAGCTCAGAAAACACAGAAAACGGGGAAAGTGAAATGCAATGGCATGCATGCACTCCTGAGCGCTTAGGAATGGCTTCGAGCGCTTGGGAGTGAGCTACATGCCAGCTTACTCTCAAATAGAAAATGACACATCTTCATCATACAAACACCCTTATCTAAATTTTTAACAAGAGAATATCTTATTTTTAACTTAGGAAAACTTTGTTCTTACTTGAGATTCATAAGAAACATTTCTGTTTTAGAAGAAAATGATCTTCTGTGTCTGCATGCCAGAATAAAACCATTTTATTTAAAAGTGCACTTCACCCCCAGCCTACTGCTTACCAAAATGCCATGCATGGTGTAGGTGGATAAATTCAAGTAGTGCTCCGAACAGCACTAGAACGCAGCGGCTTCACGTGCCTCTTGAATGTAACTCTAATTTTGTCAATGAAACCCTTGTCCTGCAAAACAGACAAGGTGTGAGCGCACCTTTGCCTCTCGTGGCAAAGGCCCTCCGATGCCGTTGTTAGTATCACGTACTAGCAATCAAACCCTAATTATCAGTAGGAAAGCAACAAGAATGCTATATATTGCGTACCTCTTACCTCTAGGTTTACCTCTTATTTATAGATTTGCGTATGCTTGCTGGCCAAGCATCCGTGTTGCCCTAGGATTCCTAATTCGTATAGGAATCCCAGGATATCAAGGATTCTCGTTTCCTTTATCAGTTCATTACCTTAATCCTTGTAGGACTCTTTTCCATAACAAGCCGAACATCCCATACTCGTTGGGTATCTTTCTCAGATCCTATATTCTCGGGATCTTATCCTTTAACGGAATACCAGTGATTCTGGACCCTTCTAGAATGTTCCCTCAAATAGGACTTCTCTCTCTGTTCGGCCATCTCATGGCCTAACAGACGGCCTGGACCAATTACTTCACATGTTACTGGTCCTAAGGAAACAATTTGAACCATATCCTTTCTAAGGAGCTCTCCTCCTGTTCGGTTTTCTCTTGCCGAATAAGTTTCTTGAACAATGGCGTCTCTTGTAATTTTCCTTGTATTTGGTCCAATAACGTCTCGTGTTATTGCCCCGAGAATCGTACGACCTTTCTGGACCATTGACTTCTCATATCACCGGTCCATAATGCGTTGACCTTTTCTTGGCCGTGCTCGGGCTCGTTTTGTACCTGTTCGGGAATACCTCCCTACACATGGGACTGGAAGCAGTCCCGAGCGCTCTGGAGCACTCTTGAGCGCTCGAGAGTATTTCCAGTAGGGGTTTTGGGAAAACATTATTCGTGGACTCTTTACTCTTGCTTTTTCACTAAGGTCTCCCAACCATGCACCCAGCATTAAGGACTGGAACATGCTGAGGGACCCCCCCCTCAGAAGGGAGAACAGCCTCTTGATTTGGATCAAGGATAGAAATGTTTCTACCTTTGCTTGACACTTTGCTCCTTGGATGGTTGTGAAAGGCGAATGTAGAGATCAGTAACTAAGAGTACTCTGGATTTCTTGCCCTTTTCCTTGATGATTTTGAAAAAGACCTTTGAAGTTGGGAAAGAAGTTTGAGTTTTTAAGACTTTTTCCTTTGAACAAGAAAGAGAAAAGAGGAGGGGTTTTGAGAGAGAGAATTTTCGTCCCTCCTTTTCAGCAGAAAAACCAGGTATATATATAGAGCATATAACCCATGGTTTTGAAAATAAAATCATTTTGAAAGAAAACCCTCCCCTTTTTTTAAAGAAAGAAATCTTCAGCTGATATCCTTTTTGACTAAGGTTGAGTGTTGACTCACCTCAGCCAGTTCAAAGGGAATGCAATGATGGCTTGCATGGATAGTGGGAATCTTTTTCACCCATTGGGCACTGGGAGAGATCTCGAGCGCTCGGGAGTGGTGTCGAGCGCTTGGGACTTCATTCTCGAGCGCTCGAGAGTGAGCCAGGCCAGTGGTTTTTGGAAAATAGTTTGGAGTGCTCGGGGCATCTTCCAAGCGCTTGGGAATGATTTTGACCATTTCCTTTTTTAAATCCTTTAAGGAGCAACGTCTCAATTGGTACATGACTTGTTTTAATCCATATTCATCATTGGGGAGCCTCAGGGCCACAAATTAAGGAAATTTGACAAGTCCAAATTGGGGTGTCTACATCTACGCATTGCAACGGGAGGTATATTGCGGCTCTAGTCAGAGGAACCCCTTTAAACCAAAATCAGCCTTTACATGTGTACAAAGCAATAGAACCTTCCAACCTTGGATAGGAACCCACAGGGTAGGACTTCTTGCATCTAACCCTGTATATTGTTTATGTGTTACTGCTTTCCCTATTGCATGCCTGTACGTACATACATACCATTTTGCGTGGGAGCATGCTAGGGCAGCTTTTTGGATTGTCTCCTTTCCGAATCCGTCTTATGCCTATTATGACATTACCTTGGCCCGATGACGAGTCATGCATCTCGATGTTGTACATTTTGAGATTTTCAAAGTCCTTGGATCAACAAGACTTTAGAAAATCAAGACTTTCTAAGTCCTTGTCTAAACGCCCGATCGAGGTTTCAAATAGAAAACTAGGAATAACGGAGAGAATGTTGTGATGCTTACACCACCCAAGTTAAAGTGCTAATCACTTACACCACTCAGGCTCCAGCATAGTGCTGCTTATGCCGATTCAGTTAAAAGTATCACGTCATTTACATCGAGTTGTTCCGATTCCAGCATTGAAACTTCGAGAAAGGAATAGTCAAAGGCTTAAACTATCTTGGCATCTCTTAGTGATAGTCGATTCAATCAAGGATACACCATTGAAAAGAATATCCGAGGATATTTGGTAGCGTTCAAATGTCGTGAGATAGATTCTCTTTAGTTATAGAGTCTAGGAGGATACCGACGACGATGATATGTGCATTTTCCATTCTTTCATTCCGTACAAATAAATTGCTGCAGGCTGTCATTGAGCTCTTGTACTTTGTTATCTAGCCATTGCGCTGCCAGGGAAAGTTCCGAAATCAAGAGCCAAACCTGTTTGGGAACGTCCGCTGGGTCTGTCCGTAAGAAGATTGGGTAAGGATTTGCTTTTTAGTCAGTCACAACGGAAGCTCTGGCCTGTATTTTGTCAAGGGAGGATTCACCGCCATCTACTCCGCACAAATCTCCTCATTACTCTAGAGGCTATGATCGCCCTCATACTGCTGCTTCTCTTTAAGCACTCTGTTACTTTCACCGAAAGAGATCTACCTGTTGAAGGAACTGCTCATAATCGCCCATTACACATTACCGTTAAATGTAGGGGACATTGGGTGCCAATTGTTCTCATTGACAATGGCTCTGCAATTAATGTTTGCCCAATGAGGGTTGCCTATCGTCTTGGACTTAGCAAGAAAGACCTTACACCATCTAACTTAGCGGTCAAGGCATATGATAGCACGCACCGCGTGGTAGAGGGGATCCTAATGCTCAAGCTCAACGCTAAGGGCTTTGAGATGGATGTGAAATTCCATGTGGTCGACATCCCTACTACTTTCAATCTGTTGATGGCTAGGCCGTTGCTTCACAGGCCGGATATCATGGCAGTGCCTTCAACTCTCCATCAAAAGGTCATGTTGGGACTCCCCACCGGGACTTTGACAATTTACGGAAACTCTGGGATCCGTTCGTACACACCGCACTCCGAAGATGGGGTACCGATCTTGAAAATCCTGCATGGGGTGGAAGATTCAGACTTGGGGGGTTTCTCTTTTGACACATCCGGCTCCGTCCTCACCATTGCCGTGGACGACGAATTTATCATAAGTTCTGCTGCTCTCGAAATAATGAGGAAATTGTCGTTCATGCTTGGTCTGGGACTCGGGATCAACCAGCAAGGGATCACCGAATTCCCTATCTTTCTTTTTACTAAAGGCCGCTTTCGTTTGGGATACGGTCCCCCTACCAAAGGGGCCAAAAGGGGAAAGGTGCGGGAAAACCTTGAACCTTTATGGTAATTCTGACAGCTACTTTGTTCGCGAAGGAGGAAACACTGCTTACTTGGGACAAGTCAAACCGTTTTGGGATTCGAAAACTCGTACTTGGCTGCCGGGTTTTAAGACCTTTGCTGCTGACACCTGGTCCGACAGCGAGGAAGAAATGGCTAAAGAGGAGCTTACTAAAGAAGAGTTCAAGAGGTAGCTGGCTAAGATCAATGAGAAGACCGACTGGCTGAAGACTTTTGATCGGGGGAGCTTAGAGATGCTGTTCTCCCAAGTAGGTTTGGTTGGCAAAGACGGAGAGGCTGAAGTGCTGATGCTTGGGCCTGACTCTCCCGACACTCTCGAAGATCCTACTTCTCTCATTGTGGAAGCAAAGAATAGTATTCATAACTGCATCTTCACTCCATGTCTAACATGCATTGATGACACATCTGAATCTGACACAGAGTCGGTCGAGTCTAAGTCTAGCTTAGAGTCGGAGTTTGTGCCTTTTGGCCCTCCACGTCGTAGCTTTTACTTTGAGTTTGAGTCGGCTGTACTTGGCAACCCTGAAGGGTTTTATGAAATGCATGATCTTGCTTCTAACTACTTTGCTAGCTTTTATATAAACTGTGTCGACCCTAACGATGAAGAAACAGACTTCGACGGGAATATCCCGGCTAAGTTGCGTTCTCTCATCGAAAGGAAAGACGAAAGGCATGCTCAGCCTCTAAAGGAAGAAGTAATTTTTGTAAATTTGAAAGATGAAGATGACCCCCGTATAATACAAATTGGTTCAACCCTGTCCCCGGAGGATCGCATTGCTCTGACTGACCTGCTCAAATAATACTTCGAGGTTTTTGCATGGTCTCACGCGGATATGCCCAGCATCAATCCCGAGATAGTGCAACACTGGATTCCGTTGGCGCTTGGGGCTATACCTTTCAAACAGAAACTTCGCAGAACGAGGCCAGACTGGGTTGAAAAGATCAAAGAGGAAGTCACCAACCAGATTGATGCAGGTTTCTTAATGGTCGCAGGGTATCCTAAATGTGTCACTAATATTGTGCCTGCTCCTAAGAAAGATGGGAGAATCCGAGTCTGCGTCGATTTCGGGGACTTGAACAAGGCAAGCCCCAAAGACAGTTTTCCCTTGCCACACATCATGTGCTTGTGGACAACACAGCGGGGCATGCCTTGCTCTCTTTTGTCGACGGATTCTCTGGATACAACCAGATTTTCGTGGCACCAGAGGACCAGGAGAAAACAACGTTCGTCACTGAATGAGGTACTTACTGCTATGTGATGATGCCGTTTGGACTAAAGAATGCCGACTGCACTTTTCAACGGGCCCAAACGACCTTGTTGCATGATTTCATCCACTAGACAGTTGAGGTCTACGTTGACAACATGATTGTCAAAGCAAAGGAACGTGAGGACTTTATTTCGGCACTTAGACAGTTTCTCGAGAGACTTCGCAAGTTCAAAATGCGTCTCAACCCACAGAAGTGCACATTTGGGGTCGCAGCAGGTAAAATGTTGGGGTTCCTAATCACCGCAAGAGGGACCGAGGTGGATCCGTCTAAGATCAAGGAAATTCTCAAAATGGAGCCACCGCGGTCTAAGAAAGGTGTGCAAAATTTTCTACGGAAGGTCTAGTTTATCAGCCGATTCATTGCTAAGTTGATTCTGACCTGCGAGCCACTGTTTCGTCTACTCAAAAAGGATGTCCCCTTAGAATGGACAGATAAGTGCCAAGCTGCTTTTGAACCTATTCAAAGGTACTTGTGGGACCCACCAGTATTGATGCCGCCTACACCAGGTCGACCGTTGATTCTATACTTGTTAGTCACTCCAACAGCTATGGGATGTTTGCTGGCATAAGTAGGAGATAATGGAGTCAAAAAAGCTATCTACTATCTGAGCAAGAAGATGGTAGGGTGTGAGGAACGTTATACTCCTCTGGAAAAGACGTGTTGGGCACTAGTTTGGGCTACCAAAAAGTTTAGACACTACATGCTAGCCTATTCGGTGAGACTGATTTCTCAGATGGATCCTATCAAGTGTTTGTTTGAGAAGCCTGTGCTCACCCATAAGCTAACACGTTGGTTGCTTCTGCTGGCTGAGTTCGATCTCCAATATGTCACGAGGAAATCTCTGAAGGGCCGTGCTGTGGCGGAATTCTTGGCCGATCACCCGATTGATGGTCCGAAAGATGTGGATTTCACTTTCCCTGATGAGGATGTGCTAACGGTAGTTGAGGAAGTTTGGACGCTCTACTTTGATGGGGTTGCTAACCAGAAAGGATTTGGGATCGGAGTGTTGCTGATCACGCCTGCCAGTGCTCATATTCCGCTTGCCTTCAAGTTAAACTTTGACGTCACTAACAATCAAGCTGAGTATGAGGCCTGTATCGTTGGAATGAAGGCTGCTATTGCCCTGGGAGTCGAGAAGTTGGAGGTAATTGGAGATTCGAACCTAGTAGTCTCTCAAGCCAATGGAGATCGAAAGATTCGTAAGGAAAAGCTGAAGCCTTATCACTATGAATTGGAAGAATTGATTCCTCGCTTTAATAAAGTGACTTTCACCCATATTCCACGCTTGAAGAATCAGTTCGCCGATGCTTTGGCGACTTTGGCTTCAATGATTGAACTTCCAAAAGGAGTTAAGCTACGACCGATTGTAATTGAGCAGAGGGACTTGTCCGATTATGAATACGTCTGTGGGCATGCATGCCCTTTTCCCTTCTCTGGGAAAGGATTCCTTTCCCTTCTTAAAAAGGGATTGCCGGTTCGCGGGAGCGCTTTCAGCTGGACGACAAGCGCTCGCGAAAATACAGAGTCGCCACTAGGGTTTGAAGGTCCGACACCCGAGGAACCGTATTTCGAAGCACTTGCTGCGCTGATTAATTTGAAAAAGTTAAGGAACCAGTCCGTCATAATCGTATCTGGGTTCGGGAGCCAGGTTACGAGAGGGGAAGGGTTTTATGGCACCCCTCTCGCCCAATCCGAAGATTGGTCTCTACTAAGGCTTTTGCGAAAGATGTTTGTTTGCGATTCTGTTTTATTAATCAATTTTTAGCCAATTAAGGCGGGGGAACAGTTTAATGGGAATTAAAGCTATAACACGTTTGCAGGATGTGATAGGTAGCATGTATGAACAGTTAGTATAGGATGAGAACAGACTGCTGTGGGAGTTTAAACAAACTGGAAGCCCCTATTTTGGAATGATGTGCGCAGGAAGAAATCAGCATGCACTGAACAAGTCGCTGCATGTTGTTCACTCTTGTGTGCGCAACTCCAAGACACGCGCACGCCGGTGAGCTCAAACTCACAGCTCTTATTCTCAAACCATCTGGGCTCTAGAAGGACCAGTGCACACCCAGGACAAACCATGCAGTTATAAGCAGCATAATATACAGTTCTAAGCAATTTAAAGGCTGAAAAGCCCTACAAATTAACAAAACACCCCATAAATAGTGTGGGGACAAAATAATGACCTAAAACTAAGTTACCCATGCAAGGCCACTCACTGGTCAGAAGCACTCTGTCGCGCTATGGTTTTAGACTGTTGCGCGATGGTGTCAGTCTGTTGCGCGATGGAGTCAGTCTGTTGCGCGATGGTCAACGGTCAAACTTTGACTGTTGACCACTACCTGGCAGTTTGACCGTCGCACGCGGGAGTCAGTCTGGTGCGCTATGGTCTAACCAGTGTTTGGTTTACACGTTTCTGGGTTCTGGGATAGGTGCAGAATGATCCCAGGATACTCCAAAATAGCAAATATGAATATTGAACTAAAATCAACAATTTATACTAAGGAAAGCAGTAAACTGGTTGTTAGAATGCTTTAACAGTGACCTATATGCAAAGTAAGACATAAAATAGTAGGACACCAATCCCCACGCGGTCCATCGCGCGCAGACTGGGACAGTCGCGCGCTGGAATGGGACCGTCGCGCGTTGGTTCCAACCATGACGGCTTTTGAAACCTTGCCAGCTTTAGGATCAGGACTGGTATTGATTACCAGCCTTGACCCTGCCAGCCCCCCTCAGGGATCAGAACAGAAAACAGTAGGTAGCTATACCTAAATTGAGTTTGAAAGGACTTGAGCTTTGAGATTTGAGGATTGATTGAGTGGTTGGATGTTTGATAATGGAGGAGAAAGAGCAAGAGCAAGCTATGCTCTTGAGATTTGTAACCTTTGAAATTCTTGAACCCTTTGAAAGAGAAACAAATGGGATATATATAGGGAGTGATGGAGGTGAATTTGGTTGGAAACAAAAGAGTTCAGTCAGTCCACGAGGCCTGGCTGAAGTTGCATTGGTGGCCAACTTTCCTTCTCAAGAATGGTTGGTGGTAGGTTGGACCGTCGCGCGATGGAGTCACTCTGTTGCGCGATGGTCAACGGTCAAACTTTGACTGTTGACCAACACCTGGCAGGTTGACCGTCGCTCGAAGGACTGGGAGCAGCGCGCAATAGTAGGGTTTTTGGCCTTTAGAAGTGGCTTGGGATTGGTTCAAAGGTTTTTCAAACACTCAAAGCTCAAGCACTTAACATTCCCGGGGTGTTCTTGACCCATTTCATCATCGGGGAATCAGAAACCGTAAGTAAACTAATCTGAAAGCTCAGATTGGGGTGTTTACAACGTCAAAGGCATCGATGATGTTGATGATGGCCTACCCTAGTACCACGACATTTGGAACTTTGTGGAGCGTGGGGAATTTCCTGCTGAGGCCACGAAGAAGGATCCAATCGCTCTGCAAAGATTGGCTGCCCAGTACATCATTTATGGAGGGAAACTGTATCAAAGGTCTCACTGTGGGATGCACAAGCTGTGTGTTAATGGCGCCGAGGCAACAAGGATAATGGAGGAGATTCACGAAGGAGTCTGCGGTCCTCATATGAGTGGTGTTATGCTTGCTAGGAAGATCCTTAGGCAGGGTTACTACTGGTCTACAATGGAGTCTCAATGCATTAACTACGTGTGGCGCTACTACAAGTTTCAAATTCATGCCAATCTACAGCATGTTCCTCCGTCTAAGCTGTATGGCATGACTTCGCCCTGGCTTTTCTCTGTGTGGGGCATCAATGTCATCGACATGATTCGACCTTCTGCTTCAAATGGTCACAAGTTCATACTGGTGGCAATCAATTATTTTACTAAGTGGGTTGAAGCTAAGTCCTACAAAATCCTGACAATAGTTTAAGTTGCTCAATTCATTCGAAAGAACATCATCTATCGATACGATGTCCCTCAGGCATTTGTGTCAGACAATGGAAGTCATTTTAAGGGTAGGGTTTTGGAACTTTTTGAGGAATTCAAAATTGAGATCCATTATTCCACGACCTATCGTCCACAAACGAATGGAGCAGTCGAGGCTGCAAACAAATGGAGCAGTCGAGGCTGCAAACAAGAATGTTGAGATGATCATCAAGAAAACTATTAAGTCTATAAGGGATTGGCACGAGCAATTACCTCTAGCGCTTTGGGGGTACCGAACGTCGATCCGCACTTCAACTGGTGCGACTCCGTTTTCCCTAGTCTATGGAATGGAGGCAGTACTCCTCATTGAGCTTGAGGTTTCATCTTTGAGGATCATGGCTGAAAGTGGTCTTGAAGAATTTGAGTGGCTGAGTGGGAGGTTTGTCGAACTGATGTTGTTTGATGAGAGAAGGCTTCGTGCTTTGTATCATGTTCAGGGATATTAACGTCGAATCGCTCGCGTGTTTGATAAAAAGGTGAAGTCCAAAGACTTAGTCGTAGGGGACATGGTTACGAAGGAAATTCATGCTCCGGTGTTTGACCCTCGCGGGAAGTTTCGGCCAAAGCGTTCTGGGCCCTACATCATCAAGTCCATTATATTTGGGGGTGCTGCTAAGCTCATCAATCTCGACGGCAACGAATTCAATACCTTGGTCAATTTGGATCAACTTAAGTGTTACTATCCCTGAGAGATGCTCGTTGGATCGAAAACCACAAGGGTAGGCGATTCTAAGCAAAAGTTAGAGTAGCCTGCTAGACCGAAAACCTAAAGAGGCGGGCTAGGAAAAAATAAATAGGAAAATGGTTGAAAGCTCGCTAGGCCTAAAACCTGAAAAGGCGATACTAGGCAAAAGTTAGAGCGCAAAAGGAGAGGTAAAACACACGAGTGAACCTTGGCCTGAACTACGTTTTGACCTGATTCCTTGGAAAAAGATACGTAGGCAATCTCTCCTCGAGATTCGGTCATATTCTATCAATTGGATCCATGGTTGACGTTTTGGTACACATCAATGGTCGAGAACAAGTCGAAGCTACGTTGGAGAATCTGAAGGGGGAAACCATTTGTCTTTCAACTTTATTTTGAATTACTACTTCTAATACACAAGTTGTGCATAAAAGCCTTAAAATAGTTAAAGCATTAAAAACAAAACAAAATGCTTGAGAAGCCTAACGGCTCACAGCTTATTCTAAGTATAGCAAAGTGGTTCAGAGTCAGTCAATATTCTCTATTGCGCTTACTTCTGCTTGTAACCATTGCTTGTAGCAATTCTTTAGACTTGGGGTGAACTCTATATCCTCTGCTTGAATACCTCTTAGGCCCCAGGGCCTTTGATATCCACCGAGTGTCTGTGCGTTGAAGTTGGGAAGATGAAAGTTCCCAGCGCTAACACGATTGTTTCTTTGAGGAATGCCTAGCTGGCAAAAAATGCAGCCGGGAATGTTGAAAGTGAACCTTGTCAATCCTACAATTACCATCCTATCAAACCCATCGAAGTGTGTGGCCTGTAGACACCCCAATCTGGGCTTCCAGATTAGTTTACTTAAGGTATTTGATTCCCCAATGATGAAACAGATCAAGAACACCTCGGGAATGATAAGTATTTGAGCTTTGAGTATTTGAAAAACCCTTGAACCTAATCTAGCCGAAGCCATTTCAAAAGCCAAAAGCCCTACTGGCGTGCGTTGGTTGAGAGCCTGTGCGCACAGATCAACTTGACAGGTGTTGGTCAATGGTCAAAGCTTGACCGTTAACGCGTGAGTAAGTGGTACACGCGCGTGCTGCTCCAAAACCGCGGGGGTCAAGCTGCCACATGTGGTCAACAGTCAAAGCTAGACTGTTGATCGCCAGGGTGCAACATGCGTGCGCCAGAGTGCCGGTCAAAACTTGTCCCCATCCCTTTATGGGTTGGTAAGCTTAACCACCAAGCAACTTCAGCCAGACCTCGTGGACTGGCTGAACTCCTCTCTTTGCAGCTCCATACCTACCTTATCTCTCCCTATAAATACCCCCATGGTTCTTCCATTCAAAGGGTTCCAAAAAAAATACCAAGTATCAAGTTCCAAATGATACAAAGCCCTAACCTTAATTCCAAGCAACACAAGCAACCTTGTTTTCTTGCTTCTATCACTCATACTCCCTCAAGAACATAGCTTGTTCTTCCACCTCAATCAAGCCTCAAACCTCAAAACTCAAACACCTTTCAGACTCAAAAACCAAAGGTATAATATACCTACTATTTTCCTATTCTGATCCCTGAAGGGAGTTGGTAGGGTCAAGGCTAGTAATCAATACCATGCTCTGGCCCTAAAGCTGGTAAGGTTTCAAAACCCGTCGTGGTAGGAACCAATGCGCGCAGGTCTGCGTGGGGATTGGTGTCCTACTGTTTATGCTTTATTTTGTATAGATCACTATTAAGTATGCTAATAACTAGTTTACTGCTTTCCTTTGTTAGAACTGTTAGTTGTATTTCAATATGCATATCTGTTGCTGTGGAGTACCCCTGAGATCATTCTGGATATGTTCCAGAAGCCAGAAACATGTAAATCAAACACTGGTTAAATAGGCTTAGACACACGTGCGCCGGTCTGTCTCTGACCAGTGAGTGGCCTTTCATGGGTAACTTGGCCTTAGGCCGTTGTTTTGTCCCCACACTGTTTATGGGGTATTTTGTTCATTTCTAGGGCTTTTTAGCCTTTAAATTGTATATTATAACTGCTTGATTTGTCCTGAGTGTGCACTGGTCCTTCAAGAGCCCAGAGGGTTTGAAAATAAAAGTTGTGGGCTTAGACTTACTGGCGCGCACAGGTCGTGTAGTAGCGCGCACAAGTGTGATCAACATGTAGTGACTTGATCAGTGCATGCTGGTTTCCACCTGCGCACGTCACTCCAAAACAGCAGCCTTCCAGTCTATTTAAACTCTCACAGAAGTCTGTTTTCATCCTATACTAACTGCTTTCGCATCCATGCTATCAACTACATCTTGCAAATCGTGTTATAGCTTTAATCCCTATTAAACTGTTCCCCACCTCTAATTGGCTAAAGAATTGATTAATCAAACAGAATCGCAAACATTTTTGCAAAAATGCCTAAGTAGAAACTGATCTCTGGATTGGGCGAGAGGGGGGCCTTAAAATCCTTCCCCTCCATAACCTGGCTCCCGAACCCAGATATGGTTATGACAGACTGGTTCCTTCACTTTTTCAAATCAAACAGCGCGGTAGGTGCTTCGAAATACGGTTCCTTGGGTGTCGGACCTTCAAACTCGAGTGGCGACTCTGTATTCTGAGAGCTTGCCATCCGCGCTCGCGCTCCCTCGATTATGGGCCCTGCTTTGGAAAGGAACAGAATCCTTCCTAAGGGCATGCTGCCCACAGTGGCGACTCTGCTGGGGATAATTGAACCAATATTAATCTGTACTTAGAGTTTAATACAGTTATGAACAATCTTTTAAAAGTCTGTCAAAATGGTGAGCTTCGCGCTACCGAAGATTGGATTGGTGATTTAACAGGACCTCGTGTCTGGCCAATCCGATCTAGGGCTTTTTTGATTGATCATTTGTGTAGTTTCCTATAAAGATGGACTAAATAAAGTGAGCCAAATTTGAAAAAGCATTTTGCAAATTTGCGATTCTGTTCCATTAATCAACTTTTTAGCATTCTCATTTGCATCGATGTTGGATAGCCGCGTTGGAGCATTTTGGCAAGCCGACATGGTTTACCGGAGCCCAGGGACCCCGAACGCCCAACAACCTTCGACGATGATAAGTCATTCTACCGTTCAACTGTTGCTCTGCAGTTATGAGAGCAGCGGGAGGTATATCTTGGCTTTAGTCCGATGAACCCCCTCAAACCAAAACCGGCCTTTGCATATACAAAGCATTAGAACTCTTCAAACTAAGACAGATACCCGCAGAGTAAGATCTACTTGCATCTAACCCCATGTGCTGTCTACGTGTTACTGCTTTCTTTATCGCATGCACTGTACATACATACCATTTTGCGTAGGACCATGTTTAGGGTGGCTTCTAGGTTGTCTCTCTTTCGAGTTTGTTTTATGCTTATTAGGGCGCTGCCATAGCCCGATGAAGAGTCATGCATCTTAATGGTGCATGTTATCAATTTTCAAAGTCCTTAGATCAACAAGACTTTAGGAAATCAAGACTTTCTAAGTCATTGTCTAAATACCCAATCAAGGTTTCAAACAGAAAACAAGGAACAACGGAGAGAATGTTGTGATACTTATACCACCTCGGTTATCGTGCGCAACACATACACCGTTTAGGCTATGGCGCTGTGTCGCCTATGCTGCCCCGGTTCCGGTATCACGTCATCTACACCAAGTTGTTCCAAGTTCAAAGTTGAAACTTCGAGAATGAAATAGTCAAAGGCTTAGACTGTTTTACATCTCTTTGTGTTAGTCGATTCAAACAAAGATACACCGTCAAAAGGAATTCTTAGGATTTTGGCAGCGTAGGAACATCATGAGACAGACTTGTCTTTAGTTGTAGAGTCTAGGAGGACACCGACGACGATGACATGTGCATTGCATTCTTCTTGCAATTGACTGCTGCTGCAGAAACGTCACTAAGCCTTCAATTACTTTACTGTCTAATTTGGAGCCATTGCATCGAACAAGAGAGTACTGAAAGGAAGAGCCAAACCTACTTGGGAATGTCTTCAGAATTCGGTTCAAAGACTTGTTAGGCTAGATTCCCTGTCAATCGCAACGGAAGCTTCTCTAGGTTCACTATTGGCCGCCCTATAGTCAGGTTCGCCATCGATTTTTGCAAAAAGCCACGCCGCCAGCTTCCTCATCTTTAGCTTCTTCATCAAGGTCCACTGAAAAACCTGCGATGACAGATTAGCCGCTCAGTCTTGAAACTATGCTCACGAACCTCCAGAACAGTATCACTGCTATGCAATACAGGGCCACTCAGGCTGATGCTTCCATCACCCATTTGAATGATCTCATTAACACCCGTCTTCCACCGGCGCCAATGCTTGAAGAGGACGATGAGGATGTTCATGTAGAACCTGTCTTTGTCGAGGATCCAAATCATGCAGGGCGTCTCATTGTTCAGCCCATTCCTAGAGAGGCTCATGCGCCTGCTCCAAACCTGAACCTTGCTGCTGTTAGGCCTGTTCAAAACCATGACATGACCGCTCTTATGGCCAAGATGGCTAAGCTGGAAGAAGCTGTCTCAAAATTTGAGAAGATCAGCGTAGGAGGAATTGACCTGGATTGTCTTTGCCAATACCCCAATGTAAGGCTCCCTGAGCGGTTCAAAATACCTGACTTTGTCAAATTCGATGGGAGTGGTGATCCGAAGACTCATCTACTGGGCTATCATGCTGCCATGAAGCTCCTAGGGGTGGGAAGTGAGGCCATGTCTCAGCTTCTTCCTCAAACTCTCTCTGGGCCTACCTTCCATTGGTTTTTGTCTCTTGACATCTCTAAAAGAAGAACTTGGGAAGACATAAGGGTTGCCTTTGTCTCGCAATATAGCTATAACTCGTAGCTCAAGATGACTACTCGTGAGTTGGAGTCCACCAAAATGGAGGCTAAGGAGTCCTTTGCAGACTTTGTCAAAAGATGAAGGGCCAAAGCCGCTCTAATGATTGAGCGCCCGAGCGAGAGAGATCAGCTTCGCATCATCTCCTGCAATCTCCAACCCGACTTTTCCAAGTACTTGGTAACTGTGTAAGCTTCTGCCAACTTTGAGACCTTCTTCAAATCTGGCCTGGCTATTGAAGAGGCCCTGCAAAGTGGAGTTCTACCGAGAGGAGAATCATTTTCTTCCTCTACTCAAAAAGCTAAGCCGAGGGCTTACTTTGGAAATAGTAGCGCATTGTTTGGTGGTAGCAATTACACCAATGTGGCTACAAATAGGGATAACGCTGCTGCTTCCCCCAATCATACAGCCGACATCAATCAGGTTCAAAATGCTTAAAGCTACTGGGCCCGAACCCGACCTCGAAATTTCTCTGTCTTCGAGGCACCTCTGTCTGCAGTGATGGAAAAACTCGTCAAATCCGGGCATCTCAAGCCTTTGACCCCAACATCCCCACTAAAAGTCCTACCTTTTGGTTACAAGCCTCACCTCTTTTGTACCTTCCACCAAATGCCTGGCCATCCCACTGATGCGTGCTATCGTCTTCGACATGAGATACAAGATCTCATTGATAATGGCACGATTCAAGTTCCACCAAAGCCCAATGTCATTTCCAACTCCTTGCCTCAACACCACTCCGACCCTCAGGTTGGTCAGATATCTATCACCTCCACTCAAATCAACCTTAGCTCCACCATATTCAACCCTAGCCACTATATTATCCCAGAAAGCCAACCCAAACCAATCGTATCCATCCCATTCGGACCAGAGAATAACATGATGGCTGTAGGTTGGGCAATTGAGGTCTTCACTGCCGACACCTGGATTGATAGTAAAGGGAACTTTCAAAGGAGCGGATTGACGGACTGAGGTCCATTGTTCATGGGAGCACTGAGTACGTTTGGTCGTAGAAGCTGAGGAAGCCGAAATGCTGTTGATTGGGCCTGACACCTACTGGATCCCACCTCTCTCTGAGGAAACTAAGGATATCTTTTAAAATTGCATTTTCAAAGTCGCGTCTATTTTGCATTGACACATCTGAGTCTGACAGAGTGTCTGTCAAGTCTAGCTCTAAGTCGAGGGTTGTGCCTCTTGGCCCTCCATGTCGTAGCTTCTATTCAAGTCTTTTGCTGTACTTGGCAACCCCAAGGGGCTTTCTTTTGAATGGATTATCTTGCTTCTAAGTACTTCGCTGACTTTTGAATAAACTGTGTCGATCCTAATGACGAAGGGATAGATTTCGATGGGAACATCCCCAAGGAAATGTGTTCCTTCGCCAAAAGGAAAGACGAAAGGCATGCTCAGCCTATTAATTGAAATTGTAGTTTTCAATAAACTTGAAAGATAAGGTAGACCTTCAGCCGTACACCAGTTGTAGACATTCGTGCGCCAGTTTGACCCTAATCCAATGCTTGGCTTTGCATCATCTGGGCCCTGGAACACGACCAGAAGGATCCAGAGGCCTTTTTTTGAACAGATAAAGAGTAAGCAATAACTACCACATCTAAACAGTTCTAAGTATATAGAAAGCAGTAAACTGGTTACTTAGCATGCAAGGGTGATTGACAGAAAGATAAAATGACAGAAATGGTGATCCATGATCCCCATGCCAGTAGTGCTCGTTCTGCCATGACTGGCGTACAGCATATTGTTACTGGCGTGCGCCATGTGTCACCTCATACGATTGTTGTATTTTTCCAGTCCAAGGCCAGAACTAGTATTGTTTACTAGCCTGGGCCTTGCTGGTTCCCCTCAGGAGTCGAAAACAGAAAAGAACATAAAAGTGGTATACCTTTTTGTATTGAGGTTTGAATGAGGTATTGAGCTTTAGAGGTTGAAGATGGAGGTTGTATGGTATCTGAACATCAGTGGGTGTATGGAAGTGGGCTACTTTCCTTTCTCTTTCAATGGAAGAAGAGAGAAGAAGAGCAAGAAGAGAGGAGAAAGGAACTTCTTTTCTTCTTAATGTGGCTAACCCCTTGTAAATGAATGCAAGGGGGGGTATTTATAGAGGAGAGAGGGACTGAGATCAGTTTGATCAAGGCCATGTTTGGCTGGTTGGGACAAGGTTGGAGCCTCCCATGCATTAAATGCATGGGACTTGCCTTGATGGGGGGTGTAAGAGAGAGAGGGAACGCCTCTGCCGAGAGTAATCATCAGGGAGACTGTGGCCGACGTCAGGGTGGCACAAAAGTCTCGTCCATGTGGCTGAATAAAGTTGATTTGATTGGATTTGACTGACGTGCGCCATATACGGACCGGCGTGCGCCAGTGATAGCTGAGTCAACGGTCGATGACTGACACGTGGCAACTAACTGGCGTGCGCCTCCAAGACACTGGCGTAAGCCAGTTGGGTTTTGCTGGGGCTGTTTGGCTCTGGTTTGAAGGGTTTGAAATGGGTTTGAGAGAGGTTAGGGACGCTCAAAGCTCAAACACACCATCGTCCTCAGACTGTTCTCGACTAAAATCATCATTGGGGAAATAAAAGATCGACAAATAACGTTATCTGGACAGACCAATTTTGGGGTGTCTACAGAAGCCCCCCTTTGACGGCACTTGAAGCACCATTGACTGGAGACAAGTAACGTCAAAGGTTTTCTAGACACCCTCTTCGAGACTATCCAGGATGAATGAAGTGTTTAGAGAACCTGTTTGATTTGAAGCTGGGACAGATAGACCGCCGCTTTGTTGTCTTTGGCGGGCAGATCATGCAATGTGGATTCTCCTGGGGAATGACCCACCTTGCAAAAGCATCGACTCTGTTGGGGAAAGAAAGACTGTCGGACCGGTGGACCGTTGTTGTTTTGAACTTGGACGGGTGGACCGTCGTTGATTTGAAGTTGGACGGGTGGACCGTCGTTGATTTGATTTTGGACAAGTGGATCGTCGTTGACTTGAAATTGGACGGATAGATCGTCGTTGATTTGAAATTGGACGAATAGATCGTCGTTGAATTGAACTGGTTGACGGGACAAGCCGCCACGTTGTTGATTGAATGGACGGGACATGCCGCCATTTAGGGAATAATTAGCTGCAGACGAATCATCACTGCTTTGGGACCAAACCATTTTCGGCACACAGAGAACTCCAACATTCACGGGTAAGTCACGTCAGGGAGGTTAAATTCCGTATGTTGGGAATCAGAGCCAATCTCCTTATCAAGGACCATTCGAGACAGAGCAATAAGACTGTTGGGAGATATGTTAATGGTTGGATCACTGTAGACCAGGACAGAGTGACTTTGCAAATGGATTGGACAGGACAGGCTGTCGTTTACTTTGGATAAGACTGGCTGTCACTGAATTGGAACTTGGACGGGCAAATCGTAGTTGCTTAGAAATTGGGCGGGCGAACCTTCGTTGCTTGGAAATTGGACGGACGAACCGTCATTGATTTGAAAGTGGATGGGCGAACCATCGTTGATTTGAAATTGGACGGGCGAACCGTCGTTGATTTGAAGTTGGACGGGCAAACCGTTGTTGATTTGAAATTGGACGGGTGAACCGTCGTTGATTTGAAGTTGGACGGGCAAACCGTTGTTGATTTGAAATTAGACGGGCGAACCGTCGTTGAGTTGAAATTGGACGGGCGAACCGTCGTTGATTTGAAATTGGACGGGCAAACCGTCGTTGATTTGATAAGGGACGGGCAAACCGTCGTTGATTTTGAAAATGGACGAGGGAACTGTCGTTGATTTGAAATTGGACGGGCAAACCGTCATTGATTTGAAATCGGACGGGCGAACCGTTGTTGATTTGAAGTTGGACGGTCAAACCGTCGTTGATTTGAAGTTGGACTGGCAAACCATCGCTCGTTTGATTTGAAAGTGGACGGGCGAACCGTCGTTGAGTTGAAATTGGACGGGCGAACCGTCGTTGATTTGAAATTGGACGGGCAAACCGTCGTTGATTTGATAAGGGACGGGCAAACCGTCGTTGATTTTGAAAATGGACGAGGGAACCGTCATTGATATGAAATTGGACAGGCGAACCGTCGTTGATTTGAAATCGGACGGGCGAACCGTTGTTGATTTGAAGTTGGACGGGCAAACCGTCGCTCGTTTGATTTGAAAGTGGACGGGCGAACCGTCGTTAAGGGGATCAAGCTATCCTTGGCACACATAATTTCCAACAAACACGGGTAGGTCATGTCAGGTAGGTTAAATTTCATCTGTTGGGAATCAGAGCCAATCTCCTTATCAAAGACCATCCGAGATAGAGCAATAAGGCTGCTGGAAGATGTGTTTGAAGCTAGACTGAAGTAGAGGTATTCGTTCGGGGTAGGTCGAGGCGGACTCTCGTGGGGAACAATTAGTTGCAGACGGATAGACCGTGGGACAATATTCGGATCACCGTTGATTGATTTGAGCCGGACGAATGTTCTGATTGTCGTTGACTTGGAGAGAACCGGAGGATCATTCTTTAGGATGAACGTGTCGTTTGTGGATTGGACTGGATCGGTGGACGAACCATTGTTGCCTTGAGTCGGTGGGTCATCACTGAAGGATGACTCGTTGAACCATCGTTGATTTGAGATGGTGGGTCATCATTGAAGACGACTCGTTGAACCATCGTTGAAGGATTGAGAAGGATGACATGGCTGATCGTCGTTGATTGAATTGATTTGAAGGATGACATGGCTGGCCATCGTTGATTTGATTTGAAGGACGACATGGTTGATCGTCGTTGATTTGATTTGATTTGATTTGATTTGAAGGACGACATGGCTGATCGTCGTTGATTTGATTGATTTGAAGGACGGGTAGACCGTCGTTGATTGAATTGATTTGAAGGGGACGACATGGCTGATCGTCGTTGATTGAATTGATTTGAAGGACGACATGGCTGGTCGTCGTTGATTTGATTTGATTTGAAGGACGGGTAGACCATCGTTGATGATTGAAACGGACGACATGGCTGATCGTCGTTGATTGAATTGATTTGAAGGACGGGTAGACCGTCGTTGATTGATTGAAAGGACGACATGGCTGATCGTCGTTGATTGAATTGATTTGAAGGACGACATGGCTAGGCGTCGTTGATTTGATTTAAAGGACGACATGGCTGATCGTCGTTGATTTGATTGATTTGAAGGACGGGTAGACCGTCGTTGATTGATTGAAAGGACGACATGGCTGATCGTCGTTGATTGAATTGATTTGAAGGGGACGACATGGCTGATCGTCATTGATTGAATTGATTTGAAGGAGACGACATGGCTGATCGTCGTTGATTGAATTGATTTGAAGGACGGGTAGACCGTCGTTGATGGATTGAAACGGACAACATGGCTGATCGTCGTTGATTGAATTGATTTGAAGGACGGGTAGACCGTCGTTGATTGATTGAAAGGACGACATGGCTGATCGTCGTTGATTGATTGAAACGGGTAGCACAAGCCATTGCTGCTTTGAATTGTATTCGGATTGCCAAAATGTGCTCCAGGTGCTAGTGGAGTAGGACAGTGAGGCTGTGTGCTTGACATTTGCCAGGGAAAATGGATAGGGAGAACATGTGGCACCCCCCTTTACAATTGCACTTTCCCAGATCAGCGGCTCCGGCTCCAGTTCCAGTAGTGACTAGATCCCAGGTATGAACCCTCAAAATCCAAACTAGTTGCCATTTTCGATACTGGATAAGCATGTTTTGGCACTTGATTGGCTTTTCCTGTTTTCAACAGTTGATATACAGTATGCAATGATATGTACTAAATTGAATGCATAAATTGAAAATGCAAGGGCAGACTAGGGCGGCTTCTAGAGGATGATGGCCTAGGATGGCCACATAAACAAGAGTTTCACAAAGCGATACTGTCACCTTAGCCACAGCTCAGAGATACGAGAGCAATAGATAACTAGCGACTGGAGGTGTACAGTTGAAAGAAAGGCCCATAGAAAGGGTGGCTTGCGCCAAAGAGTTTTCAGAGGTTCAGAGAGAGTAGTCCGAGAGATTAAAAGAGAGTGAGAGAAAAAGAGAGCGCGCCAGCGAAAGCCTCCTCAGAAGAGGCGGATGGGAGAAGAGCCCCAAGTACTTCAAAGAGATCAAGAGTGACGACAACGATGAGAACGAGGCTGAGCTCTACCTCTGAGGACTACCATTGAGCCTTTTTACTTTACTGTCCTTTGCTTCTTAGATGCACTCCCAGATAGATAGACATTGAGCGGGCTGGCCTGCCCCAGTTGATATTTAGGAGTGGCATTGGGTCGACGTGCCCTTTTCCTTTTATGCTTGGACGGATGAGCCCCATAGATAAGCTTTGCTTGGCCCTGAGCCGACATGCCCTCGCTGCTCACAAGATTCCACTACTTGCGGATTACAGATGGTAGGGTAGCAATGTAAATTGCATTTTTCAGTTTATTTGACTCTCTTTTGAGAATGTCTAAAAGAATGCATAAACCAATCACTAATATCTAATTTGCATTGACAAGCGAACTGAATCGACAAACATACACATATATGTACAGACTCGCCTAGCTCAAATGAGAAAGGAATAAGAGCCCCGGATATGTCACGGACTCCTAAACATATGGAAAACAATGAAATTTTGGGCATTAATGTGCCAAAATTCACAGTATCCCTTAGACAGGTGAAACTGACACTTGCATAAGGTCCAATAAATGTACATTGACCTGTACAAATCGGTAAAATTAGGAAAAGCACCCCGACTGAAACCGACACCCCTGTGCAGCCACATTAGGACCATATGACTTGCACAGCATGACAAGACTTGGTAAAAGCCCTTGAACGAGATTCGAGGTGCTTTGAATTTGAAATGTACCCCCGAGGGTCTAAAAATCTTTGTTAGGCATGGTGGCTGCCTACTGCTGTCTGATGCAGGGATTGAAGAAGCGCGCGCAGGCTTGAGACCAACGCGCATCACTTTTGTACGAGTGCGTGTGAGCCTCAAACTAGTGCGCGAGATTTGCAAAGCTGCTGCAGCCGCTTAAAATAAACGTTTGCTGAACTTAGAATAAATTGTGAGCCGTTAGGCCTCATAAGCATTTCGTTCTGTTTTTGATGCTTCAAAATATTTTAAGGCTTTTGCTCAGCTTTAAAATTGAAATAGCAGTTTGCATTAAACTTGAAAGACGAATGGCTTCCCCCTTCTGATTCTCCAATGAATCAATGGACTTCAGCCTACCAGTCAGCACCTCGGCTTGTCTTGTTCTCGACCTTTCTTGACCCTTGATGTGCACCAAAACGTCAACCTTGGATCCAACTGATAAAGTATGACCGAGCCTCGAAGAGAGACTGCCTACGTATCCCTTTCTGGGAATCAGGTCAAAACGTAGTTTAGGCAAAGGTTCACTCGTGTGTTCTACCTCTCCTTTTATGCTCTAACTTTTGCCTAGTACCGCCCTTTCAGGTTTTCGGTCTAGCGAGCTTTCGACTTTTTGCCAACTTTTGCCTAGAACGCCTTCATAGGTTTTCGGTCTGGCAGGCTGCTCTAACTTTTGCTTGGAACTTTCCACCCTTGGGGTTTTCAGTCCAACGAGCCTCTCTCAGGAAAAAGCAACACTTGTGTTGATCCATGTTGACCGAGGTATTGATGTGCTGCCGTCGAGGTCGATGATCTTTGATTGTAGCCCCAGATAGAACGGCTTTGATAGTGAAAGGGTCCTGACTGCTATAATTGGAAATGCCTCACTCCAAGCCACTTTTGCACCCTTGTAATGTGCGCTTGCTGGAACGCTGCTGTTACTGTTTTGCGTATGGTACGAGGCCTGGAGCCTTCTGAGCTGCTGCTTTCTAGCTTGGCATCCGGTAGCAGGGAATTTGATATTTCTTTATCCCATGATCAACGCCAGGCGTGTCTTTGTGAGACCATGCCAAGGTATTGTTGAATTCTTTGAACAAGTTTGAACGGGCGCAATACTCTTATGGGGATAGCGCTGAACCAATTTGAACCATCCGGGGGTCTGCCCCATCTTTCAAGTTTATTTGAAATTACTTCTTCTTTTAGAGGCTGAGCATGCCTTTCGTCTTCCCTTTCGGCGAGGGGACACATTTCCTTGGGGATGATCCCATTGAAATCTATCCTTTCGTCGTCGGGGTCGACACGGTTTATTCAAAAGCCAGCAAAGTACTTAAAAGCAGGATAATGCATATCATAAGAACCCTCGGGGTTGCCAAGTATAGCAAAAAGATTCAAATTGGGAATAAAAGCTACGACATGGAGGGCCAAGAGGCACAAACTCCGACTCAGAGCTAGACTTAGACTACTTGACAGACACTGCTTTAGACTCAGACTCGAAAGTGTCAATGCAAAAGAGACGCGATTTGAAAATGCAACTTTTATAGTTACCCTTGACTTCTTCGCAGAGAGGTGGGAGCTAGAGGACAACAGGCTCAAGCAACAGCACTTCGGCTTCGTCAGCTTCTTCGTCCAAACCCACTTGAGAGAACTCCTTGAACAACAGCCCCAAATTCTCATGATTGAAAGATCTCAGCCAGTCCGTTTTCTTTTTTGATTGATTAAACTTCCTCTTGAATTCTTCCTTTGTAGGCTTCCAGGTATCGGCGGTAAGGACCTCGACTGCACCTATGGCCATCAGGTTAACCTCGGGTTCGGATGGGAGAGGCAAAATTGGCTTGGTTTGATTTTCTGGGATAATGAAAAGGGTTGGGTTGAATGTGGTGGAGCTAGGTTTGATTTGAGTGAAGCTTGAGTTGATTTGAGTAGAGTTGATGGATATCTGGCTAACACATGGGTTGGAACTGTGTTGGAGCATGAAATTGGATATGACGTTGGGCTTTGATGGGAGTGGAGCTTGAATGGTGCCACTATCAATGAGATTTTGAATTTCATGTCGAAGGCGGAAGCAAGCATCGGTGAGATGGCCTGGCATTTGATGGAAAGCACAATAGGCGTTTGGATTGTAAGATGCCGGGAATGTTCGAGGCGAAAGAGTTGGAAGGAGTGGCTTGAGGAAGCCAGCTTCGAGGAGCTTCTCATAAACCGAGGACAAAGGCGTGGAGAAACGGGAGAAGGTCCTTGGTGGGTTTCGGCGATTGGATTGGGGGTTCAAGGTGGAGCCTTTGCTTGCTTTGTAGTTGCACAACATTGCACCATCAACAGGGTGCACTCTTTTGCCTTTGGGATTGATTTCTTTGTCGCACATATCCTCCCTTTCGGCGTTGGCTTTGAACAAGGATTCAACATTCTCCTCCGGGTGAGTCCTGGCTTCATGAAACTCAACCAGGTCTTCGAACACGTCTTTCGAGCACAGCTTGGTTCCGACAACAGTAGTGTGGCGGGCCTGAGGAGGTTCTTTGACTAGCCCCAGATCCGGCTTTGACATGACAGAGGTAAAAAGGTCAACCAGTCCCTGGACCATAGTCATTTGTTTGTCCATTTTCTGGTTCATTTCTTGAACAGCCCTTTTCAGCTTAGCCAGCTCTGTTTGTGCTGCCATTTTGGATTGATGAATGAGGAGGGTGATATGGCTTTGGAAGTGACAGTGAAATAGCCCTGGCAGACACTCCCAAGTAGGTTTGGTTCTTTCCTTCGGTGAAATAGCCTAGAGCTTTGACAGCAAAGTAAATGAGAACTCAGTGGCATTCCTGCAGCAAGCTTTTGAAAGAATTTGAAGAAATGCAATACGCATGTCATCGTCGTCGGTGTCCTCCTAGACTCTAAAACTAGAGAGAGACCGTCTTACGACATTCGGACGCTTGCCAGAATCCTCGGATTTTCTTTTCAACGGTGTATCCTTGATTGAATCGACTGTTACTAAAAGATGCCAAAACAGCCTAAGCCTTTGACTTTTCCCTTCTCGAAGTTTCAACTTCGGAGCTTTCTGTTTGAAACCTCGATCGGGCGTTAGACAAGGACTTAGAAAGTCTTGATTTCCCAAAGTCTCGTTGATCCAAGGACTTGAAAATTTTGGTAACGTGCAACATCGAGATGCACGACTCGTCATCGGTCCAAGGCAACGTCGAATGGGCGCAAGGCAGACTCGCCAGAAGACATCCTAAAAGCCACCCTAGCATGCTCCTACGCAAAACGGTCATGAATGTATGTACAAGCATACGATATGGAAAGCAGTAACACATAGACAGAATATGGGGGTTAGATGCAAATAATCCTACCCTGCGGGCTCCTGTCCTAGTGCTGAAAGGTTCTAGTGCTCTGTAAGCGCTGTAGAGGCCGGTTTTGGCTTTAAAGGGTTCCTCTGACTAGAGCCGCGATATACCTCCCACTGCAACGCGTAGAGCAAAGCAATGGTCGAACGGTAGTACGACTCATCATCGTCCAAGGTTGTTGGGCGTTTGAGGACCCCGGGCTCCAATAAATTGTGCCGGTTACCTAAAACACCTCAACGGGGCTGACCAACCATCGATGCGAAAGGTGAATGCCGAAGAATGATTCAACGAGAGAGAAATGCAACGCTTTTGAACAGAATGCCCTTTGAAGCTTGGCTCACTTTTGTTAACTAATATTTGGAGAAAACTACACAAGAGAACAATAGAAAAAGCCCCAGTTCAGATTGGTCGGATGCTGAGATCCTGTTACGTTACCATTCTGTTCTTCAGCAGCGCGGAGCGTACTGTTTTGACAGGCTTTTGAAATTTGTTCAATCATGTATTAATTGCCAAATACCAATCAACGCAACGAGTCCCCAGCGGAGTCGCCACTGTGGGCACGCGCCCCAAAAATTCTCCGTTTTTAGTCTTAAAGAAAATCGGTGTGCGGCCCTCTTTGGAAAAAGGGCGGCGAAACGCTTCGATTCAGAGTCGCCACTCGGGTTTTAGCGGTGAGAGCACCCAAGGAACCGAACTCGAAAACGTTTGCCACGTTTGTTTGATTTCGAAAAAGGCTAGTAAACTGGTCCGTCGTCACCTTCGATATCTGAGGTTCAGGAGCCAGGTTACGAGAGGGGAAGGGTTTTATGGCACCCCTCTCGCCCAATCCGGAGATCGGTCTCTACTCAGGCATTTTGTAAAAAAACGTTTGCATTTTTCTCTCATTTGATCATTTTTTAGCCAGTTAGGGCGGGGGAACAGTTAACGGGGGTTAAAATTGTAACAAGTTGCAATTAGGTGACAAAATGTTTATGGATGATTTTGCTTGCAATGCTAAATATAGATTGAGAACAAGCACTGAGCAGCTTGAATAAACTGAAGTACGCTGCCCTGAAGGAACGTAAGCAGGTTCCGTCAGCATGCACTGGCCGAGCCACTGCATGCTGATTGGACATGCGCACGCCACCTCATAACTGGCGTACTCCACTTGTTTGGTTGCTCGGTCTTTGTTTGCAATCCTCTGGGCTCTGAAAAGGGACCAGCGCACACCCAGGACAAACCACGCAGTTTAATAGAACATAATATATACAGTTACAGACAAGAGAGATGGCTTCAAGCCAAGAAAAGCAGCATAATACCCCAAAAATAGTGTGGGGATATAAAAGAGGCCAGGATTAAGCTAAGATGCAAGGGCCAGCCACTGGATCTGGGGAAAACGGCCGTACGCCAGTTGTAGACATTCGTGCGCCAGTTTGACCCTAATCCAATGCTTGGCTTTGCATCATCTGGGCCCTGGAACACGACCAGAAGGATCCCAGAGGCCTTTTTTTGAACAAATAAAGAGTAAGCAATAACTACCACATCTAAACAGTTCTAAGTATACAGAAAGCAGTAAACTGGTTACTTAGCATGCAAGGGTGATTGACAGAAAGATAAAATGACAGAAATGGTGATCCATGATCCCCATGCCAGTAGTGCTCGTTCTGCCATGACTGGCGTACGGCATATTGTTACTGGCGTGCGCCATGTGTCACCTCATACGATTGTTGTATTTTTCCAGTCCAAGGTCAGAACTAGTATTGTTTACTAGCCTGGGCCTTGCTGGTTTCCCTCAGGAGTCGAAAACAGAAAAGAACGTAAGGTGGTATACCTTTTTGTATTGAGGTTTGAATGAGGTATTGAGCTTTAGAGGTTGAAGATGGAGGTTGTATGGTATCTGAACATCAGTGGGTGTATGGAAGTGGGCTACTTTCCTTTCTCTTTCAATGGAAGAAGAGAGAAGAAGAGCAAGAAGAGAGGAGAAAGGAACTCCTTTTCTTCTTAATGTGGCTAACCCCTTGCAAATGAATGCAATGGGAGGTATTTATAGAGGAGAGAGGGACTGAGATCAGTTTGATCAAGGCCATGTTTGGCTGGTTGGGACAAGGTTGGAGCCTCCCATGCATTAAATGCATGGGACTTGCCTTGATGGGGGGTGTAGGAGAGAGAGAGGGAACGCCTCTGCCGAGAGTAATCATTAGGGAGACTGTGGCCGACGTCAGGGTGGCACAAAAGTCTCGTCCATGTGGCTGAATAAAGTTGATTTGACTGGATTTGATTGGCGTGCGCCATATACGGACCAGCGTGCGCCAGTGATAGCTGAGTCAACGGTCGATGACTGACACGTGGCAGCTAACTGGCGTGCGCCTCCAAGACACTGGCGTAAGCCAGTTGGGTTTTGCTGGGGCTGTTTGGCTCTGGTTTGAAATGGGTTTGAGAGAGGTTAGGGACGCTCAAAGCTCAAACACACCATCGTCCTCAGACTGTTCTCGACTAAAATCATCATTGGGGAAATAAAAGATCGACAAATAACGTTATTTGGACAGACCAGTTTTGGGGTGTCTACAGCCCCCTTAGGGATCAGAACAGGAAAACAATACAAAGGTGTATACCTTTGGTTTTGAGGCTTGAGAGATGTTTGAGCTTTGAACTTGAGGATTGGATGATAGAGGGTGAGTGTGGGTGGATATGAATAAGTGGTGTTTTACTTACTAGTATCTTCCTTTGGCAAGGAAAAGATGAACAAGGGTTAGGGCTTGTTTGGAGGCTTCTTTTGAACTTGGCAATTTGTAACTAGGAACTTAGAACCCCTTCAAATGGAAGCATATGGGCGTATATATAGGGGGAGAGGGAGTGAAAGAGGGAAAAGGTCAGTCAAAATGACTGGTGCCTTAGCCCTTAAGCCTTTACTCCCATTGGATGAGAGGAAAAAGGTGATGGGATGGGTGTAAGAGATATTCCCCAGCGACGACTACTTTTTCGATAGATTGGAAGGTTCCCATGTGTTGTAGACCCCTACCCATGGCTTTTGCATGCTGAAAAACACAAGTTTGACCAGAGGTTTGACTGGCGTACACCAGTAGGTGACTGGCATACGCAAGTCCAAGCCTGGTCAACGGTCAAAGTTGACCGATGATTGACACGTGGCAGAGGACCAGTGCATGCCAGTTGAGTACCAGAGTATGCAAGTTGGGTTTTGCTGAGGCCTTTTGGTTCTGGTTTAGAGAGTTTGAAAGGGATCTGAAAGGGTTTTGGAATGCTCAATGCTCAAAGCTCAAACATACTAACATTTTCGGGGTGCTCTTGATTCATTTCATTATCGGGGAATCAAATGCTATAAGTAAACTAATTTGGAAAGTCCAAATTAGGGTGTCTACAATAGCCCCCCTTTAATGGCACTTGGAGCACCATTGTCTTGGTACAAGTAACGTCAAGGGTTTCAAGACACCCTTTCGGGCCATCCAGAACAGAAGATACGAGTCAAAGTAAACACGAATTCTTAAAGAACCTGATTGGTTGAAAGGGAAAGGGAGGACCGCCGCTTGTTGGTTTGAAAGGACAGGAAGACCGTCGCTTGTTGATTTTAAAAGCGGACGTGCAAACCGTCGTTGATTTGAAATTGGACGAGCGAACCGTCGTTGAGTTGAAATTGGACAGGCGGACCGTCGTTGATTTGAAATTAGACAGGCGAACCGTCGTTGGTTTGAAAGTGGACGGGCGAACCATCGTTGGTTTGAAATTGGACATGGGGACCGTCGTTGAATTGAAATTGGACGGGCGGACCATCGTTGAATTGAAATTGGATGGATAGACCATCGTTGATTTGAAATTGGACGGGCTGACCGTCGTTGATGTGAAATTAGACGGATAGACTGTCATTGACTTGAAATTGGACGGTTAAACCATCGTTGATTTGAAATTGGATGGATAGACTGTCATTGATGGGGATCAAGCTATCCTTAGCACACATAATTTCCAACAAACACGGTAGGTTGTGTCAGGTAGGTTAAATTCCATCTGTTGGGAATTAGAGCCAATCTCCTTATCAAAGACCATCCGAGACAGAGCAATAAGGCTGCTGGAAGATGTGCTTGAAGCTAGACTAAAGTAGAGGTATTCGTTCGGGGCAGGCCGAGGCGAACTCTCCTGGGGAACAATTAGCTGCAGAAGGATAGACCGTGGGACAATATTCTGATCGTCGTTGATGGATTGAAAAGGGCAACATGATTGATCGTCGTTGATGGATTGAAATGGACGACATGGCTGATCGCCATTGATTTGATTTGAAAGGGACGATATGGCTGATCGTCATTGATTGAATTGATTTGAAGGACGGGTAGACCGACGTCAATTTGAAGGATGACATGGCTGATCGTCATTGATTGATTGAAAGGACGACATGGCTGATCGCCATTGATGGATTGAAACGGACAACATGGCTGGTCGTCGTTGATTGATTAAAAGGGACGACATGGTTGATCGTCATTGATTGAGTTGATTTGAAGGACGGGTAAACTGTCGTCGATTGAATTGAAGGACGACATGGCTGATCGTCATTGATTGATTGAAAGGACAACATGACTAATCGTCATTGATTGATTGAAAAGGGCGACATTGCTGATTGTCGTTGATTTCATTTGAAAGGGATGACATGGTTGATCGTTGTTAATTGATTGAAAGGTCGACATGGCTGATCGTCATTGATTGATTGAAGCGGGACGATATTCTGATTGTCGTTAAATGATTGAAAAGGACGACATGACTGATCGTCATTGATTGAATTGATTTGAAGAACGGGTAGACCGTCGTCGATTGAATTGAAGGACAACATGGTTGATTGTCATTGATTTTGATTGAGAAGGACGATATGGCTGATCGCCGTTGATGGATTGAAATGGACGATATGGCTGATCGTCGTTGATTTGATTTGAAAGGGACGACATGGCTGATCGTCGTTGATTGATTGAAAGGACAACGTGGCTGATCGTCATTAATTGATTGAAGCGGACGATATTCTGATCGTCGTTGAATGATTGAGAAGGACGACATGACTGATCGTCATTGATTTTGATTGAGAACGACGATATGGCTGATCGTCGTTGAACGATTGAGAATGACGACATGGCTGATCATCATTGATTTTGATTGAGAAGGACGATATGGCTGATCGTCGTTGAACGATTGAAAAGGATGACATGGCTGATCGTCGTTGAATCTGACATGACGGGTGACTCATTCTTCAGGATGAACATGATATCGGTGAACTTGGATTTGGGTAGCACAAGCCATTACTGCTTTGAATTGTATTTTGATCGCCAAAGTGTGCTCCAGGTGCTAGCGGAGTAGGACAGTGAGGCTGTGTGCTTGACATTTGCCATAGAGAAATGGATAGGGAAAATGGCATGTGGCACCCCCCCTTACAATTGCACTATCCCAGAGCAGTTGCTTCGGCTCCAATTCCAATAGTGACTAGATCCCAGGTATGAACTCCCAAAATCCAAACTATTTGCCGCTTTCGATACTGGATAAGCATGCTTTGGCACTTGCTAGACTTTTCCTGTTTTCAACAGTTGATATACAATATGCAATGATATGTACTAAATTGAATGCATAAATTAAAAATGCAAGGGTAGACTAGGGCGGCTTCTAGAGGATGATGACGTAGGATGACCATAGAAATAAAAGTTACCCAAAGCAGTACTGGCACCTTCGCCCCAGCGCGGAGGTACGAGAGCAATAGATAACTAGTGGCTGGAGGTGTGCAGTTGAAAGAAAGGCCCATAGAAAGGGTGGCTCGCGCCAAAGGGTTTTCAGAGGTTCAGAGAGAGAAGTCTAAAAGATTGAGACAAAGAGAGCCCGTCAGCGAAAGCCTCCTCAGAAGAGGAGGATGGGAGAGGAGCCCTATGTACTTCAAGGAGATCAAAAGTGACGACAACGACGAGAACGAGGCCGAGCTCTACCACTTAGGACTACCATTGAGCCTTTTTACTTTAGTGTCCTTTGCTTCTGAGATGCACTCCCAAATAGATAGACGTTGAGCGGGCCGGCGTGCCTCTATTGACATTTAGGAGTGGCATTGGGTCGGCGTGCCCCTTTTCTTCTTGATGCTTGGGCGGATGAGCCCCATAAAAAAGCTTTGCTTGGCTTTGAGCCGACATGCCCTCGCTGCTCACAAGATTCCACTGCTTGCGGACTATAGATGGTAGGGTAGCAATGTAAATTGCATTTTCCAGTTTATTTGACTCTCTTTTGAGAATGTCTAACAGAATGCATAAACCAATCGCTAATATCTAATTTGCATTGACAAGTGAACTGAATCAACAAACAGACACATATATGTATAGACTTGCCTAGCTCAAATGAGAAAGGAAGAAGAGCCCCAGATATGTCACGGACTCGTAGACATATAGAAAATAATGAAATTTCAGGCATTCATGTGCCAAAATTCACAATATCCCTTAGACAGGTGAAACTGACACTTGTATAAGGTCCAATAAATGTACAATGACCTGTACGAATTGGTAAAACAAGGAAAAGCATCCTGATATGACAATAGATTGAAAAACTTGAAAAGTGTCGCAAAGATGGACAAAAGACACAAATGATGACTCATATAGGCCTGGACTGAAACCGACACCCCCGTGCAGTCACATTAGGACCATATGACCTGCACAGCATGACAAAACTTGGCAAAAGCCCCTTGAACGAGATTCGAGGTGCTTTGAAATGTGCCCCTGAGGGTCTAAAAATCTTTGTTAGGCGTGATGGCTGCCTACTGCTGTCTGACGCTGGAATTGAAGAAGCGCGCGCAGGCTTGAAACCAACGCGCATCACTTTTGTATGAGTGCGTGTGAGCCTCAAACTAGCGTGTGAGATTGCAAAGCTGCTGCAGCCGCTTAAACTAAACGTCGCTGAACCTAGAGTAAACTGTGAGATTGCAAAGCTGCTGCAGCCGCTTAAACTAAATGTCGCTGAACCTAGAATAAACTGTGAGCCGTTAGTCCTCATAAGCATTTCGTTCTGTTTTTTATGCTTCAAAATATTTTAAGGCTTTTGCTCAGCTTTAAAATTGAAATAGCAGTTTGCATTAAACTTGAAAAATGAATGGTTTCCCCCTTCTGATTCTTCAATGAATCAATGGACTTCAGCCTACCAGTCAGCATTTTGGCTTGTCTTGTTCTCGACCTTTCTTGACCCTTGATGTACACCAAAACGTCAACCATGGATCCAATTGATAAAGGATGACCGAGTCTTGAAGAGAGACTGCCTACATATCCCATCCTAGGAATCAGGTCAAAATGTAGTTCAGGCAATGGTTCACTCGTGTGTTTTACCTCTCCTTTTATGCTCTAACTTTTGCCTAGTACCACATTTTCAGGTTTTCGGTCTAGTGAGCTTTTGACTTTTTGCCAATTCATTTTTGCCTAGGCTGCCTTCATAGGTTTTCGGTCTCACAGGCTGCTCTAACTTTTGCTTGGAACTGCCCATCCTTGGGGTTTTCAACCCAACGAGCTTCTCTCAGGAAAAAGCAACACTTGCATTGATCCATATTGACCGAGGTATTGATTTGCTGCCATCGAGGTCAATGGTTTTTGACTGCAGCCCCAGATGAAATGACTTTGATAGTGAAGGGTTCTGACTACTCCAGGCCACTTTTGTACCTCTTTAATGTGCGCTTGATGGAACGCTGCTGTTATTGTTTTGAACATGGTACAAGGCCTGAAGCCTTTTAAGCTTCTGCTTTCTGGCTTGACATCCAGTAGCAGGGGATTTGATACTTCTTTATCCCATGGTCAACGCTAGGCGTGTCTTTGTGAGACCATGCAAAGATGTTGTTGAATTCTTTGAACAAGTCTGATTGAGCGCAATGCTCTTCTGGGGATAGTGTTGAACCAATTTGAACCATCCGCGGGTCTGCCCCATCTTTCAAGTTTGTTTGAAATTACTTCTTCTTTTAGAGGCTGAACATGCCTTTCGTCTTCCCTTTCGGCGAGGGAACACATTTCCTTGGGGATGATCCCATCGAAATCTATCCCTTCGTCGTCAGGGCCGACACAGTTTATTCAAATGCCATCAAAGTTCTTAGAAGCAGTATAATGCATATCATAAAATCCCTCGGGATTGCCAAGTACAACAAAAAAAACTCGAATTGAGAATAGAAGCTACGACATAAAGGGCCGAGAGGCACAAACTCCGACTCAGAGGTCGACTTAGACGACTTGACAGACACTGTGTTAAACTCATACTCGAAAATGTCAATGTAAAATAGACGCGATTTAAAAATACAACTTTTATAGTTACCCTTGACTTTCTCGCAGAGAGGTGGGAGCTAGAGGACAACAGGCCCAAACAATAGCACTTCGGCTTCTTCGGCCAGACCCACTTGAGTGAACTCCTTGAACACCAGCCCCAAACTCTCATGATTGAAGGATCTTAACCAGTCCGTTTTCTCCTTTGATTGATAAAGCTTCCTCTTAAATTCCTCTTTGTAGGTTCTTCATCACTGTCAACCCTGGTGTCGACAGTGAGGACTTCGACTGCACCTATGGCCATCAGGTTAACCTCGGGTTCGGATAGGAGAGACAAATTGGCTTGGTTTGATTTTCTGGGATAATGAAAAGGGTTGGGTTGAATATGGTGGAGCTAGGTTTGATTTGAGTGGAGCTAGGTTTGATTTGAGTGGAGCTTGGGTTGATTTGAGTGGAACTTGAGTTGATTTGAGTGGAGTTGATGGATATCTGCCTAACACATGGGTTGGAACCGTGTTGAGGCATGAAGTTGGATATGAGATTGCACTTTGATGGGAGTGGAGCTTGAATGGTGACATTATCGATAAGATTTTGAATTTCATGTCGAAGGCGGAAGCAGGCATCGGTGAAATGGCCATGCATTTGATGGAAAGCACAATAGGCGTTTGGACTGTAGGAAGCCGGGATGTTCGAGATGAAGGAGTTGGAAGGAGTGGCTTGAGGAAGCCAGCTTCGAGGAGCTTCTCATAAACCAAGGACAAAGGCATGAAGAAGCAGGAGAAGGTCCTTGGTGGGTTCCGACGACCGGATTGAGGATTCAAAGTGGAACCTTTGCTTACTTTGTAGCTGCACAACATTGCACCATCAACATGATGCACTCTTTTGCCTTTGGGGTTGATTTATTTGTCGCGCATATCCTCCCTTTCGGCATTGGCTTTGAAAAAGGATCCAGCATCCTCCTTTGGGTGAATCCTGGCTTCATGAAACTTAACCAGGTCTTTGAACATGTCTCTCGAGCACAGCTTGGTTTTGACAGCAAGAGTGTGGTGGGCTTGAGGAGGTTCTTTGACTAGCCCCAGATTTAGCTTTGACATGACAGAAGTAAAAAGGTCAACCAGCCCCTGAACCATAACCATTTGTTTGTCCATTTTTTGGTTCATTTCTTGTACAGTTCTCTTCAGCTGAGCCAGCTCTGTTTGTGCTACCATTTTGGATTGATGATTGAGGAGGGTGATATGGCTTTGGAAGTGACAATGAAATAGCTCTTGTAGACGCTCCCAAGTAGGTTTGGTTCTTTCCTTCGGTGAAATGGCCTAGAGCTTTGGACAGCAAAGTAAATGAGAACTCAGTGGCATTCCTGCAGCAAGCTTTTGAAAGAATTTGAAGGAATGCAATACGTATGTCATCGTCGTCGGTGTCCTCCTAAACTCTAGATCTAAAGACGAGTCTGTATCATGATGTCTGAACGCTACCAAAATCCTCGAAATTCTTTTCGAGGGTGCATCATTGTTTGAATCGACTAACACTAAGAGATGTCAAAATAGTCTAAGCCTTTGACTACTCCATTCTCGAAGTTTCAACTTTGGAGGCGGAACAACTCGGTGTAAATGTCATGATCCCGGAACTGGGGCGGCATAGGTGGCAACACTCCACTTTAGCTTGATTGGTGTAAGCTTAACTAGGGTGGTGTAAGTATCATGGCATTCTCTCCATTGTTACTAGTTTTCTACTTGAAACCTCGATCGGGCATTAGACAAGGACTTAGAAAGTCTTGATTTCCCAAAGTTTCATTGATCTAAGGACTTTGAAAATTGATAACGTGCATCATTAAGATGCACGACTCTTCATCGGGCCAAGGCAATGTCCTAATAGGCATAAGACAAACTCGACAAGAGACAACCTAAAAGTCGCCTTAGCATGCTCCTATGCAAAACGGTATGTATGTATGTACAAGCATGCGATAGGAAAAGCAGTAACACATAGACAGTTTATGGGGTTAGATGCAAGAAATCCTACCCTGCGGGTTCATGTCCTAGGTTAGAAGGTTCTAGTGCTTTGCACACATGTAGAGGCTGGTTTTAGTTTAGAGGGTTCCTCTGACTAGAGCCGCGATATACCTCCTGTTGCAACATGTAGAGCAAGGCAACGGTCGAACGGTAGCATGACTTATCATCGTCCAAGATTGTTGGGCGTTCGAGGACCATGAGCTCCAATAAATTGTGCCGGTTAACCAAAATACCTCAACGGGGCTAGCCAACATCGATGCAAATGAAAAATGCCAAAGAACGATTGAATGAGAGAGAAACGCAATGTTTTGAAAAATGTCTTTTGTAGCTTGGTTTACTTTTATTAATCAACATTTGGAGAAAACTACATAAGTGAACAATAGTGAAAGTCCCAGTTCGGATTAGTCGGACATGAGATCCTGTTACGTTACCATTATGTTCTACAGCAGCGCGAAGCGTCGGATTCCAAATGTCGCGCTTAACAAAGATTTTGGGCCTTCGACGGCTCATTTTAAGATCAAATCAAGGTTTCGGAAGGTCAAAATCTATTCCGGGGGCTTTTGCCAAGTTTTGTCATGTTGTACACGTCATGTGGACCTAATGTGACTATACGGAGGTGTCGGTTTCAGTCCGGGACTATATCGAGTCATCTTTGGCGTCTTATGTCCGTTTTTGTGACATTTTTAGCATTTTTCGGTTTATTTCTTGTCTCGGGATGCTTTTACCGGTTTCATCGATTCGTACAGGTCATTATACATTTATATGATCTTACAAGAGTGTCAGTTTCTCCTGTGTAAGAGAATTTCGAATTTTGGCTCATTGATGCCCAAAATTTCATTATTTTCCGTGTGTCTTAAGGATACGTGTCATATCCTAGGACTTTTCTTCCCTTTTCTTTCAAGCTAGGCCAATTTTGTACGTGTGTAAGTGTCTATTTGTCGATTCAGATCATTCACCAATGCATGTTAGATATTAGTGGATGGTTTATTCTTACCTTTATCAATTTTCATCCAAAGGAGATTAATAAACAGAAAATGCAGCTGTTATATACTAGCAAGTCAATATCCGTAAGCAAAAGGTGAGAATGTATGGAAGCGGCACAACGGCCCAAGCAAAACTATCATGTACTAGGCACATTTGCCCAAAAGTCAAAAGGCACACAGGCCCTGTCCAATAATCGAAACGTCAAATGTATCCAAGTCAAAAGGCAGTAAAGTAGCTGAGGCTCAATGAAAGCCCTCAATCGTCAAAAAGATCCTCGTCATCGTCAGCATCGTCTTTCTCTCTCTTGGGTCTCTCTTGTACCCAGGGTCGTCGGCGGAGTCATCAAAGCAGCTGTTGAAAGGCGAGCGCTCCTCTTCCTCTTCTCCCTCCTTGTCCTCCTCACTCTCTGTAGTCCGAAAGGTCGTGGCTCCCTTTCTTTTCTTATGTGCTGGCCCCTGAGCTGGCTTCTTCTGCGCTGGCCTCTTCCTTAGTTCTCAACGGAACTGTGGCTCATCGCTAGTAGAGATGATCTCTACTCCTCTCTGCACGCTCGCCGTTGGTCGTGAAGCGCTCACTTGTCTTTGTGCTGAGGCAGAGTACTAGAGGCGCTTGGTGCTGTCTTCTTTTGAGGAGGGGGCTACACACTCTTTCTTCTAAACCGCCCTAGCTTGTCCCTGCATTGCATTGTCAATTCATTCAATCATTGAAATGCTGAAAGCAGGAAATATCAAGAGCGGTTCTATCAAGCATACATTGTGTCGAAAGTGAGCCTATCTTTCTGGGGTTATACCTGAGGCTGTATTGTAGGAGCCGGAGCCACCGGTGGGTAGTGCAACTGCAGAGGAGTGTCGCTCGCTATCTTGTGGAATTCCTTCTCCATGGCCAGCATCAAGCGAGCAGCCTCCCGCGCCCATTCAATTGGTACCTGTATTACATTTGGAAACAAAATCAAGATACGGTTCAGATACAGTTCAAATATGGTACAAAGGAATGAATGAAGCTGAAAGTACGTCATACCGGTCCTGTGATCTCTGCCGGCTCTGACCTAGTAAGCTCAAACCTAACTGTGGCAGCTTCTCCCTGCGCATTACGCATTGCCAGTGGCCACGAAAGCCGAGGAAGTCCCGTCGCTGCTGCGTAGTCACTCCTTTCCCTAGAGCGAGCTGACCTACCTCCTAACCCTGTCTCTCCTCGCCAGCCTCTAGAGCCTCGCTCTCCACAGCTATGTGTTCCATCACTCCAAGCGACCTCGCCAGGTATTGCCTCCGGTAGATGGCATAGTCACGCTCTGGCCTCACAAATGCTGAAAGGTTCGCCGGCATAGTGAACAGCTGCAGCGTAGCCAGCGTGTACTTGCTTGTGTGAGAAGTATGAGGCGGAAGTGGCCCAGGGACCTGGAACTCAAGCAAGCTAAGTGACTGTCTCGTCACCCGGTCGCCCAAGTACCACTGCCACCCGAAAGCCAACTCCAACAGCACTCGGCTCGCTGTCACTGCTCTACTCCTAGCCACGTACTCTGGCTCAGGTATCACACCGCCCCACGAATCCCATTCCACCTGCAAAATAGTCAAAAGCCAAAACCAAACAGGCATCAGCGACAGCATTAAAGCAATTCAAGGGCAAAGGTAACTAATGAATGTTTTGTTTACCTGAGTACTTGACAGCTCGTCGAGGTATGCTCTGAAGGCTAGGAGGCTCCCTCTCGATTTCTTATTGCCTTTATGCAAAGGCCCCCAGATCATGGCACGTGGGAGCATTCTCGGGTTCGGGCACTTGTTCTTCGGAGGGTACATCTTCAGCACCTTGTAGGCCCACAATTGCAGGGTTTTCAAATAACCAAAAGTATCAGAACTACAGCATATATGATTCAAGGAAAAGTGCAAGTACGAAATGAAATCGAGCTACACGTTTTGTTTCTTACCTCACACACTGTCCAATAGCCGACAGTCGCCTTCTTTCCTCGTGAGGACTCTCCCATGAACCCGAAGCATGTCCCCAGAGCTGCTCCTCCCTAGTTGTACCGCAAAGCTGTGCGTAAGGTCGCGGAGGGCTAGCAAGTAAGACAAGTGAACTGTGGCGCGTTTGTTCAGGTACAGTGTAGCCCCGAACAAATACAGCAGGTAGGCTCTCGCCATTTGCTCCTCCTCCTGCTTCGTGGCTGGTACCCTCCCTTGCATGTACCTCCTAAACTGGTCATGATGGACTGTCTCCACACTGCCTTTAAGCACTTGTCCCAAGAACCACTCTAGTGCCGCCGTGTCCCTATGAATCCCTGAGTCAAATGGGATGGGCTCACCTCCTACTCTCAGGCCAGTAAGGGCTGCAAAGTCCAGCGGAGTCACTGTCATATCTCCGATCGGGAAGTGAAAGGTATTGGATGTGTCCCACTATCTCTCGACCAGTGCAGTCAGTAGGGCATGATCACTTTTCACCGCTGTCAATGTGGGGATAAACAGACCGAACCCTGCAGCATCTACTAAAGCCCTGACCCGCTCAGGCAGTCCCCTATACAACTCAAGCGAGCTCGCAGGACCACCGTGTCCTCGCATGCTAGTCGCTCCTCTTTGCACACCACAACAACCACAACAGAAAGAATCTTATCAATATAGGCATGTTTAAATCCAACAAGTAGTCGAATCGAGAATTTTAAAAGCAATCCTACAGTCGAAACAGGCATACTATCAGTCGAATTTCCAAACTACCAGGTGTTCTATTAGTCGAATCAAGCTACATCGCCAGTCGAGGTATCTTATCGGTTGATTCAAGTATCCAAGGCATTCTACTTATCAATCAGTTATTTACGGGCATTCTTCAGTCGATCAAGCTACTAGGTATTTGTTTAAGTAACTATCATGTCAGGTTTTACCATCAGTCAAGTCAAGTTACAGGTGTTCTACAGTCAAGTTCAAACACACAACAGCATCTCATGGTCGATTCAAGTTCTTAAGTTACATTATCAGTCGATTATCACTGCAAGGCATTCTATTAGTCGAGTTCAAGCTCAAAAGTTGCTGGCATTCTAAGGTCGGTTCAAGTTCACTATCAGTAATTGCTATCAAGCTCTGAGCATTGTACAGTCAAGTTCAGTTATACCAAGTGTTCTATCAGTCGAATCAAGTTGTCAGATGTTCTACCAGTCAAGTTCAGTCCCAAGCTACGTTAAAGATCGAAGCGTGCTATTAAATCCTAGTCGATCGATGAGTCAAGTTCAAGTTCAAATCACATGCATTGCAAACTCTACAGTACAATTTCAAACACATTTTGATACGACAGAATAAAGTGGAAGTGGAAGCGAGTTCAAAGGTATACCTGCGCCCAAGTCACGGACAAGTGTCTCTCAGGGTCCCTCAATACGAGCTCTGCGTCATGGTTATCCTGTCGGGGCACATAGCTCTCAACCCCGGACGATACGAACAAGTGTGGCTCTGGTGGGGTGTACGTCTCGACCACAAACTGAGCGCGGGGTGCTTGCCATATGGACTGAGCTAGTGTCACTGCAGCCTCATGCGCCCATGCTCCCTCCTCCTGGGCTTTATGAGCCGACTCAGTCTCCCTTGCCAACGCCTCTTCCTCTTGCCTCAGTCTTTCCTCCTCATTGGCCCGGGCTATCTGTTGCAACCTCTCCTTACGGGCTGCTAACACCGCCGCAACCACTGCAGGACTCTCTTCCATGAGTCGGGCAAGCACGTCTTCACCCACAAACTCCGCAAGGTCACTTCTTGAAATGGGCTCGTGCCTCGAGGACCCTACGGGTGGTACAAACTCAGCTGGCTCCACCGGTACCTCTCTCCGAGTCTCCTCAACAGCCACGGGATCCTTTCCTATTGCCAGATCCCTTGGCGACAACCCCAATCGGTCGTCCCCTCCACCACCACCACTACTGCTTCCGCCTGCCCCAGCCGAGCCCATTCCAATAACCACCAAACCTTCCACTCCACTTTGGAAGTCCAATCTGCTCACCCATGGGCCCCCTTTTACAACGCCTACCGGTATACGCCCCTGAGGTACCAGCGTACGCCGCTCTCTGCTGCCATCAACTTCTGCTGCATGGCTGCCATTGCCACCACCGATGGTCGTGATCACTGCACCAGTGCTCGACGACGCTCCTATGGTCGGTTGATCGTCGATTTGAGACCTCGAGGCCTCGATTTCGCTCCTTGGCCGAGCCCTATCATCGCCGACCCCGTTGTTGCCGTCGCCTTCGTTACCACCGCCACCCCTACTGATTTCGGCCATGGAGGTGTTTGGATTGTGGGCTTTGGAGTTCGAGAAGGAAATAAGAAGGGAAAGAAGAGTTGGAGAAGTTCGAAACTGCTGAATGGCGGTTCCCTTCGTGTTCTGGAAGTTTTTAAGGCATGGAGAAGTGTTGGGCTAGATCTGGGCTCAGGCCTATCAAGTTTTCTGGCATATGCCAGTAGTGTGGCGCCGTACGCTAGTAATATCTGGGCCTCAGGCCCAAATCACGCGTTGCATTGAAATCCATTCTCAACAGCAGCCCATATTGCCCTGGTTCATGTTGGTACCCATGGTTAATTATTTCCCAAGTAGAGTTCATCTAGTTTTTAAATCAATAACGGTTCACCCATCCAATTTCAAATCAACGACGGTCCACCCGTTCATTTTCAAATCAACGACGGTCTACCAGTCCATTTTCAATTCAACGACAGTCCCCCTGTCCATTTTCAAATCAATGACGGTTCCGAATGTCCATTTTCAAATCAACGACGGTTAGCTCGTCCAATTTCAAATCAACGATGGTCCGCCCGTCCATTTTCAAATCAACGACAGTTCGCCCGTCCAATTTCAATTCAAGCAAGTGACTCTGAGTTGCTTTCAATGGATTATTCCCCAGGAGAGTCCACCTTCTGCGTCAACCCGTTCTGTCCATCAAATCAATCAAGCGACGATTTATCCATCCATATTATCCCCAACAGTGGCGATCTATCCGATGATCCGCTCGTCCAAATTCAACCAATCAGGTTCTTTAAGTATTCGTGTTTACTTTGATTCATATGTTCTGTTCTGGATATCTTAGAAGGGTGTTTAGAAAACCTTTGACATTACTTGTACTGAGTCAATGGTGCTCCAAGTGCTGTCAAAGGGGGACTACTGTAGACACCTTATTTTGGACTATCCAAATTAGTTTACTTATGGTCTTTGATTCCCCAATGATGATTAAGGTCAGGAACATCCTGAGAGTATTAGTGTGTTTGAGCTTTGATCGTTCCGAACCTCATTCAAATCCTTTCGAACTCCATTTCAAATCCTTCAAGCCAGAACCAAATGGCCCCAGCAAAACCCTACGTGCATACGCTGGTACTGTGCTGGCGTACACTGGTAAACTGCCACGTGTCAGTCATCGATCATTGACCCAGTTTCCACTGGCGCATGCAGGAACAAGATGGGCGTACGCCAGTCAAAGCCAGTAAAATCACCATTGTTCAACCACGTGCACGAGACTTTTGGGCCACCCCAGTACGCTGAATAGTCCTCTGATGATTGCAACCGTGCAAGGCTGTTCCCTTCCCTCTCCTTCATCTTCCATCAACTAGTCTCATGCATATTATGCATGGGAGACTCCTTCAATAACCCAACCAGCCATAAACCCAGCTAGTTACACTCCCCCTCCTTTATTCCTCCCTCTATAAACACCCCTTTGCATTTATATGCAAGGGTTTACCACCATAAAAGCTCTCAAGCTCTCTCCCTCTCTCTTTCTTCTTGCTTTGCTTGCTCTTTTCTCTCACCATTTGAAAGAGTAGTCAAACACCTCTCTCCATATATCATCCATACCCACATACTCACCATCCAACTTCCAAACCTCAAGTTCAAGCTCAAACATTCCATCAAACTCAAAACCAAAGGTATACCGCATTGTAAAGCTTTCTGTTCTGACTCCTGAGGGGGACTGGCAGGGTCAAGGTTGGTAATCAATACCAGTACTAGCCCTAAAGTTGGCAAAGATTCAAGGATCAAGCGTGGCTATCACTAGCACACGCCAGTAATATAAAGGCGTACGCCAGTTATGGCAGTACGTGCAATACTGGCATGGGGATCACTGATCAGCTGTTTCCTGCTTTCTCTCTATTTTGATCACCTTATTGCATGATAAGAACCAGTCTACTATTTTCTGTATTTTAGAATTGTGTAGTTGTAGTGTTCAATACCTTTTTTTATTTGCTTTGGAATGCCTTTGGGATATCCTTCTGGTCATGTTCCAGAGCCTAGAAAGTGCAAAGCCAAACACTGGACAAAAGATGTAACTGGCGTACGGTATACCTATACCAGCGTACGGCAGTTAGATCTAGCCCAGTGGCTGGCCGTTGCATGGCAACTAGGCCATGGCCTCTATTTGTTCCCCCACACTGTTTATGGGGTGCTCTGTTTATTTTATGGTTCTAAAGCAACTGTCTATAACCGTCTAATATCTGTTTCATAAACTGTGTGATTTGTCCTGGGTATGCACTGGTCTTTTCCAGAGCCCAGAGGGTTGAGAATAAGAGCTGTGAGTTTAGACTTACTAGAGTAAGCCAGTTTTTGTGTGGCGTGCGCAGGTCAAGTCTGCATGTAGTGGTTTGACCAGTGCATGCAGGTTTCTTCCTGTGCACGTCACTCTAGACCAGTGTGCTCCAGTGTGTTTAAAGCACTCACAGAAGTCTGTTTTCAATCTATAACACTCCCTCCGTCCCAATTTGTTTCACCCTTATTCCTTTTTGGGATGTCCCAAAATGATACGCTTGTTTCAAAACTTTTCATTTTTAGATGTTCAAATTACCATTTTACCCCTCATTTAATGAGAGAGATTTAAGGAGAAATTTTCGCCCTCCCAAATTCAAATTTTAAACATGGTTAAAAGAAAATGCAGCAAATGGCCGGCAAAACATTGAATTTGGCTCCATTCTCTTCATAACATGACAAGAGAGTACTTTTGAATTTGGTGGGTTCAATTATTTTTTTTTACAAAATTTTAGTAATATTTTCTCAAAAGGGTAAAATGGTAAAATTGATCAAAAGTCAATGTAAATACAATGTTTCCTTAAATTTCGTGAAAGTCAAAGTAGGCGGAGCAAATTGGGACGGGGAGTAGTTGTTTCAATAAAGCATTCATATCATTTTGTCACATAATTCAACTTGTTACAATTTAAAACCCCTTAACTGTTCCCCCGCCCTAACTGGCTAAAAATGATTAATGAGAGAAAAACACAAACGTTTTACAAAAAATGCCTAAGTAGAGACCGATCTCCGGATTGGGCGAGAGGGGTGCCATAAAATCCTTCTCCTCTTGTAACCTGGGTCCTGAACCTCAGTTATCGAAGGTGACGATGGACCAGTCTACGCCTTTTTCAAAGTCAAACAACGTAGCAAACGTTTCAAGTTCAATTCCTTGGGTGTTGCACCGCTAAAATCCGAGTGGCGACACTGAATCCAAACGTTTCGCCGCGCTTTCCAAAAAGGGCCCGCACCCAATTTTCCATAAAATTTCAGGTGCGTGTGCCCACACATTAGTAGATGCGTGCAGTGTTTCAGGCTCTTTTCACCTCTGGTACTTTGTGATTTTAATAATCCTCTTCACAGAGAAATTTCTTCTTAACTCCGTGCTAAAACTAAATCATGGAATTCTAAATGTAATTCTGCAATCTAACGTCACTCCGGTCTACTGCAATTGGCCAATTTATTGGGTCCACTATTCATAGTGAGTTCAATAAAATCAAAGGAGTAGTGGCCTCCAGTGAGGTGATCGATTAAAGTGGTAAGTAATGTTCACCCTTTACACGTCGAGAGTGCAAATTGAATTCATCTCTGTTTGAAAACAATACATTGATCCACTGCGATACAACTGAGACAACATTTCTCTCTTCTCGTTCTTGTTGCTTCTACATAGCCCTCACTCCAACTCTTACTCCTATCCACTCCAACCCTAATTGGTTTTGTTCTTTATCCAATGGCCTGTGCGACTCTCGTTCTCTTTGTAGTTTCCATCACTCCCATTATCCATTCCCAACAACCCGGCCCAGTAATATGAGAGAATCAAATTGCTTTGGTTCGCAACACAGCTAATTTACTGAACTCCAGTTTCAGTACAGCTGAAACATGCCCCTAGTACGTTCATATTTTAACCAAAAGCTGTTCATCAAAAGAAAAAGCACAAACAATCAACTGACGAACAAATAGAACTCAAAGGAATACATTGACTTCATTTTAAAATAAGAAGTAACAAGCACTTGAAATATGTTATTAGGGTGTAAAGCTTACACTGTTACTACCCACTAGCTGACTGAATTTTTTAAGCTCACCATCTTCGGTCATCGATCAATTGACGGCCTGGCAAATGCAAACCTCGAGTCGGGATTTAAAGACATCAACAACTCTAATACAGCAACATTACTTGGACAGCTTATCTTAACACTAGGTTCAATAAAACCTGCTTCAAACAAGTCCACAAGGAAAATCAGCGAGTTCATTTGGTATTTTCTAACAAAAAGCAAGAGAAAAGGAATGCAGTCCATTTTTACCAGCGGAGAGTTTTCTCCCACCATAGAGCTCTTTGGCTAAGGGATTGGATGCCCAATTATTAACGGCGACCCGACTTGTAGGTTGAAACCCAATGATCTTTCCTTCAGCCGATAAAACTACCTGAAGTGGGACCGCAAGACAACTAAACAAGTCAATAATAGATGATAGGTTATGGAATATAGAGAACTAGAGTTCATGCAATGTTCTCCCAAGTATTTCACAAACATACGAGTCCACTCGCGATTGCGAGAGAGGCAGGCTAAGACAAAAATGTAAGTTTTGATACAGACTAGGAACACAAAGAATTAGAAGACTGAAACGGGAGTCAATACATCTTAATTGATTGGAAATTATGCAATATAAGGGTGTGTATTGATGCCGCAAAATATGAAAAGCAAATCATAGACTAATAAATGGACTAAGATGCCAATACATTTAGCATAGCTTCAAACAATTAACTTGCATGCCTAAACAGTTGTCTCCTCTTCAACTTTCATTCTTTTTTTAAGGCAGTCCTCTAGGTTTGCTAATTTACATGACCTACTCAGTTGGAAGTCAATAGATACCATGCCATTGACTTATGGAAATTTAATAATGTCCAATGAAAAAAGGGAGGAAGAACTTCGTACAAGAGCCTAGAAGCAAAGCAACTCATAAAGTATGCAAAGTCAGCCATGAACTGATGCATAGACCAAGGAACATTTGTACCCATTAGTAAAGCTTCAAACAATATACTAGAAGTTCATAACAGTTCCGTAAGGTTTGGTTTATCTCCAAATAGTCGGTTCCTCTACATGTCTCTGTCAGCAAGGTTCATTCTTTTCCTAAAACTGTTCACTAATTTCGTTTAAGTGCATGAGCTATTAAATTGGCAGGCAGCTATCATGCTTTTGATATACTGAAGACAATTATAAAGCCAAAAGGAAAGGGAGGGGGCAATCTTTCCGGAAGAGGGCCAAGCATAGTTGTTAAGAGCGAGAGGCGCACCAAGACGCAAAGTCCTGTTGGGGCCTAGGTGAGAGGCGCAAGGCAAGGCGCACCTATGCGGAAAAAATAGGAAAACGGTTTTACTAACCTCTGCCTAATATATGAACATAATTCCAAACAAGTTCGGATATCAATGCATATCTCACGGATATTAATACACTTTCAGAAAATATCAAAACATCTTTCTCGGATATTAATGCACCTTTGACCTATTATCCTACACCCTTTGGGCAGAGGTTAGAATAATCCATAGGAAAAATAGCATACACCAATACTTTAAATAATAAACACTAAGCCAATGAGTTATAGAAAGTATACCATCCAAAAGATACATGAAAAAAAAAGGTCCACCAAATATCAAATAGTCAACGATTCTTGCATGACTAGACTCTAGAGAAGAACTACAACGTCAAAACCAACAAAAGACAAGCATCCAAAAGAGAGAAAGGGTCAACTAAATGGTTATATGTTTAACCTAGTCTCTGATCCAAAAGCTGTGATCAAATTTGAAAGAAGCGCGCCAGTCTACGCCTTTCGCAAAGGCGCACACCTTCTCTACACTTCTTTCAATGTGCCTTTGACAACTATGGGGACAAGAAGCACATCCGTAACAACGTCATCACCCAAGTCAAACACAACCTAAGAGAGGACATAAAAAGCATTGCCAGACAATCAATGTTTAGCAAGTCATCAAGACAAGAAATAAGAAAGTCTTTCGAAGTTGGAGCTGAGGGTAGCGATAAGATAACAGAATAAAATCAATTGTGTTGTAAATGGAAACAGATAGCGGAAAATGGGTAGAGTGGCATCCTCCAGAAGATGACCCCCTCTCCCCTTTCATCATTAAACGAGTAAAACAGAAAACGCAAATGAGGGAGGAACAAAAAAGAGATAATGACAATGGAAAGAGATACATTGGGCTTTAGAAACAACCATTTTAACCACGCTACAAAGGAGAGGGGAAAAGTAGGTGGTATCATCATATTTGTATTGACACTGCTTACAAGTGCGTCATGTGTGTGCTTATGCCAGTAAAGTTTTCTTTAAGAATCAAAAAGTAAAGGCAAAGGTCGTCATTAGGGCTGCAAACGAGCCGAGCCAAGCTTTACCATGATCGAGCTCGGCTAGCCTTAATTTACCTCGGCTCGAGCTCGAATTGAGCTCAGATAAGTTGGCTCAAGCTCGGCTGCTGTGGCTAGCCAAATATGGGGAAGCTTTTGCGAAGCACGTGAAAAAGAAAGAGAGCTGGACTCTTTGTTTATGCTAGTACAGTGGGTGTGAGCTCTCAAGAACTTCCGATGTGGGACTCATTTTTTTCCCCTGACAATGTAAAGCCTACCTCAAGACTTGTCCCACATTCGGTAAAAGATGTGCAAGGGTATGCACTCCTCCCTTGTAAAACCATGCAGTAGACATAGGTATAAAACATGGAAAGTAAAACGTGTGGCTGCATATGCCACGTGCTAACAAGTGGAAAGAAAAACCCAAAGTTGTATATAGTCAATATATACAAATATATATATATATATATATATATGTATATGTATGTATACTATGTATACCAGCTTGCGAGCTCACCCGAGCCGAGCATCAAGTTGCTCAAGCTCGGCTCGTTTGCAAAACGAGCCAAGAATGATGGCTCGAGCTCGTTCATTTATTTGACGAACCGAGTTCGAACATGCCGTTAGCAAGCTGAGCCTCGAGCCGCTCGCGAGTGGCTCTATTCGTTTGCAACCCTAGTCATCATACCCACTAACAACGGTACCAAGAAACAGACACATTGTAACGACCTACCCTAGCTGGCTTGCTAACCATTCGCCTAACCACGTGGCTCAAAAGGTTAACCTCAAGTTATACAGTAACTGGTGGACGTCGTCATATATAGTTATATACCATTTCATCTTCTTAGAAATTCCCAATGTGGTACTCTTTTTCCTTAGGTGGGTTTTCACAATCTCCCTCACTTAAGATTTAACATCCCCGTTGCATTGGCCTAGCAACCTTCCCCTAGTGGTAGTGTGGCACTTAGCTCTGTACAGCACAATCAGTGTGCTTGTACCATATTCTAGAGGTGGTCCCTACCATGTAGACCAAGGTTGTGCTCTGATACCAACTGTAACAACCCGCCCCAGCTGGCCTGCTAACCATTTGCCTAACCAATTGGCTCAAAAGGTTAACCTCAAGTTATACAGTAGCTGGTGGACGTCGTCATATATACCATTTCATCTTCCTAGAAATTCTCAATGTGGGACTCTTTTTCCTTAGGTGGGTTCTCACACACATACTAAGAGCTTGTTCGGTTTGGGATTTGGGATTTTGGATTCTCTCTTTGTGCACGGTTCCCAATAAATTCTCTCTCTCTCTCTCTCTCCCCCACCCCCCCAAAATCCAAATACCAAAACAATCAAGCCCTAAAAGACTCCATGTAACTTGTGAGGACCTCTTTCAAGGACTGCAAAAGAATACGTTTCTATCTGAAATAAGAATCAACCAAATAACAGAGAGGCCCTTACTAATACCAACATTCTTGCTAGTCCTCAATGTGTGATGCCGCATGGGGTGTATTAGAAGCTATATAAACAACCATGTCGCAAATAGAAGGGAGCCAAAAGGAACTATGGTCTTATTGGGCATCATAGTACATGTAATTGTCGCTGGAAGGGGACAAGCAAAAAATGTACAGGATATCTAAATAGGTCACGTTATGGAATGCAGAAGTTCCAAACAGAATCAATTTTTCTGCAATTCAGACTAAGATACTGGAAATTGTTAAGTTTTACAGTACTTATTCAGGTAAGCCTATCACGATAACGTATCAGAAACTATAGCATTAAGTACAAAGGTCAACACCAATCAATCTAGTGATGACAGTAGAACCAATAAGTTTATCCAAAATATGCTTATTTTTATTGTGCTTCTGCATTGCAAAGAAGACAGTTATCTTCACTCTTATGAAAACTCTGCTATAGATTAACAAAGCAAGCACATAGGTTCCAAAAGAACAATACGGTGATAAACTCACAAGTTTGTTTCCGAAGTTCACCAAACTTTTACTGATCCTGAACAATCTCTCATCGATCTTAGCAAGCAATCAAAGCTGATCTGCCCACTATCAATTCTTGGTTACTACTGTTTGTTTTCTGATGTGCAATTCGTGGCGACAAAGTGAGGCAATAAGTATGACTACGAGACCCAGACTACATGTGCATAGCCAAGAGACTGACAAACATAGGGATGTCATGTTTGTAAGAGTGCTGTTGTACACAGAACGCAGACTCAAACCAGCAAAAACACGTAAAAGTGCACTTTGATTTTATATTCCTTTGCTGTCATTGTTCTTATTTGTGGAGTATCTATCATATCATATTTCTGTAACTTGGAAAACCCAAAACAAAATGTTTTTAGCAATGACAAATGGATTTAGCATACCTGATAGCTAGCAATATCCTGGGCAGAACTTTTCAATTCCTCACCATTTTCCTTTATTGGAATAGAGCAAGAGGGAGTCTTTCCAGAATTGGAATCAGCGTCACTTCTCAAGAATACTGGGAGTTCTCCAATCCAGGCACCTACACTCTTCTCTGTCATTATATCCCCAGCCCAACCAAAGGCGTCCTTGATTCTTTCGACAATTGAAAAGCAAAAGTCGTCCAACTACAAATACAAATGGGCCATTATGTAAAAGAAAGCCAACAGAGAATCATGAAAACAATGAGCAACACATTTAAAGTCAAAAATATGTGAACATCATCGAGTAGACTAGTAGTCCAACACACTAGCCACACATGGCTACCAGCATCAGTCTTTCATATACACAATGTGAACCCTATGCTAACGAGGATGCATCAGCAGGGACAAACTTACAGCAGTTTCTATTGATTTCCTCTGGTAGTATTTTTTTTAGGTAATTGTTCATTATCCGTCTACAAATAAACTAGTAATTGTATCGGACATAGATTGCATATATGTGGGCATTTCATTACATAGAGTGCTTAAATGGAAGCCAAACCCAAGTTTAGGTTAGGATCAGATGAGGATCAGATGAGAAGGAACCTGCCCCATGTCACCCCACAATATAGTTACAAGAAAAACTGTTCTTACAGATTTTACAATTCCTCTAACAAACTTACTGTATGGGTATTAGCAATAATTGGTGAGGCGCTACTTATCAACAAGTGACTGATATCGATAATTGGTGAGTCAAGTACTCAAAAAGTTCAGTTAAATCAGCATTGATAGTTACTTCTTTATTGACAAGGAAGCAGCATCGGGCAACATTGATACAACACAAATGTTCTTTTATGACTAATGAACAGGTTATACATGGATGACAAATTCAAACCATCACATCATGACTGCACCTCATGTGAACTAGCAAGCAACTTCTATTCTAATTCTCTAGTATGTAGAGCAGCTTCTTGAACACATTTAAAATTTCAGTGTGCATCAAGAACACAGTGAACAACTCTAACAAAGGGGAGGCGTAATTGTCTCAGAGAGTGCATACCTCAGTAGAGTCAATAGCTTGATGCTGCATAAAGTCAATCTCAGATGATTGAACCGAATGATTTCCTCCGAGGTATTTTCTTCCACCATGCAGATAAGGCATACAAAGTTGACCAAAAATACCGATGGCAACAAGAAAAAATCCACTTGCAAGAGCAATGGAGAACACTTTCAGCAGCGAAGAGGTTCTCTGTGAGATTTGAAGGAATTCAATCAGCTAGCACTTCGTATGCATCAAAACATTCAACTGAACGAAGCCCTGTTATAATGTAATTCAATCCAACTAGCATTGAGTCAAGTTTGTTACTCCTTTTGTTCCAATTTTTTTGTCCCTGGTTCAATTCTAACCGAAAAGATAATATCTTTTGATTGACAATACTTTTTGTATGCAATGGATCTTGTTTGATAGATCTCAATTAATTCTATCAAACAAAGTTTTCGAAATCACTTAAAACATATAAGCAATTTTAAAACGGCAAGAACTCCCAAAAAGGACTAACAAATCGGAGTGCAGGGAGTATTACAGAAAGCCCTCACACAATTACCACCCAGCCAGAAAACATAAAAGTCACATCAATAAAGAAAATATGAGAAGAAATAATTTACTATTTCCAAACATAATAATTAAGACTGAAGATTCCAATTCATGTTAATGGCAACCACATTCACAATAAACACTCAACCATAACAATTCATGAAATCTTGTTTCATTACCAATTGCTGATAGTGGGTATTCAGTGATTTTCAGTGATATTTTGTTTAGTTTGTCGTCAATTTTTTTGTGGTTAATCATTCACCTCAACGAGAGGAATCAGAAAAATATAAGATTATCAACCCAAGTAGAAAAAAGTTAAGATAAAACGACACTAAAGACAATAAAAGAAAGTTGTTTCGAACTTTTTTGTCCATATGTGATTTTTTTTTGCTTTAGGTCGTAATTTCTAATTTTTATATTTATCTCGTAAAGACTAATAATAAATTCAAAAAACTTTACACAAAGTCACAAATTGAATAAAAAATAGAACAGAATTACTGAAATGAAACTTTAGGCCACAGGGGACCATACTCATTTAAGCCCCATTTAGTTACTTGGTGAGTTTTAATATGTTTCAGATGCTTGCAAGTTCAGTGGACTGTTGGATGTGAAACGAAGCTTCCGAGAGACTGTTTGAGGGTTGCCGAGGAGATTGGAGGCATGAATAGTTATCAAAAGAGGAGAAACATCGAAATTTGCTTTCTGCGTCTGGAGACGGCCCTTAATGAATTTGATCGTGAACCTTCACGAATTCCCATCCAGACGATGGCTAGGCTTGTCTGAACGGTCGACAAGTGTTTTGTTATAACTTTAAGTTCCAGACATATCTTGAGGCCCAATAATTATGCTCCCTCCATCCAAATTTAAGTGTCCACTACGATTTTGTGTCATTTTCTATAACTTATATCTCTCAACATATATTATGTTTTATGTTTTTAAAATCACTGTCTTATAGAAATAATTGAGATCTATCAAACAAGATCCATATTGTAAATTTTTAGCAATATACATTGAAAGATATAAATGATTGAAAATGGCACACAGAACTGTAATGGACACTTAAATTGGGACAGAGGGAATAAATAGGAAACCCTAAGTCTTGTCTAGGGGTTTGGACTTTTCTAAGAAGGCTAGAGAGAGGGGCAAGATGTAACAACCTATTAACTTTAGGTGCTTAAGTGTTCTTTTTATAACATAAGGAGGTGGAGTGCAATTATTTAAAATGCATGCGTGTGATAGCCTCTCTTTATAACACCTGTAATATACATAGAGTTAAAAAAAAAATGAAACCTAGAGGTGGAGTTTTCTCTTCTACATTAGAAGAGAGAGAGAGAGAGAGAGAGAGAGAGAGAGAAATAGTGTGAGCGATAGAGAGGGAGAGAGCTGCCGAGGGAGAGAAAGAGAGAGTTAGCGTGGGAGAGAGGTACAAGGAGAGGAAGTTGCAGCATGAGGGGAGAGGGTGATTGAAAACCCTAACTTGGTAAGCAGCTCTTACTTGTATTCTTGTGGGTGTTGATCCAATAATCTATTATGTTCATGAATTGAGTTATTAGGGTTTATGAAATCAATTGGATTCAACTAATTAGGGCTATTCTTTGTTACTTTTCTCTAAGAAACTGTTAATCTTTACTAGAAGCTAAAGAATTGGAAGTTAGGACTTGAATTTGGTGACTAGGTTACTGTTATTTGAGTTTCTGCAGGAACTTTACTATGGAAACTGTGAATGAAGGGTGCTTAAAGTGCTTAAAAATTAGTGGTAGATGCTGGAAATTGCTTGTATGTGCTGAAATAATAGTCTGTAAGTGCTGAAACTGGGTTTAATTTGCTAAAACTGAAGATAGGTGCAGGAAACATGAATTAGAGGTGCTGAATCTGTTAATAGGTTGCTGAAAAACTGCTGTTTGGATGCTGAAAGCGCTTAAATAACTGCTGGAAATCACTAGAAAGCACAGGGAATATGTTTTATGTGCAGGGAATTGATAGTGAATGCTGAAAATAAGAATTATAGGTGCTGTAACTGTGCAATAGTTGCTGGAAATTATTGTATTTCCTGAGAACATGCCTCAAAGTGCTGTGATATGTGTTTATAGTTGCTGAAAATATGAGTTAGATGCCAAATTTGACTAAACTGGATGATGTGTTGTTGAGAATTAGTATAAAAGGGAAGTTGAAGCTTGTAGTGGCTTTGGTGCGGTTATTCAATACTTTGTTATGAGAATTTAGACTTTGTGCTCATATGTGTGGATTATATGCTAGGTTTGGAGGCGACAACGAGCACCGCGACTCCACGTAGGGAGTGAGCTTGTGTTGGTTTTTCTTTTTGTTGGAGACCGAGGTGAGTGTTCGACTCATAGATGTTCTTCAATTGAATTGAACTCGTGATATTGAACTGTAACTTCGTGTCGATGGGCAACAACAGCCAAAGGCCGGACTTCGTATCGTGCCTCTGACTTCATGTCGAATTCTTTGGCTTATGCCAAGTTTATGACTTCGTGTCGAGTGAGTGACTTCGTGTCGGATTAATGACTTCTTGTCGATTATTTGCTTTATGCCTGATTAGTGGTGAACTTGGATTTATTGTTTCTATTGAACAACATCCATATATCATTTACACTCCTGGAACTCGTTTTGGGTTCCAGTTTTGCAGGTATAGGTCGGTGTCCACCACAGGTCGCGTTTTGCGTTTGTGACTCGCTCAAGGAGTGCGTGGTTGAGGCCTGTGGGAGTCTTTGTCTCCCGGCCGTTAGTTGATATTTGCTTAGTTTAGTTTTGGACAATAGTTGGTTATGTAAAGTTTATTTCTTGACAGACTTCCGCTGTAGTTTGTAAATGAAAGTTATTTTGAGATGTAAATAAAATGTGGCTGTTGAACTTCAGTTTTTAGTTATTCTCTGGAATTGCTAGTAGCTGTCGTTGGGTGGTTGTCGCGTATCATATCGGGATAGGCTGATCATGTGCTAATCCGGAACGGGGCGTGACAGTTTTGGTATCAGAGCTAGAGTTATCTAGATTCTGAGTGTCATTGAGCGAGTTGTGGTCTAGTAGTGGACAATAGGAAGTTGTTCCTTTCTGTTGAGTCAAGCTTAGTGTTAGTTCATCTAACATGATAAATGTTGCATTATTATATTGTTGTTAAAGTGAATTACAACAGGTAAAGGGAAATAGAAAATCCGAAAGGGGAAGCATCTTCTCGTGTGATGCGGCTAGTGGGGCTGCACCGATAGAAGTTCAGGCTGGGCCAGAGACATAGATAGACTTTTGGCAGCTATAGCACAATATGTTGAATGACAAGCTACAACTCCAGTTAATCAGGATGTTGGATTACTAGAGAAATTCAAGAAGCTTTATCCAGCGGAGTTTGAGGGTACTTTTAAACCTCAAGAGGCAGAGGATTGGCTGAAAATGGTTGAGAGGGTTCTAACAGCTATGGGAGTTACTGACCTTAGCAACTTTTACCTTAAAAGGGCAAGCTTTAATATGGTGCGAGGCAAGTCAGAGGTTACTCTCAGCCCCATTACCCGATGTTCAACCCAACGTTCTAAAACTCAGTATTCCTCGCCAAGTACTCAGCGAGTACTCGCTCCAAGGTGCCTGGCCGAGAGGACTAATCCCCTACTCGGTGGGCATTACTCGCCGACTAACGCCGAGTACTCGCTCCAAGGTGCCTGGCCGAGCAAGTACCGAGTAACGAGTTTTAGAACACTGGTTCAGCCACCTGCGCCACAAGTAATTACATGGGTGAGATTTGTGAAGGCCTTTAATGATAAATATTGTCCTGAGATGTATCGTTTTGCGCAAGAAGCAAAATTTATCAATCTTAAATAGGGGAGTATGTCGGTGGCCGAATATGATGCCAAGTTTAATGCTCTTTCAGCTTATACTACGGATATGGTGGATACTGAAGAAAAGAAGGGTAGACGGTTCAGAAGTGGACTGGGGGATAATGTTCGAACCAGAATAACGGCTTATAAAGAAAAAGATTATGCGAATTTGGTTGAAACAGCAAACAAGGTTGGCAAGGATGTTGAAGAAATGTTTGAAAAGCGGGAACAGACTAAGAGAAGCAAAACTGCAGCCAATCAAGTTAGGCAAGCAAGCAAATCTGGTGGTGACTACAAATGTGGAAGCAGATTTCAACATTTGAAGGGGCAAAGTGATTTCAAACAACAAAGTGGACAAGGGCAAGAGGTGAGTAAGCAAAGCGTGAGTAGGGAAGGTGGGTCAAGTGGTCGAGGGACTTTCTTTCGGTGCTTCCGTTGTGGTTCTCCTTATCATCGTGTTAGAGATTGTCCGGAAGCAGGCAAGGGAATTAAATGTTACAATTGTGGTGAAATGGGGCATATGTCAACACAGTGTACAAAACCTCGTGCGCCGGCAGCATCTTCAGTTGGCAGCGTTCCTGTTGGAAGCGAAGCTTCGAGTAGTTCTGTTGGTCGTGGTTGTGGAGTGAATGGTTCTACTGCACCGGGTAGGGTGTTTGCTATGACATGACAGAATGTTCAAGCTACTCCAAAAGTGGTGACAAGTACCCCAGTAGTTTCTGGAATTTATGCACAAGTTTTAATTGATCAGATTCTACGCATTCTTTTGTGTCAACGTGTTTAGCATGCGTTTAAATAAACCTTGTGTGCTATTAGTTATTGCTTTGGCGATATCTACCCCCATTGGACAGGTAGTGATAGTTGGGGTGTCATACCCAAATTGTGTAGTGTGTGTTAATGATAGGAAACTAGAGGCGAATTTAATTCATTTGGTTATGTCTGATTTTGACATTACTCTTGACATGGATTTCCTATCACCGCATCATGCATCTCTAGATTGTTTTAATAAAAAAGTTGTATTTAGAATACCAGGTGAGGCGGAAATTAAATTCTATTGTGATAATAGGGTTCTTTGAATGGTATAAATTCTGCATTTAAAGACAGCAAACTTGTTGAGGAAGGGATGTTAGGGTTATCTTGCTTTTGTGATTGACACTGAAAAGAAACCACTGGAGTTGGCCGATATTCCTATTGTGAAAGAATTTCCGGATATGTTTCCAGATGAGTTACCGGGAATTGTGCCTGATAGGGAAGTGGAGTTTACTGTCGAATTGCTACCGTGGATGAATCCTATTTCCATTCCACATTACAGAATGGCACCAGCCGAGTTGTTAGAGCTGAAAATTCAATTGAAGGATTTGCTAGATAAAGAGTTTGTACAATCGAGTATTTCACCGTGGGGAGCACCGGTACTTTTTGTGAAAAAGAAGGATGGTACCATGCGTATGTGCATTGATTACAGGCAACTGAATAAGGTTACAGTTCGGAACAAGTATCCTTTGCCCAGAATTGATGATTTGTTCAATTAGTTGCAAGGGGCAGCCGTCTTTTCAAAGATAGATTTGAGATCGGGGTATCATCAGATAAAAGTGAAGGACAGTGATGTGTCCAAAATGGCTTTTCGAACGAGGTATGGTCATTTTGAGTTTTTAGTTATGCCTTTTGGGTTAACTAATGCTCCTGTAGTGTTTATGGATTTGAGCCATATCTGGATTCATTTGTGATTGTGTTCATTGATGATATTTTGATTTACTCCCGGACTAAGGAGGATCATGATTCATGAACGGCATTTGAGAATCATATTGCAGACTTCGCGGGGAAGCAATTGTACGGTAAATTAAGCAAATGTGAATTTTGGTGTGATAGTGTTGTGTTTCTGGGTCATGTAATTTCCAGGGACGGTATTTGCGTGGATCCAAAGAAGATAGGGGCAGTGGTGAATTGGGAAAGGCCAACTAATGTTTCTGAGATCCGTAGTTTCCTTGGCTTGGCAAGATACTACCGGAGGTTCATTCAGGGCTTTTCTGCTATTGCGTTACTCATGACAAAATTGACAAGGAAAGATGTACGATTTACTTGGTCCGAAGAATGTGAAAACAATTTCTAAGAGTTGAAGACTCGATTGGTGGCGGCGCCAATATTGACTATACCTATGGGTAATGAGGATTTGGTGATATATAGTGATGGATCTCATCAGGGGGCTTGGCTGTGTTCTGATGCAACGGGGTAAAGTTATTACGTTTGTGTCGAGACAACTGAAAAATCACGAGCGCAACTATCCTACTCATGACTTAGAGTTGGGGCGGTGGTTTTTGCTTTAAAATTGTGGAGGCACTACCTGTACGGGGTGACTTGTGAAATTTACACGAACCACCAAAGTTTGAGATATTTGTTTACACAAAAGGATTTGAATTTGAGGCAAAGGCAGTGGATGGAGTTAATCAAAGATTATGATTGTTCTATACACTATCATCCGGGGAAAGCCAATGTGGTTGCCAATGCTCTGATTCGGAAGACAGCTGGGAGGTTGGCTTGTGTTCAATGTACACGAGTTGATATCTTTATTGAATTGGCGGTGATGCGAGTAGAGCTGGTTTTGACAAGAACTAATGCTTTGATAGCTCAGATTAGAGTGAGGCATGTGTTGATTGATCACATTCGGGAGACTCAGTATGAGGATCGAAGGTTGAGGGGATTCAGAGATCAGGTGAGAAAGGGGAAACGGAAGGACTTCACAATTCGGGATGATGGAGTGTTGATGTATGGGAATCGGTTGTGTGTTCCTAGGAATTTAAACTTAAAGAGGGAAATTCTGAAGGAGGCTCGTAATTCACCGTATGCAATGCACCCGGGAAGCACGAAAAATGTATCGGGATCTTAGAGAACATTACTGGTGGTATGGGATGAAGAAGGAGATAGCTTGGTATGTGGCTCGTTGTTTGGTGTGTCAACAAGTAAAGGCGGAACATCAACGACTGGCAGGTTTGTTGCAAAATTTTCCTATACCGGAGTGGAAACATGCCATGGGTACTTCTTTGAAATTCCGTACCGCTTTTCACCCTCAAACAGACGGGCAATCCGAACGAACTATTCAGACTTTGGAGGACATGTTGAGGGCATGTGTCCTTGATTTTAAAGGCAGTTGGGATAAATATTTGTTGACGATGGAGTTTGCTTATAATAATAGCTACCATAGCAGTATTGGCATGCCACTGTTCAAAGCTATGTTTGGCAGAAAATGTCGGACTCCTATTTATTGAGACGATGTAGGAGAAAGGCAAATACTGGGTCCGGAATTGATACAACGAACTACTGATGGTGTTAAACTCATAAAAGAACGGTTGAAAATTGCGCAAGATCGACAAAAGAGCTATGCAGATAAAAGGAGGCGGGATTTGGAGTTTCAAGTTGGTGATCGAATGTTTATTTGTTTGTCTCCTTGGAAAGGTGGTGTACGTTTCAAGGGTAAGAAGAAGTTGGCTCTGAGGTACATTGGGCCATATGAGATCACCGGACGAGTTGGAGCAATGGCGTATCGTTTGGCTTTACCAGCGGAGTTGGCACGATTACACGACGTCTTCCATGTTTCAATGTTAAGGAAGTACATACCATATCCATCTCATGTCTTGGGTACGGTACCGATAGAGATGAAAGAAAACTTGACATATGTTGTGGAACCGATTGAGATTCTATAACGGGGAGAACATGTTCTTCGCTACAAGGTAATACCGTTGGTGAAAGTGCTCTGGCGTAACCATACAAAGGAGGAAGCCACGTGGGAAAGGGAAGAGCTGATGCGAAAGAACTATCCTCAGTTGTTTGTCTGAGGTAACTAATTTCGCGGACAAAATTCCTAAGAGGGGAAGAGTGTAACATCCTATTAACTTTAGGTGCTTAAGTGTTATTTTTATAACATAAGGAGGTGGAGTGCAATTATTTAAAATGCATGTGTGCGATAGCCTCTCTTTATAACACCTCTCTTTATAACACCTGTTATATACATAGAGTTAAAAAAAATGAAACCCAGGGGTGGGGTTTTCTCTTCTACGTTAGGGGAGAGAGATGGAGAGAACTGCCGAAAGAGAGAGAGGGAGAGAAAGAGAGAGTTAGCGTGCGAGAGAGGTAGAAGGAGAGGAAGTTGCAGCAGGAGGGGAGAGAGTGATTGAAAACCCTAATTTGGTAAGCAACTCTTGCTTGTATTCTTGTGGGTGTTGATCCAATAATCCATTATGTTCATGAATTGAGTTACTAGGGTTTCTGAAATCAATTGGGTTCAACTAATTAGGGCTATTCTTTGTTGCTTTTCTCTAAGAAACTGTTAATCTTTACTAGAAGCTAAAGAATTGGAAGTTAGGACTTGAATTTGGTGACTAGGTTACTGTTATTTGAGTTTCTGCAGGAATTTTACTATGGAAACTGTGAATGAAGGGTGCTCAAAAGTGCTTAAAAATTAGTGGTAGATGCTGGAAATTGCTTGTATGTGCTGAAATAATAGTCTACAAGTGCTGAAACTGGGTATAAGTTGCTAAAACTGAAGATAGGTGCAGGAAACATGAATTAGAGGTGCTGAATCTGTTAATAGGTTGCTGAAAAACTGCTGTTTGGATGCTGAAATCACTTAAATTACTGCTGGAAATCACTAGAAAGGGCAGGTAATATGTTTCATGTGCAGGGAATTGATAGTGAATGCTGAAAATAAGAATTATAGGTGCTGTAACTGTGCAATAGTTGCTGGAAATTATTGTATTTCCTAAGAACATGCCTCAAAGTGCTGTGATATGTGTTTATAGTTGCTGAAAATATGAGTTAGATGCCAAATTTGACAAAACTAGATGATGTGTTGCTGAGAATTAGTATAAAAGGGAAGTTGGAGCTTGTAGTGGCTTTGGTGCGGTTATTCAATACTTTGTTATGAGAATTTAGACTTTGTGCTCAAATGTGTGGATTATATGCTAGGTTCAGAGGCAACAACGAGCACCGCAACTCCACGTAGGGAGTGAGCTTGTGTTGGTTTCTCTTTTTGTTGGAGACCGAGGTGAGCGTTCGAGTCATATAGATGTTCTTCAATTGAAATTGACATCGTGATATTGAACTGTGACTTCGTGTCGATGGGCAACAACGGCCAAAGGCCGGACTTCGTGTCGTGCCTCTGACTTCGTGTTGAATTCTTTGGCTTATGCCAAGTTTATGACTTCATGTCGAGTTAGTGACTTTGTGTCGGATTAATGACAACGACATTGTGTCAATTATTTGCTTTATGCTTAGTTAATGGTGAACTTGGATTTATTGTTTCTATTGAACAACATCCATGTCTCATTTACACTCCTGGAACTCGTTTAGTTTTGCAAGTATAGGTCGGTGTCCACTACAGATCGCATTTTGCGTTTGTGACTCGCTCGAGGAATGCGTGGTTGAGGCCTGTGGGAGTCTTTGTCTCCCGGCCCGTAGTTGATATTTGCTGAGTTTAGTTTTGGACAATAGTTGGTTACGTAAAGTTTATTTCTTGACAGACTTCCGCGGTAGTTTGTAAATGACAGTTAGTTTGAGATGTAAATAAAATGTGGCTGTTGAACTTCAGTTTTTAGTTATTCTCTGGTGGGTGGTTGTCGCGTGTTGTATCGGGATAGGCTGATGAGGTGCTATTCCGGAACGGGGCGTGACACAAGAGCAACAGGAAAAAGAGATCTCCATGGCTCCACCAACAGGAGCTTGAAGATTGCCTCCATGAGGGGTTAAACATCCTCTCTAGGGTAGAGAAGAAGCTTCCACCCAAGAAAATTTGTTTATATACTCCCTCCGTCCCAATTTGTTTGTCAATTTCAACATACATGCCCTTCAAAAAATTGGCTATATCTCACAATCCATAATGTTTTAGATAATTTCGAAAACATCGTATTATCGACCTAATCAAGAACAAGATCCATATTGCATATACAAAACATTATATACCGAAACATATAGACAATTTTGTAGGAGATAACAGGGAGTAGTTTCTAGGTTTTTCATTCACTTTCCATTGTATACTAGAACCCTTTTTAATTAGCGATAACTCAATTCAATGTTTTCTATTATTTTGTAATTGTATTTTAGATTTCAAGTTTCTTGTGTTTGCAATTTGGGTGATTGAGATAGTTTATGCCCACAAGCGGCAAGACAAATCATGCTATTAGAAGATTTGTGCATCGACATGGGTCATGCCAATAAGACAATGTGTGCTATTTTATAGTCTATGCCTATTGGAAAACCATCAATATTTTCTCGGCATCTATTGAAGGGATTGATTGCAAGCCCTAGGAATAATCATATTAAGCTAAATAATGAACCCAAACTATACACTTTGTTATGCGATGGAAGTGGATTCAAGACCCTAGATTTCTCTCTCATCTTTCCACAACTTTATTTTTGTTGATCCTAGTTCACATAAGTCATAAACCAAACACAAATTCTTTTGAATTAAATTAGAAACTGATTGAAACTAGCACAACTTGGTCTCATTATAGTACACATGGATCGACACCCGCACTTATACACCATTCTCACGACTAGAGGTTAAAACAAGGTTTTACTTATTAATTTTTTTGGGTCACACAAAATCTCTACCAAGTACAGGTTTGAAATAGAAGCGTATTTCAACAATATGAGTCTACAAATTACTAACTTTTTCAACATAGAAAAAAAAATACAAGAGTTCCAAATTTACTGAAACGAGAACTCCAATTGGTGGCAGATAATATGAAATCAAGGCTCAACGTCAATTTAACCAAGGAAAAGTAAGACAAAAAGTTTTATCATACCTTATTAGTGAACAAGTTGATTGGTTTTGCAACTGCACCACAAGATAGCTGTTTTCTAGGAAGTGTGTATGAGTCCTCATAGTACATATCCAGAATGTTAGCCAATGCAACCTGGAAAACGGCTTGCATGAGATACACGATAAAAAAGTGAGCATCAATCTAACATGACACTAACAAGTAACAAAGCTAAAAAGTAACTTCTTCAATCAATTAATAAAATTACACCAATCAAACCATATGTATCAATTAGTCGTCCTAAACACTAACCTAAAATGAATACACACCATATTTTTGCAAGGAGTAATTCATTGTCATTTGAAAACACATTTAAAAGGGGCTTCACATCTTGTCTGGAACAACTTCCAGCTGAAGGTTAGAGTTTAAAAGGGGCTTCACATCTTGTCTGGAACAACTTCCAGCTGAAGATTCTAACTGTTCCTATTTCTCCAATAACTGTCTACTAATATGCAGAAGGGTAAAAGCACACCAACAAAAGGCCCCTAGAAATTTCAAAGCTTGAAACGAGTTTCAAGTAAAGGCTTAACCGTAGTCACAAGTAATACCACATACAGTTCTTATTGACAACAACATTGCATAACTTTGCAACTAATATCTTTCCAGCGACTTGCTGGAACTATAACTGTGTTGTAATAGACAGAAAAGTTCATGTTAAAGCATCCAACTCAAATCCAATCAGCAATTAGTGGAGGGCTTATACTAGTTTGCGAGATAAACATTAATCAATCGGGGACAAGTTCTAAAAGTCTCCCGCTGCCCGCACCTTGACTTGCACGTGCAGACATAAATGAAAGATCCATAACATGGGAACCACAAGGAGGCACGTCAAAGTCGGGCAATCAATCAAGGGAGTGCTGTTCAAAAGCGTCCAAAAGCCTTGCTCTGATACCTTCTTAAAGCATCCAACTCAAAACCAAATGGGCCAAATGGCAATGAATGGAGGGTCCAATACTCATATACTAGCTTGGGAGGTAATAATTAACCAATGTGGGACAAGCTCTTGCATTGATATCCAAGCAAGACCCATTTCTTCCAACATTATGAAAACAAAAATAAAGCGACACGATGACAGATCCAACAAAAAAGATTGCACGATGACAGACCCATAAAGGATACTACATGTCACAACCTCAAAAGTAGTTGCACGCTATGTAGCATTGACAAGGACACAACACATTGGGGACACGTTTTAAAAAATATGTAGATATATTATTTAATGATCTAAGAATTTAAAAAAATGGCTCTAATAGTAAACATGTAACACCATTTCTATCTTAATTTATAATCATTGTAAATCATTAACAAAAACATTTCAACAAAAGTGTTTCATCATTATAGGTCACTATAATTTTCTTTTATTTTTTTGCTATTCATCTTTACTATAAAAAATGGCTCTAATCGTAAATATGCAACACCATCTCTACCTTAAATAGTAATCATTGTAAATCATTAATGAAAACATTTCAACAAAAAGTGTTTGTCCTTATAGGTCTCTATAATCTTTTTTCTTTTGCTTTTCGTCTCAATAATCAATAAATTATCATTCGCCATACTAGAAATAAGACTTCCCTAAGATTTATTTAGAGCCTCCAAATACAGTTAACACCCCAACATGTTTTGGGAATGTCCCAAGAGTGTTCAAAGCATTTTATAACAAATCCGGAGTGGCCAACAAAAACATTCTACTTTTGAGTGTCGGAAACGAGTCTGGAGAGCGTCCGGAGATGTTTTAATAAGACTAATAAACGGGGGGACACCTTAATTATTTTAACTTTAAATTTTAATATAGATGTTTTAATAAGACTAATAAAAAAACACCCCAAAAAAACTCAAAAAAGATACATTAATTATATCAAGACCAACAAAATTTACATTTTCACCATTATTCCACATTTCATATTTCTACCCTTCACACATAACTATTCTACAATTATACGTATATTCTCGCTGAAATAAGAGAACAGAAGAGACAGCAAGAGAGGAAAGAGAAACAGACAGAGAGAGGAGGAGAGAAACAGAGAGGGGAGAGAGATAAGGAGAGACAGTAGGAGACACAGACCCACCTTTTTCTTTTATTGGTATTGTATTAATTATAATGTCAACAGACTAAAACCTTCTGATTTTATATTTGCAACCCACTTATAATGTTTTTATAATAACTGAATTCTTGCCCCGGAGTGTCTAGATAGGGTCCTGAGCATACCTTGGGGTGTTCGAGCGTACAATCCAGACTAAGTGTCGGACACGTGTCTGAAACGTGTCCAGAGAGTGTCTTGAGCATGTCAGCGTGTCAGGACAATGTCCAACTAAAAATAATGAAAAAAATTTGAACACTTTGAAATTGAGAGTCCGGCATACATCTTGAGAGTGTCCGATGCCAGTACGTTGCCTTGGTGTCTGTGCTACATAGGTAATCAATGATGAATGATCACTAAGTACAATCTTGGGACCTCTCCACCTAATTACTTAATATTTTGGGAACCAACAGAGACGAACAAACTCAAGTACAAAATTAACTTGCTCCAATTCTACTCCCTTCGGGGTGTGGGTTTCCCTTTCTTTTTCTAGTTCTAGTTTTATTGGCTTTTTTCCATCTTTCCCTCGTGATTATTGGTTTTCCGGTATATGTTAAGAACGAGTACAAAACTAAAGAAACAACTGCTACAAGATGCGATCCACGATTGACAAATGACAATTATATATGATTACAAGTAATTAAGAACCCACAAGAAAGAAATAGAAAACAAGGTATCGGTAAAACAAACAAAACATAGAAAAGGAAAAGAAAAAAAAGGTCCACTCAAACTGCGATATTATCAAAAACTGCCACAAGGTATCCAGCCACTAGGGAAATGAATAAGTACGATACATCGTAACTGTATTTTGTTTTCAAAACGTGCATTGTCAAATACAAATATCCATATACTCGAATCGCTCCTGAAAAAGATGCATACGCAAGATTAAGAAGATATTCTAACAAGTGGGCTCAGCACAACATAGTACAGTCTATCCACTAATTAAGAGCAACATACCACACATGGCACAGTACAAAATTAAAGCCTCCCTATAGTCTAATTCTCACCGTACTAACCAAGGGTTTCACCTCAGAGAAACAACTCATTGAGGTGCAAAGATGAAAGAATGAAGTACCATTTGGTTGTGTGTCAAAAGGACTTCCCACCTATTCTCAGCAGATCTTTTCCATCCTTCAAGCTTTAGATCGGGGAGTCTATCAGAATCAATTTGAAACAGATAAGCAGGAACGTACTCGCTAACCCATGTACCAAACTCAGGACCACCAATCTTTTCCAATTTAGAACCCATCGATAATGTCCACCAAGAGTACTCTGACTTTGTTTGAGAAGGCTTATAACTGGCCTTTCCTGAGTTTATATTTTCAAGCAAACTTTTGGCAACTGAAATAATCTCATCTTCAAGTAACCTAAAAATTGTAACCGACGAATCCATTGACGAAACCCTTTCAGACTTTCGAAACCAGCGGAACAAGTTAGTTGGTGCTCTGCTCATTGACTTAGAAAGAAAATGCCTTTCAGTACTTTCAAGAGCAGCAAGGCAAACAACTTCCCCGAGCAGAGAAATTATCCGCTTATCCGATGACCTGACGGTGAATGATGCAGGGACCTGCTGATAGAAAATGAATAAGAGAACTCAACTTATCAGTATCACACGGCACCTGCAAAAAGACATATTAACCATGATATTACAAAAAAGAAAAGCATACAACAAAGAAAAGCATATATCTGGTACTTTATAATGCAACCATCAAGGTGATAGATAGAAAAGAGAGAGAACCTAAAATGGGATACAAATACCAAAGCTTCAAATATGATTTCCTAGAATGATAAAAACTACCTAGTGAGGATTCTAGCTACCTACTTTAAGCGGCAGAGGGAACATAGGACTAGTGGGGGCATAGGCCCCCACTGATTTTTTTTTCTTTTAAAATTTGGAGTTGCCTTATAAATTGTCTTCCACAAGTTATTCTTTTTTAATCCCTCTACTAAAGGTTGTATATCAATTCATTCTCAACTTTTTTGTTTCAAGTCATAGAACAATTCCATTACACTGGTGAAATGTGCCGTCTACTGTGAACAAAAGCCACCACTTGTTATTTGAAACTATCTGATGCAAAATCTCCAGGATTAAAAAGTGCCTAAACTATGCAGTATGTGCATGACATTTTGGCAACTTTTTACAATTTTGTCAATAGAACTGTTCTTTATCCCTGTTGAAAGACCCCACAACACCATTCGAAGTTGAAGATTTAGGAATAAAATTTGAAAAAAAAAAATTTTCTTTTGAGTTGCAGCAAAATTGCTAAACATTGGCATTTTTAATTATTATGCATTGAACATGTTAGCTTTTTTTATTACTTTTAGCAAAACCTTTTTTATCATTCTAGCATTGCTCATTATGTTTTTTTTTAAGTGTGTTTAAAAGGTGCCCCCACTAGCACTAATTCCCGGCTCCAGCACTGCCTATTTATAGACCCACAAACTCTACGGACACAAAATGACATAAATACCCCATATACTACTTCATCACTTTAATGGATACATACAAAGATGAAGTGTAATAACTCACCTCTCTAGGATTTTCAAGCTCTTCCATATTTCGCTCTGTTCCAGGAGTAAACAATAACAGTTCAAAATTCCAAAGCTGTTCCAGAACCACTTGTCTAAAGGTCATGGCGAGTATATTGCTAGATTCAGTGCTGGAAGGGATATCCTTAGGGAGTGAACTTTTCAGCCTTTTGGATTTCTCTTTCACTTTTCTAGCTGGCAAAAACTGCAAACAAGAGAAGCTTCAGAAAAGAGCTTCAGGAAACAAGTAACATACAGATTGTTGAATTACAGGGCTAAATCACATTACCTTCATCACTCATTAAGTCAAATACAAACATATTTGAAGTCTAGGGCACTGACGGAGCGGGGTGCTCGTTACGGACAGATGTTCTGATCGGCTAGGTAACGTCAAATGTGGAGCGATTTCATTTCAATAATTGAGTCCGTCGAAACTGAGTTTTCATTTGATTTTGTTACGGATACGATGTTCTCTATTTGCTTTGGTTTACTGTGATTCATTTGATTTTTGTTTCCGATAAGATGTTCTCAATTTGCTTCGATTTACAGAGATGATATATTTTGTTTGATTTTGGCTCCGATTAGGTTTTCGCGCACTTGTAATGAAAGTTGTCCTGATGCATGATCATTGCATATCTTTAGGCGAGTTTAGAGCTTTTCATATTCGTCTCCTTAGAGCTTTGCACATCATCCCATATTTGTCTCCTTATGTTTCACCCAGAAATTCAAAAATTGATAGTTTTTTTCCTTATCAAACCATTAACAACAGAAACTAAAATAGGATAACGGTCACAGATACCTGTGGACAAAACACATCCATCCATTTAGGGATTTGGTAAATGAGCAATAGGCTTAGACCTCTGCTGGATTCCCTAATTTCAGAGTTTCAAAATGCATGAATTCCTGAGAGGTTAATATCTGATAATACTCTTTTAGGTCATCAAACCATCAAGTATAACAGACACAAGAAAGGTGGGAGGAAGTCTTGTTTTGCTCTTTAGTTAGATATATCAATAAGGCCTATGATAATGATACAGTCGTCATTTTTTGGTGATGTTCTCCGGGCCATGGGCTTTCGCCCCAAATGGGTGAATCTTGTTTGGAGTGTATTTCCTTGGTGCCATTTTCGGTCTTAATCAATGGTCAGTTGGAGTTGTTTCAACCACAATGTGGGTTACGACAAGGGTAATTTTGGTTAGCCAGGTTGGTTGGGTAGTTCCAATTTGCTCTAGATCTCCTAGAAATTCACACTTGTTGAGTCTGCTTATATGTGGTGCTTAAAGTGCTTGATCGAAGCTCATTGTTCATTGGCGGGACAGAAAATTAACATGGATGCTTATTCGTATGAAAACAATCCAATTAAGCGCAAAAGACCCCAAAAAAAAATATACGCACCAGTCTAGTCGAGACGGTGCTGCGCTCGTCTGGTGGGCTGGGAATCACGGTCTCCACAACCATCGCGGGCGTGCCGGACTTCACATACTCGTCGGCGACCTGGCCGCCGTCGGCGGCTGCCGCGGTGAGCGCCTGCTTGAAGTTAACGGCTCCGACCACCGTGAGCCGAGCCAGATCGTTCTCGTACGTCCTCACGGCTGGGAGTGACCTGCCGTTGGAGTCCAAGACGGCTCGGAGTATGTCCTGCTCGGTCGACGGGGCCGACTTTGGAGTCGAGTATACGAGGGTAGGAAAGGCGTATTTGGTGATTCTGAGGGGTAGTTTGGAGAGGAATTTGAGGTTTCTGGAGGAGAGAGGAAAAGAAGTAGACGGAGAGAGAGGGTGCAGGATAGCAATGGATGAAGTCATGGAGGTTTTTCGAGCTCTGGAAATGGAGTTACGGCTTTATGCTCTGTTTGACATTAGAGAAAGTAAAAAGAAAAGAAAGGAAAGTTAAAAATGAAAAGGAAAGAGAAGAAAAAATAACACAATTACACAAATCCTAGAGTTGTGCATACTGAAATTTCCCTCTCATTTTCTTTTTTTTCTTTTTCTTTCACTTTTCTTAAGTTTCAAACAGAGTATTAGGCTGTGTTTGAACCTATGAAAAAAATGGAAAATGAGAGGAAAATTAACAAATCTTGCCTCTTGTTTGGTTTAGAAATGAAATAGGAGAAAAATAAGAAAATAATTTTGGGCACAGCACATTTTTTTTAAAAAAATTCCTCATACTTTTCTTCTTAACAATTTTCCTTTTTTCTTCTTTCCTTCCCACAAGTTTAAAATTGAAGTTTGGGAAAATTTTAAAATACCTCCCAAACTTTGATCTCAATATGTAATAGACACTCAAAATTTGTTAAACTTCAATTAAACACCTAAACCGTGGAACCGTTATTCAATTAACCCCGTCGTCCAAATTAGTCTAATAAATAACATATTTTTTTGACTTAGATTAACAGCTCCGTTAAATAGCTGAGTAGGGTCAATTGAGGCTCTCTCTCTCTCTCAAACCCTAACTAAATATCACAAATCAAAAGACCCAACCAATTCCCATAATCAGCACATTTTAAAAATTGAAACATTTCTTTCTAACTTCGGTATTAAATCAAAAGTAGAGTCATGCATCAAAAATACCCTCTTCAAATTGCTCATCTTTTTCTTCTTCTTTTTCTTAGTCAAATCCCCATACTTCTCTCTCTTTTCCTAAAACCCATCAGTCCGATTATTCATGTAGTGGCTTCGGTTGAGGGGTTCGGTCACTTCACCAAGCCATGGTGAACCGAGGTCCCACAAGTGCACCAGCTCATGACTTGGCGAAGGCTTGAGAAGGATCTGGTGCTTTGCTCGGTTAAAAGGTTGAAAAGGAGATCCCGGTAGAAGCTTCGGCGAGGTCTAGGAGCACGGAGCATACTCGGTCCAGAGCTCTCGAAGCCGCCTGAAGGAAAGCAGTTACGCCAAGAGGGACCCATTAGGATTGTGCAGTAAGCATAATCATTAGGGGTCTGACTTGGCCATGTGCTCCGTAAACGCCTCATCCCTTACGTCTCCGTAAACGCCTCATCCCTTACGTCATATATGACATCACCCGAAGCAGTTACCCGAGTGTCCCCTCCATGCGCTAGTTTGGAGGCCAAGCAAACCAAAGTCTATAAATACAAAGGGATACTAACCTAGAGAGGTATACCATTCTACTCTAACCCTAGATCTAAACACTTCTCCCTACATCTAACTTGATCGTCGGAGGGTCACTGGGCAACCATTGCCTTAGTAACTTGTTGCAAGTTCGGCAGAAAGAGCACAAAGCTACGAAGGAAGGATCCTAACCGAACCACTGTCAAGATCTAGTCAAATTGAACCCCCACAATTGGTGACTTGGCCATGTGCTCCGTAAACGCCTCATCCCTTACGTCTCCGTAAACGCCTCATCCCTTACGTCATATATGACATCACCCGAAGCAGTTACCCGAGTGTCCCCTCCATGCGCTAGTTTGGAGGCCAAGCAAACCAAAGTCTATAAATACAAAGGGATACTAACCTAGAGAGGTATACCATTCTACTCTAACCCTAGATCTAAACACTTCTCCCTACATCTAACTTGATCGTCGGAGGGTCACTGGGCAACCATTGCCTTAGTAACTTGTTGCAAGTTCGGCAGAAAGAGCACAAAGCTACGAAGGAAGGATCCTAACCGAACCACTGTCAAGATCTAGTCAAATTGAACCCCCCACAATTGGCGACTCTGCTGGGGACCTAGCCGCCTTCTCAACGTTCATTTCTTTCTTTCCCAAGAGCTCTGTTCAACATTCCTAGACCAATATGGTGGAGGTTGAAGATCCACACCCCAGTGATACCACCCTCAGGCTCGGCCCCCTCGGAGACCAGAACCTAGGCTCCGGCAGAGCCAACGCCCTGGGGAAAACCCACATGTCCGTCGAAGCCGGAGCCTCGATGCAAGACGCGGGTCCATTCTCCTCTAGATCTCCCCATCCCATTCCTCCGGGAGCCGTGGCGGAAGAAGAAGCCATTACAGCCCCCCTCGCAATCGCGGAGGAGGCCACCTATCTCGGCCCTCAGCCAAAGACTGTCTCGAGCCACCAAAAGAGGTTGGTCGTACTGACAAAGATTCGTGGCGTAGGGAGCGTTCCCGCTCCCCTAACCCCAACCCCAAAGGACTTCGAGGAAAGCCGTCTGCCTTCGAGAGGCTCAGAGCCGGAAGCGTCTTCGCCTCTTCCACCCACTCTGTCTGAATTGGGAAGGGGCAACTCGATCCCACCCTTAGTTTTACCAAGGTTGCAAAGGAGGATGATGGCCTCCTGGAGTTCCAAACCAAGGGGTATCATGAGCTCCTAAAAAACTCATGAGCGAAAGACCCGATCATCTCACACCTTAAAGATGGTCGCGATGAAAGCCTAGTCACCGAGCGCCTTGAGCCTTATCCTTGAGATAGCTACAAGAAGGACTGGTGCGAACGCTCCCCCCAAAAGTTGGGAAGAACCTGACCGAAGAGAAAATAGTACGAAAGGTTGGACCAGCTTATCCCGAAGAAGCATACCATGACCGAGTGTCCAGACGATCCAGACCGTTCAATCCGACCTCATCGCGACACCCGACTCAAAAGACTCACGACCTCTCCATTCACAAGAGAGATTGACTTGGTCAACCCCATAAAAGGATTCACCCAGCCCAAGTTTGCCAAGTTCGATGGCAAGACCGAGGCATACATCCATTTGGTACAATCGAAGCTCGTCATGTCTCTGTTCCTCCGAAACTGAGGGAATTTTTTGTGTTGTAGTTTGATGAATTTGAGGCCTGAAAAAGGGTTTTAAAGGGGTTTCAAGTGAGAAATTTAGGGTTTGAGTGGAAAACAGGAAATGGGTTCATGGTTTTTGTATGGAAAAGAGATGGTTTGGGTTGAATCGAGTGAGAGAGGTGCAGAGCCTTCGAAAGAGCATCAAATATGACTTTTTGGTAGAGGTCCTGGTTAATTGTAGGAGTAGGATTTTTCGTATTCTGGGTATAGGAAGGGGAGCTAGTTCTTGATGTTTCTGCTACGGTGTTTTGCGTCAAGATAGATATATTACACTTTGCACTTGGACAAGCTTGCTAAACAAGGTGGAACTCGTAAATGAACATCGATAACATGGCATGAATGTTCTCAAATACGACAAAATTCGTCCAGTCTGGACCGGCATTGAAGATGAAAACTGTATTTAATAATGATCTGCCTAGAATCTCTTTTGTGTCATTTTTTCGAGTTTTTTCAGCTACGTATTTTGGTATATGTTTGGTAGCTTGAGAAAGCATTTCTCCCCGCTCTCTAGGCTTAGTTACATTTATCCTTGCACTTTGATTTAATGTTGTATCATACACCAAGGCACATACTAACACAGTTTTGGCTGGACCTTCATTCTAATTTACTTTCCCTTGAAGCCACCTCTGTCATTGTTGATCGGCACTGCAAATTAACGAACAACAAGGTAGGCAAATTCCTATGCTATCAAAAGAGAAATGGCAATATACTGGGTCAACCTTTGAGTGGTTTGAGTTTGGCAGCGAGCTATATTTGCTTATTATCTCCTACCTATGTCATGTAGGATATTCCTGTAGTTCTCTTGGTATAGGAGCTGATTAAAGCTTCTGTGTCTTTTTATGTGGAAAGGATGATGATTTGCTGTTTTGTTCAAGATGCACTTTAAACCAAATATTGGGGTTTGAATTGAAAAAAAGTCCATCTTGAGCATGGAGTGTGATAAATAGTATTTGTTGAAGCTGTATTTTTAAGCAAACATTGTTGTATTCATATAGTCTTGCTGATAGGATGGTGATTTGCCGCATTTGAAATATTAGAATTTTGGTTATGTGAAGAATTTTGCGTACAAGGAATAGTTGGGAATTGAAAAAATTTGGTATTAGGTGGGTACATAGTACAAGGAATGTGTGACTATCCATATTTGGTTCTTGGATTTTTGTCCATTATGAGTAGCTAGACGTGTGTCAAACCCATTCATTGGTAGACGTGTGGGTAGACATGTGTCAAACTCATTCATATTTGAGTTATGAATAAATAATTGTAGTTATGTATAAATAGTTAAAAAGTTAAAATTTGGATTTATGAATAAATAGTTGTAGTTCGTATTGGTAGCATTTTTTAGGATGCCAAGATTAAACAGAAAACAAATCAGGAGAAGAAAAGAGCAAAAGGCAGTCATGGCATTCCATGCCTTTATTACTAATGCAATGGCTATGTTTCGCCTCTACCTCTTCATCATGTCGACATCATGCCAGCAACCTCCTCGTCCGAGTTGTCTCCGAATCCAAACTTTTACGAGACACACATAAATAATATCAACAGACTTGTAAGGGTTAATGACATTGACTGCCACGACCAGTTGAGGGTGAATAGGCATACTTTTTTAAGATTGTGCTGTTGAGTCCGAGGTGTTAGGTTAGGGAACTCACGCAATGTATGTCTGGAGGAGAGGGTAGCAATATTCTTGTGGAGCCTTGGTCACCATACAAAGCAGAGGCGTACAAAATATGACTTTTGGAGATCTATTCAGACTGTAAGCAGGCATTTCAATGATGTACTCCTAACTGTCTTGCGCCTTTACAACATGCTCCTGGTAAGGCCTGAGCCTGTACCTCCTAACTACGAAGACAGTAGATGGAGTTGGTTTCAAGTACACTTGTGCTTTTACATTCTTTAACTTCTTCCATTTTAAATATTCCCTTTACTTAGCCATATTTACTTTTTTAATACTCTTCCTAACATTTCTTAGAATTGTCTTAGGGCATTGGATGGAACCTACATGCCAGTTAATCCCCCAGCTGCTGATTGGCCATGATATAGGTCAAAGAATGGTGAGATTGCTACAAAAGTTTTAGGTGTTTGTATGGGAGACCTTAAATTTGTCTATGTCTTGTCTAGTTGGGAAAGGTCAGCCACTGACTCTAGAATCCTTCAAAACGCCATTGAAAGACCCGAGGGTCTTATAGTCCCACATGGTATGTTCCATATCCCAAGTTAATGTTTCTCTTCGCTCCATTACCATTAGCTATCCATTTCCTAAGTTATTCTCTTAACTCTCATTGCTAACAGGACATTATTACCTTGTCGATGTTGGTTACACAAATGGAAACGATTTTCTAGCACCATACCGTGGCCAACGGTATCACATTAACATCTGGAGGCAAGGTCATATGCTAGTGAGCAAAAAGGAATACTTCAACATGAAGCACTCCGCTGCTAGGAATGTTATTGAGGAGCTTTGGGGTTCTTAAGATGCGGTTTGCAATTTTGAGATCAGCCTCTTATTACCCCATAAAGACTCCAAACCCGTATTGTGACAGCATGTTGTCTTCTCCATAACCTAATTAAGAGAGAAATGTCCAACGATCCCATTGAACAAGAATACTCCACGTGGGAACGAGATCACGCGAACGATGTCCCTGATGATAATCACATTGGTAATGTAGATTCTTCCAATGAGTGGACTGCGGGGAGGGATGCGCTGGCTGAGGCCATGTATAACCATTGGTTAGCCAATGGTGGGGGACAAGACCCAAATCTCTTGTATAACCATTAGTTTATCGAATTTGTGATGGCATTGTAATTGTAATGTTTGGAACATGTTTAGAACATTTGTGTTTGAAGAACTTGTAACGTAGCATTTCCTTTGTAACATTTGTGTTTCAAGAACTTGTAATGTACCATTTCCTTTGTAACATTGGAGTTTGAAAAACATTTAACATGTCAATCTATTTCCCAATGTACTCTTTAATGTGCGAGGTCGTACTTGTACATTCATATATTCAACTTAAACAATGCATTTGCAGCAATGGACAATGAAGTCAAAGTAGTGGATGCACCTACAAAGCAAAAACGTAGGAATTGGAGGACTAAATAGGAGGATGCACTAATGAAGTGCATTGAGAATGAGTTGGTGGGGGACAAGTGGAGAGCCGAAAATGGCTTCAAATGTGATTTCTTCAACCACTTGGAGAAAGAGTTGGAGAAGTTCCTACCAGGGACCGACCTTAAGGCTAACCTCCACATTGACTCGGAGGTGAAGTATTGGAAAGTAACGTGGGCGAGAATTGTTGACATTATTGGCCTTAGTGGCTTCGGGTGGGATGATGTCAACAAATGCATCGTAGTGGAGAAAGACATATGGGACACATATAAAAAGGTAACTTCCAAAGTTACAATCTTTATTTTTAATGCTTTAAGTCAATATTAAGGCATGGGGATTTGTACTAACGGCCAACTTCTATGTAGGCCCATCCTAAAATGACAAATGGTATGTACGGGAAGACTTTCCCGTACTTTGATGATTGGCAATTCATATTCGGAAAGGATAGAGCTACGGGGGCAGGAGCCGAGACTCTAGGGCGAATGGGGTGCGCAACTAATGTCACCCTAACTCCCCCACTTTCAATGATTGCTATATTCCTTAATTTAGTGAAGACTATGGTGCATTCCCAAATGAAACGTCGTTGTCTCCCGCAACTCTTACCACTCTCATACCTCCAATATTCACACCTCATAGCTCACTCTCCACATCCACTCCTCAAACCTCAATGCCGCAGCCCAATGCCGGAGGCACAAAGAGGAAGAGGACAAGAATGGGTGATGAGGAGTTGTCCATGCTTGCAAGCATGCAAAATTGAATGAACTTAAGCTCGAGGCATATGGAAAAGATGGTCAATTCCTTTGGCTATGACAAAGAGCTATCCGCCCGACGCACTCAAGTGCCAGATGAGCTGTCAAAGCTCAATATTACCTGACGGAGAAGTTCAAGTTAAGTGTTGTAATTTGCCAAGAGGAGCAAAAAGTAGACAACTTCTACGACATCAAGCCCGAGGAGAGACAAGCATATGTGGAGGCCATCCTTAGTGGCATCGTCTATGGTCCTATTTAGTAGTGTGTACGTGTGCCTTTTTGAAGTGGTTTAAGTACCATTATAAGCAGGATTGGTACTTAACCCACTTTTTGAAGTGGCTGACAAACTCCTCGTATAATATAGGCCATTCGTCTAATGTGTGATGAAATTTTAAGTCATGCTAAACTTGTAGGAGGTAAACTATGAAGAATGGTGAATGATCATATGTGTAGGTCTTGTATGTCTTATATTGGTACATTTGATACAGTTATTTGGTAATTATAGATATGTAATATTATAAATCTTTGCATGACAGGTTTTAGAAAGTAATGTGTGACTAACAAAGGCAATGATGAGTCAATTCATTTGTTAATTGAGGTACGTACCTTGGCAGGGTAACATTTGTTGCAGCCAATGAGTGCCCTTATGATTAACTTCCAATGTCTGAGCCCAAATGCTTCTTTTCTGCAACTTTAAGCCATGAGTACCATGTGTGTGTGTATGTGTGCCTGTGTTCCAACTTTAGATGGCCAATGAGTGGCCAATGATTTATACCTGCTGCTTTAAAAATCCTTTGGCTTTGGTGGCTGTGTTCTGGGTTTTGGGTGTGTGTTTCTGTAGGTGTGGGTTTCTACTTGTTGTTTCTGGGTTGTGCAGGTGTGGGAGGGATGTGTAGGTGTGGGGGTGTGGCCACTGGACAATATGTGTGTGTGTGTGCAGCTGGCAGTTTTCTGCACTTACCTTGCCTATTTTATTGCAGTTATTTAGGCTGGTTTTGTATGGGCTATAATGATAGTTTTCTGAGCCAAATGGCATAAGTGGTTTTTGTGGGCTATGATGATATGCTGACTGATCCTCTGTCCAGTTTGTGGCTGCTTTATGTCTAGGCTGTTTTTTTTGTTCTGTTATGCAGTTTCCTATTCTCTACATTTTTGAACCCACTGTGTGTGTGTGCGCGCGCGCAAACTGTAGAAAAATGTTAATCTACAGGTACTCATGCTGTTTTGAACCATCTGTCCAGTGGTTGCCTGCTTTCAGTCTTGAGCATGTTGTTTATAAGGTTTACAATGCATTTTACTACAGATTATGAGGTTTAAACACACATGTTCTGTAGTTTCTAAGGTTTACAAGGCTGTTTTCTACTGTTACCATGCTTTTATGGAAATACAAAACAAATTTGATGGTTATGATGTGTTATAAGTTGAGCCAAGTGTGTGTGTGTGTGTGTGTGATAAGCTGAGCCAGTCCAAATAAAATCCAAGTTTCATAGGTTAAACCCAAATACAGCATGCTGAACTCAGAAACTGCAACATGTGTGTGTTCTATTTATTTATGGGCAATGATGAATCAATTGAATTCATAATTTTAAGGTGGATATCTTGGCAGGGTAACTTTTTTTGTTGCAGCCATGAGTAGCCTTGTGATTCCTAAAATATATTTTCTGAGCCCATGTTTGGTTTAGTAAGCTATGTTCTAGCTTTGCAAGCAGTTTTTGGGGTTTGCATGCTGTTCTCTTAGTTTAGAAAGGTGGATTCTGGGCTTGCAAGTTGTTTTCTGCAGTTTTCAGGAGTGTGTTGTTGCTGCTGCTGCTACTTGCAAGTGTGTGTGTGTGTGTGTGTGATAAGCAGTTTTCTGCAATTTTCTACAGTTTTTGCAACTATGCTATTTCTGTCCAGTTTCTGCACTGTGTGTGTGTGTGTATGTGTGCAAACTGCAGAAAAACAGTATGTGCAGAGTGTGTGTGGGTTTGGCATGCTATTTTTAGGGCTGTTTTGTTGTTGGCTTTGGTTTGGCATGCTATTTTCAGGGCTGCTTTATTGTTTGCTTTGGTTTGGCATGCTGTTTTCAAGACTATTTTGTTGTAGAAAAAATGCATGCTAGCCAATGTTTGCTTTGGTTTTCTGATTTTGGCGACCTGTGTGTGGTGTTGTGTCCAACCTGTGTCCAAGCTGTATTCGAAAACTGTGTCCAAGTTATGTGTGCTACTGCTGGTTTGGCATGTTGTTTTCAGCAGTTTTGTGAGCTGTTTTGTTGTTGGCTTATCTATGGTCCTATGTACAAGTGGCTATGATGACATTTATCTAAGCCAAATGGCATAATATTGTTGTGTAAGTGCAATTTTGTGCACTGTAGTGTGCTACTATTGTATAGCTATGATGATATGGAAATAAATTTCGTGGGTAGTAAGCTATTTTCTGGGTTTGTATAAAGACGTGTGTGTGTGTGTGCGCTTGTGTTCCAACTTTAGATAGCCAATGAGTGGCCAATGATTTATACCTGCTGCTTTAGAAATCCTTTGGCTTTGGTGGTTGTGTTCTGGGTTTTGGGTGTGGGTTTTTACTTGTTGTTTTTGGGTTGTGCAGGTGTGGGAGGGATGTGCAGGTGTGGGGGTGTGGCCACTGGACAGTATGTGTGTGTGTGTGTGCAGCTGGCAGTTTTCTGCACTTACCTTGCCTATTTTATTGCAGTTATTTAGGCTGGTTTTGTATGGGCTATGATGATAGTTTTCTGAGCCAAATGGCATAAGTGGTTTTTGTGGGCTATGATGATATGTTGACTGATCCTCTGTCCAGTTTGTGGCTGCTTTATGTCTAGGCTGTTTTTTTTGTTCTGTTATGCAGTTTTCTATTCTCTACATTTTTGAACCCACTGTGTGTGTGTGTGCGCGCGCAAACTGCAGAAAACAACATGTTAATCTATAGGTACTCATGCTGTTTTGAACCATCTGTCCAGTGGTTGCCTGTTTTCAGTCTTGAGCATGTTGTTTCTAAGGTTTACAATGCATTTTACTGCAGATTATGAGGTTTAAACACACACGTTCTGTAGTTTCTGAGGTTTACAAGGCTGTTTTCTACTGTTACCATGCTTTTATGGAAATACAGAACAAATTTGGTGGTTATAATGTGTTATAAGTTGAGCCAAGTGTGTGTGTGTGTGTGTGTGTGTGATAAGCTGAGCCAGTCCAAATAAAATCCAAGTTTCATAGGTTAAACCCAAATACAGCATGCTAAACTCAGAAACTGCAACATGTGTGTGTTCTATTTATTTATGGGCAATGATGAATCAATTGAACTCATAATTTTAAGGTGGATATCTTGGCGGGGTGACTTTTTTTGTTGCAGCCATGAGTAGCCTTGTGATTCCTAAAATATATTTTCTGAGCCCATGTTTGGTTTAGTAAGCTATGTTCTAGCTTTACAAGCAGTTTTTCTGCAACCATGTCAGTTTTTGGGGTTTGCATATTGTTCTCTTGGTTTAGAAAGGTGGATTCTGGGCTTGCAAGTTGTTTTCTGCAGTTTTCACATGTGTGTTGTTGTTGCTGCTGCTACTTGCAAGTGTGTGTGTGATAAGCAGCTTTCTGCAATTTGCTACAATTTTTGCAACTATGCTATTTCTGTCCAGTTTTTGCACTGTGTGTGTGTGCAAACTGCAGAAAAAACAGTATGTGCAAAGTGTGTGTGGGTTTGGCATGCTGTTTTTAGGGCTGTTTTGCTGTTGGCTTTGGTTTGGCATGCTATTTTCAGGGCTGCTTTACTGTTGGCTTTGGTTTGGCATGTTGTTTTCAAGACTATTTTGTTGTAGAAAAAATGCATGCTAGCCAATGTTTGCTTTGGTTTTCTGATTTTGGCGACCTGTGTGTGGTGTTTTGTCCAACCTGTGTCCAAGCTGTATCCGAAAATTGTGTCTAAGCTATGTGTGCTGCTGCTGGTTTGGCATGTTGTTTTCAGCAATTTTGTGAGCTGTTTTGTTGTTGGCTTATCTATGGTCCTATGTACAAGTGGCTATGATGACATTTGTCTGAGCCAAATGGCATAATATTGTTGTGTAAGTGCAATTTTGTGCACTGTAGTGTGCTACTATTGTATAGCTATGATGATATGGAAATAAATTTCATGGGTAGTAAGCTATTTTCTGGGTTTGCAAGTTGTTTTTTCTGCAGTTTTCAAGGCTATTCACATTGGTACTGCAGTTTTCAAGGCTGTTTCTGGGTTTGTGCTTGCAGCCACTGTAATGTTATAGCATTTTGTGTTTTTCTTCTCATATTTAGGCCATGATGATATAAGCGAGACATTTGAAGGCAAGTCACTTATCTTGGCGAGATAAGTTATGAGGGTCAACGGTTCAATCACCATTCGGCAACATAACTTATAGCCAAGTAGTGCACTATGTGCCGGTGCCAGTGAAATATATCTGAGCCAAATAGAATTTCTAACATACCTATTAGTATTGTTTCACATTGAAATATCGATTTTTTTGTATCCTAATAGATTTTCCGATGGGGAGGAAGATAAAGAAAACTATTGGGTGGTATTTGTTGGCTGTAAGCCGGGAATTTATACAAGTTGGGAGAAATTGCAAGTTAATGTATACCCAGGGAACTTGAAGAAACAGTACAACACGTTCGACGAAGCAGAAAGAGCATTGTTACAATTTCATGAGGAAAGATACTGGCTAAATCAAGAGATGCAGTTGGCCCCAACCAAACGTCAATCAAGTGACAGTGCTTCCACATCTGCATTTGCTTTGAAAGATCAACATCAAACAAGTCTAATAACATACTTTATTGGGATATTTTTCTTAGGATTCGTATGTTGTATTTTATTGGCACATGTATTCGATTCGGAATAAACTTGTAAAAAATTTTAATTTCAAGACTTTGACTGGGAAGACTGACAAATAAATAATATGCTTATATTTTGGTGGTAAGATTCAGCTAAAAAATAATGCATGAAAAGATAAATCACTTGTTCGAAAATTCAATTGAAAACATGCTACAACAGTGGCTGATAATGGGTTCAACATAAAGGCAAATCACACATACGAATTTATTATAAGACACGTATGAAAAAAATAAAAAAATAGAAGTCATCAAATGGCAAATCCATTTATTGTCACAACTATATGTTTCTTCGAACCCCTGTCTTCAGCTTCTAGTTTTCCGGACGACCATAAATATGGCCCCATTGGATGAAATAGGGAAATTGCATGTCTCGATAACGTTTTAGTTGTGACTGATCCTACATAAAGTTAGAAAGATCATTTAGATAATTTACTAAATTAGACAAAACTGTATTTACTAAACAGGACTTTATAACATTTTAACTTATTCGGACGAGATCATTCCAAACTTCATCTTCTGCGACCAACCTGTTTTCATTTGCGTTCCACCCAAACCCAGGACGGTCAAGCATAGATGCAAGATACCAATAATCCCTCTTCCATGCTTTCATCTTGGTAGCGATATGATTTTGTTCGATACCAGCTTGGAGAAATGAGGCTTGCATCTGGTTTTGAAGAACTGCAAGTAGCCGGAATGCCACCCACCGCCATCAGCTTCCCAAATTCCTTCATCTAAAAGGTTTGTAACATTTGTTAGTAACATTTGCTCTTCTACCTCGGGCCAAACTCGGCGTGCCGTTAAAAAGGTTGACAAACAAAATTAAAAACTAATTCTTTGAATGAAAATGAAATATGATATGAGAAGAAGAGTAACTTCAACAATTTATAAGAAAAAAGTTGACCAAACTAATTAGTTAGACTTATTTTCACCACATAATATTGTTGTGCATATGACAATTGACCTAACTAGTTTGATGGACACATTTCCAACTACCAACAATGTGTTTTTAAAAAAAAAATTGAATTTCATAAAAAAAATGATATAATATAATAATACTAAATTCGTTAATTTGTTAATAGAAATAAATATTACGGCTTAAATTGTAAAAGAATAATTAAATTTGTAATTATATATAAAACGTAATACATAATTAATGTAGAGACTGCACAAGGGCAAAAGGGTCATTTGACAGCTTCTTACATCATCCACTCTTCCTTATACCTCCTATTAATCCTCCATCCAAACGAAGTACTATCTAATTCCCCTTTTCTAATACCTCATCCAAACAACTTACTATTTAATCCTCTTCCATAAAAATCACATCAATGTAGGTCATCCCTTATTAACTAATACCCTCTACTATCTTATCCCCCTTATTAACTAATACCCCCAATTCTTTCCCCGCATCCAAACGGACCGTAGGTGTGATGGCCACGGGATTTTAAAGTGTATGTAATGCCTTTTCCTTGAGTGACAAAAAGCAAGGGAAAAAAATCGCAATGATCCATGTAGTTAAGTGTTTGTACCAACTTGGTCCCTATAGTTTTAATTGGCTCAATTTACACTCTGTATTTTCCATTTTGTTCCAATTTAGTCCAATTACTAACTATCATTAGCCTTTTAACACCAAATGCGAATGGGCCCATTTTCTGGGGTTAAAACAGTAATTTTTTCATTCTCCTATGTGAGACTACTCAAACTTCAACATCCTTAGTTAGGAATCAGTGCATGAGCCAAGTGTAAGAAAATGAATTGAATGACATGGCACTATTTTTTGTAACCACTTGGGTTGTTAATTTAGGTTTAATGTAACCTAATTGAGTGGTGAGTGATTTGTTATGTCTATGTATTAGGTTATGACTTTGCTAAATTGGGAATTGAGTTTATGTAGTAATATTCTGATTTTTGGACATGGGTTCTTTATCATGTTGTGACTTTTGGACATAGTTCTATATACATTTTCAGGTTGCGTTCTTTTGAATTTAACTTAAATCTGAAAATTGTCCTCATTTGAATTTTTTTCGCATTTTTTAGTTTTACGCCAAACTTTTATGTGTTATTGATTCATCTCGATTAGAGGAATCAGAAAAGTAATTTTTTTGTACTTTTTATCCAAGTATTTTGAAAATAACCACTTTTTAGTGTCAAAATGTCTTCTTCTTCTTCTTTTTTGTGCTAAAAAGTGGTTATTTCTCAAAATACTTAGGTAAAAGTAAAAATAAAATTACTTTTCTGATTACTCTCATTGAAATGAATCAATAACCCACAAAAATTTGACGTAAAATTAACAAATGCGAAAAAAAATTCAAATAAAGACAATTTTCAGATTTAAGTTAAGTTCAAAGTACTATACAAAAAAATAAGGCATCTTAGTATTTATACTAGTGGTTATGTTGCCTTAGGCTAATCATAAAAATGCTGAATTGGAGGGCAACTTTTTTTTGACTATAACCAAATTTTGATCATTACCAAAATTCAAACTTAATACCAGTGATTAACATTAAGAATGGAAGAATGAGTTGTATTTTGGTTTAGAGGTATATTATGGCAAGAGGGGAATGGAAAAATTACTGTTTTAACCCCAGAAAAGAGACTCATTGGCGTTTGGCGTTAAAAAGGCTAACGGCAGTTAGTAATTGAACCAAGTTGAAATAAAATGGAAAGTCCATAGTGTAAATTGAGCCAATAAAAACTACATGGACCAAGTTGACACAAACACTTAACTATAAGGACCATTTCGATTTTTTTTCAAAAACAAAGAGTAAAGGTGCAATTTTACCTCCATGTGGTTTGCCTCTTTGGAACATCACCTCGCGTTTAACAATGGCCAATTCACCTCCTCATGATTTTAGACTGTTTTGCAACTCTAATGCTGTGTTTGGATGAGTTTTTGAAAACTTTTGAAAAAAAATTGTGGTTATGGGTGGAGAGAGATAGAAAGAGAAATAATAATAATAATTAGAGATAGGAATTATTACCACTAGGTACAGAAAATAAAAAGTATTTCCCATTAAGATAAGATAGAATACTTGATTACCATTAGGTCTACTTTTTACAAAATATATTTACCATTAATGGAAAGTCACCCTAGGATTTTAGAGTATCCTAAAACCTTATGGTACTTTAGGATTTTAGGATATCATAGAATTTTAGGGTACCTTAAGGTTTTAGGATGCCCTAGAATTTTACGGTTTATGATACCCTAAGATTTATGTAACAACCCTGATTTTTGGTCAGTAAATTTCGTTAAATATTTGAATTTTATTTGAATTAATTATTTTCTCTTGAGTGGCTATATGATTTCTTGTTGATTTTCGTTGTAGTTAGATTTTGGTCATTGGTTAAACTCTCGACTAGAAACCCTACTTGACCAATTTAGTTAGTTTCCAACCGACTACTTGAAGGAACCGAGCAATCAAACTCACCTAGTTACTAGATGAACCTTTTGAACCTTTTGCTTTTACCCATTGGTCAATAGATGTTAGGGTAATTTTTGTCCATTGGACAATAAGCTTTCCATTATAATATTTGACTAAAAGTACATGTAGTCTTTTCAAAATCTTATTTTAAAGATAAAAAGTACTTGTACTTCTTTTATCCATTGGTTATTAACCGCTAGGGAAATTATTATCCATTGGGTAATAGCCCAAATCTTCCTAACTAAGTACAAGGATCCTATTTTTTATTCAAGGGTTGATTTCCCATGTACTTTTATGCATTAAAATATTGAGGTATATCTAAACCCTAGATTTCTAAAGTACTTTATTGAATAAAATAGTACTTGTACTTTATTATTATTTTAATGGGGAGAATCCTAGCCTTTTTATTTAATTGGGGTACTTGGTACCACACCTATATTTAAATATAGGGCTTTTGTCACATGCTTTTAAGGACAACTTTGATTATTTTAATATAAAAGTTCCATAGTTACTATTGTCCATTGGACAATAAAAGTTAAGGGATTTATTATCCATTGAGTAATAGAGTTATTCTTTCAACTAGTACTAGGGTTTATTAAACTAGTCTTTTTCCTAAATTGCCCATGTGATGTTGTACCTTTATTAAGTATGTACTTTTGACTTAAGATCTAAGTTTTCCTAAATACTCTTATATTATTTTATATTGGGGTTTTGTACCCAATTGGATTAATTTATTAGGAAGTTGAACTACCTAGAGTACATTAGTACATATGTATATATTATATAAGTACTTGGATGATTTAAATATTAACTTAGTACACATGTGCCAATTTATTAGTTTATGGAGAAAATCTTAATCTTTAAAGACTACTTTGATCTTTTGTACAAAAGTACCTATATTTTATTTGTATCCTTGCATTGTAGAATATATATATATATATATATATATGTGTGTGTGTGTGTGTGTGTGTGCGTGTGCTAGTACTTGGAGAGAGAGGGAGAGAGAGAAAGAGAGGAGGAAAGAGAGAAGAAAGAAGAAAGAATGGATTGTACTCACCAAGATCTTCTTCATCCTTCCAATCCTTGGCAAATCTAATCTCCATTGTCCTTTTATGTTTGTTTAAGACCAAATCTTGTACCATTGTCTCCTTCCCTTCCAAAGATCAAATCCAAGGACTAACCTAGCCATGTAAGCCTGCCATTTAGCCTTTGATCTTCCAAGCAACCTTGATTTGTTGGAATAAAAAAAATGAGACTTAGAGAGAGAGAGAGAGAGAGAGGGCCGGCCAAGAGAGAGAGGGAGAGAGAGCTTGCCTATAAATAGAAGCTCACTCCAAGCTTTGAACTCACACCTTCACTTTTTGCTCCAACTTCTCTCTAAAATTTCTTTGTTCTTTCTTTGTTCTTCTTGTTCTTGAGTTTTTCTTGTGTTCTTCAAAAAACTCATCCAAGACCGCCACTAAACCGCCACTCGACCACCCTCTCGATCCAAAAGTAGTAGTAGAAGTAATAGTCAAGGTCAAGTTTCGAGAGAAACCTTTTTCTTTTGAAGCTACCATAAGCATTTCCGTAGAAAGTTACTCCGCTCGATCACCGACGTACTTTCCGTAGCCGCCCTACCGTCAAGAAGAAAGGTAGAACCCCTTGCCCCTCTAACTCTACGTATAGAACCGTATGTTAGAAAGTAGAATGTCTTTACTCTTTATAAACATGTGTCGTTTTGAACTTTCGACAAAAGAGGAAAGAATGGATTCTTGAAAGATAGAAACTTATCGTTTGTTTAGAAGTATTTGTATTTTGATCTTTAAGATGGTTATGAGTATGCATATATGAGTTGCTTGTATTACTTGTGGTGTGATAAAGCATAAGTGATTTCACTCCAAGGGCGTCCGTACATGTGGCGTTGTGCTTCGAGTAAGCATAAGTGATTTTACTCCAAGGGCGTCCGTACATGTGACGTTATGCTATAAGTGGTATTGAGTTGGATGATCTTGTTAGAATGTCTCATGCTTACTTTTGTCCTACCGCGAAGTCTTTGCATGTAAACGAGACACGAGAACCGAGAAAGTAGAAACATGACACCTAGGGTGTGGATAATGATGAGATGTGTTTTGAAACCGCAATGTGGCCGGACTTGGTAGTCCATTGTGTATATGGAAACCCACGATGTGGCCGGACGTGGTAGCCCATCGTGTGGATTGTGAAAACCGCAACGTGGCCGGACTTGGTAGCCCGTTGTGTGTATGAAAACTCGTAATGTGGCCGGACTTGGTAGCCCTTTGCGTGGATTGTGAAAATCACAATGTGGCCGGACTTGGTAGCCCATTGTGAAGATTGCCAATGCGGACGGACGTGGTAGCCTCATTGGTAATATGGCTTGGTTATCCGCGGAGAGGAGCCAATGCAAGTTTTGTGTGCCAATGAGAACCCGGTGCGGCGAAACCATTGTGAGGATACTCGGGAACGCGGAACGGCGGAACCGAGGTTGGGTGTGTTGAAAAATGATTTTGGAAAATGTTGATTTGTATATGAAAATGGAGACACGGTCTACGATGAGTTACGTAGGAGAAACTCAAAAAATCTTGGACACCAACGATAGTTATATAGCGTTTGTGGATGCGTTATTGATATTGTCTTTTGTAGCTGTGTATACACGTATCATGTGGAAATCGATGTCTTATTGTTTGTAAGTTAAGATAGGTGGGTAAGGATTTTTCTATTGAGCTTTCGTAGCTCACGGTGTTGCCTTTTTGGTGACCCTGACATATTATATCGGTGGCGATGCTGGTATAATGTGTCAGACTTTGTAGATGATCAAGGTGAGCAGTACACCTTGGAGGCCTTCGGAGCTGAAGAGCTGGCTCAGATGGAGGAGCAGGCGGAGCTGTAATTAGGAACCTTAGTTCCCTTCCCTTGTGTAATAAAAGTACTCTCATAAGAGTTATGATGTAATAATGAGCCAGACTCACCTTGTTTTTATAATAAAATGTTTTCTTTAACGTACCCAAAATTGGGGGCGTTACAATTTAAGTTTAGGTGCTTTCATAGAGCCCTAGGGTTTAGGTTTAGGCACTTTTATAGGGATTTTAGGATGCATTTTCCTATTATAGGGTTTTAGCAATTTAGGCACTTTCATATGGTACCCTAGAGTTTATGCATTTTCATAGGATACCCTGTGGTTTAGGCACTTTTATAGGGTACCATAGGATTTGGGCACTTTCATAGAATATCCCAGGGTTTAGGTACTTTTAAGGTTTAGGGTTTTAAATACTTTTAGGATTTTAGTGTTTCATTAATTGGAGGTGACCTGATGGGAAATACTTTTTATTTTTTGTACGTAGTGATAAAAAGTCCTTAGAGATAGGGGTAATGAGTGAAGAGTAATAATTGAAAGTAGAGATAATGAGTATTTTTTGAATTGAAATTTTTTTTCCAAAAAGGAAACCGAGCAACGGAGCAAGGCATGAAGTTCTAACTCCACCAAAAGTATAAAATTCCTTTAATGCCGTTGAACATTACTAGCTTTGTGAGGTTTCTCAAATAAGTAACCTACTAAGAACATCTGCAGAAGAATAAGCAAAAGTCAATAATTAAAAGTTATCACATCATCTTTTTGTTATTTATTTAAAGGGTTACTAAGGTTAGCAATATAAAAGTCTACAATGGTACAATCAACATTGAATAACCAAAATTTGTCATACCACTTTGTCAACTTATAAAAATCTAAAAATTGCGATATAGATAACAATTTTTTTAAAATGGTTTTCAAACTAAAAAAACAGGTTATTAAAAAAAACGAAAATAGTTTTTTGAAAACTTTTATTTAAATAAAAACAAATTTCGGGGAAAAAAAATTAAAGAAACAGCTTCGGCGGAAAAAAAATTTTTAATAAAAAAATTGTTTTGAAATAAACTGTTTTTGCCACACACAAAAAAAAACAGTTTTCGCAAAAAGAAAAAATCAAAACAATTTTTGCAAAAAAAATAAAAACTATTTTTAAAAATATTTTTATTAGAAACATGTTGAAAATGAGAGAGAGAAGATTTTTGTGTAATGATGGTGTACTTGATTGAGAAAATACGGGGACAACTAAATTTGGTTATTGGCAAAAGGTTTTTGTTTTGCAACTCTAATGCTGTGTTTGGATGAGTTTTGAGAAATTTTGAAAAAAATTTGGAGTTATGGGTGGAAAGAGATAGAAAGAGAAATAAGAATAATAATTGGAGATATGAATTATTACCACTAGGTATAGAAAATAAAAAGTATTTTCCATTAAGATAAGATAGAATACTTAATTACCATTTGGTCTACTTTTTATAAAATACATTTATCATTAATGGAAGTGCCACCCTAGGACACCATAGGATTTTAGGGTACCCTAAAACCTTATGGTACCTTAGGATTTTAGGATACCATTAGGGTTTAGGATATCCTAAAGTTTGAGTTTAGGTGCTTTCATAGAGCCATAGGGTTTGGGTTTTGGTACTTTTATAGGGATTTTAGGGTGCATTTTTCTATTATAGAGTTTTAGTGATTTTAGCACTTTTATATGGTATCCTAGATTAAGCATTTTCATAGAATATCCTATGGTTTGGGCACTTTTATAGGGTACCATAGGATTTGGGCACTTCCATATGATATCCTAAGATTTAGGTACTTTTAAGGTTTAGGGTTTTAAGTAGTTTTAGGATTTTGGTGTTTCATTAATTGGAAGTGACCTGATGGGAAATATTTTTTATTTTCTGTACGTAGTAATAAAAAGCCCTTGGAGATAGGGGTAATAAGTGAAGAGTAATAATTGAAAGTAGAGGTAATAAATATTTTTTGAATTAAATTTTTTTTTCCAAAAAGGAAACCGAGCAACGAAGCAAGACATAAAGTTCTAACTCCACGAAAAGTATCAAATTCCTTTAATGCCCTTGAACATTACTAGCTTTGTGAGGTTTCTCAAATAAGTAACCTATTAAGAACATCTACAGTGGAATAAGCAAAAGTTAATAATCAAAAGTTGTCACATCATTTTTTTGTTATTCATTTAAAGAGTTGCTAAGGTTAGTAATATAAAAGTCTACAATGGTACAATCAACATTGAATAACCAAAACTTGTCACATCACTTTGTCAGCTTATAAAAATCTAAAAATTGTGTCATAGAAAACAACTTTTTTAAAATAGTTTTCAAACGAATATAAACAGGTTATTTAGAAAAAGAGAAAATAGTTTTTTGAAAACTTTGATTTAAAAAAAAACAGTTTTCGGGAAAAAAAAATTAAAGAAACAGTTTTGGGGAAAAAAATAAAAAAATTGTTTTGAAATAAACTGTTTTTGCCACATACAAAAAAAAATAGTTTTTGCAAAAAAATAAAAATTGTTTTTTAAAATATTTTTATTAGAAACATGTTGAAAATGAGAGAGAGAAGGTTTTTGTGTAATGATGATGTACTTGATTGAGGAAATATGGGGACAACTAAATTTGGTTATTGGCAAAAAGTTGCTAGTTTTGACTATCCAATGACCAAAATTTGATGAGTTGCTAAGAGATTAAGTTTGATTATTCCAATATAACATTAACAACTTTTTGGTTTTGATTATATCATTGTGGATGCTTTAACCCCTCAAAAAGCTATATATCAAACACACGTGCACACATGAAATATGAATTACTAATGTTTCCTAATTTTTAGTTCAATTTTTCTTAGATCCAATTGAATTAAGTTGTTAGATCAATTTTAATCGAAAAATTCACCTGTTCATTATTTTGTAAATATAGTAACTTTCAGTACACCATTCACAAAAAATTTAGTACTCCCTCTGTCCCAAAATAAATGTTCGGTCCACAAAACGAGAACTTAAAAATACTACGAATTTTCCAAGAAAAATTCAAACTTTTTTCAACAATTTACTAGATATCCATGAGTTCTTTTAATTTATGAAAAAAATTAAAAAAACAATTCTTGTAGAAAATTTTAAGTTCTTGTTTTGCGGACCAAGCATTTATTTTGAGACGGAGGTAGTACAATTTTTCAGATACACGTATTTTGATTTGAAATGTGTTCATATAAAACAATTTCGACCAAAAAATCTTCTCTTTTTTTCCCAGTATTTCTTTCAACTTTTCTAGAAATGGCATTTCAAAGTAAAACTCAAAATGTTTTGCTCATCATAGAAAACTATAAGTCCTACGCAATTAGAACCTAAGTTCGACAATGAAGAGCAAATTCACACCACACAGCTAATATACACTAATTAATTTTGCTCCGATTGTCCCTCCAACTCTGAGATTCCCAACATAAGATTTTTTTTTTTCAATCAATAGAAAAAATTATTTTATATCAAATATGAAGTACAGAGTACAAATTCAAACTTCAATTGTGAGAGTCATGAGACAACTAAGCCCGACAACTCAACTAATTAAAGAAATAAGCTCATTATAAGGTAGAGACTAAAATTCTTGACCTCCTAATGAGATGCAAGAATCCTGACCAACTAAGTCAACCCCAATTGGTCCTAGATTGACTCCTTTCAAAATGAAAACAATCATATAAAAAATATCTTCACTTGCAAATAGACATAAGGGTAAATTCTAGATACACCCCCTATACTTAGATCATTTTTCAACTACACCCCATCTATTTCATTTTTAATCACTCGCACCCTTTGTACTTAAGACTAGTTTGGAACTGTTAGTATTTCCGTCCAAAGTAACGAAAAGACTGAAATATACCCATTTGTATTTCCTTTCTTTGAAAAATCATAACTTATTTATATAAGGTCCAAAAATACTCAAACTAACGCCCAAACTTGCGTAACATCCATGTGTATCTATTGTAAAAATTGAAAGATTGGTTATCAACCAAATATTGTCCAAATTTCAAAAGAACAAGTTGTTCTACAGAAAAATAGGGCAGCCAATCATGTCTTCGTAGAAAATCCATAACTAATTCATTCCAACTCCAAAAATATTGAAACCAACTCTCAAAGTTTCATAACGTAAAGTATTATTTTCAGTAAAAATATCAGATTCATAACTTAATAGGATAGTTTCCAGAAATAAAAAGAAGATGGCTCTGCCCAGATTTCGAAACATGTGTATCAGTTCATATTCCGAAAATCATAACTAATTCTGTGTTGATTGGTTTTGCATGTTCTCGGTATCAAAAAAATTTTCTTTAAACTTACTTTAAAAGTTATGAAGACATCAAAAATTGAACCATAGCAGAAGATTTCTCAAAATACGAATTTGTGATGGTCCAGAAAGCTGTCAAGAAAGTTTAAGAAGTTACCGACAAGAAAATAAGTTTTCCGACGAGAGAATGGTGATGGGAGGTGGTGACTCATGGTGGAACTGAGGTGTGTGTGTGGGGGGGGGGGGGGGGGGGGGGGGGGGGGGGGTGGAAGAACACCATCCTCCTCCTCTTTCTTCAAATTTCGTAGCTTCCTCCCTCAAAAATTAAAATACATGTTTGACTAGTTTTTACCAAGATGATAAAAAAAAATGTTATAACCAAATATATTTACACATGCATGAGTATAATTCTAGGTGTCAAATTGGCCATGCCATGTGTCTATAAGTGTGACATGTGTACTTGCATGCGCAAGTGGTCCCAGACGCCCGAGCACACGCGTAGCCGAGAAGCTGTCCAGATTTCGGTCTCAGAAAAATATGAAATTTACAGAGTACACTAAATAAATTATTCTTAGAATAACCCCACTCTCTTAATTTCAAGAAAAAATCCAAAACACATAGATATGAAATGTCTGGCCAATTGACTTGTAAAATATGTTCGTGATTCCGTCCGCGGCCAATAATTAATGGTAGTGATGAATTATCATTGTAAATGGGTTTTGAGATCAATTTGGTCTTAAAGAAGATGTTTTAGATGGGAAAATTCCCGCCAACAAACCATTACCTGCTTTTCCGTTATTTTGGACGGAAATACTAACAGTTCCAAACTAGTCTTAAGTACAAGGGGCGAGTGATTAAAAATGAAGTAGAGGGGATGTAGTTGAAAAATGACTTAAGTACAGGGGGTGTATCTGGAATTTACCCTAGACATAATCAGAGCATCTCCAATCCATACAAAATAGAGGATGGATGTAACACATTGAGGGGAGATTTTGTAATTTATTCCACTTTTTCTTCACTTTTTGTACTTTTTTGGGAGAATTTTTGAGGGACCCACCGTCCTTTTTAGAGTTTGGAGGAAATTTGTACTCCAAATTTACTTTTGGTCCTCCATTTTTAGAGGACCAAATTTACTTTTGGAGGACCAAACTCTAAAAAGGACGGTGGGTCCCTCAAGGATTCTTCCAAAAAGTAGAAAAAGTAAAGAAAAAGTGGAATAAATTACAAAATCTCCCCTCAATGTGTTACATCCATCCTCTATTTTGTATGGATTGGAGATGCTCTCAGAGATCGGGATTTGGATTATGCAACAGTTGTGTCAAATTTTCCCATGTTCATTGAAACTTGCCCCAATTCGATTTCTCCTAATCGATAACAATTCCATCGTCCTCCGTCAATTCCTCTGAGCTTTGCCGCTACCAACATCACTGGCGTCAAATATATTTGCCGTAGCAGGATCTTCGTCTCTCCCATCAAGTTCCGCAATGAGATCTCATGGAAGTTTGCTATAAAAAGAGATGCGACAACACAAGGGTGGAGTTAGGGCCGAGTTGCCCTCTAGGCAAGTGAGGCATGGACTTTAAAACCCACATTTAGGAAGGCCCAAAAATTTGGGAAAACATTTTTTATCAAAAAGATTCCACCGTCAATGATATTTGATAAAAAAAAATATTTTTTATCAAATATCATGGATGAATTGATTTTCGTACTTTTTTTTTATCCATATTTCATTTTTGTTTTTTAGCAAAAAAAATACATATACTTTTAACACTTAGGCTCCGTTTGTTTGGGCGTAAAATATTTTACTTATTTTTTGGTGTTTGGTTGTGTAAAAAATGAGAAAAATATTTTACATGTAAACATTTTCCATTAATTGGATGAAAATGACTTGCCCTTAAATCTTCCGTAAGTTATTTTTCGAAACGAACCCGCTGCCTTCTACTGCAATTCTCACTGCTCAGTTTTCTCAATCGTCAACCCTGACTCACGTTCAATTTCAATATTTCTATATCTCTCCACCGTTTTAGCCTCCTCTCTCTCTACACTATATGTTGAATTCTGAAAATATTTTCAAATTTCAACCAAACACTGAAAAATAAAAGTTTGAAATTTTATTTTCTGAAAAAATATTTTACATGAAAAATATTTTATATTGTAAAACATTTTACATCGAAACAAACTGAGCCTTAAAAATAAAAAGGAGAATGTGAATATCAAAAAATGAGCATGAATATCCCTTTGAAATTTAACCATTACAAGTAACTAGACTAATAGGGGGGTTAAGTGGAAAACGCTAGTAGTTAAAGGGCGAATTAATGTAAAATTCATCCCCAACGAAGCCGCCCTGTCACTTCCAATTTTTATTTCTCGTACCGTAACCGTGTCAGAAAGTTAGGGTTTCTACTGGTTATACTATTCAATTGCAGATTGCCAAAGAATTCTCACTTCGTTGTTGTACTTTGATCAAAGGTGAGATTTCGACGGTCACTGTTCCGCGTTTGTTTTTAGTTATAAACCGTAATTTGTTGGAATTCGTAAACTGGCCTTTTAAATTACGATTATTCTAAGAATACATCCAAACACACATCCTTATGCACATCCACACACAAGTGTGTGGGCCCACAAACTCTAGACACTCGTGTAGGTGTGTATATGAGTGTATGTTTGGGTGTGAAGATAATTACTCTTTAAATCAGGGTGTGAAGATAATTACTCTTTAAATCAGCCCGACCTGACCTAGGCCTTTTCTTTCTTGCTTCTCCTTTTTCTTTTTTTTTATTATAATAATTAAATTCATACAATTTAGTTTCTAGAGCAGAAAAGCTATGTGCACAGCAGCTTATACACAGCAGCTGTGCACAGATGCCATTTTCTCCCGGCTCGGATCGCACAAAGATGATCGGAGCTAGTGATTTTGGGTGTTTTGTTAACGCCTCTAACGATATCGAACGAAGCTCATTTTTTACAGAGACCTTAAACGGCATATTTAGAACAAAATGAGCGGCTTCGATCATCTTTGTGCGACCCGAGCCGGGAGAAAATGACATCTGTGCACAGCTGCTGTGTATAAGCTGCTGTGCACATAGCACTGCTCTTTCTAGAGTTTTTTTTTTTGAAGAGCTCTTTCTAGAGTTCAGCTTTCTGTTTTCTTGATTTTTTTTTTTTTGGTTATTGTTGCATACACATACCGAGGTTAACAAGTGAAATTCGCTTCAGCATTGCTACAGAGGGAAAAAATTAGACTTTGTTTGGTTTAGGTTTCGAGGGAGGTTTTTTGGGTAATAAGTGAAGGAAGCTAGATAGAGATATGAAAGTAATAATTGAAGAGAAAACTTATTGGGATCGTCTTGGGAAAGGGGGTGGTTTTGGAAAACCAAAGCGAACAAAGTCGGCATTTTTTGTGCCCTTAGTTTCATGCCAATGGAAGGGGGATCGGAAGAAGGTAAAAGAAAGAAAGGCTAGCAATTTGAATTTGAGTCCTGATTTAATGGGCCATTTTGTCGACAATAAGTCTGTTGACACAGATAATATGCACATTGATTGTGCACAGATTTTTGTGTGGGGCCCATTATGTATCCCATACAAAAAATTCGAGCCGTTGCTCATAAAATGTAAAACAGGTTTTCAAGGGCTCCTGCGAAAAATCAACTCAATCCAATACCTATAGGTGTTCAATTTAATCATCCTACTTTTCATTATCCTGACATTCGAATGAAAAGTTAAATAATTGGATCAAGCACCTAGGTATCGGATTGAGCTGATTCTTGGCGTGACATTTAATGAACGGCTCAGATTATTTGCGTGGGACCGATAGTGGGCCCCACACAAATCTGTGCGCGATCTGTGTACATATCATCTGTGTGAATAGCACAGTTTGTTTTGTCAATTGATCGGAGGGAGGTTGCTGAACCTATTTTGTTGTAAACTGGGTATTATCCGAGGTTTTGATCATCTAGATTGCATAATGTTTTAGGGATAGAAAAAGTGAATACGAATGACCCTGTGTGCAAGGGAGTCAGAATTTTGTTACTAAGCTGGATCAAAAATCTTAGGCACAGTCATATGCTTTATATATTTTTCTATGGTGTAATCCGAGAAAATGGTTGTTCTAAGATAGCGAACGGGAATAGGATCTCTAACCTTCATTGATAAAGTTGATATTTTGTTCGAGGTCTTTTCCAGTTTTGAAAAATGCATGATAATCACATTTGGAATGCTACTAAATGTATCTTTCTGATATGTAAAAACAACTTATCATCCATCTATTGATCGTAGGGTTGTAAAAATAATCGCTCAACTGAATGACCATCCAAACTAGACCGAATCTGTCAATTTTGATCGATTTTTTAGTTAGTTTCTGTTTGTTTGGTTGTGAAGTACTAGATAAATCGTTTTTCGGTTCAGCTCCGGTTTATAAGATTTCTTCACTTAAGGGTCCAGTTCTTTTACGTTAGTTTCTTTGCATCCACAACTTTGTTATTTCTTACTCTCTTTCTCATACCCTCTTCTGGATGTGAAACATTCTCTCTATCTTGTCTTCATCCTCCTGAACACTACCTAACACTCTTTGATCCTTCTGTAGTGTTAATATTTGTTGTTACCCCTTTCAGCATTGCAATTGGACCTAGAGTTTCTTTCCCGGGGGTATAAATGAGAATTTTTGCTACTGTATTGGTACCCAACCTTGAGGCTCAATTCATCACACCAAAAACTGAACCGAACTGTGGTTTTGGTTTGGTTGATTGGCACCGGGTCAGTTTCGATCCATAACTACAAACCCATATGATTGGCTCGGTGCGAAGTTATCTTGAAGGCTGAGCTAACCGAACTGCATGTATCGGTAATTGATCCTCGTTAGGATTGCAAAGCTCGTCCTTCACAATTTTTAGAGCAACTGAATGGACTGCATTGGGGAATTTGAGTACTTGGGGTAGGACAACGACTTTGGCATGGTCCAATTTGTAAAATAACTCAGCCCCGGCCTTGAGGGGAAGCGGGATTTTGGCCGAAGAAGGGGCCCATTTGAGTTCGAAGTTGTGTATATATATTAAAAACCTAATTCTATTCACTGATTTAGCTAGTGTTTTGGCGGCGAAAGATTCACCAGTACAGGGCCTAGCACGTGGGTTCAAGTCTCGTGTCATTGAATGATGCGGTCCTCTCTCATTGTTTTTTGGTTCTTTCCATGGGATCCGGTGGCGATTAAGATTAAGAAGTAAAACTTTTAAGTCTTGTTTTCTTAAGCCTCAATTATTTAATTGACGAATGTCGGATGGAGTTAAAATGAACAAGGCTGATGAGGTAAATCTATGTTACTGCTTAGTGTTCATATGAAGTGGAAATGGGTTCAAATCTTGTTTTTTCGTGCCAAGGGAGAAGCTTACTCCACATTGATTGCGGCCTGCAGTTTGCATCTTTTTGTGAAATCATTGATGTAGGACCAGGGGTGGACACAAGGGGGTGCTTGGGCCCCTACACAACTCCAATTATTCTCTTTATTGTACTAGTTTTTCAGGTTAATGTGGAAAAATTCCATGAGATTGGACCCTCCAAGTCCCTTGGATGAAAAAAAAAATGGTCATAAGATGTGTGGAAAAACTCCCTAAAATTCTCAAGTATAAGAACCATTTTTTGGTCGTGTGTGGAAAATCAAATGACGGTTACATATGTACCAAAAATCCAGACCTACCAAATAGCAATATATACTTACTGATTATAGTTTTTGTTATCAGCATAGAAATACATATGGTTTAGGACCCCACTAGGTACAATTCCAGTGTCCGCCCATGTAGGACCCTCATTAGCTGTTGTTAATATTAGGTGGTTTGGTGATAGAAAATTTGTACCAGTTTGGTGATAGAAAATTTGTACCAAGACATAGGTATCTACCTGCTAATTACCATTTGCGCTTATGAGGTGAATCATCAAACCATATTATTTTTTTAATGTGTGTTACAGAGCCATGTACTATCTTTTGCTGTTCCCTGAGTATAGTATGGTTGTTTGCATGTATTTGATGACTAGGATCCTTGTATGAATTGTTGTGATGAGACCTGAGGGATACATTTTTGAAGTACTCAGGCATCTGGATTTGTAAACGGTCCTTTAGTTATTGATGTAGTCTTTGTAGAGATGAATTTAAGAGGTATGGACTATGGAATAAGAAACCCCAGGAGATGGATCAACAGTATGGATACATTGTAGTTTTAGTGAATGAATGGTATCCTGTTCAACATTTTTCTTACGAGATTAAGATTACAATTTAAAATGGATATGTTTCCTTGCTGGTACATTACCTATTGGGATTTTGAAATGCAGATGCATAAACCTCTAAAGTAATTCATAGTTATAATGCGCAGTTAACCACCATGCGGCTAAACCTTTGGTAGATTGTATTTGATTTGCTCATTTATTTATAGGTGGAGTAGATGGTTGACTTTTTCTTATGCTGCCATTTTTATTTAGCTATTTATACTTGCCAGTTGTCACATACTCAGATGATACATTGATAGACTCGTGCGAAGAACAGGACTTGAACTATGGGGAAGAGGAAGTCAAAAGCAAAGCCACCACCAAAAAAGCGGATGGACAAGCTTGACACTGTTTTCAGTTGTCCATTCTGCAACCATGGCAGTAGTGTTGAATGCCGCATGTGAGGATTTCTTGAAACTTTGATTTCTAGTCACTGGGCATTTTTGTGTGGTTTTTTCAAAGGGGACCAAAAAAAACAATAAAACCATTTTTTTTACTTTCTACATTTCCTCTCCTTTTGATAAATGCTTGAATTATTTGCAAATAACCATAAACAAGACTTATCTGGTTATAAGAGACTGACGCTAGGAGCATCACTTAGATATCATTGGTTACATAACATAAGGTGACTAGTAACTGAGGAGCCCTAATTTAGGTCTGACAACCCAATGAATAAATGAGGGCCCTAAATGCATAAGATCGGGGAAGGTCATGGATAATAATAATATGATCCGAGGGAGTCAAGTCATTTCGGTGGGTGCCAATCTTTTTGCTCACAAGGGCACTTGTCTTTATCCAGTGATATGAAGAACTCAATTGGCGAGGCCATATGCAGGATTTGCCAGGAGAGCTTCAGTACTACTGTAACAGGTATGTTTCAAACATACAATCCAGGCTATAGCAGTTGTGAGTATTCGTTATCTTATAAATCCGTCGAAAAAATATGTCCATGACCCCAGATACAGCAGAAACGTGGGGAGCTTCATTGTAGCCATTTGGTAGCTAGGGTTGCTTCTCAATGAAATAGATGACCTTTCTGACTATTTCCCTCTCTTTTTTTCTGTGTTTGTGTTGTTTGCAGCTTTAACTGAGCCAATAGACATGTAAGTGCAGTGCAATTACTTGTTCACTCTAATAATGACTCTCTCTCTCTCTCTCTCTCTCTCTCTCTCTCTCTCTCTCTCTCTCTCATATCTAGAAGTTGGAAATGTGCAGATATAGTGAATGGATTGATGAATGTGAACTAGTCAACAACGTGGATGATGATGGTGCTGAATAGCAGACTTGATGATGCTGAGAGTGGTTCAAGTTTTCCTTCAAATCCTGAATTTTACTTTTAACCTGCTTATTGGTGAGAGTAATGGGAGTAATTATGAATTATTAGCTGATATAGTAGTTATGTCGGCCGGTCGATTGAAGCTACTACGATTTTGAGGCTAGCAATCAAACTTAGTAAAATATTTGCACTTCAAAACCCCTCGCGAAAGAGACTTTCCAATTTCACTGCTTATTGCTTTTGGAAATTTTTTGTATTGAAGTTAATACTTAATAGTAGTATCTTTATGTTGTACATGATACACACCTTTGCGGGTTTATAAATTACCTTCTTCCAGTGACCTTGTGATGCCTTCGGGAGTCCGTTGCCATTTTAGGAAGTACTTTTCTGTTTAACTTTTTGCATGGTCTTCTGCCTTTTGGTAGATTGGTATTTAATTGAAGCAGTCGTGTGCTCAAAGGAGAGCAGAAGGTTGAATTTGTTTATGAGGTTGAGTTCCAGCCATAGATTTTACTGATGGGTCTGGGCTTAGGTTTCGTTAGTTGTTCTGGTCCATTTTTCGTATGGTTTTTCTTTGTTCATTTCTAGTTTTGAGTTACTTAAAAGCCTCAGATTGTTCATGTACTCAAATGGAATGGGAAGAGGGATGACCATTATCTGTCAAATGGGTGTTTGCTTTGTAAATTCTTTCTTCGTAGTTCCTATTACTCATCATAAGATAAGGGTGTGTGGTTAATCCATTTCTCTTTCTCGTTTTCCATCACTCAGTTGGGATTCAATTCCAACCATAAATTCTCACTTCCTTAAAATTCCAAAGAAATTGCTTCTCTGTGGCTAGAAGCGAAGTTAAAATTTACTTAGGAATCCTTATGAGGCATGGATGGCAATCTCCACCCCACCCGAAGCTTATAGATATCTGAACTAACCCGTTCCAATTGGGACAGATTTAAAACACGATTTAAAACTGCAGATTTGGCTTTGATTTTTAACTGGAAAACAACGGCAAATTTTGATTCGAGGTTGATTTTATACAATATTTGCACATAGAGCATCTCCAATCTTCGCCCAAAATTCTACCCAAACTTGCCCCACTCCAATGGCAAAATGATGTGTTAACCCAAATCTATTACTCCTATTTTTTATGTTCCCAAGTTCATCTCTCTCTCTTGCCTCTACTCCAATGACTCCAATAGCTCTCTGGCGATGACTCCAACGAAGCAATGGTCAGGAAGGTGGGTAAAGGTGGTCGTCAGAGCAATGGTTCTATGGCTGCAATGCTAGAAATGGCAGAACAGTAAATACTGAATGAAGTTAGTAGAGCCGTTGGAAGAATGGGGAGTGGTTTGAGTTGTCCCAGATTTGGGAAAACAAATGGCTAAAATCCAAAATGGGGAGGGACTTGAGTAAAGGGATTGGTTTGTAAAGTTTTGCCCAAATTTTGCCCATATCCAAACCAATCCCTGTCGGACACACGGCTACAATCTAGGCGGAGAGAATTATATCGGGTTTGGTTATGGTTCAAAATTTTCGCATTTTGGCTCGGTTTTGTTCAAAACTCGGGCCAAACCGTCCCATTGCCCTCCATATTATGAGGATTCAAGAATTAATCTAGTTAATCATAATGAAGCTTTAGACCAAGAATTCTCAAATCCTTTTTGGCCCCAAAACTAACGCCCCAAATGCTAAGAGACTGTTGCCCAACGACATTAGGAGTGCACTTCGTGTTACGAGTAAAGAGCTCAAGAGTCCAACTCCTCTAAAGTGATAATCCAACTATTCTAACAATACTAAAAGGATAATCCAAACCAACCTTTCAAAAATTTGGAAGAGCTTTCTGATCACGAGAAGTTACACTTGCATTGTGATTCAGAATATTTGTTACATAAGTGGCCATTGATAGAGTGTAGTAGCAACTAAAAGGATAATCCATCCGGATACATTTGAATCTAAAGCAGAATACAGATCCATCCTGCCCAGGGAGACACTCAAGATCAAATATTAAGTGCAGCGGTATAATATACAGTCACTGGAAACTCACAAATACTCCCACAAACCCGACTACGCATATCCCAAGGATAATAAGAAAAGCATTCTATATATCCAGCGACAACCAGTTACAACTTTCTGCAAATACTTGTCAAGAAATTCGACCTTCGGTAGGTATAATTAGATGAAACTCTTAGAACCTAAATAAAGGTTTGGCAGACATCACAATTGTCCACCTGCCAATCCATTTCTGCCAAGTGCCGACCCATGGTATATTTTCCAGTATAAGTACACCGCAACTAGTTAATAAAATGACATAAGAGCAGCCAAATTTATCATTCTGGGAACCATCTTCCACCAGTTAGAATATGCTCCAAAAGCCAAAATGTTGCAGACCTCCAGCTCCATATGGCATTCAACTATGCACAAGATCCTCGAGATAAAAACGAGGTTCAATTGCTGAAAGACTGAAGGCTGGATGTTATAGAGTTAAACAAAACTACTACCCGGTGAAACAATTAGGTCGATGTATACTACTAGACCGACCAAAAAGCCACTTATTCCTTGAGCAAACAAGTTTCTTCAAACTACGTCAAATAGTAGCCACCATTCAAGTTGTCAACAAGGTAATCATAGGGCCCACCGGTTCCATAGTCAAACCCTTCATTTGTAGGAGTCATTAATTTTGGAGCAGAATAAATATTACCGGCACTATCCTTCAGAGTAGTAGCCTTGGTCCTACCCTTCACAGATCGCTTGTTATCCGAAGGAAACTCGGCAGTGAGCCTTCCCAGTTGCTTCTGCAAATCAGCAACTGAGTCATTTGTTAATTTCACTTTTGTGCTCTTCTTCCCATCAACCATCTTAAATTCCAACCTATACAATGCACAAGCATCACACTTGTTGATCTCGTATTCATACAAGTGCCACTCAAAATCTTTCCTTGGTTGTGGATCCATATAATATGATCTTTTCAGCCCTCCAAATTCATTCATCACTTGCTTCCTCGACTCATGCCAACCGCGTCCATTATAGTCTGGCAGTGATCGTTGCTTTCGATTCCCACTCTCAAATGCCCTTCGAGGCTTATCAAAAAAGAGCCACTCCCTGATTGTTTCGCCTTCAAGAACTGTAAGATCAAAAAGCTCTGCAATAGCAAATTGGAGAAAAAAGAACATAAGAATTATACATTGTCCACAAATTTTAGATGTACTTTAGGCTCCATTTGTTTTGACGTAAGATAATTTCCTCTAAAACATTTTACCCAGTTTCCATTGTTTTCGTTGGACAAAAGGACATAAAATATATCGGAAGTAACACATTTTCCACTGTATGGCCAAAATCGAATTTGTTTCCAGTTACCCAGTTACCCGTAAGATTCTTGACTCCAAAGTAAAGTTTCAATGGGTAGGTACAGAAGTTCATGTTACAATTATTCAACTATTGCATTCCTCTTTAAGTTTCTCCACTTGAAAAGTACATAAAGGTAATCATAAATTGCATGTATGTCATTTGAAATATTGTGTTTGCAATTATTTCTCCGATTATCGGTTTCAGAATTTTGTTTGTAATGGAAAACACTACTTAATCTAACACTGCAAAACAGAAGGAATATCTTTCACAAACTAGTTTTCCATCGAGAATATTAAACATTGTAAAATATCTTGCATCAAAACAAATGGAGCCTTAGGGGACAAACACTTACCAGGAGCATTCCACGGAGACTTCGTAGTTGCAGCACCCTCGCATTCGGGGATACCAACATCCTTTCCCAGTGCTCTTGCACTAAGAGCAGCAAAAAGCAGAGCATCCTTTAGGCCAATGCCCCCAGGTCGCAGAACTGGAGACATACCAGGAGGCCCTTCATTCAGTGCAAGTGCTGCATGAAAGCTACTGCAATAGTCTTGACACCAATCCAATGCTTGAGCAGGCCTGGGACAATCCCAAAGTGCACATTTTGGCCCCAAGAACGCAGAAGGTGGAGGGCAAATATTTGGCAAAATGCCAGAAATCTGATGCATAGCATCCTCTCCATACAGAGCCCCAGTACCATCTAAACCAGGGTAGAAGTTTCGATCATCTTGATGTAGATCATATGCATGATAGTCCAACTGAGAGGGAAAACCTGAGCTATTGACTCCCATGTTTTGAACTACCGAAGGGGAGCCTTTGCATTGATCAACCAATTGGAAGTCGTGCTGATGTGGCCGCTGATTCACACCAAAGCCCTGCATCATGCACATATTTTCAGTAAAAGTAAACCACAAATAGCTCTTGGAGAATTGCCAAGCAGGGAAAATTCTCATTAAACCAAAGATGAATACAAGAAAAAAGAAGAAGGAATTAAAGGTCAGTCTACATTCAATGAATAGGAGGACAAATAGGATAATAGATGTCTAAAATGCACAGAGCAAGACGTGGCTATGGAATAAGAGACTAGAGTTTCAGAAGACTTGTGAAAGAGATCCACTTGGATGGAACTTCATACAAGGAAACTTAGTGGGTAGAGTAATAAGATTTAATTGGAAAAATGAAAAAAAAAAAGGGAAAAAAAAAAGGGCAGAGAAATTCGCAAAAGCAACAGTAAACTTGCAGTGAGTATAGCCAAAAGCAGATGAAAGGGAGAATGAGGCATACAAATTTATTAAGGTGGGGAGTTAAAGAACATGGGGCCTTAATTAAACAAGGCGTGCGTGATTAGAGCAACAAACAGAAAGGAATCTTAGAGTAATGAGGCTAACATAGAATTGATAGGTTCGAAAACTTCCAACTAATGAAACAGAAACCAATGAGATGATACAAGATTTAAGGTCAAAACCGGTATGCACTTCATAACACCAATTAAAAGGTGTATAACAAAACATGGACAGTAGAAGGTAGTTAAAGAGGACAATGCTTGATGAATGAGCTAATTAGCAGCCGTTTTTTTCTTGGAGGGCAAGAATCGTAAGATGCTTGTGGCTGGCAAAGGATTCCGTGGTGGAAGAGAAAGGGAAGAATGGCAACAAAATAAGTTGCAGTAAACAAGTACAACAAGATAAAGCAGAAAAACATCAAGTTTCATATGGCTAAATCAACTCAAGCACAGCAGCTCCAGCATGGAAAATGCTCACAATTCTACTGCTTATATCTTTTCTGGTGCTTCCGGCCTTTTTTGCTTAGCCGGTCAACAGAAATGCCAAACCTTACATTAATAACAACAAAGGTGAGTTTCAAAGTAGAAATAACTCCATCCTATCAAACCATATTAGAGAGTAATTAACAACACAAATCAGAGATAGAACCACCACCAAAACTACATAGTAGAGGACAGCAGATGAAAAATTACTGGAGAATTCACATAGATAGAGGACAGCAGGTGCCCAACATTGGATAACTGACAGTGGCGGAACATAGGAACTTAGAAAACCACCTATACCAGTTATTTGTTTTTGAAGAAACATAACACATGCTAAACATGCTACTAGGTTTGATGAAGCAGAAAATGGATTGATAACACGCGGAAGAGCTGTGAGAACAGCTAGAAAGTTCAGAAACAAAGTCAGTATACAGAATAGAGACAGCAACAGAAACAAAGTTAGTATCCAGACCGTATCACACTGTACATGAGTACTCCAATTTAGATTTAGTCAATAAAACTGGCACTACAAGTAAAAAGACAGATATGTCTCCAATAATTTTGAAGGAAGTAGCACTCTATGGGCAGGGGCAGAGCTAAAACTTTCAGACAGTTTGCCATTTACAAGTCAAAAAATAAACATTTATCAATATTCACAAATAGAAAAATCACAACTGCCCTAACAAGGAAATGCTAACGACTACCCATAGGACAGTGTTTAATGAGCCAAAAGTGCCTAGTTATCTGTAAAAAGTGCATATACCTGTGTGAACGCGCATGGATGTCCACAGAACGTGTGCTTTGAAATTCTAACTTCTTTTGTATGTACTGTGTACATTATCGATGCCTATTCAGTACTGGGAGGTGTTCAGCAAAATTACAGTGTAAGGAGGCAAAGTCTATAAGTTTACTGTGAGTGCTTAATGCTTTGATCATCATCACAGTTGCGAGGTACAATTGACAAAATTAAACCTCAATTTGGCAATGGAGAAATTGAAAGACAATGGGGTCTAGTGAACCCACTTGACACAATGTCCCTCCACCTATATATGATACTATGATTAATTGAATATAGGAGTAACTGGTATCATTAAATGCATGTTCCCAAAAATAGAATAACAAAGCCACAATTGTATACCTGCTGGAAGCCAGTACGGTCGCTAACTTTTTGAGCATCGGGCTCAGGCTTCGGGGCAGCTAATGCACTGGTAGCATCATCTTCTTCCTCACACAGGTGCAGCAGCCTATAAATATCTGATGAAAAAGTCCCTAAACTCCCACCCTGCAAAATCACTCATTCACAACCCAAATTACAACCACATAATTCACATTAGATAAACACAACCATATATATTACTATATTGGTGACCGATGAAAAAGACCCCAAGCACCCACCATGCAAAATCAATCATTCACAACCCCAATTATAAATACACATACTGACATGCCCAAAAGTTTTCAAAACCATATTCTTGTAGCAGTAATCTTAATACTAATTGTTTCAATTCTACACGTTTGCCAGCCCAGATCTGTTTCTAGAAGTATGACATCTGCCACCACCACTTCCACAAATGCGACCTCACATATTTTCCTCCCCAACGTTCGGAGCCTTCTGTACCCATCTATAAACCATTCAAAAATGTTGTCATACGAGTATAAGTGCTGGTACTGCTCCGGTACCAGCGATACGACAAAATACAAACTGCTTACGCCAAAGATATTGCGAGTACATTTGATATTCCAGTACGCCTTGGGTATAGCCACGGGCACGTCTCTGTTGTATGCCTATAATTCTTCATATTTTTGTGTGGTGCACTGCAACGTTTATATTAAGAAGTGCTTTTCCTTCCTTCCAATTCTAAGGTCTAAGCTTTTCTATTTACTCTTCTTATACATATTATAGGAAGAGAACTAATTTAGAGTACCAAAAAAAAAGTTCGTGAAGTTGAACTCCAATTGGACATACACGAAAGAAGAAGATCATGCCTGCCTTTGGAGCTACTTTATCAAATTGAAGAATGAAAGAGGAGGAACTACCGAAAAATGAAGCAACGGAACTATCGAATTTATGAAGATCAGCCCATACCGAAGAGGGTACATGAACGCTAAAAGTTTCGCATTAACTAGATCAAGATGAAGTATTATTGAATTGTTTGAATTTACTGCTAATTTTTCTTTTGCCTTATGTTTTGTTATCTTTATACATATATGCATAAAGTTCATATTAAGACTTGTATATGAATTACAAACCTAGCCCAGTCGCTCCCATAAACTATTTCTCTAGGTTTTGTTGTATCCCCGTACCTGTAACATGCCATATGTCACCATACCTGTACACGTACCCCATAGGTGCCCATCCATGTCCATGTCCATAGAGACCATCACAATTCACAATAATTTACACAATCCGTGTGCAGAAAGCACTGTTATATAAGCATGTGGAACACAAACAGGAGATCTGAAGCAATACCTGCAAAGAAGAGGCCGGGGAGGGCTCATTGAGTTCAGCTTTCCACTCACGAAGCATCTGATGCACTTGCTCTTCGAGCACGGCCACCTCGATCGAACGGCTCTCCTTCCTTGCCGATTGAAGATCTGCAAACATGCCTTGGAGATCATCCACACGGTTCTTTGCCCTGTCCTTGAAGTGCTGGTGCGACGCTGTCTTGCACACGCCACTCTTCGATCCTTTCCCCATCGAAAGCAAAACTCTAACAATTTCCTTCTATCCACCTACGTAAACCACAGTTCACGAAAGTTCAACAGTGTCAGTTTCCAAATTAAAACAAGAAGTCGGACGCAGAAAACCCTAGAATCTCACAATCCACCTATAAAAAGCAGCAGTCCAACAGTCTCAGTTCCACAATTCCAAACACATATCGACTCAGAACCTAAAAAATTCAAAATCCAACTACAAAAACCAGTTCAACAGCCTCAACTCCCACAATATAAAAAAAAACAACTACTATGACTCAGAAACCCTGAACTTCTCTCAGGTTTGAAAGCTAGCCCAGACACCTGAGATATCAAAAAAAGAAACCCTAAACTTCCACAATACACCTACAAAAACACAGTTGAACAGTCTCAATTTGAGCACAGAAACCCCAAATTGGACTCGGAATTGACTTGATCACGACCTTTTGAGACGACAATCAAAAAAAAAAATGCGAGGAAAACGGAGACGAAAATAAAAGGAAAGTGGCAGTCACCGAGAGAAAAAAAGTCCAATCAAATTGCTGCTAAAATTCAAGAGGAAGAAAGATTGATCGGGTAGAAAGCTATTGATACCTTTCAAAGACGCAAGCCTGATCTGTTGAGGGAGCGGATGAATATATCAGTATATGTATGCGGGGAGAGAGAGAGAGAGAGAGAGAGAGCAATTTGGAGTGGTAAAGGTATATGGGCAAAGTCAGTCCGGTATTCCACCCGGCAAAGCGATGTGCGTACGCGGCAAAAGATTGAGTGGAATTATACTTTTATTTTTTTATTTTTTATGGTATTCTCCCCTGAGGTTTCTTACAAAGACTGATGAGAGCCCCAAACTTATTCAACTAATTATACCAAACTTATTCAACTAATTATACCGACCTCGCTTGAATGGGAATAACTTAAATTAGTGAGATCCGGGCGTGGCACATTGCGCGGGACTACATAGAAACTGTGTCCAATAAATTTTAACAATGCAAATGAGTAGGATCTCAATGAGCGGCAAATATGAATAACGTCTTTAAGATCTCTTGTGTAATTCCTTATGTGATATGAAATGTGACTCATCATAATACCATTTGAGGATCTGATCCTTCTGTTGATGTCCATGTTTTTATCGACTATGCAAGAAATCTGATTAACCGAACATCAATAAAATCTTAGTTGAGTTTGACTATTTATTTTACTTTTGAAAAATATGTTGTTTATTTTACTTGTGACAAATATGTTCCATTCAGTAAATATAGCGATGTCAAATCAACTAAATTTTTCATATGGATGATAGTACATGAAGACTTACAACAGAACAGCTTGCATCATCAAATGAAATAATGTATCATCATATTTTGCGTCACATGAACAATCACAAGAAGAATTATTACATACGAAGGTCTTACCCCTACAAGAATTATTACATATATAGGGGTGCACTACATAGGTGTAGTCACAATCTGAGTCGTCCATTTAAGCTATTAATGGTCCAAATTTCATATCGGCAATGGATAACTCAGATCTGCAAGAGCCAAGATAAAAGATGGGCCATTTTTAATTGTTGAGATGAACAGCTCGAATTGTTCACTACAACCCTGTAGTGCACCCTGCGCTACAAGAACCCAAGTGGCCAAGTCCACCCATGCAAATACAACATTTCCCCAAGAATTATAGCAACTTTGTTGAATTTAGTTAAGCTAAAAAAGGAATAACTTAATTTCAATAAGAGTAATAGTCATTAATGGCCGATTTTTTGTTTAGATGATAAAATGTATGCTTAGTTGAAAATTTAGGCTATTGTTGAGATGGTTGCCTATGAAACCTCTCCCTCTCAAACCCAATCGAAGGAGCCAAGCGTTGGTCGAATAGTCTAATTAGTGCAATAAAATTGTGAGTGCAACGTGTAGTGAAAAAGCCTTTTCCAAACTCTAATAAACCAAAAACAAATTAAAACGAAGTACTTGGATTTAGCAAAATGCATAAAAGAATAATAATTTCTTCAACAAATGTAACAAGGCTTGTAAAGCAACATAGAGCGGGCACGAGTTGTGTTTTGTTGTGCCATCTAAAGCAAATCTAATACATTAACTCCAAAGACGTTGGTCAAGTAGTCTTCGCTTGGGACTTATAGGTATGCTCTCTTTTAAGATAGGATCTCTTGCGTAAGCAAATGAAACATGTGGGAGGGGCTGTAGAGGTAAGTCTGAGGTGCGCGCAAGCTATCCTGACAATTTAAGCGTGCATTATTTTATTAAATTTTTTTTACCGGACAGTTTTTTTTATTACTTTCCCAAAGAGTTGATTCTTTGATTCTTGCGGTCAATAAAAAAAGGAGTTTTTAAATATCCATCCTCTTTCCTAACCTCATGTAAGTAATCATCCCGGACAATTTGAACTGTTATGTTCTCATCCTTCCACTGTATGAAATACCATTACTACCCTTTAGTATCTTTTCATTGGGAGCCTGATTAAGGGGGATTCGTTACTATTATTTAGGAAATGAACATACCTAATTACTGAGATCATATTAACAAACTCTCTCTCCTCTCTATATCTCTCAGGATCTCAGGATTATTTAGGATGAGAACAAATCACACCTAACCGTAGTCCACCATAGCCACCACCTTATGCCAGAAAAATCCCACCGCCGTACATCGATCACCACCGCCACCCATTGATCGGACCACCTCCGTTGGTCTTGTTGTCGTCAGCCCTTAGCCGTCGCTGCACCTAGCCGGTTGCCGTTGCCGCCCTTAGCAGGTCGCCGTCGACCATGTTACCGCCACATCCATGAAATCGTGAAGATCTGGAACTACATGGTTGTTGACGAAGGAAATAGGTTGAAAAATCACGAGACTCTTTTGTTTCATGGTTAATCTTCCACGATTATGTGTGTTTTTCTTATTTCTTCTTCTTCTTTGTTGTTTTTCTTTTTTAGTTTGTGGATGGGAGGCAATGGCTTTCATGATAATGTAGGAAAAAATAATCAAGAAAAACATGACCGGTTCCACCATATATGTTCCGTAATATTTCATGATAATAGAAGGTAGATGTGGTAAATTTTTCATGAATATTAACCATGATATTCCGTAATATTTTATGAATATTAGCCGTGATATTTTGTAATATTCCATGAGTATTCACCATATATGTTCCGTAATATTTCATGATAATAGAAGGTAGATGTGGGAAATTTTTCATGAATATTAACCATGATATTCCGTAATAGTCCATGAATTTTTCGTAATATTTCATGAATATTTCATGTTCTGTAATATTTCATGAATATTTCCTTATTTTGATTTCCATGTTTTTAACTTTTCATGATTCCATGTGTTTTCTATTTTTTTTTTTTTGAATTCACCCATCAATTTAGGAGATCCTTGATTATCCTATTAATTAAGGAAGGATAATTTAGGAGATCCTTGATTATCCTATTAATTATCCTTGATTATCCTATTAATAGGATAATCAAGGATCTCCTAAATTGGTGGGAACGATATAAAAAAGGGCAAAAAGGGGATAAAATAGTTGGTGGGGATGGAAACATAACCTTTCAAAGTGCAAGGGATGACCGGATGAATACCTACATTTTGCCTTTTTCAAGGATGGTTCTTTAAGTCGCCCATAAAAAAAGGGGGGTGGTGGGGGGAGACACCAAAACTGAGAGGGCAATGCACTTTTAGTGATCGCTATGAAAAGTATCAAAGCATATGCTGAGACTTGAAAAGAAAGAAAATTACTTTAGTTCATTTGGGCATATGCTGGGACATGGAGTTAAGAAAGAATAGGAATAGTACAAATATATATGCAATAATTAATTTACACAAATCACGGAGTTTTATTGCATTTCCTATGATTGGAAAATAAAATATCACGGAATTACTCGGACGCCATCACATGATAATTGAGATTTTTCGCCATCACACTTAATGTGAGGATCAAGACTAAGTATATGAGTCATGTGTCATTATGTTGGGGTGGAACAAGAAGGGGATGGAATGCCATGCATGTGTAGGTGTTCCAAGAGTATTGAATAGTGAGTTCGGAAAGTTAGCTGACCCGTTTTCTATATTTCACGAATGAATAAAATATATATGTATGATTTTCACTTATCTGCAACACTGTAAAAAAAAAATTAATTTGACTTGATTTAATTTATATTCATTGGAGACGTGCATATATTATATCATCTATGATGACGGTAAATACTTGTTTTGAGATTGAACTATATTCAATTTTCAAGAGGCTAGATTTACAACAAATATTGCTAACAAGGATAACAATGTTGAGGTGGCAAGATGCGATTGGTCAACAATGAACAAGAAAGCCACTTTTTGTGGGTATGAAAAGTGTGAGATGAGTAGAGCTAGGAAGAAAGGAATAAAGGGCAGTTTTCCACTATCCCCCATGAATGCCATGATATTCATATTCCTTGATGCCCCTCGTAGTGAAAAGAGCCTTAAAAGTGCCAATTTACACAATGGTGTGGTGACTATTAAGGATAATGAGCATCTTATGACTAGAAAATTCATTTAAAGATGCATCCAAACTCATTGGGTTATGTAGTCATACATATATATGGATCTTGAATTTGTGGAAGAAAAAGGTTGAAAAAGAGAATGAAATCGAGACCTAAAAGCATGGGTAGCATGGCATGGGCTAGCTTTTCATAATTGATGGGCTTTGGAAAAGAGAGGGATGTTTTGTCAAAAATTAACTTATTGAACAAAAATTTGACCAAGATAAAAATGAAATAAAATCAGACCATACAATGCTTCAATACATTAGTATAATGTGGAGTGATAGGAGATCAATTACATTCAAAGCGTTGCAATAATGGGATACTATATTTACGTGTTACAGAGTAGAAAATGTAAACGGGCGCGGCCAAAAACTTTTCGAATTAGGCTGATCTTTTTTGTCTTCTTTTTTCTTGCCAGAGGCCCAATGCGACTTAATTAATAAAACCAACCTCGTTGAAGGCTCAAAAAATATTGTGCTGCTACTGAAAGTAGTTATGATGATAGTTCGAACATGGAGACCCATGCTTTGACCAAAACTCTTCCTGCAACTCAGATGATCAATTCCAGACATGGACATGGGAGATACGGGAATGGATCCTCTCCAATAATTATCCGGGACAGTTGTTGGACTTGGATCCCACAAACATATATACTCTTAACGGCTTACTAGTAAGAGTGAGTGTGTGTGTATATATAAGTCATTCTCTCCTAAGGACCACATCATTTTAGTTAAAATGCGGACCTCCCAATTTCTCCTTTTTCCCGATTGAATTTCAATGATCCGAGCCACTCAATGTGATCAGAACATGATTTTAAGGATATATATAAAAATCAGCAAAAAAAATGACTAAGAAGGGCTTCATCCGAATAGGTTTTTATTGAACGGTTTAGTAAAAAACTGCTCAAATCAACCCTTACTTGTCTTTTTTTTTTTCCGATTTCTGGCGAAAACTCTTAAAATCACATTCTGATCACATTGAGCGGCTCGGATCATTGAAATTCGATCGAAAAAGGGAGAAATTGGGAGGTCCGCATTTTAACTAAAATGATGTGGTCCTTAGGAGAGAATGACTGATATATATATATATATATATATATATATATATATATATATATATATATATATATATATATCAATACACTTGTAATAAAAGAACCCAGGTGGGTAAGCCATGGCATTGTGTGAAAATACGAATTTGCCCTCGTTAGATTTGTCTATGAATTTGTTCTTGCATGTGTTGAGGCATGGGTAATTTAGGTATTTTAGCTTTTCCTTCATTTACGCAAGAACTGTCCTTTGTTCGGCGCTCAATCGAGAACAAAAGAAACGATTGCTTGGTTCTCCCCATTTTACGCCACGAAATTGTACTGATTTTGGATTTTACGGAGATCGGCGCTTGGTTCTCCGGATTTTACGCCATGAAATTGTACTCTGTGTCTCGGATTTCACTGAGATAGTGTACTGCCTCCGCCGATCGATCGCGATTAACAGAGAGAGGTATGCTCAGTTCGATCGCCTTGATTAGTTAATTTACCCAATATCATGAGTTTCCTCTTCATTCTCTTCTCAATAAATATCAGAACTCTCTCCTCTCTTCCATGGCAAGTATTATTGAAGATGTAGCCAAAAAAAATGAACACACTCGAAAACCTTTCCACTTCGAAAGAGAATACGCATAACACTGGTAAGTTTTGTGATTTATGCATTAAATCCCTTTCTTAAATTCTCAGTCCAATAGTTACAAGATCGACTTTTGATTTCGCCTAGATGTTGAGATTCTAAAGGTTGCTCTCTCTTTCTGAGGATTAATTTCTTTGGACATGCATCTTTATTTTCTTTCTCCGATCTCCTTGGTTTCTTCGAGTGTAGAATCTGCGGATGGAGTGTGAACTGATATGAGAACCAAGTTAACACCAAAACAAAAAACCCTCCATGCGCGAATATGGTGAGTCATGTGGGTCTTTGATTTTGTATATCAGTATATGTATATATGCATATAAATTGCTTGTTAAAATACATGTTTAGTAGATTGAAGGTAGTGGGTTTTTGTGAACTGATTCTTTATGATACAGTTTTAGAGGCAAACTTTCTTTTTTACCAATATTTACTCAAATTTGGACATGCTTCCCATTAGCCGTCTATGATGTTACTATGCCTTTTCTATAGCTCTTTGACACAACTGTAAAATTTTGCCTCTTTTGAAGACTTTCGCACGACCCCCAAAGTGGATTTGGTTGACTGATCCTGTTCAATTTTCTCGTCGTCCAGCTTGGGGAAGAGTTTTGGTTTACTATTGGCGGGCAGCATATCCCATTTGGTGCTTCACCACAAGTCATATATGCTTCTCTCTTTCGTTGCATGGAATCTTTTGCTTTTTTCATTTTCTGTAATTTGATTTGAAATTCTTTCCTTCAGCCTTGGTGCCATATGTCTTACTATTTTTTTTAGAGATGATTCGAATTGCACATCTTTTTTTGACTTCCATATGTTATATCTTGCTATGTATTACTTCTCATGGTTACTTTTGTTCCTTAGACATCTTTGGGAGTATGAATTCTTTGGCATTAAAACAAATTGGAACCTCATAGGTTGATTGTGAAATTAAGAGCAATAATTCAAGAAACATCGAAGTAGAAGCTGAAAGTAAAGCAATAGTGCAGCAATGAATCTCAAATTGGTACAAGATTTATGAATGAACTAAGAACAATGAACATAAACAAATAGGCTATCTTCATCCATTGAAGAGTTTGAACATTTTGGATTTTGTATGGAGAATTCGGAAAATTCCAAAAGTTTATGATGCAAATCCCTGTTTGCACAAGCTGTAGTGCTATTTTAAACTATGAGAAAACAAAAGAAAAGTACCAAGGAGATGGAAGAGAAATATTACACCCATAAGAAAGGAAAAGAAAAGCCGCTAGGATTACAAAATAGTTAATAGCTTTTCAATCTCTATAACTAAAATTAGTAACTTCATTGACTTTGAGTAATAATTAGTTGAATTATTCGTTTTGCATACCAACTTTCCAGGGCGTGCAGATTTTAATTCGTACATAGAGTGCAATTTTCTTATTTATAGTTCTGATTGTAAGTACCTTCCTGTTACTGAAAGATTTTGTAGTCATGCTATTGCCAACTTAGAAATGATACCTTTCCTTCAAATTTTCTATTGTAGTTGGTGATCGTTTCATCATGAAGTAAATCCCTCTAAACATTGCATTACACCCAACTCAAAATGGGAGCAAGTGAAGGAAAAATATGTTTGTTGTGGTTCCTAATTGTGCTAGATTTTCTGTCAAGGAACATTAATTTGGAAAAATCCAAATTAATTATATTCTAGAGAGAACCAATTTTTTGAAGCACGTTGCTTAACAATTTGGAATGTGTATTGTGGCAGTGTCAAAATGCGGTGTGAAAAGTTGAAGCAATGAAGTGGAGTGATGCTTGTCCCTGGTGAGATTCTTGACCAGTCTGCTTTTTTCATTGTTAATGTTGTACCTTCCTTATGTAACTGAAAGTCCAGTGTGTAGAGGAAAGAATGCGTGGGCTGATAAGTAATCTGAACAGACTGCCAAAGCAGGTCGATCTTTTTTTGCCTACTCATTTTTTTCTTTCCTCTTTGTGAAAATGCGTAGTCATAGAAGGTGGTTATTTGATTGGGAAGCAGACAGTTAAATGGTATGTTGGTAAAACTGAATTCAATTAATTATACAGCCTATTACCTATAGTTGGGGATTCACTAATGTGGAAATGGGAGAGCAAGTCCAATCTGTTCTCTGTATAGTTCTTCTATGAAAAATGGGAGCAGGACTTTAATCCTCGGAATCATATTGGCCAATTATGCAAGTTGATCTGGAAAAATGTATGCCCCTTTAAAGTAGAGATTTCCTTACGGCAATCATATTGGATGATTGGCAAAATGTATCCCATCTATTCTTTGTGATTGCTGATGTACCTTTAACTTGATAGGATTCTGCCTTTTTCGGTTGGCTTCTCGCCAACTCTTCCCCTTCCCTGGTAGCGGGTGGCAAATGATTGTCTTTAGCCTAGGTGCCAACATAATTGGGATGTAGGTTACTGGTTGTGATGCCGAATTCCCGTTTCATTTTAATCTTTGTAGCTTGTTTCTAAGATTCATTGTAATCTTTGTAACTCTGTTTCTAAGATTAGTAAAATTCTTCTTTACGATAAAAAAAGAAAGAAATGAAAGTTGATATTGACATGAACTCTTGTAGAGGGTAATATTGAGAAGCTTATAACTTTAGATGTTCGGAAGCAAATCTTGGTGATTAACCAGAAAGCCAGGGAAGGAGAGAAAAAGCAGTTGGAAGCAGAAAAACTCCAAAAGCTCAATGAAGTGAGTTGCTCTTACAAATTCAATTTATTATATGCATTTGCCTGCTTAGATATATGTGTTTTATGTGTTATTTATATTTTTGTAAATGATTGCAGCTAGATGGTGATGCCGAAGTTGATGGTGATAAAAAAGAGAGATGATGGTTGTGTAAAAATACTCAAGGTATCGAGCATGATTTGTGTGGTACACGGACTCTTAACTCTTCTAAAAGTAGATAGATTTAAAGCACCCGTCTTGGACACCAAGCAAGCATATTTTGTAATTCTAATTTGCCATGGACTTTGCAAAAAACTTATACACCTAAATGTGCCTTGTATACACTATTTATCTTAGAAATTAAAGGAATATTTTAAGAATATGAATTTTTTAACAGTGGGTCCCCGTGTCCTTTGAATGAAAATTGAAAAAACGAGCACTTAAAGACATAGATTCGCATTAAATACCCGATCCACACTCCATGTAACATAGAGCATGATTGATAGAAAAATATTCACCACTAAAAGTGGGGGAAATAGTTTTTTCCTTTTTTCAACTTTAACCACATATGCAGGCAAACAAAGACGAGGATGACAAGATGCGGGCCACAGCTGCAAATGTTGCTGCTCGAACTACTGTTGGAGGGGATGATATGTTGTCAAAATGGCAGAGCTAATGGCTGAGCAAGCCCGATAGAAACGCAAAGGAGGGGGAATCGATGTGGCTTCTGGTTCTCAGACGGGCAAAGAAATGAGTTTCAAGCCTTCATCAAACTTTGCAAAAAATGCAAAGGATATTGAAGGAGGAGCGAAAAGGGTCCTCTCTCTGATGGTTGTTCTTGGAATTCCAAAGTGTTTTCTTGTTTTACTTGCTCCTTACACTTAGGTGGTAGGAGGTTTTGGGTAGAAATGGATACGGTACTCCTATTGGATATGATTGTGGTTGAGTTTGGTTTTTAAGTTGTACTTACATTCCTATTGCCTAAGTAGCATATGCTAGATGTTCAGCTCCCGAAATGTAGGAGCTTCAATTAGATTGTTGAGGGAACACGTAGAATTGTGGGCTAGATTTCTGCTGAAAAGACGAATGTCTCTCTCATTCGACGAGACAAACAAGAAAAGTTCGTTGTAACTTGTTTTTTCCTTTGGGATAGTTTTTATAGTACATGCCAAAGGTGCTTGTCAAGTGTGTGTTGAATGATGCATTGGACACTCCAATATCAACCAAACGGAGTGTTCGTATTTTCTAGGACATTTTCCGTGTTGCGCTCTAATATTGCGATCGTCCTCCATTGGCCACATAATTTGTCCTTCGTCCACCAGCATTGCCACTGAAATAGAATACACTTGTAACAGTCACTGCAGCTACATCAGGGTACCATAGTTTTAGAACACATAAGGTATGCAAAAAAAAAAATTGAATTTGTGCTTAATAACCTCTTGCTATTTTTTTACTATCATCACTACGAAAATCAAAAACACTTTCCGATACCAATTCATTCAATGAGCACGCCAAATCGTGCGAAGCACGGGCATTAAAACTAATATACATATACACACACACACACACACTCCGGATCAGGTAAGGGATCCTGGATTTTGCATTTCGTTTGATTACAACTGTTGAATTGCGTTTTCAATGGTCTAGATCTGCTGATGATTCAGTCATAAACCATCAGCAGATCCAAACTATTGAAAACAAAATCTAACGGCTGAGACGAGAAATTCGCACAAAACGCTCTGTCTGGGATCCCTTACCTGATCCGGATATTATATATATATATATATATATATATATATATATATATATATCCGGGACAGTTGTTCGATCCCACAAACAAGTGAATGACGGTCTCTAAATGTTCTCTTTCCTCCACCAAACTTTTTTTTTTTTTTTTTTTGAAAAGTCCACCAAACTAATTTAATCCCTAAATGTTTGTCTCAAATCTTTGATTTCTCCAGCGTATATATTGTGAAGAAAAAAAGTGGATTGTCCGCGACAATAACTGGAGATCGAGCATGCCATCCCGAGAGAGTATTGGATTCCCTTTAACCTCAAAAAGAAGAAGAAGTATTCAAGGAAATGCTGATTACTTATATATCTATCTAAATTAGTATTATACACAAAACACGTGTATTTCACTTGGCATATAAGCATCAAAAAATTCCATATCACCTTCTATCCTTTCCCATTCCACTTGTCTTGTTTGATCTCCGACATCACTTTATAGTTAGATTTCTCTTCTTTCTCCTTGCGTTTATTAATTTTGAACTAAACTTAGTAGTTTGTTTGATTTTGCAAGGTGCTTTTAAGCTCGCACTCTTGTTTTTGCTCTCATTCACGCTAACATACATGCATTATGTGTTTTAGGCGGGAGAGAACTTAATTTGATGAGTTTTATTGTATTGGGGATTTGAATTTCTTTTTTACGCACGTATTAAAATTCATTAATGATCACTTGTTTGCAGACATACAATTGTCGAATCACATGAAAATCACTAGTATATGTGAGTTTCTGAATTATTCCAGTCTCTTGGAACAACAAAATTATGAAATTAATTGACGAATCAATGTTGTAAACTTGTACCCTAACCCTAATTTATTGTTAGCACATTTGATTCAAACAATTTTACAGATTATCGATCATTGCGATTCAAAATATTAATACTAATCTAGAATCTATGATAAAAAATTTAAAAACTATTGGCTTGGAAACACCCGTTAATAAAAATGTTTTTAATGTTTTTTGCCTACAACTTTCTTATAAATGCTCTTTAAAAATTGTCATTTTGTGCTTAAAATTACAACAACATAACGGCCTGTTTGGATGCCACAAAAGAGAGGTGTATTGTTTTATACCCCTTTCCAATACGTGGGCCCTCGTCTAATACATTGTTTGGCAAGCTCAAAACCGGGGGGATTCCTCAAAACCCCCAGCTCCATAACCCCTCTTAATACAGGCTGAGGGGGGATTACAGATTGCTAGGGTTTGAGGTGGCTATGTGGAATCCCCCTAATCTCGGATGATCCTACCCCTTGTAATTCCCCTTTTCCACTACCCAGGCTCCATTTTCTGTCGCAGTCTTCTCGGTCTTGTTCGAAAGACAAGAAGTGTGGCGATTTGGGTGCTTTGGTCAATTTGGAGTTCGATTCATCAGGTATGTTATTGTTGTTCGACTTATTCCTGTTTGTGTTGATTTTTGTGTTCGAGTTGTGTTGATTACTGATTTCGGCAGTGTTTTGGTTCGATTTGGTGTGTGGTTTTGACTCCCAGGTACCATTTCTATCGCTACTCTTCTCGGTAGTGTTTTTGTTCGAAAGAGAAGAAGAGGTTTGTGGCGACTTGGGTATTGGTCGATTTGAGTTCGATTTACAGATGTATATTTCTTCCTTGTTCGATTTTGGAGTGTTTAGGGCTCGATTTTGTACTGGTTATGTTCGATCTGTGTGCTGCTCGATTTTGTACTGGTCATTTCGGTGCTTTGGTAAATTTGGTTGAATTTTCTGTTCTATTTTGTGTTGGAATTTTTTTCCGGCAGTGTTTTTGTTCCATTTCGTATGTGGGTTTTGTGGTTGTGCTCAAAAGTATTACCAATCTCGGTTCTTACCGTTTCCCAATCTAAAAAATCTCGAACACCGACCCCTCTCCTTCTCCTGTAGAACCATTTCTTGGTGAATAGGCCGGCAGCTCGAAAAAAAACAAAAAAACAAAATACCCAAGGTATTCTCTCGATCTAAAAGCGCCAATAGTCTTGGCAGATCTCAGCTTTGGAGTCTCCGCCACCTCGGGTTCGTCTTTCAATCGTTTGTTTGAAAATCTGTCTACAAAACCTAGGGTTTTTCGTGGATCTATTTGGTTTCTGCAAGCGTTAGTTGAAATTGGGAATGTGCCATGTTTGGTGGGTTTTATTTTGGCTGCCGTTTTGCGGTGTTGTATTATCAATTTACTTGAATTTTTTTTTGGACTGAATTGCATGTTGTGTTGGGTAGGGTCAAGGGTGCTGGGGTTTGTATTTGTGCTCATGGGTTTTAGCATTTTGATTCGGCTCACATTAATTTCAAAAAATTATAAATAACAATAAATTGGGGTCATGTTGTAGAGTTTGTTGGTATATCTTTGCTGGCTAGGTATTTTCAGGTGGTTCAAATGATTTGCATCAATGCGTGAGGTTTTTTTTCCCTGAATGGATGAGTGTGAGCTGGATTCTACTTAGCTTTAGAAATTCTGCCAATCTCTCTATGGAAATCTCAATGAACTTGTCTTGTTTGCAGCCCCACGCACGTACATGACTACGGTAGAATGACATGGGAAGAATCTAGGGAGTGTTCTGTTTAACGACGATTACTAAGGCTTGGTTGGTTTATATTTTTTGTGAATTGGTTTTGTGGAGCAATTTTCGGAAATTTGTTTGATGTGAAACCACCGAACAAGATGTTTAGAAATCTCAGGAAACTCCGAAATAGTACAAAAATGATGAGTATTTTCATGATTGCTGGAAAACTTATTTGCAATGGCAGGGTTCTTAACAAGTCTCAAGGTTCTCATTTGCATTGGACAAAAAAAAAAGAAAAAAACTCTCTGGGTTTATGGTTTGCCAATCTAATACACAACACATACATAAACAGAGGTACATGGTTTATGTATAAATCTCCACTGACTTGCTTGTCAGAGTTATTATATATAGGAATGTTAGGTTGAGAAGGCTGCCTTTGATTGTTGAGAAGCTGACTTAAAAATACTACAATTGGTATTTGTATTGTATGGACGTGTGTTTCCACTTTCCAAACCACGTACAATTAATTACAATTTGTTCAGTGATATGCTTGTGTGTTTTGAATCGGTGGTGCTGTCAACTATGGAGCCCCTAGTAATGACCCTGATTTTGAAGGTCAGTAGATGAATTCAAAGTGTAATTAGTGATGGAACTGCTCGTGTAGGACTTAGCTTTTGAACACGATAAGCTACCAATGTCATGAACGGGATGACGATGACTAGTTTTGATATGTGGAATTTTTGAGTTTTGATATGTGGAAAATAACCAAATAGTGGGTCAGTGACAAATTTTTAAGTTATTGAAGCCAGAGAGTGTCAGAGTACAATTAAACTACCCAAATTGCTTGAGTGTTAAGGAAACATTATCTGCCTTTTGAATCATGAATTTCAAGTAGGATTGCTGGCTTTTGTGTTTAATCTATATTGTGTTTCTAATTTAGAACTTTCGTGTGCAATACCCTAGGACTGTTTATATCATTGGAAATGTTTAAATTGATAAGGAGGTGACAGTTTATTAAAAACCCTACACTACTTTTGGTCTATCGGTGCAGCAGTTTTTTTTAATGTCTACCTATTCCTTTTTTTGTAATGAACAGGTTGTTTGCTGTCATGTCTATTCATTATTATTTTTAGGATCCAAACAATAGGTTTTCATTAAAAACCCTAAACCTTATCAGTGTTTTTTAGGATGACAAGATTAAATAGGAAACAGAAAAGGAGAAGAGAAGAGCAAGAGGGATTGATGGCATTATAGGCCTTTATGAACGCTGTCATTGGTGTTTTTCGTCTGTACTTGTTCATCATGTCCACGTTTTGCCCTCGTCGTCCCGAGTTGTCTCCGAATCCAGACTTTTACCAGACCCACATAAACAACATCAATAGACTTGTAAGGGGTAATGACGTGGACTGCCATGAATAGCTGAGGGTTAATAGGCATACTTTTTTGAGATTGTGTTGGTTAGTTCGAGGCGTTGGGTTAAGTGACTCACGCAACGTATGTCTCGAGGAGAGGGTAGCAATATTCTTGTGGGTCCTCGGTCACCATACAAAGCAGAGGCGTACCAAATATTATTTCTATAGGTCTACTGAGACAATAAATAGACATTTCAATGCTGTACTCCAAGCGGTCTTGCGCCTTCACCGAATGCTCCTAGAGATGCCAGACCCTGCACCTGCTAACTACCAAGACACTAGGTGGAATTGGTTTCACGTATAGTCCTCTTGAATTGTTCCTATTTCATCCATTCTAAAGCTTTCCTCTAGTTCGCCATATTCACTTATGTTAATACTCTTGTCCACATTTGGTAGAATTGTCTTGGGGCATTGGATGGGACATACGTGCCAGTAAATCTCCCGGCCGCTGACAGGGCATGATATAGGTCAAGGAAGGGTGAGATTGCTACAAATGTCTTAGGTGTTTGTACTCGGGACCTTAAATTTGTCTATGTATTGTCTGGTTGGGAAGGATCGGCCACAGACTCTAGAATCCTTGGAAATGCCATGGAAAGACCCCACGGTCTTAGAGTTCCTCGTGATATGTTCCATAGCCTAAGTTCATGTTTACTTTCACTCCATTAAAGTTATCCACCCATCGATGTGTTGTCTTCCATTGGTTACAGGACATTATTACCTTGTTGATGCCGGCTACACCAATGGGGACGGTTTTTTAGTACCATACCATGGCCAGCGTTATCACATTAACATTTGTAGGCAAGGTCATATGCCAACAAGCAAAGAGGAGTTCTTCAACATGAAACACTCCGCCGCTAGGAATGTCATTGAGAGAAGTTTTGGGGTTCTCAAGATGTGGTTTGCCATTTTGAGATCTCCCTTCTATTACCCCATAAGGACTCAATGTCGTATCGTGCCAGCATGTTGTCTGCTTCATAACCTAATTAAGAGAGAGATGTCGAACGATCCCGTTGAACACGAGTACACAGCATGGGAACGAGCACATGTGAACGATGTCCCTATTGATGATAACATTGCTAACGTTGAGACTTCCAATGAGTGGACTGCGGGGAGGGATGCTCTAGCGGCGGCCATGTACAACCATTGGTTAGCCAATGGTGGGGGACAAGTGGAGGGCATCCTTCTGTGATTGTATTTTGGTGTTGTTGTATGAAACATTGTAATAAAAATCTATTTGGAACTTGATTGTAACTTTAATTTGTGAACAACTTGTAACGTACAATTTTATGTGCCGGTGTTTTTTCATAACGTAATGTTTAATGTCATACTTTTACAACTGTTGCACACTTTTAAATGCATTTGCAGCTATGGCTAGTAACAATGTGGAAGTAGTGGAGGTGGAAGGGCCTACAAAGGGAAAACGTAGGAGTTGGAGGAAAAGGGAGGAGGATTCACTAATGTAGTGCATGCTAAGTGAAGCGGCGGAGAGGTGGAAGGCCGAAAATGGTTTCAACATGGGTTACTTCACCCACTTGGAGAAGGAGTTACAGAAAGTGCTCTCGGGGTGTAACCTTAAGGCAAACCCCCACATTGACTCTAAGGTGAGGTATTGGAAATCCGTATGGGCTAGAATTGTAGACATAACTGGCATAAATGGTTTGGGGTGGGATGCTCTTAATAAACGCATCGACGTGGAGCAATCCATATGGGATGTGTATGAAAAGGTAATTCCCCATCTTCAATTCCAATACTTTAATTGAATATTAAGGTATGAGAATTCGTAGTAAAATTCCTCTTGTTTGTGTAGGCCCAACCTAAAAAGGCCCAAGGCTTGTACGGGAAGTCTTTCCCGTACTTTGAGGATTGGCAAACCATATTTGGCAAGGATAGGGCAACGGGGGCAGCCGCCGAAGATTATGACGAAATGGCGCGGCCGGAGGAGCCACACAACTCCAATGACTTCTATGATGCCCTATTCGAGAACTATGATCAACAGCTCCCCAACATTCCCTCAACTCCCGTAACTCCTACAACTCCCATAACTCCAACACCTCATGCCTCACTCCCCACTTCCACCCCTCGTGGGTCAATGCCGGTGGCCAATGCCGGAGTCCCAAACAAGAGGAAGAGGACAAGAATGGGTGATGCAGAGTTGTCCATCCATTCAAGCATGGACAATTTCTTCAAATCAAGCAATACCTATATGGAGAAGATGGCCAATTCGTTTGGCTATGACAAAGAGCTATCCGCCCAATGCACGATGGTGAAAGATGAATTGTCGAAGCTTGATATCACTTTGACGGAGAAGTTCAAGCTGAGTGCAATAATCGTGCAAGCGGAAGAGAGGGTGAATGACTTCTATGGGACTAAGCCGGAGGAGAGGCAAGCTTTTGTGGAGGCCATCCTTGCCGGTGAAGTGTATGGTCCCATCAGTGCCATTGAAAGGAATGGATGCCTTTTTGAAGTGGCTAAAGTACCATTATAAGCAAGAATGGTACTTTACCCACTTTTTTTGTAGTGGCATAATTAGGAACCCTTTTGTTAATTCCTAATGAACATTTCCACCCTTTTGTAATGTAATATGGTACATTCGATGCATAGTGGATGCATAGTTGTTGTTAATATTTGGGAATGTATGATGACGTTTGTCAAATGTCTAATGAACAATGGAGGATGTCTATGAACTACCTATGATGGGTGTATGAAGTATATATGAACTAACGCACATCTTAAACTCTGCAAATTCGTACATTTGATGCATACATTTTGTTAATCTTTTCGGGAATGTAATATGAAGTTTGTTTGCATGACAGGTTGTTCACAACTTAAGTGAGTCTTACTAGGGCAATGATGAAGCGATTAAATTCTAATTTAAGGTAGATACCGTGGCGGGGTAACGGTAGTTGCAGCCATGAGTACCCTTATGATGAATTTATATTGTCGGAGCCCTTTGAAGGCTATGATGAAATTTTTCTTAGCCTCTGTCCCCTCACTGGCAGCATTGTGGAGCATGTGCAAAGTGTGTGTGAGTGTGATTTGGTGCAGTTGAACTGTCAAAAAAATCCTACCTAAACTGATGATCCATGCCAATGATGAATCAATCCATTAATTGGGCAATGATGAATCAATACATTAGTTGTGATTAACGTAGAAACATTGGCGGGGCAACTATTGGGGTTATTGTTGTGTCCTTGCTGTCTGTTGTTTATGTTATGTTCAGCTTTGAGCTGTTGGTTTCTGTAGTGCTTATTCTAATAGCATTGAACTGGGCTGTACCAAAAACTGATGGTTTTGTTCAGATTTTAGCTGTTGGTTTTTGTTTGCTGTTAATGAGCAATGCTGAATGGCTATCACTACAAGAAACTAGGCTATACGCCACCAGAATATTTGCTACGGTGGTTTTGCAGTTGCAAAAAGCTCAATTTTATGGACCGGATACTAACCTTGCTACGGCTTAAATCCCTGTTGCAATTGGCAATGGAAAAACTTCCATCTGCCATGGTAAAAAGTAGCGGTGGCAAAATAAAAAAGTAATAGCCACAGGTTGGGCCCTGTGGCAAATATAGAGAGTTATTTTCACGGGGTTTTCGCCTTCCACACTTTTTCCCCTCCAGCACTTAGCGAATAAAAAAAAACCCTATACCACGATCGACGCCTCTCCTCTTCTCTCTCTCTCTCTCTCTCTCTCTCCGTGAACTGCATGCCCCTCTCCCTCTCTCGCCATGAACCGCCTCGCTCGCTCTCTCTCTCTCTCTCTCACTCTCTCAGTGGCCATAGACAATCATCCCCAGACGAGCTCTTGTTGCCTCTGTACGCAATTCCTCAATAGCTGTCACCGATTGTGTTTGATTTTCGCTCTTCCTCTACGATTGAAGTTAGCCTACAATCTAGTCGAAGTTAGTGCTGCAATCATCTTCAATTTCTAACCCACGACTGGAGAAGTTTCTGGGTAGGAGCAATTTAAAGTTTTCCATCATTCTCATTCATAGTCGTACAACTCAGAGGGAAATAAATTATTTCCCCAATATCATGGCCAAGCTAATTGGGATTGAAAGTTTATCACCTTTTTTTCCCCCTGATGTCCTTAAAGGTATACTTCCTAGTTGTATTCTTTGTATATTTGAGTTAGGGTTTCAATTGTTCATTTACATTTTTGTATTTTGCCCCTTATGAAGCTTGCTCGTTAATATCCCACAGAATGCCGCATCTAACAACTGACTTAAACCATTGATTTGAAGGCATGATCAAATTAGTGAAATCGCCTAGCATTACCAATTGGTATGCGTATAGAAACTTCCTGATTTTAAAAGGGGAAAAAAAAAAAGCTACACATGTTGGAGTCTAGCTGGGCTCGTTTCGGAATTAAAGAGGTAATTTGCCCCTCCATTTTGTTGACTATAGAGTAAAAGTAGGATTCATGTCTTTTATATTGTCTTACTTTTAGTGGAAGTAGAACTTACTGAAAACGCCAGAAATTGAAGTTGTGGTATAATTTGCATGTTTACTTAGTTTAACTTAACATAGTTTTTGTTTTTCCTAAATGAGAGTTGGTGCTATTAGAGGATTATTTGATGCACAGTTTGCATGTTTGAAAAACTAGGACTATACCAATCTTTACTTTTAATAGATTGTGGGCTGGTCTTTCTAACGTTTATGGGTTTGTTAAGTTAAACTTGCAGTCTAGTTTCATGTTCTTTTTCTTATAGTTCTTTGGAAGTACTTCAGGGAATCCCTAAAAACATTAATCAATTGAGATATCTTGTAGTCAGTTAAATTTCATTAATGTTGTTGGGGCTACTCTTCACGCATTGGGTTTCATCATGATCCACCAACAATTAGCTGTGAATTATTTTTGAACTTTGTGATGTTTAATAAATCATGTGAATATGTACAGAAACACCTGAAGGAAGAGTATATAGAGATAGACAGGAGTTGGATAGACTTACTAAATCGAATGTCCGCAGAATATATAGCTGGGATTGATCAATTCCTTACGTTTGCAGACAGTAAAAGATATGAAAGTTTGGTATCTGTGTAGGAATTGTGGGAATCGTTATAATCTGGCAAGAGTGGTGGTGCGAGAGCATCTAATATCCAATGGTTTCTTAAGGAATTACAAGAATTGGGTTTATCACAGTGAGTCCTACGTTCCTTTGCATTGCATCTAAAGTTTTGGCTTTGTTTTCTTGATTCAGCCGAAGCTTACCTGTGCGAGTGCCTAAGGTCATAAGAATTACATATGGCGATTATGTACCAAGGTTTAATCTATTTACCCTGTTACTTTGTTAACTTAAGTATTAAGTTATTTACCCTTTCATAGTCTCATTTTTTCAAGTACTTGCAACTTTAGTTATTATTTGTTTACAGTGAGATGAAGTAACACTTGTTACTTTCTGCAAAGGGACCGCCACCTACTCACAGATCTCCCTCTTAACCGAGGGACCACCTCCAGCTTTCTTCTTAATTTGTTTCCTTTTATGTTTTCGTGTTCCCCTGCTGATGCTTGTGTTTAATTATGTGACCCATTTGAAAATTTGTAGTGATTCACAAACTTCATATCAAACAAGGTAGTTCAAAGAAAAAAGTATTTCCTTGCATGACACGTCCAGTTATGATCTCGTCAGAGGAAGGTAAAACCTTTGATGGTAACACAAGGAAATGCATTCTTTGCTTTGCTTTGCTTATTACTTCAGTAGGCATAGGAAATTTATTAATCATGTTTGTTTGTCCATTGCACTGCACATGAGTTAAAGTTTCCATGTTTGTTTGGGGAGTTTAACTTTTTGTTAGGAGTATATTATGTAACATTTATTTGTTTATTTTCTTGTTTCCAGAGAAGGCTACATGGAACTCTTATACAATGCTAGGTGAAGAATTGCTTTAGTGGTTGGAGGGGTGAGTACCTATTGTAATACCCTGTTTCATAGTTTCGTTCTTTGTTGCCTTCATATTATTCTGTAGGTTTCAACTAATATTGCTTCTTTATTTGGCAGATGTTGAGAAAAAGATGGTCGGAAGAATATGTTTGATTAAGGCGCGCGTGCAAAGATTATTTTGGGGACTCACTTGTGTTTATTTTTTTTGACTTGTTCATCCTTTTTTTTTCCCTTGACTCATATTTTATTTTGAGTATGGTTATCTATGAACATGAATTTGGATTGCAAAAGTATGAATTATTATTTCCATTCTTGTAAGGACAATTTTGCTAGTTTATGAATTCAAAAGTTCTGTTTTGTCTGGATATTAAGGTTCAAAAGGTTTTCGAGGCAGGAATATTTTTTTTTTGAAAAAAATACTATTATTTGCAACGGGGTTATACCGTGGCTAATAAAATCTATTGTTTTTTTAATTTTTTTTGCGACGGTATACACCTGTCGCGAATACTACCTTTTCCCGTTGCAAATACTTTGCCACAGGAAAAACCCGTTGCAAAAAGTATTTGCCACCCCACCATCTGCCACCGGTCATTCCCGTCGCGATCCCGTTGCAAAAGGGCTTTAGCAACGGGAATCCACTATTCGCAACAGTATTTTCTCGTCGCGAAGAGTATTATTTCTTGTAATGTATGATGATACTTTTCTGAGCCTCTTAGGTGTACTATTATGGTTTGTGGAGCAGGCACAGTTTTTTGTGGACCAAGTTAAGTTTTTGGAGCAGGATCAGTTGTCAGTTGTGGTTAGTGTGTATGCGTGAGGTGGAGTTTTGGTGTGTGTGTTAGGATCAATTCTTTAGCAGGTTTAGTTTTTGGGTTGATGAGTGTGTGTGTGTCAGGTGCAATTTTTGGTCTTTGTCTGTGGTAATGGTTCAGTTTGGTGTACGAGTGTGTGTGAGGTTCTGTTGTGTAGCAGGTGGTGTATTGGCCCACTACGATTTTTTATCTATCCACTTGAGGAGTTGAATGGTTTCTACAGTTGACTATATGTTCTGTTGTGGTCCTGCAAGTTTTGTTCTATTCTGGTTCTGCAGTTTTGTGAAGTTCTGGTTATGTAAATGGCTATGACGGACTGTCTTGTTATTGAGCCAACTGCCAATTTGGCTGTGTTATTAACTGCTGGAAATTCAGTTTAAGTTGGACATTGTTAGTGCAATCCAAGTGTGGCAATAATGTTGTATGCTCTGATATGTCCAGTGTTGCCCATGTTGTTTTTGTGTCTGATCCGAATCCAGACTTTCACCCTGCTCTTACCATTCTAAACTGGTTTTTGGATTTTCAAGCTATTTTGTGTAGTTTTTGGTACCCCTAATAGGGCAATGATGAAAAAAGTAGAATGTAGTGCCTTGGCGGGGCAACTATTGGTTGCAGCCATGCGCACCCTTGTGAATAAAATTACATGATCTGAGCCTTCTCTGCAGTTTTCCGCTGTGTCCAATGGTGTGTCCAAACTACACTGTTTTGGGGTTATTGTTGTGTCCTGACTGCTTGTTGTTGGTATCTGCAGTGCTAAGTGCTATTAAGTTCCTGTTGGTATCTGTTAAATTCATGTTAGTATCTGTAGTGCTGGTTATAAATACATATCTATGAGGTATTTTTTGGGCTATGATGATACTTTTCTGAGCCTCTGAGGTGTACTATGATGGTTTGTGGAGCAGGCTTAGTTTTTGTGGACCATAACTTGTTTAGGGAGTAGGATCAGTTTTTGTTTAGAGTTGAATTGTGTGTCAAGTGCAGGTTCAGTTGTGTAGGTGCAGTTTTGGTGTGTGTGTGGAGCAGGTTCAGTTATTGTGTCCACGCGCGCGCGTGTGTGTGTGTGTGAGGTTCAGTCTATTTGCTTAGCTTTTGCTTAGGTGGTTTGCCATGTTTTGGCATGGCAATGACGAAATTTTTCTGAGCCACCTATTATTGACTTCCCAAATGACCCCATACGAGCTGTGTCCAAATTGCAGTTTATGGACAGTCATGAAAAACTGCAGTATGTGGACAGTTTTGATGGTTTTTGAACTCCTGCTGCTGTTTTAAGGCTGTTTAGTTGTCCATTTGTCAATTATATTTAGGCCATGATGATATAAAATGAGACAATTTTAGGCGAGTCACTTACCTTGGCGGGACAAGTTATGAAGGCCAACGGTTCAATGACCGTTCGGCAACATAACTTGTAGCCAAGTAGTGCACTGTGCTGGTAAAATATATCTGAGCCATATTCATTTGTAAACATACTCTTACTATTGTTTCACATTGAAATATCATAATTGTTGTATCTGAATAGATTTTCAATGGGAAGTGAAGATAAAGATAAGTATTGGGTGGTTTTCGATGGCCGTAAACCGGGAATATATACAAACTGGGCGGCCGCGGAACTCTAGGTTAATGGATATGCAGGGAATTTGAAGAAAAAGTACAACACACTTGATGAAGCGGAAGAAGCATTGTTAGCATTTCATGAGGAAAGATACCGGCTCATGCAAGACATATAGTTAGCTCAAATCAAGCATCAATCAAGTGACGGTGCTTCCACATCCACAATTGCTTTGGAAGTGGAACAACAAACTAGTCTAACAACATACTTTGTTGTAACTTTTTTGTTAGGTTTCGTATGTTGTATTTTATTGGCACATTTGTTCGATTCGGAATGAAATTGTAGGTTTTTTATTTGAAGAATTTGGACGAATTAGGTTGGGAAGACTTTATCAAATGTAAGAATTCCGTAAGTTGTACGTTTTATTTCATAAATCACTTGATTAAATATTAGTTTGGATATGGTACCAAAATTAATTTATGGAAGACTAGTCATGTTTATGTGGTTCACCTTTTCACTTGAAAACAATGCTACAATACGAGGACCAACGGAAATGCACCCTCACACACATACATAAAACAAATTAGGAAGCCACGAAAAGGAAAATTCATTCATTTCACAAGACATACATAAAATTAAATACTTTACATACATTAGGAAGGCTAAAAATTTATTCGTCAATCCATTTATTATCACAACTTTCAATTTATTCTTCTAATGCTCACTTTCAACTTCTAACTTCTAGTTCTCATCAGAAACAAAGCAATAGGCCCATCGATTAAAATGGGAAAATTGCTTGTCCCGAAAATGTCTCTAATGTCGGTGATTCTACATATAAATGTTAGGAAAACATTATCAAAATTTACGAACCAATACTTTATACAAATTTGAAAAAAAATTGATGAGTACTTACTTGGACAAATTCATTCCAAATTTCATTTCCCACCACTAGTTTGTTTTCATTTGGATTCCACCCGAACCCAAGACGCCTAAGCATAGCGTCTAGTATGCGATAATCATGCTTCCATTTCTTAATCTTTTCTTCAATATGAATTTCGTTTATACCTGCTTGAGGGAAAGAAACTTGCATCTCATTTTTAAGAACTCCCAAGTAGGAAGGGCGAAACACTCCGTTGTCGGTTCGCCAAACCCCCTGATCGACAAGGCTCGTAAGGTTTGTCAACAATGTATCCTCCTCCTCCTCGCTCCAAGCCCGGCGTGCCATTGAAATGATGAAAAAAATAAAATTGCGACTTTAGGAAATGAAGATGAGATGTGGGATGAGATATGAAAAATGAGTGCTATTTATAGAAAATTTGGAGGCTATTTGTTGAACCTACTCCTCACATGAGTTCAACTAACACCCATATGTTTCCAACCACCATCCACCATCTACTACCTATTCATTTTTTAAATTTTGATTTTTTACAAAATTCTTAAAATTTCGGTTTTATTAAACATTTTTTAAAAATGATAACATTTCCTACTTTAACCATTATTAAGTATTTTTATTAAACATTTAAAAAATGAAATGACAATATTTTATATATTTTATATAATTATTATATTAGTTAGGCATATTTTCACCAAAAAAATATGTTCGGCACATGTGAATTCACCTAACAAAATTGTTGGACACATTTTTAACTACCAAGCAATGTATTTTTCCAACAAATTAAAAATAAATAGAATTTTTATTAAAAAAAAACACAAACTTTTTCAAATCAAACTGATTTTTTCATTTATTAAATTAGTACATTTGTTAGTAAAAAAATATATTATGGCTTAAGTTTGAAAAATTAATTATATTAGTAATTATACATATATAAAGTAATACATGTTTAAGTTTGGGTCTTCACAAGGGCAAAATAGTTATTTGACAGCTTTTTACATTATCCACCCTTCCTAATACCCCTTATTTATCCTCCATCCAAATTACGTACTATTTTATCCCTCCTTTCTAATACCTCATCCAAACCAATCATTATTTAATCTCCCCTCCATAAACATCACATCAATGTGGGTCATTTTTTATTAACTAATACCCCCTACTATCCAATCCCCCCTTCTTACATAATACCTCAAAACCTAATACTTCATCCAAACGAGACACAAAATGACAAATTTTGAAGTGAATTTATGAAAAAGTGAAATGCAAAAATTATTTTCCTTTAAAATTATACACTTATATAGGTGTTGTTCTACTAAGCTAAAAGGACTTTTTGAAAGTTTTGTCCTTATTAAAAAAACTTGTTCGTTAGTTTTGCGACAAATTTTTTTGAATTATTGATTCATCTTGAAAAGAAGAATTGGAAAAGTAAAAAATAAATTACTTTTACCCAAATTTTTTTTAAATATTCAATTTTAAGTCAAAAAAGTCGATAAAATTCATAAAAATTTGTCGCAAAACTAACAAAAATACTGTAATTTTTTTTGAACAAGAACAAAACTTTGCTAGAAGTCAAGCGAATCGGGGTGGCAAAAATAGGGGAGAAAACAAGAAAAGAATGATGCGTGCTAGGAGGCGCGAAGGATTGGGAGATGCTGCCAAGCAGAGGTGCTTGGCAGCGGTGCCGAGCGCATCTCGGCCGTCCAAAAGTGTTTTGGATGGCCCGGATGTAAAGGTACCGAACGGATTTAAAAAAAAAGAAAAAGAAAAGGAAAAAGATGTTTCGATTCGGACCGTTGATTCCGAGATGAATGGCCGGATTGGCCGCTCGGCACCCGCTCGGCAGGGGTGCCGCTCGGCAGGGTCCCCGGGTCCGAGGCGCGAACTCCCCGTACAAAACCCAACCACGTCACCGATCCGCGTACAAGGCCCAGTAAATAAACGACAACCGTCGATCAACTTCTAAACAACGCAATCAACCAACAGCTACGATCGTGTCTCCTCCACCACGTCACCAATCCGCGTCAAAACCCCTTCAATCAATCCCCACCGTCCATATCAAACCAAACCAACGGCCCCGATCCCTTCCCCATCCCGCCACAAAAATTTTCAAACCACCTTATAAATTAACCCCCTCCACCTCACCCATCACCCACCAAACCCACCCTCTCTCATATCAAACCCTAGACCTACCAATGGCCCGCACAAAGCAAACAGCACGCAAATCAACTGGCGGCAAGGCACCGAGGAAGCAACTCGCCACCAAGGCAGCCCGGAAGTCGGCCCCGGCCACCGGTGGGGTGAAGAAGCCCCACCGCTTCCGCCCTGGCACCGTCGCGCTCCGGGAGATCCGGAAGTACCAGAAGTCCACAGAGCTCCTGATTAGGAAGCTCCCGTTCCAGAGGCTGGTGAGAGAGATCGCCCAGGACTTCAAGACCGATCTGAGGTTCCAGAGCTCTGCCGTGGCTGCTTTGCAGGAGGCGGCCGAGGCGTACTTGGTGGGATTGTTCGAAGATACCAATTTGTGCGCTATTCATGCGAAGAGGGTGACTATTATGCCCAAGGATATTCAGCTGGCGAGGAGGATTAGGGGCGAGCGTGCTTGATTTTTGAGGGCTTGGAAAATTATGGGTTCGTTAATGGTGTGTATAGATGACGTGTTAGGGCTTCTGGTTTCTAGGGTTTCGTTTGTACCTGTGCTTCGACTTCGATGACCTCTGTCGTTGAGTTAGTTATCAAATTATCCTGAATGAAATTGTGCTGTTTCTTTTACTATTGACTCTCTCTCTCTCGAAATGGTGCGTATATTTTTTGCTGTGATGTTAATTGACATGGGTCAGAGTGATTGAATGATTTTGTTGGTAAGATCGCATAGATTGGGTGTGATTTTTTTTTCCCTTGTATTAATTCCTTAGTTCATATTTTTGTTATTTTGTTGGATTTTGTTTTGTTTGGAACTTGTGGAAAAGAGAGAAGTGAAGGGAAAATTAAAAAATTCTCTCTCCTAGGTTTGGAGAGAAAGATGAGAGAAGTTAGAAAAAATCTTGTAGTGTGCATAGTATGATTTTTAACTTTCATTTTCTCTCATTTTCCTTTTTCTTCCTTTTTTCTTTTAATTTTTTAAACTTCCAAGCATAGCAGAGAAAAATGAGAAGGAGAGTCAAAGAAAAATTGAACTTGCGTCTCTCAATTTCCCCTATTCTTATCGTAAGAACCAAACAAGGGAAAGGAATTTTTTTGAAAATTCCCCTTTTCCATTTATTTCCAAACATAGAATGAACAATTGAGGGTTAGAAAAACTGATTGTAGTTTTATGCAAACAAATGGGACATTTGAATCTATTGCTCTATAAACTGAATGATCTGGATTCATAAAATGGAATATATGTGCAAATTCCATGAGTCCCTCAAGTTCTGCTAAGTCTATTATTTGAAGGGAGAGATTTATTTGTGCTACAAACAAGTAGGAGTATTATTTTTCCCCTCCCTTTGGTGGAGTTCACGTTTTGAATGAAGCATTTTATGTTAGCTTACCATCACCGTGGGGATAAAAAACTTATTCTCTCCAGAAAACATACACTAGTGCTGTATTGCTCGGTTGAGGCTGGTAACATTTGGCCCACCACACAAGGTTTTCAACACGGACCTGAATTTAAAATTTCAATTTTACTACTTAGTCATGAATAACAGGGGCCATGTGCCTCAAATTTCCATGTATTTTTCCATTGCAAATGGCTATCTTATCGTGGAAGTACTTTTCAATTCCACTATGGTATCTTTGATGTCACCTTATAACAGTATAACACAATATTACAGCTACAGAAAATTAGTGTACTAGAGTAGAAGTGAGCATGATATTGAGCATTGAGTACAAGACCACTGTGTAGCATGTGGTTTTTAACACTAGTATATATAAACAGGTATAGTAATAGTTTTCATGTAATTTTGGGTATAAAAGTTGATGAACATGAGACAAGCTCTTAACATCTCTAAGCTCAACTACTCCATCCATAAGCTTCGAACTTCCTTCAAAGTTCAAACACCATCTTCATTCAAATAGAGATGCAAATTTGCGTACTTTTAAGAAAAACATGAATGCTGAGAAAAAAAGTACGATCTGAATACTAATCTACTGGAGAGCCAAGATACCATAATTTGCCTATTTGCATTATTAGCCAACTGCAAATATTAGCATGGACGAGTCACTTGGATAACTAACTCTTCAAAAAAGGAATGCGAATATTGAACAGAAGAGAAAAACACGAAATTTGTGCAAGCTAGGAAAGCCATGCTCAGCTACGCTTCACACCAAGCTTAGCAGCTGGGTAGCAGTCCAAGATTGCTCGGGGTCTAGCTGCACTTTTTCGATCTGCGGTCAAATACATCAAAAGCATCAACTTTTCCCGAAACACTAGTGGAATAATGTGGTCAAATACATCAAAAGTATTATCTCCACAGATACACAGAACATAGGGCAACACACAAAATGCACAACGTGATGTAGGGCAACAATAAATTGTTCCAAATGTTCACCAATTTCATTGAGCTAATAAATGAAATCATGAGCGTCATTACCTAAGTCACATAATGAACTTGCGGGTGCACGAGTGTGAATGTGTATTTAAAAACATCCCAAACTACTAAAATTCGCAAGAACAAAGATTGAGAGCTTGAGCGCAAAGCGAGCAGTGAGAGCACGAGCGAAGGGTCCGATTGAAGGATTAGTGATCCCAGACTAAGGTCATTACTAATATACTGCACTACTATCACTAGATTAACTACCGTCCCAAGTACTTAGCCTTCTTTTTGTTGGTTGTAGTCAGAATTCAATTCATACTTCCAAATAAATCTAAAAAGTTCAAATTCTTTCCTCACCTTTAACATTTTCCCGAAGCATTTGTGCAAATGTTTCAAAACAATAATAATACCATGCTGATCGAAACAACTCATAATGAAATAAAACTCTGATCTCTTTGAAAATGATTACTCCAATACCTTAGCATTTTCGACACAAACGAAATCTTTGTAGCATGCTTCCATCTGCAGATATGGGTTCCACAGTACAGCATCTGTCCAGCTGCATGAACAAGCAGGACACAAAGCAGAAATAGTAAATGCAGAAATGTTGCTTAAACAAAAGAGAACATTGTGTAAGTTTTCCTAATTTACTTGCTATTCTTGATGGATATCTTATCTCCCAAACCGTTATCAAGGAGTAATTCATCAGGCGCTTCAAGGTAAACACAGTCTACGAATCCAGGAAAAGTAACCACATCCCTGAGTTGAGAAAATCAAGAGTTAGAAAGAGAAATATCTCCCACAAGGTTGTTTGCTGCAAAGTTAAAAGTTCAAAAACTCGATACTGAAGATAACTTGTTTAACTTGGCAAGTTTATTGGACAATGCAAATAAGCTAGAATTTATTTCCTCTCACTACTAAAGAGTAGAAAATTACAAACAAAAAAACTACCTACAAGTTAGAAGAGTCGGACACCAAGCAAAAACTAGGGTAAATTACAATGAATTGCTTGACAATTTGGACAAATACATCTGGTCCCGTTAGTTTGATGAAAATTACATCACCTCTGAACAAGTTACAGTGAGAGAAACGGAATTAACAGAGGGGATGCAATTACTTTCTCATACTAAAATTTTATTTGAGGATCTCCAATACAGCTTTATAATAAAAAATGAAAAATGTAATTTAGGCCTAATATGGTTTCAACAACTAAAACTCCATTAATCCAAATCCAATCTACAACAGAAGTTAACTTCCGCTGTAAATGCCTAGTCTTTTAATACCTCTATCAACCAAATTCTTGACAGATAAAGCCTATTATTCGCATTAAAGTGCTATGATTTTGACACAGACCTTTCCTCCTTACCCACCAATGGGTTTTTAGGATCTGGATCTTTGTTCAGTGTTTTGCAACCTCTCAAACCTCTCACTGATGCCCCTGTTACAGCGGCCTGCATGATAGCAGAAAGTCATGCCAATTTAATCCTCTGTAGTTTGTAAGCAGATGAAACTGAATTAAACTGTGCTTACGTTTCAAAATTCACACGTACAAAATCAATGGAGAAGAATCAGATTAGTTGCTGCATTGTATAGTTGCTTCAAACTATCAGCCACTATTATATATATTGTTCAGCTCTAATTTTGACATCTATTCTCCGAATCCCTACCCATTCCTCGTTGATGAACTGTTTCATTAGGAATTGAAAACCTAAATTTTGTTACAAGGTAACTAAATGTCTTATCGTGGAAAGAAATATTCTTACACGGAAGTACGTATGCAGGGCCGTACTAAATGAAAATGGAATTTTATCGGTGTTTGTAATCACGAGTTCTGTTGAAAGGCTCTTCGCATCAAGAATGACCTGCAAACAACTGGAGAAATTAAATGAACATTCCACACTAAAAGGAATACTATGCAAGGATGTCTGCAGCACAACATAGGGCACTCCTGGGTACATGTAACTATACATTTTTCATATTGTTCTTAACATCTTCGCTCATAAACTGTATGCACTTGCCGTTGTTACAGATTGGATGACAAATCATAAGCAGGTCTTCGTGGAATTGTTTCTGTATGTAAGTTAAAGGTAGCTAAACACAGACTGACCTTGTAAATAGCTTGGAAGCTGAAATCCCACATAGAACGACTATAAGGGCCATCCTTTAGCTCTAGAGTAACCACAGGATTTCCTTCCACGTCATCAGAATCAACAACTGACCAATTCATGTTCCTTGCAAATCCATGCTGGAAAAAACAAACATTTTGACAGATCAAAATCACTTGCAAAGAAGACGATATATTCTTGTATGCATCACTATCTGAGGACTAAACGGAAGAGTCCATTGCTCTTAAGAAGATTGTGAATTTTGGTGTCTAAATTGAAGCCCTAAGGGGTAGCAATAGACCCAACATAAGTCTAAACAGTATGTTTCTGGTGAAATGATTCATGCACCTAGTATCACCCACCAAAATTCAGATATCAGGTTTTGAAATATTCACAGTAGCTTGTCTCGAGATCTCATCAGTCCTAAATCAGCCACTGAGCCAGATTATAGAGCCCATCAGACATGATATCAGAATCAATTAATCAAAGCTTCTCTGATTCATTCTGATCAGTCTAATCCCTTCTATTCTACTAGTTTAATAGTTGGTGTATTCCTGCTAATGAGTTTAGCTTCCCCCAGGCTTCTAGTTTCTTTTCGTTTTCAATTGATTGCGTTCTTGTACTGGAGTGTATGATCGTGAGGATACCTGGAATCATTTCATTTCATGAACATTGCTTAAGAAAGCACTATATAAAAATACATTATATATATCTGTCTGTGTCAGTGTTACCCAGAAAGGCTTTTGTCTCTAGACCTTTTACTCAATGGTCGAATGGTTCCGTATACTCTAGATAAAAGACCACTGACTCACAAAAATGAAAACGGAAAGAAATAGAAATACTCTAGTGCATTATCCTGTCAATGATAGTAAGCCATACCTGCTGTATTGGGCCAGGACCAAACTGTGGGAAACAATGTGGAGCACCTCCACTGTCCCAGTAGAGAAAAGAGTCAGTATAGAAAGCAAATGAAAACCCTTTATCTACTAACAAGACTCTAATCTAAATAAATCCTCAATATTATAGAAATGCTCAATATTATAGAAAACAAGAACTCCAGGCCCTAAAAAAGGGTAATAGAGCAATACAGGCTCACAACGTAATGCATATTCAAATTCAGAAGTGGACCAAATTAGGAGAGGTAATAACATCTAAAGCAGCAGAAACAACCTGATAGGTTTCTGCCCATTGAATACAGCATCTGGCCGAACAAAAAGCAGATCCTTGTCGGCAACTTTCCAAGAGGTGACACAACCTCCAAATAAATAGAGTTCGGCCTCACTGCCAAAAAAAGTGGGGATAGGATTATGTCTTGCATTTAGAAAGACAGCATTACATGGGTTTTCAAATCTTTCAATACCGTTGTCAATTGTTTCTATTATAATTGACTGCAAGAACTAGCACGTGTGTTAGCAATCCCTGGTGCATTGACACATAAGAGTAGAGTTGAACCTCACTGGATGGAAGCCCTATCCCTTGCTTGATATATAGTAATCATGTAAAGATGGATTACAGATGGGATTCCAAGAAAAAGTTAGCCTCGGCAGTCTTGAGGATGCAAGTTGGTCTCAAGGGTTTTCCAGCTTAATAAGTACGTTGCAATTGCGGATCAAAAAAAAAAAAAAGTACGTTGCAATTATGGCAATTGGATTTAGCTTAGGGAAAAAAAAAGCTTTCCCGTCCCCCAATGCACCAATTTGAGTTGGAAAATAGATTGCTCTTAACATGCATGGTGTTGAAGTACCAATAGACACTCCTTATGTAGCATGGACACGAACAAGTGAATTTTAAAAAAATGGGGACAGTGGCACAGACACGAGGGACACCACAAAATTTATAGATATAAACAAATCTGTATTAAAAAAGTTTCATACTTGCACTGTGAAACGTAAACACTAACCATAAACCAACAAAAGTCTTTAAGTCCAACACTTACCATAAACCACTGATGTCGCACTATTAATACACACGTACCGATGCAGCAGTGATGCTTCATGCTTGTACGTAATTCGCTACAAATTTAAATACAGACTACACGTGCACAGAGAGAGAGAGAGAGAGAGAGAGAGAGAGAGAGAGAGAGAGAGAGAGAGAGAGAGAGAGAGAGAGATGGAATGAGAGCTGGAGGGCCTTTATCCCAAGAGAGAACAGAGTCGCGAGATATAGAGAGCTTCAGCAAATTGACTTTTATCTTCTGAATCGAGAGACAGATAGACCTGAAGTGCACAATCAACCAAGGGCTTCGATGTGTTTTTTTTTCTTTTTGGGGATCGACAGAGTGATTCAATCAATTGGGGTATGTTTTTATAGATTTAATTAAACCTTTAAATCAAATGTTTGAAGTAATAATATATTGTCCCCAAAAAAATTAAAAGAATTACACATGCAATCCCGTCCCGCTTCAAAAAGATCAATTAAATTTACTGGACACGCCATGTTTTTCGGTGCATCCCCAATGTGTCTGACACAGGTACGGCAATCTCCGAGGAGTGTCGATGCCTCATAGGAGGCTCCATTGATGTCTCTTTTTCCTTACACGACTGAAGACTTTGAATCAAGACTTCGTAATAATAGGACCAAGGTCATCACTAGCCAGACGCTTATGTGGTTGTGCGTGTACACACATACACAAAGAGAGGGCTAGAGGGAAAATTTGGGAGGTTACAGTACAACTGTCAGCATATGGCCAAAAGGTTTGTTGACTTAACAATGATGCAGGCTTGCTCCCACCCCAACCCTGCCCAAAAAGAACAAGAAGAAATAGAGAAACCTATTCAATGAAGAAAAGACATTTCGCAGCTACAGTCTAGAATTTGCGCGTCAGTTAGGAGGATTTGAACTTTCTCAGCCCCTTTCTACAATAACACATCCTAATCAGGTAATCGGGCTGTCTGAAGATTATGAAGTTAAGTGATTTCTATAAAAATTTCCTAGGGAATGTTCTCTTACATACACAAAAAAGACTTTTCCTCACCCTTCTTAAATGGAAAACCATCAATCTCGTCTAACCAAAGCATAACCGCTCAATCAAGTGATTCCTAGGTTCATTTACAATTACATGCGTATGTCCAGTCAATCTTGGGCAAAGCGTACCAACACCAGAGAAATCAAAATTACAAAACCATTCCCACAAACTTGAGTACACAAAAAACAAACATAACACATACGCACAAAAAGGCCTGATGAATACCATAAACATGATATATGCCAACTTCAAGCTCGAGTTTTATTTCTCAGGACCATGAAAAACAACGAGGCATGCATGATCCTGCATAGCCGTGGCACAGTTGAGTGCAATCAGAGTGAGACAGTAGGCACACCTGCCAAAATTAACATCTAGAAACATGAAATATGTAGCTAGGGGCACTAATTTCTCGTTAAGGCTCCACTAATTTCCTAAGTTCGTGAATGTTAGAGGAAGTATGCTAAAGGACTTGCAATTGTAAAGACACATCATTCAAATGCAAATCTAATATGACCACGGTCAAAGAATTACAACAACAACAACAACAGAACCCATGTAGTCCCCAATCATTAGGGGTATGGGCGGGGAAGATTGGAGACAGATCTAACCTTTGGCAATATACACAGTTGCTGCTCTCAAAATACCACTAAAACAGTGACCCCCCATACCTGTTTTGCTGCGGAACCATGCCCCCAAATCAAAGCCAAATCGCATAAGAGAGGGCATGCCTAGAGACCCAATTCAATTTCTGTGCACATTACCATGCTTCCTTCATTGATAGTCCAGAGCATCGGTATGCACAATTAACGAAAAGAAAATTGAAAGTGCTGGAGATGCATAAGTAACTGAAACCAAGCCATGCTGAAGCAAGGGGAAATCTAAAAGCAAAAAAACATGTGGATCTATAACCGCCATGGCGCCATCCTAGTTATTACCAAATTACTTCCAATTGTTTTCCACTGAAACCACCAATCCATCTATTTATGCTCAAGTTGTTTAAATAACTTTTCCATGGGTAAATAAAACCTCATGCACACTTTTATGAGCTTGTTGTGTTTAGTACACATTCTATCAAACAAGCATTCATATGATTGGTTGGCTGCTAGAGCTGATATTCTTCATTGGGCTCACAAGAAAGGTGAGGATACGGTGATTTGAAAAGCGATTCCCCTGTTTTGGTACTAAGGAAGTAAGAAAAATAAAACTTCCCTCATTGGTGGTAAGGGCATGCGCTAATTCCTTGAGGTCATAGACGTAGGTTATCAATTCCCGTATTTCTGATATTTGTGGCTTGCTTGCTACTCTCATCGTAAATCAAATGCAGCAACACATGAGTTAGCACCGCGGGCTTTTAGGAAGGAGTTCTCGGGAATTTTGATCCAGATCATCTTCCTAATCATACTTCCAGAATGGTTTCAGAAGATATCAGAATGCTTTTAACGCCTGTATAGTCTTGTTTATTTGTTTTCCTCTTTTAGCCCGTTGTTTTTCTTTTTGTTGTTTGTTATTTTGTCGATCAAATAAAATACCCACATAGTACAAGACTAGTCAGCCTCCCAATAACAAGCGTGTATGCTAGTACACCTAGGTAGCAATCCTATTCTAGAGATTTTAGTAGTAAAATAATGAGAATTACAATCTCAATCCTTATTAGCTCTGAACAAAATATCTTCTCTAGTTCAATTTTTATGGACTTGTCGCTCAACAACAGCTGAAAAGGTAAAGTTGACAAATAACTGGCCCTGTTTCAATTGAATAAAAAGGCTGTTTAAACTGCCATCCGTAAAGCATCTTGAGAACCAGGTTTGGGTGGACGACTATGGTCCATAGAAATGAAAAATACAAGAGGAATATAGACTTGTGTGCATTCTTAACCAAACAAACATCATCCTATTTCAACGGAATGCCTTTGAAAAAACGAAAGAGACAATGCCAAGTAATACAAAGACAGGAGTATTACAGTAATTGGTGATGTAAATACCAGCTTATAAATAATTGTTACACACAGCAGGTCAGCAGCAGATATATCTTGTAACTCTCTTCATTCCAATTACATTATGGAATTGGTGTGAGCCGGGGATGTACTCAACTACACAGTTGGGATACAAAGTAAAAATCTCTGCGTCTTGCGTTCTTGTTTTCTATTCTTGATTACTCTTTGCGCACATGTGTTTGTTGGTTTGGCCGATTTCTTAGCAATTAGAACAAGAAGAATGATTTCCTAAACTGACTACACCTAATAGATACTCCCTCCATCCCAAAATATTTGTCCGCTCCGCAAGACGAGGACTTAAAAATAATGCATTTCTTTCAAGAAAAAATTCAAACTTTTTCCATAAATTAAAAGAACTAATCGATATCTAGTGAATTATTGAAAAAAATTTAAAATTTTCTTGCAAAAATTGTATTAGTTTTACATTTTTGTTTGCGGACCGAACAAACATTTTGGGATGGAGGGAGTAACTATTTAAAGTAGCATTCCCAAAAAAGAATAACAGGATCCCTTCTTCGTTCTAACAATGTATGGTTTCACATACAGACACAGAAACACCTAATGTGTCTACCTTCCGTGAGGAGACGAGAGCACGACCTTGGGCAAATTCCCTTGCCCTTCTGTGACTCGCACTCCGACACCAGAAATCTCCTTCTTCAAGCTTGCAGAAGTCATAACCGAGTGAAGTCTGCTTAAAAACAAAAACAAAACGCGATACAACAGGTGCTAATAGTAAAAGAATCAAAGAGCAGATAGAAAAAGAGAGGAGTGAGAGGAGTGAGAGAAGCAACTACTCACCGATTGGGTCGCCGAAGGTGTGAAGGGGAGGAGTTGTTGATGGTAGGGAGTGACCAACTCATCGATACTGTCGCCATTTATTTATGATGAGGAGGAGGAGGAGAAGATGATTTCAATTGGTCTTCCGAAGGTCTAGGCTGGTCTGCAACAAGCAGAGCCCCACAATTACAACTAACTCGATTTTAATTTCTTTTTTTCTTTTTTTTTTTGGTATAAGTTTGTGTTAGAGCCAATTTTCACGCACCTCAATTATTTTGGGGACCAACTCACACCGCTCACTTGCATGGTAGCCAAAGCCCCACCGGCCACTCGATTTTCTATCATCCCTCATTGCGGTTCTGGACTTCCACAGGTTAGTTGTTATTCTCCTCTGTACCAAATTGCTTGCCCCTTGCACATTTATGAGAAGTTAAATACCGTATTAGGGGAAGAAGCTATAAATATTAAGGGAACAACTTTTCTACATTGGCTTTGTACTCTAGATTTTTAAAACAATGATAACTAGTACTTTTTAGGAATAATTTTGGAAAACTAAAAACTTTTTAGTTTGAATTTTTTAAAGGGACTAAGATCGGACTAAGATTTTGAGACATTCAAAAAAGGAAAGAAGAACATGCTTTTTGGGATGGAAGGAGTACAAAGTTATGGTACTAGTACATTTTTACTATTCACATCTCTAAATTCTAATTAATTTATATATTCACAGCTCTAATGAATTTATTTATTTATATTTTTAATTTAAGTATATTTTATAGGTCATATTGATCTTTTTGATGACTATCATACATGTTTATTAAAGTATCTTCGATTCTTACTCAAATTCGACTAAATGCTTCATTTGGTAAGAATCAAATTCGACTAAATGCTTCATTTGGTTGAAGTGGTTTTTTCTTACATCTATTGCATTTGCTGGTGTAATGTCGTAGCTTCTGTTGCAATTTCTGAAAAGACTGCTACCTCGATGCTTCCAGTTGCGTTTATGAATTAGGAAGATTTTATTTAGTAGTGTGTGTTAATTGTGTAGGGATGGTGTGGTTTCTGTTTTGAATTACAAATTGCATGAAGGTAGGGGAGAAGGTTTTTTACTTTGTCAGAGCTGGTACTTTTTTGGCACAGTAGTTGCACCAAAAGCCTCCATTTCCGTATGCATTTGTTGCTCTCTTGCAGATTGAGCAAGCCAGGTAGTAAAAGATTTGTGCGAAATCGGTGACCTTTGTTATGCCTTGGACATTTAGGTACTGTGTCTGCATAGAAAGAGTATGAAAGCAAGGTTAAGGGTAGCTGATTAGCATCCAAGATTGTATAATCTTGGGGCTTAAATCCTCTAGTTTGTAACTTTTATGCATTTAAGTAGTTTTTTTTATCCCATAATGCACATAAGATATTTTTGTGTGTGTTTCAGGAAAAACGTGCTAATAAGACGGATTTGAACGCCAAGAGACGTTCCGAGATGTAACCAAGTGTTCAAGTGCCCGGTAGTATACATTTCATTATCACCGGATCCTAACGGCATCATAAGGAGCCTCGTAGGACGTTCGGTGGTAAAGATGGCGAGGAGCATGCCAAAGTGTTTCAAGCGAGGCATGTGCATGGAGGATGGCCATTGAGGGTATCCAAGAGACCAAGGCCACATGGCACACCTCCGCCAAGTTCCGTTGATCAAGTAATGAAGCATCAAAAGGCCGACGGGTCACCACAAGCCATGATGGGCCAAGCTATACATGTTTTTGCAGTTTTCACACAGAGGTATCGGTACCTCAAAAATATGGTACCGGTACCATGTTGCTGATACAGAAGACAGGTTGATAGGTATCGATACTTCAAAAATATGGTACCGGTACCAATGCCCTTCGACCAGCTTTTTGTGTTGAATGTTTCAACCTTCCATATATGGACAATTTCTACTTCTAGTATGTTTTTGGAATATTTTGAGGGCCTTTTGGTCTATTGTAGGACTGATTTGTAAGGCTTATAAATAGCCTTTATTGCCAATTATGGCCATTATGTAATCTTTCCAACTTTAAGTCTTTTAAATTCCTAGAGCTCCTTTGGTAAGTTTCAAGCTTTATTTCACTTGTTTCCTTCAAGAACACTAGCAAGCAATTAAGTTACGTTAATTTCTTGTGTACTAAAGTTGTTCGTGTGGTTTTGGATCTTCTATAAAATCTAGTTTATTTTCATTTTCATCGGTGAATCATGTTTTCTATGCTTAACTCTTTTTCTAGTCTTTTTGCTATGAGTGAGTAGTATATAGGTTAAATCATGGGGTGAGGTTTAGTCTATGATTTAGTAGTTCAAATGATTTCTCTTAATCTTTAGCTTAATTTCAATGTTTTTGAATGAATTAAACCCATGATTTCTAGTATTGATCATGGGGATTGGTAGCTTCTTTGACCATGAAGTTTATTGCCTTATGCTACGTGCTTGATAATCCTATGCGTGTGAATGATCCTTTTTCGTCTCTCACCTGCGTTGAATGAGTTCAATTTGAATCAAAGCTTTAAGTTTAGTTATAAGTAGTCTTCAGCTTTTAATTCTTTTAGGGGAATCCGGACGGTTTCTTTCCACTCTTGAGTTAGATGAAGAAACCGTTTGATGGCTAAGTTGTGGGTAAATCAATCCTTTTGACTCAATCATCTCTAATCTAGTTTAATTCCAAGTTTAAATTTCGTCATTCAAATCAAATACCAAAGTTGGCCGCTTGAACGCCACAACTCTTCACGCTACATCTAAGCCGAATCCGCTCAAGAAGATTTCTCTGTGGGAACGATTCTGGCCTTACCGTTTATTATGCTTTCAACGACCTAGCCCTACGCTTGGGGTGTGAACCTTTCTAAGAGGTTAGGTTGCGACGAAGCAGTAGCTGATTAGTAGAGTAATAGTATATGCATACTATAATAGCACAGTTAGTAAGTATTTCATGCAAAATGAAGTTTAGTAATGCAAGATGAAAGTTTGGAACTAAATAAATGGTGAGGTCATTTGGAAATTGTCTAAAATTGTAAGTAGGCATTTCTATTTCTCATTTTCTAAACAGAATTTCAGATTGAAATGGATCAAGTTTGTTAAAATAGACATCATCTTATATACATATTATCTCAGTAATTTGATAAAATATTTTGGTCTATAGAAGGCCTAGAAATTATGAACTGTCTAAACAAAACAAGTAGCATATGCAAAACCTTTCAGTATGGATCAATGGAATAGCTAAGTTATGCATTTTGATAGTTTGCTAATGCACTAAAACATGTGCCTAAGGTGGCTCTCGGTGTAAAAGAGATCAACACCGAAAATGTAGCAGATAAGTGTAGTCCAGTTAAACATGCATAGTATAAAGAGATGCTACATGCATGGAGTGATATTGAGTTCCATGGATCTTTAACTGGTGAATGCATCTTGGCTCTAAGTGGCAGTCAGGGTACTATTATATCAGTGAGTGCCTGCTGTTGATTCTTGTATAGAGCCGTAACTAAAATGTAATCCATGGTGACGATGAGTTTGTTATAATGGATGATGTAACTTGATTGGGAAAATTTGAAAATATCTGCAGAATTGAGGAGGGCATGTGGAAGATATGAGCTACTTTCCGAGGCCAATGACACCAACCAGAGCAGAAAATATGACCAATACCTAAAATAGTGCCTAAATTACCATGACATGAATTATACGTGCTCACAAAGTTTCTTGCAAACATATATGATAGGAAGATTTCATTCAAGATCATCAACTGGGGAAAAAATTACTATCACAATTGTAGCAAAAGATGATACCACATGGCTATTGTGTACGGCAAGGAATACTTCTGTTCTTATAGTTATGTTTTCTTGCGGGGAATACTTGCCAACTGGAAAAAACTACTTCAACAACTATAGCAAACGATTACACCACATGGCCTTTGTGTCTGGTGGGTAATGTTTCTGCTTTTGTTGTCATGTGTTCTATGGGAAATACTTGTTTTGTTGTTGTTATGTTTCTCTTTTTATTCCTTAAATGGGTAATTGGAGTCTCATTGGACCCATGGTTTTGTTCTAAAGGTTATCTCCGACTAATAAAAGGGGATTACTAATACCTCGTACGCCATCAGAAGTGACTGTAGAAGTCTGACATATTTAAGGAAATAGCAAATCACAAAATAAACTAGAATTCAGCATGTCAGCAATGAAGGAGCGAGATTGACTAAAAATCAATAAGTTATGAAGAAGATTGATGTGACAGGGCAATTAGGGACTATACCGGATCTATCTTTCATATGGCTAGGGATATCAATAAGCTTCCATCCCAGAACACACATGTTTTAACCAACTTTATTACATCTAAAAATGCGAAGTATGAGATTAGAAAGGTAAATAAGTTAAAAACTTGGAGGATTGTTGCTTATAAGCTGTGATACCTCATTAGAAGATTTTAACAAAAAGAATGATACTTAAGTTTCTCTGATCCATTCTTTCTCACAGCCTCTTGCTCGTAATGTTTTTTGGCATGCAAAATACTCATCTTTTATGCATCTGTCCCAGTACCCTATAACTGTTGCTAACGTTATGTCATCTAAAAATGAATACTATATACCTTTAGAAAGTAAAAGAAGTTAAATTTTCGGATTATACTAGAGAATCAAGGTTGTTAGAACCAGTAAAGGCAAAATAAGAGAGCAAAGTGATGGATTAGCAAGGGAGGAAATTGAGAAGTCTTTTATAGCAATGTCACTGAATGCACAGCACAGGAAAAGCAATTCTTGGTGCAAAGCATGTTACTACTATGTAGTTTTTTGGTTTAAGACATACAGTTTGAAAACAATTTGTAAATAAATGGTTATGTAGCAGAGTTAGGAAGTGGGAAAGTGGAGTTTTTTCCTATGGAGAAACCAAAGCAGATTTGCATGAATTAGATGAGGATCTTAAGATTTGAGAGAGAATCCTTTCTTCACTTGTATGTGAAGCTTGAGTAATGGTAAAGTTTAGGGTCTGTAGGTAGAAAGTAGAGGCTTAAGTCATGGAGTTAGAAGGGGGTAATACTCTAGAACTACAGCTAGAAAGTGGATATTTCAAATCTAAGTGGCAGAGCAAAAGGTGATAAAAGGTAGGATTTTGTATTATGAAAAAATGCAGACATATTTTCTTTTTGATTATATCTATGTATATGCTTTTCCTTTTAAAGAAGAACGTGATGGGAAATTTTAGTGCATGTGGTACCTTCTCTACTGACATGGGTAGGTTGGCAAGTTTGGTGATATCATCTTCTGAATGTTCATCTACTTTTGGCATGGGAAGCTGTGGTACTGGTGCTATTGGTAGTTCTCTGATCTTTGTTGCGTTGGCTGCGCACCTGCAACAGTTATAAGTAAATTAGAGAATATACATTTGCAAGTGTTTGAACTGAGATAATAATCATGGGTTAGTATTTTTATTTTGTAGGTAATCTAGTAATTAATTACCATAACTGCAGTGCAGTTACTTCTGGTAGTGGGTGTGGGTCGAAGATGAAACTTGATGTGTTTCGCGTGGCAAGCATTAGACATGTATTGAGATAGTTATGTGAGTTTTCATGGAAGAACTGTGATATAAATGTTATGAGTAAGTATTACGTTACCGTAGTATGTTGATGTTTTCAATCGAAGTCCAATTGCCACTGGGAAATTTCCTGGTAAAGTTGCCATTACTGGTGCTTCATATTAAGTAAATTGGTCCCACAGTGATATAATTGAGGGTTGGAAGCTGGTGACATTTGATAATAATGTGGTGAGTATTGTTATTTGTCATATAAGTAGCAGTCATTATTAGTGCTTTTATGTATGGTATACCTTTGATCGATTACTCGAACATCGACAACATATGAGTCATTTATATATTTTCGTGGTCCAACTTCCAGAATTGTAAACAGGACATCTACAATATGACAAAGATGTTAATTATTTTTTTCACCTGTATGAAAATTAGTCAGTATAGAGAGTTGTTACCTAGTTTTGGATCACGGCCTTTGACTTGGTGGAGAGCAGCGATTGGAGTAAAGCTGTATTTCTTGTCCTTTGTGTCAGTCCATCAATCTAGATTTCTTCAACTGGTGTGCGTGCGTTGATGGCCAATTGGTTCTTATTTTTCAGAAAGCAAAACATTTGTGGAGTTTCGCTAACTGCAGCATTTGTTATGAAATATGTATGATAGAGCTTTAGCATTTGTTGCAAAATTATGATGTTGTGTCCAAAGATTGTTGCTTGTATCTTGTTTCCTTGTTGAATGGTGGAGTTTTTTGTGTTGTAAATCCATGGAGTATTCATGTTGGCATATATATGAGGAATGATTATTGAACTATTACAAATAGTACCTCTTTGTCTTGCAACATGATCCTTTGATACAATGAAGTGCTAGTACTTGACATTCTTGGGATGTTTTTTTCAACAACCATGGCCTGCACTATGTAGTGTTTGCTTTTGATGATGATATCTTTCAATGGTATGACGTTCGGAGCCATCCAGACCTGTGAAACTAAGATCCATACAAGTAGATAGAGGAAATAAGGAGATTATAAATGAATAGCATTAGAATTAAGCATGAGCGAACAATATACATGGCTAACTAATTAACAAAGATGAATGCATGCATAGATAAATGAATGCTATGGCATATACCTTTTTGTTTCTTGCATTATTTATGTACCTATGCTTTTTATTGCAATTTGTACTCTTTTAGTTATAAACAATTAGCTTCTTCTAGCAACTCTTTGTATACAATATTCTTAGTGTGGTAGTATGGTAATAGATCATTTTTTGAGTGCTAGAGATGTACTCGTATTTTAGCTGTTGTTGTTGCTCGAGATAAATCGACATAGAGCTGACCATGAGCAAAAACAAGCTCAGGTAAATATACACCAACGGTATTTAACGTTTGACCTTGAGCCTTATTTATGGTCATGGCGAAACATGTTCTCACAGGGAATTGGAGACGTGTGAACTGCACCAGATAATGTTGGGGGTCATTTAGCTGTAAAGGGATTCTTGGTATAAAAATTGTAGAACCTTTTCTTTCGCCTACTATTATCTAAGCAGTGATCAAATGGCTCTTGAATTCTTTACATATTAATCTTGTGCCATTGCATTGATGTTTCTTTGTAGCATAATTGGGCAATTCTTTTTCAAACCCAAATGATCGCATGGCATTCCTGGAGGTGTTATGGAATTCAAGAAGTCGATGTAGAGTCCTTGTTCAGTAGGATCACTTGTTTCATCAAAACTTAAGTATGTTTACTCTTCGCCTGGGAATCTTGCAATCATTGCTTCATTGATTTCATCAATGACTAGGTTTTTGGGTGTGAGAATGGCATAAAAGGATGTTCTCCAAAACCACAAGGGGAAAACAAATTGGATTAGCTGATCTAAAGGTGGTGTTCTTGTGGTTAGTTGTAGGATCAAGGATGATGGTAATTTGATTTCTCCAACCTCATTTTCCTTTTCCTGATCATTCCCAACTCGAAGAATGTATGCACCGAATGCTAGATCAGTCTTTGCACGCATATTTTCCTTCAATTTGAATTTGATGAGTGATTGCCATATGTATGATCTGACTAAACTTGCATTGATGCATTGAATCTTTGTTCTTTTAGGTATGATAGGTAATACTTGTCTGAAATCACCTCCTAGAACCACGACTTTTCCTCCAAATAATGTATCATTTTCTGTAAGATCGTGTAGGAGGGAATCCAAGGCTTCGATTGATTCCTTTTTTGCCATTGATGCTTTATCATAAATGATAAGAGCGGCTTTTTTCATAAGAGTAGCTAGGCCTGATTGCTTTGAAATTCCACAGCAGAGTTTGCCGTCACCATCTATTGGGATTTTCAAGCGAGAATGAGATGTTCTTCCATCGGGTAAAATCTATGCTGCAACTCCAGAGCTTACTGTTGCCAATGTAATTAGCTACTGCGAATGAACTTTTGCAAGTAAAGCTCGGTAAAAGAATGTTTTGCCACTACCTTCAGGTCCGTCAATGAAGAAGCTCTTGGGTCTTTGATTTAGAACAACATTTAGAATTTCATTGTAGGCAGTGGTTTGTTCTGCATTTAATAAACTTGGGCTTCTTAGATCATCTTCTGATATAGGAAAATTCATTTCATCTTGTACTTCTTTTGGCATTGGTTTTCTTATTGAATCAGAAGTAAGAAGATCCAATAACTGGAAATTGTGTAGATTCTTGCCCATAGATTCCAACTTTGCATTTCATGCTCAGAGTAGAACTTGTCGTGCACCATCATTGTTCAACTTTTGTATGGAGACATAGTCTTCTGTCATATCATCTTCAAATTTGAAGAATAATTCCAATGGAGCACAATAAACAAGAATAGTGTAGAATAATTGTCTCAGTGACAGTGGCATTCGATATAAGCATGCTTCTTGCATACATTTTTCACTGCTATTGTCATCTTGTAGTAAGCCATGGCTAATATTTTGCCATCGGCCAATCAATTTGCTACTGTGGTTTTTTGGCCCAATTCCCATGTTTGCTACCTCGGTAGCTATGGTGGGGCTCCTTTTTTACCTCGACACCGACACAGCCATGTTGCACTGGCACCGCTCACCGGAGAAGCAATCGGTGACCCTTTGAGTGTCTCAAAAGGAAGAGTTCTATGGTTAACAAGAATAACACTCTGATAATGACATTCAATATCATGGGGCAATAACATCAAATGTGTTTTCTTGTTAGGTCTCGTTTCACAATGGTTCTTATTTTTTAAGTATTTATTTTTTACTTTACGAGACAAGTCATTCTCTCACGATACATCACATTTAATTCAAAAAATAAGTATTTTAGTTAATGGAACACATCCTAAACTTTATGCAATGTTGCACGATTTTCCTTTAGGTTAACCTTCGAGCTTTGATACTCAGATTTTAAGTAAGATAATACCGACAAAAGGTTTTGGAATGGCCTCACTTCGTTTTATACTGTTCGATAACATATCCTTTAACATCTTGTGTATTTTTATGCAGCATGATGGGTTGTATTATCTTTTGGACACGATTGGCGCACATGTAGGCATGACGTTTGTTTTCATAAAAAGGGAAAATAGTGTATATATCTGATTACAAATATCGTAAGTGCAATATGGTCATTGAAATGGCTTGAAAATATGTTTTCAGACCGTTTAGCAAAAGGGTCAGAAGCCTAATTTTTTGCTTAGAAGCAACTGCGTTTACATAATTACAATACTAGTTTTTTTTTTTTTTGTCACACAGTATAGTTAGCGGGGATGAGTTAGGTTAGCACAAGGAGAGTTCAGCAACTTTTCATAGCTCCAAATCCCTAACCGCCCTAAGGGGGCTCGAACCTCCGCATTCTGTAAGGAGGGGAGGGGAGGGGAGGTTACCAACTGCATTAGGAAGTGGAACCTGACAGTTGACTAGGTTAGATAGTTCTATCTAGCAAATTCTATAGTCCTATCAATTCTAAGTCATTTATCACATCGTTGCCTTACAAAATAAAATTTATCATATCAATGGGTAATGGGTATGTCATAATTTGAATGGAAGCACGACATTTTAAATGTAGGCAACAGATCCCCTCCGATGCCTATTGGAGCTATCTCACAACTATAGGCTCCACTGGGAACTCTAACCACTAATAAGAGCATCTCCAACAACCTAACCATTTTTAAGCCATTTTGGCTAGAAATTAAAAGTGTGTTAGGTAGCCACTAAATATGTAGTCTACCCAACAGCCTCTCTACACCCCTAGGCATTTAGAATAAAGTAAGGGCATCAAAGTAAACCACCTCTCCCTTGTCGTTATCACAGAAATCTTGAAACTCACCCATCAGAAACACAAAAATTCACCGACCGGAAACCACCTTTTAGAATAAGAAGAAAGAGAGTTGAACGGCAACTCTTGAAACCCACTGAGAGGAACCACATCTCTCTCTCTCTCTCTCTCTCTCTCTCTCTCTCTCAAATTGAAAAACCCACAAATCAAACCTCTGATGAAACCATAGATCGAAAACCATAGAACTGAAAAACCCACAAATCAAAACTTACAAATCAAACCCCCTGAAAACCCCACAAAAATCAAACCTTCGACGATGACGAGGTAGGGCTATTCACGGTCGAAGCCGTTATCCGGCGATGACGCTGCAACGAAGAAAGTGGTACTGCTGACTGACGATGACGTTGCAGCAGGAATCAAAGCAAGCAAGCTCAAAAAGCTCGCCTCACCTAGTGAGGGACTGGAGCCGAGGTTAAACTGGCGGCCTCTCAAGAGAAGCTGCTGAGTCTGTGTTTTTCCCCCTTTTATTGTCATTTTGTCAAATATTGTGTTTTGGCAAGGCCGGTGGAGATGCTCGGGAGTTTCTACATTTAGAATAAATTACTGTATTAGACTATTCGATACACAGTTACAAAAGAGTTCGGAGCCTCGGATTAAAACATAAACTACTTACTTGTAACTATTTATAGGGTATAGAAACAACTTCCAAATCAAAATATATTCAGAAATATTATTGTGATCAAACCCAAATGTGGGTGTAGGTTATGATTAGCCCTTCTACTGTGTGGCCATGTGGGCCCCACACATGACAAGTCAGTCTGTGATTTGGGCCTTTCTACTGTGTAGCTGTCTCACACCTTACTTTTTTGGCTTTTCGTCATAACATTTTACTTTTTTTTAACTACTCTCGCCGATTCAAGTGATTAATTCAAAAAATAAAATCTGAATTTTCCAAAGATTCAAAAAAAAAAAAAACAAATAAAAATACTAAAACAGAAAGTATCAAAAAATAGAGTGAACTCGCCACCCTAAGTTGCTCCGTAAGCCTGCTTGACAAACTCCCATTGTACATTGGGCCAAAAGAAGTCGGCTTGAGATTTGAATTGAAATGGCCCACAGCCCACTGTATTGGTCTTGTCCAAATTTATTGTCTTTGGGCGCTGATGAGCTAAACTTTTTTGAGTTTTGAGTGCTCTGTGCCTCTCCCGAAATGATTCTTCCCACTCATTCTCCCCTTAATCAGGTGTCTGGGACAACTTACGCATAATTTCATTAATCTTAGGGGACCAATCCACAGCCCTTTGCTGGGGTATCAATTAAAATCAGAACATACATTTGTATGGACTGATTCCAAAAGATCTGATAGTACCAAAGAGGTTTACGATCCTACCTCCTTGTAACCTTCCCAGTTTGTACATCTTTTTTTATCTCTCTCCCTCTCTCTAAACAAGAAGTTCTGAAATATTTTTTTATCAGTCTCTTATTAACAGGTTGTAAAACTGAAATGGGCCAAGAGGACACATTTTCGGGCCTCAAAACTCTTGGGCACGATCTCCAATAAATTTTCTCTATCAATTTCTCTTCACTTATTACTCTTAAGAGAATCTCCAACCCATCCTTTAAAACACAAAAATAGAGAATGGATGTGACATATTGAAGAGAGATTTTATAATTTATTCTCTCTCTTTTCACTTTATGAGATAATATTGAAGGAACCCATGGTACCTTTTAGATATTTGGTCTCCAAATTTACTTTTGGGTCTCCAAAAATAGAGACCCTACTCCCATTTTGGAGACCAAATCTCTAAAAAGTACCATGGGTCCCTCTAAGATTCTCTCATAAAATGTAAAAAGAGTAAATAAATTACAAAATCTCTCATTAATATGTCACATCCATTCTCTAATTTTGTGTTTTAAAGCTTGGTTGGAGAGCATCTCCAATCCATGAGTCTCTATAACTCCATTTTAGAGACTCAAAATACTATTTTTAAATCAAAAAGTAAATTTAGAGCTTATTACTTTTCATGCATACTTCAACCACAAATCTCCATTTCCTTCTCTATATTCAAAAAACTTATAATTTCTTCAATTTCTCTCCAAAACCTACCAACATTCTTTCAAAATTCGAATTCCTATTTTTTGAAATTCTCACCAAATATATCTAATATTGGTGTCAAATTTATGACATTTTCATTATCTTTTCAATAGTATAAACTTTATAGAAATAAGATACATAATTTGAAAGTTATCCTATGTTGGAAGTGAAAAGTACAAATGGAGATGAGTCTCTATATTTAGAGCTCTAAAATAGAGCTTGATTGGAATTTGTTTGATCTCTATATCTCCCAAAATATAGAGACATAGAGCTTGGTAGGAGATACTCTAAGAACCTCTCTCGAAATTCAAACCAAACAGGAATTAATTCTGACAAAAAAAATATAAAGGAGAGGACAATAAAAAGTTCAGAGGAATTGGATAATAAATAGTGTAGACTTGAGAGTTGCACTCACTATTTGCAGGCCTAACCTTATTTAAATGGTTTTTTTTGTCTTTATTCAAAAAAAAAATGCATTTATTAGTTTTTTGTGAATTTTTTGTGGCATATTGATTCTTTATGACGAAAGAATCCAAAAAAATAAAAAAAATTACTATCGAAATCTTCTCTTTTTTTTTTTGAATAAAGACAAAAATAAGCCAATAAGACAAATTTTTCGTCTTTTTATTCAAAAAAAAAATTGGGTTTCCTTTCGTCATGATAAAGCAATAATCCAAAAAAAAATTTGAATAAGAACAAAAAAAACAAGTCATTTGGCTTACTAGGCTAAATAACCCCCAAGCAGTAAATTACCAAAATCACCCTCAAGGTTTCTAGAAATTATAAATTGCCCTTTACGTGTGGGAAATTACAAAATATCCCTGTCGTATAACAAATTACTGCCCAATCGTGATGTAGCTGCTAGAAAATTCGATGAAATTTGTCTCACATCATCAATTTCTAATTACAATAGACCAAATTGTCTTGTTGTAACTTGTGAAAGGCTACTTTCACACATCTGCAGCATTTACAAGCTATAAAAGGACATTTGTAGTCTATTATAAAATTAGGATTTGATGTCAGATAGATTTAGTCAAAACTTCTAACGGCTAAGGGCAGCAAATGAATCGATCCATTCGTGAATTATTTCTTTATTTTTCATCTTTATTTCAAAATTTATCTCACTTTGAGTCCAATAATTATGTACTTTAATGTCAACTTTAATTATTTCTCTAGTTTTATATTCAAAAATTGGTTTCGAAGGATCCTTTATTTTCTTTCCTCATACTCCAAATATGGAGGATGAAGATCAATTCTCCAAAATGGAGGCAAATATATAGGATGAGTTGGAGTGCACAATTCCTTCATTCCAAAATGGAGAAATGGAGAAAGATTTAGAGTCATGGAGTATGCATTGGAGATGCTCCAAGACAAAGCTCTATATCTCTATATTTTGGGAGATATAGAGATTAAACAAACTCCAACCAAGCTGATCTCATTTTGGATCTCTAAATATAGAGACTCAACACCAAAATAGAGACTCATCTCCATTTGTACTTTTCACTTCTAACATGGGATAACTTTCAAATTATATATCTTATTTCTATAAAGTTTATACTATTGAAAAGATAATGAAAATATCATTAATTTGACACTTATATTAGATATATTTGGTGAGAATTTCAAAAAATAAGAGTTCGAATTTTGAAAGAATGTTGGTAGGTTTTGGAGGAAAATTGAAGAAATTATATGAGTTTTTTGAATATAGAAATGGAAATGGAGATTTGTGGTTGGAATATGCATGAATAGTAATAAGCTCTAAATTTAATTTTTGATTTAAAAATAGTATATTGAGTCTCTAAAATAGAGTTATTAGAGACTCATGGATTGGAAATGCTCTAAGTCTAAGGGGGTGTTTTCACTAACTAAAAACGCAAAAAATTTAACGCATTTTATCATATCATTTTCATTAAAAAAAATTCAGCATTTTATCATCTTATTTCTACTAAAAAAAATTGTCAACAAAACTTTTTTTACTATAGTAAGTTTATTCACAAACTTATTAATAATTTATTTACTATCGAAAATAACTTGACATTTTTTAATAACTTATTTACTATTAGAAACACCGAATAACTTTTTAACCATAAATAAATTTACAAATTTTTCATTACCGGAGCAAGTTGTTCTCTGAGAAAGGTGCAAAAATTTCTCAGAGAAGAGTGCACGCCCGTTGAAGCAAAATGGCAAAAAAAGTTTCCGTAGTGGGGGTGGTGCCTATGAGACGTGCCAGGTGTGGACAGAGCCAGGCCATTAGGCTACGTTAGCCTGGTCCACGAAACACTGGAAAGGACACCTTTCATAATCTTGGTTTCACCCTACGCGCAGTCGATCCGACGGCTCACGTTGCTCAGAACAGCGAGGGGCACGATTACCAAAGATTTCCAATTTAAGTCACAGTAGTCAAGTGTACTTCCAGCCGGGCTTCCATGGCCATTACAAGAAGGAAATTGTAACAGCCTTTTATCTGTCCATTTTACTAGTTGAGTTTTGTTCACTTTCCAATTAAGATGATGAACATATCTTCTTTTTTATTAGTTGAAATGGTGTGAATTCTATAATAAAATAATATTATGCTTACCAAAAGTGTATTGCATGGTAAGTACTACCTCCGTTCCAATTTAATTGTCACTTTTGGGAGTTTGTACCACTTTTCAATTGATTATATATTGTAATTTATAATATTTTCAGTGATTTTGAAAATATTGTATTATAGAACAAATCGAGATCTATCAAACAAGATCCATATTTGATATAAAATTCATTACCAATTTAAAGATATAACTAATTTTTTTTATCCAGTTAGAATATAACTGAGACAAGTAAATTGGGACAGATGGAGTATGATATCACTTTGTGATAAAATTCATACCATTTTAATCAATTAAAATGAGGATAATGTTCACCTTTTTTTTTACAGAGAGTAAACAAAATTGCACTCCCAATTTACCAATGGCTAGTAGTAAAATACTGCCATGGGCAGTAGTTTTGTTCACTGGATTTCGCGCAAGAGGGGAGTTCTCATTTTAATTCCAACGGATACTCTCCGTTCCACCTTCCAAAATAAAAATCTATTTTTAATTTTAAAAATAATGGATTTAAGAAAATAGTTTTTTTAATTTTCTTGATTCAAGTTTAAAAATAATGGATTTACGAAAATAATTTTTCAATTTTCTTTGTAAGGTTTGATAGATCTCAATGATATCTATAAAACAAGATTCATATTATATATTTTTTGATTTTAGTAAGCCTATTATTTTTAAGCTTAAAAATTACAAAAAAAAATACTTATTTTTTAAGGGGATAAATAGAAACACCACCATTATAAATTCTATTTTTTTGAATTAATCATTCGTCACGACAAGAGAAGTCTAAAAATATAAAAAATTATGATAGAAAGCAAAAAAAAGTTAACGGAAGACAAAAAAAAAGTATCAAACAGTTGTTTTATTTGTCTAAAGTACCGTTTTATTTGAATTTTTTCAACATCGGTCCATATATTTATACTTTTATCAATTTGTTTCGTTGAAACGAACGATTAAACTCTAAAAATTACGACAAAAAACTAAACAAAAAGTAAAATGCACCGAAATAAGTTTCAGACTTATAGTTTTACGAGAGAGTAAAGCTACAGTTCCCGACCGGGGAATCCCGATCAGAAGATCGGAATCCCGACGCCCCGCCAGGCCCACTCCGGCCACCGGACGACTGATCTATATACACAAAAAATGGGGTGTTCGGATCGGCCACCTAAACACGTCGGATGCCGTTGACTCTCGCGTGGGGCCCACTCGGATTTTTTTTTTTAGAATTTTTGGACGGCTCGGATCAGCCGTCCGGTGGCCGGAGTGGGCCGGCGGGGCAACGGGATTCCGATCGGGATTCCCGGGTCGGGAAGTGTAGAGTTTCTGTTTACGAGAACGCTGCCTGAATATGTGCACCAGATTTGTATGGTAGGAGTTCTCATACTTGAATGAGAGTTAAGGAACTGGCTCCTCTTCAGTTTGGCGAAAAACTGGACAGGTCCAGTCCAGCCAAATTAGGCGCATATTGGTCCATCTCAATGATCAGGATCGTTGATCTTGTAGATCACGTCAAGAATTTACACTATGAAAAAAATTACATTTATCGAATATCAATGAGTAGGTGATCTAAACTTGTTTACGTGAAATAAATGAGTTCGTGCCGAACATGTCATAACCCATTTACCTTCTGCTAAATGCGTTTAAATCAGGTACCATCCAATATCCGGTAGACATTAGTTTTTGTATGGTCTACTATCTCGACATGCTATACAAGATCATCGGTCCTGATCATCGAGATGAGCCCGATATGAACCTGATTTGGCTGGACTGATCACGTATACTTTTTCGGTTTTTCCCCAAAAAAACTGGAGAGGAACCGCTTCCAAGAGTGAAATAATGCGGTGAGAAATGAGAATCTTACGCCTAGTTTGCCTTAATAATTTTACTGTATTACTTTTTTGTCTTTATTTATTGTTCGCGTATTTATTGGTTTTGCGTTAAAAAAAATATGTTGAGAACTATTTTTTTCATTAGAACAAAAAATAATCCAAAAGCGTCGACAAAAGTAATCTAAGAAGCACAGTAAAAAAAAATTATGTCCACAACTATTTTTTGTAATAAAGAAAAATAATCTAAAACAGACAATCCAGTTTTGAACATAATTTTTACTACATACTTAGCTTCTCTCCTTGAAATGATCCAATAATTCCCAAAAAATTGAGCGAAAGTAACAAATCCAAATTCTTTTGAATAACGAAAAAAAGTAATCCACAAGAATTATTAAGCCAAAGTACTAGACCTTAATTGGGTGTTCACACTAACTTTTTGGGTGAATAAGTTGTGACAATTTTACATGTTGTTGACACTAATAAACAACTTAATCATTAGTGTGAACAACTTGTGGATTTTTGATGAATAAGTTATTGTGCACAATTTTTTCATCAATGGAAACAACCCCTAAGTCCCACATTCTAATATGTTAAAAACATTTATCAACTGAAAATTTTACTACAGTTTATCAATTTCACAAATTTAGAAATCTAAAAAACGATAGATTTTAATGAACCTTCGGTATATTAGAATAAAAAAATCGAAAAAAACTGACCAATTCACAAATCATGGCGACTATATCAGTATCGAACAGAAAAATTCATCAATATCAAACTAGTAATTTTACCACAACAAAAAGAAGAGCACCTGCAAGGATCAAACATCAATCTCTCTTAACAATATTTGATTTAGCTGATTTTTTACAGAAATTCTTAAAAATATTTTAAACAAATTGAACAGTTCAAATTATTTGTATGGGATCTGTTTCGGCTCCGAAGTAACTCAAGGACTGAGCGGGCGTGCCAGGACTTGTCGCGTCCAACGTGAAGGACTGAGTGCCCCTTTTCTGACTTCGAATCTATGAGGGCGATAGTGCTGCAACCTAAAGGCTGGATTGCAGTAAATGTCCGTGGTTTTGCCTCTACGAGCGAGAATTTAATAATTTCCTAACCGTGTAAGAAAAGAAGTAACAACGTAATAATAACTTTATTATGTCGTAATAATAAAGTGGGGGATACAAGGGAGATATGAATAACTTTGTTATGTCGTAATAACAAAATTGGGGGTACAAGAGAGATAGAAATGAGGGAGAAATAAGATAGTTGCTTCGCTGGGAAGGCTTTGATTTTAAGCGTTGAGCTTGATTGGTGTGTGAACCTTTTTTTCTTCTTGTCTTCTAATATTTATAGGCCAAGAGTCTTCGATTCTGCATGCAAACGGATGTGTTGGCTTTTCCTCGTGGCGCCATGTGTCCCTTGTAACTTCCAATTTATGAAATCATGGGATAATGGGTAGTTATTGAAAGTTATAAAAGATCATGGACAAATATTGCACTGGTCCATATCTGAGCCAAGTTTCCCGCCTTCACCGCGAGCCGACATGTGTCTCATGTGAGCTCCGGATGCTGCCACGTGTCTGCAATAACCACCCACTAACAAATTTAGTGGGATCATGGGTGATTATTGAAGGTAAATAACAATTATCCATATGTTTATTCTTGATCATGGGAAGTTACTGGAAATATTGGGTATTCCACCTCCTATTTCCATGGGCAATTAACAAGTAATGGGCCACCTCATTCCCTTTATCTGTGGGCATTAACGAATAATGGGGTAATTTAACTAAGTCAAATAGCCATGTGGAAGCCATTCCCATTTCTTCGTCTTTTTGCTCCTCATGGGTCATGGGCCTTCAAGAATGTAACAGGCCTTGTTAAAGACTAGCTGGGCCTTATTTATTCTTCGAACAACGTAGCCCACGGCCCACGACTTTTTGATTCTACATCTGGTTTGGACTAAAATTGAACGGGCCCAATTGATATTGCCTTGGCCCATTAATCTTAGCCCAACGACTCTTCATTTTATGGCCTAATTTAATTGAATAATAATTAAATGGTTGTCCAACGCTTGCCCAGGACTGGGTGCCAAAAATGGGTGTAAACAAGATCCTAAGATGAGTCCCACAAATTTTGGAGTACGGTGTACCCATTTTGGTGATCCCTGCAATTTTAGTATTTTTTATTTTTGTTTTGCTATTTCATTGTCTTTTCTTAATTTTTTTCAGATTCACGTTAATTTTTTTATGAATTAATCATTTATCTCGATGAGAACATAATAGCTTGTATTTTTTAATATAAAATTAAATTATTTATACCATACCATCAGTATAAATATTTATTTCATCCAAATCAATTACATTGCGCCACATCGTTACATATTAAAAAAAATGACTAAACGTTCAAAGGTTAATTATTTATCAAACAACAACATACTCATCTTCTACGTATCTTTTTTTACCGATAGCATATAGATTCGAAATGGAATCAATATCGAGATATCACATCAATGATTAAAACAGTTCATTTTGTTGAAAACCTTCTTCTAAGACTCCTTGTGAAAAAATAGCTCAATTGGATATCTGATAAAGCTTGGTCAATTGGTCAATTCATTCAAGTTTTGGTAGACCAAAAGTCAAATAAATAAATCAAGTCCTTAAAGGCATAAATTGAGTTAATTTTTTACGGGTACATTTAAAAAAAGTAATATTTTGAACAAAATAAAAAGCTTGGATCATTCATATGGGACCTTGAGATTCATCCCATACATAATATGTATCGTAGTCTTCTCGGACCGGCGATGCCGCGGTGAGACGTGCCACCTCCCCTCTTAATAGCTCCGTCGCACTTTTTTATATTTTATTGATTCCTCTTATCGATCAACTGATTAATCTAAAAATTTATAGGAGTAACGGAAAATTGAACCATTTGTTACAGTAAAAAATACTCCCTCTATCCCAATTTAAGTGTTCTCTACAGAAAATCGTGCTATTTAAGAATTCAAAAATTTTGCTCTAAACTTTCCAAATTAATCTTAAAAACTGTGAAATTGATTATATTATTGAAATCGCCTATATCTTTTAATATGGATATCAAAAAATATGTAATATAGATCTTATTTGATAGATCTCAATTAGTTTTATTATTCAAAATTTTTAAAATTATAAAAAATATTATAAATTGAAAAATATTTTCAATCTAAAAATGAAATGAATATAAAAAACTGTCAAGTCAATTAGGAAGAAAATATTACTTTTTAGGGGTAAAATTAGAAGTTTGAAATACTTTGATGGTTATTTTTAAAAAATAAACACTTATTTTGGAACATCCCAAAATAAAAATGGGGAATAGTACTACGTAAAAGAATATCTAAGAAAAAACTCCATACAAAAAATTTACAGTGGTGCTATAGTTCCCAACGGGAGGAATCTCGACGCCCCGCAGGGCCCATTCCGACTACCGAACGGCTGATCCGAGCCGTCCAAAAATTCTATAAAAAAAACCCCGAGTGGGCCTTCGCGGGAATCAATGGCATCTGACGTGTGTAGGTGGCCGATCCAAACACTCCATTTTTGGCCGATCCAAATGCAAAAATGGATTGTTTGAATCGGACATCTACACACGTCAGATGCCGTTTATTCTTGAGATGGCCCACTCGGTTATTTTTTTTAGAATTTTTGGACGGCTCGAATTTGCCGTCCGGTGGCCGAAATGTGCCCGGCGGGACGTCAGGATTCCGATCGGGATTTTGGGTCGGGAACCATAGACTTTTCAAAAAATGTATGAGTAAAAGAAAAACAGTAATGCTACACGCATAGCAACTGTGCACAGATTTTTTGTGGGGCCCACTACGGGTCCCACACAAATAATCCGAGCCGTTCATTAAATGTAAAACATTTTTTCAAGGCCCCCCATTAAAAATCAGCTCAATCCGATATTTATAAGTGTTTGATTCAATCATTTAACTTTTCATTATCCTGAGATTCGAATGAAAAGTTAAATGATTGAATCAGGCATCTATGAGTATCGGATTGAGCTGATTTTTTGCGGGGGCCCTTAAAAAAATGTTTTACATTTAATGAACGGCTCGAATTATTTATATGGGATCCGTAATGGGCTCCACAAAAAATCTGTGCACAAAATCTGTGCACAGTTGCGGTGCGTGTAGCATTACTGAAAGAAAACAGTAAATGGGTTAGACCGAGGAGAGGGATACACAGCCCTCGATTCTCGAAGGGTGTGTGACATTGATGGATGTGAGTACGATGAAAGGCTGGGAGTGTTGTATCTACATGTAGCTGAGAGAAATACTGCTCCGTCAGAGAGAGAAATTGGAGAGAGAGAGAGAGGGGTCCAGCAAGGAGGGGGACAGAGAGGGTGGCAGAGAAAGCCCGCAAAGATCGAGGGGGGTCTTGACTCTCTGCAAATAAGAAAGCCCATACCCCTTTCGATCCTATCGGGAAAAAAGAAAAGCCTGTCCGCTTACCTTTATTCATTCATCAACTTTCTTCTCTCATCTACAGCAGTGTGAAATTCCACCCGCGTGGACTACACTGCTCTTCAAACCACAAGAGCAATTGGAGGGAGAGATGAGTGCTAACAGGAATCGAACTCTGTCAATGTGCATGGTGTAAATTCTTGTTCGAGATAATAAAAACACTTTCAGATTATAGAGTGATGCTATGAGTACCGATAGGGTGTGTAGGGAATTCGTACCGACCAGCCAAGCCAGGCCGTCCAAAAATTCTATAAAAAAAACCGAGGGGGCAGTTGCGGGAATCAACGGCATCCAAGGTGTGTAAGGTGTTCGATCGGAGCACCCATTTTTCGTGTATATACACGTATATAAATATATACACGAAAAAAAGTGCTCGAATCAAGCACCCTACACATCTTGGATGCCATTGATTTCCGCGTAAGCCCCCTAATTTTTTTTTATAAAATTTTTGGACGACTCGGATCGGCCGTTCTATGGCCGGAGACTGCCCGGCGGCAGCTAGTCAGTACAAATTCCCTACACACCATCTGTACCTATATCATTTTTACAGATTATATGTGTATGACCTAAAAGTGGCCACACACCGGTGATACCTTATGGGTCAGTACCTGTAGTGGGGTTCTTTGAAAAAAAATAGCTCATACATCTTTGTATGGATCACCGTTCTTCCTAAATTTTTTGGCTAGGATTTTTTTTCCCGATCTTTTGTTCTTAATTTGTTAAATTTTTCGTCATGGTTTATGAAATTAAACGTTCATCTGAATGAGACAAAAAAGTATATCAGAGTTGAAAAAAATCATATAAGGTGACACTTTAAGCAAAAAAAAATATCAACTGTTTGGAAGAGTACTTTTTGTCTATAGTAGATATTTTTTATATTTTGGTCAATTTTTTTTTATTTTTTAGACTTATCTCGTCGAGATGAATAATTAATTCAAAAAATATAACAAGAATATAACGAAAATTCAAGAAAGACGAACAAAAATATCGAAACGAAAAACACCAAAAAGTTGAGGAGAATGGGGCCTAATTAGTGAGCATCTATTGAAGTGAAACTGTGGAATTGCAACAATGACTCCATCGCCGAGGAAATGTTAAGGCACATGGTTGAGGTTGTTAGCCAGGCCACTGTTAACCCAAAATACAACTTGTTGCATGCGGTAGAGTTTGTGCTTTTAGTTATCTCCAATGGCGTTTTAAGAATATGGCTCTCATTAGGCTCCTATCCACCACGAGAAAAATAATGTACGTGTTCAGTTTTGCGTTAATGTGTATTCACTAAAATAATTCTCAAAATAGAATATCAAACTTGGCTTTTCAAGTGATTTATTAAATCGCAGTTCGAAAAAAAAAACGAGAGAGAGGGATTTATTAAGTTTAGCAATCTATTATAATTTTAAAAAATAACATTTAATTTAGATTTGTCAATGCATCCGTGGCACCCCGACGGCCAAATTTGGAGGTTCGAGGTGGGTGTTGGGAACTAGCTGCCCAATGAGGAGATAACCCTATCAAAAAAAATTCGATTCTTGAGCTTGTTTTTAATTTGCACGGTTACACTAAGGTATGTTCCACTAACTAAAATAAGTAGAATAATAGTGGAATAACCTGTCTCGTAGAGCGAAAAATAAGTACTTAAAAAATAAGAATCTTAGCGAAACGTCAGAATGATATGGAGTAATGTTTCTGTAATCTCAACACAAAAGATTGCTGAGAAATTAATCAAAACTGGCATGATTTCATGTACTTTAAAGGGACAAGTATAATTTGAACAGGTGAGTGGGCAACAATCCATATTCACTAATTATGACCTTGACATATTGCGGTGTTACCAACAAAAGTTACTAAGATAAGGGAAAGAATCGAATAATGGAGATGATGTAGAATTGAAGGAATCACTTCCTGTTTTCTAGTTTCTTTTTCTTCGTTTTTTTTGGGGGGTTGGAGATTGGGGTGGAGCTATGTTGGGGGTGGGTTCCCGAGTTTTAAAATTTTTATTTTGTATATATTTAATTTTTAACATTATTGATAATTATTCGTGTATAACTACTTGTAATATTAAAATTTTTGGTTTGATTTGATAAAAAATCGGTTACTTTACATTCTTATTTCTCAATTCCTTTTATAAATAAAAAATAACCACGTGACTATTGAAGTAGCCTAAAGAAAAAAAACAAAAAAACAAAATGATTGGTATCTTTTAACTGCATTAGGCTAGAATCATTTCAATGTACACATGTAATGTATTGGAAAGCAAATACTTTATGATATAATAAGTATAATTTCTGATAAAAATATATATATCTATTAGGCCGGCCCCTGGGTCAAAAATCTGACTTTGCCGTTGGTTGGAGAAACGACTTTTGTGTTGATTTCATATGAAATGCTACTTGTACTGTTGATGTGTTGGGTACGGATGGTATACGAATTTTGTGTGTAGAGTCCCTCTCAAGTTATACCTAGATAATCTGAGACATTCATAACGTTCAGAATAATTTTCTATTTGATTTCGTGAAAAATCTGTTCAATCAGATATTGATATTAGGGCTGTTACTCAAAACCGGAAAATCGATCGAAACCGGAAAAATCGGACTGGACCGAATTTTTTAAACCGGTTGAATAATTTCGATCCGGTTTATAAAATTTTATAAACCGGAAAAAATAATTTCGATCCGGTTTATGTGTTCTAAAAATCGGTTGAAACGGGACCGGTTATATATATGTATTATATATATATATATATATATATATATATATATATATAAACATAGGGGAGGGGTTGAATTATGGGTTTTTTGTTGATATTTTGTGGTGTATATTGGTCTAATAAATATATTTATCATATAAAAATTATTTTTATGGGCTTCATATGTTTTTATGGTTTTTTTTTTTTTATGTATTGGGCTCAAAATTGATCCTTTTTTGTTGGGCAAAAAAAAAAGGGTTGAATTATAGATTTTTGGTTGATATTTTATGGGTTGAATTGTAATTTTTTTGATGTGTTGGGCCCAAAATATGACCCATGAATGAAAACTGGATAAACCGGACCGAAATCGGTTGAGCGGGTCGAAACCGGACCGGTTTATTTCAACCGGTTCCGGTTTCTAAAAATCTCAAACCGGATAACCGGTTTCGACCGAAAAATACACTCAAATCGGTCAAAATCGGACCGGTATCACCGCTAATTGATATGCATGATAAATTTGTCCAATTTTACATGCTTATCGGGACTTTCCCACCAACCCAATATTTGCCATAATGGGGATCTTATAAAGTCCCTCAACAAGTAGACAATAAAGAAGTATCTATGAACGGCCCCAATTGCGTTTTTCCTTCCTCGATAGATTTGGTTTTAATCAGTACTTGTGCCATATAAAGAATGGTTTTTGGGTACTTCTTTTGTCCACCAAGTTGTGATATAAAGTACTGATTTGCTACTATACCTTTGCACCTAAAAATAATCATATCGGCCATTAGCACAAGGGACAAACTAAGACAAAATTGCAACAATTGTCAAAAACATCATTGTAAGGTTGGTTAGCAAGATTTACACCAAGTCATGATTGTTCAAACACAATCATATCACAAGCATTGCCAACTTCATAAATCTGTCTCATACTAAAGGTGCACGTGAGCCTCGTACTAGATCACTGAACACAATTATTACCAACCCTAATGGCGATTTTCCAGCTTCTCTTTTTATATAACTGAACACAATTATTTACCAACCCTAGATCACTGAACACAATTAGTTACATATTTGTATAACTCAAGTTGTCCGGACGAATTTACGTGCACACATTTTCCTTCTTCTCTTGTCCTACTCAATCTGAAAAATAAAAAACCAAGAGCTAGCTAGGTCATTATATTTACTATTTTTGCGGTTAGCCATCAAACCAAAATCATAACGGTCTTGCTATTGTCAGCCCACTGGGCTGACGATAAGCACACTAGAAGACAAGGAAAACACGTATTTTTGTGTACTTTTTGTACCCTTTAATACACATTCACACACTCATTATTGTCAGCCCATTGGGCTGATTTTAGAATTTTCCAAATCATAAAGCTATCGTGTGGAAATTAATGTTGTGTTCTCATTAGTTTTCAAAAAATTCCTCCTAGATTCTCTCTATTTCTAACATTTCTCTCTTTATCTCTATCCACTTATTACCCCTACTATTTTTCAAAAAACTTTTCAAAAATCAAACCAAACACAACATAAATATTCGATTTTCTCTTATTTAAGTCGTGCATCTCTATCACTTGTAGTGATTTATAATTCAAAGAATGATTGACAAATAATCCACTGATATTTATCCAATTATAATCTTTATTACTTTCTAGTTGTATATAAGAAAAACATTTTAAATAGAGCTTTTAAATGGTAGCAACACACAACATAGGAGAATCAGACCAAAATACGGTCACGAGTTCTTCTTCTTCTTTTTTCAAACGTAAAAAGCATATTCATTAATCAAGCCATACGACATCTACAGAATAATCTCAAATACAGATCAGGCCATATGGCAAATACATATTTCTACCCAAAAACAGAGTTACAGAGACACAATACATGAAAAGACTAAGAGACGAAACAAGTGTCTAGCGCCTATGCACAAGCCCTCGCTCACTTCTTCACACCATCAACATGGATCGGCTAACGTGGAGCTAGTACCCAGACACCAACATCTCGGGATGGCGGAGCTCCATATCAAAGATAACATTAAACCTGTGGAAATCAGTTACCCGATCTGAAAAAATCAGACCGAAACGAAACCTCGCGGGAAGATCCACTGGGACGAGAACGGGAACATCCGGACAGAAACCGGACAAGAGTCCAGACAAAACAAAACAAAAATCCTAACATGCCGAAACACTCAAACAGCCACCGCAGCACCGCCGCCACAACACCCCAACAGCCACAGACAATAGCGACAAACCCTACTGTCGTCACGCCTAGTCCCATCACTCCGTATCCTCTCCAGCATGGCCACCGACAACCCAACGAAGAGGGGGGGCAGGGGGAAACGAGGAGGGTGGAGGGAAGGGGAAGGGGAAGGGGAAGAGGAAGGGGGGAGCAACAGCCCACGAAGGAAAGGAATGCCGGCAAGGGAAGGGGAGAAGAAAAAAGAAGAGAGAGAGAGAGAGAGAGAGAGAGAGAGAGAGAGAGAGAGAGAGAGAGAGAGAGAGGCGCCCACCCGAGGGCTATGCCCAATATCAACAAAAAATCTGAAGTTCTAAAATCGCCCATTTCTCTCTCTAGGTTATAACAGTTAGGGTTTCATTCGGGAGGAGGTGGCGTCCATCGCTAGCCTCTCTTCTTTGATCTCTCCCCTCTGTCTATCTTTCCTCCCTCCTTCTCTCTTTACCTTTCAGTTTTCCCCATCTCCGGTTTTCCCCTCCGCCTTTTTTTTCTCTTTTCTTTCTTATTCACATAATGATTGGCAACAATGACGAGTCAACGGTCAACAATGGTGGCTTCGGTGGCCAATTCTAGCATGAGGAATCTTAGCGTCCGATTTCCTTTGGCCGTTTTTGGGAGCCGATATGATGTGCTTCATGGTGGCCGTTTGTTGGAGGTGTCAGTCGTATGACGAGATTGACGTCTGGGATGGTCTATTCGTTCCCTCTACCTTCTCCCTTTGCCTTCTTTTAATTTTTGACCCCAAACCTTACCGTTGCTTATCTTCTTCTTTGCCTCTCGCGTCTTCCCCCTGATCTCGGCCGTGAGTCTTCTCCCTCAAACTCCAATCGGGTTTTGACCTCTTGGGGCTTCGATTTTTGCCTAACGGCAAGGGGTTCGAGGTTTTGGGTAGCACATGCAGTGTGGCTCCCGCTGTGGTTACTATTGGGTGCCTCAGTGTTTTGTTTGATCGCCGGGTTGTTCCTCCGTTTGGGTTGGCCAGTGGTGACAAGGTGATGAATGAAGGCGAATGGTCAGCGGTTGGGTTGTTTGCTGTCTAATCAGTGTGGCGATGGTGGGCGGCAGGGTTGAAGGTCTTCAACTATTTTGGGTTTCTTGGATTGGGCCTAGCCTACTTTGGTGGGTTAGGTTTTTTTCTTTGTGCTTAATTGTAATATTTGGGTTTTTAGGCCATCTGGTGTTATGGGCTTTATATATAATATTTGAGCTTTTAGACCTCGGTGTTTTGGGTTTTGCCCTTAGGTGCGTATGGATTTGTCCCTTCTGGATGTAATTTTCAACCTTTGGTTAGAATTCTTTTTCTCCCTTACCTTTAATAAAAAGGTACTTTTGTCGATAAAAAAAATCAACCAGGACCTCATGTGCTCGAGAAATAGCTAAGGTGCAACATTAGTACGCATGTTTCGTCGCAAATCATAACTTATTCAATATTTGTGATGAAAACCAGTGGCCAAGATATAGAATTACATGCAGCGGTGGAGCCAAGTTTTAAAGTGGGAAGTGACACTCAAAACTATTTATATATGTAAAATACCCCCTAAAAATATATGCTGCAAGGCAAACCATAATACCCAAAATAAAGTAGACATAATTGACGCCGAAATTGAATTATCGACATTAGAAGTTACTAATTGGAAATGATGACTGGCTTCGAGGACCTAATTAATTTTCAAAAGTCAATACTCTCGTATTCAATAAGCACTACCGGATAGCCTCAGATAATCATTACTCACTAAACATAAAGGGGAGCTCTTGTATCATGCTTTTCTCCCAAAGTGCAACCACAACTAAGAAATTAACACGTTTAGAGGGGATACAAAGGGCATCCGTCTTTGTCCCTTGGCAAGTAAACAAAAACAAGAAATACAAAGCATTACAGCTAGTTGCCAACGAGAGCTAGTGAGCAAAGGAATTACCTCTAAAAAACATATGTCATCTGATAATTTTGGACAATACTACAAGCAATTATAAAAAGAAGGGCAAAGTCCACTTTCATCCCCTGTGGTTATTACTATGTGTGGATACCACCCTAATGGTTCAAAACTAACCACATAATCTATCTGTGTTTTGAAAATGTGCAGATAAACCCCCTGTCATCATGTTTTCCATCCAGATTAACGGAGGTGTATCTCATACGCCTCTAGAATGTAATCTGAGTCGTTCATAATGTATTAAATAAAGAATAGAGTATCTCTATAAAAAATTATCTCAATCAGGTATTAATAACCCAGTGATCTAATTTTTAGTAAATTCAAATTTGAAATTTTAATTTCATAACAAAATCGATTCGACCATGAGCTTTTCATCTTTTGATTGACTTGAATTTTGGCATGGATATAGTACTCGTCAAAATTTACAATATCAACGGTTTGGATTCAATTTTTGGCATAGAGGATGGTGTGGTTAGATTTAAAAAAGAAGAAGAATCAAGGGACATGATGAGAGTAAATCGGTCTTTTAATGTTGTGTCTGTTAATATGGATGGAAAACATGACGGCAAGGGGTCTATTCACACATTTTCAAAATCACAGGTAGGTTATGTGGTCCGTTTTAAACCATGAGGGGGGAATCCGCAGATGACGATAACCACAGGGGGTCAAAGTGGACTTTGCCCTATAAAGAACAATAGGAATGTAATGTAATGTAGTAATTAATTTAGAAGAAACAAAGGTTTACATAGCCGGTATATATAATTTATTTTCAAAGAAAACAATATACGTTATGGCTTGTAAAACCATTGATTAGTTTAAAAATCAAACTTGAGATGGATGACGGTGGCGGCATTTCGGGTGGTGGATCTCACGGCAAGGCAACATGAAGGCAGTAGGAGCGGTGCACAGAGGCGTCAACGGGTCATCCAGCAACGAAAGGGTTTCTTTGCGGTGTAGGGGCAGCAATAGGGGCTGGTTTCCGGGTTCCGATTGCCGTGGCGGAGCATTTTCATTGCTGGCAGCATATTTTGGGTGCTGATGACAGTTCGGATTTTTTAGGATTTATGTTTGGAGTTTGTTTGGCCGCGGGCCAACGTTTGGTCTCGAGTAGCCGTGGGAATTAAGTAATTTTAATTTACAATTGTCTTTGTCCTTTTAATATTTGTAATTTGTAGAGACTAATTAATTAAAAAAATTAGCCGATAAAAAAAAAATTCAAACTTCACAAAATGACAAGTTTCATTAACCCAACTCTTTTATCCTTATTTTAGCTTCTTGGTAAACTAATTTCCTCTTTATTTTTTTCCAATTTCTCTACAAGGGTGTCTCAAGAGGAAGCGGGGGTGGCACGTGCCACTTTCCCTCCAAGTAGCTCCGCCCCGGATTACGTTGAGTAATTTGGAAGCTCCTTGTAGGAAAACAACAAAGTGAAATTGATCACCGATATACAGTAAAAAGGATGAAAAACCCTTCACGTTGTGTTTGGATTCTTGGGTCACACACAACATCTGAAAAATTATTGAAAATAAATCAAATTTATTTTATGAAATATTTTTTATGTGGGACAGAAATTGATAGTAATTAACTTTCGTTTGACGGTAGATATAAGTACTACTATATATAGTTCTTGGACACTTAAATAGTAGTACTCGTTTCCCAAGCCCAATCCATGAAAGGAATTCTTTACCATAGTTTTCGCTTTCTCCAACAACACAATTTCCCAGTCATATGGAGTATATCTGTTTCGATCACATCTTGAACCAATGGCTAAACTGGTTAACATCATCAATAGCCAAACACGATTAAATACCCATTAAATTACAGGAGTGTCTCAATTGAAGCTCCAACAATCCACGACCAGTAGAGGATGCATGGGTCAAAAATGGAAACATATACATGTACCACTAACCCCAGAAGGAGATGTTAATTTTACCGATAATTTTATCATTTGACCTCCAAAAGTGGAAAACATATTTCAGCAAGTGATTTGGGCGCCCCTTTTCTTCATAACGGAATTACATGTCCCTGAGGGGGTCTTGTATATTGTCCCTGTTGTAATAAGGAGGGCCAATTAGCTCCCGGCTTCGTCCGATGAGTCGGTGGGTTTGCTTCTCATACTATTTATTATAGTTCGATTTCTTAGGACAAGTTGCAAGAATGTAATTCTTTGTGAATTTCCAAGTCTCGGTTTCTTTTGATCGGAGCGGATAGAAGACTAATCGAGGTGTGTGAATCAAAAAAATACGAATCGAGATATGCATAAGCGGCTCCAAACATCACTAACCATGGTGGGAAAAAAGAAGGGCGAATTGGACTATTGAGCTACTGGATCCGAATAAGATTTGTCTTTATCTACCCAAAATAACATACCCCAATAAAGTAGTAGTCCATTAAACAACCAGTAGTGGGGTGGGTGGGTCTGACTCAAAAGGGGTAAAGTGAGAAATTTGTACAGTTGTGTTTTTACAAAAATGAAATATATGCAAAGTTGCAAGTTTAGATTCTTTCCTACGCTCCTTTTCGTGGTGCGTGAGGGACACGCTCTATGAGACTATCTTTACTAATTTTGAGATTTTTATTTATTTAATTCTTGCTAGAAAAAGGCCCCAAATAGTTCTAGGGGTATTTAATTAGATAACTATTTATCACCTCCAATTTTTTGAGGAAACTTGTATTTATTTGATAGTACTATAGTGGATCCTACTTAAATTTTTTGTCTAGGCTCTTTCATTTTCAAATTTAGTATTCCCTCTGTTCATGTTTATTTGTCCATTTTCACTTTTTCACATATCTTTTTAAATACAAATATTTAAAAATGTGCAATATAAATCTTATTTGATAGATTATCAATTAGTTTTATTATATGAAAATTTCAAAATGATGAAACTCATTCTAAATTGGAAGATCTAGACAATTTAAGACATGACAAAAATGTCGAAAATGGACCAACAAACACGGACGGAAGGAGTAGATGCGTATGACCGTTTTTCACATTCTTGCATTTTCATTCTTTTCAAAAATGAAAATGGGCAAATGAAAAAGACAAAAATTGCTATGCAAGTGCAATAAACATAGATTTGTTTTCAAGAATAACTTCGTTCACTAACAAGGCCGAAGAAATCAAGATACAAATGGCTCATTCGTTTGGAGGATTTGGTGACAAGATACGAGATGTAATCCCATGGTATCCGTAAATTCAATGTTTGGTGTGATGGTGTCGCAAATTGGGACGAGATTAATTTTTGAAAGGGTTTGTATATCTCGCAAAGACGTGATTTTGAATCAGATGAGATAGAAAAACACATTTCCCTGTCAATGAAGTAATTATGGGGAGATATTGACTAATGTATTTTTCATAAAATTCTTTATTTACCTACGAAGGGTTAAAAGTAGCCCAATAATAAAGTTATGTTAGGTTGTACTTGTCCGCAACTGTTGATCCTTTTTAAGGATTATACTCCCTCCACCCCAAATGATAGTCCAATAATTTATTTCGGCCGTCATTTAATAAATATTCATTTTATCATGTTAATGGGTAAAACTCTGTACAATTATTATTATTTTATCCTTTTTAAAAAGTTAATGGGTAAGAGTTGCTAGAGAAAAGTGGAGATAAAAATTGATGTAAAAATTAAAATGATTATGTCTACTTAATAAGTTAGAATTACAAATATGGATGCGTAAAAGCGGAAGGAGATAGTACGGAGTAACTTTTAACGAAATCTAGTAATTGCACAAGTCAAAATTTTATTTTCTCTTTTTACCATCAAGTCTTTTAGTAACATTATCATTATATTTTTCTTATTGCTAATAACTAAATTCAAAAGTAAAGGGTAAAAGTGTAAATTCATAAACTTTTGCCTCTGACCTTTTACTATAGACAATCCTTTTAAAACACCAATGTTGTGTTTGGATGAATTTTTGAGTTTGGTTTTTGGGGTAATGAGTGGAGAGAGAAATAGAGTAATGATTGAAGATATGAGTAATGAGTGGAGAGAGATAGATAAAGAAAGTGAAGAGAAAAATGAGAGTAATAATTAAAAATATGGGTATTGAGTGTTTTTTGAGTTGAAATCTTTTTTTTTTTAAAGGAAACAAAACAAAGAAAGTGTCTAAAAGGGACCAACAGGGGGACTGTGGAAGTATCAGTGTTTTGATTCATAATTTCAATTTTCAAGACTTGTTTTCCTTTCTTTATTCATCGTAGTTCCAATCTAATAAGTAGCATAAAGTGCGTGTAGGTGCGAGTGCGAGCATGAAAGCGTTTCTCAAAAATCTCTAGAACAATCAAAATTTGTCAGGGTGAATATTGAGAGCACGAGCGCAGAGCGATGATTGAAAACGCGAGCGTAACTGATTTTTAAAAAATTATGTGACTAAGTTTCTAGTAACTAAGTCAAACGATAAAGAAAAACATGGACCTTAATTAGCAACTAGGGTTGATTATGAACGAACCTAGCTACTCAAGTTCGAGTTCGTGTTTGTTCGTTAAAAGTTCATTCAAGATCAATTCGTTACATTAAAAAATTAAGCCCGAACATTTTTTTAAAAAGTCGCTGTCCTTTCAAACCAAGCTCGAACAAGCTATTACTCAGCTTGTTCGACTTGTGATGAAAGTAGGGCGAATTAGCACATTAGAGGCGCGTTTTATTTCATTTTCTACTTGATGCCGTGTTTTGTCTTGGTTTTGTGTTTTTATTATTTTCACAGGTAACAAGGCGGACTTAGCGCCAAGGTTGGAATGAGTGTTTTCGAAGTCGGTTCATACGTTGCTGGGATGCCAAGGCTAAGTCATGAACGTCGGGTGACGTCGGGAGGCCAAACCCCATGCAAAGCTCGGAGAATGATTTTAACACGCACGGTATCGATACCGTAAATGTATGTATCGATACAAAGAATTGCAAAATGGATCAAGAGGCTCAACAGAACTATGGGTATCGATACCCCAATTGCCAGTATCGATACCGCAGGTCGCAACGGGAAATTTTGGTTTTCGTCGTTTCAATTTTTTTATTTTATTATTTCCGAATAATTGAGGTTTCTTATAAATACCCCCAGAACTCTATTTTTAGGGTTCGTACTTTTGATTAGCAGCTTTCTTTTCACGTTCTTTCTTTTCAGAGCTCTTTACTTTTGAAGTTTTCAAATTTTGTTCAAGAACACATCTTCCGGTAACTTATTTTATGTTTCGTTCTTAATTAAAGTTTCTCGTGGATCTTAACTTAGTTTTAATATCTTGTTTAAATTAGATTTCAAACATGATGCAAGTTAAGGTTTATTTTTCTTTCTTTTTATTTTTAATAATGAGTGAGTAGTTTTTCTGAGGTTTGGTCGCTGGGTAAAGGCGCGCCGCGACCCAATTAGGATTCATCTCGCAATTTTCTGCACATTAATTCAATTAAATAAATTTAGTTGGTGAAAACTACGTCCGTTGGACGATCCGAGGCATTGCCAGGGCTCATGTGAGCGGGAACGGGGGACCAAAACCTATTCGCCGCTGTGTACGGGACCGGCAACCGTAGGATTCGCATTCTTCGGGGTTTCCAATTCTCCCTAAATTTAATTGTTTTTTTTAGAACTATGAAAAGCGAGCGGATTCTGATTGGGTAGCAAGCGCCGGATTCCCTACGACCGCACCTCTCTTTTTAATCTTTCAAGCAATCTTTCAGTAGCATTAGTTAATCAATCAACCAAAAGATAAGGGGTGGCTACCTAAGAGCTATTTTAATACTATAACCCGAGGTTCCACAACACACACTTCACCGTTCTTAGTGGATTCGACTCCGGTCTTACCGGGTATTGTGCTACATCGGTCTCAGCCCTACGCTTGTGGCAACCCAATTTTAGGTCTAGGAATCGGTCAAGCAATGAACTTATAAAAAATTCAAGTTACACGAGATCGGCTGTTGTTCGGCTTGATCAGAACTCGGTTTAGATCAATTTGTCTCTTAAACAAGCTCTTCAACATGTTTTTATATTCGTTAGTTGTAACGACCCGGATTTTCGACCCTATTTTTTAAAATAATAATAATAATAATAATAATGGCTTTAATTTTATTAATAGAATTCATATTAGTTCTTTTTCTTTTCTTTTTTTCATATGCATGCATGCACCCCGGCATCTCCCGTACCTCCCTCCCTCCTGCAGCTCCTCTTCCTCCCACATCCCACAGCTCTCTCTCTCTCTCTCTAGCCATAACTTTCTCTCTTTCTTTCCCACCAAGAAAAACCAAATTCGTCCCCCTAGCACGAATCGAAAATTTCTTCATCATCAAGGAAAAATCCGAATTCAATTCGACCCTATCCAATTCCTGCCACCTCTCTAACCCCAAAAACAGTCTCAATCCGTTCATTTCCTAGTCCCATGAACTCAACTTCATTAAATTCGATCTTATCACCTTCTTTGAAATTATTCTATAAATACCCTACCACTTCGACCCACGAGCACACCGCTATCCCCTCCACACTCCACTGAGTAAGAATCAAGAGAAAATAGTGGCCAATTGAAGCTCCAATCCATGGAGTTTTAGAGAGAGAAAGCTAGAGTGAGAAAAGTGGGTTTTGTGCCTAGACCCAACCGAAAACCAATTCAACCATTCCGATCACTTCCTACAAACCAAAACATCCCCAAGTGTCACACCCTCGATTTTTAACATAAATATTAAAGGTTTTCCTTAAATAAAAATTCTCACAATAATACAAATATTATCCAAAAGCCATTTCTATTTCCTTTGATCGCAAATCATGTCCAAAACTCCAAAGCATTTCCAAATTTACATCATTGGCCCAACAACCTAAAACAACTAGATCACATTAAAAGAGAGTTAAAAGTTTACAGGAGTCCTTCATTTAAATAAATAATAATAATACTACAATTTCTACATCTAGAGATAAAGTTTATAAGAGATACAAAATTAACTCTCTGAAGTCGCTTTCAAAATGATGATGGTAGATGTACGTCAAGCACTCCATGCCAATGACCTGTGATGTACTTGAAAATGGTAGGTTGAGCTAAACTAGCCCAGCAGAGAAATCTATACTCGAGCTATATGTAAATGCGAAGAAATATGCACCAGGAATGAATAAGTTTTAACGAATGAACACGGGCAACGAAGGTTTACCAAATAAACAAACGGACATTGACTTCAATGCCTATACGTCTTATCAGGATTTCTATCGATGCACCATTCAAACTAGAAGCTGTACTAAACTCACCTTAAATTGAACAAACCTACAACAGATTCTCAACCACTACATGTATGGACCCGACAATCAATCTCGATTTCACATTCTCAATTACCAAATCTCTTTCCCATAAAACTTTCCTTTTTTTTATTGCAAAATGATTTGTGAAAAACAAGACCAATACGGTTTCACTCTGTTGATTCGAGCTTGAATAGTCGGAGTCTGTTGATTCTGTGCATAAATACCGGAAACCATTGATTCGCTCAAGAATACCGGAGGATTTTTTTTTATCAAAACCCTCTATCCAAAACCAAAATCCATCCTTAAAATAAAATTTTGATAAAATCAATCATTTGTCCCTTCATCGATAACAAACATCAAATGTATCATAAATCACAGGTTAACGGAAACACACTGTTACCCAGACAGCAACCTAGAAGGGGGGGGGGGGGGGGATGAATGGGGTTGCTAATTAAAAATTATCAATTAAAAACTACAAAAGCAAATAATCAATTAGCAAATATATAGAGAGGGTTAAGAAGTGCAAAACCAGTTTATAGTGGTTTGGTCTGAATTTGTCCACGGTCCAGCCTACTCTACTTCTCTCCAAGGCAATCGCTTGAAGGTTCTACTAAAGAATGGAATTACACCAGTAAGCTTTGCGAGTGCTTACAATTACCGACGCTACTAGCTTTCCGGAGGAGCTAGACAACCGCAAGGATTTAAAATACAAAATCCTCAAAAACCCCTTCCAAAAACAAAACCCCTGTTTTTGGAATTACAAAACCAGTGTTTGATTTCTCAAACACTTAATCTCTCAAAAAATAATAGAATTTGTAGCTCACAATTACAACACTCCTCGAAGAGTAGATATAACTATTTTGCTCACAAATCTCTCAAAGTAATTGCATGAAAAATGAAGTGTAGGAGAGGGTGAAAATTGCTCTTGTAATGCTATGTGTATTTTCTCTGCCGTAGCTGGGGTATCTTCTTTTGGTGCAGAAGCCTTTCTTTTATAAGGAAAAAAATATGAACGTTGTGTTCTTTCCGTTGAGTCGAAATCTTTCTTCTGCAACAATTGATCTTCATTAAATGCACCTTATGAACATTGAGCCGAAATTTTCAGAAATTTTGATCTCCAATGATCCCATGTATTAACTGGGAAGCCTCAAAGTTAATAATGGCAAGAGAAGAAACACGGTCGGTCGAACTTATTAATTGCAGACGTTGGTTCTTGAGAGCAACAGAACGTGCCTTGGGCCATTTGCTTTTAACAAGTGTAGAGCAATGCAATCATGTATAGTCTAAGTTACTCATGGGCTAAATACATAATACTTGTGAAATTGATACAAGTGGGCATCCAAACTGATCCATATGGACTTCAAGAGACTTTTTCTTTTTAAATAAAAATGTACACAAGCTGTACACACATTTCGGTTTTGATCAAAAGAAAGGTATTAAAAGAAATTGTTTCTGTTGTGGCCGGAGATGTATCAATATTGTATATCCCTTTCAATAGAACATTTAAGAAAATGAACTTAAAACATTGTTTTTAAGAAATCAATTTTGTCATAGAACATAATCAAAATAAGTTATTTCTAACACGCACATCGCATAACCGACCATTCGTCATATCATAAATCGCTGATTAGTGGAAACGCACATCGCTTAACCGACCATTCGTCATTTCATAAATCGCTGGCTAGCGAAAACGCACATCGCTTAACCGACCATTCTTTTTCAGCCCGGTCATCTCACCTAATGGTGAATGGTGATACCCGTAGTGTCAAATTTCGTCGTATCCGTACGTGTCGATCAATCAATCATTCATAATTTAACCATCTCAAACAGTTTAATCATACATAGGTTGCACTTCAAGCATTCTAAACGATCCACCACATTGATTACCTTTCGAAACGTTCCAAACTACCAATTATATCATGACTACGACCAATAAATTAATACATGACCTTACCTTTAAGTATACCACACATAACGTACCAACCCATCACCACCCTACGGCATACCTCTCGCTAATATTGACACCTAGACCTCGTGGAACAAGCACCAAAGGAATTAGAAAAGAACAACGAGACGGATCATAAGAATACGAATTTCGGTCTTACCTTTCCATTCACTGGACAGACACCCATCTACCCATTCACACTCACCACAAAGTCTCACATGACCCACGACACCCCTAAACAACCTTGCGACACATTCTTCGTTCACAACAATACTAAAATTTTGGTTAATGAGTGTCCAAGGAATAGAATCAAGCAATATGACATTGGAGGACGAGCAACCATGCTTAAGAGTCGAACCAATCAACGAGGGATCAACGATGTCAAAACTATCCAAAAAAAAAACGGATTGGTATCGATACTTGTGCATTTGGTATCGATACCCCTAAGGCTGGAACCCAAAACGACGAATTGGTATCGATACCTGACAAAATGGTATCGATACCTGAAGGTTACGAGTGGCGATTTTGTGCAGAAATTCAGATGCTAGCTCAACAACAAAATCCAATGATCCAAAATACGATTAAGGCATAAAATCAACTCATAAACATATAACAAGAGCAAGAAATCCCTACCTTGAGTTTCAAAGCCGAACCCACGAGATTACTCGAGCCCTTGACTTCAAAACTCGAAATCAACCAGAAAACTACGATCCAAGCTTAAACCCACGGAAATTGAGGTTGAAATCACATTTAGAAGGTATATTTGAGGTTGAATTTCATGGGTCCTTGGTTATTTGGAGAGTTTTTGGTGAGAACTTGAGAGAGAGATTCGGAGGAGAGAAGAAGAGAGAGATAGATGAGAAATGGGGAAAGTTTCTCCCCTGGAGAAATAATAGAGTTGGGAAAATAATCCCATGCTCTCACTACACACACACATACACATGCTCCTCTCGTCTAATTACCCTTATACCCTTCCACGAATACACTACACCGAATATCCACACCAAGCAATTATATTTATATATAAAAAGAAAAATACGAGCCTCAAAATTGCGGGTCTCTACACCCTACCCTCCTTAAAGAAATTTCGTCCCGAAATTTTCCAAAATAAGTCCAACCAAACCAAGTATCATATAGATACGCAAAACCACAACAACTTAAATTATGCAACGGTTCAATAATCATGAAAGTGCTACGTCAAGACTCACATCAATCAACTAAAACAAATGCAGAGTTTACTCTACAACTTCGTTCCCCCTTTTTCCTTGTAAATTCGCACTAATGACATCGTCTTACCCCTTAACTTAATCATGCCATGCTAGGATACGTATTGGATCCTCACCATAGGACACGTCGGCTTCTGACTCAAGTTTGGACCTTTCTAGTGCATGCAATGAATTCGGTTCGTACTCCCTCAATATCTATACAAAGAATGCATAATGAATACCTAAAAGTTTGGTGGCAAGACCAAAAGGTAAGCAATTTCTAAGCTTTCCTTTTTCGCAAAGTTCTTATATATGGTTATTTATCCGAGCACAAAGATCTTACCTATAAATGTAACTCGATTATCCAATTGACTTTCAGAGACTTCCATTTAGAATGGGCAGTGATCAAGCGCCTCTTCCAAGTGGATTTCATCGGTAGTCGCCTGGCTATCCAAAACACACACCGTATCTGACACCTAACCTATCTTTCTAATGGTGAACGCTTCCTTTCCTTTCCAAGACGAGACAAAATCCAATGCGGTAACACCCTACGAAACACGCAATTTCCCACTTCAAGTGATAATGGGCAACGACGGCAATTGACAATATCCTTTGGTCAGTCTTTTGCGGTTAGCAAACTTCAATGAATTCCTCCACCTGTTCAGTCATTCTCCCTTGAGCTTCCAAGGTTCGTTGGCGAATAGATTTCATCGCACCCCTTAATATTAAATCTATCAAGCCTAGAGTATGTGCCAATTCTTCTAAAAGCCACACCAATTTCTCGCACCATGTTGGATCAATCTAGGTAATAAGAAAGGATTCGATTGTCATCTCAAATAAAAAGAGCAAGCCCCAGAACTCAATCAACGCTAACCAAAAATTTCAAGAACGATATTGAGATATCTGGAATTCGAAGTACACCTGAAATCTTTAAAATAATTTTGACAACAAACTCAATGTACAAACTCATGATGATCTGAGAAATCTTGAAACAACTGATCATAACCTTACTGAAGACGAACATGAAATAATGAAAAAGATCCCTAGCAAACCAACTCATACAAGATTGGAAATCGGTTCAGTACCAGATTTGGGGAATACTTTTAACAAGTTGAGATCGAACGTTCCAGAATGAACCATCATATGCCTCCAGAGTTTAGGAACCACGACAGAGTTAAATGCCACTGAGAGTAATTACGGCAATTGAATTCGCATTGAACGGTGCCAACGAATAGATATCAATAAATATGTTATCACAAGAGTTGACTCCAACAATGGGAATTCGAACCGACCGAATAGGCTTGGGCAAACAAACAGATACAAGGCGGATGCGAGTTCAAATCATATGACTTCATAGTCATGGGATCAAAATAAATGATGGCCCAATGCAGGCAACAATGGTAACAAGGTCCAAATTTTAATGGTGCCAACGAATTTGTATATCATACGGTACATGACCATAGATTGGGTTCAATAGGTCGAAGATGCAAATTAAGTACTCGCGTGGAATAACGGTTACAAGCAAATGAAAAAAATGATAGTCGCATCAAGGGAATCTAAACTGACCAATGAAAGCTTATCTTAAGCAGGATGATGTCAAAATAAGACCTCAAATAGGGAACGAGATACATTCGTCAAATTTAATAGCAAAAGTGTCATAGGATGCTCGCCACAAGGATTCGGATATACTCAAGAAAAGCTAGGAACGGATTGCGTAATAGTTAACTCAAATATCAAGAATTTAACGGATTTTTTGGAAAGCTGACGCGCCCATTCGAAAGTCGTTGAAGTTTACTAAACGGCCGTCAAATTCAATTAATTATTAACCGGACTACAACTAAAGATTTGCATAGTATAGCGAGAAAGTCCGAGTCAATCCACAGGGAGCTCGAATATAGCTTATTCGGATTTGTAGATGTAAGGGTTTCCGGCTTTTAGACGGCCAACTTTTGATTTTACTTTGAAAGGTGAGAGATACCCTTATAAAAAAGACTAGAAAATGAATTTGGACTAAGAATTAAAGGCGACAAGGCAATGGAGTTACTAACGCCCGTAACTTTAACCATCTAACAATTCTCAACGAAAACACGATTGAATCGCACGGCATAGGCTATCAACCGGAAGATTTAGCTATGAAAATGGTTAGACTTGATATAGAGTTTGAATAACAAGCTAAACACAAGGCGTGACATCGCTCCCGGAACCATGTGTGCAAGCACATGATCACCGGAGATTAACAACGCCAAGACTTGAATTCAAACTAAATATCAAGGTCATGAACTAGAAGCATAGTTTGGAAAGCGAGCAAGTTCTTTGGTTCTTTTGGCAAACACAAACCGAGACATAGCTCTCGAAACCATGTGAGCAAGCACATGATCACCGGAGATTAACATCGGTAAGTTTTGTTACATAAAAGGGCGAACTACGCACATTTACAAACCAAACCTCAAGTCTTAAGTTGAGAAGAGCAAAATTAACCTAAATCACATGGTGTTATTCCCTCATAGCCAAGCCTTATCTACTACTCACACATAGCTAAAAGACTAGACATGGTAAGAAAATGGAGCAAAAGATTTAACCGAAGAATACGAAAATAAACTTGATTTATGCAAAGGTCCAAAGCATAGTAACAACATTAATAAACGAGAAAATAACATAAGACAATTACCTTAAGGAGTTCTTAAAGGAAATACACTCAAAAGCTTGAAAGACTAACAATGGAGTCCTAGGAAGAGAGAAGAAACACTTAGGCCTAAAAAAGACTAGAAATGGCCAACCTTTCTATAAAAGGCATACAAGCCTATTTATAGGGCTCTAAAGTTAAGTTACAAAGGACCAAAAAGTCCCCAAAATATTCCAAAAATATTCCATAAATGGAAAGTTAAAAAAGATAACAAAAATCTGCAGATTTTCCCAGGCAGTACCGGTACTGGGCAACTCCCAGTACCGGTACCCACTTGACAGATTTTTGGACAAACTTCGCAGGCACGCTCTGGACACTCCCGAACACGGATATAGGTGTTCTTTGAATCGTTGGAAAGCTTGTCGAGTCTACTTTCTAACCCAAGTGGTTTGGATCAAAAGTAGTTTGTACATCAAAAGTTATAACAATTCTACCCTCAGCTAGTCGGAAGGTGAATTGCTTTGGTAAAATCCTCACTTCTCCTTCAATTCCCTTGACCCTTGGGCGACCCGAGCAACCTTTAAACCATCTCTTCATGACCCTTTGGGCACCACAACGTGGTGGCACGTGGCCTTGAGTTCTTGGTTGCACCCAGAGCATTCCTTGGCGTTCAAACCTGCCTTATTTCTACGAATTATCTGAAACACACAAAAACCTACCTTACGTGCAATATCGCATAAAAACGATAACATATATGTACAAACACAACATACTAGAGGACTTAAGCACCAAGAATATGCATTATTGGGTGCTTATCACACCCCCCAACTTGAACTTTGCTAGTCCCTAGCAAACTAAAACAAAAGGTATTAAACTAAGCTATGCAATCTTCCCGAGATTCAAGACATAAAAACTATGCTCAACTACTACAACTAGGCAAGAGTCCAAAACACCTCTTCCAATCCGATCACATGCAATCCATGCACAAACATGTCATGAACTAGGATGAACAAACTATGCCATATTAGGGTAGTCAAGCACACATGCATCACAACGAGTTTCGATTCCAAAACTCACAAGGATACACTCTTATTCAACTTTTCACACAGTGAGATACAAGAGACATCCCATGACAAGCGCTAGCGAGTAAATGCAATAGCCAGAGACAAAAAGCTACGCATGCTATCAAAAGAGTGCTAAGAAAGAAGGGAAAACTAATTATTGACAAGTATGCACGACAAAGGATAAATCATACTCAAAAAACAGTAAATATCAATCATGCATCAAATGGAGTTAATTAGCGTACAAAAGATCAACAGAGGACTTTATTAGTTTATAACGACCTTGGATACAAAGGGAAAGGGACTACAAAAATGTAGTGGCCATCTACTTGCACGGTTCATCTACCATTGGCCACTTCCAACCCCGAACTATCCAAGGTTTGGCCACATATCGGCCAAACACCAAACAAAGTTACCAAAAAGAAATAAAGAAAAACTACTACCTCCGACTCCACCACACGTAGTCGTCATCATCATTCGACTCTTCTTGGTATTGAGCATCGAGCTCTCCCTTTCCATCAAACTCTTTCTCATCCGAAATGTAAGCTAGTCCGGAGGTCAAACCAATCCTCTCATCATAGTATTCAACCCTCTTTCGAATCCACTTTTCCTATTTTATAGCATTTCTTTGATCTTTCTTTGAGTAATAGCGTCAATTGAATTGAGATTTGTAGTGAGAGAGATTGATGGGCCAATTTTGAAGGCTTTGGAGATGGAGATGAAAATTTGGGGCCTTAGATTTTGTAGTGGGAGAGGAGAGATAAGGAATCATGTACTAACTCTTCGTCTTTTTGCATCCCAACTACTTTTATCATATTCACACCACCCTCAAACCTCCGTGAAACATTGAAAACGCACTTCCACACAACCTTCCAAACATCCAGTTACCTAAGTTTGAACAATGGAAGAGACTCGGACTATGGTTCAAAACAAGGACGAGGTGACTCTTATGTGGTTTAATCAAACAAAAATGCCTTGAATCATTTCTTAAGTACGCCAACAACTCCAACAAGATGCATGAAAGATATATACACTACTTAAGTATGAACAAAAGATATTATTTACGCAAATGCGAAAATGAGAACAAAAAAGCATGAGATGCTTAAGAAACAAATCTCTACTCTAGCGATGCACAACACTTGACTTAACTTTTAGGCTCAACTTGTTCATCAATATTCATGTATATGCATGTGACATGAATTCAAACATATAACCAAATTTGACGGGAAACACAACTCTTGCCATATTGACACAATTGAGCATAATTAAAGTATCTAGCATGCGAAATCACTACTAACAAGGGAGGATTGCACAAAAAAGTTAAAAATTTTCCAAAAGCAGAAAAATGAGACAAGTCTCATGAACATACATATAACATATATATCCCTCCCCCCAACTTAAACGATGCTATGTCCTCATAGCATGAAGGACAACAGTATTGAGAGGAAAGAACAAAAGATTGTACCTCCGGGGGAATGTCAACCCCCTATACCTCGACCAAGTTGGAGGCTTTCGTGTCATTGCTTCCCTTCGTTATTGGAACTGCTTCCAAGGCTCACTCTTTCGGCTCCTCCATCAGAACCATAGCTAGTTACACAAGGTCATTGCCGGGGCTTTCTTGGTCTTACAACCGCGACACGTAATCGCACCCATGCTTAGGGCTCCTGAATGCCTCACTCACTTTAGCTTTTAGACCTAAACCACCAAGGCTGGTGTGGTAGCATGCTTACCCAGCAAAAGACTTAAGAACCAACTAACTACTAAGAAGCAAATGACATTAGTACCGCCCAGCTCGTGTTATTTCTGGCCCAACAACTGACAAGTAAAATTAAATCCACCAAATCGTCACGTGATTACACGGGTACTACTTTTCTCCCCATATCTAACTCATAGTGCTGTAGAGCAAGTCATGCAACAACTTGGAGCTAGAGGCGGGTGGCTATACCAGACCATCAAAAGAGAAAAAGAAAGAAAGAAAGAGTTTATGTACTTTTAGCCAAATGCGGGCTCTGAACATTTAATATGCCAATGAGAGCTAATAAAATAGACATAGCACTCCATTCCACACTTCGCTTCAAAAATTGAATCCGACCATGCCACAAAAAATAGATACTTCGAGTACCGCAATTGCTGAATTCATTTCAAAAACTTAAGTTCAACCAAGTGCATAGCCCAAACAAAATCAATTTTCAAATTATTGAGAAATTCTACTATAAGAGGATTGAAAACCAAGTCAACATCCTCAACACCAAGAAAATCAATTAGCTCTATGATTGGTAACTTCTCAAGATTATGCCCACATACATCTTGTTTTTCTAACGAAAAGTGTAAGTAATCTACCTCGCCATCCATTTCCTTAGCGGTGAAAAGATCAAGGCACAGAGAATTCGAAGGGACAATTGTAGCTTCCATGGGCTTCAACTCTTCAAAGAGGGGTTCATAAGCATCCTGTTTAGCCAACAAAGAATACAAGTAATCCACTTCAGCATTCATTTCCTTAGCGGTGAGAGGTTTTTCCAACGGATTGTCATAGTAGACGCCCAATGTGTCAAGCATGTTCATCTCGTGAGCAAGGAGTAATTCCTCTGGGAAAGGATCAAGATACGGAAAATCAAAAGAGACAACCTAAGCGGTGAGGCATTTCTCCCCCGAATCATCACAAAGAGGGGGATCCATTATAGGAGAACTCTGGACCTCAGTTTCATCAATAGGCTCATCACTCCAAGCAGACTCTGAGAAGCTGTCACAATCTAAACTAACATTTTCAACAAAACTATGTGGCTCGATTTCCTCTTCCATGACATTTGGGTTGGACTCTTGACAATGTTGAGTATAAACCCGAGATTGTAAAATTGCGGCCAAACGATCAAAGAAATCTAAGGCTTGAGCGGGTTCTTTTTCAAAAAGTATTCCATCGCACAACATGTCAATGAAAGCATGACTCTTTTGAGAAAGTCCGTTATAAAAATAGTTAGCAATTTAGAAATTTTCAAAGCCATGATTCGGGACCGCAATGAGCAAGTCCTTGTATCTTCCCCAACATGCATAAAATGACTCATTCTCTCTTTCAACAAAGGTTTGAATTTGTTGCTTGAGAACCCCTGTATAATGCATGGGAATGAACTCTTTGTAGAATTCATTTAGCAAATCAATCCAAGTCAGCACAAATTGAGGGTTCAAGGAATTGAGCCAAGTTTTGGCACTATCCCTTAAAGAGAGAGAAAATAAATTCATCCACGCGGACTCTGATTTCACAATGGCACCCAGGGTACCAAGTTTGTCCTTGAAAGCCGCAACATGTTTGTAAGGGTGTTCGTGATCCATGCCATGGAAGCGGGGCAACAAATTGGAAAATTGCATTTGTATCCTAAATACATTGACGGCAGGAGTGGTGGGGGCAACCATGCGAGAAGATGGATAAGCATGATCGGGATAAGAGTATTCCCACATAGTCATGGGGACTATTTCCCCATTTGCCACTGTCATTCTATTAGATAGATAAGACATAAAGTAAACAGGCTAGAGGAGCTATGCCGCCACCTCTTTTCTTAAAACAGTTCTATGGGGTTATGCCACCACCACGGCTATATAGATAAAATGCAGTAAAAAGGCACTTGATGCTCAATCTATCTTCATTACTCCTAAAGTCGAATTGGTGGATCGGTTAGAGGTATCCGCTAAGTTGAGCTCAAACTACACAAAGGAAAAATAAACGGAGTACTTACAGTGGTTTGTCAAATCTCCAAATAAGCTATATAAGAAAGATCCCTGGCAACGGCGCCAAAATTTGATGCGCCCATTCGGTAGTCGTTGAAGTTTACCAAACGGCCGTCAAATTCAATTATTTATTAACAGGACTACAACTAAAAATTTGCATAGTATAGCGAGAAAGTCCGAGTCGATCCACAGGGAGCTCGAATATAGCTTGTTCGGATTTGTAAATGTAAGGGTTTCCGGCATTTAGATGGCCAACTTTTGGTTTTACTTTGAAAGGTGAGAAATACCCTTATAAAAAAGACTAGAAAATGAGTTTGGACTAAGAATTAAAGGCGGCAAGGCAATGGAGTTACTAACGCCCGTAACTTTAGCCATCTGACAATTCTCAACGAAAACACGGTTGAATCGCACGACATAGGCTATCAACCAGAAGATTTAGCTATGAAAATGGTTAGACTTGATATAGAGTTTGAATAATAAGCTAAACACAAGGTGTGACATTGCTCCCGAAACCATGTGTGCAAGCCATGATCACCGGAGATTAACAACGCCAAGACTTGAATTCAAACTAAATATCAAGGTCATAAACTAGAAGCATAGTTTGGAAAGCGAGCAAGTTCTTTGGTTCTTTTGGCAAACACGAACCGAGACATAGCTCTCGAAACCATGTGAGCAAGCACATGATCACCGGAGATTAACATCGGTAAGTTTTGTTACATAAAAGGGCGAACTACGCACATTTACAAACCAAACCTCAAGTCTTAAGTTGAGAAGAGCAAAATTAACTTAAGTCATAAGGTGTTATTCCCCCATAGCCAAGCCTTATCTACTACTCACACATAGCTAAAAGACTAGACATGGTAAGAAAATGGAGCAAAAGATTTAACCGAAGAATACGAAAATAAACTTGATTTATGCAAAAATCCAAAGCATAGTTACAACATTAATAAACAAGAAAATAACATAAAACAATTACCTTAATGAGTTCTTGAAGGAAATACACTCAAAAGCTTGAAAGACTAACAATGGAGTCCTATGAAGAAAGAAGAAACACTTAGGCCTAAAAAAGACTAGAAATGGCCATCCTTTCTATAAAAGGCATACAAGCCTATTTATAGGGCTCTAAAGTTAAGTTACAAAGGACCAAAAAGTCCCCAAAATATCCTAAAAATATTCCATAAATGGAAAGTTGAAAAAGATAACAAAAATTTGCAGATTTTCCCAGGCAGTATTGGTACTGGGCAACTCCCAGTACCGGTACCAGGCTTCAACGAGCTAGAAAATTGATCTCTGGACACCCAGTACCGGTACTGGGAAGCTCCCAGTACCGGTACCCGCTTGACAGATTTTAGGACAAACTTCGCAGGCACGCTCCGGACACTTTCAAACTCGGATATAGGTGTTCTTTGAACCGTTGGAAAGCTTGTCGAGTCTACTTTCTAACCCAAGTGGTTTGGATCAAAAGTAGTTTGTACATCAAAAGTTATGACAATTCTACCCTCAGCTGGTCGGAAGGTGAATTGCTTTGGTAAAATCCTCAGTTCTCCTTCAATTCCCTTGACCCTTGGGCGACCCGAGCAACCTCCAAACCATCTCTTCATGACCCTTTGGGCACCACAATGTGGTGGCACGTGGCCTTGAGTTCTTGGTTGCACCCGGAGCATTCCTTGGCGTTCAAACCCGCCTTATTTCTACGAATTATCTGAAACACACAAAAACCTACCTTACGTGTAATATCGCATAAAAACGACAACATATATGTACAAACACAACATACTAGAGGACTTAAGCACCAAGAATATGCATTATTGGGTGCTTATCAAAAGCAGATTACGATACAATTCTAACAAGGCTCAACTAGGCCAATGAACATGGATACTTAAAGAAACAAAGCTTGGAAAATTGCATTTAGAATACCACTTACTATCATGGATACATCAGCCTCTGCTCAAATCACATCTATTCTCGCCGTGCTTAAGTTAAAGAAGTCAAAGACAACACTTCCATATGGAACGATTAACCCCTGATCTCGACAAATATGATCCATCGATATTTCTCAACACGCGTGGACTGAGATTTCTTTTTTTCAACTCCGAACGTGAACAAGTATGGGATTCTCAATGAATGAAATGCTTCAGAATCAAGAGTATTGTAGCGAATGAGTAGAACAACTAGGGAAAGATGATACCTCAAACAAGTGATGTTTCTAAGAACTAGAGAGTAGTAGGAGGTGGTAGTTTAGCTACGGAACTGCATCTGTTGCTGTTTCAGTATACGTTTATCGTGTTGCACTGAGATTGACTCACCATGTACTCCCAGTTTCTGAGGACAATTTCTCGCCCTGTGGCCAGGTTCACGGCAAGCATAACAAATCCTATTAAGCTGTGGAACTCCCTGTTTCCCGGATGAAGCAGATGGCCCAAGATGAATCTGGTTCTGTGATAACTAATTTAGTTCCCTTTGCCTTTTTCTCCCTTGACTTCCAATATTTCCTGGCGGCATACTTACGCTAATGATGGGTTGCCTTTGTGCATTCTGGGGTTGCAGCTGAATAACTATTTGCTTAGTTCCCGATTGATGTACTAAACCGAACTCATCCTACATTATCTTTCCCTGAGGATAGTTCCTCGCGACATGGTCAAACTCCCCGCAAGTAAAACAAGATTTTTGACCCCTTTGACATTGAGAACGAATATGACCAGGCTGATCACATCGGTGACAGACAATCTGACGCTTAAAGAGAACTCCCAGAGCTTCTAAATGAGATGGTTGTTTTAAGCCTTACTGGCCATGCAAAGACTGATTTGATACCCTTGGTTTCTTGCTTCCTAAACTCTCAACACTCTCGAGAGGTGATCTCACGCTAACAACTTGATGCCTAGCTTCCCCCACATTCACACCGCCCTGCACACCCTCCAGTGTTTCAACACCTTTCACGCACTCAATAATCTCGGGAAACATTACCTCATCCCTAGAATACTGACTCATCTCTTCCCCCCTGTAAGCACTACAACACTGGTGATCATTATCCCCAGTCTCACCCCGCCTAACTCCACGTCTCGATGACATCCTACTATAAAAGCATAAGAAAGAAAATCATCAACATAAATCACATCGCTATCTAATGTAAGGCTCCAACCTTTTTAACATGGGTTAACAACTCTACACCACTCTGCCGTAACATAAATGCAATGCCATATCGATGTACTGACTCATTCATGCAAGCACACATGTGATTTTGTAAATAGATGCAGCGATTTTTGAACCCATGAGACTAGACGTCCCCCCACGGTCTCAAGGTGTTCTAAACCTATGCTCTGATACTAAGTTGTCACACCCTTGATTTTAACATAAATATTAAAGGTTTTCCTTAAATAAAAATTCTCACAATAATACAAATATTACCTAAAAGCCAATTCTATTTCCCTTGTTCGCAAATCATTTCCAAATTTACATCCTTGGCCCAACAGCCTAAAACAACTAGATCCAATTAAAAGAGAGTTAAGAGTTTACAGGAGTCCTTCACTTAAATAAATAATAATAATATTCCAATTTCTACATCCGGAGATAAAGTTTATAACAGATACAAAATTAACTCTCTGAAGTCGCTTTCAAAATGATGATGAAGATGTACGTCAAGCACTCCATGCCAATGACCTGTGATGTACCTGAAATGGTAGGTTGAGCTAAACAAGCCCAACAGAGAAATCTATACTCGAGCTATATGTATATGCGAAGAAATATGCACCAGGAATGAATAAGTTTTAACGAATGAACACGGGCAACGAAGGTTTACCACATAAACAAACGGACATCGACTTCAATGCCTATACGTCTTATCAGGATTTCTATCAATGCACCATTCAAACTAGAAGCTGTACTAAACTCACCTTAAAATGAACAAACCTACAATGGATACTCAACTGCTGCATGTATGGACCCGACAATCAATCTCGATTTCACATTCTAAATTACCAAATCTCTTTCCCATAAAACTTTCCTTTTTTTGATTGCAAAATAATTTGTGAAAAACAAGACCAATACGGTCTCACTTCGTTGATTCTGTGCACAAATACCGAAAATCGTTGATTCGCTCAAGAATACCAGAGGATTTTTTATCAAAACCCTTTATCCAAAACCAAAATCAATCCTTAAAACAAAATTTTGATAAAATCAATCATTTGTCCCTTCATCGATAAACAAACATCAACCCATGTATCATAAATCACTGGTTGGCAGAAACGCACATCGCATAACCGACCATTCGTCATATCATAAATCGCTGGTTAGCGGAAACGCACATCGCATAACCGACCATTCGTCATATCATAAATCGCTGGTTAGCGAAAACGCACATTGCTTAACCGACCATTCGTCATTTCATAAATTGCTAGTTTGCGGAAACGCACATCGCTTAATCGACCATTCGTTTTTAGCCAGGTTATCTAACCGAATGGTAATACCCGTAGTGTCAAATTTCGTCGTATACGTACGTGTCGATCAATCAATCATAATTTAACCATCTCAAACAGTTTTATCATACATAGGTTGCACTTCAAGCATTCTAAACGATCCACCACATTGATTACCTTCCGAAACGTTCCAAACTACCAATTATATATCATGACTACGACTAATAAATTAATACATGCCCTTATCTTTAAGCATACCACACATAACGTACCAACCCATCACCGCCCTACGGCATACCTCTCGCTAATATCGACACCTAGACCTCGTGGAACAAGCACCAAAGGAATTAGAAAAGAACAACGAGACGAATCATAAGAATACAAATTTTGGTCTGACTTTTTTGTTCACTGGTCGGACACCCATCTACCCATTCACACTTACCACAAAGTCTCACACGACCCACGACACCCTTAAACAACCTTGCGACACATTCTCTATTCACAACAATACTAAAATTTCGGTTAATGAGTGTATAAGGAATAGAATCGAGCAATATGACATTGGAGGACGAGCAACCAAGCTTAAAGGTGGTTTAATAGCGTTTAAGAGGTATTAGGAATGATTAAGAGTCAAACCAATCAACGAGGGATCAACGATGTCAAAACTATCCCAAAAAAAAGGATTGGTTTCGATACTTGTGCATCTGGTATTGATACCCATAAGGCTGGAACCCAAAATGACGAATTGGTATCGATACCTAACAAAATGGTATCGATACCTGAAGGTTACGAGTGGCGATTTTGTGCTGAAATTCAGATGCTAGCTTAACAACAAAATCCAATGATCCAAAATATGATTAAGGCATAAAATCAACTCATAAACATATAACAAGAGCAAGAAATCCCTACCTCGAGTTTCAAAACCGAACCCTCAAGATTACCTGAGCCCTTGACTTCAAAACTCGAAATCAACCGGAAAACTACGATCCAAGCTTAAACCCACGGAAAGTGAGGTTGAAATCACATGTAGAAGGTATATTTGAGGTTGAATTTCATGGGTCCTTGGTTATTTGGAGAATTTTTGGTGAGAACTTGAGAGAGAGATTCGGAGGAGAAGAAAAGAGAAAGAGAGACTGCCAAGAGAGAGATGAGAAATGGGGAAAGTTTCTCTCCTGGAGAAATAATAGAGATGGGAAAATAATCCCGTGCTCTCACTGCACACACACACACATGCTCCTCTTGTCTAATTGCCCTTATACCCTTCCACGAATACACTACACCAAATATCCACACCGAGCAATTATATTTATATATAAAAAGAAAAATACGAGCCTCAAAATTTTGGGTCTCTACACCAAGCAAGCCTCAATTTGATCCCAAGGTCCCCTGGTTAAAGAACCCAAAGTCATCTTCTCCAAATTTAGTATTTCCACATTCGGTTGTAATTAACAATTTCTTATGTTGAATTATCTGTTTGTCTTTAATAAAGAAAATTTTTCCTTATGTTAATATTTGATGCCTCCAAGTATATTTGAAAAGAGTACTGCTATTGGTACCGATGGTACAGTAGAGAAAAATGCATCGATGGCCATCGGACAGTCGTCTCCGGCCACCGGACGGCCGATCCGAGCCGTCCAAAAATTTTAAAAAACAAAACCGAGTGGGCTTATGCGGGAATCAACAGCATCTGAGGTGTGTAGAGTGCTTGATCCAAGAACCTCTTTTTAATGTATATACACGTATATACATATATAGATGAAAAAGAGGTGCTCGGATCAAGCACCTTACACACCTCGGATGCCGTTGATTCCCGCGTAGGCCTACTCGATTTTGTTTTTTAAAATTTTTGGACGGCTCGAATCGGCCATCCAATGGCCGGAGACGGCCGTCGGTGCATTTTCCCTATGGCACCATCGGTACCAATATCATTTCCGATTTGAAAAATCGGGACGTTGCAACTTGGTATCAGAGCTTTAGGTTCAAACCCTCGGCTTTGGATAGATTGGGTCGATGACATCAACCTGAGTATATAACCAATATGTCTATAATGTTCTGTCTCCATCTATATACATACATACATATATATATATATATATATATATATATATATATATATATGAATACATGTATATACTTTAATAAATAAAACCCCTTACTAAGACAAAACACAACAGTATCTAAATGGTGGAAACAGGGAATGGATCGCATGGAAACAACAACCAGAATAACAGAACAAACAATGAACAAGATGGGGGCCCTCAACCTAGCAGCCTAATCAGAACTACTGACCTCGTTCAACTCATGCAAGCATTCATTGCTGCTGCCACCGCAAATGGCCAGCAACAACAGGCAGCCCCACACGTACCCCGAAGACCCATGACGAGGAGCCATGTGCTGAATGAATTCTACAAACGCCGCCCACCCGACTTTCAAGGAGAACCAGATCCCATAGTTGTAGAAGCATGGTTAGAAGAAGTCAAAAAGATTCTTAAAACACTAGACATCCGCAAAGTTGTCAATCGAATTGCGCTAACTACCTATCACATGTAAGGGGAAGCTCAACATTAGAGGAAATTGATGGAAAGCATGCACGATGTGGAAACCATGACTTAGGAGAAGTTTGAGGAATTCTTCCTTAATAAGTACTTCCTAACACCGGTCAAACAAGTAAAGGCCTAAGAGTTCATGAGTTTCGAGCATGGCACCATGACTGTAGCCCAATACGCCGAACAATTTGAAGAATTGTCTCACTATGCCAAGACAGTCGTGCCTACTGACGACGCCAAGGCAAGAAAGTTCGAATGGGGACTCACTAAGACTTGCCGAGATGTGGTGGCATAAACTTTCCCCACCTATTCACAGGTAGTGCAATGCGCACTTAAAATGGAGCGAAAAAGCTTGGATTTCAAGGTGAAACGTGAGTAGAAGAAAGCCATGACAACAGTTGGAGGACCTATCCGCTCAATCTATAGCAACAGGAATGCTCCTACTCCCCAAACCTACAACCCGAACTATACTCGCCCCCAACAACCACAATTTAACCAACCTTGGAGGAATCCTATCCAGGGTTTAACCAAAACCCTAACCCTAATCCTAACCAAATCCAGGCATAGAATCAAGGTTGAACCCTTAACCCTGGATCAAACCTCAACCTCTTTCTTCAGAACCAAAACTTAAACCGCCGCTGCTTTTACTATCCAGAAGAGGGACATATTAAGAGTTATTGTCCTAAGCTAATCGGAGGACAGCCACAAAATCAAGGTAAAATAGTAGGGTTTGGGAATCAGAATCAGGCTAGACCAATTGGGATTGGTAACCAACCCAGAGGACAAAATCAGCCTCGCGGTGGTTGGAATCAACCGCTAACTCACATTTTTCAGAACAAAGGGCCAACCTGAAAAATCCAGCCCACTGTAGGGAGGGTGTTTGCACTGCGAGAAACGGAAGCAGAGATGGACCCTGCAGTAATCCAAGGTACCCTCATATACCACGTATGTACAAACTTTATTTTATTCCGGAGCTTCGCACTCATTCATAATTGTTGCATGTGTATCCGCACTTGGACTAGAAATTGAAACCCCTAAAAATGACTATGCATGTGACATCACCATTAGGGGGGGGGGGGGGGGGGGGGTTAAGATATCAATAGTTCTAATCTATAAAGGGTGCGAATTGGAAGTGTCAAATTTACAATTAACATGCGACTTACGAGTAATCAAGATGACTGACTTTGATGTCATACTTGGGATGGATTGGCTGACCACGCACCGAGCTGTCATAGACTGCCATCGAAAGATGGTGATAGCTTATTCACCAGATGGAACGTGCTTCAAATTTAAGGGGGATAGGCAAGACCCTTCTGCACCCAAGACTCACAAAATTAAGTGGCATAACAAACTCACAGGATGGTTAGCAAGCCTCAAGTTGGAGGAAACAGATCGTATGGAGTTAGGTCCTCCCCACATAACATATTAATATGAGGACGTTCTTTCTGAAGAAATTACCGGGACTACCACCACAATGGAGTATAGACTTCATTGTAGAATTGCAACCAGGAACGACACCAATATCCATGGCCCCATACAGAATGGCACCAACTGAGCCTCGAGAACTGAAGAAGCAACTTGAAGAACTCAAAGACCAAGGCTTCATCCAATCCAATACATCACCAGGAGGAGCCCCTGCTTTGTTCGTGAAAAAGAAGGAAGGAACCTTGCAACTCTGCATTAAGGAAACGTTACCCTCTTCCGAAAATAGATGGCTTGTTGAGAAGGTCAACTTATTCTCAAAGATTGATCTACGGTTGGGGTATCATCAATTGCGGATCAGAAATAGAGATATACCTAAAATGATATCTCGCACACGTTATAGAGACTAAGAGTTCTTTGTCATACCTTTTGTCTAACCAATGCCCCTGTCATTTTCATGTGTCTAATGAACAAGATTTTCGCACCGTACTTGGGCAAGTTTGTGGTAGTGTTCATTAATGACATTCTTTTCTACCCGCCAACAGAGAGAGAACACGAAGACCACTTGAGAATTGTCCTACAAGTACTCTAGACAATCATCTATGTGCAAAAGCTAGCAAGTGCGAATCTTTAATAAAAGAAGTCAAATTTCAAGGGCACGTAGTGTCAGAAAAAGGAATCTCAGTAGACGACCGTAAGGGGTCAAAGACTAGAAAAGACCCTCAACGGTATTCGAGATTTGAAGTTGCTTAGGATTAGCTGGCTACAACATGAGGGTCATTCAAGAATTCTCAATTTTAGGTAAGCCAATGACTCTACTAACCCAAAAAGGGGTTAAATTCAAATGGAATGAAGCAAAATGGAAAGATCGTCGCTTACAGATCTTAACAATTGAGGCTGGAAGAAAGGAGCTATCCACCTCACAATTTGGAACTGGCTGAAGTAGTGTTCGCCCTAAAGTCTTGGCAGCATTATGAAAAACAATTCAAGGAAAAGCAAACGTGGTTACTGATGAACTTAGTTGCAAGAACCAAGGACAAGTGGCTAGTCTAGTTATCAGAAAATGGGAAATGATGAAAGCCATTAATGAGTTCAAACTCTAACCCACCGCAAGAATGGAATGAGCTTGCCTTTTTGCCTTGGTTGGCACACTGCATTATATCTAAAAAATTATTCTGGCCCAAACTTTCAACCAAGAGTACAACTAAAGACCGAAAAAACATTTGTAGGATGAGCGATTCACTCCTACCAAAGTCTTCGTTTTCGAGAATGAATTATTGTATTTGACATCTGTACCCTTCAGAAAGATGTACTAAAGGAGTTTTACCATTCCAGCTTTGCCATCCACCAGAAAGCGCAAAGACATATCAAGACTTTCGCCGACAGTACTAATGGAGATCAAGGATCATAGTGAGAAGTGCGTCCAAAGGCAAAAGCATTCAACCTGTCTGAATTCTTCGGCGATATCAAAGAATCAAGGAATCAACTTGAGAACGGACCAATACTATGAGCACCAACTATCGTGTCTAATACTCGCTAATTTCGAGGACGAAATTATTTTAAGGGGGGTAGGTTGTAACGACCTCCCTCCTGCAGCTCCTCTTCCTCCTACAGCTCTCTCTCTCTCTCTCCAGCCATAACTCTCTCTCTTTCTTTCACACCAAGAAAAATCAAATTCGTCCCCCCTAGCACAAATCGGAAATTTCTTCATCACCAAGGAAAATTCGAATTCAATTCGACCCTATCAAATTCCTGCCACCTCTCTGACCCCAAAAACAGTCTCAATCTGTTCATTTCCTAGTCTAATGAACCCAACTTCATTAAATTTGATCTTATCACCTTCTTCAAAATTCTTATATAAATACCCTACCATTTCGACCCACGAGCACACTGCTACCCTCTCCACACTCCACTGAGTAAGAATCAAGAGAAAGCCGTGGCCAATTGAAGCTCTAATCCAAGGAGTTTTAAAGAGAAAAAGTTAGAGTGAAAAAAGTGGGTTTTGTGCCTAGACCCAACCAAAATCCAATTCAACCATACCGATCACTTCCTATAACCCAAACCATCCCCAAGCAAGCCTCAATTCGATCCCAAGGTCCCCCGATCAAAGAACCCGAAATCATCTTCTCCAAAAACAAAGTTTTGGTTTTTGAATCAATTCGATCAAACCAAGGTATTATAATCCTATCAAACCCTTCTCTAAGTATATTTAAGTGTTTTTAAGCTTAACACTATGCCCCAACTGGACCCATGTATCAAAACCATCGCGAAACAAAAAAAAAATCGATTATGCACTAAACCTTGCGGCCGCAACCTTCGGAGCGCAAGGTCTAGTCTTTTTCTATCGGACCACAAGATTTGACCAGTCAAATCATGCGGCTTGACCAGTCAAACCTTGCAGCTGGAACTCCCTTCGCAAACTCCGAACAATTTAATTAAAAATGATTCGAAACGACTTTGCGACCTTACGAACAACATTTTTGACACCTGAACTATTTTTCCTAGACTCCTCGCGCCTCAAAGATAATATCTTGTTAAAATCAAAATTTTTTATTTAATTATCTATTTATTATTTATTTTACAAAGTTTTCAATCGAAACAACTTTGCGACATTATAAACCATGTTATTAATGCCCGAATAATTTTTTTAGACTCTTTACACTCCTAAGATAAAAACCTCGTTAACCTCAACATAATTTATTTATTAGATTATTTATCACCTAATTATTTTACTTTCGGTAATTTTTGGTAATATCTTTATTTAAAATAATCTCGTGACCCTTCGAACCCGATTTTTGACATTCGATCACATTGTATAGGATTGTAGGACTCCTATTAAGAGCATGTTAATTATTCTAATATTTTATCTATTTAATTTCTTTAAATTAGTTATTAATCAATCTAAATTCATAAAAATAAGCCTAGGCTTACTACTAATTGAATAAACTTATTATTATTATTATTATTATTATTATTATTTCCTTTGTAATAATTAGATAAAGTTTCTTGTATTATTATTAACTTCTTGGCCATACAAGATAACGGGCAACGACCCATTCTCAAAAAGTTACGTGATTTCTACACTTATTATTTATTTCAATTATAATTGTGATTATTTGTGTATTGCTCTGACTATTGACTTATATGTTAGATTGGACCCTAGAGACATGAGATTGTATGCAAATAGAATTCACTTAGACGGTGCTAGGTAATGGATAAATTAGAAAGTTTTATGATGTTAGAGATTGCTTGCAGGAGGATTGTGTGAAGTGATTTGAAACTGGCGGGTAGTCTAGTAATGTGATTTGAAACTGGCGGGTAGTCCAATGATGATTTAAAACTTGGCGGGTAGTCCAGTGATATTTAGATAAAATCTGGTGGGTAGTCCATAGATGTTTTGTGTTGATAAAACCTGGTGAATAGTCCATTGATGTTTTGCAATGATAAAATCTGGCAGGTAGTCCAGTGATGTTTTGTGTTGATAAAACCCGACGGATGGTCCAATGATGTTTTGTGATGATAGAACTAGCGGGAATCCAGTGGTAATTTTGATGTGGTAATTAAGGTAGGCAAACTCTAGCTATAGTCTGGACATGACAAACTTTCCCTTGTTGTTAGACTATTGGACACTAATGAATAAGTTTAGTGTGCTACTTCTATTTTACTTTTCTGCATTGATAATATATGGTCACCTACTAGCTATAACGTAAGGGGGGTAGTTGAGTTGGATTATACTACGGGGTGAACTATTTTACTCAGGCACGGATTGTCTGGTATCCGTGTCAGATTTTGCTGAAAACCAAGAGGAAACACAGGACCTGAAGGAAGGTAGTACTATTCAGAGATAGAGACCGAGCCAGAGTAAGCTTGGAATCCGTATCAAGTTTAGAAGTCAGCTCTGAATTTTGTCAAATTCAATACCACAGTCAAATTTAGTATTTCCACATTCGATAATAAACAATTTTTTATGTTGAATTATCTGTTTTAGTCTTTAATAAAACAAACTTTTTCTTATGTTAATATTTAATGTCTCTAAGTATATTTGAAAAATCGAGGCGTTACATTAGTATTTCAAATCAAACTCGAATAATTAACGAACTGGTCAGCTCGTCCGAATCGTTTATCAGTCCTGTAACTCGAACGCTCTCAAGAAGCGCGTGGCTTAAAGCTTATTTTGACGAAACAAGAGAAGAGTGAAAGCATAGACCGAGCCATAGGCCCGTAGGCAATTGGACATGTTGGAAACCCGGTTTTCCCGGGTTGTCAGCCTACGGTCTACGAAATCCTATCTAGTAGGCCTCTGTTTGATGATTAAAAAAAAAAAAAACAGAAAAGTAGGCCTCTGTTTTGGGTTCTTTGCAATTGATGATGGCTTTGATAAAGACCTAACCCTTTTGATCGCCACTGGTACCGTGACACGTTTGTCCATACCTTCCTTATATTGACATAAATACCCTTTCACTTCCAAATACTACGTGGATAAAGGTCAAATGGACTATCAAACGTGATCAATTCACAGTGTCTCAAACGATTCCATTTATTAGGGCTTTTGGCCATGGACCATTCCCCTTTAGGCTGAACCGGGTCATTTGCATGGGATTTTAATCTACGGCCTTGTTCATTTTAGTATCTTAAAATTTCAGGACCCAATTTTCAATAAATTTTTTTTAACTATCTCTCTTCACTTATTACTTTAAAAAATCTCCCTTAAATTCCGAACCGGATAGGATCGGCTCTCAATCCATAGTTTGTACAAGCTCTCAAATTTATTGGCTTCCTTTCCTTTACAAAAATGAGATGTACTTGATATATTAAGAGAGAGAAAATAACAAAAAAAAATGTGCCAAATACTCGATGAAAAGTTAGGAAAAACTTCAAAAAAGATAACTCAATCTAAAATACTGTAATAATACTAAAATTTATTTATTATTTGATTTTACTTTCGTAGTATTTAGAGCAAGTTTATCAGTGCATAGTAAAAAATGCGGATGAACAGTACACATTTTCATTTTACCTACTCACTTTTACCTTCCACACCACAGCAGCATCTATATAATTTTCTCTCTATTCTTTAAGTATTCAAAAATAATATACATGGAGATAGGGAGTGGTAAGGAGGAGAGAGAAAAGGAAACAATATTTTAATGAATTCATTGTGAACAGTTCTTCGGTAGATTAAGCTAACTACTGTTCATGGAGGAAAAATACCTCCCTATATACAGAACCTGGTGCAGCTCTATTTTGGTGTATTTATTAAGTAAAGTAATTAGAAATGTCTATTTTGCTCTTTTAATGTACTTGCTCTTTTAATGGGCTATTAATTGCTTTGGGGGGGGGGGATTAGGAGGGGGGAGGGTAGCTAGAGGAGCCTTTCAATTCAAATAGCCAAAAACAGTTATCCTTGGAAGTACACACAATTCATTGAAGATTTATCATTGCACATAGAACCCCTAGCTTCTCATGATAACAACAAAGAGAGAGAAATACTAACAAAATTTGGTGGTTTTTGGGTTAGAAAATGAATAAAATAAGAAATTATGCGGTGTGAAGCCGAGAAAATGTTTATGAAGGAGTAGTAGAGTACCACTTTTTAAGTTATTTGAGTTATTTTTTCCTGCACAATATAGTGATTATAAATGTACGAAAGGGTTATAATGTTTGCATATTTCTTTTCACCCCCAAAAAAATTACTTTTCGTTTCTTTATTATGAGCAGTTACACTAGTGTCCTTAACACTTTTGCAAAGTTCTTGATCTACCCTTCTTCGAACCTTCAGATTTTGCACAAAAAATTGGATAAATAAGAACAAAAAAAAACAAACTCAACTGGGACTAGCTTAGCTGGTCAGGGTTCTTGTATCTCATTAAGAGGTCACAAGTTTGAATCTTTCTAGTATTCTTTCCCAAGAGGGCTCTCGTCCTTTCTTTCTTTATTTGTTTCGTATGTTGAGTTTATTTCTTGTATTGATTGAGTTGTTGGGCCTGGTTATATCGTGAACTCTCACAATTAATGTAATGTTTCGTGATTTGTTGTAAATGATCTCCCAATTCGATTGAAAAAAAAAAACCAAAAAAAATCCTCATGAAAAGGGGAGTGAAACATCATCATTCTTTTATTTGAGGGCCTAGATTTTTTTGTATATACAATTTCTAATCGTAAATGATCCGTCTTTGAAAAAAATAAATAATAATCAATCGAGTTTTGTGTAGGTGAGCCGAACACTCTTTACTGCTAGTAGGAGTAACTTTCTAGAATTACAATTTTTTCCTGACAAATTGTTAGTATTGCACAAACTTGAATGAATATCTAATAATAAAAAAGATTCTTATATCAAAATCACAGTAACATTTTTATATAGAGTTTAACCACTATAGTTTTTTGTTTACAAAAGAAACTATGCTTACATCATTTGGAGTACACCGGCTTGTGTGGGACCCCCTAAGGTCTCACAAGAATGATCAAAACTGTCAAAGTTTCTTCAAAATATGCTTTTAGGTGTCCTTGTAAAAAATAAGTTCATATGAATATCGACAAGGGTTTGATCAATTGTTGTCCTTGAATTGATGAAGTCCACCGATATCTGAAAGAACTGGTTTTTGGTAAAACCCTTAAAATAATGTATTAAAAATTAAATTGCTTCGATTATTAGTTTGAAACCCGTGAAATAGATTGCATTCAATCCGGTGAATATTAGTTATTGTACACCAAATTGTGTACCCATAGTTGGGGTCTTTTAATTTGCTTCCGTTCTTGCAATTTTTTTTTCTCTAAACGTTTTTCAGTATTTTTTATTTTTCGTAATTTTTTGTTGAGCTTTTCGTCATAATATTTGGGATTAATTGATCATCTTGATGAGAAAAATCTAAAAATTATAGAAAATGTGAACTAATTTTGGAAAAAAATCATATAAGACTACACTTTAGACAAAAATACTATTGTTTGGTAGTTTTTCATCTTTAGTGTTTTCTTTTTTTTGCTTTTGACCATAATTTTGTACGTTTTAAATTCCTCTCTTTGAGACAGATAAAAAATCTTAAAAATATATTGCAAATCTTAAAAAAAAATTGAGAAAAAAACACAAAACGAAGAAGGAAAAAAAGTTTACAAGAATGGATAAATTAAAAAATGAAATTGATTTATACACTCCCCTAATTGATGCAAACTCTTTTTTTTTTGTCTTTTAGCGATTGAATTTACAAAATAGTCCCTAAAATTTTGGAAAAAATATGTGCATGCATGAACTATTTTGTAAATTCAACCATTAAAAGACAAAAAAAAAGAGTGTTTTCATCAATTAAAGGAGTGTAGAAATCAAGTTCTATAAAAAAACAGTAAAGCTAATGGGACCGACGCACCCCATACCGATGGGGTCCTGACGGGCATGCAGTGCTCACTCCGGGTCTCGCATAGGTGATCCGAACCGTTCATACATTGTTCGTTTCCCTTTTTGAAAATAAATTTACAACTCAAAAAATATTCATTACCCCCACTTCCAATCATTACTCTTTACTTATTATCCCTATTTCCAAACATTATTCTCATTTTTTTCTCTATCTCTCTCCACTCATTACCCATACCTTCAATCATTACTCTCATTTTTCTCTCCACTCATAACCCCAAGAAATTTCTCAAAAATTTCTTAAAACCTCATTCAAACATAGCATCAATATATTTAAAAAAACCAGTAGGGTCTTGAAAAATCAGCTCAATCCGACATGTATAAGTGCTCAATCCAATATTTTTTTTCAATTCAGTTTTCAGGATCCAAAATCTGAATGAAAAAATACAAGATTGGATCGAACACTTACACATGTCAGATTGAGCTGATTTTTCAAAAAATCCACTCATTTTAAAAAAATAAATAATATTATTGAACGACTTGGACCATCTATGCGAAATCCGAAGTCAACCCCATGTGTCCATTGGCAGCCATCGGTATGCTATGCTATTGGTCGATGCCAATAAGAAAGGTTCAATAAAAAATTGCGGATTAAAAAAAAAAATGCAATAAAAAATAATTGAGCAACTTGTTGCGGTAAAGGACATAAGCAAGATCTGTTGAATGGGAAGGGGACAGAATAGACATCCGCCCGGAAACAAAGGGAGCCCATGGCTTCTGTTTGAGGATCATCTACGTATGCTTTTACAACATCTCCGGTTCAAAAAAACTACTACTACTTCGTACTTGTCCGGTCAACAAAATAAAATTTTAAAAATAATTTACTTTTTTAAAAAATTTAAATTTTCTCCAAAATAAGAATTGAGATCTTTTGTGATTTATCCAATTATTATTTTCACTTTTAGAAAATGACAACATTTGGGAACATTCAAAAAAGAATACTGGAGACGGCTGGGTTTCTCTAGGCTTTTTGAATTTTTTCTTATTTTGTCTGTATTTGAATTTTTTAAAAATTTTTAGTTTTGCGTCAATAAGGATCACTTTTAAGCGCTTAAAAGTGGTCATTGATCAAAATATTAAGGTAAAATAAATATTTTTTTACTTTTCCGAATTAATTTCGTTAAGACGAATCAAAAAGTCAAAAAAAAATTGGAGCAAAACAAACAAGCGTAAAAAAAATTTAAATAAAAACAAAATATTAACTTTAAAAAAAAGTTAAGCGAAAAGGGATTGAAAATGGTTTTAGACACAGTTGTATCCAAATAATACTTTAAAAAATTGTTTATACACTGGGAATATATGACATAGACTACTGCCAAAATACCATCGATATCTCTTCCAATTTAACCACCACACACACAATCTCTCTCTCTCTCTCTCTCTCTCTCTTCACTCTGTCACGCATCAAAGCAGTAGCTGTTCCCTCCACCCAGCAGTCGCAGCGCTGCTGCTTCTGCAGCCGCTGCAGCTTGCAGGTAAGAGCTACATACACAACACACATATGTATATACGCCAAAGCGTGATTTGATTCCTACAAATCAAGAGAGAGAAAGTAGTAGCAGTAGCAGTAGCATTTTACTCGTTTCTTTTTTTAAGAGAGAGAGTGAATTGCAGGCTCTCTCTCTCTCTCTCTCTCTCTCTCTCTACATCTTCTATATCTATATCACACCAGAGCTCTCAATTCTGTTTCACTTTCACTTTTCTTATTCCTGTCCTAGGGCTTTTTTTTCCTTCCCCGGAGCAGATGTGTGGACTGATCGATCTCAACGCCGCTCACGACGGCGATGAGACCGCGTCGTTCGATTCTACTTCTCCTTCCTCCTCTGTTGCTGCTGCTGGTTTGGCGATAGGTTCGTCGTCTTCGCACGTGTGCCTGGAGCTGTGGCACGCGTGTGCTGGGCCCCTCATATCCCTGCCGAAGAAAGGGAGCGTGGTGGTTTACTTCCCGCAAGGCCACCTGGAACGCGTCTCCGAGTCTCCGGCCGCGGCGTACGACCTCCCTCCTCACGTCTTCTGTCGTGTTCTCGATGTCAAGCTCCATGTGAGTATGCAATTGCATAAATTTTATTATGGTTATTCGTATTTTAGTAAAAGCTTCGTTTTGGTACGAAACACCCTGACGAGCAAACTCAAATCTAAGCATAAATTTGAGTAAATTCTCCTTAATGGTTTGAATAAAAATTTGAGTCCCCCTCGATTTGAGAATAGTTGTAAATTTGAGAGGCACGAAACAACCTTCTAAATTTTGGAGTTATGGTTTCAGTCTCCCTAGATTTGAGTAAAAAATTGAGTGAAGTTCCCTTTAATACAAGTTTGAGTCGCGGAGTGGAGTTGGTTTTAAGGTGGTTTTACTCAAATTCTGTGTTTGAGGAAAAGGTTAAGGGCTGGAGCTTGGAGATACTCTTAACATACATAATATAATGCAGGGTTAGTACTTTTGTGTTCCTATTTTACTTGAATTGGGTGTCGGCAAGTGGGCCAGTGTTTGGCACACTGGTATTTTAAGCTGAAATGGAAAAGGCCAATCTTTTTCAAATCTTCATGCCGCCGTGTGGTTACACTAGAAAATAAACAGAATGTACGTTAATAATGAAGTTATTATGCACCGTTACATTTTTTTCGGAAAATAATGCGGTAGAGATACAATCTGAATGTTGTTGTTTTTCGGGTTTGAGAGTTTGGATTGATGGATTCTACTTGGATTTTCCTGTTTGGACAGTTTTGCTAATTTTGGATTTGTTATGAAATAATCTGTTTTGTGGGTAGGCGGAGGCGGCCACTGATGACGTTTATGCCCAAGTTTCCCTAATTCCTGATATGCAGGTGAGTTGTGGTAAAATATGTTTTTGTGCAGAATCTTTGGATATATGCGGTGTTTGTGTGTGCATGACTCTGCCTTTCAGCACTATGGACTGGAGTCTCTTTGATCAATGCAAGGAAGATGTAAAGTGGTATTAGTCATGGTAGTACCTGATTTTCATCATACCAGGAAATAGACAACTTGAAGAAAGTATACCAAGTTGGTGTTCATTGACAGCGATTTACGGGTGTCTGGGAGGAGTTTGGGTATGAATTCATCGTTTGGTGAGACAAATATTTCACCAAATTTTTTTAGAGAAACTTTTGCAGTTGAGCTTGAAAATATGCAATGACATGGGAGTATTTTAAACAATGAAGATTGGAGCATTCAGTTTTTTCTAAAGAACTTATGAAAATTGGCTTCTTGGGGTAGCCGTTGGGAATTTTTCAACAGATTTTGATCTTGAACCGTTGGAGATTTCATGTCATATCAACCTTTAAAGTAATATATATTATATACTCAAATTTGATGGGAAAAGAGAGCAAGAATTGGAGATGGCCTTTTGGGAAGTATCATTTGGTTAGGATTATGGGATAGTGAATAAATTATCTGCCTTCTAATTAGAATATGCTTTCTCCGATTGCTGTACATGATGTAGGAGAGTGAAAACTAGTGTATTTACCGAAAGAATGAAACCTGAAGTACAGTTTTTCTAGGAAAGGGCCATTTAAATAACCAAATGAGCCCAAAGATATTCTGGAGTGGTTTTTCTTTGTATTCACTTTAGCAGGGTACACTTTTTTGTGGTTTGTTGATGAGTAATTTGAAACCTTTTGGGGTTAAATATGTTTTATATCTCAATTTACTGCATGAAGCAGATTGAGCAGAAATGGAGAAAAGGGGAAATTGATGCAGAAAGTGAAGAAGATGACATTGAAAGTGTTGCGAAGTCTACCACACCCCACATGTTCTGCAAGACCCTCACTGCTTCTGATACTAGCACACATGGAGGTTTCTCTGTCCCTCGTCGGGCTGCGGAGGATTGCTTCCCTCCCCTGGTAATTTTACTCTTTACTTTCTCTTTTTTTTGTTTTTTCGTTTGAATCCAGTTTATTCATATAACCTGAACATGTACACAGAAATCTGCATGCTCAGTTTCTTCTATGCTTTACGATCCTTAGTTTTCCAGTTATTTTTCTCTGTAGGACTATAAGCAACAAAGGCCTTCACAAGAGCTTGTTGCAAAAGATTTACATGGAACGGAGTGGAGGTTCCGGCATATCTACCGGGGTCCGTTACAATATCATAAATCTCATATGCTTCATCTGTTGACGATGAATTTTCTTTGAGTGGAACAATAGGCATTTGACTTGTTATGTAAATTATGCAGATTGGTTTTGATTTTCCAACTTTCTCATCTACTTTTTCTGTCTGAGCAGGTCAGCCTCGAAGGCACCTGCTTACTACTGGTTGGAGTGGATTTGTCAATAAGAAGAAGCTTCTCTCTGGAGATGCTGTGCTCTTTCTAAGGTAGAAAATTCTCAATCTGAATAGAAATAAGAATTGCTATTTAGATGCTTACATTAATCTGTGGCAGGGCTGGTGATGGAGAATTGCGATTGGGAATCCGAAGAGCTGCTCAAGTCAAAAGTGATTCTCCCTTTACAGCTCTCTCTAGCCAGAAGTTGAATGTCGGCAGTATCAGTGTTGTGGTCAATGCTATATCTACGTGTCGCATGTTCAATGTTTGCTACAATCCAAGGTATCCTAAGTGAAATGTTTTCCAGTAGAGGTTTGATTGTTGTTAATGACAACTCTGTGTGGTCAGATATGGCATTCATTTGATGCAGCTGATCTTAATGTACTATTCATTTTGATTCAGCACTGTGTCAGATTTTGTGATGATTTTGAGTGTTTTTTTGGTCTTTCTCGTTTGGAAGTCTCAGTTCAAGACTATAACTTCAAGGTTGGGAACAGCCCCTGCACTCCGGTGCTCCAATGAACAACATTTCTCCAACTTACTATATTAGAATAGTGGTCGATCCTCGGGAGCTACATTTGTAACTTAATGTTTTGCTCACGCGGTTATATTCTATCTTTCCAAGAGTACGACCCAGTACATAGTTCATGTTTGGGGAGCATGCTTGACAGGGGGTAGACATAGGAGGTAAAGAGATCCCCCTCTTTGATCCCCACCCAGGCATTTCTAATCCGAGATAAGGGATTAAGGATGAAACTTCCATATTCTTTGTACAATTTGATTACAGATGAGACCAGAAAGGTCATCATTGGGGCAAATAATGCAATAGTAGAGGAGGAGACACATTCATGAAAAGCGAGAAGCAGTGATGTGGGGGACTGACCAACTATGAATGTCACTTATCTATTGGCTCATTTTGATGGAAAACCGTGTTGCTCAGTACTGAAAGGGACTGCAAACCACTGCGATATTGACCTTCTATACGTGTACAAGTATTTGGGTATTATATGTATGTGCATACTCGCTAGATGGATTTACTGAGAATATGCAACAACTAACAAGTTGTTTCTGAATCAAAGATTTGAGAAAAGGCTAGATAGTTATGTAATAAGTTCACGTTTTTAACAATTTACTGTTGATTTTGATGAGTTTTGTACGGATAGCCTTCTGTAAACTTTGATCCACTTTTAGCATGCACATCTATCACTTTGTTCTTTTACATGTTTTGATAAATATTTTTACTCTCTGCGCGGTTCTCAATAAGTTTCTCTATCTATCTCTCTCAACTCATTACCACTTAAGTCATTACCTCAAAAAAAATTCTCAAAACTTCAAACTAAACAAAGTGAATGGTTTTCTCTTCATAGTTGAGTTTGAAAGTTAACTTTCCCAAAAATTTTCTGCATTAGCAATCAAACAATGAAGCTATAATGTTTCGATGATACCTTATTGATTATCATTTTAAGACATATTTCTTTCATTCCGTGCTAGTACACGTGTTCTCTTAAATTGCGAGATTACCAATGTGAAGTATTGAAACAATGTTGGGACATCGTTGACCCTCTAATGTCTAAACTGTTATGTGCAATTTTAGAACTTTCTATCATGAATATTTCCTGTTGCTCTTTAATTGTTTCAAGTATAGCCAAATGTCAAATTCTAGTTTTACTTGTGTGGAGATATTGGTGCCACAGCGGAAACCTCTATTGTGCATCTGTTTCACATGATGGACTAGATTGATGACCAAAGGGTTTTTTTTTTATAAGTACCAAAGGTTTGTAGTTATAGTGCTTAAGTCTCATCTGCAAATGCTGCCACGCTTGCTAGTTTGACTACTTAAGAAGTGATTCAGTCTTGGAGAATGGAGATTAGTTATATAAAATTGACCAAGATTAAAGCTTTAGTTAATTTTGTCAGCTATATCAACTAATTAACTTCTAGGTCCTCTACATATTCTCCAAATTTTCACTTCGCCTTTCTTTGCTCCTAAAGTTGACATGCTAATTTGTCGGAGTTTTTTATTTGATTTGTACTTGCCTCTTTTCTTTATAATATGTACACTTACTCCTCTGACATCTGATGTAAAAGAATTATGGGTGTGTGATTTGGTTATCTCTTCTCCCGTCCTAACCTTGCCTCGGAAATTCTACTGCATTTTGTAGGGCTAGCTCATCTGAGTTCATAATACCATTCTGTAAATTCTCAAAGAGCCTTGCTCATTCTTACACTGTTGGAATGAGGTTTAAGATGCGTTTTGAAGCAGAAGATGCAGCTGAGAGAAGGTCAGTACTGTTCTGGTTGCAGCATCCAAAAGGATGAATTATCAAATTCTAATGTAGAGCATTTCTGGCAGGTATACTGGCCTGATTACTGGGGTTAGTGACTTTGATCCTGTTAGATGGTGTGGCTCAAAGTGGAGGTCCCTATTGGTATGCATTTGTCTTGGTGGTTCTTTATGTATTTGCATGCAAAAGGTTTTGGTCAGGATGTGCATTTTCTTGAGCAATGTTTGACATTGTGAAATAGGCATTTGTGTTGAGTCACAGCCCGTCCTGTGCTATAAAATTTGCAAAAATGGTGAAGATAATATGACACCTTAATCAAGCTAGCCACTTCGTCTTGTACTTTGATGATCAAGCACCTGGTGATTATTAACCCACTTCGGCAGGTAAGGTGGGATGATCTAGACACTATCCGACATAACAGGGTCTCTCCATGGGAAATTGAGCCAACTGGTTCAGTTTCTGCATCCGGCAGCTTGATGGCACCTGGTATGAAGAGGGCAAGGATGGGTTTGCCTTCAACAAAACCAGATTTTCTGGTTCCCAGAGGTCCTGCGTTTTCCTAGAGATGTTTTGTTCATAAATTGTCTTTGATTTTTTAGTTTGTAGATATTAACCTCCTATTTTACATTGTTCAGATGGGACAGGAGTGTCGGACTTTGGGGAATCTTTGAGGTTCCGGAAGGTCTTGCAAGGTCAAGAAATGATGGGTTTGATATCACCTTACGATGGTGTTGATGTTCAGAGTCATCACCCATCAGAAATAAGGAGGTGCACTCCTTTTTCTGATAATTCAAGGATATCGGCAACAGGAAATTCTGCAATTTCCTTTGAAACCACAGGCTTTGGTGAATCGCTTAGATTCAATAAGGTCTTGCAAGGTCAAGAAACAGTTTCAGGGTCTGGAAGAGGCCTCTTTGCTAACACGGTACATTCAAACATGGCGCAAGGAATCACTGATTGTGTTCGAGCTTCAACCTCTTGGAATGGATGGTCTCGCCTAATGCAGGGTTGTAATACTTACCACAGCCCCTCTGCCCAACCATTACAGGTGTCATCGCCTTCTTCTGTGCTAATGTTCCAGCAAAACCGCATTCCGACAACATTCCATATTAATCTAGCGGATAATAATGAGTTTGGCAACCAGGTTTCGTCCTCTAGGTCCGTGAAAGATGGTGGGAACCTCACATCATCTAGGAAGGAATACCCTCAAGGTGTTGATTCGGATGGTCATCTGAAAGAACGTAATAATCAACTGGGTATCTCATGTTCTACTTTCACAACTCATTCATCATATAAGGGCAATCAAGATTTAGTCATGGCTTGTAAAAGTAGCTGCAGACTGTTTGGTTTTCCCTTAACCGAGGAAAGAAATGCCGTAAGTAATGATTTCAGTCCCAATCAAGTTTCGTCTTGTGAGGAGCGTTTGCTTCCGAAGCCTCCTCCGGTGAGTAAGATAGTTGGGAGCAGTTGTACTAAAGTAAGCGACCTCTATGCCATTAGAGACACCCTTCTTGATATTGCATTGTAGTTTGTTTTTGTGTTGTACTATAAGAACTTGAAAATGGGGAGAGAGTTGTTGCAATGGCAAATGAACTCCCCAACTTCATAGGCTCAGTGATCTGATTTCGAAGCAGTAGTTGGTAACTAGGGATTTGAAAGAGGGTTTTGACTGGTTTGGTGAATTGTTATAACTTGTTCACGAGGATTGCGAGGATGATTCGTTGCTGGTTGACGATTTTGTTTCGCAGTAAGTACCTTTCTTTTAAATTTCTGTAATTTGCACTGTACTCCGGACCCTTTTGGTTTGATTGCTTGTTTATAAAGAATAAGCGAAATAAAAAAGCATGGAGAAAGCCCACTTGTTAGGCAACCAATTGCTTATTTCTCACTGCAGTATTTTCTTACTAATGAGCAATAAGCAAATGAGCCTCCACTATTAAGCAAATAATTAGCAAGTGAACTAAAGCATCTGGATTGTCATGCCTTTGAGCTAGAAACTGAAGCGTGTGTTTCCTTTTGCTTTCAATCCTTATTTTGAAGTATTCTCAGCTATGTTTTGCAGGAAACACGGTGATGTTTTCCGGTAGTGAATTGTTGGAAGATCAGCTTGGTACTGTGTAGAATTTCTCAGCCTATGAATAGATCTTGTAACTATGCTTGTGAGTTGTGGCTTAACTCTCCTCTATGGGTAAGAAAAATTGTACTCTATGGGTGAGAAAAATTGTAGTTGATTTCCTATGATTTTCTGACAGTAGTCTTAACTTGGTAAACAAACTGCTTAGACATAATGAAACAGTTATTTGTCTATCCACCTCAGAGCTCGGAGATGCTTTTTTTAGCCAATATTCAATCTGTGCATATTCTGTACCTGAAATTATTGGCCTTTGCTTGCTTGATGGATTTCTACCTACTTGGTGTGTAGATTCGGAAGTATGCCTTCTTTTTGGTTCTTAAGTAACTTTCTCGTAGTAATCTTTACTCGGTTAACGACTGCTTAAACCAACACGATACACTTTAGTATGGACACTGGGAAATGGGAATGCTTTTTTGAGCGAAAATTTACGTTGCCCAATACTTGTTTGATAGATTGCTGCGTATTTTGATATTCTTGCCTCGAGGATTTGAAATGATGCCTTAGATTTCGTTTTAATTTGCGCTAATGTTGTTTGTCCTCTGTCTGAGCGACAATTGTTTCACTGATCTGGCTTTACCCACTTCTTGTTCATCTGTTCGCTAAGTTGGTTCATTTGGTTTCACTGATCTGGCTTTACCCTCTTCTTGTTCATCTGTTCGCTAAGTTGGTTCATTTGGTTTGGGTAATCTCCGATTCCTGCTTGGGACTTGGGCTATCTCATCATTGATATTTTATGAACCTCCAATCTAAATAGGAAACTAACGTTGAATTCTGCGTAGTTTCTTTTTCTTTTTACTAATTTTTTTCGCCTTATCGCATCACTCCACCACAATCTGAGTGCAGAAGCTGTTTCAAGAAGTCTTTTCAGGGGAAAAAAAAAAGCTGTTGAAAATGACGGAGGATCCATGATTTCCTGGAGTTAGGGTACATATGATCAGTGGTTTTGGGTCTAAACTTCATATTCAGTCCAAGTACCAACTCCACAACTCTCTTTTTTTTGGGTCCAACGGAAATTCAATAAAACTTAAGGAATAGAGTACCACATTAAGAGTGCAACCAAAGTTTTGGGCAACTGAGCATAAGAGCTCACAACCTAATCTAGCACTTGCCTGATATTTAGGCTATCTCTAATTACAAATTCTCTCATCGCGATGGGCATATCATAACAAACACAAGGTCTTCCGTGTGTTAAGCTCCCAACCTAGCAAGGTGGTCAGTGTATTGATTAGCCGAACGGGGGATATGCCCAATTGTAGAGTTAGTCTGAGCCAGTAAGAAATGAGCTTTCATTGATCAGCACACTCTGTGGATGATTGCCTGAGTTTCCTTCCGTGACGAGGTCCACCGCTACGAGTGAATCTAATTCGATCTTCACATTTTCCAGCTTCCTTTCTAGTATGATTTCCAGTCCCTTGTGTATGCTCCATAGTTCCTCCAAGCTCGATTTAAAGCTTCTCTTGCCATAGTATCCCATGATCCAATCTCCCAAATGGTTTTTGAATAAACCTCCAAACTCACCTACTCCATTCGAGTCATACCAGCATCCATCAGCATCCATCCGCATTCAGCTTAATATTTCCAACTCCACAACTCTAGTCTCTCTTCACATCTATTTGGACTAGATTTGATAAATTCACTCAGTACCCAGGAGCCACCAAGGTTTTATTGGTCGTTAACTTGAGGGAGTCGAGGTGCATGTAACTTCATGCATCGGTTATCAAACAAAAAGTTTGCAACGGTTTGGTACTCCAAAATTGAATACCATGAGTTTACGTATAATTCCTCACTCTCCATGAGGATATTGCTACGGTTTACGTGGTATATTGAAGTGGGGTTATTTTTCCGGTTTTAAGAGTTGCTACTAATTAACTGGGATAGAGAGTACGTAATACATAAGTTGCAAAATACAAATGCCTTCCCTGGCCTACAATGCTTAGTTAGGGTTATTTAGTCCTTAAATAATGGAGAAAAATATACTTACGGATCCGTGAAAACATGGTTGAGAACCATATAAGAAACCCTTATTTCATCTAAAATGAACCATATGGAAAATATGTCATTGAATTGCTAAGCCTCGGGATTTGAATAAGTGATCCTCCTTTACACGAAGTCCCAACAATTCCCATATTGCAAGGCATATTCTGCTGCTAAGGCCAAGTCTTGATCGCTTTTGATATCGTCGGTTGCTTCGGACTCGCTATGCCCACCACTGAAGTGAGAATTTCCTCTAGACCTTGATGCCGAAATAGCGGCAGCGTTTCTGGTTAGGGTTTCATCGCCGCTGCTTTTATGATTTGTCTCGCTCTTGCCGTCTCTGGTGGAGAGAGACTGTAGTTGTTTGCCACCACTGCCTCCTCCGCGGAAGCCACCACTGCCTCCTCCTCCGCCGAAGCCACCACCGCCTCCCCGGCCTCCACCTCCCCTTCCCATGATATTGATCTCATATAGGGTTTTGGAAAGGGTTTTACTTTTGCCCCGCTAGGGCGTACGCTTCTTATGGAAGAGAAAATCCTCTAATAAATTGGGTATATCTGAATGGGTATAGAGGCGGATAAAAAAAGAAAAAGAAAAAAGAATGGATATGGATTGAAGCCCCATCTCAGTAAATGGGCCTGTTCAAAAAAAAATAAAAAATCAGTGAATGGGCCAAGTAAAAGTCAGAGTGTGTGTTTATTATTATTATTATATATATCATGAGTTAAACCTAATCTAACCCGGGGGACTTGGGGAGGGGAATGAGTACTTACGGAAATCGAACCTTGCTTATGTGCATGTGAGTATAAAGGAGGCACCAATGGCACTCCGCTCCATTTGCCAAAAAGGCGCCAACTCCTTACCACTGAACGACGAGATGTAGAGTTGGTGAAGTTAGTAACGTGGCAAGATAAGACTTAAAGAGAGGGTCAAATTATGGGCTAGTACTATATCACAAGCATTAGATTTATTTTAAGAGATTAAATTCTCTCCGCCATAGGTGGAAAATCTCAAGTTTCTACAACTTGCATTTGTGGATCCTACCGTGCATGTAATGTGGTAATCTAAACCGTTTATCTTGCAAGACATGCAGAATAGTATATTTACGCAAAAAAAAAAAAAAATTAGCTTGAGCGGATATTGATAGGTATATAATATATCAAAAACTGAATTTTGGTTTGTAAGATGGACGATCTGTGTTTTTAAAGTTCAACTATCCATGACCCTCTATTTTATAAATCAAAATTCAATTTTTGATATGCCTATCGATGTTTAATTTAATTTGATTTTTTGCGTGGGTATACTACTCTCCTAGTCTTACAAGATGAACGGTTCCGATTACTACAATAAATGTAAGGTGGGCCCCATAATAATGTGGTGAAAACTTAGAGTTTACCTATGGTGAAAAAAATTTAATCTCTTATTTTAATCATACCTATCCAAATCATGACTCCATTTTGTCAGGGAAGTTCCCAATTTCCATTCAACACAAAAATTAACAAAATCATGGTAAATTTTTTTTTTAGAGCAGCCAGTTTGTGCATGTGCATATATTGACAAAGTTTAAGTTTGTCTTTAGTTCTCCCTTGCCAATGTCCCTATCGATTTATATAAGTGTTTCCCACTTTTCCGCCACATAGGCGTGTGCGGTATGAGCGTGGGCGTGCCAGGACTTGTTTTTGTCCAACGGTTGTAGGCGTGTGTGTCTCGATCTGATTTCGTATATAATGCGATTGCATGTGACCTAAAGGGTGAGGTCACAAAAAGGTTCGTGATTTGTCACAACGAAGTGGACTTAAAATTTTCAACCGTGTAAGAAAAAGTATAACAAGAAGAATTTTATTATATCGAAATAATAAAGTTGGCAATAAAAATCCGAATCGCTTGTGAAAGTAAAATAGTAAATGGATTGGAATTGACTGAAAATAAAAGATAATTAAACTTTGCTGGAAAGTTAAGGTTTGAGAAGTGCTGGGGCTTTGATGGGTGCGAGGACCCCGTTTTTTCCACCTTGCAAAACTTATATTTATAGGCGAAATTCCATTCCAGCAAAACAACTGCCGACTCCTTCAAAATGAGCCAAGTGTCTCACTTTGCTGACCCATGGCACTTTTTTATCTTATTACTGTATAATCCAACGAAAAAGGATATGACCAACAGTCACTAGTGGGCCACTAAACATGCCCAGGCCAACCTCTATTATTTTCATGCGTGCACATCTCCGAATAAATCAACCTCAAAGGAAAATTATTTAGGGTTTGTTTGGAACTTGTGGAAAAGAAAAGAAAAAAAATAAAAAAAATTTCTTTCTATTGTTTAGTTGGGAGAAAAAGAGAAAAAAAAAAATTTAAGTTCAGTGAATAATAATTTTTCTCTTCTATTTTCCTCCATTTTTTTTCCCTTTCTTTTCTTTTCCATATGTTTCACACATAGCCTTAAGTGTATCTCGCTGCACACCAGATAATAAAATTAATGTGGTTCATTAACAATTAGCCTGAAAACTCATAAAAAATAATCCCAATTTAATTAATATTTAATTAAATGACATTCCAACGTTTACCCAAAATTTAGTGCCAAAAACGGTTATAAACAATCGGTCTTGCTATTGTCAGCTTATTGAGCTGACGATAAACACAGTAGAAGATAAAGAAAATATGTATTTCTGTGTACTTTTTACGCCCTTTAATACACATTTACAGATTTACTATTGTCAATCCATTGGACTAATTTTAAAATTTTCTTAAACAATCGGCAACGTTGTTATTGTACCTTTATTTTATTTTTTTTGACATGAATTGTACCTTTATTTGTGGGCTCTGAATTCACAAGTTTTGCCACTAAATTAACATTAATCCCCGACAACTTTAGACTGTCCCGTGAGTTTCTTCTTTCTCCGAGTCTATATTCAGCCACTTTTTCTCTTTGAATTAAAATCAAAGTTGTAATGTCATGCGAAGCTTCTCAATATTTTGTTTATAAAATAATGACTCATTCTCGTGTTTCTACGTGGACTGGAACCAAGGGACAATCGACAACCTTTACTTAGGGCTACAAATGAACCGAGCCGCTTGTGAGCGGCTCACAGCTCGGCTCGTTAGTGGCTCGTTCAAACTCGGCTCGGAAGTTAAACGAACGAGCTCGAGCCGATTTTTTCAGCTTGTTTTGTAAACGAGCCGAGCTCGAGCAAGAATAAGCTCGGCTCGAGTCGGCTCGCGAGCCGGGGTATATATACTTAAGTTTAAGATTTTTATTGTTATTTCATAATTTGTTCTTTCCGTTTTCACTTTCCAGTCAACCAAAGGAGGAGAGAACACACGCACACTAGTACACTCCCGCTCCATAGGAAAATGAAAGATATATACCTTCACATTCAAAATATTTTTGGTTATATTAGGCCTATGTGATGATATATATACATTTTCCGTTAGTCCGTTGAGGCTCGTGAACAAGCTCGAGCTCGAGTCAAGCCAAGGCCTGCTCGGCTCGTTAAGTTTTCACTGAGCTCGAGCTCGAGTTCGTTAAAAATTTAATAAACAAGTTTGAACACTGTAAAGCTCGACTCGGCTCGTTTGCAGCCCTACCTTTATTCCTTCCAGTTTCAATAGTAGTAACGGATTTAGTAGGCACTGGTTTTTTAGACCCATATAGACGTGGTTTGATAGGAGGGATTAGAGGTAAGATTGCACTATTATCCTTCCACCCAATTTAATTCCGTGTTTGTGTGACATTTATAATTTATCAAATATTCCCTTGTTTACCCTAAAAACTAGGGTTGTTCACGGTCTAGATTGATCGGATTTCTATGAATCTAATCATAATCTGTATCTCTCAGTTTTTAGAAAATACAATCCAATCTTAATTCAAAAGTCTCACGGTTCGGTCCCAATTTTATTCACGAATTTTCTTCCATAAAAATAAAATAATGCTACTACCAACTAAAATTGTGGGAACTCATCCCAAGCAAGGTCCCACATGGGCTAGAAATTGAAAATTGAAACAGAATATAAGTGATTCCGACTAACTACTGTATAACTTGATGTTAACCTTTTGAGTCACGTGCTTAGGCGAATGGTTATCAAGTTAGCTGAGGCGGGTTATTATAGTTGGTATCAGAGCACTACCTTGGTCTACATGGTGGAGGCCACCTCTAGAATCTGGTACAAGCATACTGATTGTGCTGTACAGAGCTAAGTGTCACATCATGACTGACTAGTTACTGTATAACTTGAGGTTAATCTTTTGAGCCACGAGGTTAGACGAATAATTAGCAAGTCAGCAGGGGCGGGTCGTTTCAAAATGCAAAGTGCAAACACTAATTAGTGTTATGGAATGTAATAACTAATTTGCAGCTTTGCTGGTTTCAAGGTTCAGATAACATTACAGCAAGTTAGTTCTATTGTTCCAGTCCAGAATCGGCTAAGACAACAACCAAATAAAGTCTAAGCATTGTCCAAATTCCACCAACAAAATATTTAAATTCTGGTCAAGCATTATCTACTTATTACCTTAAGTTTGTAGTATTGTCACATTAATGTAAAATTGTTAAAAAAATTCATAAGTATTAGTAAAGTTATAATTATTTATAAATATTATACACACACACACATTTTAAAATTTTTTGTTTTTTTAAAACGATTTGGTTCGGTTAATCCACAGTTTTGAAATGAAAATCCAATTCTGATCCGCATCTCACGGTTTTAAATTTTTTGAATCCGTGTCCGAACCATTAATTCATGGACAAAATCCAAAAGGCACGGATCGATTTGGTCCAAACCGGTTTCACGATTCTCGATTTTTCTTGGACAGCCCTACTAAAAACGATGGATTAAGGGCAAAGTTACCAAATTGGAACTTTATGGCTCTGTTTGGTAAAGTTTATATTTTTTGTTTCTCATTTTTATTTTCAATTATTTTGAAAACAAGCCTAAAAAACATGTTTTATGGGTTCAAATGTATTAACTTTTTTGGGTGATTTCTGGTTCAATTGTCCAAAAATTTAATGTTCTAATTTTCAATCTGTTTGAATCGGAACGAAGATTTTATTTTTATGATTGTCCAAAAAATTAATTTTACTTTATGGGTTCAAATGTAGTAATTACGAGCATTTAAGATAAAATGATAAAAAAAAAAAAGATCTTCGCACCGATTTAAACAGATTAAAAATTGGAGTACTTCATTTTTTTAGACTGTTTACATATTAAAAAATATGGTTAAAAATTTAAGTGCCCTAATTTTCAATCCGTTTGAACCGGTGCGAAGATCTTATTTTTTAATCATTTTTAATGGTAGTTGGGGTTAGAGAAATTTTTTTGAGTTCAAATAGAATCGCTCGTCTATAAATTGCACTATGGACAATATGGACAGTTGAGCCACTAATCCTTGTCAAGCGGTATTCAAAACAAACGTATGACACACGGGATTAACCTTGTCCGCTGTTGAATCCCATGCACAAACAAATATGAGATATGAGGGACTATACTCTCAGATAGTCTCCTCCCTAACAATCCCCTCATTATAAATAAACATGAGATATGAGGGACTATACTCCCAAATAGTTCCTTCCCTAATAATCTCCTCACTAATAATCCCACCACAATCCCATCTAATACAATCTCTCTAATCAAACTAGGCCATACAGTGATGGATTTCGGCTTCTTTAGATGGCATTTGTCTGAAAGGGAATCTTTGATTGGCTACTTGTCAATTTTAGGTTTGGATCTCGGATTGAGCAGAAGATTGCTCCTTGAGCATGATGCCATTTTCTTATTCCTATTATAATCTTGTAACAATTTCAAGATTAATGACTTCTAATGATTTTTTTTTTCACTTTGGTTTGTTGCTCTTAGTTTTTTTTTAACGATTTTTAGCGTTTTTGTCTTTATTCAAATTTTCTTCAGTTTTATTAATTTTGCATCAAACTTTTGTACATTATTGGTTTGTCTTAACAAAAGGAATCGGAAAATCTAAAATTTTTTACTTCCTTTTGGGCTTTATCTTGGTTATTTTCAAAAATATTTGAATAAAACTAAAAACTTTTGACGAATCAATAATTCAAGAAAGTTTGGTGCAAAACTACTAAGCGTGAATTTTTCCTAATAAGGACAAAATGCCAAAAAGCCAAAGAATGACACCTTAACCCACTCACCTAAGCAATTGCTCACTAAGGAGTAGGACTTGAGCCGAGCTGCCCAAGAGCAGCTCGTGGCTTAGCTCATCTTATTTAGTAGTTGAGTCGAGCTCGAGCTTGATTTTTAAGTTCATTTACTAAACAAGCTGAGTTTCGAGCTTGACTTGGCTTGTCTGCACCTCGACTACACAAACCCAAACTTCCTGACGTCAGAAGTCAGCCCATAACGTAGTCCGAGAGCCTTACCTATCTTTCGGATGGGCCCAACATGAAACAACTGGCCCCCTTTTCGTGGCGGTCCAATTTCCTCAGTGTCAAAAACTCCCATGTCAAGAAATTTTTCGGTCATTGGATTGTGAGATTTTTTAATTTTTTAATATTTTAAATCCAACGATCGAAAAATCTCTCGACATAGGGGCACAAAATTTTTTGGCAATGAAGATCCTTCCTCATGGTTGAAGTTGGGCAAACATATGTTGCAGTACTTGTAAATCAGTATAGAGGAGAAAAACTTGCAATCCGTAAAAAAGTTATGTTGCTCAATTGAGCGTAGTGCCGGCCCAACCCCAAGGTCCAAGAGGCCTCGGCCTTGGGCATCTCAAAAATCCCAAATTTTAGGGGCACTCCAATATTTTTATTACTTGAGTTTGAGTAAGACTTTTTTTAAGCCCAATAGAATGAAAAAATGCCCATTTGAAGGTAATGAGTCAGCCCAACCCACCATCCCATAAGTCAAAGTGCCCAACCCATCATCTCATAACCTAACCCAAGTGCCCAACCCATTAAATCCCTAAAATCATTTCCCCCAAACCGCTGAATAACACCTCCCAAGTTAACTATACCGATTAGTATTGCCACGGGAAAAAAAAAGCTTTTCAAAGTTGAAATTGATCAAAAATTATCTTCGAATAATTATGTCATAAGAAAGACTAAATGAGTTATCCATGTTATCAATTGAAAATAACTTGGGGAAAGAGAGGGATTACGCAAATTTAATTGATACTTTTGCTTCTAGAAATGCAACATAAGTAATATTCAAGTGAAACTCATACATTCTTAAGATAATATGTATTTGCCTATTTGAAGACTTTACATTTTTGTGTTCGTATGTAATGATTAGTAGAACTTTATATTGGTTTGACTTTCTCATATTGTGATTGTTGCTATAAAAATTGTTAAGTATTAGCTCTTTAAAGGCACAAATTTTTTTATTAGATTTTGGACACTAAAAACTCTTGGACAGACCTTGATCGCACACATCCAAAAGTTTCGTTGATTGTCGAAACAAATGGCTGAAATTACATGGAGCTATGAATAAGTTTCAGAAATTGATATTCACGTTCTCTTTTTTAATGCAGGCGCTGCACTAAAAAAGAGAACGCGAATATCAATTTTCTAAGTTTCTCTCGAGTATGGAGCAGGGGTTGGGGCAAAAGACTTGAAAGGCCAATCCGTGGTCGGCGAGAGATTTGGTTTGGAAAGCCAAACAGGGGTCCACCTTCCTAGGAGGCTGGCTGGCTGGCTGGCCCCTATCTATGACTGAAGGCCGCCGTTTACTGGACTAGAAATCCGTCTGACCAAATCAGTGACGCAACGCCACGTCAACAATTGCAAGAGACGTCATGACCTCCGTCATAGCGTTGACGCTCAAGTCTTCCTATCCTACCGGCCAGCCGAGTAAGGAAGTAAGTATCCACTGTATACCCAGCCCACATAACATAACAATGGGTGTACTCTTGGCCACCTGCACTCCACTCCCGTTTTCACGTACTTGATTTTAGGTTGCATTCTTTTAAACTTTTATGCCTTTTTTCTTTCGAGTGTTTTGTTCATTTTAATTTTTTGAATTTTTGTTAGCTTCATGTTGTATTATTTGGATTAATTATCCATCTCGAAGAGAGGAGTCTAAAAAGAGAAAATTATGACCAAAAGAAAAAAAAATTCACTAAAGATGAAAAAAAATACCAAAATGATGTCTTTTTTTTTTTGACTAAAGTGTCGTCTCATATAAATATTTTTTTTAACGCCAGTCCACTTTTTTTTTTTTTTGGATTTCTCTTGTCAAAACGAATGATTAAACCCAAAAAATTAACGACGAAAAGCTTCAAGTTGCAAAAAGTAAAAAATACCAAAAAAATATTTCAGACAAAAAATTTACGAGAACGCGGCCTAGCCTTAATCTTCTTCATCAAGAATTTTAGAAGTTTGAAATATTTTTGAAAGACATTTTATTTTTGTTGTTCACATTTTTCTCAAGCTCACACACAAACCCTATGCGCATGTTATTACTATGTGTATTTTATCGGATGTCCCCGAAGGAACGTTATTACTGTGTATTTAGTATAAAAAAGTTTTACAAACAAAGTATTTGTACAATAGATGGTTTGAGATTATATATGCAGCAATAATATGTTGAACAATGATGCTACAGTTAGTCTAGTTGGTCGGTCGGTTTGTCCCCTATGCAATAAAGCAATTTGTTCTGAAATTATCAAGTCCATTTGATCTGATCAGAAGGAAATTGAGTTGAGGAGCGCATAAGCTGACTTGGAGCTGGACAATCCCAAAGTGGCCTAACCCTTCTTTAGTGGCCGGTGGAAGACCATACCACGTCATAGGCCCAACATACCAAATTCCTTCTCCCAGCTCCACCAAAACCGTAACCTTATAATCCCCCCAATCCATGCATATGTTCTCCCCATCTCCTTCCCTTCCCTCCTCTCTCTCTCTCTCTCTCTCTCTCTCTCTCTCTCTCTCTCTCCTAATTCAAGAAACTCTCTCTCTCTCTCCTAATTCAAGAAACTCTCTCTCTCTCTCTCTCTCTCTCTCTCTCTCTCTCTCCTAATTCAAGAAACTATGCAATATTCTATCCCATACACATCAAAAAGAGCAATTCCTCTTTCCACCTCCAACTCCTCAAACTCCGACGGCTCTAAGCCGCCACCGTCTGTAAATACTAATCAAGATTCCATCCAAACAGGGGCAAGTGTGTCAAAACTGGTGTCCGAAAATTCTGTCATAGTGTTTGGGAGGCGAGGGTGTTGCATGTGCCACGTCGTGAAGCGCTTGCTATTGGGTCTCGGCGCAAACCCGCCGGTCGTGGAGGTGGACGAAGACCAGGAAGCAGCGGTGATCGGAGATTTGTCGGCTATTTCAGGCGGCGGGGGAAATGGCGGGGAGGGGATGCAGTTTCCAGCGGTTTTTGTTGGTGGGAAGTGGTTTGGTGGGTTAGAGAGAGTTATGGCTACTCATATTTCTGGTGAATTGGTTCCTATGTTGAAACAAGCTGGAGCTCTTTGGCTTTGACTAATAATCAGCCCTTCTAGAATTAACTCTCTCTCTCTCTCTCTCTCTCTCTCTCTCTCTCTCTCTCTCTCTCTCTCTCTCTCTCTCTCTGTGTGTGTTTTGGATTGGGTTTTTGAGGAATCATAAAAAGGTTTCTTCTTTTTCATTGATTTGTCTTTTCTTTTCCCACATTATACTGTATTTCCTAATGAAGTGCTCCGTGCGTCCCAATAATAAATGTCCAGTCCGCAAAATAAAAATTTTAAAAAAATACAAATGTTTTAAGGAAAATTCAAACTTTTTTAAATAATTTACTAGATATCCACAAGTTCTTCTAATTAATGAAAAAGTTTGATTTTTTTTCTTGTAGAAAATGTATTTATTTTTAAGTTTTTGTTTTACAGATTCGACATTTATTTTGGAACTGAAGTAGTAGCAGTAGATTAAGAAGGGCTATAGATACTGTTTGATCATGTAATTTCGCTGTAAACGGTGTATATATGAGTGGGATTAATTTGTTTTACTTCGTGAATTAATTCCCTGCACCCGCCCTAGAACGACTAATTTAGGGAAATCCCCCTCTACTCCTCTAGCAAGAGGTCCAATTAAACTGGGGTTAACGTGTTATATAGTATGGACTAGTTCAACGCAAAAAATGACTGTGTACGGGACGTGAAAATCGAATCCAGACGAAAGATTTCTTAAGGCTTCAAATAACTAACACTGCGTCAAGTCATGTTCTTAAAAACTTTCAATTAAGAACAAAATCGTGGGTAAACGAAAGTCACAATGGTATACTTTTTTTATTTTTTGAGTGCACAAGGGTACGTATACATACGCTTGTATCATAGGTTGTAGAATACGTAACTAATTTCATCGTTCATTAGTGGAGGGTCCATTTGAATATGAGCAATTATCTGTTTATTTGTTTGCGTGTACATATGCTAGTTCCACCGTCCATTTAATTGGTCCATGAAAATTTAACTACCATTTCATCTGTAAATTATTGGAAGGTTTAATTTTTTACTACCATTAAAGTACTTCTTCAAATTCCAGAAGAAAATTCAGATAATTAAGGACAATTTTGTGAAATATATAGTTGCTAGGAGAATTGGACTAGTCCAACTATGGGAACTTACACTAATTTTTCACTTGGTCAAGTAGATTCGAGGGAAAGAATATCATAGCTTCGCCGAAATGTTGAAACCAAACCACTTAAATTTCCATTTTCTTTTCACCAGACCTTGGGTTTGATTTGACTTTGATCGATGTCCTATTCTTTCAAGGCCACTTATATTTGCATTTTCTTTTCAAGGCTGCGCGTTTCTCCTAAATTTTTTTGCCTAATTTTTTTTTTTTGGTATTTTTTACTTTTCGCATTTTTTTTGAGATTTTCGTCGTAATTTTTGGAAGTAATCATGACGAGAGGGATCAGAAAAGTATAAAAACATGGACCGATGTTAGAAAAAAATTATATAAGAAGACACTTTAGATTAAAAAAAAAAAAAAAAGAATAGCTGTTTTGCTATTTTTTCGTCTTTAGTGATTTTTTTTTTATACTTTTGGTCATTTTTTTTTTTGGTCATAATTTCAACTAAACGTCCATTCAACGGAAACAACTTGTCTAAAGTCCTCAAGTTACTGACATACGTTTTAGGGAAACCCAACTCTTTTAGTCAAATTATATGGGGCCAGCTACCTGAATTCATTAGTATTTTTCAATTAGCCTAGCTAGTCGCAGTTGTTTATGGTCATCTTGCTTTGCTGTTTCCATGAATTAATGGTATAATAAATATGGTCAGCCTTAGTGGTCTCGAATACATCTTGTCACACACTTGTTTAATTTTGCACTTTAGCTTAGTTGACAAGAATTAATGGAGTATTTAGTGGGAGACTCATAATGCATTTTCCCTGTTAATGTGGATGAAGTTATCATCAATTTGGACATGCTTGTACGTACACGTGTAATCTTTTTTAGTACAAACAGTTTGGACAAGTTTATGCACGTAATTTAAAAAAAAAAAAATTTCAAACGGAATTACATGCATCAAACGGAAAATAAACCCGCAATTATATTAAGCCCAACTTATAATCCGAACAATTAATACCTATTTTGGGGAAGAATGAAATAATCCATGCTTTTGGCAAGGATTGACTCCCTTACCTTTCCTATGCACTTGTTCAAGAGAGGCCAATTAAACAAACCCTAATTGGTTTATTGTAATTTAAGTAAAGTTTATTTTTAACATTACCGCCTTTCCCCTTTGGTTGAATTTCCCTTTCCTCCTTTCCCTTAATAATATGTTACTTTTGTTGATAAAAAAAAAAACATGGCTTCGCTTTCTCTCTCTGCGAGAAGCATTGATGTACTGTATTTGATTAATTGAAAATTTTGGAATGATATGCATGAAATTGAGAAGAATCTCTCTCTCTCCCTCTCTGGACATTCGCCGGTCGATATGTGATGATGTAGACTCAAGATTTATTAAATAAGAAACTTCATCATTGTGTTTTTCTTGTATTATTATCATCATCCTTATCTTCCCACTGTTTATCATAAATAAATCAACAGCCTATTGACACAGATACTGCACAGATTTCAACGTGGGATTCACTACGGATTCTACACAAATTGTCCGAGCACCTATAGGTATTAGATTGAGCTGATTTTTGCGTGAGCCATTGAAAATATATTTTACATTTAATGAAAGGATCAAATTGTTTGTGTGGGACCCATAGTGGGCCCCACATTGAAATCTGTGCAGAATCTGTGTAAACAGACTTATTGTAAATAAATTAATTAGAGACTTGTGTTGGAAAGTTTACCCCCTTTCCGTACGAGAATGAAGAGGTACTCATGCATAGGGATTGTCATTTCGTCCGATCCGTCCGTATTCGATCCAATTCCTGCTCCGAATGGATCGGTAATTTCGATCCAATTCCCCTATCCTCCCTCCCTCTCTCCACTATTTTGTCGATTTTATAAATGTACAAATTTTGTTATGTTTAATGAGAGAAATACCTCATCGATGATTAGGAAAGAAGGTTAGAATGTGAGAATTTTTTAAGAGTTTTCTTTGGAGTGGCAACACGAACAGGGATGGGAGAGGGATATACGTAAGCTGCTAGCGTGGATTTTTGTTAATTTCCTTTTTCTATATATTTTTCCGAAACAAAAAAATAAAAAGAGCAATGTGGACATACCGGTACGTATAGATGGATGAGTATAATCTATATATAGTCAGGCCGATATAGGAAATCCAGGTCCAGCCGGTTATGGAGGAGTTTTCAAGGAGGAAAGAGGTCATCGGGTCATCGGCTTCTTTGGGAGGCCGGATGATTGTCAGTGTCGGCCTCGACGTTTGGGTTGTTTAAACCCAACCTCAAGCTTGGTTGCCGCCTTATTATTAAGTCATAAGAAATTAATAAAAAATACAAGGCAAAAAAAACAAGGTCACAATGTACTTTTAGTTTGAATTCTATCAAAAAAATTAAAATTAAAATGAAATTTGGGTTATAGTGCTTTATGATTTAGCATGATTCGATTCAAAAAAAATTGATGGGTTTCTATTTATTTTATCTTTCATTTTTTAAAATTTTGATCATTGTTCTATATTTAATGATAAATTGAAAAAAGAAATATTATGGACCAACTTGAAAAAATACAAACCTACTTAAAAAATGGTTAATTTTTCTATTGAAGTTTTTTTTTTTAATTTTTAAAATTGGTGAGTTCTATGTATACATTATATACATATGTGTAGCAGGCCGAACATGAGTTCGCTACTTAGCAACCGAGCCCGTGCCTTGCCGAGCACGCATCTTCAGCACGGCTCCCGTCCCTGTTCTGCGTCAACCATTTCCTTGACCACAGACTCGTCGTCAGATCGTCTCGTTGACAGCCACCTTCCACGGCAAATCACCTGTGACTGTCCTCTCCTGTCGATCTGACGCCCGATCGACGAAGGCGTGTTCGGCCACCCGCAGGGCGAGGCCACTGCCGACCACGGCTAGCCACTGGTTTTGCGTATCTTTCCACGTGTAAAGACGGTTATAACAAGCAATGATCATGAGCGCACGTGGGTGTGCCAGCTCAGCCCTAAAAACGGTTACCAGATCTATTTTGGTGACGTCATGATGACACTGCCTGATCTGTGCAAGGCACGTGTTAGTGCTTGGAGAGCAAGTGAAGGGATTCTATAAATACCTAGCAGTGAAAACCCTAGAGAGGTACATGCTACTACATACCCTCTGATAATCTTCTGCCTACTCTCTCTACACATTACTCATCCCCACGCCGGAGGGCCTTGCCGGGACAACCCCCGGCCTGGTCTTTAGTCGTGCGCTCATCGTGCAGGCTGCGTGGAGAAGGCTAGGAGACCACTGAACCAACGAAGGAAGGACTCGAGCCGGAAGAGAGGGGCCACACAATTGGTGAACCCGACGTGAATCCTTCTCAGCCTCTGATCCAAACGGCTCAAACTCTTTTCCAAACCACATTCTTCTTAAAAAGACGGTCAAAAACTCAAACAGCGATGGGCGGAGATCCACAAAACGTTTCCGTCTCGGGGGCCAAAGACACCAGTGGAAATGCAATCCTCCCACCGTTTTCAGAAAGGCACATGTCCATCTCACTCCCCCCAGATTCTGGGCTTTCTCCGGCCGCAGACGACGTAACAACGGCCTACATCCGCCTTCTGCAACGACGAGACGACGAAAGGGACAACGAACTTGCAGCGCTAAGAGCAGAAGTGGCCCAGATGAAGCAACATATGCAGGACGCAACCCCAGCCGCCTCCAGATCTACCGGAGGCGGACGACGGAAGCAAAGAAATTCTCCTCCTCCTCCTCCTCCTCCGCCTCCGCCGCCCCGAGACCACCCCAACGAGGCGGGCCACCGCATCTCCGTTAAAGACCGCCTTGGGTTTACGCCAGAAAAAGGGGACGCCAGAGAAATCATCCTCTACAAACGACCTACAACATCTGGTACACACCACTCGAGATCCCACCACGAGCGAACCCGCACAAGGGACACCGAATCATTCACGAGCACGTACTCGACTGGTCGCACGGAGTTCTCTCGCACAACGGCCTCACGCCGAAGCCGAGACTCCGTCGAAACCAGGCGCCACGTCTCTGAACGCCTCGGTGGGATACCACCAGAAAACTTGGATAATGAGAACGATGTTCGGCGTAATGGCAAAGGCTTACGGATCGAAAGGGCGGAGAATGGGAACAGAACCTATTGCAACAAAGAAAAGTCCGTCGACCACCCCCGAAGGGAAACTACGGACCTGCGGGACAAGCTTCGCAGCCGAGTACACGAGAGAACATCAGAAAGAGAGAAGCACCCAAAGAGGCCACGCACGGACGAGCTAGGCAAACCACCGCGTCCTGGATTTGAACGGCAACTAAAGGACCTTGGTATCTCACCCTTCACCTCCCAAATCATCCACACCATCGCCGAACCCAATTTCCACCTACCAAAATTCACGAAGTTTGACCCAAGCAGCTGCGAAGCTTACACTCACCTCATTCACTTTCGCCAAACCATCGAGCTGTGCACTACGAAGGATGAAATCAAATGTAAAGCATTCCCATCCAGCCTTGGCTCTCTTGGACTCCAGTGGTTCAACAAATTGCCCGCTGGATCCATACGGAACCTGGCTGATCTCGAACGCGCCTTCAACACCCGCTTTATCACAAGTAACAGGACAGCAAAAGAGCCCGAATCCTTATCCCAGATGAGGAAGCTCCCAAATGAAACGCTAAGACAATACGCCGAGCGTTATTGGCAGCTGTTCAACGAAATTCCAGGAATCGATGAATATTGGGCTGCGCGTACTTTCAAAAACGGTCTCGAAACCGGCAGCAAGATCCTAGACGAACTCGCCATCCGCCCACCACACGGCATGGGAGAATTAATGCGCGTCGTGGAGAGATTCTGTGCTCTTGAAGAGTTTTATGCGGACCGTGCGGCACAGGGCATCCCAAGCTTGACAGCATCCTTCACCTCGGCCACAGCCCAACCGCCGGCACCAGCAATCATCCAGCACCCCCAACCCAAGAAGCAGGTGCACAACATCAAAGAAGGGAAAAAACGCCAGCCAAAAGAGCATGACTACGTGGCCGAAACCACCCACTTCAAGGAACCCATTTGGTCTTTTCTGAAAGAGATAATGCGGCAACCATGGTTCGAGTGGCCGACGGGCAAGCTCGGCACAGACAATGGCCAAGCTGATCAGAACCCAAGAAAGAAGTGCTCGTATCACAATGAGCTCGGCCACTACACAACGGCATGCGCCCCCTACAAGGCACTATTGGAACGTTTGGTGACTCAAGGCCATCTCGATCAATACATTGACCGCTCAAAAACGCCCACCCGGCAGACAAATCCCAACCCCAATGAACAGCGCCCACTAATACACGTTATCCACGGTCCAGTGTCAAAGGAATTTGAATCAACTCTTCAGGCCGACCTTAGCCGCGCATCAACTTCCAAGCAGGTACTCGCAGTAGGACCTGGATCCAAACGTCCACGAACAGAAGAGTTGCCGAAATGGACGATTACTTTTACCGAGCGCGATCTTGAACGTGTGCAAACACCACACTCCGACGCTCTCGTCGTAATCGTCCAAATTGGAGTGCATGACGTCAAACGCATTCTTGTCGATCAAGGAAGCTCAGCAGAGGTCATGTACTACGACCTTTTCAAAAAGCTGGACCTACCTGAGTCTGCCCTACAACCTACCGACGTACCCCTCATCGGCTTCAACGGTGCACCCGTCTGGCCGCTGGGCCGAATCTTCCTCCCAGTCGTCGTCGGCTCAAAAACTCTGACCGTCGAATTCATCGTCGTCAACGCACCAAGCCCATACAACGCCATCCTTGGCCGAACCTGGCTCCACGGAATGCAAGCCATTGCTTCTACCTACCACCAGGTCGTCCGCTTTATCGGCGCCACAGGACGACAGGAAGATTTGCGAGGCGACCAAGTGGCGTCTGTAGGTGGATAAATTCAAGTAGTGCTCTGAACAGCACTGGAATGCAGCGGCTTCACGTGCCTCTTGAACGTAACCCTAATTCGTCAGAGAAACCCTTATCCTGCAAAACAGACAAGGAGTGAGCGCACCTTTGCCTCTCGTGGCAAAGGCCCTCCGATGCCTTTGTTAGTATTTCGTACTAATGATCAAACCCTAATTACCAGTAGGAAAGCAATAAGAATGCAGTGTATTGCGTACCTTTCACCTCTAGGTTTACCTCATATTTATAGATTTATGGATGCTTGCTGTCCAAGCATCCATGTTGCCATAGGATTCCTAACTCGTATAGGAAACCCAGGATATCAAGGAGTCTCGTTTCCTTTATCAGTTTATGGAAAAGAGTCCTTTTAGGAATCTTTTCCTTTAAGAGCCGAACATCCCATATTCGTTGGGTATCTTTCTCAGATCCTATATTCTTGGGATCTTTATCCCTTTATGGGATATGACTACTCTGGAACCTTCCAGAATGTTCCCTCAAATAGTACTTCTCTCTCTGTTCGGCCATCTCATGGCCGAACAGATGGCCTGGACCAATTACCTCACGTGTTACTGGTCCTGAGGAAATAATTTGAACCATATCCTTTGTAAGGAGCTTTCCTCCTGTTCGGCTCTCTCTTGCCGAACAAGTTTCTATGAACAGTGGCATCTCATGTCACTTTTCTTGTATTTGGTCCTAATAACATCTCATGTTATTGTACCGAGAATCGTACAACCTCTCTGGACTATTGACTTCTCATATCAGTGGTCCACAGTGCGTTGACCCTCAGTTGACCATGCTCGGGCTCATTTTGCACCTGTTCGGGAATACCTCCCTACAATTGCTCCCCAGCTTTGCTCGTTTATATTTTACTCAGATGACGAGTAAAGCTTTTAAGCGAACAAATTCACTTTGTTTCTGCACCTTATTTCACATATTGGTGCAATATTTCACCACTTTGCTTAAGAAAAAATCATCTTTTCTTGTGGCCGTCACAGGCTTTTAGCCCTAACCTTTACACGCGTCGATCATCGTATTGCGTTCCATTAAATACGAGCTGACGTGTTTATGGGAAAACGGAACGCTCAAACGGCGTCTGGTATGACGTTTCACGTACGCCACCCACTTTTGGGGTATTTTTGGGTTTTCGTCCCATTTTTCAAAACACCCCAATCTTCCCCTTAGACTCCCTCTGCAGAAGAAAAAACTGTTCAAGCGTTCGCCCGCCATTGAAGCTCTGTTCATCGTCTCAAGACCTCTCCTTTTAAGGATTCCATCGACTATTCTCGTAAGTCATCATTTCTTCTTCTTACAACTCCATTTCTCTAGTGGATTGTTTTCAACCGCAGTTTAGGGTTTCATTGTCCCCATTGTTTTACACTTCGTAGAATTCCAAAATCCTATCTGGTAATGGGTAGATTTCGTAGGCACTGTAGTACTCCTCAAGCCATGGCTAGTTTCAGATCTCGATATGGGATTCCTGACAACGTAGCTACTGTTTTGGCTCCTGAGGATGCCATTCGTGAAAGCTTCGATTTTGACACCCTTCATATTCCAGTAGTAGCCGTCGTTGAAGGCGGAGTTAGGTTTCCCCTAGCCCCTCTGCTCCGCCAAGTCTTAGCGTATTACAGGCTTTCGCCAATGCAGGTTTCTGCTAATTTCTTCAGGGTAGTTATGGGCATAAATACCTTAAACCAAATGTTAGGGACTTCGCTAGGCCTGTATGATATTCACCATCTATACAGTATTTCCAGAACTGGGGATGCCCTTACTTATTATCTAAAAAGTAGGGATTCTAGAAAAAAGCTAGTCCTTGAACTCCCTGACTCTGCTCGAGGGGATGACGACGACTTCCTGATTGTCACGGGCAACTTCGAACCCAGAGATGAGGACGGCCAAGTGATTGGTTTTCATGCCCCTCACATATTCGGGAGCCCACGTTAGTGCTTTTCCCTAATTTCATATGTGTTGTCCTTTTTCATAGGAAGAGCTTTTTCGTGCTTCTAATTTCGTTGTGCCTTTTGTTTTCAGCATCAAATATCAACCGTGGTTATAACATTATAACCCCTCAAGTTCACGTAGCTGATATCAGACGAGCACTTGCATTCAACGGCGAAGGGACATACCTTGCAGGCCGAGCAAGAGCAGCCCAAGTACTTCTCAGCTACAAAGCTTCATATGGTGGGTTTATTGATCGGCGAACCCGAGCAGCTGATAATCCTGCAGTAGCTGGTCCTTCAAGACCAGTTCCCGAACAAGAAGAGAGGCGTTCCCAGACTCCTCCAATCTCTGACGAGCCTATCCCCCTTGCTGAGGAAGCTTCCAGTTCCACATCCAACTCGTCTTCCAGCGGCCGTACCTTCTCAACTTCAGAGATGAACCGGCCAATTGACTTGGGCAGCCTCCTCACCATTCCTGGTAGAGGTCGTGGTCGGGGCCAAAATGTTCAAGGTCGTGGTCGTCGCCTCCAAACTCAAACAGATGCTCCCCCTGGATTTTCCCTTGAAGAGATTGAAACCCTTCACCGTGAAAAACGTCAACGAGTGGAGGAAACTCAAGAAAGACCCCCTACATCCTCCTCATCTCCTGCTCCCCTCTGGGCTCCTCCATTCTCACACGGGAGCCGAGCTATCACTGTTCGGGACAGTGTTGAGTCAGAAGGCACTGCCCTTGCCTTGTCTCAAGCTTTTCTGCTGCCAGGAGATATGCAGAAGGAGGTGGCAAGCTCGCCTGACAACCTTCTAAGCTCATTCATGTCTCACAATGCCAAGGTAAAAAGTTTGCTTTTGTAAATCATAGCATACCATAGCATTTGGTTTCCATGTTTAACTATTTTGATCGTTCCAGGTGATGCAAAAAATGGTGGCTATGGCTCAAAAGCTTAGCCAGTCTGAGCCTCAACGTGTCAAGCTTGCAAGTGAGAATACCAAGCTTCAACGTACCATCATTAGGCTCGAGAAAGAAAGGAACCAAGCCTTGGCAGTGGCAGATGGGCTAAAGGGACAACTGAAGGGGGCGGAGGACAGTCTTGCTCAAACTTTGAAGGAGCTTGAGACGACCCAGACTGAAGCCAAAGCTGCTTTTGAGAAAGGATATAATGAAGGAATCAAGATTGCCACGGAGAGCTATACTAGCCAAATGCCTGGGATACAAGACCAAGTCTGGGTGGCCTCTTGGACAGCTTGCCTTGCCAAGGCTGAGATTCCTGAATCATCTCCTCTATGGACCAACATTGAACTACCCAGTGCTGCTAGTCAAGAGGAGGATGTTGCTGAGGAGACAAATGATGAGCAGGAGGTGACCGTGTCTGCTGAGCAACCTGTGTCTGAAGTGGAGCCTCAAGTTAATATGACCAATCCTGGCCAAAAGGAAGTCAGTGATGGTCAACTTGGAGATGAAAATCCCATAGAAGAGCTGGCTGCTCCAGTAGCTCCTATAATTACTCCTGCAGCTGTCCAAGATCTCACAGAAGATGAATGAGCTCTGCCTTTCTTCACATCTGTTTTTGAATTATTCCTGTCAAGATACCTTGTCCACATGTTGCTGATATGGATGTTTTAAGATGTTTTAAGTATTTCGAACTTAATTCGTTTCACGTATTTAAAATTTTCACGTACTTTTATGCATATATGCGTATGCTTCCAAGTTTTACGTACTTCTCGTAGAGTTTAAGTTTCACGTACTTTAAACGTTTAAGTTTCACGTACTTATATGTTTGAAATTTACACAAGTATTTCGAACTTGTGTTGCAACTTTTAAGTGTCACGTACTTAGAACAATCTCTCAAGTATTTCGTACTTGTTCGTACTTGCGTTCTTTCAAGTGTCACGTACTTTAAAGTATCACGTACTTAGAACAATCTCTCAAGTATTTCGTACTTGTTTGAAGTTCACACAAGTGTTTCGAACTTGTGTTCAAGTATCACGTACTTAAAAGGATATCCTATACCCTGCTCCCCAATACGAATGAGGGAAACCAATGTCGTGATTTCGTATTCAAAACAAATACCAAGAAAACAGCAGTCTAGACAAAAAAAAACGTAACTTCATTTATAAACTGTAAAACCCAAGAGGGCGTTACTCGTATCCCTTGTAAAAATAACAAAACTAGAACACAAGAGAGTTTTATTCGTAACTCCCACACAATCACGATGTGCATAAAGAAAAATTATATAAAAAACTTTCTTAGATTATGGACATTCCAAGGTCTTGGCACTGGGTTCCCATCCAAGTCTGCCAATCGATAAGCCCCAATGCCTGCGATTTCTGTAACTCGATATGGGCCTTCCCAATTTGCCCCCAGCTTTCCCTCATTAGCCACTTTAGTATTGCCGAGCACTTTTCGTAGCACAAGGTCTCCAACACCAAACTCTCGTGGGTGTACATTCTTGTTATAACCTTTGATGAGCTGCTCTTGGTATGAGGCCAAGTGCACCAAGGCCCGTTCTCGTCGTTCCTCGGCAAAGTCTAGCTCAATCTCCAAGGCTTTGTCATTTCCTCCACTTTCAACCAAAGTGGTCCTGTTGGTCGGCAGACCTATTTCTAATGGAATAACAGCCTCTGTTCCATATGCTAATGAATAGGGGGTCTCTCCCGTAGACCGCCTAGGCGTTGTTCGGTATGCCCATAGGACCAATGGCAATTCATCGGGCCATTTCCCCTTTGCTTTATCCAAACGTTTCTTAATCCCATCAAGGATTGTTTTGTTCGAAGCCTCTGCTTGTCCGTTGCTCTGAGGGTAAGCTGGAGTTGAATAATAATTTCTTATCCCATACTGGGCACAGAAAGTTTTGAATTTCCTCTGAAATTGCGATCCATTGTCTGTAATCAACGAATAGGGTACCCCAAAGCGAGTTATGATGCTTTTCCACACAAACCTTTCTATCATAGGTTCAGTAATCTTGGCCAACGGCTCAGCCTCAATCCATTTAGTGAAGTAATCTGTTGCAACTAATAGGAATTTTCGATTCCCAGTTGCTTTGTGTAGTGGACCCACTATGTCCATTCCCCATTGAGCAAACGGCCAAGGACTTGTCAGTGGCACCAGGTCCTCGGCTGGTGTTCGAATCATTGGTGAAAATTTCTGACACTTCTCACAAATTTTTACGTACACCTTAGCATCTTCTTGCATGTACGGCCACCAATACCCTTGGGTGATTGCTCGGTGGGCTATGGACCGACCACCAGCATGGCTTCCACAAGTCCCCTCGTGAATTTCGTGGAGGAACTTTTGCACCATCTCAGGATGCACACAAAGCAAGTAGGGTCCTGTAAAAGACTTCCTATATAGTTTTCCCTCTGGGGATAACCAGAACCGAGCAGATTTGGTCCTGATTTTATGTGCCTCCTTTTTGTCCAAAGGAAGTACTTCATCTCGTAAAAACTCCACTATTGGGTCCATCCAACTTGGTCCTTGGCTCACGTCCAAGACCATCTCTACACTTCTGCCAATGCTCGGCTCAGCCAAATATTCTACGGCTATTTTTCTTCTAAACTCAGATGGCACAGCTGCAGCTAACCATGCCAATGAATCTGCATGAGCATTCTTTCCAGAACTTATCTGTTCAATATACACTCTTTCGAAGGTATCGAGCAGATCTCTGGTCACCTGTACATATGCCGCCATCTTCTCGCTCCGGGTTTCATATTGCCCGGACAGTTGATGGACCACGAGCTGTGAGTCAGAATACACCCTAACTCGTTTAGCTTTTAGGATTTTTGCACTTCTCAAACCAGCTAAGAGTGCCTCATACTCTGCCACATTATTTGACGCACTGAACCCTAGCCGAACAGATAATTCTAACATTGACCCTTCAGGGGGCAAAAGCACAACTCCAATTCCTGAACCGGTGTTGCAAGCTGATCCATCAACAAACAGCTTCCATTCCAGGGGATCTTGTTCAGCTAATGCCTGTTTCTTCGTTACAGGAGACTTTGCTTCACACTCCTTTCTCGTAGGAGGCAGAGGTGCAACCGCAGGTGAGAACTCTGCCACAAAATCTGCCAACACCTGGCCTTTGATTGCTGTGCGCGGCTGATAGTCGATGTCATACTGGCTCAACTCAACGGACCAAGTTGAGATCCTTCCCGAGAAATCTGCCTTTCGGAGCAGTGATTTTAATGGGAACTCAGTGTAGACCACAACTTTATGGCTCTGGAAATAATGTGGCAATTTTCTAGTTGCTGTCTTTAGTGCTAGGACCAGTTTCTCGAGGGGCAAATACCTTGTTTCGGCATCTAACAAAGTTTTGCTCACATAATAAACTGGGATTTGCTCGGATCCCTTATCTCTTAAAAGTACTGCACTTACAGCATGCTCAGAAACAGCTAAGTATAAAATCAGAGACTCACCTGTTTCTGGAGTCGAAAGAAGGGGAGGAGAGGCCAAATATCCCTTTAGATCCTGAAAGGCTTGTTCACATTCTGCTCCCCATTCGAACCCTTCCCTTTTCTTCAATAACTGAAAGAAAGGTCTGCACTTGTCACTTGATCGGCTAATAAATCGATTAAGAGCTGCTGCCATCCCTGTTAATCGTTGGACTTCTTTCGTTGTCCGAGGGCTTTCCAGATTCTGTAAGGCTTTTATCTGGTCGGGATTTGCCTCTATTCCCCTTAGAGTTACAAGATGGCCCAAAAACTTTCCAGAGCCGACTCCAAACGCACACTTCGAGGCGTTGAGTTTCAACTTGTATTTCCTCAAAATCTCGAAAGCTTCTCTCAAATCTGCTATATGGCCTTGCCCAGATTTACTCTTTACCACCATGTCATCTATGTAAACCTCCATAGTTTTGCCGAGCAATTTTCTAAACATGATGGTCGCCAGTCTCTGATACGTTGCCCCTGCATTCTTCAATCCAAAAGGCATGACATTATAACAGTACAACCCTCGTGGTGTAATGAAAGACGTCTTCTCCTGATCTGGCCCAAACATTGCAATTTGATGGTATCCTCGATATGCATCGAGAAAACTCATCCGTCCATATCCCGCCGTTGCATCAACCAACTGGTCAATCCTTGGAAGAGGAAAACTGTCTTTAGGACACGCCTTGTTTAAATCTGTGAAGTCGACACATACGCGCCATTTTCCGTTCTTTTTCTTGACGACAACAGTATTCGATAGCCATTCTGGATAATAAACTTCCCTTATTGCCTTGGCTTCCAACAAGTGATCCACTTCTTCGATTACAGCGTCAACGTGCTGTACGGCTGCCCTTCGTTTCTTTTGAATGACCGGTTTGTGCTGTGGATCTATATTCAAGTGATGGCAAATAACATCTGCATTTACCCCAGGCATCTCCTCTGGTGTCCAAGCAAATACATCGACATAAGTTTTCAAGAAACTTATTAATTCATTTTCTTCCCTTTCTGGCAACGATTCCCCAATTAGAAAATACTTATCTGGATCAGTCTCGTTGATCAGTGTTTTCTTCAAATCCTCAACTACCCTCTCGGTTGGGTCTTTTCCAATATCCTCAATGGTCGGCAGATCCGGAATTTCCACGGTATTAACATGGTGGGCATTATGGACTCTTTTAATGATGGAAACCAAACATTGTTGAGCTATCTTTTGGTTACCTTTGATGTGCTCAATCCCATTAGACCCTGGGAACTTTACCATCTGATGGAAAGTTGAAGAGACTGCCCTCATCTTGTGCAACCATGTCCTTCCTATAATCACGTTATAGGAAGACGGTACATCCACCACTAAGAAGTCGGTTCGCAGCACCACCGTCCCAGCCCGAACAGGCAGAGTTACTTTGCCTAACGGCCAAACTGCTCCTGCTCCAAATCCGACCAATGGAGTTACTGATTGTACCAAATCTTCTTGTGTGAGCCCCAGTTTCTTGAACGCATCGTAGTATAGCACTTCGGTGCAACTTCCTGAATCCACCAGGATTCTCTCCATATCATATTCCCCAACTCGTAGGGTTATGACCAAAGCATCATTGTGAGGTACCTGGACTCCTCCCAGATCTTCATCAGTAAAAACTATGCCTTCGTTGCTTGCCCCTTCGTTGCGACCTCTTTTCTTCCCCAACTGCATCACATGTTGGTTATGTTTTACTTGCCTCTGAAGCAATCTCACCTCATTTCTCGTATAAGGTTCGGCTAATCCATGTATCATATGGATTACCCCTTTTGGATTTTGTTCGTAATCCAATTCCATTGCTTTGTCTTTATCCTTGGAATCCTCTTGGATAAATTCTTTGAGGTAACCTCGTGAGACCAAATCATCAAGATGTCGTTTAAACATCTCACAGTCCTCTGTCATGTGACCCCAATCCTTATGGTAACTGCAGTGCTGATTCGTAGCACGTTTTGCATCTTTATTCCCACCAAGAGTTGGGGGCCATTTGAAGTATGGTTGATTCTTTATTCGATAAAGAATCCTGTAAATGGGTTCTTTCCAAACCGTGTTTATTGAAAAGAATGACTTGGGATCCGGAGCTTGTTTATCCTTGTACTGCTCTTTCTTCGCCTGCCCATAGTCTTTCCTTTCACGATAAGTTTTGGGCTCTGGCTTGTCAACTTTCTTTATAGGCCCCTTCGCTTGCTCGGCGGCCAACTTTCCATCCTCTCGTAGGATGTCATCCTCGTTCCTGGCGTGCTGCTCAATCCTTTCCATTAATTTTGCCAATGTCTGCACGGGACTCATGTTTAGAGATTTACGCAGTTCCCCCCGAACAGGTAAGCCCGTTTTGAACGTGGCTATAGCGTATTCTTCACTACATCCTTCAATTTCGTTGAAGGTTTCCCAGTACTTCTTTGCATAAGTTCTGATCGGCTCGTCCTCTCCTTGTTTCATAAAAGAAAGACTCTCAAAGGTTTTGGGAGCTTTCCTGCTCGTCAAGAACCGTGCAGTGAATTCCTCGGCCAATTGCACCCATGTCCGGATGGAGCGCGAGCCCAGTTTGTGGAACCAGGACAGAGCAACCTTCCCCAAACTCGACGGGAACATTTTGCACATGATTGCATCATCCCCTTCATGCATAAACATCGCTTGCTGGTAATGCTGTATATGGGCCACGGGATCAGCGTCTGTCTCGTAGAGGATGAATGTCCCGTGCTTTACCCTGGTCGGCAATCTAGCCTCCTGTAACTTTCTTGCAAAAGGGGAGGATGCTATATTCTGCAGTGCTTTCCGTGCTGCTTCCCGTGCAGTCATGGCTTCATCCTCTGGTCCTTTCTTGGATCTAGTTCGTTCCCAATCGGAATCAGGCCTCTCGTACCTGTCCCTATGATGTTTTCTACTCCCTTCTTCTTCGGGGGTAGAACTCCGACCTCTGCTTCTCCTCTTTCTTGGAGATATCCTCCTTCGCTCGGGTGTTCGGATCCTGCTCCTCCCTTTTCGTGGAGAAGTTTTACGTCGCCTCGGGGTCAGACTTCTGCTTCTGCTCCTCCTTCCTCGTGAAGGAGCCTTTTGGTACTGTACCAAAGCGTATTCACTGTCTTTAGAATTTCTTCGAGATAGTCCAGAGTCTTCCGGATGTTCTCTGATTCTCTCTAATTCTCTGATCTCATGTTCTCGTTTTTTGATCAAACGAGCATATTCCTCGATTTCTTGTCTCTTCTTATCAAGAACGTCTTCGCTACGGTATATACTCCTGGAGTGTGCAATCGATTCATCCCCTCGATGGGATTTAGTCCTTCTCGTGGACTTCGATGCCGTCTCTCCATCTCTATTTCTGGAGTTGCCATGGATAGTAAGGGGGTGGCCCTTACTCGTGGTCTTTTTGTGTCCTCCTTCGGGCTTTCTCGGAGCCCCGGGTGGAGACTTATCCCCTCCTCCAATTAGCACATCCTTCGGGTCGTGTGGCGTTGCTGGCTCTACTTCCACCATGGTCGTATTTCAAAGGGAACTCTTTCGTTTCCCACAGACGGCGCCAATTGTAGGTGGATAAATTCAAGTAGTGCTCTGAACAGCACTGGAATGCAGCGGCTTCACGTGCCTCTTGAACGTAACCCTAATTCGTCAGAGAAACCCTTATCCTGCAAAACAGACAAGGAGTGAGCGCACCTTTGCCTCTCGTGGCAAAGGCCCTCCGATGCCTTTGTTAGTATTTCGTACTAATGATCAAACCCTAATTATCAGTAGGAAAGCAATAAGAATGCAGTGTATTGCGTACCTTTCACCTCTAGGTTTACCTCATATTTATAGATTTATGGATGCTTGCTGTCCAAGCATCCATGTTGCCATAGGATTCCTAACTCGTATAGGAAACCCAGGATATCAAGGAGTCTCGTTTCCTTTATCAGTTTATGGAAAAGAGTCCTTTTAGGAATCTTTTCCTTTAAGAGCCGAACATCCCATATTCGTTGGGTATCTTTCTCAGATCCTATATTCTTGGGATCTTTATCCCTTTATGGGATATGACTACTCTGGAACCTTCCAGAATGTTCCCTCAAATAGTACTTCTCTCTCTGTTCGGCCATCTCATGGCCGAACAGATGGCCTGGACCAATTACCTCACGTGTTATTGGTCCTGAGGAAATAATTTGAACCATATCCTTTGTAAGGAGCTTTCCTCCTGTTCGGCTCTCTCTTGCCGAACAAGTTTCTATGAACAGTGGCATCTCATGTCACTTTTCTTGTATTTGGTCCTAATAACATCTCATGTTATTGTACCGAGAATCGTACAACCTCTCTGGACTATTGACTTCTCATATCAGTGGTCCACAGTGCGTTGACCCTCAGTTGACCATGCTCGGGCTCATTTTGCACCTGTTCGGGAATACCTCCCTACAGCGTCCAAAAAGTGCTATGTCTCTGCCGTCCACAACTCCGCCAAAGCCAAACAAGTACAATGGGTTGAAGTCCCCGACATGGCAGTAACGGACGACGTCGGCCAAAAAGCAGAAGACAAAGCAGAGGAAGACCTCGTCCAGATGCCGATCAACGAGGATGGCTCCCGATTCTTCCTCATCAGCTCTTCCATCAGCGAGGCTGACCGCGAAGAAATGTTTCAATACCTCAAGAAAAATATCGAAGTTTTCGCTTGGACCCCCAACGAAATGTCGGGGGTCGACCCGAAATTCATCAATCACTCCCTCAACATCAAGAAGGACGCTAAACCTGTCATCCAGAAGGCACGGCGATCTGCAGCCGAACACGCCGACGCCGTCGTCGAAGAAGTCAAACGTCTGCTGGAGGCCAACGCCATCCAAGAAGTACAATACCCGACATGGCTGTCCAACACTGTGGTTGTCAAAAAGAAAAACGGCAAATGGCGAGTTTGTGTGGATTATACCAATCTCAACGACGCTTGTCCAAAGGATTGGTTCCCACTGCCAAAAATTGATCAACTTGTGGATGCAACGGCAGGACATGCTCGACTTAACTTTCTGGACGCCTACCGTGGCTACCACCAAATTGCCATGGACCCCGACGATATGGAGAAAACTGCTTTCATCACGCCGTATGGAATCTTTTGCTACCGCGTCATGCCCTTTGGACTCAAGAATTCCGGGGCAACATTCAACAGAGCAATATTCAAGATGTTGGAAGAACAAATCGGCCACACTGTGGAGGCTTACATTGACGACCTAGTCATCAAAAGCAAGAAGGAATCCGACCACCTGCGAGACTTGGCCGAAGTTTTTGACATCCTCAAGCTACACAAGCTACGGCTCAATCCTGAGAAGTGTGCGTTCGGGGTAAGCGCTGGGAAATTCCTCGGACACCTGGTCACTCGAAGAGGTATCGAGGCCGATCCCAACCAAATCAAAGCTGTTCAAAATTTGTGCCCACCCAGAACGATCAAGGAAGTTCAAAGGCTCACTGGGATGGCAGCGGCTCTCAACCGATTCATCAGCAAATCCTCAGACAAATGCCACGCATTCTTCCACGCCCTGAAGGGCAAAAGCCGACGCAGCTTTGAATGGACCCCGGACTGTGACTCAGCCTTTGCCGAACTTAAAGACTACTTGAAATCGGCCCCGCTGTTGGTAAAACCCAAAGAGTTCGAAACCCTTTATCTCTATCTCGCCGTGTCCGCCCACGCAACCAGCTCTGCACTTGTACGGCGGGAAGGCGCCGATGACAAGCCCATCTATTTCACAAGCAAGACGCTCCTTCCAGCTCAAACTCGTTACCTACCGCTTGAAAAGCTAGCCCTTGCTCTCGTCTCAGCGGCCAGGAAGCTCCTGCCTTACTTCCAACACACTCAATCGTCGTCCTAACAGAACACCCCCTCAAAGCTCTCTTTCGAAAAGCGGATCTGTCTAACAGGGTTTCCAAGTGGGCAGTTGAGTTAGCAAACTTTGATATCCGTTTTGAACCACGAACGGCAATCAAAGGACAGGTTCTTGCAGATTTCATTGCTGAGCTTACTCCAGCAGACACTGAACTCCTCAATATACCAATCCCAACACAAAGCATCGCCGAGCATCAATTGTCACCAGCTCCTTGGCACCTTTTCCAAGGCGACATATGGCGTCTGCATGTCGACGGAGCGTCAAACAGCAACGGAGCAGGGGCTGGGGTCGTACTAGTCTCGCCTTGTGGAACACTACACGAAAGTGCCATCAGCATCGACTTCCCCGCCACCAATAACGAAGCCGAATATGAAGCGCTCCTAGCTGGCCTACGCTCTGCCATTGCCATGGATGTCTCCAACCTTGTCGTTTTCTGTGACTCCCAACTCATAGTTAACCAAGTACTTGGTGACTATGAGGCTCGGGATCCGCGGATGTCAAAATACCAGGCAACCGTAGCCGAACTAACCACCAACTTCCCCAATTTCAAAATTGAGCAGATCAACCGCGAACACAACGCCCACGCGGACGCGCTTGCTGGCCTCGCTTCGGCATCCACTGCCTCAGAATTCAGAACCATCAACTTCAGCAGCGTTGGCCATCCGTCTTTCGAGCCCACTCCAGAGGTACTCAACGTTGAGCTCGGTCCCAGCTGGATGGATGAGATCGTTGCTTTTCTAAAACACGACACCCTCCCGACAGACAAGAAAGAGGCTTACCGTGTGAGAAACAAGGCCGCTTACTACTGGCTTTCTAAAAGCGGCCAATTATACAGGAAATCCATCTCCGGACCGTATCTTCTCGTTGTCCACCCAACCCAAGTGCCCGACATTCTGACAGAACTTCATTCAGGCAGCTGCGGATGTCACTCAGGCGGCCGCTCCCTCTGTCAACGTGCCATGAGCCAAGGTTACTTCTGGAAGAACATGAAGAAAGACTGCGAAGAAGTTGTCCGCAAATGCCGACCTTGCCAGCTGTTTTCACCTACACCAAAGCAACCCGCCCAAAATCTCTCCCCTATTACCAGCCCTTGGCCCTTTGCACAATGGGGGCTTGACATTGTCGGAAAACTGCCAACAGCTCCAGGAGGATTCAAGTTCTTGATCACAGCAACGGACTACTTCTCCAAATGGGTAGAAGCCGAACCCCTTGTGACAATCACAGAAGCTGACGTTCGCAGATTTGTCTGGCGAAACATTGTAACCAGATTCGGAGTTCCGTACGCCATTGTATCAGACAATGGCAGCCAATTTGTCGGTAAGGACCTGACCAGCCTCTGTGAGGAATTTGGGATACGCTTCTTCAACTCCACACCAGCATACCCCCAAGGGAACGGACAGGCCGAGGCCACAAACAAGACTGTCTGCGCCGGGATTAAGCGAAGATTGAACTCCAAGAGAGGAAAATGGGCTGACGAATTACCACGTGTCCTTTGGGCTTATCGTTCTACACCCCGGCGCTCAACTGGCCAAACCCCCTTTTCAATGGCATTCAGCATGGAGGCAGTAATCCCACTGGAATCAAAATTCCCAACTCTAAGGACTGAGAACTTTGATCCAAAGGCCAATGAAGATGCAGTGGAACAAGAATTGATTTTGGCAGAAGAAAAACGCGACGACGCTCAGCTAAAGCTCGCCGAATACCAACAACAAGTTGCAAGAGGCTACAACAGAAGTGTTCGAACCAAAACCTTTAAACCAGACGACATGGTTTGGCGAAAGGTGGTGCAAGCTAGCAAGAAGTAGAAGTTCAAACCCAACTGGGAGGGTCCCTTTCGTATTGTCAAGATTGCTGGCGAAGGTGCCTACGTGCTTGAAGACATGAATGGGAAAGTTCTAAGTAACCCATGGAATGCACAGAACCTCAAGAAGGCATACATGTAACCAAAACCCCAACAAGTGTGCCACATGTTCGGACACTACCTATCCTATTTCTCTTTCGGCTTCGGCCATGTCTTTACAAATTTCAACATGTACTTCATGATTGAAGAATCAAAGAAATTTTATTTGACAAGCTTTCATTTTGCAATTCAGAGTTATTTTGTTAATATATACTATCTCGGCTAATTTGGCCGACCACAAACGTTGACCTCGGTCACACCAACAAACGGCTCATATGCCTCTGCTTCGGCCACTATTACTGCCCAAAGAAGCAAAACGGACATCAGGTCCACCGAGCCCAGATACACACAATATGGCTGGAATTTGGGCTCAGAATTGGCTTAGCAAGACGCTATGGTCGGCTACAGCCCGGTTACACTCACGTCTTGGTGAGCAAACCACCCACAAACATTCAATACTTTACATCCAGACTAAGACCAGACAAATCTACCGAACCCCAAACTAAGGTTATGTCCACAACTTTGGCGAAAAATCTCACTAACTATATTAGCAACTAGCCGAGACCAACACACGCGCTCGGCAAGCTCTCTTTATACCTATTTTACTTTGGTTCAAGCTCGGCAACACCTACAGTTTGTAACTTAAGCAATCAGACAAGACTTCCTGCCACAAGGCCGAACCCAAACCAAAGTAGGGGCTACAGGGTAACTACTACTCCATAAACCAAGGCCCGACAAACTTTCACATTAACACAAATCTAATGGGGCAAAGGCTCGGCATCTAACAAAAATAATGCATTGATCCAAGCTCGGCCAACAAACCATGATCTCAAACAAATTTCAAATAAAGCAAGACAGATTCAAGAAAGCATTGCAAAAAGAAGTCAATTCATTCAAAAGATCAAGTATTCAAGCTCGGTGAGAAGTTCCAGCTTTCAATACACCTGGCTCGGCAAAATCCAAACACGGATCCGTCCAGTCCAACAAAAGTACAAATTGAAGGAAAACAGCAAATTGACAAGTAAAAGCAAATTCAGCCTCGGCTCCGACTTCATCAGCCTCAACCTTGGGCAGTATCCTCGGCAATAGCTCCGGTCGCAGCTGCGTCCACTCCGACCGCCGCACCACTACCGCCAGCACCACCTTCAGAATGGACATCCCTATCAACATGTAATGGTTCGTGCTCGGCATCCCCAACGACCATTCCAGCATCTTCAACAATTTTTTCACCAACAGCAGCTTTAGCGGCGGCCCCCACCTCACCACCATCACCAGAAACCTCCTCGACCTCATCATCACTGTCAGGAAACTGCTCGGGAGGGAGGGGTGCACACTCGTCTTCGGTGTACGGCAATACAAGCTCAGGAGTGACTGGGGCTGGAATAGACTTGGTCAAATTCATGTCAGGCTCCAGCTGCATGACTCCACAAGCTGCACTCACCCCATCCTTGTACCCTGTTCGGTAGGCGATGGGGATCCTCATGCGGATGGCGTCGTTGACCATGGACCGAGCCTCCCGCATATACTCGGCACCGGCTCGGTCAAAGCCAGCTTGGTACGCCGCCCCATCCACCTCCTTCATCTTCCTCTTCTCCCTCCTCAGAACTTTGGCCACTTCACCTTCGGCCTTTTTCATTCTCTCCTCCATCTCATCTCTCTCCTTCTCGAGCTCGGCCACCTGTGCTTTCACAGTCTTCAGGCTTCCCTTGTAGCTCCTCACTTTTTCTCGCTCGACCTTCAAGTCATCATGAAATCGAGCACGCTCGGCGACCACAAGTTCGGCGTCCTTTGATGAGCGCAACAAAGCCTGTCCAGCCTGATAAACAAAAAAAAAAGCGTCGGCATATAAATACTCAAGGATGGAAAATGAAATAAAATGACCAAGGTCGGATGATACCTGAACAAGATAAGCACCAGCATTAACCAAACTCGGCTGGAGACCCTGAGGGATTTTTTGCATATCCTTCGGCAATGCCAGACCTTGAAGAATGGCAGTGGCTAAACCGGGTTCGGCTTTCACAGAATCCTCCACAGTCACGACTCTGCCCTCGGCCAAGGCGTATGACGGAGAGAACTCCTGAGCAATGACTGTGCTGGCCGAACCCAAAGGCCGTTCGGCTGTCTTTGAGCCACCAGCCGCTGACGACTCTGTCCTCTCCCTCTCGCTTGGATTTGAACTCGGTGGCTTGGTCGGGAAGAAGTCATGGGTGACTTTTTGCCTCTTCTCCGCAGGCTCGGCAAATCCAGATTCCTGTCGAACCGCTTTGCCATCTCGTATGTTGACACGGACAACGTTCCGACGGCCCATGTCACTGGCAGGATCGGGCACGAGAGATCTTAATGGAACGTCAACTCCTGGATGTTCGGCTTGTTCTTCTCCAAACCAAAACTCAGCGGGTTTCCTGAACGTCGGCAATTTCACCCTCGGCTGCTTACTACCTCCTGTCTGCCTCGGCTTCTTTCCTCGGCCCTGACCTTCTGTGCTGGGCACCGCCTCTCTTCCTCTCCTCCTTAGCTTGCCCTTGTATGACGGCTCGTATCCAAGAAGCGTCGGCGCATCCCTGCAAGCTTGAGATAGGAGGATGTCAACGTGCGCCTCAACAGACAAAGATTGCTGAGTCTTTGTTATGGCTCGGTGATCTGCAAAAGCAATCAACTGTTAGGAAAATCACATGCATCAAAGGAAAAGTTAACGTCGGCTGAGCAGAAGAAACATAGTTACCTCGAAAGTCTTTTGTCTTCGGCACAGTATACTTACGTACGGTCTGGTCGCCGAACTCAAAGTTGCCCCTCACTTCGACATAAAAGTTTGCCCATTTGTCAGTGTCGGGCAAACCATCTACCAATGGTTGTTTCTTGCCACGTGTGGACAAGTATCGACGCTCGGTTTGGCCGTGCCTAGACATAATATAAGTATGAAAAAGGTCGGCTACAGTAAACTCAAGGTTGTGAAGCTCCTTCAGCTTAATAACCGACATTACTATTCGGTAGCTATTGATCGCGAAATAATGTGGAACGATGCTGAACCGAGCAAGAAGTTCCCTCAAGAAAGGATGAAGAGGGAACCTCAAACCAGCCTCGCATATCGCCATCAACGGGACTGTGATATGCTCGGGATGGTCCCCTCTCGTATCCGTGATTCTGTTGCTCGCCACTTGGTTGAGTATTACGTCATTTGGGATGTTGTACTCTCGGCAAAAGTCTTGGTACTCCCTGGCACTTCCGGTAAAGAAATGGGCATAGGGGCAAACTTGGCCCCTCTCATAAAGATCGTCTAGACCTCTACCCTCGGAGTGGGACTCACTGTACCCTGAAAGGATAGGGGTTGGGGCGTCGGCCTGTGGGACGAATCTAGACTCGGCCTCCGGTCCCAGTTGAGGCTCGGCATCAGAATGAGTAGATGGTGTGAACGATATTTCAGGATCGGTTACAAACTCGTCGGCGCCGTATTCAAAGACGCGTTCGGCATTCGAGTCACATGAGTCGGATGACATATTTGAGGCGATGGATGATATTTGGTGTCGGCGTCTGTGTCTTTCCAACCACTCGTGGAAAAACGAGTCCCCAGAATCTTCCCCTGAGCTTTCAGAGTCGGAAGAGATGACAATGGGTGGGTGAGCCAGACCTAACAAAGACAAGAAAACAATGAGAGACCTCGTCGTCGGCTAGAAGGCAAGGGATCTCAATGCTCGGCTACCCTATTGACTCACCCGATTCGTCTCTTCAAGATTCAAGTTCGGGAAATACTAGGACTCCAAATGGGGCTCGGCCTGCCAGCGTACGAATGGGGCTCGGCCTGCCCGCGTACAAATGGGGCTCGGCCTGCACGCGTTCAAAAATTGGGCTCGGAAAATCCCAACATGGCCGAGCACGGGCGTCGTTGCAAGACTCGTGCTCGGAAGAACAGATCGAAGACAAAGATGAACAGTCGTCCATCTCCAGACCTCTTACTGTTCACTCAGAACAAAAAACTCCCAAAAACCCAAGAAAGCAGAAAGGAAAGCTTGGAAAAATGACACAAACTACAAGAGGGATAAAGATCGAACGCATACCTGTAAGTTTCGACAAGATTTGATGAAAAACTGCTGAGAATCAAGGCTGGAACGCGAACGGGCAAGGAACGGGGCTCTGGCAATGGAGGTCTAGAGAGAGAAAGCAACGGTGGCTTCTCTCTCTAACTCCAGCCCTTTATAAAGACGTGGGGGTTTGAGATTCGAGTTTCCCGCCCATGAAGCTGTACCGCCGAACCTGCAGCCAATAAACATCTGACGCGTGGCCTGACGTGACGGGTTGGCAGAGCTCCACGCGTGCCCACCGTCTCCCTGTCAGCCGTACCCAACAAGAAATCGACACCTGGCGAAGCCCCATTGGTCCCCGTCGTTGGCTGTTTTGTTGAAAAGGGTTCTAGGCTCGGCTAAATCCTGTCCAGTAACCGAGTTCCATGCTCGGTCAAAGTTAATATCAATCCCAACCGTGCACTTAGCGACGGCTGAGATTGAGGGGCTATTGTAGCAGGCCGAACATGAGTTTGCTACTTAGCAACCGAGCCCGTGCCTTGCCGAGCACGCATCTTCAGCACGGCTCCCGTCCCTGTTCTGCGTCAACCATTTCCTTGACCACAGACTCGTCGTCGGATCGTCTCGTTGACAGCCACCTTCCACGGCAAATCACCTGTGACTGTCCTCTCCTGTCGATCTGACGCCCGATCGACGAAGGCGTGTTCGGCCACCCGCAGGGCGAGGCCACTGCCGACCACGGCTAGCCACTGGTTTTGCGTATCTTTCCACGTGTAAAGACGGTTATAACAAGCAATGATCATGAGCGCACGTGGGTGTGCCAGCTCAGCCCTAAAAACGGTTACCAGATCTATTTTGGTGACATCATGATGACACTGCCTGATCTGTGCAAGGCACGTGTTAGTGCTTGGAGAGCAAGTGAAGGGATTCTATAAATACCTAGCAGTGAAAACCCTAGAGAGGTACATGCTACTACATACCCTCTGATAATCTTCTGCCTACTCTCTCTACACATTACTCATCCCCACGCCGGAGGGCCTTGCCGGGACAACCCCCGGCCTGGTCTTTAGTCGTGCGCTCATCGTGCAGGCTGCGTGGAGAAGGCTAGGAGACCACTGAACCAACGAAGGAAGGACTCGAGCCGGAAGAGAGGGGCCACACAATATGCATGTATATTTTTCATATTTGCATACATCACTATGTGAATGCGAATGCGAATGCGAGTAGTTATTTTTTCCTTTTTTTTAGAGGAGTTTGTCGTGTCGTTAGGGTTCTTATTTTCCATTTTACGAGACAAGTCATTCTCTCACATTACATCACCTTTAATTCAAAAAATAAATACTTATTTTAGTGAGTGGAACACACCCTAATTGTTGATGTAGAAGAAGTATCTCCTAAAATAAAAAATGGACACCAACAACAAATACCCTTTCACTTATGGACAAATAAAAAAAGAGAGTGAAAAGTGGGTGCACTGCAGTCAACAAAAAGAGGAGAGAGAGAGAGAGAGAGAGAGAGAGAGAGAGAGAGAGAGAGGATATCTGATCAATGTTGGGCACAAGAATTGAACCTGGGCGCACCTAAATATGAGGGAACTTAAGTATGCCCAACTAACCAATAAACCAGCACAATCCTCCAAGTTGTGTTAGTGTCCAAATAAAAATATATACGTATTTATATTTACATGGAATTTTTATTTTTATTTTGGGATTGCCCTAGCCTGGGGGATGCCCAAGCCGACGGGCTTGCGGGGCTTACCTCGGGGCCGGCCCTGAAGATTGTATAAGTTTGGAGGCCGAACTATGGGGATTATTTAGAGGTCTAGAGATGATTCAACAACAAGGAATGGAGACCATGAAAGTGAAGTCAGACTCAACTGCTGCAGTTGACTTAATTAATGGAGATCCACCTGAGCATTTTCCACAACATAGTTATGATCAAAGAGTGCAAAGCCCTTATGGAGAGCACGAGATGCACCCTATGGCACACGCTGAGGGAAGGCAATCAAGTAGCGGATAGACTCGTCAATATGGGAGTCGATCAAGAGGAGAAAATGATGTCTCATAGCATCCGTGATCTAATCCCACTATTGGAGGAGTGACTTTTGAGGGAGTTTAGTTGTTTCTCCATTTTTGGTGTACCATTATATATAGTCAGGCCGAGCTTATGCAAGTTCTAACTGGTGGGCCGGGGTAGTGGCTTCGCAAGCTTGGAAGCCCAATATTTTTTCGAGTACAAAGGCCGAACATAACGAATTTCTTTTCTTTTTTGTTTTAATTTCTAGCTTCACAGTAAAATAACAAAAGGACTCTCTCTTTAGTAGCAATGCTAGGGTCTCCGAAAAGTTTCTCATAAATGTCTCCGAAAGTGAAATTAGTGGTTGTGATTCACTTGATTTTTTGGGTCCTACACATTAAAGTAAATCTCAACCATTAATTTCGTTTTCGCTAAAAAACTTGGCAAACTTTTTGGTGACTTTTTAGCTCATTTTTTAAATTATTTTATCTCAATTCTTATTAGATTTGGATCAAATTCTTAAATCACATCGAGCAATCGAAAACTATAAATATATAGACCAAAGTTTAAAAAAAAAAAAAAATCATATAGGACGACAAAAAGACCCAAAAAATTAGTCGTCATATATGAGTTTTTTTAAACTTTTGTCTATTATTTTTATATTTTTTTAATTGCTCTTATCAAAAAGAACGATATAGTGTAAGAATCTGACCCAAATCTAATAAATATTACTGTAATAGAAAACAATCGAAAAAGACCGCGTCAAAAAATAGCCAAATAGTTTAGCAAGGGGAAAGGGTATGTGGACTATATAGGGTGTGTGAACGATATAGGGTATGTGGAAAGCTTCTTCAAGTCGAATCTTGGGCTTAGCTGATTTATTTGAGGCCTAGCCTAAAAAAAAGCCCACTTGAGCAGACATGAGCTTTCTTTCAAAGTCCCAATCAAGTGCCCCAGCAACTACCAGAAAGATAGACAGTGAAATGAAAACTTCGTCATTCCAGCCATAAGGTCTAACTTATCGATGACTACAATCGCCTGAGCGATGTCAACTTTGAGCGTAAGAACACTCTGTAATAATCAGCTGCGAACTAGTATTTGATGTAGAATTTTCATAGGGAATAGAATTGACGGGGTGTTTGACCCGGCACAGATTGTGGTTCGTCGCTTTAACAGTGACCATTCATTACGTGATTGCGTAACGGGTTAACATAAAAAAGTTTTAACTTTTTTTCAATCGCAGTCTAATTTGGAAGGTGCAGTCTAGTGTGAAATTGTGCCAAGTCATTGAAGTCAAACTACCTACCTTTTGTAAATTGAAAAAAAAAAAATGATTTCTCGACCACACCAATCCTATGTAGGATTCTAGCAATTGATCCACTTGATATAAGGTTTGATGATTTAACGTCAATGCGTGAACCAAATTTAAACCTTTTAAACAGTGCCAGTTAAAATCCAGGTTTGAAAGAAAGTTGACTCTCACCAAGAACGGCAAAACCCCAACGGGTTGCCATGGTGGTTTTGGCCCGAGACTTAAGGGTTTGCTTCGGTTCCTATAAGGTCTCAGGTTCAATCTCTGTCACGACCCGCCTTTTAATACAAATAAACTTCAAAATGCCCTATATATTACGCACTTCCAGATCCCATTTTCTGATTTAAGTGTAGTAATTACACTACACCCCCTCAACTATCTTAAGCACTTCCTCAAGTCCTAGAATTTAATATGTAGCTACACTAATATCCCATGAGCTATAAAAATAAACGGTAACTACTCATAAAAGTCACCCACCGCGGGTCCCCCAACACTCTCGTCCTATGGCCCACAAACTTGGGCCCGCATGACCAAACATACATCTACTACACATATAAACTATCTCTTGCTCGCAAAATTATCTAATTATAATTCCACGTACCAACATCAATAAAAATAAATTTAAAATTACACATGGGTCTCTACAATCTCCCCACCTAAAGGAACTTCGTCCCCGAAATTCACCACGCACCTCAAGAAGAGAGCAAGCTGGATACTTCAAACGCACTTCGGATTCCAACTCCCATATAGCTTCTTTGACTCCAAGACAGTGTCACATCACCTTGAGAAAAAGAATGTTGTCCTCACGCAAGACTCGCATTCGATTGTCTAGAATTTTCACTAGTTGCTCTTCACAAAAGTTGTCATCCTCAATCTCGAGTTCTAAATGTCAAGAGTTTTCTCCCTCACTTTGCGTAGTTCTTGTGGTGACTTCGGGCGGTAATCATTCGTCGTCAAATTGAAGTAACCTTCTCGGTGGTATATCACACTAAGTTTGGCCCTTAACCATTGTCTTCCCAATCGGTCCAACAAATCAATAATCTCCGTAGAAGTTCTCACATGATGCCATTCCAGTGCTTGATCAATAACTATTAGCGCAAGCGATCCCAATAACCTTAAAAAATCTAACACCCAAGCTCAAAGCACACAATTCCAAAAACAACCACAAGAATTGCACTTAGGGTTCGACATAATCATTGGTAGGACAATCAAATGATGTGAAAATTTCAGTCCAAACGAGATTTAAAGGATGAAGTTAGGACATCAAAGTCAAAGGATCCAATCGAGACAAACAATAACAGGGAAAACTAAGCTAGATGTCAAACTTGAAGTCGTGCCGGCCGAACACACCTCAAATTAAACATCCGAGCTTCGTTGCCTGAAAAAACTCAAGAATACAAAGAGATTATAAGATACCAGCCATTGGAATGAACACGTCAAAACTCAAAGAAGTCTATGCAATGATCTCCATATACTAGCTCTTGAACATCCAAAGGATTTGAAAAGGAATAATTAACCATGATCTTTCTACAGCTTCACAAGTCAAAGAAAATGATTTTTTTTTCCAGTAAATGAAATGCTCTAGCATAGGAGACGAGTACAAGATAAACTAAATGTTTGAGCCAAAGAGAGATAACACGGTAAGGTAGAACCAAGGCAATTAAAAAGATACAAGGCCAGACTAACAGTGGGTTAACACTCCAAACAAGTTGTATCTGAACAAAGAGATGGTATTAGTTTTTGACACCAGGGAAAGCAACAATAGCAATGAAATTTGAACATGATAGCACCATTTTTTTTTTTTTTTGGCATTATTGAATATGGCACGATCAAATTGGACTCCAATAAATAGTAGCAACAGTACTAGAATTTCAGTAAGATTGCCAATAGCAAACACCAACAATACCAATAGAGATATTGATACCAAGTGCATTAACATCAACATGAGAGCCAAAGCAAAGGGGCAAGTAGCACATGTCAGCACTTGAGCCATCAACAATAATAGATGCATCATAGGATACTGAGATAGCAAATCCAAATAGCACAATATAATCAAAGGAATGACAATTTGATAGCCAATCTAGATAATGAAAAACCAAGCCAGGTCAAAGATATGAAAGACTTCAGACCAAGGGAAACAAACTAAGAAACAGGTCACGCAACTAAGAAGAGAATCAACTGAGCCAAGGAAGAAAAAACATGGCAAGTGTTAGGACTTAGGATGTCAAAATTATCAAACAGGTCACCTAGCATCTAAACACATAGCATCCTAACATGTATTGCCAACACATAGTCAAAATACACGTCATTCACTTAACACATAACTTTATCAATGTTATTAACTTACATATAAACACACAATCACAAAAACACTTTCATCTAGCAAGCAACGCTACAATCAAAGTAAAGTACCCATGACCCTATGGTATTTTAACCTAGAGCTCCAAGCACAAAGCACAAAAATACAATTTAACGATAAGCACATATCACATCTAACATAATAAGAGAAAGGCGCCCAAATGAGACTAAGTCTCTTCCCACGATTCCTAGGTATTCAAACCTATAGCTGTAACGCCCCCAAATTCTGGGTACGTTAATAAGACTTTTTATTGTAAAAACAAAGTGAGTCTGGCTCATTATTACATCACAAAGTCTTACAAGAGTAAAATTATTCAACACGGGAGGGAACTAGGGTTCCTAACTACTGCTCTGCTTCTTCCTCCATCCGGGCTAGTTCTTCGGCTCCAAAGGCCTCCAAGGTGTAGAGTTCACCATGTTCATCTATGAGGTCTGACATATTATACCGGCGTCACCATCAATATAATATGTCAGGGTCACCAAAAAGGCAACACCGTGAGCTACAACGCTCAATAGAATAACCCAAACCCTCTAACCCTTAACTTACAAACAATACATCATAGAGTCAACAATTTCCACATAACACATGCTAATCTAGCCAAAATAATTAACAATGACACATCCGCATTCGATATTCAATCATCGTTGGTGTCCAAGAGTTATGAGTTTCTCATACGCGACATCTCGTAAGTCGTGTCTCGTTTTCCTCATTTCATAACCCATTCATTATTTCAAAAACTCATTTTTAACACACCAAACCTTAGTTCCGCCGTTTCGGGTTCCCAAGTATCCTCACAATGGTTCCGCCGTCCCAGGTTCCCATTGGCACACATTGCATTGGCTCCTCTCCGCGGATAACCAAGCCACAAGCCACACACCTAACCTCGGTTCCGCCGTTCCGGTCTCCCGAGTATCCTCACAATGGTTCCGTCGTCCCGGGTTCCCATTGGCACACAAAACGCACACCACACAATGGGCTACCACGTCCGGTCACATTGCGGTTTCCAAAATATTTCACCCTTTTCAAAACACGCCTTTTCATTAACCACACCCTAGGTGTCATGTTTCTACTTTCTCGGTTATCGTGTCTCGTTTTCATGCATAGACTCCTCGATAGGACAAAAGTATACATGAATCATTCATTGTAATCTAATAAGATCATCCAACTCCATATTATATCACAAGTAATACAAGCAATTCATAACTCGAATGCTTCGAATCAAATGGTAAAGCTTACATTTTTGAAAAAATCGTTCATTCCTCCTTTTTGGAAAGTTCTAAACAACATATGTTTATTCAAAGTAACAAGTTGATTATCTCAACATGCTCATGCTTCCATTAGCGATAGTACGTTGGTATTCCAAATATTACAAGCAATAGATAACCTTATCTACTAGAGAAAATAGTTAGGGATGTTCTAGTTATAAGAGTATCCTACATTATACTTGGGATGGAGGACAAGGAGATCGTACCTTTCTTCTTGGCGGTAGTGTGGCTACGTTGACAATCGAGCGGAGTAACTTCCTATGGTAGGCTTCCGGTAGTTTCAAAAGAGAAAGGTTTCTCTTGAAACTAGATCTTGACTACTACTACTACTACTTTTGGATCGAGAGGGTGGTCGGGTGGTGGTTTAGTGGCGGCTTAGGACGAGTTTCTTAAAAAACACAAGAAGAACTTCAAGAACAAGAAGAACTAAGCAAGAACAAATGAAGAATACAAGTTTTTCTAGAGAGAGAAGTTGCTAGGTGAAGGTATGAGTTGAATGGCATGAGGGTGACTCTATTTATAGCCAAAACCTTGGCTCTCTCTCCCTCTCACAAGGCTGGCCCCCCCTCTCTCTCTCTCCCCCTCTCTCTCCATATCTCATCTTTTCTTGATTGAAAGCTGGATAGGTTAGGCTATGGATTGCTTGTACAACTTCTACCTAGTTTTTAGGCATGCAAGGATAGATTTTTGTACCTTGGATTGAATTATGGAAGACTTGGTGGAAGGAAGGAGGGTTTGTACAAGATTTAGTGTTTAAACAAACATAAAAGGACAATTGTAGGATAGATTTTTGGCTAGGAAGAATATACAACCATGGATTTGAAAGGATGCAAGAAGATTATGGTGTACAACCCAATCTCTCTCTCTCTCTCTCTCTCTCTCTCTCTCTCTCTCTCCTAACACACACACACACACACACACACACACACACACATATATATATATATATAAGTATGGCTAAGGGTACAAAGTACTAGATTTCCAAATCCAATATCCCATTAAAGAATTCCAATTAGGTACATGTAGTATTAAATAAATAGATTATATACCTTGCCAAATCTAGGGCCTAATATACTATGATATATATGTACACATGTCCAATATTTAAATATATAAATAAGTATCAAGTATCTAATAGAATATAAGGCTAGGATTCCCTTATTATTATAATACATGAAGTACAAGTACTATTATATTACAAAAAGTACTTAGAATCTAGGATTTAGATTTACCCAATATTTTAATGCACAAAATCACATGGAAAATTCCAAACTTGATTATTTAATAAAAATCTTGTACCTTGTTGGAAGATTAGTGCTATTATCCAATGGATAACAATTCCCCTAGTAGTTATTATCCAAAGGGCAATAGTTTCCCTAACGGCTAATAACCAATGGATAATGGGGGAAATGATATCTAATAAATAATGCATATTTGTCTTTTGCACATGTGAATATACACCAATATATTACTATATCTTTGTACTAATCAAATATTCTAATGGAAGGCCTATTGTTCAATGGACAAAGATTACCCTAACATTTATTGACCAATGGGTAATGGTTCAACTCATAACTAGGTGAGTTGTTTTCTTCAACTAGTTGGTTAGAAACTAACTAAGTTGGCCAAGTAGGGCTTCTAGTCAAGATTTAACATCTAAGAGGACTAAAACCTAATTAGGACGGATTACCGGAAATTACCAAGAAAATCATCAAGTCATTCAAGAGAAAATAAAGAATTTGAAATACAACGAGATTTTATTTATAAAAAATCGGAGTTGTTACAATAGCTCTAATACTATTTTGTCACGACCCGCCTTTTATTAAAAATAAACTTCAAAATGCCCTATATATTACGCACTTTCAGATCCCATTTTTTGATTTTAAGTGTAGTAATTACACTACACCCCCTCAACTATCTTAAGCACTTCCTCAAGTCCTAGAATTTAATATGTAGTTACACTAATATCCCATGAGCTATAAAAATAAACGGTAACTACTCATAAAAGTCACCCACCGTGGGTCCCCCAACATTCTCGTCCTATGGCCTACGAACTCGGGCCCACACGACCAAACATACATCTACTACACATATAAACTATCCCTTGCTCGCAAAATTATCTAATTATAATTCCACGTACCAACATCAATAAAAATAAATTTAAAATTGCACACGGGTCTCTACAATTTTCCTTGCTAAAAACTCTTGGGACCACCTCACTCTCATTCGTAAATGTGTGAAACAGTTGTAGAAAATAGTCCGAGGTACGCACAAGCTGGTCCGAAACATCCTGCCTTAAAAGAAAAGAAAAGATTGTTAACCTCTTTTTTTAAATCTTGTTCTTTGTGTTCCTTTAACTTCATAAATATGCCCACGAATCCATGATCGAATCCCCAGCTGAATGTGAATCTATGACGAAAACATAAAGTTTAGGAACACAATTAATTCCGGACACAACCATGTTAGGAGCCGTCCCATGTATGTGAGACAATATGTATTGAATGATTTTGAATGCAGTTGCGTATTAAAATAGTATTTCTAGCATTGTTCTAACAAAAATGAAGAACATACAACAAGAATATAATAAGCAACACGATTCTTCTATAATACCAATGCACGAAGGCTATAATATATATATATATATCGGGGCGGTTCCGGGAACACTTTAAAAAAACCCTTAAAAAAACACTTCATAGTTCCCGATCGAATTTTGATTATCCAAGCCGCTCAATGTGATCAGAACGTGATTTTAAGGGTGCTCGCGAGAAATCAGCAAAAAAAAAAAGACCGGGAAGGGCTTCATCCGAACAGTTTTTTATTGAACTTTATTGAACGGTCCAATAAAAAATTACTCAAATCAAGCCCTTCCCGGTTTTTTTTTTTGCCAGTTTCTCGCGGGCACCCTTAAAATCACGTTCTGAACACATTGAGCAGCTCAGATCATCAAAATTTGATCGGGAACTATGAGATTAAGATTTGGAGTGTTTTTTTAAAGGTTTTTTTAAGTGTCCCCGGAACCGCCTCGTGTATATATATATATATATATATATATATATATATATATATATATATATATATATATATATTTACACAGTTATTTTCAAATAAGGAGGTTCTTATTTTAGTTAAAATAAGGACCTCTCCATTCCTCTCATTTTCCATTCGAATTTCGATGATCTGAGGCGCTCAATGTGTTCAGAACGTGATTTTAAGAGTACTCGCGAGGAATCAGAAAAAAAAATGACAAGGAATGTCTTCATCCGAGCAGTTTTTATTTGAATCGTTCAATAAAAAATAAACAAAAACTGCTCGGATGAAGCCTTTCCGGTCATTTTTTTTGCTGATTTTTTGCGAGTACCCTTCAAATCTCGTTCTGAACACATTGAGTGGCTTGGATCATCGAAATTCTATCGGAAAAGAGAAATCCTTATTTTATTAAGTTAAGGTGGTCCTTAGGAGAAGAGACTAATATATATATATATATATATATATATATATATATATATATATATATATATATATATATATATATATTCACTCACAAATTTACTATTCATCCGTCACTATTCACTATTCACCATAGATACCATAGCCTTTGTTTCTGATTCTATTGTAACATTTGTTTGTTTGATTCTTTTAGTAATAGTAACATTATATCCCTAGTAAACTTTAGTACTCCAATTCCCACTGTCTTTACTCTGACCCACATGTTCTCCTGTGAGATGTTGCTGTAGCTGACTCTTCAGATGATGTATCATCTTCTTCTTGACTGGCTTGAGCAATTAACTGTTGTGCTAACATTAATAACTGGGAGCACTTGGTTTTTGACTTGGATTTCGAAGGCTTGGAAGAGCTTGGTGTTGGATTTTGACTGGGAATTCTTCTTTGACTTGATCAATAACTCGTTGATACTTGTATGCATCCCACCATTTTACCAAATACTGGCGATTGACTATCGTGTTATTGATACCATATTTCCATTTGAAGATCCATGGAACTTTGTATTTTGCCATAAATAATAGTAGTACTGGAAATTGACTTGTGTGACTATTGACTAGATACAGAGTGGAAAAGTAAGTGACTTGGTCCATGAGTTCACTGGGTAAGATGTCTGGAATGGCTCCATTTTGGTGCCACCATCGGGAGAACCAAGATGGAATTACTGATTTGAATTTATGATCAAACGAAAAGAACCAGGAGTGAGTAAAAGACTCATTCTCATGGAGGATGACTTTGAACCATGCATCAATATAATCATAATAATTATATTGGATGGGATGATTCGGAAGATCTCTGAGTAGTGATGGGTGGCCCCATTCTTCTAGGCTGACTATGTTGTGAATATAGAGGGAATGGTAAATGACTTTAGTTGGATTGACTCTGTCATTAATGGGTTTTATCAGGATTGACTTGTGGTGAAGAAGGATATCTTTGTAAAAAGAAAGGGTTTTAGCTGGGTGAGCAGGGATGAAATGCCATCCTGGGGGGAAAAAGGCTTTGACTAATTCAACTGGGTTTTGAATATTTTTGTGGGCTGGTTCAATGGAGAAGAGGTTAGTGGTGACTGGTTTGAGAATATATTCTGTAGTTCTTACAGGGTAAGGGAATCTTTGTTGACTAGGTTGAATAGTTTGAGTCGAGGAAAAGGGATCAGCATGAAGGTTTGAATTGGGTGGTGTAATATTGTGACTAGGTATTAGTGCAGAACTGTAACTAGTTTTGGGTACTTGCCCAAGAACTTGGTACCTGTTTCTGCAATCAGTTGGGGGAAGGGCAAGTTGGTTTTTTGTAGTGGAGGTAGGTTTCTTGCTTTTCTCTGCCATGACTAAACTGCAAATGAATTCAATGTTAAATACAATGAATGCTGCTGAGAAAACAATTTTTAATGCTATAAAGTAATTTTATGTTGTGCTAAATAAAAATTCTCTAGTAAGAAAATCTGGAATGGAATTTTGATCTCCTTTAATATATTCGATATCAAAATCAAAAATACTTAAAATTGACTGCCATCTAGCAAAGATTTGTTTACTAGCAATATTTTTAACATCTTTTTCTAAAACATACTTTGCACTTTTGCAATCAATTTTGACTAGGAATTTTTGGTTTAATATATCATCTTGAAATTTTGAAATACATAAAACTAATGATAAAATTTCTTTTTTAATAGTACTGTAATTGCTTTGTGTTTTATTCCATAGACCAGAATGGAATCGGACAATTTGCTCAGGGGAAGTAGGATTGACTTTCTGCAGGAGGATACCACCATATCCTATATCAGAGGCATCAGTTTGAATAATTTTAAAAGAATTGACTGTAGGAATACCTAGACATGGTAATGTTTTTACATATGTTTTGACTTGCTTGACTATGGAGGTGTGTACTGGTGACCAAGGAGGGGGATTATCCCTTAGACGCTCAAATAAAGGCTGACAAGTTTTCCTAAGGTCCTTATAAAATTCAGCTATGTAATTTAGGGATCCTAAAAATCTTTGTAATTGATTTTTGTCAATAATTTCATCCGGAAATTTATCAGCAAATTGAATGGCTCTACTGATTGGTACTATAGTTGATTGGTGAATATCATAACCTAGAAATCTTACTTTTGTTTGGAATAATTTAATCTTGGGAGCAGAAATGACTAATCCATTATGTTTAATAGTTTTTATAAATGATTCTAAATGTTTCCAATGTTCTTCAATTGAGTTAGAAAAGATGAGAACATCATCTATATATACTATAATAAAATGACTGAATTGGTTAAATATTTCATTCATTATATTTTGAAATTCACTGGGAGCATTTTTTAATCCAAAAGGCATTACATTCCATTCATAATGACCAAAGGGGGTAGTAAAAGCTGTCTTATATCTATCATCAGGGTGTAACTGGATTTGCCAAAATCCGCTTTTTAAATCAAATTTTGAAAAGATTACTGCTTTACTTAATCTATTAATTAAATCTTTTTTATTTGGAATTGGATACCTGATCCATTCTAACACATTGTTTAATGGTTTATAATTTATGACTAACCTAGGTACTCCTCTTTCTTTTTCAGCATTTTTGTTAACATAGAAAGCAGGATATGACCATGGTGATTTACTTTTCCTAATAATATTGTTATTAAGTAAATCATTTATTTCTTTTTTGCAGGTTTTCATAACTTCAGGGTTCATTTGAATAGGCCTTGACTTTGTTGGGATTTGGGCTTCATTAAAGTCCTTTATGTATGGCAGTGTTACTATATGTTTCTTTCTATGCCAAAAAGCACTGGGAAGATTAGAACAAACTTCCTCTTTTAATCTTTTATTAAAATCTTCAATTTGTTGACTAAGTAGTGTATTGGTGAGTTTTTCTTCAATTTTTTTGTATCTAATTTCTTCCTGTAAAAATTTTAATTGGTTCATTTTTTGACTTACTTTATAAGTAGATGGTAATGTTAATTGTTTCAATTTTCTTTGTTCTGGTGGTGTTAAGAATTTGAACATTACTTGTTGACCAAAAGGTTTAGTAGAAATTCCTTCTTCAGTAGTTGTAAAAGGATAAAGTAAATAGATAAAAGGGGTGCCTAGAATTACTTTGTCAGATAAATCTTGAACTAGGACAAAAGAAGTCCTAAAACAAATTTTGTCTTGACAAACATGGACTTTGGGCAACTTGTAATTAATTACCATTTTACTACCGTTAGCAGAAGTCAATTGTTCTGTTGTTTTGTGATAGTACATGGTAGGTATTATACCTTCTTGAATACAATTTAAGTCTGCTCCTGAATCAATGAGGGCAGGGATTTCAATTTGATAATCATGGATTACTAATTTTACTTTGGCATACCATTGTTGGTAATATTCTTGTTGATCAGATGTTTGGTAATTTTTAGGAATTGTAGCAATTTCTTTACCAAATTGAGATTTATTTAGTTTGGTAATATCTTTTTTAATAAGATTAGCTTCCTGCTTTAAATCTTGCAAAGTGACCTCAGTGTGGACTTTGTTTAATCTTTTACCAGAATTTTCTAACGATGTAATTGAATGAGATTTTTGAAGTAAAATTTGCTTAAGGCGAATAATATAATTTTGCTTTAACTCTGAATCATCTATTTTACTGATTAGGTCAATTAATAATTCTTCTTCCGGTAAGGTTTTGGTGATTACGTTTAATTTTTTAAATTCCTCAATTTTCAATTTACTATTGTTAGATAGTGGGGTATCACTAATGGTGATTGGATCTAGAGGAGGGTGTCCTGTGGTTATAACAGGCTGGTCTGACTTATTCCTTTTCACCTTTTTAATAGTATTGACTTTTTTGTAATAATTTTCTAAGTAGTCGAAAAAATAAATTTCAGTTCCGGATTCTTCCATAAATGCTTCCCAATGAGCTAAAATTTTATCCTGTTTACTAGATGTATATTTAGCAAAATAATTTTTTCTTTTTTGTTTATTTTCTTTTGACTTAAATTCAGAATATAATTTGTCAAAATTTATTTCAAAAGGTTTATTTAAAACTAATAAAGTTGGATCAGTGGGTTCTTCAAAATCTGTTTGAGTTGGAGACCCTTGAAAGGTGTCTTCATCCTCAAATTTTGACTGTGTAGAATAACAAGGTTTACTAATTTGTGAACTTGATTCAACACCTTTTAATCTAATACTGGGATCAATTAAATTTTTGTCCTTCCTAGGCAAAGTAGTTGAACTATTTGTCCTATCCATAGCTATTGAGCTATTGGATCTACTTAATTCTCTGATTCTCAGAGGAGGGTTTACTCTTTGTTGATCAAAACTTATCCTGACTGTACCATCTAAGTATTGTTGAATATAGTCTAGATCAATTATGTCATTTTGGAGTTTCTGTGGGAAACTCTCATTTTCACTAAGCCAACTGGTTGGTAACTGGATATCATTCCAGGAAATGGTTTTGGGTACTTGTACATTAGCATTTGTGCTACCTTGTATAAGTACAGTTTTATCTTTGGGACTTTTGACTAATGCATGAATATTTAAATTAGTTTTCATACATTTATAGTAAATACGGTAAATTAATGCAATTGACTGACTACCTTCAAGCATTTGAGTGATTGCTCCGGCAGTTTGAATATTTAAAGTTAATGCTTTCAAAATATTTTTATCTTTTAAACTAAGGGGTAAATCGGGGTAACAGTTAAAATAAACTGGACCATTATGTAGACTTGACTCCATTAATCCTAGGAGACTATCACTATAGACTGTGAATCTACTATCTCTTAAAGATAATAAAACTGAGGAATTTAATCCTCTTCTTGTTAATGGTTTAATTGCAACTTGTATTAATCCTACATGAATATAATTATATACTCGTTCAAGGTGACGTTTGACTGATTGTTGACTAAGGAGAGAGCATCTGTCTTCTTGTTTAGTAATGGCATAAACATGTTCAGCAGTTTTAGTAACTTGATCAGTACGAAAAGCATCATCTAAAAAACTTGATTTATAAATTTCTTTTACTGGGATTTTAGGTATATTCCAATTTCCTAATCCTGTATCTAAATCTTGATACTCATGTTCTTCTTGGTTGACTATGTCCGCTAACTCAGATAGAGAAGCCATTGAAGAACTGGCTGAAGAACTACACCTAAATAATCTATTCATTGTTTTTAATCCTACAGACTTTTCTTTTAGTGTTTTAACCCTAAAGATTTCTTAATTAATATTTAGTCTAAAGTAGGATGTAGTTGAAGAATTAAACTCAAGTAATCTGTAAGTTGTATTTACTCCTACTTAATTTTCATTTAGTCTTTTAGTCCTGCTGAAATTTTAGTTAGTATTTTAGTTCGGTTGTCATCGGTCGACCACCTTGCAAAAGACCACCTTAGGTAATCCGTAAAAGTCCCCGTGAGTAAGTCCCAGGGTAGGGCAGTGAGGGGTTGGGAAAAAACCTGGGGTATGTGTCAATTGGGGTATGTGTTTATCATGACAATTTAGGATTAAAATATTAATTAAGAAATCTTTAGGGTTAAAATACTAAAAGAAAAGTCTGTAGGATTAAAAACAATGAATAGATTATTTAGGTGTAGTTCTTCAGCCAGTTCTTCAATGGCTTCTCTATCTGAGTTAGCGGACATAGTCAACCAAGAAGAACATGAGTATCAAGATTTAGATACAGGATTAGGAAATTGGAATATACCTAAAATCCCAGTAAAAGAAATTTATAAATCAAGTTTTTTAGATGATGCTTTTCGTACTGATCAAGTTACTAAAACTGCTGAACATGTTTATGCCATTACTAAACAAGAAGACAGATGCTCTCTCCTTAGTCAACAATCAGTCAAACGTCACCTTGAACGAGTATATAATTATATTCATGTAGGATTAATACAAGTTGCAATTAAACCATTAACAAGAAGAGGATTAAATTCCTCAGTTTTATTATCTTTAAGCGATAGTAGATTCACAGTCTATAGTGATAGTCTCCTAGGATTAATGGAGTCAAGTCTACATAATGGTCCAGTTTATTTTAACTGTTACCCCGATTTACCCCTTAGTTTAAAAGATAAAAATATTTTGAAAGCATTAACTTTAAATATTCAAACTGCCGGAGCAATCACTCAAATGCTTGAAGGTAGTCAGTCAATTGCATTAATTTACCGTATTTACTATAAATGTATGAAAACTAATTTAAATATTCATGCATTAGTCAAAAGTCCCAAAGATAAAACTGTACTTATACAAGGTAGCACAAATGCTAATGTACAAGTACCCAAAACCATTTCCTGGAATGATATCCAGTTACCAACCAGTTGGCTTAGTGAAAATGAGAGTTTCCCACAGAAACTCCAAAATGACATAATTGATCTAGACTATATTCAACAATACTTAGATGGTACAGTCAGGATAAGTTTTGATCAACAAAGAGTAAACCCTCCTTTGAGAATCAGAGAATTAAGTCGATCCAATAGCTCAATAGCTATGGATAGGTCAAATAGTTCAACTACTTTGCCTAGGAAGGACAAAAATTTAATTGATCCCAGTATTAGATTAAAAGGTGTTGAATCAAGTTCACAAATTAGTAAACCTTGTTATTCTACACAGTCAAAATTTGAGGATGAAGACACCTTTCAAGGGTCTCCAACTCAAACAGATTTTGAAGAACCCACTGATCCAACTTTATTAGTTTTAAATAAACCTTTTGAAATAAATTTTGACAAATTATATTCTGAATTTAAGTCAAAAGAAAATAAACAAAAAAGAAAAAATTATTTTGCTAAATATACATCTAGTAAACAGGATAAAATTTTAGCTCATTGGGAAGCATTTATGGAAGAATCCGAAACTGAAATTTATTTTTTCGACTACTTAGAAAATTATTACAAAAAAGTCAATACTCTTACAAAAGTAAAATGGACAAAATCAGACAATACTGTTACAACTGCTAGTCACCCTCCTTTAGATTCAATCATTATTAATTACAAAGGATCTGCTATATCAGCATCTCCATTCAAATTACCAACTGATAGAACTGAATGTAAGCAAATAGCTGAACAAATTAATTACACTAATCAATGTCTCACAACGATTAGTAAACAATTGGATAAAATAGAAACTAAAATAGATGAGGGATCCTCTAGTAGCATCCCCTCATCCAGTAAAAATATTGAAAAACCTCTTATCCACCTCCCTGAAAAGAGAGAACAAATTAGTCTAAACCAAAATCAAAATATTCAAAAAATTGAAAATTTGCTCACAAAAATAGCAATTAAATTAGAACCACAGTCACCTCAGCTTGCTACAATTACACAAAACTACGACTCCCATACCTCTAGTCAAACCTCTTCCGATGAAGAAATCACAAACCTGCAAAAACAATTCTCTGAGCAAGAAATAAATCGCCTTTACAACCCCTCAGCAAACCCTACTAGCATTACTAAAAATTGGTACTCTAGGCCAACCCCTCCTGATTTACAGTATGAAGAAAATAATTTAATTAACCAGTTTTCTGTTTCGTCTAATAAATTATATAAATGGAATATAGATGGTCTAAGTGAACACCAAATATTAGAAAAATTAAATCACATGTCAATGGCTGCCAATAGTTACCTAAGTAATACTGAACTTAGTCAACCACAAATTGTTGATTTATTAACCTCTGGTTTTACTGGAATGCTAAAATCTTGGTGGGATAAATACCTCACCAGTGAGTCAAGAGAAGAAGTAAAACATGCTGTTCAACTTGATGAAAATGGTCTCCCAATTTTTGATAATGAAATTGGAATGGGAATAACCGACGGAGTTAATACCCTAATTTACACCATAATTAAACATTTCATTGGTCAACCTAGCAACATTACCTCTAGGATACATGATCAACTGACTAACTTGCGTTGTCCAACATTAAGTGATTTTAGATGGTACAAAGATGTTTTTACATCTAGAGTCATGCTCCGAGATGATTGTACAAAATCATTTTGGAAAGAAAAATTCATTAATGGACTCCCTAATTTATTTGCTCATAAAATTAGAGATGTTCTTAGTCAGCCAACAGGAGTAATTGAATATGATAAGTTAACATACGGTGACATTATTAGTACCATTCAAAAAGAAGGTCTAAGAATGTGCATTGATATGAAAATTAGTAAACAAGCCCAAAAAGACAAAAATAAAGCCAAATATGAATTGGGTAACTTCTGTGAACAATATGGTCTACCCCCTGTAGCACCATCACGAAGGAAAACCAAATCTCATACCAAACCAACTACCAGTCATAAAAGTCACAAATACTATAGGCGTAATAAATCCTCCACACCATCCAAAGATAAATATTATGAAAAACCCAAAACACAAAAGCATACAAACAGAAAAACAAATGACAAGACAAATGACAAGAATAATGTTACATGCTACAATTGTGGCAAAAAAGGTCATTATAAAACTGAATGTAAAGTCAAAACAAAAATTAATCAACTCAACATATCCGACACTGATAAACAGCAAATTTTAGAAATTTTTAGAGCACAAAATCTGAGTAACACTAGTAATGAAGATGACAGTATTAAATCTTCCGAGTACCATTCTCTAAGTAATAGTCCCAGTGACGACCAAATTGAGATAGGATGTACTGCTAACTGCTGTAAAACAATAAATGTACTTACCAAAGAATTACCTGAAGAAGAATTACTTATTGACTTAATAAGTAAATTAGATGATTCTGAGTTGAAACAACAATATATTAAAAAACTCAAACAACTCTTAATCCAACAAAGTAAAAAACCTCAATACAATAAGCCAATTATTAACCTCAACACCACTATTGAACGATTCAGTAAAATTCACAAAGTAATAACCCTGCAAAGTCTCCAAGAAGAAATAAATCTGATTAAAAAAGAAATTGAAGCAATTAAAAATCAATTTCCAAGAAAAAGATTCGTCCGGTTTAAGGATGACCAATTATCTTCTGAATCTTCTTCCAATGAAGAAGAGCCCATTAATCAAACTCAACATCCTAGTCAAGAACAATCTTTTGATCCCAATCATCCAATTGATGATTCAGTAAATTACAGATTAAATTTACTAAATAAAATAAAATTACAAAAATGGCATGCACGTATCAAATTAATCATAGGAGATTACAGAATTGAGATTACTGCCCTTATAGACACAGGAGCAGATTTAAACTGCATTCAAGAAGGAATAATACCAAAAAAGTATTATCAAGAAACAACTGAACGGTTGAGTTCTGCAAATGGTAGTAAAATGCAGATCAAGTATAAATTACCTGAAGTAAATATTTGCCAAAATAAAATTTGTTTCAAAACATCATTCGTTTTAGTTAAAAATTTAACTGATAAAGTAATTTTAGGAATACCCTTTATTTACTTACTTTATCCATTCACAGTCACTAGTGTAGGGGGATGAAAACAATTGGTACTTCGAATCAACTGGATCGCAACGGCTTATTCGTGCCTCTTCACCGGAACCCTAATTCGTCGTCTGAACCCTAATCTGCAAAATAGACAGGGGGTGAGTGCACCTCTGCCTCTCATGGCAAAGGCCCTCCGATGCCTTTGTTAGTATCACGTACTAGCAGTTAAACCCTAATTATCAGTAGGAAAGCAATAATAATGCAACGTATTGCGTACCTTTTACCTCTAGGTTTTCCTCATATTTATAGATTTATGGATGCTTGCTGTCCAAGCATCTTTATTGCCATAGGATTCCTAACTCGTATAGGAAACCCAGGATATCAAGGAGTCTCGTTTCCTTTATCAGTTTATGGAAAAGAGTCCTTTTTAGGATTCTTTTCTTTTAAGAGCCGAACATCCCATACTCGTTGGGTATCTTTCTCAGATCCTATATTCTTGGGATCTTTATCCCTATATATGACATGACTATTCTGGAATCTTCCAGAGTATTCTCTCTGCTCCTACTCTCGATTGGAGTTCCATCTTTGTTCGGCCGTCTCATAGCCGAACAGACGGCTTGGACCAGTTACTTCACATGTAACTGGTCCTTGAGCCCATACAACCTTTCTGGACCGTTGACTTTTCATGTCACTGGTCCATATTGCCGAACACTTGTTTAGCATGATGACTGTCCTGTCTATATTCAAACTATGGTCCTACGTACCATTTATTCGGATATCGATTGCATTGTTTTCAACCCGTGATCACTCGTATCACGTGCTAGGTTTTTTACTACATCTGTTCGGCTGTATCATAACCGAACAGTCTGCTTGAAGCCATGACTTCTCATATCACTGGTCCATATCGCTGTTCACCGAACTGCCCGGCGATAAGTCCAGTCGTATTTACCTCGTGTTCCCAAACATCACGTGTTTGGTAACTAAATGTATCTGCTCGGGAATACCTCCCTACAATTGCTCCCCAGCTTCATGTATTTACCACTGTTCGGGGGTAATATATGACGCTTAGAAACAGAATTCTATCTAGACCAAACTCTTTTGATCCCGTGCAGTCATAATTTCAATACTTCATTGATGCCTTTTGGCGCCTATGTCATTATACCATTTCGGGGTAAACGACTCCACGTGGCACGTTTTCGTGTGCCTAGCATTAACTTCGAACTGACGTTCTATGAAACGGCGTCAGAACGGTTTCTGCTTTCCGTTACTTTTTCCTGTAACGGTGTGAGAGGAGACGTTTCGTCTCCGTCTCTCACCCCTTAACCCCTGAAAGAGCTCTCTTTGGGTTTTTACCAAAGATTTACACGCACTCCTTCTCTCTCTAGAAACCAGGCGAAAGCATCCCGCTATCCGCCATTGCCGCCACCTGCAAATTCAATTGCATTCAAGGGAATCGTCACATTTATTCTTGTAAGATTCTCGTTCTTACTCCATTTCGTCTTCTTAGGCTTCCCTCTGAGATCTCACTCTCAGATTCGTGGGTCGTTTTTCTAGGGTTTCAATTACACCCTTTTTCAGTCTTTCTTCTTTCCTGAGTATACCCATGGCTGACGATGGTGAGAATCCTTTGAGACCCAGTAAATTTAGGAAATTATGTGAGACCCCTACTGCCATGGCGGCATTTAGGAGGGAATATAACGTTCCAGAGAACGTTGGTCTCGAACTCGCCCCCCTGGGCGCAGATAGAGACGGAGGTTCCTGGGATCGAATGTGTATCCCCATTGTTGCCATCGTCGAAGGTGGAGTTCGATTTCCTCTTCACCCACTACTCCGTCAGATCCTAAACTGGTATCGTCTCACCCCCATGCAAGTATCAACAAACGTCTTTAGGCTGATAATGGGTGTAATAGCTTTGAATAGGATTCTGGGGACCCAGTTAGGAATTTGGGATATTCAGTGGTGGTACAGTATTGTACTAAACCCTGACTATAATACCTACTATTTCAAAGTTAGAAGGGCAGAAAAGCGCTTCGTGCTCAATCTGCCTGATTCTGCTCGTGACCACGAGATCGACTTCCTCTATGTGACTGGAGCATTCGAGCCTTTAGGGGAAGATGGCCAGGTGATAGGGCTCCATTGCCCCCACATATGGGGTTATCCACGTATGCTCTTGCTTTTTATCTTTTGCAATTTCTTCATTTACTGCTTTCTCGTAGCTTTCTCATGAACTAAATTGGTTTTTCAATTTGAAACTTGCAGCTGAAAACGTTAACAAACGTCCTAGACGTGAGCCGAGCTACATCCGAGCAGGGGACATTAACAGGATACTAAAGTATACAGGAGAACCAGGAACTCGAACAGCTGGTCGGGGTCGAGACGCTGATATACTGCTGGGATACGATCCTTCGTACAGAGGGGTCATTGATAGAAGACTTGCTCATCCCAGTACCAGTGCTGCATCCACCTCAACTGCCCCTCAAGAACGTATCTCAAGACTTCAAACTGGGGTTACTGTTGCTGGCCTACCTGGTGAAGTTCCCATTTCAGAAGGCGTGCCACTTCCTCGTTTGAGACTCAGAAGATCTTCTCGTGGATCAGTCTCTAATCAACAACAATCCGAGCAGCTGATTGCATATCGTGATACCAGCCAGTCTTCTTCTTCTGGTTATTCTCGATCCCCTTGTAACCCAGGTACAATGACCGGTCAACCTCTTAATCTCAGCTCCTTACTTACTGTGCCCGCACGAGGACGAGGTGCTACCAACAGGGTAGCATCATCTGGCGCTCCGCCCCCACAACCTCGTCGCAATAGGGGGGGATCAGCAAGATCATCATCTTCTCCTCGGGGGGAGGAGGGTTCCCTTGATGCTGCTAACGCACATCGGGACAAACGGCCGAGGTCTGATGACCCAGCTGATTCTGTCCCACAGGCTGATACAGAAACCCATCTCCCTGTGTCACCAACTGCTCAAGTACTCCCCCAGACATGGACTCCTTCTTTTACTAGGGGAGACCGTCTTGTCCATGTTGGGGATAGTGCTAGTTCATCTGAGACTGCTCTAGCCTTGGCCCAAGGTTTAATGCTCCCTGTTGATTCGCAAAAGGAGTCTCTGTCGTCTCCTGATCGGCTGGTGTCTACTGGTCTTGTTAATGGAATTAAGGTAATGTGACTCAATCTTTTCATATAAGTCTTCATGTATATTTCGTATACCATATATCATATACTGCTACACTTGTCACTCACCACTCGCTGTTTTTTTCCAGTTTATTCAAAAAATGGTAACCATGGGGCAAAAGTACCAAGAAGCTGAGGCCGAACAAATCAGGTTGCTAAATGACAACACTCGACTTCTTCGGACAGTTGCTCGGCTTGAAAGAGAAAGAGACAAAGCCAAGGCAGATTTTAATGGTGCTAAAGGCAAGCTGCAAGTTGCCGAAGAGAGCCTAAATCAAGCTTTATCTGAAATTGACAGCACCAAGAAGGCTTCATATGAAGATGGCTACCAGAAGGGTTATGATGCCACAACCGCCAGTTACGTGGAACAGATGCCAGCTTTACAGGACCAGGTCTGGATTGCCAGCTGGGAAACCTGTCTTACAAAACTAGGGGTTGCTGAGGATTCACCCTTCTGGGTTGAGAACGAGCTGCCTAGCACCCGTGTTCAGAACATCGAGGACATTCCAGAGCCAACAGAACATCCAGAGGAAGACTTTGAACAGCAAATTGAAGAATTTGCTAATGCTGAGGAAGATATCCCCACGGATGTGGTCCCTACTGAAGCTCCTGCTCGGGATGTACCTGTTGAGCCCATTAACCTGGAAGAAAATGTAGTCGAAGATGGTGCCAATACTGACATCAACACTAACACTCCTGAGGTCCAGAATGTGGATTGATTTGGTAAGTATAAGAATTGTTTTGGTTGCTGGTCCTGCGTGACCATAAGCATACTTTGGCCCTGTGAGGCACCTGTTCAGTTTGAATACTTTGTTAACACAGGTATTTGGCCCTTTGTGGCATAACCTTATGTTTTGCTCGGCATCCTTTGTTGTTGCAGCTGCAATGTTTCAATCTAAGTATGTCGTATCATTTGTTTGCATAAGTATTTCGTACTTTTTAGCAAATCTTTCACGCCTGTTAAGTTTCACATACTTAAATTTGTTTAAGTGTCACGTACTTCAAAACATTTGTTTCCCAGTGTCTCGTACTGTTTTAAGTACTTTACAAGTGTATTCATACTTGTTAAGTATCACGTATTTAGAACATCACACAAGTGTCTCGTACTTGTGTTTCAGTTTCACGTACTGAACTAAATGTGGCTTACATTTAAGTCAAGCCAATATAGGTTCTCAAGTATCACGTACTTAAAACACCATATAAGTATCTCGTACTTTGAACGTCCATACAAGTATTTCGTACTTGTATTTGTTTAAAAGTAAACATACAAGTGTTTTCATACTTGTGTTCAAATGTATACCCAAGTTTCACATACTTGAAATTCTATACAAGTGTTTCGTACTTGTATTCGTTAAGTGTCACGTACTTAAAAATGTATAATGCTTTTAAGTTTCACATACTCAAAAGGTATACCCTGCTCCCCAATATGAATAAGGAGAACCAAACTCGTAGTTCGTAGTTAAATACCACAACAGTTTTTCGAAAGAAGTGATTGTATTCATAATCTGTAAAACGCAAGAGGGCGTTACTCGTACCCTTTGCAAAAACAATCAAAACTAGAACAAAGGAATTATATTCGTAATTCCCACACAATCACGTAGTGTAAATCCAAAACAGAATTTAATACTTCTAAACAAAGAACTTTCGTAAATTATGAACATTCCAAGGCCTCGGAATTGGATCACCATCCAGATCAGCCAATCGATAGGCTCCGATGCCCACAATCTCAGTTACTCTATACGGGCCTTCCCAGTTGGCCCCCAGTTTGCCCTCGTTAGCCACCTTGGTGTTGCCGAGCACTTTTCGTAGCACGAGGTCCCCAACACCAAATTCTCGAGGGTGAACATGCTTGTTGTAGCTTTTCATCAGTTGTTCTTGGTAAGAAGCAAGATGTACCAAGGCTTTTTCTCTCCTCTCCTCGGCAAGGTCAAGCTCGATTTGAAGGGCCCTGTCATTGCCTCCACTTTCAACCAAAACGGTCCTGTTGGTCGGCAGGCCTACCTCCAGAGGTATGACAGCCTCTGTTCCATAGGCCAATGAATAGGGGGTCTCTCCCGTAGACCTCCTAGGCGTTGTTCGATGAGCCCACAGGACCAATGGTAACTCGTCAGGCCACTTTCCCTTAGCTTTGTCCAGCCTCTTCTTTATCCCATCTAGGATAGTTTTATTAGATGCCTCTGCTTGCCCATTACTCTGAGGGTAGGCTGGGGTGGAATAAAAATTTCTTATTCCATATTGGGCACAAAAAACCTTGAATTTCTTCTGGAATTGGGATCCATTGTCTGTAATCAATGAATAAGGGACCCCAAAACGAGTGATGATGTTTTTCCACACGAACCTTTCTATCATAGGCTCAGTGATTTTGGCCAGTGGTTCTGCCTCAATCCACTTTGTAAAATAGTCAGTTGCAACAAGCAGGAATTTTCGATTCCCAGTTGCTTTGTGCAATGGACCCACGATATCCATCCCCCATTGAGCAAAAGGCCAGGGACTTGTTAATGGCACCAGATCTTCGGCGGGTGTTCGAATCATTGGTGAGAACTTTTGACACTTCTCACAAATCTTTACATACACCTTTGCATCTTCTTGCATGTGTGGCCACCAGTAGCCTTGAGTAATTGCTCGGTGGGCAATAGATCTGCCTCCAGCATGGCTCCCACATGTTCCCTCGTGGATTTCATGAAGGAACTTCTGTACCATCTCAGGATGTACACATAGCAAATAGGGACCCGTAAAGGATTTCCTATACAACTTACCCTCTAGGGACAGCCAAAACCTAGCAGATTTGACTCTTATCTTGTGGACCTCCTTTTTATCAGAAGGGAGTATCTCGTCTCGTAAGAACTCCATTATTGGGTCCATCCAACTTGGTCCTTGGTTCACGTCCAAGACCAAGTCTACACTCCTCCCAATGCTCGGCTCGTTGAGGTATTCTACTGCCACCCTTCTTTTAAACTCTGTTGGTACTGCTGCAGCCAACCAAGCTAAAGAATCTGCATGAGCATTCTGTCCAGAACTTATTTGCTCAATATATACCCTCTCGAAAGTATCAAGCAAGTCTTTTGCTGCCTGCACGTAGGCTACCATCTTTTCATTCCGAGTCTCGTACTCTCCGGACAGCTGATTCACAACAAGCTGGGAATCACAATACACCCTGACCCGTTCTGCTTTAAGGGTCTTTGCACTTCTTAACCCAGCCAAGAGTGCTTCATATTCAGCCACATTATTCGATGCACTGAATCCAAGCCGAACAGAGAGTTCAATGAGAACTCCTTGAGGAGGAAAGAGGACAACTCCAATTCCAGAACCAGTATTGCACGCTGATCCATCAACGAATAACTTCCATTCTTTGGGATCCTGTTCGGCTACGGGTTGATCCTTCAAGGATGATGTCTTAGCTGCCTGTTCCTTTCTCGTAGGAGGCAAAGGAGCAACAGTGGGGGAAAACTCTGCCACAAAATCAGCCAACACTTGGCCTTTAATTGCTGTGCGTGGCTGATACTCGAGATCATACTGACTTAACTCTACGGACCATGTCGAGATCCGTCCTGAGAAATCCGCCTTTCGAAGCAGTGATTTTAATGGATACTCAGTATAAACCACAACCTTATGGCTTTGGAAGTAGTGTGGCAATTTCCTGGTTGCTGTCCTAAGTGCCAGGACAAGTTTTTCTAAAGGCAGATATCTTGTCTCTGCACTCAACAACGTCTTGCTAACATAATAGATGGGGATTTGTTCGATCCCCAAGTCCCTCAACAAGACTGCACTTACTGCATGCTCGGAAACAGCTAAGTACAGAATTAAAGACTCACCAGGCTGTGGAGTTGACAACAGTGGGGGCTCGGCCAGGTACTTCTTCAGGTCCTGGAAAGCTTGTTCACATTCTGCTCCCCATTCAAATCCCTCCCTTTTTTTTAATAACTGAAAAAAGGGTCTGCATTTGTCGCTTGACCTGCTGATGAATCTGTTAAGTGCTGCTGCCATTCCAGTCAGTCTCTGGACTTCCTTGGTAGTTTTGGGACTCTGTAGTCTTTGTAAGGCATCAATCTGATCGGGATTTGCCTCTATCCCTCTCAAAGTTACCAAATGGCCCAGGAATTTTCCTGAACCAACTCCAAACGCACACTTCGAGGCGTTGAGTTTCAGCTTATACTTCCTCAGGATTTCGAACACTTCCCTCAGATCAGAAATATGCCCTCCCTTTTCTCGACTCTTTACCACCATATCATCTATGTAAACTTCCAAAGTCTTCCCGATGAGCTTCTTGAACATAATGGTTGCAAGTCTTTGGTATGTAGCCCCAGCATTCCTTAGTCCAAAGGGCATAACACTGTAACAGTATAACCCTCGTGGTGTGATGAACGAAGTCTTCTCTTGATCAGGTTCAAACATAGCAATCTGATGATATCCTCGATATGCATCGAGAAAACTCATTCGCTCGTAACCAGAGGTTGCATCAACCAATTGGTCAATCCTAGGCAAAGGAAAACTGTCCTTAGGGCATGCTTTGTTCAGGTCTGTGAAGTCCACACAGACACGCCACTTCCCATTCTTCTTCTTTACCACAACAGTGTTGGATAACCACTCTGGGTAATAGACTTCACGTATTGCCTTGGCCTCCAACAAACGATCGACCTCTTCAATCACTGCATCTACATGCTGTACGGCAGCCCTTCGTTTTTTCTGAATGATTGGCTTGTGTTGAGGGTCAATGTTTAAATGATGACAGATCACGTCTGCATCCACCCCGGGCATTTCCTCTGGCACCCATGCAAAAACATCAATATATTCTTTTAGAAATCTTACCGACTCAGCCTTTTCGTCTGCTGGTAATGATTTCCCAATCAAAAAATATCTTTCAGGATCAATCTCGTTGATCTGAATCTTCTCCAGACCCTCAACTACTTTTTCAGCCGGGCTTCTGCCAACATCCTCGATGGTTGGTTGATCTGGTACTTCTAGTGTGTGAACATGGTGGACCTTCGGGGCTGTTTTGATGATGGAAATCAAGCATTGCTGTGCCACCTTCTGGTTTCCTTTAAGGACTTCAATCCCATTTGATCCTGGAAATTTCACCATCTGGTGATAAGTCGAGGAGACTGCTCTCATTTTGTGCAACCACGTCCTCCCTATAATCGCGTTATAGGAAGATGGGACATCGACTACCAAAAAGTCTGTTCTTAACACTACTGACCCAGCCCGAACAGGTAGAGTCACTCTTCCCAGGGGCCAAACTGCTCCTGCACCGAACCCAATTAGAGGTATTATTGATTGTTCCAAGTCCGATTGGGCCAGGCCCAGCTTCTTGAATGCATCATAGTACAACACCTCTGTACAGCTCCCCGAATCCACTAGAATTCTTTCGATGTCATATTCCCCAACTCGTAGGGTCACGACCAATGCATCATTGTGGGGTATTTGGACCTCCGCCAAATCATCGTCACTGAATGCCATGCTCTCGTTGCATGCATTAGTCTCTCGCTCTCTCTTGTTTCCCAACCGCATCACGTGCTGATCATGCTTGACTTGTCTTTGCAACAGCCTCACCTCACTCCTCGTATAAGGTGCAGCCAGCCCATGTATCATATGGATCACGCCTTTAGGGTGCTGCTCGTAACCCAGTTCCATGGCCTTCCCTTTCTCTTTAGGGTCCTCCTGGATAAACTCCTTGAGATAGCCCCGAGAGACCAAATCATCAAGGTGCCTCTTGTATACCTCACAATCCTCGGTCATATGGCCCCAATCCTTGTGATAACTGCAGTGCTGATTCGTAGCACGTTTTGCATCTTTGTCTCCGCCTAGACTTGGGGGCCATTTGAAATATGGCTGATTCTTTATTCGATAAAGAATCCTGTATATTGGCTCCTTCCAAACCGTAGTGATAGAGAAGAAGGACTTGGGGTCAGGAGTTTGCTTGTCCTTGTATGGCTCTTTCTTAGCCTGCCCGTACTCCCTTCTGTCTTTGTAAGACTTGGGTTCAGGCTTATCCACCTTTTTGGCAGGTGCCTTCTGCTGTTCGGCAACCGTCCTGCCATCCTCACGGAGTATGTCATCCTCCATTCTGGCATGTTGCTCTATCCGTTCCATCAATTTAGCCAAGGTGGCTACTGGATGTTTATTCAATGAACGGCGCAGCTCTCCCCGAACAGGCAAACCAGTTTTGAACGTAGCAATTGCATACTCTTCACTGCAACTTTCAATCTCGTTAAAAGTTTCCCAGTACTTCTTTGCATAATCCCTGATCTGCTCGTTCTCCTCCTGCTTCATGGTGGAAAGACTCTCAAAAGTCTTTGGGGCTTTTCTGCTCGTTAAGAACCGAGCAGTGAATTCTTCTGCCAACTGCCTCCATCCTCGTATGGATCGTGGGGCCAACTTATGAAACCAAGATAAAGCCACCTTGCCAAGACTGGAGGGAAACATCTTGCACAAGATGGAATCATCCCCCTCATGCATAAACATGGCCTGTTGGTAATGCTGTATGTGAGCTACGGGATCCGTATTTGTCTCGTAAAGTACGAACGCACCGTGCTTCACTCTGCTCGGCAACCTTGCTTCTTGTAGCCTCTTTGTAAAGGGAGAGGCTGCAATATTACTCAGGGCCTTGCGTGCTGCTTCTCGTGCAGTCACTATCCCATCCTCTTGCTCCTTTGACTTATGGGCCGAAGCCTTGACCCAATCAGCATCAGGTCTCTCGTACCTGTCTCGATGATGCTTTCTCGTGTCCTCTTCCTCGGGGGTAGAACTCCGGTCTCTGCTCCTCCTTTTTCGTGAAGAAGTCTTTCTCTCCGGTGTTCGGCTTCTACTTTTTCTTCCCCTTTTTCGTGGAGAAGCTTCGTGACGCCCTCTAACAGGACTTCTGCTCCTTCTTCCTCGTGAAGGATCCTTTCTGTATTGTACCATAGCATACCTACTGCCTCTAGAATTTCCTCGAGACAGGCCAGAATCCTCCGGATGCTCCTTAATTCTTTCCAATTCTCTGATCTCATGCTCTCGTTTTTTAATCAGACGAGCATACACCTCGACTTCTTGCCTCTTCCTATCAAGAACGTCGTCACTATGGTGCACACTCCTGGAGTGCGCGATTGATTCATCCCTTTGATGGGATTTACTCCTTCTCGTGGATCTCGAAGCCGTCTCTCCATCTCCTCTATTTTTGGAGTTATGATGCACGGTAAGGGGTCGGTCCTTACTCGTGTTCCTTCTGTGCCCACCCTGGGGCTTTCTCGGAGCCCCAGGTGGTGATTTGTCCCTTCCCTCATCTAACACATCTTTTGGCTCATGCGGTGTTACTGGAGTTACTTCCACCATGGTCGTATTTCAAAAGGGAATTCCTTCGTTTCCCACAGACGGCGCCAATTGTAGGGGGATGAAAACAATTGGTACTTCGAATCAACTGGATCGCAACGGCTTATTCGTACCTCTTCACCGGAACCCTAATTCGTCGTCTGAACCCTAATCTGCAAAATAGACAGGGGGTGAGTGCACCTCTGCCTCTCGTGGCAAAGGCCCTCCGATGCCTTTGTTAGTATCACGTACTAGCAGTTAAACCCTAATTATCAGTAGGAAAGCAATAATAATGCAACGTATTGCGTACCTTTTACCTCTAGGTTTTCCTCATATTTATAGATTTATGGATGCTTGCTGTCCAAGTATCCTTATTGCCATAGGATTCCTAACTCGTATAGGAAACCCAGGATATCAAGGAGTCTCGTTTCCTTTATCAGTTTATGGAAAAGAGTCCTTTTTAGGATTCTTTTCCTTTAAGAGCCGAACATCCCATACTCGTTGGGTATCTTTCTCAGATCCTATATTCTTGGGATCTTTATCCCTATATATGACATGACTATTCTGGAATCTTCCAGAGTATTCTCTCTGCTCCTACTCTCGATTGGAGTTCCATCTTTGTTCGGCCGTCTCATAGCCGAACAGACGGCTTGGACCAGTTACTTCACATGTAACTGGTCCTTGAGCCCATACAACCTTTCTGGACCGTTGACTTTTCATGTCACTGGTCCATATTGCCGAACACTTGTTTAGCATGATGACTGTCCTGTCTATATTCAAACTATGGTCCTACGTACCATTTATTAGGATATCGATTGCATTGTTTTCAACCCGTGATCACTCGTATCACGTGCTAGGTTTTTTACTACATCTGTTCGGCTGTATCATAACCGAACAGTCTGCTTGAAGCCATGACTTCTCATATCACTGGTCCATATCGCTGTTCACCGAACTGCCCGGCGATAAGTCCAGTCGTATTTACCTCGTGTTCCCAAACATCACGTGTTTGGTAACTAAATGTATCTGCTCGGGAATACCTCCCTACAACTAGTAACAGTATTATTACCACTTCTCTTGATCAACAAGTCAATTTTGAACTTTCATCAATACCAAACGAAGATGACTTATGTCAACTTCAAAATTGCTCTATTTATCCTACTAATGGTTTATTTGATTGTTTTACAGATGGCTTAAAGTCAACAGAAAACTATTCTTTTTGGGAAAATCCTACTACCAGTATTTCCTGAAGGAGCCAGCACAAAATTTAGGAAGCTTAAAAACGTAGGCAGCATAAATGAGACCCAACAATGTCTTCTGGATAATCTCTGGAATACGCGTGGGGATCATCGTAAATTCCTAGACAGCTTAAATTCTTTGAGTATTTATTTTAGTCAACAGACTAGTGGAGTTATTTTCCCTAGTTCTTCAGGTGGAGTTTTGATAAACCCATCTTTAGTCAGTAATAATTATACTAACCCTTCACATTGTGAACGATGTGAAGCAATAAATTGTCAATTCCTGAATTTAAATTACAGGTACCACCAGTCAATGATTGAACTTGGTCAACTCCGAGACAAGAAGGCCTCCTTTACCCCACTGGTAAAGGTAGAGAAAAGACAATCATCCCCACTGGATGATGGTGAAAGCGTGTGTGTGTTGGAACCATTCCAAAAAATGGCATCCAAAGCCCTAGCTTTACCACAGTCATTATCTCTCATACCCATATCTCTACCTACTGAAATAGCAAACCATATTCAACACCTAGCCAGACAAGATGCCCATCATTTCCAAGAATTCCTATTTGAAACTCTTACTAAACTAGCCAGTCAACCAACCCCAGGATTATCAATCACTTGGGAAACTCACTACACTGAAAATCCAGTCACCTGCCCCAATACTAATCCATTGTGCCAAGAAATACCATTAGAACGATACAGTTGCCCTTGTAATTTAGTATTTAGTGTCCCGAAAGCTTGTATCAATATACAGTACTTTCAAGACATTATTGTTCCCTATAAAGATCAAGTCATCCAAATTAGCCCAATGACCCTACTAGATTATGGATTTCTTAGACAATTAATTTTCACTAGTCCAAACCAAACTGACCGAGTCACCCGCAAATTAGCTGTTTGTGTCAAAAACCTCTTTGCTAAATATGGCGCATTAATATGCCAAGTCCTAATTACTAGTAAAATGCCGGAATGGACAAACACGGGGAATGTGATACTGGCCCAACATGTCATGTATCTCTCTGCAAATTGGCCATTCAGCAGATTGCATGCACCTATTCAACTCATTGAAGATGAATGCCCCTGGCCATGTTCCAAACCACCCAGAGCACAAATCCGGCATCACAGAGCCAAGTCAATTGCTCAACTCCTTGAAATTGATAATCAATTCATAGATCACCTGCATCATTTAGTGTGTGAAGACCCTATTCAAAAAATCAGAGCCACAGAACCTATTCAAGAAGTCCCATTCATTTTCTACACCAAATTTCAAAACCTAGTCAAGGAATATCAGAATCAGCAAAGCCACCTACTTGAAGACAGTCAAGCAGATGAATCTACCTCACAAGTCAACAGTGATGATAATGGACGGGATTATTGGGAGAATCTCACATGTGAAGAATTGCAGAATATGGACAACATGATGGATTGGTAGTCATTTCTACTTTTGGTCCCCCGAAAGTAGAAACAGTAACCTCCTTTATTTACTGTAGTCACGTGATTCTACTATTCAATGTTTGTAATTTCTCTGATCCTTATTCTATAAAAGGATCCGAGAAGTCAGTAGGCAAGACAGACTGGAATAGAATACAATAGACTGAAATAGGAGAGTAAAAAGAGAGGAGAGAAAACGAGAGAGGTTTTAGAGAGAGAAATTCTCCTACCACTTCCCCTGTTCCTCATCCTCTGTAGTAAACCCAGTCATTGCTGAGTATCAATATACTCCAGCAACCCTTGTAAACCAGTAAACTGCCATGTACTGTTTCTGATTCAGCAATTGAATTCAGATTGTTTTAGTAAGTAATTCATTTCAGTAATTTTGTTGTTCAAATTACTAGTAAAGCTATTCTATAAAATTATAGAGCTACTATATAATTGATTTATTCATTATTCTTTCATAGATTCAATTCACTATTCACTATTCACCCGACACTATTCACGTGTCACTATTCATCCGTCACTATTCACTCACGAATTTACTATTCATCCGTCACTATTCACTATTCATACGTCACTATTCATGTCACTATTCACCATAGGTACCATAGCCTTTGTTTCTGATTCTATTGTAATATTTGTTTGATTCTTTTAGTAATAGTAACATTATATCCCTAGTAAACTTTAGTACTCCAATTCCCACTGTCTTTACTCTGACCCACATGTTCTTCCCCCTTGTCCGTGCTTCCGCCCCCCCTAATGGTGTATATATATATATATATATATATATATATATATATATATATATATATATATATATATATATATAACTTCTACAGTGATAAAGATGAAGCAAAGAAATTGTGACTCTCAGGCTTCCCAAACTGCCCTTCCCCACCAATCAAACACTCATAAAACTCCCTGTCCAAACTTGAGCTCCCAACTTCATCGCAAGAATTCGAAAGTGCCGAAACAGAGGAGTTATAGACATGATTGTTGTTAACGTTCAAAGAAACCAACAACTCCTGGGCCTTATCCAACTCTTTCCGAAGCCTCTCAACTTCTCTATCCAACCTCTTGTTCTCTGCCAAGACGCTCTCCAGTTTCGTCTTTTGGGCGTTGAAATCTGACTCGAGGCTCTGGTTCTTCCACCGGGCGCGCTTGTTCTGGTACCATATCGCGACTTGCCTAGAAGGGAGACCAAGTTGCTGGGCAAGTTGCGATTTTCGATCCGGATCGAGGTGCTTGGTGACGTTGAAGCTTGATTCTAGGAGCCTTGCTTGGTCTGTGGTTAGCCTCTTCTTGTTGTATTTTGGGAGGTCATGTTTATGGATGTGGGATTCATACGGATCCATTACTTGCTATTCTGGGACTGGTTAGGGACGGATTATGGGAACATATATAATAGAGGTTCAAGGCTCGTACTTATGACTGAGATTGGTTAAAAAAGAGGACAAATTAAATCCACAACATCACTTTAACTTTGGTCTTGACGCTATAGCCTATTTTGGCTAAGTAAGCAAAATGACTTCTTCTTCTTTTTTTTGGATTATCGTGTCATTATGACGAGAGAAATTTAAAAAAATAAAAAATTAATATCGAAACTCAATTTTTTTTAATAAAGACGAAAAAAGTTACTTATTTTTGTCTTTATTAAAAAAATTAAATTTTGATATTAAATTTTTACTTTTTAGATTTCTCTTGGCGTAGTGAAGCAATAATCTACAAAAAAAAAAAATGAAAAACTAATAAATGTAAATTTTTTTAAAAATAAAAATAAAAAAATAATCCAAATAAATTATTTAGCTACAAAGCCTTGAACCTCTATATATGTTCAAGTAACAAGTAATCGACATGACTAGAAAAGACATGGCCGGTGGAGGAAAAATAGATAGGAGTCATTTTCTTTTGGGTCAAACGAGTCATCCATGCAGATAGATGATCATCACGTGGGCGTGGGCCGTTGGTGACAATGGACACCCATATACTATATCTATTGGAGGAAGGGAAAGTCTATTATGGTTGAGTTGCATAAGCAAAAAGTGAGTTTTGCTCTTATTCAAATTATTTGTTCGCGTTTGTTAGTTTTGTGTTAAATTTTTGTGAATTATTGATTCATTTAGACGAGAGGAATCGGAGAACTCAAAATTTGAAATGTCTGATATGGGCTTGATACAATTCTTTCTTGATCCTACGGTTCTGCAAGGCAATCCATTTGCTAACTATCTCTTGGGCTAGGATTATCCAAATATTTTGGGCAATATGCACTTTATTTGGGTAAAAGCAAATTTTTTTGGGGTTTTTTGATTCCTCTCGTCAAAATAAATAAATAGTCCATAAAAATTTGGAGCAGAATAACAAACGCAATTTTTTTTGGAATAAGGACAAAACTTTCAAAAAGTTTTAAAAGTTAAGCGAAACTCAACCTAAGATAACTCTTTTTGCGTAACAATATACACAACATGCTTATGTGGTACCACATCATTGGGCAATGTAAAATAGTATCTCATCCGTTACCCAATGATCCAATGTCACTTAAGTACGTTGTGCACAATATTATTGTGTTAGTAGAATACCTTATTTTGAAAATTGGCCGGTATGCAAGTTTCTTTTTATTATTCATATTTATGAAGTGCTACTTTGATTAATAATCAATTTAAGCCAAAAAAGAAAAGAAGAATCTTGACCAAGGAAATAATCAAATTTGCAAGCTCAGAGTGGTCTCGTTTGATATCACTTTTATTTTTTATTTTTTTTGAAGATGCGTTTCTTATCACTTGTAAATTATGATTTGAAAGTATGTAAGTAAAACACTTAACATAAATCTTAAACCTCTTTGGTGCATGTAGCTTTTCATAAACTTGAATAGAAGTTCAAAATATTTAGATAAATAATACGCATGTAGAGTACTTAGTTTATTTTAAAATGTATGTTTAAATTGCCCTTAATGATTCTATGGTATTATGAAATTAAGTAGTTTTGTGGTCAGCCATAATTTTGACAGCTTTAAATAAATAAAAAAGGGTACAACTTGAAGCTCAAAATAATTATTTTTGATCGAATAAGATAAAATTAGTAAACAAGTGGATATCTAAACTTGCTTCAAATACTATTCTTTCTTTTTTAAGCAAATTAACACACTAAATTACACAGTTTAGAAGTGCTACTAAGTGAGACCAGTAATATTAGGCTCATTAGCTAAATAAATTTAGACCAGACAATATCCACGTACGTCTGAATTTAAACAATAATTTTTTTTTTTTACGTCTATTGTAGTGCATGTCAGACATGAAATGGGATTGGACATATATATATATATATATATATATATATACAGTCAGTCTCAAATGAGAGAGTCCGCATTTTAGTTAAAATGCGGACCTTCTCATTTTTTTCATTTTCCGATCTAATTTCGACGATCCGAGCCGCTCAATGTGTTCAGAACGTGATTTTAAGGATATTCGCATGAAATTGGAAAAAAAAATGATCGGGAAGGGCTTCATCCGAGCAGTTTTTATTTGAACCGCTCGATAAAAAAATAAATAAAAACTGCTCGGTGAAGCCCTTTCCGATCATATTTTTTGCTGATTTCTCCCGATTGCCCTTAAAATCACATTTTGAACACATTGAGCGGTTCGGATCATCGAAATTCAATCGGGAAAGGGAGGTCTGCATTTTATTAAAATGAGGTGGTCCTCACAAGAGCCGGACTAATATATATATTCCAAGTGCAATTTGCAAGTCTAGTCGATTGTTCCACTACAATGACATTACGACTACTAATTAATACTCTCTCCGTTTCAAATTCTTTGTCCGGTCCGCAAAACGGAGTGTTAAAAATAATATAATTTTTGCAAGAAAAAATCAAAAGTTTTTCAACAACTTACTAGATATCAATGAGTATTTTTAATTTGTGAAAAAAGTTTAAATTTTTTCTTGAAAAAATTATATTATTTTTAACATTCGTTTTTGCGGATCGGATAAAAAATTTGGGAAGGAGGGAGTAGGACTAAAGAGTGACAGTTTAGTTTGTGAATTTTAAAGCGCACTGTTTTCATGCGTTTGATGATCTGTTTTGATAATCATTGAATGATGTCGTTTGGAGGGGGTTCAATGTGTTCCCCACCACCAATTGAATTGGCTCCTTCACTCCACATTCATCTGTACTCGCTAGCTAGGGGCAAATAATTAAAACCAAAGCTCATGATCTATCAACAAGATTCTTTTTTATTGAAGACTCGGAAATATGAACATCAGTCAAGGTCGGACACATAAGGATTTATTCCTTCTTAATTATGTCTAGTTTGTACGTAACTTTCTCAGTGCTATTTAGCTCTTGTGTGGTCATCGCATTCTCGACTTTGAACGAATCTCTCACTGGTGGACTATGAAATTGATCGCAAAAAATTAGCTAGAATGCGTATAAAATGATTCGGACACCGTGAGTTATCCAAAAGAAAACATGAACATTCCGGCCAAGTTATGTATAAGTGGTAAGCCGTAAGTGCATGCATCTTTTATTTATGTCTCCATACTCGGAGATTCTTTTTTACATGTTTCTATACTTGAGAAGTTATCCTATGGCCTCAAAACACGATCGACATTAGCAGAAATGTATAATGTGTATACTCAGCCTGCCAATCAATGACTATCATGTACGTAGTGGAGGGGCACTTTTTAATAGTTAATTTTATTAATAATCTAGAGAATATTTTCCAAAATTATTACAAGGATCTATTTGTTTGATTAAAAAGAAAATTAAATAAAAGGTAAAAAATGAGATAAATTTAAGTAAAAGACACAAAAAGAAAAAGGAAATTTTATTTCTTCTTTGTGTTTGATTAATTTTTTTTTTTATAAAAATCTTGCAAGAAAATAATTACAATTAATAAATTTTTCTTAACTTACAATATGAATCATGGTGATAAAAAAAGAACGTACAATATTGATCATGATAAAGAGAAAGCTGTGAGCATAATGAAATAAAATCTCACAAGAGTTTGCTAATTTCACAAAAAAGGAAAATTTTGTTTTTTTGGCAAGAAATTGAAAAGTATTTAACCATAATTTCTAGATAGATTAAAAAAATGCACAAGGACAAAAGGAGAGTGTGAAAATCATTTTCTCAAATATTTAGTAAAATCATTTGCCTCTATCTGATGATGGGCTTCATGAGCCTCGAAGCTCTCCTTCAACACAATGGCCCTTATAAAAGCCCACTTTAAACACCCAATGTTCTGGACCTTCGGTTGGAGGCCCACTCCACTGTCCAAAAGAGGGGGGAATTTTTTTTGCCACTATGGGCACACCATTTTGTTGTACACCAAATGCACGTCGCATTGCGTGGAACCTATCTTAGGATTCTAGACAAACTCAATTTATGTAAAACTAGTGGTTGCCCATGCCTACGACACTACACATTCCGGTTGGAATTATCCGTGCTTACGGCACTTGCTAGTAGCTTAAACACTAAATCGATTCATTAATGTGTAGCATGTGATACTCTTTTTGGTGGCATAAAAGAGAATTACCCGTACTTACGGCACAAAGCGACAATTAGGATAAAAGAGTTTTCACTGGAACACAGAGAGAGAGAGAACTGTGAATTTTGAATTCCAATTATTTTCTCCTCGTTTTTCCTCTCTCTCTCTCTCTCTCTGTCTCTCTCTGAACAGAAGAAAACGAATAGGGAATGAGGATTAAAAAAAAACACGTGAAAGGGGATGGCAGTTGTGTAATTTAGGTGAAAACCATGGGCACTTAACCAAAAAGTGGGAGAATGCACTACAGCCTTTGGATCAAATGAATTTGAAGCGTTCCAACAATTTGTCCCCACACCCTTGTGTTTTACTCCTATTATATAGATATTTTTTAAGGATCCTTGTAAAAAATCAGCTAATTCGAATATCGATAAGAGCTTGATCAGTTCTCTGCTCAATTTTCTGTTAGAAATTGAACAAATACCTGATCAAACCCTTATCGATATTCGATTGAGTTTATTTTTTTTTATAAGAATTCTTAAAAGAATATTTTAAATAAATTAATCTTCTTCGATCATTTGTGTGAAATTTCGAATTGGATCCCACACAATGCGATGTGTAAGTGGTGTACTCCAAAAGATGTACCCATAGAAAGACTCGTATAATGTATCCCTAGGCCTGAATTTAATTGAGAATTTTTATAGCATCGGAACGTGATGCCACATAGCCCTCCAACACCACGCATCTACTTGGAATGCATATATTTAGTCGTGGGGCTCATGTTATCTATATTGCACCTGTAAAGTTCAATTTTGCTCAACTTTTTGTCTATTTTTTTTGTTTTATTCGCCTTTTTTAAATTTTCTTTTGATTCACGTCATATTTTTTGGATTAATTATCCATATCGACAAGATGAGTCCAAAAAATACAAAATTATGATAAAAACAACAAAAAGTTCACTAAAGATGAAAAAATACCAAGCAGTCATCTTCTTCTTCTTCTTTTTTCCCCCCCCTAAAGTGTCGTTTCATATGATATTTTTTTTAACATCAACTCATATTTTATACTATTTTTCAGATTTCTCTCATTGAGATAAATAATTAATCATAAATTACTATAAAAAGCTCAAGAAAAAGCCAAAAATATATTAGAATTTTTTTTCGACAAAAAGTTGAGAAGAATGAAGCCTAAACATGCACTATGGGCATTTGTTAGTCGGACAGATTTTATAAAATAAGGGGAGGAGGACAGTTACCAAAAATATAAGGGAAGACATGCACCCCTAACTTTAAATCGGTTGTAAAGAAGATTAAGCATCCGTTCTATTAATATTTTTATTTTTTAATTAAAAATTAAGTACTCTTACGTAGTACTACTATTTAAAAAATAAATACTTACCGTATTGTACTACTTCCTTAGGGAAACATGGCATAAGTATAAAAAACATACCAGGGATCCCATGTTGACCAAGCCACGGCCCTTGACCTTCCTGCCTTCCTCACCTCTCCCTAAAGACAGTACCCCACCGTCCTTCCTTTCTTTCCCTCCCCCGTTTTAAAACATTCTCGCTCTAGAAAAACCAAACCCTCGCACCTCTCTCTCTCAAAATTTCGATGGACAATATGCGAAGGCTCTTCTCGAGAAGCTCCGGCGACTCGCCCCATTCCTCGCCGGAGCCCTCGCCTCCGCAGTCGGTGACCGCCGGCCCCGCGCGGCCTATCCGCCTCGTGTACTGCGACGAGAAGGGGAAGTTCCAGATGGATCCGGAGGCCGTCGCCGCGCTCCAGCTCGTCAAGGGCCCCATCGGCGTCGTATCCGTCTGCGGTCGTGCTCGACAAGGCAAGAGCTACATACTGAATCAGGTTGGAAATTTTAGGGAATTTCGATATTCGTCTAATCATGCACTTTAGGGTTTTAATAATGCTGTGCAATTTTTAGGAATTGGTGTGTGTGGTTCGTGGATGCTGTATTGCTAGTTTACAAATTTTTAGGGTTTTGATTGTTGTTACTGCAGATGGTGACTAACCACCCCACAAGGGCCACTAATTGAACCCACCCATAGTGCGTAAACTTCCAGACGACCTGAAGCAAACCATCGCCTGACCCGCCAAGTAATTCATGGTAACAACACTAGAGAAGAGTCGAACCCTGCCCAAAGTTAGGCAAGGGCCCTTTCCCTTCCGCTGGAGCAAGCCCACGGGTGGTGACTTCTTGTTAATAAGCTGTTTAGTGCAGTGCTTGCAGATAGAGGAGTAGACTAGAGGATAGTGGAAATTGGTTTGTGTTCGTTTTAATTGGAGTGTGTTGCTAGTTTCGAATATTAGGGTTAAAAGTTGGACACTTTATATTCAATCTAGGTATGCAATTTAGGGTTCTAATAATACTGTCTTTGTGCAATTTGTGGGAAATTAGTCTTTAGCGGATGTAGTTCGTGGATGTTGTATTGCTGGTTTAGAAATTAGTGTTTTGATTGTTGCTACTACAGATAGTGGCTAGAATTTGGTGATTTTTCGAGAAGGTAAACGGGAAATCTTTGTTAGTATGTTGTTTAGTACTACAATGATAGCGGATAGAGGATGGTGGAAATTGTGGTAGAATGTATTTCCTGGGCTTTAAGTTATTGGTTTTGCTCTTTGGCTTTGGAGGATTTAGTGCATGTAATTCGTGATTTGTAATATACCATGGTTTTTGGTTTATGTCCGTTTTATTTGTGTGGTATTCCTAGTTTTGAAACTAGGGTTTTGATTTTTGGTGACTGGAGTTCGGTGATTTTTTTAGAAGGAACGCTGGAAAGTCTCTCTCTCTCTCTAACGGCAAAGAAAGTAATGATATTTCATTGCTAACATTTGTCAAATGCCAAATAGTAACAAATTCTTGGATAGAAAAGAACTTAAATGCCAATATTTGAATAAAAAAAAAGAAATCGCAAACTGGCGGAACTGACAAAAATATGAGGGAAGTCTTGTAGTTGAGGACAATGGGAACAAATAGAGGAGCAGACGACAGAGGAAATTGCTTTATGCCCATTTTATTTGCAGGGTGTCACTAGTTTAGAAATTAGGGTATCGATTATAGCTATTGCAAAGTGACTAGAATTTGATGATTTTTTGCTAAATGTCAATATTTGGACATTCATTTTGATAGACAGATAATGTAAACACCGAGTTGAGTCCATATTGATACTGTAACCCCTTGCATACTTGCACCTATGTAATGGATATGTTATTAACATGTTTATAATATGAAATCATCATTATTATGGTTTTGTGATGAGTGTTTTGAGTCCAGTAGTTAACAGAGGGTAAAGTAGTTATGTATATCCTTTTGCACACACTTATATGAAGGATTTAGTACAACTATTTCAAGATTGCTAAAACAAGTGTTCTTAGGGCACTCGGTGACAAAAGTCATTATTTTTACTTCTTTATTTTAGGCTCCATTTGTTTTGACTTAAAATGTTTCTTGGGGTATATTTTTCATCTAAAAGGATCAGTGTTTTGAAAGTCACTAGGCGCTATTTGGGCGGCCGGGCGCTGCGTAGCGCCTAGGCCGATTAATCGGGGATTAATTGGCGCCTAGAGATTAGTCTGGTTGTTTAGAAAAAAATTCTCCACCCCCTTCCCAAAATGACATCCCAAATGAAATCATTAAACATTCACATCAGAGAGAGAGAGAGAGGTTGTTTAGAAAAAAATTCTCCACCCCCTTCCCAAAATGACATCCCAAACCAATATATGGCATCAGAGAGGTTCAGATTGATTAGGTTTTGATCAATGGATTTTTTTCCGAACAGATTGATCTGCTCTGTATATGTTATATAAACTTCCCTAAAACCTTTATTGTTTATTAACACAACAGTTAACCCCCTAGAAAATTCAATAATGATTAATCCCGGCTAGTCTCCTAGCCGATTTATCGGACCAGCATCTAGATCAACGCCTTGGCCCCTAGGTAAGGCACTGCCTAGCGCCAATTAATTTAGAACACTGAAAAGGATCTTGGCATAAATATTTTTTTTTGCTTTTGTTTTCCGATGTTTTGTTGATGGTTGAAAACAATTTGGTCCCCAATCGAAGCTCTATGGTTTTCGTGAGGTAGCCCTATGCTTGTGTGTAAATATATAAATGTGTATATATACACACATAATAAAAATATATATGTGTGTGTGTGGCCGGTTCAAGGGACACGACATCTAACACAACTTTTGAAACAAAAGCCCCACACTAAGTCGGAGCCGTTCAATTTGTTTAAAACATGTTTTTAAGAGTTCTCGTGAAAAATCAACTCATTGAGATATCGGTAACAATATATATATATGGGGAAGTTTCAAATGAGGACCTCTTAAAATGCGGACTCCCCTTTCCCGATTGAATTTTGATGATCTGAGCCGCTCAATATGTTCAGAATGTGATTTTAAGGGTACCCGCGAGAAACTGGCAAAAAAATGCCCGGGATGGGCTTGATTTGATCAGTTTTTTATTGAACCGTTAAATAAAAAACTGTTCGAATGAAGCCCTTTCTGGTAATTTTTTTGTTGATTTCTCGCGGGTACCCTTATAATCACATTTGGATCACATTGGCCGGCTCGGATCATCGAAATTTGATCGGAAAATGGGAGAAATGGGGAGGTCCGCATTTTAACTAAAGTGAGGACCACCTCATTTGAAATGGACTTATATATATATATATATATATATATATATATATATATTATATTAGAGGGATTCCTGTTTATAATTGGATTCAGAGAAAGAGATGCAACCATACACAAGAGGTGATCGGGTAAAGGTAGGAGTGATCGCATTTTATGTCCACTTGCGGAAAAGATTTTATGGGTAAAAATGCTTCAAACCGACCATTAAGTGTAGAAGTAAGGTTTATTGTCTAGTATTGGAACGGAATTATTCCAATAAATACAAGTGACAATGTGGAGCAGGTGTTGTGTGCACCTAGAGAGGGGTAAATAAGCTCAACCTAATTCATCACCCAATATTAATCTTACAATTTAATATTCTTAATCTTACCAAGCGACAGTTAAGTCCTGTTGGAATTCAACAACGATTGAAATTAGGCAACAACGATAAGGTAAAGAACAAGTGCACTAGGTATTAATACGGAAACTCAAATCCTGACAAAACCATGGACAAAATTAGACAACCTGAGCAAATCCACTTTATGAATCTACAATCAAGGGTATTCCCCGACTCGAGATGCTAGGAAAACAACAAACAGATCACCGTCTTCATTCACAGACAATGCTATACAGCGTGTGTGGGTTTTGTGACACAATCTAAATATGAGGTGCAGAATAATTCACAAGAGAATATACTGGACTGCAATGAAAAGATTGTGACCTCAAGAATGCTCTTAGTGCATTTGAGGAGGCAGCAGATGCTTGATTCTGGATGACCTAGGGTTGTGCTTGACACTAGTTAACGCCTCGAGTACTACTTCAATGTGTGAATGTTTCATGTTATTATCGTTTATGGTGTAATTTATATTTTAACCAATTTTGAAAATCTATTCATGCAGCCAACCCCTAGAAATGGTTATTTAGTTTATTTGGCTTATGGTTTAGGTTTTAATTCGCTTTTGTTCAGTTCATGGCTTCATGCAACTCAATAATGATGCAATTCAATTCACGAAGTGCTGATGATATTGCTTGTTAATTATCTTTTGTAGTAATGCATGTTTGCTTCTCTTGTGATGCCATAATCTGAACCTATTATTGTTTATAAAGTTTTTCTAGTCACACCTATATCTAAAACTGCTGCTTTCAATTATGTGCTCTAGCTTCTTGGAAGAAGCAGTGGATTTCAAGTGGCATCGACTCATCGGCCTTGTACAAAAGGGCTTTGGTTGTGGAGTGCACCCATAAGGAGAACTGCTCTTGACGGAACTGAATATAACCTCTTACTGTTAGATAGTGAAGGAATTGATGCTTATGATCAAACGGTGTGTTTCTTTTTTTCTCGCAAGTAGCTGGTGGGATTTTTAATACTGCCCTTATTTGTGTAGATTTGGCACTTCACAGTATTACTCTAGACCAGTTTCTTATTTTTATACATCTTGTGCGTGATACTTATTGGAGTTGATTAACACAATCAGGATCTCCAATTTCCTTCGTGGTGTGTTATTTGACTTTTATTTTTGGGTTATGTTTTTTTCACTAATATCCTCAGTAATCTAATTTTTGTTTTCTTTTCGTTTGTTTCTGACAGGGAACATACAGCACACAGATATTCTCCTTAGCTGTTCTCTTATCAAGCATGTTTGTGTACAACCAGGTTTGATAAACTGATTTTGAGTTCTTGATTATTTTACACGGCATTGTCATATTGAATTATCCCTCTTTTCTAACTTGTGATGTGAGGCATATTACAAGTAGCTTGTGGTATGTGTAATTTCTGGCAGATGTTATGCTTTACATTTGGTAATGACTGCTGTTTTTGTATTGCGGTCAATTCAGATGGGTGGTATTGATGAAGCCAGCCTTGATCGCCTGTCTCTTGTTACTGAAATGACTAAACATATTCGTGTTAGAGCATCTGGAGGACGGAGTACTGCTTCTGAGCTCGGTCAATTCTCCCCAGTCTTTGTTTGGCTTTTAAGGGTAATTTGCTAACATCATTTTTTGTTGATCTGTGGGTGTAGATACTGTATTCTTACATATGCTGCTACCCCCTCCCAAAATGTGTCTGCTCCACAAAACGATGACTTAAAAACAATTGAAATTTTCTTATAACTTGAAAGTACTCCTTGACATCTAGTAATCTGTTGAAACAATTTTGATATTTTCTTGAAAAGAAGTTGTAGTATTTTTATGTTCTCGTTTTGCGGACGGGACAAACATTTTGGGACGGAGGGAGTAGTATTTTGTATGTTGGTCTCCCATACGTGTCTGGATAATATTTATCCAGTTACATGTTTGCTTGTGTTGTGCAGATTATCTATTCACTGTTTAGTTCTTTGTTGCAGGACTTCTATTTGGACTTGGTGGAAGATAATAGGAAAATAACACCCCGTGACTACCTAGAGCTAGCTCTAAGGTCAGTTCAAGGCGGTGCTAGAGATATAGCTTCCAAAAATGAGGTGATCTAGTTGTGCTCATGTCATAAAATTCTGTGGTAACTAGTGAAAGCAAAGGGGGGAAATTTATTAGATAGTGTTTCCGCTTTTTCGTGTCTGGATTTTATTTTTGGTGATTATTGTATGTTTCAGTTTTGAGCGCTTCATATTTAAAATTTAAATGCTCTTTGCTGCTGCACATTAGCAAATTCGCTGTTCTAACATTACTATACTTATGATTACTAGATTCGCGATTCTATTCGGGCTCTTTTTCCGGATAGAGAATGCTTTGCCCTTGTCCGGCCTTTGAGCAATGAAAATGAACTCCAACGACTTGACCAAATTCCTGTATGTCCCTTTCTGTTTTTATTGGATTAGACCAGCGTCTTCATGGTCCTTATCGTGGCTGTCAATAAAATATGGCTCTTACGTTCACTTTATGTTTGTTTTTTGCATATTTATTGGTCTATTGATGCAGTTGGACAAACTAAGACCAGAATTTAGATCTGGTCTGGATGCTTTGACAAAGTTTGTTTTTGAGAGGACTAGGCCCAAGCAAGTAGGGGCTACTGTAATGACGGGACCCATTCTTGCTCGTATTACTCAGTCTTTTCTGGATGCAATTAATAAAGGTGCTGTGCCTACGATAACCTCCTCATGGCAGGTACCATTATTTGTTGAGCTCTCTTTTTTTCCTATTCCCTTTGTCTATGCTCGCATGATTTCTTGTAAGTTTTGATTGTTGGTGCACTTGAAGGCTCTATGCTTTTTCAGTCTTGTGCTATCAATGCTCAAGTGTGCAAAATGCTGCGAACATTATCATGATATTGGTGTCATGTCACAGTGCCTTGCTTCCTTTGTTCCACTTGGAAGGAAAGCAAAGATAGAATGATTTCCCTGCTAAAATGGCTTAGCGTTGGCACAACCTTCTATCCTTCATGGAATATATCTTCCATGTTTTGCAGTTGACTTATAAAAGATTGATGCAAAGTAAATGACTTTGCCCATAGATTTATATGTTCGTTGGTTCAATCTTGAAAGCTCAATTGCCATGTTTTGGAGAAACTTCTCAAGAAAAACTAAAAGGAATCTTGTAGAACAACAAATTGATTCTTGTCTTCTTGTCCTTTCTTATACTTCTGCTTTATTTACGAACTTCATGCTTGTGAATTTGTACCAGTGGATGCTACAAATAAATTTTGTCTGGATTGCTTTATTTGCTTGGGAAGACTGATACTAATGTGATGCTTGAGCAAATTAGTATGTGCTAGTAATCTTTTGGACAACTTTCTTGTGGTTTCAACTGTTTTGCAGAGTGTTGAAGAAGCAGAATGTCAGAGGGCATATGATTTAGCAACTAATGTTTATATGTCTTCTTTTGACCGTTCAAAGCCGCCTGAGGAAGTGAGTTTTGTTGCTTTCAGTCGACTTGTTGGATTGAATGCTTTCTGATTGTTAGGCGATTGTAGGTTGCTCTAAGGGAAGCACATGAAGAAGCAGTTCAAAAGTCGATTGCTGCATTCAATAATACTGCTATAGGTACTGGTTCAACACGACAAAAATATGAAAAGCGTCTCCTAGACTTTTTAAGGAAGGCATTTGAGGTAATCCTTGCTTTCTTTTCCTTTTTTTCCCATTCGATCATAGAAGTGTGCAGTTTCTTTCATGCTCAAATCTTCTTTTATCTTTTTTTTTTTTTTTTGATCGGCAATCTTCTTTTATTTTGTTGATGGTAATTGTATCGTGTATGAACTGTCTGTCATTTTATGCGTAACATCCGAATGATGTATGATTACATTAAAGCTTCCAGAGACTTCAATATTAATTGGAGCAGAAGAATTATGTCCTACCCTTTAAACTTGTTTTTATGTAGTATGGCACAGTTACGTATTACTGCTGTTATTCCAAACACGTTATCTATATGTGATGTATGATTACATTAAAGCTTCCAGAGACTTCAATATTAATTGGAGCAGAAGAATTATGTCCTACCCTTTAAACTTGTTTTTATGTAGTATGGAATAGTTACGTATTACTGCTGTTATTCCAAACACGTTATCTATATGTGTAGCTCTGACCTCAAATAAGTAACTTGAGTGAGTCAATTTTTTCTCTGAATTAAATTTCAAACAAATGGAATATGTATGAGATACGACACAGACACGCAGATATGCTATTTTTCAAGAAATAGGACACAAACACATTAGGGATACTCTGTTTCGTAAATATTCAATTATAGAGGTATCTATCACCATGAGTCTGCACCCTATTAGTTGTCAAAGGCGCGCCTAGGCCCAAGGCGAGGCGACTTGAAAAAGGCAAGCAAAAAGCGACAAGGCAAGAATAGTGACAAGGCGCAAAAAAGCGCACTTCTTTCAAATTGATCAAAAAAGTGCGCTTTCTTTCAAAAAAGCACACAAAAAGGCGAGCTTAGCGCACATAACACAATTATTTTCAAAAAATAATTATTTTTTCGCATAGGTGTGCCTCTTTTCAGAAAGGCGTGCCCCTTGCCTTGTGCCTCTCGCCTCAGGCCCAACAGAACTTTGCGCCTGGGCTATACTAAATAATAACTACGGTGCAAGAAGTTATGAAGAATCTGATGGACACTGAACTAAAGAAAACGTTTTAAAAAACCTCTTCCTAACATTTCTTTTGTGTATCTATTTGCATTTTGCTATAAATTTTGAGTGAAATATAATTATGTCCAACTTGTATTCAATAATGATATCAGTTTTCAGAATGTTGATGATAATCACACGTTACCTAAGTATTTAAAAAGTGTTGATTGCATGCCAATTTCTTAGTCATAGACACCTAAGAAGTGTCCGACACATTGCAGAAAGAATATTGAACGCATGTCGGAATTAAGAATTTTATTTCTTATTTATGGACACAAAAAAGAGTATTGGAATTGGACTCGTAACACGTTTCAAGAAGTGTTTGTGTCCAACATGTGTCTGAGACGGACATGTATCCTTCTTTGACATGTCCCTGCTTCTTAGGTTTTGACAATGGGGATTGAGTCTAAAGCTTCTCAAACTGACAATTAACTTCTTTCAAGCTTGGACACTTCGTTTTGGCCCCCGTATTTCTGTCTAACACTCAACAAACATATGTTACCTGGGAATGCTTGTACCGAATTGCAAAATTTAATGTACAGTCCGAACGCGGTGTATCTTCGTTCCGAAAAAGTGACTTTAGCAATCCGAAGTTATCCACAAATTGTTCCCAATGTATCAAATGTGATAAAGTGAAAAAATGTAGAAAGTGGAGCTTTGGCAAGAGAAGATGTTAGATGATTGGTTTTTATGCTCGGAGAAATGTGGTGAGCATTAAAATTTTGGAAACTCTTTTATTTATACTAAATTTTATTGCTCAAAATAAGTACATTCTAATTTTGTAATCAATAGAAGCTTAATCCTACCGTACCACAATTTAGGGTATATGGTGTGCCACGTTCCCGTTCCTCATACCATAACAATTTGCGTTCAGACCATCCATGTTGCCTGTATAGGCGACAATAAAAATTCAATTTACCATGCCCCTTTCATTCATTAGCTAACTTCCAATACAAAAAAAAGAAACTACTATATTTACTTTGATCATAGGTATGTTACATGATTACCTTTACCAGAACGATATATTTCACGTGAGTATTACTTTTTACTGTTGCTCATTTCCGAAATAAGAACACTTATTAGTATACCATGTCAGTTTCTCTACTTGTACTGGTATAGGCATTCCTTCCAATCAAAGACAGAATGGATTTGGATTTGTCATCCAAATGGTTAACTGCACAAGGGAATTCTTTTCAATTGTGTGGTTTAGCAAAATCTGGCAATAATGAGGCCTGCGCAAATTATTTTTTTGATTGTGCACCTATGTAAATTTTGGTCTCTCTCCATTCTTTGTACACCTTAGGATATAAAGTACGACTTCTTAATTGAGTACCTAAATTAGGTTCATCTTATCAAGCGGTATTTAGTCCTGGCTGTCCAGCTTTGTGGTAACAAATATTGCTGTCATTAATCATTGAGATTGGCTGTTACTGCAGGACTACAAAAGGGATGCTTTTAGGGAGGCATACTTACAATTATCAAATGCTATACAGAACATGGAAAAGGAACTGAGATCAGCTTGCCATGCTCCCGATGCAAAAGTGGACAACATTCTTAAGGTGAGTGTGTGACTGTGTGTTAATATGTTGCGTTTTTTGTACGATTAAAGCAAGGCAGGCATTCTCATTCGTTATACTTTTTCAATCTACTCTTTTGTCATTGGGTTTTCTTCGAGTTAAAATGAGATACCTATTTCTTGCTGTAGTCATTTCTAAATCTCAGTAATTATGGTTTTCTGAATTTATCGTCTAAAATGTTTAATTTGTCAATAGTTTTCAAAATAGAAAGCCAACATTTTAACTGAAGCTTCAAAGTGAAACATTTTTTTGCTGACTAATGAACTACCTTAAAAAATTGGGTTGAAATTGGTTCAGGGCGTCTGGATTTGGGGACAATTGACCACTGACTCGAAGTGGTCAGCGTCCCTGATTTGAAAAACACCAGGACCGTCTTTTAGATTAGACTGGGCAGGTTCGAGTTATATCAAGTCAGTCTGGTGGCTAGGGATTTCGTTTGGTTGCTCACTGTACCCAAATCGGAGGGAGAGAGTGGGAGAGCTATGAAGTGGAAGTCATAACCATAAATTAGAAATAAAGCTCCAAGATTAATTGTAAGTTGTAACTTGTTAGTTAGCTAACTACATAATAGAGGCTTTGCAAAAGCAGCCCAATTGTCTTGGAAGTCGATGGTGATGGACGCCTGATTGTTGATGGTCATGGCCGAAGCGCAACTTGTGTAGATGGAGTGCATTAAGTTTTTTAGTTTTGTTAGTGTGATCATACATATTTACGGCATTAAGTTCTTCAAGTTAAAAGTTAATGCTTATTTCAGTGTTGGTATGGTTATGAACATGATACGCTGGGTTCCTTGTAGAATTAGAAAATAGAAAGATTTGGAATTCTTTTTGGTCCTTGGAATATAATGTGGTTGTATGTTATGCAGGTTCTTGATAATATTTTATCAAAGTATGAAGCATCATCTCATGGCCCAGAAAAATGGAGGAAACTGGCCATCTTTTTAAGACAAAGGTTAACATCATCCTTTGTTACTTATTTAATGTGTTTTGAATCTTAACTAAATATGCGCGTGTGATTCCCAGTTTGGAAGGTCCTATCCTTGATCTCATCAAGAAGCAGATAGATCAAATTGGATCAGAGAGGAGTTCACTCGCCTTGAAATGCCGCTCAATTGAAGATAAGATGGGTTTGCTTAACAAGCAATTAGAAGCTAGCGAAACGTATAAATCTGAATATTTGAAGCGTTACGAGGATGCTATAAACGACAAGAAAAAGCTTGCAGATGATTATATGAGTCGGATAACAAATTTGCAGAGTAAATGTAGTTCACTGGAAGAGAGGAGTTCTAGCTTATCAAAATCATTAGCCTCTACCAAACACGAGTCATTGGATTGGAAAAGGAAATATGAACAGGTCATTTCGAGGCAGAAGGCTGAAGAAGACCAGTTAAGCGCAGAAATTGCGATTCTGAAGTCCAAGAGCAGTGCTGCAGAGGCAAGAATGGCTGCTGCCAGGGAACAATCACAGTCTGCCCAAGAGGAGGCAGAGGAGTGGAAGCGGAAGTATGATATTGCTGTCAGGGAAGCAAAAGCTGCTCTTGAGAAGGCAGCAGTTGTTCAGGAACGCAGTAATAAGCAGACGCAGCAGAGGGAAGATGCTTTGAGGGAAGAATTTTCTTATACCTTGGCTGAGAAGGTGAATCTCTTTCTTCCTCTGATTTAGTAATTTCTTTTGCAGTGTATTACCTTTGTAGCAGTTGATGATACCGGAGTGTTGTGATTTGTTTGTTTATTGTTTTTCTTCTTTTGGTGATGAACCTGCAGGAAGAGGAAATAAAGGATAAGGCATCAAAGATTGAATATGCAGAGCAGCGCTTGACAACTTTGAGTTTGGAATTGAAGGTGAGTTTTGGGCTTTTACACCATTTGGGAATAATCTTTTACATCCTGCACACGTTTGTTGCTTTTTTACCTTGCAGGGACAGGAGCAATTGAGTCCCCTACTGTTTTTTATATGCTAGTTTTAGTCTGGCTATTCTTTGCATGTTGATAGCATAATGGATTTGAATTTCGAATAGTGAACGTTACGTATTGTCCCAGTGCAGTAAGATTTGTCTCTCTTTGAGGGTACTGCGGGATATTTGGTAGTTCAAATTAATCTTTTTTTAGTACCTTAGGAAAAATATATAGCAGATGTATCTTATGCCAGCATTTACCATATTACTGTAAGAAGACTCCAGTCAGATTGATCTGTCCGCTTTACATTCCGAATGATATGGATGTGCACATATATTCATCCCTAGCAGTACTCATCTCAATTTGCCGATTTGCATAGTAGTGTTGACATGTGCTCTATCATTACCACAGGCAGCTGAGTCAAAGATAAAGAACTACAATTCAGAAGTCTCTGCGATTAAGCATGAAATTAAGGAGTTAGGTGAGAGATTAGAAGCTGCAAATGCTACAGCTCAATCATATGAAAGAGAAGCCCGGATACTGGAACAGGAAAAAATCCATTTGGAACAAAGATACCTATCTGAATTCAACAGGTTTGAGGAAGTTCAAGAGAGATGCAAAGCTGCGGAGAGGGAAGCCAAAAGAGCAACTGAATTAGCTGATAGAGCACGCTCAGAGGCTGTCACTGCTCAAAAGGACAAAACCGAAATTCAGCGTGTAGCAATGGAAAGGTTAGCCCAAATTGAGAGATCAGAGAGGCTTATTGAAAGTTTAGACAGGCAAAAATGTGACCTGGCGAATGAATCCGAGAGATACAGAGTTGCTGAACTGGATGCTATTTCAAAAGTCTCAATGCTAGAGGCAAGAGTCGAAGAAAGGGAGAAGGAAATTGAGTCGCTATTAAAATCTAACAATGAACAGAGAGCTAGTACGGTTCAAGTCCTTGAGAGCCTATTAGAGACTGAGCGAGCAGCTTGTGCAGAAGCAAACAATAGAGCAGAAGCACTCTCTCTTCAGTTACAATTAACACAAGGAAAACTTGACTCGCTTCAGCAAAAATTGACCCAAGTTCAACTCAACGAAACGGCACTTGGTAATAAGCTTAAAACGGCTTCTCATGGGAAACGGCTAAGAATTGATGATTTCGAAATGGGTGTGGAATCGGTTCAGGATATGGATGTGGATGACACGGCAGTTAGAGGAAATAAGAGATCGAAAACTATGACTAGCTCCTTAAAGGGCCAACAGCCGGAAGATGGAGGGTCGGTGTTCAAGGGTGATGAGGATAATCACAGCCAGCAAACGAATTCAGAAGATTATACAAGGTTTACTGTTCAGAAACTGAGGCAGGAGCTGACAAAACATAATTTCGGTGCTCAGCTGCTTCAGTTGAGGAATCCAAACAAGAAAGACATCCTTTCCCTTTACGAAAAGTGTGTGCTTCAGAAATCATAACATCTCATACGGTTGACTATTGTTGGAGATTTGCCTGCATGGTACTGGGAATTGGTTGATATACAGGTTATGAAACATGTACATTACCAATTCTCGAGAGTGTGTTTCATGGAACAGCATTGGCATTTTGTTGAGCTTCCACATCTTTCTGTGTGTTGTCAGAATGTTCACCATTAGGTTTTGGGTTGTTTAGGGTGTGTACTTGTGTTTGGGGTGTCTTTTGTGTAACTACTTTTGGTAAAAAATTCATTAGTCTCTGTATTTATTCCGAGGTTTACAATACCCTATCAACACATTCTCCAAAATGTGTGAAATTTCTGAGAGGTTATGGCAAGTCTGGAGTCTGATTTCATTTTTATTTGTTGTGTTTAGTGCTCCAATTGTGTGTGACATTTGCGAAGAAAAGAAAACTAATGCTTTTAATGTGCTATTTGAATATTGGGAGAATTAAGGCCAACGACAATTAGTTCTCTCTCTTTGGTTTCATTAATTAGAGGAAGCCTGGTGGAAATTACTTTTTATTTTCTGAACCTAGAGGTAAAAGCCCAAGTTTGACAATCGGTTCAGATCATAATCAAACTGCAATGAACTACTTGGGATGGTTTTTGACTGTGGTTATGATTTGGGTTTTAAGTTTGAAACAAACGACCAGTGTGGTTTAGGTTTCAGTTTTATATGGTAACTGCCCCAAAACGGAACCATAAGTGAACCGCAGTATAATGATGAAAATACCCTACTATTATACATATACGTATAATATTATATATATATATATATATACACACACACACACACACGAATATGAACTTTACGTTGACAATTTTATGTTATTTTGTTGGATATTTTGGTATTTTTGAACTCTGTGGATTCACTCTCTTCTTATCGTCGTATTTTGAAAATGGATTCACATTGTAGTAATTACACCTATTATTATTTACATTGTCTATTTTTTTTTCTTCCCTTTTATCTTGTTGATTAAGTCAACTCTCGTCTATCGCTCACATCTGTCCTATTCAGTCAGTCAATCCAATGAATCGCTTTCCGTTTCTCTTTTGCTTGATTAAGAATGTTGACCACTGATTTTGGTGAGAACCAAATCGAATCGGTAGCCAACGGTTTTGGTTATGATTTAGGCAAAAAGAAACCCACTTGTTTTGGTTTCGATTATAAGTTTTGGTTTTGGTTTTGATTTTGGTTTTACAATTTACTCGAACCGAACCGTTGTTATCCCTAGGTGGACAACCAAACTTTTGGTAGCGTGCATTTCATTTCTTTACCGCATGATAGATAAGGCCCATCCTTGACCAAAGCATGGTACTCCCATTAACTACAGGCATCAGATTTTAAATTTTCAACATGAAGTTCATCCTGCCAGTTCCTTCCTGGACAGGGCCGGCCTAATGTATTTGGATGCCCTAGGCCAAGTGATGGAATAGTGCCCTACATAAATTTTTTAATTTAAAAATAATAAACAAAAATACTTTTCTATATATAATTTTCATTCATACTATTTAACATGGTAAATATTTTGGCCTTAATGGCTTGTACGGTTGCAATAATATTCAGTAGACTCAAGTTTGAACCTAGACAACTTATGTAAAAGAGCAAACACTTTACCATTGAACCATCAAAGGAATTTGTATTATAATTACATACAGAAAATATATATACTTATCTAGGAAAGGGGTGCCCTATTTTTGATCCAAAATGTGGAGGCCCAAAGCGGCGGCCTCTTGGACTCCCCATTGAGCCGGCCCTGTTCCTGGAGTGGTGTTGAATCTGTTGATATGTGCAGAGAGAGAGAGAGCAGTCCTCTCTGGATAAATCTGACAAAGGGTCAGTTATGGCTTTTACCTAAGTCTGTTGACATGGCATAAATACTGTAAGGGACCAAGGGTAAAACTTAAAACTCAGTCCAGAGAGCCAGAGAAAATCCACCTGTCTTAGTGTTTGTGGTTACAACCTGATCAAGTGGGGGTGATGCAAGATTTGTGGTGGAGCCAAGACAACAACAGAAGGGCTTTCTTATTGGGCCTACTTCATGTGGACCTTAGTTCACACCCACCAGAAGTACAAAAATATACCTACACAGGCAGCCCAGTAATCTGAGGGTTTGAACCTAGAGCTCTATTATAAGGCAATGAAGGCTCCTTCTGCTCACTAGATAAGCTAAGGAGAATGGGGAAAAAAGAAACTCACTGCAATGCATTTTTACATTTTCAAACAATTTTATGCACTTTTCACGCACTCCAACATCAATTGTCAACCTTAATAACGACCAATTGGGATAACTTCAGCATTAAGGCTAGTTTAGCTGTCATCTTTGTACACTTCCACTCGAAAGGTTTGAGAAGTCAAGTTTTGTCGAATACAAGAATTGCCAATTATTTCTTCGGTAGATGGTTTCATTTATTATTCCACAATCATGGTGTTATTTCTCGGCTTCTTGTGTACTAAGCTTGATTTAGTTGTTTGTGGACTTTGTAATTCTCACGATATGTATCAATGCAACTCTCCAATTACCTAATTTTATCGTTTCCTGTTTATTTTGCCATTGTTATCTCATTTTTCTGTAAAGATGTTGATTTGGTTAATACTGCAACACAAAGCTTTAGGTGCATCGTGTTAGGTCACTATCCAAGTCACATATTATGCGTGCTTGAGTGAGAGTATTAAATCATTTGCCAAAACATCTTAATTAGTGAATTCGCGATAATGAGAACTAAGAGGGAAGAGTTGGAAAGACTTTATGACTTATATAAGAACTCATGACTTTATTCACATAATCCTTCAAAAAGTCTTTGCTCCGGCTCTCAATCTTTGTATTTACAATAATTTTTTTTATTTTGGAAATTTTTGAAATACGCTTTCACATTCGTACTCCTGCGCATTTTTTGACTGAGCTCATGACCACTAAAAATGCTTCACTGTTTGGATGTTCAATCATTAACAATGGCTCCTCCACGAATAGTACAAAACAATATGGGACCGACGTCATGAATCCCATTGTCCTTTCACTAGAAATCGTTTTCAATACGTACATCAGTCCAATTTTCTTTTCTTTTCCCTCCATTTCGGAAGAACCACCAAACAGAATTCAAGATTCTGACAACGAAATCAATACTGTTAAGGAGTACTTTCCCGTCTCAAATTTCTTGTTCACTTTCACTATTTCGGACATCCAAAAAATTATTTACAATTTTAGATGTATAAATTTCTCGACTAGAAAGCCATTATAATTTCAAGAACTTACAATCTCTTCTCCGTAGATTTCACCGACGTAAATCAGACCGCCACAAAGCTTGATTTTCCTATGGTGGAACGAAACGCCGCCGCCGAGGAGTGGTTCACGGTATGGTGCTCTTGTGATGGTCTGCTTCTAGTTTCTCGTCGAACTTGTTCCAACTCCTTACTTGTTGAATCCATCCACTAGAGAATGTAAGGAACTTCCCACGCCCCCTTTATTCCTCGATCAAGTTGGTAGTAGGCTTTCCCTTTTCGAAAGGCATCGGGCTAGTAGCTTGAACGTACATTATTATGGCATTGGTTGTGACTCCTCTACGGATGATTACAAGCTTTATCTGTTACTATCGTATTTATTCTAATTCTAAATCTGAACCTGATCTTGAAGAGATGATTAGCCTTCTATTCACTTAAAACTGATGCTTGGAGGAGAATTTAAGATTTCCCTTATACGCTTGGAGGAACACTAAGGGACATGGTACTGAACACAAGTAATTTCTTAAGGTGTTATGTGGACTGTAAATGACTTTATGCCTTCTTCTGTTGATGACAAATTGTATATTCATGTTAATTATATGAGTTTCTATACAATTGTTGTTGCCAGATTATACTGTCTTTGACTAAGGGGGAGAGTATTTTTTATGTTTTTGACATGGAGATATATGTAAGATGAATTTGAGATTTCAATGTTACAAGAAGGTTGTATGCTTTGGAAGAGTTTGATTCCTATGCTAGTGCTAATCTGCTACAAAATCCTGTTGGAGTGTTTAAATAGCAGACTAGATGCTTTAATCTGGCAAGCTTCCACAGATGGTAGGCTACACGTGTTTTTTTTTAACTTACAAGTCTGGAACTTATTTTAATATTTTTTATTTTTTGTAAATTTTTGTTTATCTTTAATTTTGTCGTAATTTTTGAGATTAATTGTTCGTCTAGACGAGAAGCTGTTGAGACAGACTCTTTAATAATGACACCATTTCTTTGGGGAGTTGTTTCTCTTGTATCTTGAGCAGTTCACATTTCTTTATTTGTATATATGCATACTTTAATTATTTATATTTCTTCACGTGAAATTAAAATATTATCATGTTATTTGTTCAATTTGCTTAGAGAATCACCAGCCCCGGCCATTCTCTTCACTCAAATTTGGGTAGAGATTTGGGTCAAAAGCTTGATTTAATTTGGGTAAAATATCTCCAATGCTAAACTCTTATTTTTACCCAAATCTATTATACTGAATGACACAATTGTAATTAATGAGTGACACACTTATAATTAACGAGAGTAAAATAGGGTTTGAAAAAAATAGGTATGGATTTGGTTGAGGAAATGAGTAATGCTCAAAATGAATAGGGAAGTGGGTATAACATTGGAGATGATTAAAGATGCTCTTCTACATCAATCTGTTTATCCTTAATTTTTCGTATTTTTTTTGTGTGATGAAGAGTGGTTCCTGAGCCAATTTACGCACATCATAGGACTAATTTCTTTGGCTCCACCAGTCTTTGCTAATCCAAAGGATTTTTATGCATGGGTGGCCCAAGGGCTTTTCTCATACTACTCTCCATTTTCTTCCACAACTTCCTAACACAAACCTTGCAACAAACAAGAGTTCCACTACGGTGGTGATAAGTATAAACTAACGTCCCAAGGTCAGCTCAGGCAATTAAGCCCAGCACAACACGAAGGTCCATGAAGGGGACCTGATGCAGGGAGGCGTGTTGAAATAAAAGAACACGCAACAAGGACAATCACGAACAAGTATGAACTAGAGGTACTCCCTCTACGAACACACAATAATGAGAAATAATTTCAATTTTCATTAATTCAATCATAAAAAACAACTCTATTTTAATGTCACCCTACAACTTATTTTATACTAAAAACTTAAGATCGAAAAGGAATCAGCAAAACAGGAAGCTGAATCCTGGTGAATCGCTACTTGAATATTACCAAAATCAAAAGATTTGATCTCAAATCTCAATACTAGATAATAAAAGAAAACTTGCCAAAACAAATGGCACTCAAAGCGGAATATTCAGAAATAATTAATAACCAAAATAATAAAATTAAATATCTATTTCTTAAATAATAAACAATTTTCATTCTGCATCATTCTTCCCGTCTTGAAGAAACTCGTCCTTGAGTTTATACAGTTGAATACGCCGAACCTTATCTGCATCAAGCTTGTACCTCAAATTAATTTTTCCGAACCCAAACTGTAAAGAAGAGTCTTGAAAAATAAAAGCAAAATTGTTTGTCACAACTTGCTCTAAGTACGCAATCCAAATATTCTTCTTCACAACAGATTCAGTATATTCTCAAAAAAGAATCTTCAAATTGATTACCCCAACCAATCTCACCACCTTCAAGCATGGTAACAACTTTTTTTTCCAATATTTTCTGATTTTTTTTCTTTTGTAATATTCTCCACCGATTCTTCATCAAAAACTGGCGGTTTACTCCAATCCACAATTGGATCTAGAATAATATTTGATGTGAATGGCCATTCAATGGTAGCTTCATTCACCATTGTCCTCCCCCTCGTCTGATGATTACCAACCAAAGGTTTGGAGATAGAAACATCATCCGACACCTCCTCCTCTTTCGGAAATCGAGGTTGAACCGGACGACGGCGAGGCCAGTTTGCAACTTCTAAAGCCTCAAGACGTTGCACAACCGTCTCAAGTTTCGCTTTTAGCCGTTGAAACCCTTCCTCCATTCGAGCATCTCGAGCAACTTCATCTCGGTCATAGACTTCATTAACATAAGCTGTATGACCTCCTCTTCCACCTCGACCTCCAGCACATCCTCCGGCCATAGTCAGGACTGGAACGAGAGCTCTGATACCAACTGATGCAGGGAGGCGTGTTGAAATAAAAGAACGCGCAACAAGGACAATCACGAACAAGTATGAACTAGAGGTACTTCCTCTACTAACACACAATAATGAGAAATAATTTCAATTTTCATTTATTCAATCATAAAAAACAACTCTATTTTAATATCACCCTACAACTTATTTTATACTAAAAACTTAAGACCGAAAAGGAATCAGCAAAACAGGAAGCTGAATCTTGGGGAATCGCTACTTGAATATTACCAAAATCAAAAGATTTGATCTCAAATCTCAATACTAGATAATAAAAGAAAACTTGCCAAAACAAATGGCACTCAAAGCGGAATATTCAGAAATAATTAATAACCAAAATAATAAAATTAAATATCTCTTTCTTAAATAATAAACAATTTTCATTCTGCATCAGGACCTAATAACACGGAGCTTAGCTTGAAGTGCTAAGCTCAGTAGACCAGCCCATGGGGCAACAGTCAACCTATAAACACAGCTCATCTCCAGCTTAGCCAAGGAGCTAAGTGCAAGAAAGCATTACATCCAGCTCCATCTTAGAGCTGGAGAGTAAGGGAAGTGGTATACCAATCACCTGAAACCAATCACTATAAAATACTCTACGAAGGGAATTCATACAGTCTAAAGGACTCCTAAAACAACCAAGGTCTTATCCTGCAGGAAAGGATAAGGACCAGAGATCTTAAGAGATAAACCTTTAAGAACTTATATATCACAAGGACTCTTGTTCCAGATAAACATCAAAAGAGTCCTGAGCTAGGAAGAACACTCCAAAGCTCATCAAGCTCGTCATGTACGGATAGGCCCAAAAGGTCTCAGTTCACATGGGGATCTTTGCACTGTAAGGACTCTTAACATTGATAACAATCACAGAGTCCAAAGATAAAAGGACTCCTCAAACCTGATAAGGGTCAGGGGAGTCCTGAGGTGAGGAGGATACTCCAACACCTATTTGTACCTGCCACAAGCGGATAAGACTTAAGAGTCTCAGTCCTAAGCGATTCCTCCCAAGATGCCTATATAAAGATCACACCTTCATATCACAAAGGTACGAGACTGATACACAATAAACTCAACTCTCTCCATATCTCTACTGACTTAGGCATCGGAGGGGTGATGGCGACAGCCACGCCGGTGCCCATAGTTTACCGTTTCTATTTTGTAGGTCATTAATTGAGCACATCGAAAACCACCTCACCCACGTGGAGGAACAGGTGGGTGGCCGAAGGACCTCACTTCCGAAGGTGCTGAAAACCGCTTCATCAGGCGGGTTGAGACCAACCACTTCTTCCACGCCGATGGGGGAATAATCAAGAGAACCTTATGAGGAAAGCATCCACAAATCTGAAATACCCAAGTTCTAAAGAAAGAAATAGTAGTATGTCCAGAGGTGAGACCAACAACTTCTCCTATGCAATCTTTCCACCGGAGAACATCGCCGACATACTCTCTCGACTTCCGGTGAAGTCTCTTTGCCGATTCAAGTGCGTCTCTCCCTTGTGGGATTCCCTAATCTCATCCCCTTATTTCGCCCAAACCCACCTCAATCAAACCAATGCCAATAACCCTAAACACCTCGACCTCAACATCATTCTCATTTTCACCACTGACGATCTCTACTCTATCAATCTCGTTGTTGATATTCCGTTTGCCACAAAGATTGATTTTCCTAATTCGCTCATAACAGCCCGAGAACAAGTGGGGTGATGTATTGGGCTCTTGTAATGGCTTGCTTCTTGCTTCTGATAAAGCTAATTCCAACTTCCTCTTGTTGAATCCGTCTACTAGAGAGTGTAAGAAACTGCCCCCATTGCCTTTTGTCCTCGATCCGGTTCATGGGTTTTACTTGTATGGATATGGTTTGGGTTACGATTCATCCAAGGATGATTACAAGGTCGTGATGCTCTCGTTCTATGATGCTGAATCTGTATCTGTATCTGTATCTGAGTCTGAATCTTCTACTCTGAGTGGTATAACGGCTGTGGCTGTCTATTCACACAAAACTAATGCTTAGAGGAGAATTCAAGATACCCATTATGTCCTTGACGTGACTTCGTCTGGCGTTTACTATAATGGGTGTCTCCATTGGCTTTGTTGGAGGGCTGGTTTGTATGTGATGGTTGCTTTCGATTGGGCGGATGAGATTTTTAGGGAAGTGTCACTGCTTGCTTCGTTTGTTCACCATGAGTTTGTGTATTATCGCGTGTTGATTGTCTATGTTTGGTTGATAAAAGAAGTAGTATCATTTGGATGACGGAGTACAGGGTTAGAGCATCGTGGACCAAAATTATGATTTTTATACGTAATATGCATCTACTGTGTGTGTTAGGTTTGTTTGCGGAAGAGTAATTTGTGTTGAAAATAAAGGGAAAGATAGTACAAAGACTTGACGAAGATATATTAGTTGTGTACAATCCCAAACAAGGAACGCTGAGGGACATTGTGGTTTGTGGCATTCCGACTGAATTTAGATTTTGGGGCACCTATGTCGAGAGCCTTGTCCCTCCTCATCTATGTAATCATGGAGGAGGGATTAGGAAGGAAGGACAAGCTTTCTTCAGGTAAGTTAGAGAAATAGAGATGACATTGTTTTGCTCGTTAATAATTGTCATATGTCCATACATATGCATGCATGATAGGGATGAATTATACGATGTGAAGCATAAACCTAAATTGTTAGGGCGCACTCATAAACCTAAATTGCTAGGGCGCGCTCACAAACCTAAATTGTTGGAGTCTAACCTATGAAGCATGACTGGATGAGCACTCATAAAGGGGTGTAATGTCCATATATGATGCGCATGCTCTTGGATACTCACTGGCACATATTTGGTACTCCGTAACCATATCCATAATTCATACATAAATTTTCTTTATTCTTGAAGAATCGAATACTCTTACGTCATGTTTCTGCCCTTCCATGATATAAAGAATATGTCACTTCTTAAGCAGCATCAAAGAAAAATTATTAGCAAGAAGTACATGAGTAGGTTTCCAATATTCTGTTTACTCCATAGAGAAAGAGTAGCTTTTTTTCACTAAACTAGTATCATCCATTTTGGGAGTGTATATAGACAGTTTGAGAATGTTTGGACAAATGGGTTCTAGTATGATTGTTTGCCTTTTATTTTCACTTGGTAGTGACAACATAAAAATCTCAATTCATTACGAGTCTTCCCCTCTGAACTCGGTTGGAAACGCTTTGCCACTTGAAATAGTGAATGATGATTCCATTCGTAATGTGCAGTGTATGATTTTCTTTGAATAAACCAATGATGGAATGAAGATCCATTTGAATGAACCATCACAAACTTATGTTATTTATCTACTAGATTAACCTCAATTTCCTACCTTCTCCTTTTATGTTCTAGTTAGGAGGAAAGGTTCATCCGCCTATTTTGTCAGTGCCATTTTTAGGTGGACAAAAACGAATAGTGCTTAGAACGGCTCAAGATCGTAACGGCTTGATAAGCGGCCGAGATTGCATAATTGTGGTGCTTAAAGTCTCCACTTTGTAGCGTTTTAGTATTTAAGTTTTCGTTTTTATTTGATATTGCGCAGAAGGTTGTTTTTGTTAAGTTTCAGGTAGAACGTGGATTAAAGGCAGTTTTTACCGTCAAGGATCGCTCTCGGAAGCATCCAAGTGTCCAAGGCCATGTGGCGGCTCCCCACCAAGTCCCATCGGGTGATTAAATGACTGCCGAGTGGGCATCGAGTCATTGTCGGGCCGTTCAGACCAAGGCAAGGCCAAAAGCAATTTTCTGCCAACCCAGTATCGGTACTCATTCTCCAGAAGTTCCATTTAGCAGCAAATTGAAGACCCAGTATCGGAACTGCCTGCAAAAAATTTCCACATTTTGTTTACTTTTTCAACTTTCCATTTATGGAATACTTGCCACTTTTGGCAAGTTCTGGGATATTTATTGTGAGAGAAGGGTTGGGTTGTATAAATACCACACACTCTCTCTCTTATTCATTACCCTAGATACAAATTACTTAAAGTCTTTTAGATCTAGAAACTCCTCCATAGCTTTTCAAGCTTTTTAAGTTGTAATTCCTCAAGAACACATCAAGGTATTTACGTTACGTTAATTTCTCGAGTATTAAAGTTGTTCGTATGCTTTGGATCCTTTATAATATCAAGTTTATTTTCGGTTCTATCGGTTAAAAATGTTTGTCAATTCTAGCATGCTATCTAGTCTTTTCAATATGAGTGAGTAGTCTATTAGGCTCGGCCATGGGGTGATTAACACCTTGTGAATTATGTTTATCTTGCCTTTCTCAACTCATGGCGTGAGGTTTGGTATTGAAAATGAGAAGGGTTCGCCTTTTATGTAACAAAACTTGTCGATGTTAATCTCTGGTGATCATGTGCTTGTTCACACGGTTTCGGAGCGATGTCTCGATTCGTGTTTGCCAAAAGAACGAAAGAGCTCACTTGTTTTCCATACTACACTTCTTGTCTTTAATGGTTTCATAGCTAAATCTTCCGGTTGATAGCCTATACCGTGCGATTCAACCGAGTTTTCGTTGAGAATGGTTAGATGACTTAAGTTACGAGCGTTAGTAACTCCATTGCCTTGCCGTCTTTAATTCTTAGTTCAAACTCATTTTCTAGTCTTTTTCATAAAGGTATTTCTCACCTTTCAAAGGAAAACTAAAAGTTGACCGTCTAAATGCCGGAAACCCTTACATCTACAAATCCGAATTAGCTATAAAGATTATCTCTATGGGTACGATCCCGAACTTTCCGGTATTTATGCTGATAATGACCTAGCCCTACGCTCGAGGTAATTCAACCTATATCAGCGGTTAGGTTGTGGCGAAGCACGGCTACTCGTGCTTCTTGACCAGAACCCTAATTTGCAAGATAGACAAGGGGTGAGCGCACCTTTGGCTCTAGTGGAAAAGGCCCTCCGATGCCTAAGTTAGTATCACATACTCGCAGAAAACCCTAAATATCAATAGGAAGTATCGTATGAATGCAATGTATTGCGTACGTTTCACCTCCCAGTTTACCTCATATTTATAGATTCATAGATGCTTGCTGTCCAAGTCTCCGTGTTGCCCTAGGTTTCCTACCTCGTATAAGAAACCCAGAATATCTTGGATTCTCGTTCCCTTATCAATTCATTACCTTAGTCCTTTTAGGACTCCTTTCCATGGCTTGCCGAGCTTCCCATTCCCGTTGGGTACCTTTCCTAGATCCTACATTCTTGGGATCTGATTCCTTATGGGATACCACTGTTCTGGAACCTTCTAGAATGTTCCTTCCGCTTTAGCACTCAAGGCTACATTCTCAAGAGTTCTTTCCCTGTTCGGCAACCTCATTGCCGAACAGGCCACTTGGACCAGTGACTTCACATGCCACTGGTCCCTATCTATTATTTGGACCAATGACTTCTCATGTTTTTTTATCCTTTATCTGCTGAACAGACTGCCTGGACCAATGACTTCTCATGTCACTGGTCCATATCGCCGATTACCGCCTTCCACGGCGGTTTATCTTATCGTATTTATTTCGTGGCCCCATGTACCACTTGTTTGGGCTCTAACTGAGCTTGTTCAGGAATACCTCCCTACAATTGCTTCCCAGCTTTACTTGTCATTTTGACTCGAAGTGACGAGCAAAGCTCTCAATATGACGAGCAAAGAGTTGTTTTAATCCTTGTTTTTCCAATCCCAAGCACAAATTGGGCACGACTTTCATCTTAAGGCTAGGCCAAATGTCTCTTCGTTTGGGCTGGACTGGCTTTTCCTGCGCCTGCCTTTACAGGTGGCGTGCCTCATACCGCCCATATTAAATGCGAATGGACATCCTTTGTGGAACGGGATGCCCAAACGGTGTCTAAAATGACGTTTCACATATGTCATCCCACTCATTAAGGTATATTTGGGATTTTGTCCAATTTTGAAACCCCCACTCTTTCCTCAGACTCCTTCTGCAGAAAGAAGACTTGTGCATAACCACCATTGGAGCACTATTCATGGCCTCGAGGCCCCTCCCTTTCTGCATTTTAGGAACCCCGATTGTTACTCCGTAAGTCATCATTCTTTATTCTCCCTCATTGTCTTCGATTTAGGGTTTTTCTCTCGTTTGAGGTTTCTTCAATACCCCATTTCTCATTTGTAAAACACACCCTCCAATAATGGGAAGGTTTAGGCGGCACTGCAACACCCCTTAAGCTATGGCCAATTTCAGATCTCATTACAATAGACCTGATAATGTGGCCACAGCTCTAGCCCTTGAGGATGCCGTCTGTGAGTGCCTTAACAATGATACTCTCCATATCCCGGTAGTCTCCGTCGTGGAAGGCGGCGTTAGATTTCCCTTGGCACCACTGCTACGCCAAATACTAGCCCACTATAGACTATCCCCAATGCAAGTTCCTGCCAATTTCTTCTGTGTTGTCATGGGCATAAACGCCATTAACTAGATGCTAGGCACGTCCCTAGGTTTACATGACATTCATCATCTGTACAGCATTTCCAGAACCAAGAATGCCCTAACCTATTATATGAAGAGTAGGGATTCGAGGAAGAAACTTGTCCTCGAACTTCTTGATTTTGCTCAGGGAGATGATGACGATTTTCTTATCATCACGGGGAACTTCAAGCCTAGAGATGAGGATGGCCAATAGATAGGTTTCCACGCCCCTCACAGATTTGGGCAACCACATTAGTTTCTTTCACTTGCTGTGTCCTTTAATACTCAAAGTTTACTCAAACTTTTGCTAATATATTCTGCTGCATTCTTCGTTGTAGCCACAAACGTCAACCAGGGTCATGATATCATTACCCACAAGTCCACGTGGCAGATATCAACCAAGCATTGGCTTTCAATGGACAAGGAACATACCTCGCGAGCCGAGCAAGAGCAGCTCAAGTGCTCTTCAGCTACAGGGCCTCATACGGTGGATTCATTGATCGGCGCACTTGGGCAGCGGATAATCCAAATCTCATAGCTCATTTTTCCTCAAATCTTGGTCATGGAAGAAGCAATCGATCTCAGACTCCTTCAATCCCTGATGGGCCTATTCAACTCACCGAGGAATCCTCTACTTCAACTTCTAGCGGCTACACCCCTTCTCCTTCACAAGAAATGAATCAACCGATCAACCTCAGCAACCTACTCACAATTCATGGAGCTGGTCGGGGTCGTGGCACTGTTTGGGGCCACGGAGATTCTCGAGGCCATGGTCGTCGGTTCTCCCCAAGCAAAATTGACGAGAGTCACCGAGACAAACGCCAATGCATTGATTCCACTACCACAGGCGCCACACCGCCTGAGGGGTCCTTAACCACTCGTAGGTTCACTACCGCTGCTCCAATATGGGCTCCTCGACTGTCCCATGGAAATTGCCCAATAACTGTTTAGGACAGTGCGAAGTCCGAGGATACCGTGTTGGCCCTGTCCCAACCTCTCCTTTTACCCGGGGATATGCAAAGGGAGGTGGACCATTCTCCTGACAAGCTTCTCAGTTCTTTCATGGTTAACAACATTAAGGTATGATCCCTTGTTTGTTCTGCAATAATACCTAGAATCCAATACCTGTTATTCAGTCTCTTATGCTTATCTAGTCTGCACAAAAGATGGTGGCAATGGCCCAAAAGCTTGGCCAAGCTGAACCTGAGCGTGCTAAGATCGCTAGTGAAAACGCAAAAAAGCAACGGACCATTGCCAGGCTTGAAAGGGAGAGGGACCAAGCTCGCGGGGTAGTGAACGAATTAAAGAGCAAGCTGGATGGAGAGGAAGATAGTTTGAATCAAACTCTCACAGAGCTCGAGTCCAGCAAAAACGAGGCCAAAGTAGCGTACCAATTGGGTTACAACAAAGGGATCAATGTAGCTATTAAGAGCTACAAGACCCAGATGCCAGCAATTCAAGATGAAATTTGGACTACTGCTTGGGCAGCATGCCTCAAAAAGGCTGACGTGGCTGAGTCGTCCCCGCTTTGGACTAAAAATCTCCTTCTAAGCTCCGTTGTGGTCTTGAACGAAGAAACTGCTGAAGAGGAGAAGGATAGCCTTGATAGGGAATTGAATGCTAACGTCGCCGAACAGCTCAATGCAGATGCCGATCAAGATGTTGATACGACCAACCTTGGCCAAAAGGAAACCAGTGGTGGTCTAAATGAAGAAAGCACTATTGTGGAAGACGCTCCTACTCAGGTTACTCCTTCCTCTGTTCTGAACCTTACCATCGATGAGTAAGTATGGTTCCATCTCTTAAAACAATTTAATTTCTCAAAACTATTTGCAGGCCCTGTGTGGTCGTAGATCTTGCCCTGCGTGGCACAATTACATTTGTAGATATTTATTAACACAGGTATTCGGCCCTTTGTGGCACAACATTGGTTTTTGCTTGGCCCTTCATGGCCTTTTACTCGACCTTACATAGGCTGAGCATTGTTCATTGTTCCAATTACGTAAATTACTCCTTTTTGACATAAACAAGTTGGTATTTGTACCGAAGGTATGTTGTGTTGGTCCTAGGCGTATTCATACCTAATGTACAATCGTGCATGTATTCACATGCACCTCAGCATTTCGTGCTTTCAGAAAGAGCCCTAAGTGTCGTATACCTAGGCAGTTTTGTTTGTTCACGTATGCTCCCTAAGTGTTCATACTTAGAGAAATTCTCAAGTTTCTCATACTTAGATACTTCTGCATGCTCACATATGCTCCCCAAGTTTCACATACTTGGATAAATTCCTAAGTTTGCTCGTACTTAGACAATCAATTGCATATTAAATTTTGCTCAAGTAATCTTACTTGAATAAACTACATGTTCTCGTATGCATCCCAAGTGTTCTCATACTTGGATTACGGCCTAAGTTTTTTCGTACTTAGCCAATTTTGCATGTTCACGTTTGCTTCCCAAGTTTTCACATACTTGGACAAATTCCTAAGTTTCTCGTACTTAGATAATTTCATACACAACAGGATAAACGTACCTATTCTCTGCTCCCCAATACGAAGGGAGAGAAAAAAAAGGACATATGTCTGGTTTCGTATTCAATCATAAAAAGCAGAACAAAATTTGCTAAAATAGAACGTTCTCAAAAGTAGAATTTTATTCATAATTCAAAACTCAAGGGGGCGTTATGCGTACTCCTTGCAACTAGCAAAAATAAAAAACAAGGGAATTTTCTTCATAACTCCCACATAATCATGGTATGCATCCTAAAACAAAATGAAAAATAAAACGAAGTCTTTTAAACAAAGAACTTCCTCAAATTGTAGACGTTCTAGGGCCTTGGCACTGGGTTCCCGTCTAGGTCTGCCAATCGATAAGCCCATATTCCCACAATTTCTGTCACTCAATATGGGCCTTCCCAATTGGCCCTTAACTTGCCCTCGTATGCCACCTTGGTATTACCGAGCACCTTTCGTAGTACAAGGTCTCCAACACCAAATTCTCGAGAGTGACAATGTTTGTTGTAGCTTTTCATCAGCTGCTCATGATAAGAGGCCAAATGCACCAGAGCCCTCTCTCTTCGTTCCTCGGCAAGATCCAATTCGATTTCTAGGGCTCTGTCATTGCCTCCACTCTCAACCAAAGTGGTCCTGTTGGTCGGTAAACCAACCTCTAGTGGAATAACAGCCTCCGTTCCACATGCCAACGAATAGGCAGTGTTCTAAAAGGTGGGATTAATTGCCCATTAATAGGCAATTAATCAGAATTTTGCCCTCTTCGATGAGATTAATGCCTAGGCGGATCGATTTGGCCTCGGGAGGTTAATCGGCGTTCGTCGGCGATTAACCGCTGATTAATCAATCGGCGGTTAATCGGTGATTAGTCGATTAATCGGTTAAAATGTGATTAATAGGGGTAAAATCAGTATTTTTGGAAAATGAAGTGGGGTAACTGTTATATTTCATACCAGTTTAAAGGGGCTTTGGCTACATTTTTAGCCTTTAGGGCTTCGTTGCAGTTGATCGATCGACCGATCTTGGACTTCGAGTGAACTCGTCGCCGCCGTCTGCCATCGTCGCCGCACTGCTGTAATCTCTCTCTCTCTCTTTCTCTCTCAATCCCCCCCTCTCTCTCACTCTCTCTCTCTCACTCTCTCGTAATTCCTGTTTTTATTTTGAAAGTCCATGACTCCATGTCCATGGTATATATGGCCACGTCTGGACTCTGGACACTGTGGACAGTGGCCACAGTGGAGTATTTTTTTTTTAATCTTAAAACAAAGTGTAGTATTGAGTATTGACTGTATTGTTTGGTGTATTGTTAATCTTAAAACAAAGTGTAGTAATTTTTTTAATCTACCCGTTTGGACTATGGACATTGTATTGACTGTATATATATATATATATATATATATATATATATATATATATATATATATTTTGTGTGTGTGTGTGTTACTGGTGTAGTCTATACTGATATAAAATGTCAATGAATCCCACTCATATTCCATCTTCGGAGGCCTCTAATTCTTCGCCACTATTGAAAAGAAATTCAGTGGATGTTGGACGGGATTATGGAGTTATTGTGGATCCTAGCAATAAGGACTGCCTACAATGCCTTTTGTGTGGGAATTAGCATATTGGAGGGGTTAGTAGGATGAAAAGACACATAGCTCAAATTAGGGGAGATGTTGCCTCATACACTAAGGCAAGCAAGGAAGATATATTAAAGTGTAAGAAGGCAATTGATGATAATGCAGCTAGTAAGAAAAACAAGAAGAAAGCAGCCATGGAAATTAGGGAGGAAGTGAATATAGTAGGTGATGAATCTAAAGGTGATGAGATTAAAAATGTGGCAGTGGGATCAAAGAAGAGGCCCTATGTTCTTGGTCCCATGGATAGATATACAAATATCAATCCCGATTCTTCTAACACGAGTGGATTTAAGAAGATGAGACAACCAAACATAAATGATGCAATTTGGAAAGAGAAGAGTCATAAAGTGAGTCAATACTTGGCTCGATGGGTGTATGAAGCCGGTATTCCATTTCATGCCATAGACAATGATATGTTCAAACGTTTTGTTGAAGCGATTGGTCTATTTGGCCCGGGATACCAACCTCCAAGCCAATACCAACCAAGGGAACCATTGTTGAAGGAAGAGGTGGAGAGAACCAAAACATTACTCAAAAAGCAAGAAGAAGAGTGGGCTTTGACAGGTTGCCCTATCATGACCGATGCTTGGACCAACCGAAAAAGGAGAAGCATTATGAACTTGTGCGTTAATTGTAAGCAAGGGACTTGTTTTCTTTCTTCAAAGGAAGATTCGGAGGTGTCACACACGGGGGTGTATATCTTTGACTATGTTGACAAGTTCATTGAAGATATTGGGGCAGAAAATGTAGTTCAAGTAGTGACGGACAATGCATCCAACAATATGGCCGCGGCGGATTTACTGAAGATCAAGAGGCCTAACATATTTTGGACCTCATGTGCACCCACACAATTAACCTCATGCTTGAAGGAATTGGTAAGCAATCCAAGTTTAAAGCAACTATTGATAAGGCCAAAGCATTCACTATATTTGTTTATGCTCATCAAAATACATTGGCGATGATGAGAAAATATACAAAGAAAAGAGATAGTGAGGCCAGGTGTTACTCGATTTGCTACATCATTCTTGACTTTACAAAGTTTGATGGAAAAGAAACAAGAATTGCGAGCGATGTTTAGTAGCAATGCATGGGATGAGAGTAAATGGGCTAAGATCCCAAAGGGAAAAATGGCATATGCTACCGTGATGAGTCAGGCATTTTGGAATGGCGTCACCTTATACTTGAAAGTGTTTGGTCTGGTGGTGATGGTTCTTCGACTTGTTGATGGGGATCAAAAGCCCTCAATGGGCTTTGTGTATGGAAAGCTCACAAAAGCAAAAGAAGAGATCAAAGCAGCGTACAAGCAAGTTTAGACTAACTACCGGCCAATACTAGATGTCATTGATGGGAAAGCTAAGGGTTGGCTAGATAGTGCATTGCATTTGACAGCTTACCTTTTGAATCCTTTTTACTTCTTCAACAATTCTACCATTCAAGATGATCCTATCATTATGGATGGGGTTCTTACTTGTGTTGAAGCTTTCTTTCCCGATGATGTCAATGTTCAAGATGAAGTCATCAATAGAGAGTTGTTGAAGTACAAGAACAAAGAAGGTGGATTTGGAAGACCATTAGCCGCAATGGGATGTGCGACGAACAATGACTCTTATGATCCGGGTAAATAAGTAGTTACTTTCCTTCTTAGTATTATTCTTTTTGCTAAGTTACTTAGTACTATTTTTTTGTGTGCTTTCTTTCATGACTAGTTGGATGGTGGTCTAATTATGGCAATCATACACCCAATTTGAAAAGAATGGCCACTCGAATTCTCTCTTTGACTTCAAGTTCATCGGGGTGTGAGAGAAATTGGAGCACTTTTGAGGGAGTAGAGGGAGTAAGTACACACACTCTCTCTTTCTTTGTATATATATGCATAAGAAATTATATTAACTTAAGATTTTTTTTTGTATAGATACATACAAAGAAAAGGAATAGACTAGATGCGACAAGGTTGAACAATCTAGTCCATGTCCAATTCAATGCCAAACTCATCAACAATAAAAGAAATGGGAAGGATGTATTACGTACTAAAGAATCATCAAATGCACAAGGATGCTGGTTGAAGGTGGTGATGAGGAAGTTGACCCAGTTTCGGGACTTACATGGGAGGTAATTGGGGAAGCTACGGGAGCGGATGAAGTCCTTCAACCTAGAAGGACTATTAGAAATATTGGAGTACGAGAACTATATGAGGAAGATTTTATGTCGGAGGATGATACCGAGGAGGAGGTAGATGAGGATTTTGAGTGTGAGTCTGATGGAGATGAAGTTATGCATGGATATGGAGAAGAAAAGGATGAGTAATTGACTAATAATTTCGTACTTGATTTCATTTGGTTTGAACGTTGAAGTTTGTAATTGACTTGTAATTTTCCGTACTTGGTTTTATTTGGTTTGAACTATGAATATTGAACTTCTATGTCTCTATATTTGAAATGTAGAGAAGTGTTAACATTGAGTATCCGATAGCCAAAGAGAACTAAGAAATTTTTTGGGAGAGAAGATATATCACATCAACTAGAAAAACTGTGATTATTAATGGTAGGGACTCTAGGGAGGTTGTAGAATATTTATAAAAAAAACCCCGACGAATTGCTAAAAGGTGATTAATGGCCGATTAATAGGTCTCGAAGCTTGAAGGTGGTCGGCCGCCCGCTTAGCGCCGAGTGCTTTTTAGAACATTGCGAATAGGGAGTCTCTCCCGTAGACCTCCTAGGCGTTGTTCGGTGCGCCCATAGGACCAGTGGTAACTCGTCAGGCCACTTCCCCTTTACTTTATCCAACCTCTTCTTGATCCCATCAAGTATGGTCTTATTGGATGCCTCTGCCTGCCCATTACTCTGAGGGTAAGCTGGAGTTGAGTAATAATTTCTTATCCCGTACTGGAAACAGAAAGCCTTGAATTTCTTTTGGAACTGTGACCCATTATCTATAATCAAAGAATAGGGGACCCCAAATCGAGCAATAATTGTGGGCAGCATGCCCTTGGAAATTTCCAGATTTCCAAAGCAAGGGCCCGGAATCGAGGGAGCGTGGGCGCGGATGACAAGCGCTCAAAAATACAGAGTCGCCACTCGTGTTTTGAAGGTCCGATACCCAAGGAACCGTATTCGAAGCACCTGCCGCGCTGTTGGATTTGAAATAGTGCAGGAACCAGTTCGTCATAACCATATCTGGGTTCGGGAGCTAGGTTACGAGAGGAAAAGGGTTTAAGGCACCCCTCTTGCCCAATCCGGAGATCGGTCTCTACTTAGACATTTTGTGAAAATATTTGCGATTCTTCTTTTATTAAACAATTTTTAGCCAATTAGGGTGGGAGAACAGTTAATCGGGATTCAAAACTGTAACACTTTGCAGGATGTGATCGAAAAATAGCATGGATGAATGATATACTAGAAAATAAATGAGATAAAACCCAACACTGTGACTGGATATCAAAACAGTGCGCTGGAATGAATTTGACACAAACAATGGCCAACTTGCATGCATGGATCTGCCAGCATGCAAGTCCACCGTCGCGCGTCAGACCCACTCCATCGTGCGAGGTCGATATCCTCCCAACATGTTAAGTTTTGCCTCCCTTTGGGCTCTAGAAGGACCAGTGCACACCTAGGGACAAACCAAGCAATTTATATGTACTGAAAGTAAATAAGTATTACAAACAGGATGAACATGAATAAGATGCAACCCCTAAATAGTGGGGGTATTGAAACAAAGGTTAGAGACCAAATTGCCCATACAAAGGCAACCCCTTGAAATAGGCTGACCATCGTGCGATGGAGTCAGAGTACCGCGCGTGGGTCATGATTGGACTTCCAAGAATTGCTTTGCATGCCTGGGCTCTGAGACATATTCAGAAGCAACCCAGGGGCATTCCAAAGCAATTAAATAGGTGACCTAAAGCTAAGCTATAAGTTTTAGCATGCAAGTCAGTGGATTAATTTTAATCATGCTTTAGAGTGATTTATGATACCACAGAAAACAGAAAAATAACTAGTATCCTATCCCCACGAGGACCGTCGCGCTCTGACTGTAACAGTCGCGCGCGTGAATGACTCCATCGCGCGTAGGTGTACTAGCTACACAGTTCTTGCAACCCTGATGACTTCTGGGCCAGAACTGGTATTGATTACCAGCCTTGGCCCTGTCAGCCTCCCTCAGGGATCAAAACGGTACGTAGGTAGAAAATTTATACCTTTGCTTGAGTGATATGAAAATGGTATGAACAAGGTGGTAGAGCTTGTGAAATAAGTGTATGAAAGTGGTTTGAGTGATGAAGTAGTAAGGGTATTGAGGATTGTATGGCCATTTGTTTTTTGCTTGATTTTTTTTGTAACCTTTAGGAAGATGAACCATGGGGGGGTATTTATGGGGGTTGGAAGAGAGTGTGGTGGGTGGCTAACTTGGAGGAAAGACCAACCAACAAGGCTGGCCTTGGTTTACTTGGGGGCTAAGGCCATCCTAAAAAGGTGATGGGAGAGCTTGAGTGGGTGGCTAACCCCAAGGCCCTGCAAACGCTGTTCAGTTGACGAAAATGGGGTTTTACAGATCAATAGCCCCCTGATCATCACAAAATCCAGCTGAAAAAAGGTGAAAGGGACAAGAGTTGACCATCGCGCGAGAGAGTGACATCATCGCGCGATTATTCCACCTAACCCACGCGATGATCAAAAGTCAAGGCTTTGACTTTGGCCAACACCTGGCAGATGGAGCATCGCGCATGAGATCCATTTCAACGTGCGATGGTCAAACCTGAGATCAGGGTTTTGACTAAGGGTTTTGGGGTTTAGGATAGGCTCCACTTATTCCAAGCTCAAACCATTTCACTCTCAAGACTGTTTTTGATCTGATTCATCATCGGGGAAACAAGAAGCCGAAAAACAAAGTAAATCAATTGGGAGATCCAAATTGGGGTGTCTACAGTAGTCCCCCTTTGACGGCACGTGGAGCACCATTGACTGGTACAGGTAACGTCATCGATTTCTAAAAACCAAATAGTCTGCCCAAAAGCCGATTAAATGAAAAATGAGAACTTGTATATAAAAATACCGTGCACCAATGGATCGGAGAGCGGATCAATTGATGATGTGAACTCTCCTGGGGAACAAATGAGTTGGACGGATGGATCGTCGCTAATTGGAATTGGACGGATGGATCGTCACTAATTTGGATTGGACGGATGGATCGTCGTTGATTTGAATTTGGATGGATGGATCGTCGCTGATTGAATTTGGATGGATGGATCGTCGCAGATTTGAATTTGGACAGATGGATCGTCGTTGATTGGAAATTGAACGGATAGATCATCGATGATTTAAAATTGGACTGATGGATCGTCGCTGATTTGAAATTGGACGGATAGATAGTCGCTGATTTAAAATTGGACGGATGGATCGTCGCTGATTTGAAATTGGACAGATAGATCGTCGCTGATTTGAAATTGGAGTGTGTGCGGGTGGACCACTGCTAGGGAAATAAAATGTTCTAGATGAACAAGTATTAATTCTTGATGACCCTCAAAATTGTTGTGATGCCATAATAAGAACCCATGGGGCTTTGTAAGAGAGATAAACATGATTAGGCCTGTCCAAAGGCTGGATTGGGCCAGAGGCCCAATTGTTCCATCACGCGATGGAGTCACTCCATCTCGCGAGGGAGGCTTGCTAGGGCTTGGATCTGGGAAAAAGCCCAGACCCGGGCCAAACCTAGTTCCTCCCTTTTTCTTCCCGGGGACGCTACAGAAACCAGTCCTCAGCGGTTTCAAACTTCCAAAACCTTCCTCTACTCTCAAACTCTCTCATTCTCTCCCAAACCTAAGATTTCTTCCAAAATCAAGAGACCCAAACACACCCAATTGTTCATGGCAGAGCACGGCAACAATGGCGACGGAGGAGAGGGTGTTGATCGTCCTGAGGATGAAGGAGGACCCATGGAGATCAAAGCAGGGGATCAACAGTCAGTAGAGGCCGTAGTGAGTTCCAGTGCAGCGGTTATGAGCGGTGGCGATGGCGGTCAAGGCCGTGAGCAGGAGGTTGGTGGTGGCGACGAGCATCGCGCGACAGAGGGGATCCCTCGCGCGATGGAGGAGCCGAGGGCTGTGGGACCCGTTGCTTGGTCAATAGACCCAAGTATGGCCGTAATCGGCTCGGTGGTGACTGGAGGTGGTTCTGGAAACACTGGCGGCAGTGGTGCCGATGGTGACGGCGTCGGGCTAAGTGGGTCTCCGCTGAGGGACCCGGCGAGAGGTAAGGGCGTCGTGGCTGAGGAGGAGGAGACCACGGGGGTTCCTTTTGTGTATAGAGAAGAGGATGTGCTATTCTGGCCAGCGGCGACATCGTTGGGCCATAGGCCCTATCACGAAATAGGATGTTGCAGAGTTTTGAGTGATGAGAGGCTAACCCAACTCCTCGAGGAGAATCCCGCAATTGGGGCTGCAGTTCTAGAGGCTCAGGAGGAGCGAGAGGGGGAAATAGCAGCTTCAGAGGCCGCGGCGAGGGTCGAGAGGGAGAGAGCCGAGGAGCAAGAGGCTTTGAGAGGCATGGAGGCAGAGGAAAGGGCTGGAGCGGAGGCACGGGGGCCTAGGGTGACTGCAGTGGAGGAGGCCGGGAGAGCGATACGCCCTCCTTTTTCAGTCGAGGCATATGTACCTCCTATGCCACACTTGTTTGTGCCGTTAGGTTTTGCGGCGTACAGGCCACGGCAGACAGAGTATGACCCCGAGCTTGTTCTGAAAGACTCTAAGACTCATATATCAAGCAGCTGGACAGAGGTATATTCCTAGAAAACCTCCTTTTATAATTTCAAATTCAAATTTGTTTGCATGTATTTGAACTTTGAGGAATATGCCATAACCCTTGAAATAAACCAGGTTGTGATACCATAATTCTCACATCGAATGCCATACATGTAACATAATAACTTGAACTAACCATCCATCACCAAGCTGCATTGATTACTTAGAACTTGAGAATGAAAGCTTTGCATGCTAACACATCCCTTTGTTGCTTGTTTTCGTGTTTGAAACAAGCGAAGCAGAGAGATATTCGCGGCTTTGGAGGCGCGTGTAGTTCCTTGGAGTTATACAAGAACCTGCCGGCAAGAGTGAGGCAGTTAGTGGATGAGACGGGCTTTGGCGAGTTCATACAAACCCTTACTCCGGTCAGAAATGACCATGCCGTCCTAGTAGCGCTTGTAGAAAGGTGGAGGGACACTACCAGCACCTTTCACCTTCTGCCTGGGGAGATGACAGTGACGCCTACTGACTTCGCGGCGATCACTGGCTTGAGAGTTGGAGGAGAGCCCATTCCGTTTGATTCGGGCATTCAAGAGGATCCGACGGCACTAGAATGGTTCTTGGGAGAAGTGCCCAAGATTGACGAGGAGATGGCGAGGTATGGGCAATTCACAAGATACCTCAAGAAAAAGGTGACAACGGAAGAAGAGGCAGAGCAGATGGCCAGAGCATACTTGTTGTACCTTTTTGGCACTTCCTCGTACCCGAATAAACGTAGCAAGGTTCATTTGTCATACTTGCCTGCGCTGAGGGACTTGAGGACAGCCTCGCGTTTTGACTGGGGTGGAGCAGCACTTGGCACAGCCTACGGCTTCCTGGGAGACTCATCAAGGACAGAGCAGAGTACCGCTGGGTATTGGAGGATTTGGGAGGTATGATTTTGTAACGCCCCCAATTTCGGGTACGTTAAATAGACAATTTTATTGCAACTTCAAAATAGAGTCTAGCTCTTTATTATATCACAATCTCGGTAAGAGTACTTTCATTACACAAGGGAAGGGAAACTAAGGTCTCTAACTACAGCTCCGCCTGTTCTTCCATCTTAGCCAGCTCTTTGGCTCCAAAAGCCTCCAAGGTGTACAGCTCACCCTGTTCATCTACAAAGTCTGGCACATTATACCAGCGTCGCCACCGATATAATATGTCAGGGTCACCAAAGGTAACACAATAAGCTACAAAAGCTCAATAGAATAACCCATACCCACTAACCCTTAACTTACAAGCAGTAGATCATAATACTAACGATTTCCACATAATACATGCATTAACCAAACAGTTCACAATGACACATCCACATTCGCTAATCAACTATCATTTATGTCCATGGTTTTTTGAGTTTCTCCTACGCGACTCGTCGTGGACCGTGTCACCATTTTTCATTTTTCAAATCATCATTTCCAAAATCGTTTTTACACACCCAACCTCGATTCCGCCGCTCCGGGTTCCCGAGTATCCACACAATGGTTCCCCTGCTCCGGGTTCCCATTGGCACATAAAATTTTGCATTGGCTCCTCTCTACGGATAACCAAGCCATACCTCGGTTCCGCGGCTCCGGATTCCCGAGGATCCTCACCATGGTTCCGCCGCTCTGGGTTCCCATGGGAACGCACACAACCTCACAATGGTTCCGCTGCTCCGGGTTCCCATTGGCACACAAAATTTTGCATTGGCTCCTCTCCACGGATAACCAAGCCATACCTCGGTTCCGCCATTCCGGGTTCCTGAGGATCCTCACCATGGTTCCGCCGCTCCGGGTTCCCATGGGAACGCACACAATCTCACAATGGTTCCGCTGCTCCGGGTTCCCATTGGGTTTTCGAAAAACACACCCACACAATGGCTACTACATCCGGCCATTTTGTAGTTTCAAAAATATTTTATCCAAGTCAAAACACACCTTTTCGTTAACCACACCCTAGGTGTCATGTTTCTACTTTCTCGATTTTTGTGTCTCGTTTCATGCATTGACTCCGCCGTAGGACTTTTCACAAAAGTAATCATAAATCATTCATTGTAATCTTGAAACTAAATTAGCAAGACCATCCAACTCAATATTATACCACAAGTAATACAAGCAATTCATGAAAGCAAACTCATAGCCATCATAAAGATCAAAATATGAATACTTCCATGCATTTCAACATTCAATATACGTAGAGTAGGTAAGTAGAGGTATTCTACATATACTTAGGAATAGTAGATAGGGAGAATTTACTTATACTTAGGAGTAGTAGATAGGGAGAATCTACCGTTCTTCTTGGCGGTTAGTCGATTTTTGAGAAGTGGTCGTCGGTTTTGCGAATCGGCGGCGTAACGGCTCTGAAGTGCTTCAAAAGGAAGAGAGATGGATTTTCTCTTCCTAGAAACAACTTTGCTAACTAGACTAGGCTACTTTAAAGATCTAGGGGTGATTTTTGGAGTGGTTTGGTGGTATCTCTCAAGAACTTCAAAGAAAGAACAAGAAACTTGGACTTTTGAACTAAGAACACTTAGAATTTCTAGAGAGAAGTTGGAGCATATGGAGAAGGTGTGAGTTTAAGCTTGGAATGGCCTTCTATTTATAGACCAAGGCTTCCCTCTCTCTCTCTCAACCGAATTCTCTCTCTCTCTCTCTCTCTCTCTCTCTTTATATCTCTCTTTTCTTTCACTTGTCAAGCTTGATTGAAAACTTGATGGGTTAGGTTATGGCTTGCTTGTACAACTCCTACCTAGTTCTAGGCATGCAAGGCTAGATTTTGGTACTCTGAATAGGATTATGGAAAGATTGGTGGAGGGTTGTACAAAGATTTTATGATTAAAGAACATCAAAGGACATTGGAAGATAGATTTTGTTTGAAAGAAGTAAATAACCCAAGATTGAAAGGATGTAAGAAGATCATGGAGGATCAAGTCAAAGTACACACCAAATCTCCTTCTTTCTCTCTCTCTCTTTCTCTCTCTCTCTCTCTCCCTCTCTCTCTCTCTCTTGTACAATATATATATATATATATATATATATATATATATATATATATATATATATATATATATAAAAGTATGACCAAGTATATATAAATATAAGTACATAAGTACTATGTAATCTTACTAGATTTTCAAGTCAAGATTTTCTATTAAACTATACACATGTGTACTTTGTAATATTTATATGTATAACCAAGTGTCTATATATATATATATATATGTATGTATATATATGTATAAACAAGTACTATGAAATCTAGGTAGATTTCCAAATCCAATAAAAAATTACAAGATCAAAATTCCCCATTAAAATAGTTCAAATTGGCACATGTTTCTTATTAAAATACTAGATTTTGTACTTAGGATATCTTAGGGAAATCTAGGGTATATATTATAAAGTACACACATATATATTTATATAAATATATCATCACATGGGAAATCTAGAAAATGATTATTAAATAAAATCCTAGTACTTACTAATTCTATTATCCAATGGGTAATAATTTTTCTAGCGATTATTGACCAATGGATAAAAGGGTGAGGTACTATATACACTAGAATAATACCATATGTCCTTTAGATATGTGTATATATACCTATATATAACTATATCCTTGTACTTTAACAAATCTATCAAAAGATCTTGGATGAAAGATCTATTGTCCAATGGATAAAAGTTTTCCTAACTTTTATCGTCCAATGGGTAAAGGTTAAAGGTCCAAAGGGTTCCATTAGGATTTGGAGGGCTCATAAGGTTCAAGAAGGTTTAAAAGGCTCATCTAAGGTTAGGAGAACACAACTAAGTGAATTGGTAGTTAGGTTCCTCTAACTAATTGGTTAGAATCTAATTATATTCGCCAAGTAGAATCTCTAGCCATGAAATATAATTTTAAAAGACTAAAATTTAATTATGACGGATTATGAGAAATACAAAAGGAATTTTTGGAAGCGAATCCAAGTATTAAAATAAAATTCAAATTTTTAACGAAATTTTTACTTACTAAAAAATCAGGGTTGTTACAGATTTCAATAGAGTAAAGCACAGTTTTAGTTTATACTTATATCCATTTGATTGCATAACTTGCTTAACTGCATCATTGCATAAACTGATGATTTGATTTGTTTGACAACCATGCAGCTCTAGGCCTACGAGGTTTGGTTGGTTCAAGTTATGCATGCATGCCGTACATTTCGAGGATTATTGTCTTTTACTCAATTCAAGTGCATTCAAGCAAAAGTAAATTACAGAAAGGGGTTTCAAGATGTACCTGTGTCCAAGTCCTTGAGATATGAGACTCAGGGTCTCTCAAAACGAGCTCAGCGTCATAGTCTGTTCGCCGCGGCCTATAGGCGGCAAAGCTAGATGGTACGAACAAGTGTGGCATGGGAGGCACGTACGCTGCCGCAGAAAATGTGGCACGCTCCAAGTCCTCTGCCACCGCCATTGCTGTACGCCTAGGTAACTCCGCCTCGGCTTGAGCTCTCTCAGCGGCCTCCATCTCCTTCACCGCTTCCTCCTCCTCGGCCCTCGCCCTCTCCACTCTCGCCGCTGCCGCTACCTCCTCTACTGCTCTTTGTCGCTCCTCCCGAGTCGACAAAACTGCCATCCCAACCTCCAGATGCTCCTCAAGGAGCCTCGTGAGCATCTCCTCGCTCACATGTTCGACAAAATCCTCTAGAGTGATCGGCCGATGACTCGACGACTGGGCCACAGGACAAAAAATTGTGTCCCCAGCCCCAGCCTCTCTGCTCTCTTCCTCTTCGGCCACAATGGGTTCCTTCCCATGCACCGGATTACGCACGGGAGACCCGGTGCTTGGCCAGGCACCACTATCACCATCGTCACTGCCTCCGGCGTCACTCGAACTTCTACCAGCGGCCGTTGAGCCCTTTTATACTGAACTCAAGGCCAACAGCTTTACAACGGGCCCCACAGCCCAGGTCTCCTCCAACGCCTTGGCTTCCCCTCCCTCGCGCGTCGCTTCTCTCCATCTTCAACCTCTGGCCTCTGATCATACCCGCCGTCGCTACTACTTGCTACCATTGCACGCTAGCCCGCGACCTCTGCTGTCACTGTCTGATCCTCTATTTTGGGCTCCATTGTTGCCCCTCGTCCCTTGGTTCATCCACCACATCACCACCACCATTGTTGTCTCTGGGGTCTGCCATGGATGAAGGTTTGAACGTGGTTTTTGGGTTTTTAGAGATGAGGGAGTTTTGGGAGGGGAGAAGCCGTGAGAGAGAGATTTGAAAGAGTTTGAAGTTTTGAAACTGCATGTGAAACTATTTCTAAAGTGTCCCGGGGAAGAAAAAAAGGAGAAAATAGGCATGGGCCAAGTTTGGGCTTGATCTGGATCCAAGCCTTAAGACTCGATCCACAAGCGCATATATGGGTTCGGCGCGTGCTGATCAATTTGGGCCCCAGGCCCAATCCACCTTCTGGCCAAGCCCAATTGGTTTATGTTCCTTACTATAGCCCATGGGATCATGTTTATGGCATTTCAACAATTGTGGGTCCTTCCAAGGCGATTTCTTCAAAATCCGAGGGCATAGTAATCCCCAGCAATGGTTTGCCCGCTCTTGATTATAATCAACGACGATCTATCTGTCCGATTTCAATCAACGATTACAATCAACCATGATCTATCTGTCCAAATTCAAATCCACGATGGTCCGCCCGTCCTAGTCCTTTTATTCCCTAGGAGAATCTACCTCTGCATGAGATTGTTGATCTGCTCCTCTGGATTTCATTTCTCCCTAAGCAGAGTTCGCACTCTCTTACCAACAATCTTGTGATGGTCCGCCCGTTTTCAATCTCTTAGTGCATGGTATTTTTTTTATATTCATGTTTGCACTTTCTAATTCTTTTTGGACAATTTGGTGGGTGTCTAGAAAGAGAGCTGCTAATGGTACAGCAGTGCATGTACAGCAGCCCCGTACAGATGCTAAATTCTGAAGCAAAGTTGGATGATTCGTAAACGCCTTTTCCGATATCGGATTGAGATGATTTTTTACAGGGACCGTAAACAATATGTTTTGAACAAAATGAGCGGCTCCGATCATCTTTGCGGGACCCGAGACGAGCGCAAAACCCATTTGTACGGGGCTGCTGTACACGCACTGCTGTACCTCAATCTTTACTGGTCTAGAAATCTTTGACGTTACCTGTACCAATTCAATGGTGCTCCGCGTGCCGTCAAAGAGGGAGTACTGTAGACACCCCAATCTGGGTCTCCCAATTGATTTACTTTGTTTTTTGGTTTTTTATTTCCCCGATGATGAATTTGATCGAGAACAAACTTGAGGACGAAAATATTTGAAATTGGAGTGTTTGTAACCCCTTTTAAAACCTTTTGAGCCCCAAAACCCTGAGTCAAAACCCTAACCCCATGATTTGACCAACGTGCGTCTATATGGACTCCACGTGCGTCAGTCAGCTTGCCAGGTGTTGGTCAAAGGTCAAACTTTGACTGTTGACCAGCGCGGTGATAGGTAGAACATAAGCGCGCCTCTCTAGCTCACACGCGCGCAAGTCAGTACCTATCCCTTTCACCTCTTGCCAGCCAGATTTTGTGATGATCAGGGATCTATTACACCCATAATGCTCGAATTTCGTCACCTGAACAGTGAATTGGCAGGTTTGGGGTGCACCCCCTCACAACCCCTCCCATCACCTTTTTGGGTGGCTTTCTCCACCAAACAACCACAACCAGCCTTATTGGCTGGTTGTATGACCATGTTTGCCACCCACTCAATCATCCTATATATACCCCCATTGGTCTTCCATTTCAAGGGGTTACAAAATTTCAAAGAGCAAAAATAAGCACACAAAGCCTCCTAGTTCTTTCCATCCAATTTCACATTCCTTACTACTACTCAAACATCCTTTCTTTCCATTTTCAACCATCAAACATCAAAGTCCAATTCCATTTTCAAACACTTAAGCAAAGGTATAAAACCTTACTGTTTTCTATTTTGATCCCTGAGGGGGCTGGCAGGGCCAAGGCTGGTAATCAATACCAATCCTGGTCCAAAAGCTAGCAGGGATACCAGAACCGTGTGACCATCTCACTTGCAAGGGTTGATCAACCTCTAGCGCGTGCCTATTATAGGTAGTGCGCGTTAATCCTCGTGGGGACAGGGGTTTTGGTCATTTTATGTTTTTATTATGTTATAAATCACCGTGATGCATGATAAAATCTATTTACTATTTTTATGTGTAAAATTTATTAAAACTAGCTCAATACCCCCGGGTGGCTTCTGATCATGTCTTAGAGCCCAAATATGCAAGGCCAATTACTGGAAGTCTAGTCAAACCAGGCGCGCGCCTGTCCCTTATATGCACGCGCCGGTCAACTCATTTCCAGTGACTGGTTTTACATGGGTAGCTAGGCTTTTTGGCCTCTGTTTAAAATACCCCTAATGTTTAGGGGTCGCATTTCAATTAAATTCATCCTGTCTATAAATTATATTTGTTGTCTGTGCATTAAATTGCTTGATTTCCTCCTGGGTGAGCACTGGTCATTCCAGAGCCCGGAAGGGGATAATATCTAACCTGTTGTTGAGGGATGAACACACACGCGTATATATGGGCATGACGCGCGCTGGACAATTTGCATGCACGTAGATCCATGCATGCAAGTTGGCCCCCGCTCGCATCACAATCCAAGTAATGAACTGTTTTGATCTTTCTTCACTGTGTTTAGTTTTATTCCATTTATAGTTTATCATTTCATCCATCCATGCTATTTCGATCACATCTTGCAAATTGTTATAGCTTTAATCCCCATTAAACTATTCCCCCGTCCTAATTGGCTAATAAATTGATTAATAAGAGAAAAATCGCAATAAATTTCACAAAATGCCTAAGTAGAGACCGATTTCCTAATTGGGCGAGAGGGGTGCCTTAAAACCCTTCCCCTCTTGTAACCTGGCTCCCAAACTCAGATATGGTTATGACAAACTGGTACTTTCACTTTTTCAAATAAAAAACAGTGTATAAGGCATTTCGAATTGGGTTCCTTGGGTGTCAGACCTTCAAACCCAAGTGGCGACTCTTTGAATTACGAGTGCTCGTCTCGCTAAATGCTCCATCGATCCGGCTTTAAAAAGAACAGAATCTTTTTAAGGGCACATTGCCCACACGGCCACCAATAAACTTGCGTGATTGCTCGGTGTGCAATGGACTTGCCCCCAGCATGGCTCCCACAGGTTCCCTCATAAATTTCGTGGAGAAACTTCTGCACCATCTCGGGATGCACACAAAGTAAGTATGGACCTGTGACGGACTTTCTATACAACTTTCCTTCAGGGGATAGCCAAAACCGTGTAAACTTTGTTTTTATTTTGTGAGCCTCCTTTTTGTCAATGGGGAGTATCCCATCTCGTAAGAACTCCACAATTGGATCCATCCAACTTGGTCATTGCTTCACGTTCAAAACCAACTCCACACTTCTTCCAATACTAGGCTTAGCAAGATAATTTACTGCCACCCTTCTCTTAAACTCGGTTGGCACAACTGCGGCCAACGAAGCCAGTGAATCTGCATGGGCATTCTGCCCAGAACTTATCTGCTCAATGTACACTTTCTCAAAAGTGTCAAGCAGATCCTTGGCAGCCTCCACGTAGGCTGCCATCTTTTCATTTCGGGCTTCATACTCCCCTGATAACTGGTTCACCACTAGCTGTGAATCACAGTACATCCTTATCTTTTTAACCTTTAGGGTCTTTGCACTCCTCAAGCCTGCTAAGAGTGCCTCGTACTCTACCACATTGTTTGATGCACTAAAACCCAGCCGAACAAACAGCTCCAACATTACTCCCTCAGGAGGAAAGATCACAACTCCAATCCCTGAACCAGTATTGCATGCTAATCCGTCAACGAATAGTTTCCTTTCCTGGGGATCTTGCTCGGCTGGCTCCTTACCTTTCTTGGCTAGTGGACTAGGTCCCTGCTCCTTTCTCGTAGGAGGCCGAGGAGCTACTGTAGGTGAGAATTCTGCCATGAAGTTTGCCAACACCTGTCCTTTAATTGCAGTGCGCGGCTGATAGTCAATGTCGTACTGACTAAGTTCCACCGACCAAATCGATATTCGTCCCTAGAAATCTGCTTTTCGTAGCAATGATTTCAACGGAAACTCTATGTAAACCACAATTCTATGACTCTGGAAATAATGAGGCAACTTTTATTGCCGCTGTCCTTAATGCCAAGACTAATTTCTCGAGGGGCAGATATCTTGTTTCTGCATCTAGCAATGTCTTGCTAATATAATACACAGGGATTTGATCGGATCCCTTATCTCTTAATAAAACTACATTGACAGCATGCGCGAACACTACTAAATACAAAGTTAAAGACTCACCCAGATCAGGAGTGGACAGGAGTGGGGCTGTTGCCAAGTACTTTGTTAGGTCTTGGAACGCCTGTTCGCATTTTGCTCTCCATTTGTATCCTTCCCTCTTTTTTAGCAGCTGAAAGAAAGGCCTACACTTGTCACTGGACCGGCTGATAAATCTATTAAGGGCTGCGACCATTCCAGTTAGCCTCTGGACCTCCTTCATGGTCCTGGGACTTTGGAGCCTTTGCAAAGCTGTTATCTGATCGGGATTTGCCTCTATCCCTCTTATAGTTACAAGGTGGCCCAAGAACTTCCTTGAGCTTACTTTGAACACACACTTCAAGGTGTTGAGTTTTAACTTATATTCCCTCAGAATCCTAAAGGCTTTCTTTAAATCAGTTATGTGGTCTTGCTTCTCTCTGCTTTTGACCACCATATCATCTATGTACACCTCCATAGTTTTCCTGAGCAGCTTCTCGAGCATGATCGTTACTAATCTTTGACAAGTTGCTCCGGCGTTCCTTAATCCAAATGGCATAACATTGTAGCAATACAGCCCTCTTGGCGTAATAAAGGAAGTCTTCTCCTGAACGGGCCTAAACATGGCAATTTGATGGTACCCTCGATATGCATCGAGGAAACTCATTCGTTCATACCCAGTAGTCGCATCGACTAATTGATCTATCCTAGGGAGAGGGAAACTATTCTTTGGACATGCTTTGTTCAAATCTGTGAAGTCTACACAGACACACCACTTTCCAATCTTCTTTTTTACCACCACAGTGTTAGACAACCACTCTAGGTAGTAAACCTCTCGTATGGCCTTGGCTTCTAGCAAGAGGTCAACCTCCTCGATAACAGCATCCACATGTTGTACGACCGATCTCCTCTTTTTCTGCATAACAGGTTTGTGCTGTGGATCCACATTTAATTGGTGACAAATTGTAGACACCTCCCGAAGCGGGACATCGCCATACAGATTGATCATTGCCGTTTGTTTGGTTGCTTGCTTCATAAACCAAGATCATGGATATTCTCATGGCTAGGAACATCGCCACAAGATAACGATTATCATCAAAACAGAGTCGCCACCCAGTTTATAAAACTAGGAAATACAGATAGAGATTCCAGGTACGGGAGCCATGGGTACAATAAGGGGAAGGTGTTAGGCACCCCTTTTTGCCCAGCCGTGAGACTGGCCCATAATCGTTTGACATAAGATGTGCCTTACTTAACCCTAACACATAGTCTGTTTATTTGTCCTTTAAACAATTAATGGTGAGTCGAGACGATAAATAGAAACATGCATTAGAAATAAGCAGAATAAAACAAACAGTCCCAGGGAGATGGATCTCGCAGCCGGTGAATAGATGTCTCCGTCGAGAGATCCTCCTGGTTCAATGTACCGGCCGAAGGATCGAGACCCTTGCTGATGTTCTTCCTCACACCAAACTATATGATTAACAAATAATTAAAATCCTATGATTAGCATGCATATACTGAAAGTAATACGAACCAAAGGGCCCTGGGCCTCACCACCTTGATCCCTCGGTGGCTTGATTGCTTCAGATTAGATGGGATAGACTGATTTGCTTGGAAACCCTAGGGTTAGGGTTTGAACTTCGGGGTTTGATCGTCAGATTAGTGGCTGCCTTCGGGAGGTTAGGGCTTTTGTAAAGGGGATTTGAAAGAGTAATTATGTAGAGTTTTGTGGCTGGAGAGGGTGTGTGTGTATATCAATTTCGGAACCCAAAGGTCCCTTTATATAGGCATGGGGGTGACTCACTCCAACCAATCACAATGCATGATCAAAATTGGAATTATTGGGTGATTCTAACTCTTCATGGTAATCTCCTTACGTAGCCCGAATGCATCGAGATTTGGTTGATAGGGTTTGTGAACGAATCAAACGTATGACAGGACATTCCAAAATTTCAAAAATAAACGATCTGGCGACAAAGCAATTGATATGGCGGCCGACGAAATGATGTTGCGGCCGAGGAATGGATCTATCGGCCGGCTAATCAATCTCTCAGGGAGATTTTCAAGCACCAGGTTTCACGGGTGAAAAAATGATGTTGAGGCTGCGAGATCAAAGTCACAGCCGACAGATGGATTTTCCTAAGATACTGTATTTATGTCTGAAAGGCTATATGGCTCTGGGTTGCGTCCTCTAAGTGGCTAAAAGTTCTAACCATAAGTCCACGGGTTCACGAGAATTCAATTAGCAATCATTGTATCCATATCATCATCGGGATAGTCCCCAAGGTGGGACTTGAAATAATTGTTAGGCCAAATTGGGGTGTCTACACAAATCACGTTTGCATCCACCACAGGCATCTCTTCGGGGACCCATACAAACACGCCAATGTGTTCTTTCAGGAATCCTACCAATTCTTCTTCCTCCTTTTTACTCAAATTTTCCCTAATTAGGAAATACCTATCTGGATCAGCCTCATTGATATGTATCTTTTTTAATCCTATGACCACCTTTTCGGCAGGATTTCCTCCGACGTCTTCGATGGTCGGCTGATCAGGAATCTCCAGTGCTTGGACCAACTTTGCCTTTGGTGCCTTCTTGATTATGGAAATCAGGCCCTATTGGGCAACCTTTTGGTTTCCTGTGATCTTTTCAACTCCATTAGAGCCAGGAACTTTACCATCTGGTGGTAGGTGGAGGAAATCGCCCTCATCTTGTGTAACCACCTTCTTCCTATAATCGCGTTATAGGAAGATGGAACATCTACTACCAGAAAGTCGGTTCGTAGTACAATTGTCCTTGCCCGAACAGGAAGAGTTACTTTGTCCAATGGCCAAATTACTCCTGCACCGAATCCGACCAGAAGAGTTATCGACTGTACTAAATCGCGTTATAGGAAGAAACCGCCCTCATCTTGTGTAACCACGTTCTTTCTATAATCGCGTTATAGGAAGATGGAACATCTACTACCAGAAAGTCGGTTCGTAGTACAATTGTCCTTGCCCAAACAGGCAGAGTTACTTTGCCCAATGGCCAAACTACTCCTGCACCGAATCCGACCAAAAGAGTTATCGACTGTACTAAATTTGCTTGTGTCAGTCCTAATTTCTTAAATGCATTGTAATATAGAACCTCGATGCAACTTCTTGAGTCCACCAGGATTCTCTCGATGTCATATTCCCCAATCCGTAGGGTTATGACCAAAGCGTCATTATGCGGCACCTAGACTCCTCCAAGGTCCTCATCCGGGAAGACTATGCCCTCGTTGCATACTTCTCCTTCACGTGCTCCTTTCTTTCCCTATTGCTTGACATGTTGATCATGCTTAACTTGCCTCTGGAGCAACCTCACCTCATTTCTCGTATAAGGTATGGCCAATCCATGTATCATATGGATTACACCCCTTGGATTTTGCTGGTAATCCAATTCCATTGCTCTCTCATTCTCTTTGGGTCCCTCTTGGATAAACTCTTTAGGGTATCCCTAAGCCACCAGATCATCAAGATGCTTCTTAAACATCTCACAATTCTCAGTCATGTGATCCCAATTCTTGTGATAACTACAATGCTGACTCGTAGCTCACTTTGCATCTTTATCTCCTTCCAATCTTGGGGGCCACTTGAAATAGGGGCGATTCTTTATTCGATAAAGAATCCTGTAAATTGGTTCTTTCCAGACTGTGGTTACTGAAAAGAAAGACTTAGGGTCCGGAGCTAGCCTTTTTGCAGGGCCTTTGGCTTGCTCGGCAACTACCTTGTCATCCTCTCGGAGTATGTCGTCCTCATTTCTGGCATATTGCTCAATTCGCTCCATTAATTTTGCCAACATACTTACTGGACTCATGTTCAAGGACTGGCACAGCTCCCCCCGAATAGGCAATCCGGTCTTGAACGTGGCTATTGCATACTCCTCGCTGCAGCTTTCAATCTCGTCAAAGGTGTCCCAGTACTTCTTCGCGTAGTCCTGATAGGCTCATTCTCTCTTTGTTTCATAGCAGAGAGGCTTTCAAAAGTTTTTGGTGCCCTCCTGCTCATCAAAAACCGAGCAGTGAATTCCTCGGCCAGTTGACTCCATCCTCATATGGTGTGCGGTCCTAACTTATGGAACCAAGACAGGGCTACCTTTCCCAAATTCGATGGAAACATTTTGCACATAATTGCATCATCCCTGTCATGCATGAACATTGCTTGCTGATAGTGTTGCACATGAGCCACGGGGTCCGTATTTGTCTCGTAAAGGATGAACGTGCCGTGTTTCACCTTGCTTGGCAACCTTGCCTCCTGCAATTCCTTGAGAATGGGGAGGCTGCTATATTGCTGAGGGCTTTCCGTGTTGCTTCTCGTGCAGTTGTGGTTCCGTCCTCTCGTCCTTTTGTCTTGCTGGGACCACTTTTTTCCCAATCGGAATCAAGCCTCTCGTACCTGTCCTTATGGTGCTTTCTGTTCCCTTCCTCCTCGGGGGTGAGACTTCGGCTTCTGCTCCTTCTTTTTCATGAAAAAGCCCTTCGCCGCTCTGGTGTTCGGCTTTGGCTTTTGTTCCTCTATTTTCATGGAGAAGCTTCTTTCCACCTTGGAGTAGGGCTCCTACTCCTGCTCCTTCTTCTTCGTGAAAGAGCCTTCTTGTATTCCACCATTGCATATCTGTCTCCCCTAGAATTTCTTCGTGAAAGTCCAAAGTCTTCAGGATGCTCTCGAATCAGTTCTATCTCTCGAATCTCATGTTCTCGTCTCTTGATCAAACGAGCAAATTCCTAGATCTCCTGCCTCTTTTTATCGAGGATGTCTTCACTGTTGTGCACACTTTTTGAGTGTGCGACTGACTCCCCTCCATGGTGGGATTTACTCTTTTGTGTGGACTCTGTGATTGTCCTACCCTCCCTATTCTTGGAGCCATTCAAGACGGTCAGGGGTTGCCCTTGCTGGTTGTTTTCTTCCCATGTCCGCCATCGGGCTTTCTTGGAATGCCCGGTGGGGATTTATCTCCTCCCCCACCAAACAGGTTCTTTGGGTCGAGCGGTGTCTTTGGATCTCCTTCCACCATGGTCGTTTTTCAAAGAAAACTCTTTCGTTTCCCACAGACGGCACCAATTGTAGTTGGACAAAAATGAATAGTGCTTAGACGGCTTAAGATCGTAACGACTACTCGTGCTTCTTGACTGGAACCCTAATCTGCAAGACAGACAAGGGATGAACGCACCTTTGCCTCTCGTGGCAAAGGCTCTCCAATGCCTAAGTTAGTATCACGTACTAGCAGAAAACCCTAAATATCAATAGGAAGTATCGTATGAATGAAATGTATTGTGTACGTTTTACCTCCAGGCTTACCTCATATTTATAGATTCATAGATGCTTGCTGTCCAAGTCTCCGTGTTGCCCTAGGTTTCCTACCTTGTATAAGAAATCCAGAATATCTTGGATTCTCGTTCCCTTATCAATTCATTACCTTAGTCCTTTTAGGACTCCTTTCCATGGCTGGCCGAACATCTCATTCCCGTTGGGTATCTTTCCTAGATCTTACATTCTCGGGATCTGATTCCTTACAAGATATCACTGTTCTGGAACCTTCTAGAATGTTCCTTCCGCTTTAGCACTCAAGGCTACTTTCTCAAGAGTTCTTTCCATGTTCGGCAACCTCATTGCCGAACAAGCCACTTGGACCAGTGACTTCACATGCCACTAGTCCCTATCTATTATTTGGTGTAATGACCCATATTTTGGTGTTAAAAATTGTCATCATTTTTAGATTTTCTAAGAAAAAATTGGAGGTGTGTCGGCAAATATTATGCATGGGCAAGTAACATTAGGACAAATGTCAAGTGGTGGCACTTGTATGGTCAACTAAGCTAAAACGTGGCATGTACATATTTTTCCTAGGATGACTAATATGCCTATCTTCTGTTATAAAGACAAAAATGATATAAAGTGAGTGAGAGATTCGGTGGTGAGAGAAAAAAAAAGTGCTGATGGTTGGAGTTAAGGAAAAGGCTAAAGAGAACAATTACTTGATGGAATGGATTGTTGAAGTCTAATAGGGAATTTATTTATATCCACATGAGTTTTAGGTTTGACAGAGCTAAATAGGAGCCGTTTGTGAGCTAGTGCTTTGGATTTATGGCGATGTTATTTTCTTATTAGATGAACACGATACTCATTTGAGGTACCGGGTAGTGTGCAATACATTTCTTGCTAAATCTCTTTGCAAAGAGTATTCTTTGATTATCTTATATTTGTACTCATTTGATGTCTAAGCTTGTTGATTCAGTTATTGTCACTTCTTGTTTCGTGACACAGAAGTATTTGGTTGAAAGCCATGGAACAGATTGGTACATGTTTAAGCCCACCGGGTCATAGAGTTATAAAAGATGTACGATGGACTGCCCCACGGGGAGTCCAGTATGTTTATGGGGCCCATGTGCCCAATACAGAGTTTTGACCTGAGTGGTGCTTGGCATGTTATCGAAATGAGCCGGGTATGAGACTACAAATGAAAAGCGTTCAGAATGATCCTACTTGATTTGTTATCCTCGTTTATTGAGCATATTCTTATTGCTAGCCATGTTATTGTCCTCGTATTGCATATACTACCCGGGCGTTTTATATTTTTCAGGTGCAGAGAAGGATAGTGGAGACCCGAGTTGGAGTATTTGAAGGATTAAGTTTTATAGAGATTGTTTAGAAAATCTGTATTATTTTGGAGGTTTTTTTTAGGCCCACCATGTATATTTATCTTGTGGACTTGTAATTATTGGAGATGTATTAATTTTGAGGCAATGTAAAAATTCGGGTCGTCACATTTGCACTAATGACTTCTCATGTCTTTTATCCTTTATCTGCTGAACAGACTGCCTGGACCAATGACTTCACATGTCACTGGTTTATATCGCCGATTACTGTCTTCCACGGCGGTTTATCTTATCGTATTTATTCTGTGGCCTCACGTACCACTTGTTCGGGCTCTAACTGAGCTTGTTTGGGAATACCTCCTTTCACCATTTATCTCAACTTATTTAGTGTGACGCTTCCTTCAACTCCAGATTTGATGATACAACCGGGCTATTGAATGCCAGTGATTTATTGCTGAATGGGCTGATCCATATAAACAATAATGGCAACTGGAAATCTTGAGTTAATGTTGAGTTTCACCTTTCTAGTTCTTGCTACAACTCTTCTCTACGCAGTGTACACACAGAGCTTCAAGCTGTCTCTTTTGCCATTTACTTGGCTAGTACTCATTGCTTTTACAGTTGCCCCTTTGGATGATGAGAAGGATAAGAAAAGAAAACAAAGGATAACAACAATAACAGATCTCATCTAATCCCCAATGATCCAATCATTGAGGGTATGGACGAGAGAAAACCTTGTTACTTTTGAAAGAGATGAGAAATGGTGAAAAAGGGTGAGAAAGAGGAAAAAAAAAATTGATGAGTCTGTATTTGTCCCATATCAGTTCTCACAATTCACCAAATTGCATCACTTTTGGTGAAAAAAACACAATCTGTTTTGTCTCTCTCTTGTTTCTCACCATTGGAAGGCCGGTAGTGTTTTGTATATGCGTACTTACTCACTGATATTTTTAAAAAATTTGCTGCTGATAAGGAAGGAACATCCAAGCTCTAGTCGAGCAAATTAACTATGTGCAGCAGCCCTCTCAACTTTTTGCAATCAACATGATCTAGCTAGATGTGCTCTTCAGCACTTCATCTCTTTAGCCCTTTTGAATCACTTACGCAGCTTGATTCCAATTGAAGGTTTTTTTATATTTTTGTAACTTCAGTTTCATTTCTTGGCTAGGAGTTGTTGCGCCCTTTGTTGTGGTTTGGTGGTTTGTTATTCCATGACTATTCTAGTAGTTTGCTGGAGATTGTTTTCTTTTTTGGCATGTAACGAAACTGCTAGATTTACTCTTCTATCAATGATGTACCCAGCTTCGTCAAGAAGGAAAAAAAAGAACCCTCCATTCCATCATAATTTTTCATATTTTCATATTCAGTTATTGTATGTTATTGTGTTTCATTTTTTGAATTTAATTGCAGCAATTTAAACAATTAGTGGAGAAATTAGAGCGGAAAACATTGATTTCAGCCACCAAGTTCATTCGCTCATCATTAAAACCTCACTCGACCGAAACAATTCCGTCCTCTGAATATTCTTGGGCCGATTTTTTTTCTGTTCTTCCTCCAATGTTTTATCCTATCCCCGGTCTGTCTTGGCTGCAATTCATTGACCCAGAAACTTGTTGGGATTAAACACTGAAGCACCCAAGAACCGAGATTCAAACACAACCACAATCGCAACCAATAGAAGTACGATGAAAAATAAAATAGAGAGAGACATTACGTGGTTCGGCAATAGCACGCCTACTCCAAGGAGAGGATCCCATTTTTTCACTATGAGAATTTCCATACAAGTACACTTGAGTATGAAATAACCCACACCCAACCCTTATAGACTCACGCATACAAAAACACACTCTCACCAAGTACTAGACTTGACCCTTGCACACTCTATTTTTCACCTCACTCGCTCTGTACTAAAAACACTTACTCACATGCCATTTTATATGCACCCATCAAACCCATGCAATAATAATTTTACTTGTTCCCAACAAAGGAAGGTGGAAGGCCATGGCAACAATATAGAGAAAATAGCTAGCACATGCAACAACTAGCACTCCGGTTCCAGAGGCAAACAATCAGTGCAAGACTTTTACAGCCCCTTTGAATGGTGAGAAAGGGTGAGATAAGAAAGGGGAGAAGCCAATCAAAATATTTTATTTCTGTACTTTTCTCTCCATTTCTCACCAAAATAGTCAATCCAAATGAGTGATTTAGTTGGAAACCAAAACCCTTTCTTTTCTTTTCTCTTGAAATCACTCCATCCAAAAAGGCTGTTAAGACTTTTCATTTATTGGGACTTTGAACCAATCCATCAAATCTCCACCTTGGTGAAAATTCCAAGCATCACCACGCCACCACCAAGCCTTGAAAACGACAGCTACACATACCGAATCAATTTAAGGTCCAACAACTTGATTCGAACCACACGGCCAATACACGTGTGTAGCCGCCTCGTGGCAATAATCATCAACTAACACAAGAGTAGGACCTCGACCCGTCCTCTCTACCAATAGGATTTACACTCTCACAAATATTGGCAACTTGAAAACATGACTTTGTCTTTGCCGCAAAAGACTCACACTTTGGGTACCCATTTCCTTGTGCACACCGTTTCCAAACATTCGTCGAGTAAATAGTTTGCCAATCAACCAATACAATCCTTTGCACTTCTCCTTTCATTAGGACCTTACCGCCGTGCATGATTTTTATGGCTCCTCCTCCAGCAAAATACTTGCACCCAATGGAGTCCATCCGGCTAAATGAAATTAGATTCCTTTGTAACTTCGGGACATAAGCCAAACCACCCAAAGTACGAACCGCTCCGTCAAACATTTTTATCTTTACATTCCCAAAATCTCGAATTTCACATGGAGTTCCATCGCCCAAAAATAGTGACCCACCATCTTTTTCTTGGAATGTATCAAAAAATTCTTTCTTGGAGCAAACATGCATAGTGCAACCCGAATTTAAAATCCACTCATCACGAGAAGAAGTGTTTATACCTTCGGAGACTGTGAGAAGATCTCCATCATCCGCTACCACCAAAGAACTACTACTCAAAGCATCATCAAATTTCTTCCCTTTGTTCTTGCACAAAGGACAATCGCGCTTCACATGGCCAAATTCTTTGCAACTGTAGTGTAGGGAGGTATTCCCGAACACATACATTTAGTTGCCGAACACGTGATATTCGGGAGCACGTGGTAAAAATGACAGGACTTACCGCCGGGCAATATGGTGAACAGCTATATGGACCAATGATATGGGAAGTCATTGATCCATGCTGTCTGTTCGGCAAATTAAGGGCCAAGTTACATGTGAAGTAGATGGTCCAAAGCAGACTGTTCGGTTATAAAACAGCCAAACAGATGAAGCAAAGAACCAAGCACGTGATACGAGGGATCACGGGTTAAAAAGCAATGCAAATGGTATGTGGGACCATAGTTTGAATATAGACAGGACAGTCATCATGCTAAACAAGTGTTCGGCAAGATGGACCAGTGACATGAGAAGTCAATGGTCCAAGCCGTCTGTTCGGCCATGAGATGGCCGAGCAAAGAGAGAGCTCCAATCAAGAATAGGAGCATAGGGAATACTTTGGAAGATTCCAGAGTAGTCATGTCCCGTAAAGGAATAAGATCCCAGGAGTATAGGATCTAGTAAAGATACCCAATGAGAATGGGATGTTCAGCTCATTATGGAAAAGAATCCAAAGAGGACTCTTTTAATGAGCTGATAAAGGAAACGAGAATCCTTGATGTACTGGGTTTCCTATACGAGTTGGGAATCCTATGGAAACAGGGATGCTTGGACAACAAGCATACGAAAATCTATAAATAAGAGGTAAACCTAGAGGTAAAAGGTACGCAATACATTGCTTTCATATTGCTTTCCTACTGATAATTAGGGTTTGATTGCTAGTACGTGATACTAACAAAGGCATCGGAGGGCCTTTGCCACGAGAGGTAAAGGTGCGCTCACCCCCTGTCTATTTTGCAGATTAGGGTTCCGACGACGAATTAGGGTTCCGGTGAAGAGGCACGAACAAGCCGTTGCAATCCAGTTGATCCGAAGCATCAATTGTTTTCATCCCCCTACAATTGGCGCCGTCTGTGGGAAGTCGAACCAATTTTTTCTGAAAAAATAAATATGATGGAAGAAGATCCAGTCACTCCATTCAGTCCAAAGGACCAGTTGGGTGGGGGAAGAGATAAATCCCCACCAGGAGCTCCGAGAAAGCCCACTGGTAGACATGACCGAGATAACTCCAAAGAAAAAGGAGATAAAACTGCTACGGGCTCCACGAGAAGGAGTAGGTCTCATCGAAGAGATGAATCAGTTACCCATTCGAGAAATATTCACAGTGATAACGATGTTCTCGATAAAAAGAGAAGGGAAATAGAAGAGTATGCTCGTTTGATTAAAAAATGAGAGTACGAGATACAAGAGTTGCAGCGGATACGAGACCATCCAGAAGATTCTGGACTTTCTCGAAGGAATTCCCAGAGAGACGGATGGGCTCTAGTGGCTCATAAGCAAACTCATTCACGCAGAAGAGGGAGCAGAAGTCCTGTTATAGGGCGTCATGAGGATTCTCCACGGAAAAGGGGAAGAAGAAGTAGAAGCCGAACGCCCGAAAGAAGGGCTTCTTCACGAAAAAGGAGGAGTAGAGACCGAAGTTCTACCCCCGAGGAAGAGGAAACAAGAAAACATCATCGAGATAGGTACGAGAGACCTGATGCTGATTGGGTCAAAGCCTCGGCCCACAAGTCAAAGGAGCTAGAAGAGGGGACAGCGACTGCAAGAGAAGCAGCACGCAAGGCCTTGAGTAATATTACAGCCTCCCCTTTTACAAAAAGGCTGCAAGAGGCTAGGTTGCCGAGCAGGGTGAAGCACGGTGCGTTCGTACTTTACGAGACAAATACGGACCCCGTGGCTCACATACAGCATTATCAACAGGCTATGTTTATGCATGAAGGGGATGATTCCATCTTATGCAAGATGTTCCCCTCCAGTCTTGGCAAGGTGGCTTTATCCTGGTTTCATAAACTGGCCCCACGATCCATACGATGATGGAGGCAGTTGGCCGAGGAATTCACTGCTCGGTTCTTGACAAGCAGAAAAGCCCCAAAGACCTTTGAAAGTCTTTCCACCATGAAACAGGAGGAGAACGAGCAGATCAGGGATTATGCAAAGAAGTACTGGGAGACTTTCAACGAGATTGAAAATTGCAGTGAGGAGTACGCAATTGCAACCTTCAAGACTGGTTTGCCTGTTCGGGGAGAGCTGCGCCACTCATTGAATAAACATCCGGTAGCCACCCTGGCTAAATTAATGGAACGGATAGAGTAACATGCCAGAATGGAGGATGACATACTCCGTGAGGATGGCAGGACGGTTGCCGAACAGCCAAAGGCACCTGCCAAAAAGGTGGATAAGCCAGAGCCCAAGACTTATAGAGAGAGAAGGGAATATGGGCAGGCTAAGAAAGAGCCATACAAAGATAAGCAAGCTCCTGACCCAAAAGCTTTCTTTTCTATCACTACAGTTTGGAAGGAACCAATATACAGGATTCTTTATCGAATAAAGAATCAGCCATATTTCAAGTGGCCCCCGAGTCTAGGCGGAGACAAGGATGCAAAACGTGCTACGAATCAGCACTGCAGTTACCACAAAGATTGGGGCCACATGACCGAGGATTGTGAGATGTACAAGAGGCACCTTGATGATTTGGTCTCTCGGGGCTATCTTAAGGAATTTATCCAAGAGGATCCTAAGGAGAAAGGGAAGGCTATGGAGCTGGGTTACGAGCAAAACCCTAAATGAATAATCCATATGATACATGGGTTGGCCACACCTTACACGAGAAAAGAGGTTAGGCTGTTACAAAGGCAAGTTAAGCACGATCAGCACGTGATGCGATTGGGAAACAAGAGAGGGCGAGAGACTGATGTATGCAATGAGAGCTTGGCATTCAGTGATGATGACCTAGGAGAGGTCCAAATACCCCACAACGATGCATTGGTCGAAACCCTACGAGTTGGGGAATATGACATTGAGAGGATCCTCGTGGACTCAGGAAGTTGTACAGAGGTGTTGTACTATGATGCGTTCAAGAAGCTGGGGCTGGCCCAAACAGACTTAAAGCAGTCTACAACACCTCTTATTGGGTTCGGTGGCCCCTAGGGAAGGTAACGTTACCTGTTCGGGCTGGGTCAGTGGTGTTGAGAACAGATTTCCCAGTGGTCGATGTTCCTTCTTCCTATAACGCGATTATAGGGAGGACATGGTTGCACAAGATGAGAGCAGTCTCCTCGACTTATCACCAGATGGTGAAATTTTCAGGTTCAAATGGGAATGAGGTACTTAAAGGCAACCAGAAGGTGGCACAACAATGTTTGATTTCCATCATTAAAACAGCCCCAAAGGTCCACCATGTTCATACATTAGAAGTACCAGATCAACCAACTATCGAGGATGTTGGAAGAACTCCGGCTGAAAAAGTGGTTGAAGGCTTGGAGAAAATTCAGATCAACGAGACTGATCCTGAAAGATATTTCTTAATTGGAGAGTCATTACCAGCAGACGAAAAGGCTGAATCAATAAGAATTCTGAAGGAATATATTGATGTATTTGCATGGGTGCCAGAGGAAATGCCCGGGGTGGATGCAGGTGTGATTTGTCACCATTTAAACATTGATCCTCAGCACAAGCCAGTTATTCAGAAAAAACGGAGGGCAGCCATGCAGCATGTTGATGCAGTAATTGAGGAAGTCGATCGTTTACTGGAGGCTAAAGCAACACGTGAAGTCCACTACCCAGAGTGGTTATCCAACACCGTTGTGGTGAAGAAAAAGAATGGGAAGTGGCGTGTCTGTGTGGACTTCACAGACCTAAACAAAGCTTACCCTAAGGATAGTTTTCCTCTGCCCAGGATTGACCAATTGGTTGACGCAACCTCTGGTTATGAGCGAATGAGTTTTCTTGATGCATATCGAGGATATCATCAGATTGCTATGTTTGAACCTGATCAAGAGAAGACTTCGTTTATTACACCACGAGGGTTGTACTGTTATAGTGTTATGCCGTTTGGGCTGAAGAATGCTGGGGCAACATACCAAAGACTTGCAACCATCATGTTCAATAAGCTCCTTGGGAAGACTATGGAAGTCTACATAGATGATATGGTGGTAAAAATTCTAGAGAAACGGGGGCATATTGCTGATTTGAAAGAAGTTTTCGAAATCTTGAGGAAATACAAACTGAAACTCAATGCCTCGAAATGTGCGTTTGGAGTTGGTTCAGGAAAGTTCTTGGGCCACTTGGTAACCATGAGAGGGATAGAGGCAAATCCCGATCAGATTGCTACCCTACAGAGGCTACAGAGTCCCAAAACTACTAAAGAAGTCCAGAGGCTGACTGGAATGGCAGCAGCACTTAACAGATTCATCAGCAGGTCAAGTGATAAGTGCAGACCCTTTTTTCAATTGCTGAAAAAGAGGGAGGGATTTGAATGGGGAGCAGAGTGTGAATAGACCTTCCAGGACCTGAAGAAGTATCTGGCAGAGCCCCCACTTTTGTCAACTCCATTGCCAGGTGAGCCTTTAATTCTGTACTTAGCTGTTTCTGAGCATGCAGTAAGTGCAGTCCTGCTGAGGGATTTGGGGATCGAACAAATCCCTATATATTATGTTAGTAAAACGATGCTAGATGCAGAGACGAGATATCTGCCGTTAGAAAAACTTGTCCTGGCACTTAGGACAGCCACCAGGAAACTGCCACACTACTTCCAAAGCCACAAGGTTGTAGTTTATACTGAGTTTCCATTAAAATCAATGCTTCGAAATGCAGACTTCTCGGGAAGGATCTCGACATGGTCCGTGGAGTTAAGCCAGTATGATCTCGAATATCAGCCACGCACAGCAATCAAAGGCCAAGTGTTGGCTGATTTTATGGCAGAATTTTCCCCAACTGTTGCTCCCCTGCCTCCTACGAGAAAGGAACAGGTGGCTAAGACATCATCCATGAAGGATCAACCTGTAGCCGAACAGGATCCCAAGGAATGGAAGCTATTTGTCGATGGATCAGATGTAATACTGGTTCTGGAATTGGGGTTGTCCTTTTTCCTCCTCAGGGAGTTCTGATTGAACTATCTGTTCGGCTTGGATTCAGTGCATCAAATAATGTGGCTAAATATGAGGCACTCTTGGCTGGATTGAGGAGTGCAAAGACCCTTAAAGCAAAACGGGTTAGGGTGTATTGTGGTTCCCAGCTTGTGGTGAATCAGCTGTCCGACGAATATGAGACTCGAAACAAAAAGATGGTGGCCTATGTGCAGGCAGCCAAGGACTTGCTTGATACCTTCGAGAGGGTATATATTGAACAAATAAGTTCTGGACAGAATGCTCATGCAGATTCATTAGCTTGGTTGGCTGCGGCTGTTCCTACTGAGTTCAAAAGGAAGGTAGCAGTCGAATATCTGAATGAGCCGAGCATTGGGAGGAGTGTAGACTTGGTCTTGGACGTGAACCAAGGACCAAGTTGGATGGACCCAATCATGGAATTTTTACGAGACGAAATACTCCCATCTGATAAAAAGGAGGCCCACAAAATAAGGGTCAAATCTGCTAGGTTTTGGTTATCCCCAGAGGGTAAGTTGTACAGGAAATCCTTTACAGGCCCATATTTACTATGTGTACATCCTGAGATGGTACAAAAGTTCCTTCATGAAATCCACGAGGGAACATGTGGGAGCCATGCTGGAGGCAGATCAATTGCCCACATGCAAGAAGATGCAAGAAGATGCAAAGGTGTATGTGAAGATTTGTGAGAAGTGTCAAAAATTCTCACCAATGATTCGAACACCTGCCGAAGATCTGGTGCCTTTGACAAGTCCCTGGCCTTTTGCTCAATGGGGGATGGATATCGTGGGTCCATTGCACAAAGCAACTAGGAATCGAAAATTCCTGCTTGTAGCAACTGACTATTTTACAAAGTGGATTGAGGCAGAACCACTGGCCAAAATCACTGAACCTATGATAGAAAGGTTCGTGTGGAAAAGCATCATCACTCGCTTTGGGGTCCCTTATTCACTGATTACAGACAATGGATCTCAATTTCAGAAGAAATTCAAGGCTTTTTGTGCCCAGTATGGAATAAGAAATTATTATTCCACCCCAGCCTACCCTCAGAGTAATGGGCAAGCAGAGGCGTCCAATAAAACTATTCTAGATGGGATAAAGAAGAGGCTGGACAAAGCCAAGGGGAAATGGCCTGATGAGCTACCTTTAGTTCTATGGGCTCACCGAACAACGCCTAGGAGGTCTACGGGAGAGACCCCCTATGCATTGGCATTTGGAACAGAGGCTGTCATACCTCTGGAGGTGGGTTTGCCGACCAACAGGACCGCTTTGGTTGAAAGTGGAGGCAATGACAGGGCCATTGATATCGAGCTTGATCTCGCCGAGGAGAGGAGAGAAAACGCCTTGGTACATCTTGCTTCTTACCAAGAACAACTGATGAAAAGCTACAACAAGCATGTTCATCCTCGAGAATTTGGTGTTGGGGACCTCGTACTACGAAAAGTGCTCGGCAACACCAAGGTCGCCAACGAAGGCAAGCTGGGGGCCAATTGGGAAGGCCCGTATAGAATAACTGAGATTGTAGGCATATGAGCCTATAGATTGGCAGATTTGGATGCTGATCCAATTCCAAGGCCTTGGAATGTTCATAATCTACGAAAGTTCTTTGTTTAGAAGTATTAAAATCTGTCTTAGATTTGCACTACGTGATTGTGTGGGAATTACGAATATAATTCCCTTGTTCTAGTTTTTGTTAATTGCAAATTATGAATCAAATCATTTTTTAGTATACCTACTGTGTTCTTGGTATTTGTTTAAAAAATACGAACTACGAGATTAGTTTTCCTCATTCGTATTGGGGAGCAGGGTATAGGGTATACATTTAAGTACGTGAAACTTAAACACAAGTATGAAACACTTGTGTGATGTTTTAAGTACGTGAAACTTAAACGCATGTATGAAATTTAAAGTACGTGAAACTTAAACAAGTACAAGTATGAAAACACTTGTATGAAATTTAAAGTACGAGACACTTGGAAAAACAATTGGCTTGTATATGATGGTGACAACTATTGAAGTACGAGAAACTTAGACCATTTTTTCAGTACATGATACTTAACAAGTATGAAACACTTGTATGGAATTTTAAGTACGTGAAAACTTAAACGTTATCAAAACACAAGTAGTTCTAAGTACGTGATACTTAGAAGTTTTTGTGTAAGTACGTGAAACTTAAACTGCTGCTCTCAAGTATGAGATACTCAGAGTATTTAAAAGTACCTGACAAAGTACGGGCCATGATGATTCACAAAATTTGCTACGTATTAACAGCAAAACAGGATTAAAGTACGAAATACTTAAGATTAAAACTATTTGCATCCGAACAGATGCAAACATGACGATAGCCAAGCAAAAAAGTTATGCCACGAAGGGCCGAATACCTGTGTTAACAAAGTATTTAATTGTACTGGTGCCTCACAGGGCCAAAATACACTTATGGTCACGTAGGACCAGCAACCAAATCAATCCACATTCTGGACCTCTGGAGTGTTAGTGTTGATCTCAGTATCAGCACCATCTTCGACTGCGTTCTCTTCCAAGTCAATGGGCTCTAGGGTTGAAACCCGAGCAGGTGATTGAACAGGATGCACATCTACAGCCGTGTCTTCTTCAGCATTGGCAAATTCTTCGATCTGCTGTTCAATGTCAATTGGATGCTCCGCTGGTTGTTGAATAGTCTGGGCACGGGTGCTCGGCAAGTCATTATCTTCCCAGAGGGGCGAATCTTCTGCAACCCCCATTCTGGTCAAACAAGCCTCCCATCAGGTAGCCCAGATCTGATCTTGGATGGCAGGCATCTGCTCCACGTAATTAGAAGTGGTAGCATCAAAGCCCTTCTGGTATCCATCTTCGTAGGCCGCCTTTTTTGTATTGTCGATTTCGGACAGTGCCTGACTGAGACCCTCCTCGGCAGTTTCGAGTTTCTCCTTGGTCGCTGCAACTTCCGCCTTTGCCTTGTCTCTCTCTATCTCCAGCCTTGTCATTGATTGAAGTTGCCTTGTGTTATCTCTCAACAGCCTATTGCGCTCTTGTTCAACCTCTTGAAATTTTTGATTCAATGCAACCATCTTTTGAATAAACTATGGGTTACCAGAGAGAGTTAGTAAAGCACAATACTAAGTTTGCAACTTATTTGAGGAAAGGTTTTTAGATATTACCTTAATACCACTGACGAGACCAGTGGATACTAGCCGGTCAGGTGCAGATCCAGATTCCTTCTGCATGTCCACAGGGAGCAGCAACCCTTGAGCTAGGGCAAGTGATGTTTCTGATGAACTAGCACTGTCCCCAACATGAACAGGACGGTTACCCCTAGGGAATGAAGGAGTCCATGTTTGTGGAAGCACTTGAGCAGTTGGTGACACAGGGAGATTGGTTTCTGTATCAGCTTGTGAAACAGAACCAGCAGGGTCTTCAGACCTAGGTCATTTGTCCCGATGAGCGTTAGTAGCATCAAGGGGACCATCCTCTTCACGAGGAGAAGAGGACGATCTTACTGATGCCCCCCTATTGCGACGTGATCGTGGGGGCGGAGCGCCAGTTGATGCTACCCTGCTAGTAGCACCACGTCCCAGTGTGGAGACAGTAAGTAGAGAGCTCAGGTTAAGAGGTTGACGGGTCATTGTACCTGGTGATCGAGAATAACCGGATGATGGAGACTGGCTGGTATCACGATTTAGAACCAGTTGTTCGGGCTGTTGCTGTTCAGAAATTGGTCCACGAGTAGATCTTCTGAGTCTTAAACGAGGAAGCGGCACGCCTTCCGAAATGGGAACTTCACCAGGTTGACCAGCAACAGTAACCCCAGCTTGAAGTCTTGAAATTCGTTGTTGAGGAGCAGTTGATGTGGAAGTAGAAGCAGCACTGGTGCTGGGATGGGCAAGTCTTCTATCAATGACCCTTCTATATGAAGGGTCGTATCCCAGCAGTATATCAACGTCTCGACCCCGACCAGCTGTTCGGGTACCTGGTTCTCTTGTGTATTTTAGGATCCTGTTTATGTCCTCTGTTCGGACGTAGCTTGGCTCACGTCTAGAACGTTTGTTAACGTTTTTAGCTGCAAGATCGGAGTTATAAAACCAAAATTAGGCACATAGAAAGCTATGAGAGAGCAGTAAACGAAGAAATTGCAAAAGATAAAAGCAAAAGCATACGTGGATAGCCCCATATGTGGGGGCAATGGAGCCCTAGCACTTGGCCATCCTCTCCTAGTGGCTCAAAGGCTCCAGTGACATAAAGGAAATCAATCTCATGATCCCGAGCGGAGTCTGGCAGGTTGAGTACGAGACGCTTTTCTGCCCTTCTAACTTTGAAATAGTAGGTATTATACTCAGGGTTTAGTACAATACTGTACCACCACTGAATATCCCAAATTCCTAACTGGGTCCCCAGAATCCTATTCAAAGCTATTACACCCATTATCAGCCTAAAGACGTTTGTTGATACTTGCATGGGGGTGAGACGATACCAGTTTAGGATCTGGCAGAGTAGTGGGTGAAGGGGAAATCGGACTCCACCTTCGACGATGGCCACGATAGGGATGCACATTCTATCCCAGGAGCCACCATCCCTATCTGCTCCTAAAGGGGCGAGTTCGAGCCCCACATTATCAGGGATGCTATACTCAGACCTAAATGCTGCCATGGCAGTTGGGGTTTCACAGAGTTTCCTAAATTTACTGGGTCTATGAGGGTGATCATTATCATCAGCCATGAGTATATTCAGAAAAGAAGAAAAACTGGAAATGGGAACGAATAGAAACCCTAGAAACAACCCACGAATTTGAGAGTGAGATCTCAGAGGGAAACCTAAGCAGACGAAATGGAGTGAGAACAAGAAATCTTACAAGAATAATGTGACGATTCCCTGGAGTGCAATCAAGTTTGTAGACGGCGGCGATGGCGGAAGGCTTAGAGAGAGAAACAACTGAAAGTACGAGTTGTATTTTTGGGTAAAAAACCCAAACGGCGCCCTTTCAGGGGTTTAAAAGCAAGAGACGGAGATGAAACGTCTCTACTCACGCCGTTACAGGCTAAGGTAACGAAAAGCAAAAAAATGTTCTGACGCCGTTTCAAGGAACGTCAGTTCGAAATTAATGATAGGCATACGAAACGTGCCACGTGGAGTCGATGCCTCGGGATGGTACGAAGGCAAAAAGCGCCAAAACATCAAATGAATATTAGAGCAGTGACCGCATAGGATCAGAAGAGTCTGATCTAAATAAATTTTTTGTTCCTAAAGCTTCATATATTGCCCCCGAACAATGGTAAATGAATGAAGCTGGGGAGCAATTGTAGGGAGGTATTTCCGAACACATACATTTAGTTGCCGAACAAGTGATATTCGCACGTGGTAAAAATGACAGGACTTACCGCCGGGCAATATGGTGAACAGCGATATGGACCAATGATATGGAAAGTCATTGATCCATGCTGTCTGTTCGGCAAATTAAGGGCCAACTTACATGTGAAGTAGATGGTCCAAAGCAGACTGTTCGGTTATAAAACAGCCGAACAAATGAAGTAAAGAACCAAGCACGTGATACGAGGGATCACGGGTTAAAAAGCAATGCAAATGGTATGTGGGACCATAGTTTGAATATAGACATGACAGTCATCATGCTAAACAAGTGTTCGGCAAGATGGACCAGTGACATGAGAAGTCAATGGTCCAAGCCGTCTGTTCGGTCATGAGATGGCCGAGCAAAGAGAGAGCTCCAATCAAGAATAGGAGCATAGGGAATACTCTGGAAGATTCCAGAGTAGTCATGTCCCGTAAAGGAATAAGATCCCGGGAGTATAGGATCTAGTAAAGATACCCAATGAGAATGGGATGTTCAGCTCATTATGGAAAAGAATCCAAAGAGGACTCTTTTAATGAGCTGATAAAGGAAACGAGAATCCTTGATGTACTGGGTTTCCTATACGAGTTGGGAATCCTATGGAAACAGGGATGCTTGGGCAACAAGCATACGAAAATCTATAAATAAGAGGTAAACCTAGAGGTAAAAGGTACGCAATACATTGCTTTCATATTGCTTTCCTACTGATAATTAGGGTTTGATTGCTAGTACGTGATACTAACAAAGGCATCGGAGGGCCTTTGCCACGAGAGGCAAAGGTGCGCTCACCCCCTATCTATTTTGCAGATTAGGGTTCCGACGACGAATTAGGGTTCTGGTGAAGAGGCACGAACAAGCCGTTGCAATCCAGTTGATCCGAAGCATCAATTGTTTTCATCCCCCTACATGTAGCATTGTACACCCTTTCCTCTGGAACTAGAACCGGACCTGTTGTTCCCTCTGGATCTACCATTAGATGTCCTTCCCTGAGTCTCACTTTGAACCGCAAATGCCGAATTTTCTCTACCCTCAAAACTTGATTTTTTCTGAGTAAAATGAAAAACCAACGCCGACTACACCTGCTCCAAACTCACTGTATCTATCCCATACAAGAGAGTCATTACCAAAGTATTGTATGAACTCGAAAGCGAAGTAAGAAGCAAAAAGGCCTTGTCTTCCTCTTCTATCTTTGCGTCAATTTTTTTAAGCTGATCCAAATAACCATTGAACACGTTCATGTGCTCCATAAGATTCCCGCCTTCCTCCATCTTTAGCTTGTACAACTGCCGCTTCAAATGCAACTTGTTGGTCAAGCTCTTCGCAAGGTAGAGCTTTTCCAACTTCTCCCACAAGGCCGATGCCGAATCCTCATCCATGACATGGTTAATAATATTATCAACAATACAGAGCCGAATAGTGCTCACACACTTTGACTCTAACTCCTCCCATTCTTCATCTTTCATCGTCGTTAGCTTTGCATCATTTCCCTTCAACACCCTAGCCAACCCTTGTTGATCAAGGATATCTTTCACCCTCCTTTGCCATAGGGTAAAGCTGCCACTTCCATTAAACCGCTCAAGAGAAAATTGAGAGTTGATCGTTGCCTTCATTGTGGATGTAACGGAACTGAATCTCAAACACTGGTCAAGAACCAAGCCGGCTCTGATACCACTTGTTGGGATTAAACGCTGAAGCACCCAAGAACAAAGATTCAAACACAACCATAATCGCAACCAATGGAAGTATGATGAAAAATAAAATAGAGAGACACACACAAGAATTACGTGGTTCGGCAATAACATGCTCCACGGAGAGGATCCCGTTCTTTCACTATGAGAATTTCCGTACAAGTACACTTGAGTTTGAAATAACCCACACCCAACCATTATACACTCACTCATACAAGAGAACACACTCTCACCAAGTACTAGACTTGACCCTTGCACACTCTATTTTTCACCTCACTCTCTCTGTACCGAAAACACTTCCTCACATGCTATTTTATATGCACCCATCAAACCCATGCAATAATAATTTTACTGATTCCCAACAAAGGAGGGCGGAAGGCCGCGGCAACAATACAGAGAAAACAGCTAGCACATGCAACAGCTAGGACTTCGGTTCCAGAGGCAAACAAATAGTGCAAGACTTTTAAGACTTTTCATTTATTAGGAATTTGAACCAACCCAACAAAACTTTCATTCAGAGCATCATGATCAGGGCTTACCTTCATATACAAAACCCACATGAGTCCTTAAGAGCATCCACGAAAGGCATTTGTTAAATCAGACTCATCTGCATAAATCTGGTACTTGTGTGGTACGTCAAAAAATCTGCAGTACCTACTACCTAGGCTGCTTGCTGATGATCAAAGTGTGTAATAGTAGCTCCCTGAAGAACTCATCAGTATCCAAAATTCTAAATACAAAAGAGATCCAAGGCATTATCTTTGCCTTGTTTACCCAATACCTGTAAACTAGATACCAAGTATCTCATTTTTGAAATGATATAGAAGAAAAATGCCTTCTTGCATAGACAATTTGTTAGAAAAATGGGTTGGTTCAGACCGGACCCAACCCACATGGGTTATGTGATTGAGTTGGTTAGAAGGATGAAATGGACTTCTTATCTCTATCTGTTAGGAGAGTTCAAAGATAATAAATCACCTACATCTATTAGGAGACTTTGAACTCTTGGACTTTAATCTATAAATATAGTCCTGCAGATATTTGGAGATACACCACAATAAGAAAGAGTTAGAGTTCCATCTCTCATTCTCCTCTAGAAACATTCTCCTGTGAAGTATCTTCTTTCTCTAGGGTTTCCATCTAAAAACCCTAGGATTTGCGGTGTGGATATTAAGAGCAAACTCTAGTAGTCTCCTCTACCCGACGTGAAAAGAAGACGGTGTTCGTGAACGTAATCAGTGCTTGTAAAGAGGGCCTCAGATCATGAAAAGCTGAAGCATCTTAATTCCGCTGCGCTTCAATCGTACGTGTAAGTCTTATGTGATTTACAAACTTTCGATCCTATAAAGTTAACACAATTCAACCACTTACAAAAGACCATGTTTTCCAAAACAGGCAGTAGAAAATCATCTTAGAATAACTATCTAGTATCAATTACATATACCTTGCCAAACTACATATAGGACAATCTGCACTGGCTTCGATTGCTCCATTGATATTTCCATCTCGTGTCAATCTCTTCCAAACTTCTAACGAGAGACACTCAAAGAAACACAAAAATCAACTAGTCAATTTCATTACTAGTTAAACTAGTTAACTTAAACATCAATATCATACAGATAAACTATCATCATCAGTACCAAAGTAGTGAATGCTAGAATTTCACTAGAATTCAAAACACAAAAATCAACTAGTGAATTTCATTACAGTTATCCTAAACATCAATATCAAACTATCATCATCAGTACCAAACTAGTGAATTTCACTGGAATTCAAAACTTGTGAATTTTTGGGTAGTGCATTGCACAGTGAAATTTCAATAGCATTGAGCAATGTGAAGACTTGAGTAGTGAATTTGACTAATATTGAGCAATGTGAATTTCACACAAACTCGAAAATTTATTACTAGTGAATTTCACTATCATTGACCAATGTGAATTTCACACAGTCGCAAATTTCACTACATCAGATCTAGTTAATTTCACTAGATACAAGATATATTGATGAAAATTGATGAAATTCTCACTTTGTGTGTTCAGGGATTGTATTTTGAACAATTGTTTGTGGAGTCTCATGTTTTCTGTGAATTCATGCATATCGTCCAACTCTTGGATTTGTACCATTTTGCAATTGCCAATGTACAAACAATTAATATTTAATAGTGTAGGTTAAATGCACAGCTTTGAGTAGTGAAATTTACTAGCATTGAGCAATGTGAAACACATGAATTTTTGACAATTGAAGTTTGATAATATTGATACAAAGCTCTCTAACTTTCCGCCTCCATCAAAAACCAGATCTAGTTTTTCCATTTGGTTGGGGGAGGGGGAGGGGGGGCACCGCTGCCTGCCTCCCCCCTCCTCCTCCCTATCCTTTCTTTCTCTCTCTCTTCTTGCCCCGTTCTTTCCCGTTTCTAATCTATTTCTTTATATTCAAAATGATCAGCAAAGTTGTGGTGGTTGGAGGCGATGGTTGTGGGTGGTTGTTGCCGAAGTTATGGTTCTCGAAGAACGTGTCTTCTCCAGATTGTTTATGGGGGCCGAAGTAGCGGTTTCTCGGCGGTCGTTTTCATGGGGTTTCCGGTCAACGACGGGAGCGACATCGGTATCATTTTCTCGTTCCTCCTTCTCTTGCTTCCTCCTCTCATTTTTTCTGGCCCCCTCCCCTACAGATCTATAATATTTCAGTATTGTACCAACTATTGGTTGTGTTGCCCTCTCTCGGCCGAGTAGTTTATACTCTAAATGATTTGTGGCTGGTTTGTGTAAATCTATATCTGTATTAAAAGTATTATGCGGAAAACAGATATAACAGGATTTTGAATTCAACACATCTCAAGAACAATAAATAGCGTACCTTTGTTGGCCATCGTGATTAGAGAGAACAAACTCCTTAATTAGAAACACCTTAATTCTTGGCTCACCTTCTTCTCTCTGTCTCTACTTTTCTAGAATACCCCAGTACTTTAATTGATGAAAAAACCGTATGAATAAGGGGTGAGTATTCTACCTTTTATAGAGGAGAGAAGAGGGCCTTAGAGATAATTATTAAAAGACACCTAGTCCATCAAGGTCTCTTTTATTATCATGAGTTTTTCTTAATCTATAATTCTAATTAGTTGTCGTAATGAACCATATCACTTCATTGGCTTATCTGATAGTGGAGTCCCACATATACAAAACGTGAAGGCTAGTGGGCCACACTAATGGAAAAAAATTAACATTCTCCCACTTGGCCCATCAAGCCGATTGTGATGCAAAGTGTATTTCTTCAAAATATGCATTTTGTTTAAAATGACTCGAGTGGGCTCCACACTAAAAAACTTTGACACGTGATCACGGATTTAAAAATAGCCAATAGGTTCAAACCAATTAGAAACTTTAATACTGTGTTTAATTCAGACCACCAATGTGAGTCATAGCGGTTGTATAGCACCATGCCACATTCCCTTCTATGCACCACGCCATTGATAACCTTCACTAATCAAGTCTATAATAGGAAAAATATTATTATTTAGGCTGTAATGCCTAAAGCCCCTGTAATTTGTCTTGTCAAGACATTTCCTGTTGAACATAATCCAAAATAAAATGTGCACGCATAATTGGAAACAGGAAAATCAGAAACAAATTTTTATTTGCGCTAAATAGTGTCAATAACAATAAGCACTCAACTACTAATATCAAGTATTGCTCAAAAGACCCATCCTAATAACATGTTCTTTGTATGTCTTTGGAGGTAATCCCTTTGTCAACGGATCAGCAATCATAAGAGTGGTGCTTATGTTTTCAATAGACACTTGTTGTTTCTGGACTCGTTCTCTAACAACCAAGTACTTTACTTCCATGTGTTTCGAACCACTAGAGTACTTTCCATTCTTAGAGAAGAAAACTGCAGCGGAATTATCACAATAAATCTTCATCGGTCTGGCAATTGAGTCGACAACACCAAGACCAGAAATGAAGTTTCACAACCATAACGCATGACCTGTGGCCTTAAAGCACGCCACAAACTCGGCCTCCATTGTAGATAAAGCAATAATGGATTGCTTCACACTCTTCCATGACACTGCCCCACCAGCTAATAGAAAGACATAACCTGATGTAGACTTTTTGCTATCGTGACAGCCAGCAAAATCAGAGTCCAAGTATCCGATCACATCCAAATGATCCGATTTGCTATAAGTAAGCATATAGTCCTTAGGTCCTTGGAGATACCTCATAACCTTCTTCACTGCTTTCCAATGTTCCATTCCTGGATTACTTTGATATCTGCCCAGCATCCCTACTGCAAAACTAATATCCGGTCTAGTGCAAGTCTGGGCATACATCAAACTCCCTAATGCTGATGCATATGGAATTTCATCCATTTGCTTTCTTTCTAAGTCATTCTTTGGGCACTGGCTTTCATTAAATTTGTCACCCTTGACAATGGGTGCATCACTTACTGAGCAAAGCTGCATATTGAATCTCTCTAGAACTCGGTTAATATATTTACTTCTGAGACAGTCCTAGCAGTCCTCGAGATCGATCTCTAAAGATTTCTATCCCAATAACATAAGCTGCCTCACCCATATCAACCATTTTAAAGTTCTTCGAGAGATATCCCTTAGTTTCATGTACTAAACCAAGGTCATTACTGGCTAACAAAATATCATCCACATATAGCACCAGAATGATAAACTTACTCCCACTGACCTTCAGATATATACACTGATCAACAGCATTTTCTTTGAAACCGAAGGAGGTAATGGTATCATTAAACCTTAAGTACCATTGCCTGGAAGCTTGTTTAAGACCATATATGGATCTCTTTAATTTGCATGCCAAATGCTCTTTCCCTTTTATTGCGAATCCTTCAGGTTGCTCCATGTAACTATCCTCATCCAAACTACCATTCAGAAAAGCGATTTTCACATCCATCTGATGCAACTCCAAGTCATAATGAGCTACTAGGGCCAAGATGATTCTAAGTGAGTCCCTCTTTGACACAGGAGAGAAGGTCTCCTTATAGTCAACGCCTTCTTTCTGAGTGAAACCCTTGGCCACAAGTCTGGTCTTAAATCGTTCGATATTGCCTTTTGCATTGCGCTTAGTCTTAAAGACCCACTTACAGCCGACTTTCTTACAGTTAGTAGGCAATTCAACGAGATCCCAGACTTTATTCTAGTCCATTGATTTCAACTCATCATTCATAGCGTTAAACCATTTATTAGAATCATCACTATTCATGGCTTGTGAAAACGAAATCGGGTCTTTCTTAATCCCAATGTCGAAATCCGATTCTTGTAGATATACCACATAATCATCTGAAATGGCAAACTTTCTTTCCCTCTGAGATCTTCTCAGAACTGCCGGTTGTGGTGGTTTTACAATACTTTCAATGGCAGTATTCTCATGAAGTGGAGAATCATTACCTACATGTTGTTCATTCTCCTCAACTGGTTGAGGAATAACAACTTCTCGACGAGGAAGAATTGTTGGGATATCAACTCTTTCTTCATCGAAATTAACCTTTCTTGATTTCTCACTCCCACTATTTTCGCCATTCTCTAGGAATTTCGCATTTCCGGTTTCAACTATTCTCGTACTATGGTTAGGACAGTAAAATTTGTAACCCTTAGACTTTTCTGGATAACCAATAAAATATCCAGAAATTGTTCGAGAATCTAACTTTTTCTCTTGTGGATTATATATTCTAGCTTCCGCTGGACAACCCCAAATACTCCCTCCGTCCCAAAATGATTGACCGGTCCGCAAAACGGAGTGATAAAAATAATGCAATTTTTTCAAGAAAAAATTCAAACTTTTTTCACAAATTAAAAATACTCATTGATATCTAGTAAGTTGTTAAAAAACTTTTGATTTTTTCTTGCAAAAATTGTATTATTTTTAACACCCCGTTTTGCGGACCGGACAAACATTTTGGGACGGAGGGAGTATGTAAATGTCTTAAACTGGGTTTCCTACCATTCCACAACTCAAAAGGAGTAGTTGGAACTGCCTTACTAGGAACCTTATTTAAGAGATACATAGCGGTCTTTAATGCTTCTCTCCAGAAGGAAACAAGTACATTTAAAGAACTCATCATACTTCTAACCATATCCATAAGTGTACGATTATGCCTCTCAACAACACCGTTCCGCTGTGGCGTACTAGGCATTGTGTATTGAGCACGAATGCCTCGCTTTTCTAATAGTTTGGCAAATGGGCCAGGATTTTGGCCTGACTCATTATATTTTCCATAAAACTCACCACCTCTATCCGACCTCACTATTTTGACATTTCTATCTAATTGTCTCTCGACCTCAGTAATGTACATCTCAAGGATGTAGTAATGTACACCTCAAGGATGTCAACGGCTTGAGACTTTTCATGAATTAGATATACGTAACCATAACGTGAGAAGTCATCTATAAAGGTGATAAAGTATTTTTGTCCAGCAAAACATGGAATAGGACTTTCGCAAATATCAGTATGGATTATCTCAAGAAGTGCATTGCTTCTAGTGGCACCTTTCTTTGTGTGTTTGGTTTGCTTTCCCTTAATGCAATCCACACAAATTTCAAAATCAGTGAAATTTAGGTCTTTTAAAATCCCATTCTTCACCAATCTGTCAATTCTATCCTTGGAGATATGCCCCAATCGTCTATGCCATAGGGTAAATGATTTTTCATATATTCGACCACGTTTTAAACCAACATCCGAATGCAGGGTCACTAATGATTGTGCAAACTCATGATTCAAGGCAATTTTATATAAACCATTATATAAATCACCAGAACCAACCATTATTGAATTAAACATCAATTTGAGTTTTCGACAACGAAATGAAACTGAATATCCAAAACAATCTAATTTAGATAAAGAAACCAAATTCCTAGAAATAGAGGGAACATAAAAAGTGTCTTTAAGATCTATCTAATGACCCGTCTCTAAAACCAAGCGATAGGTACCAACAGCTTCCACGTCAGCCTTGAGACGGTTCGCCATAAAGACAAATCTCTCACTTTTCTCTGGTTTTCAGGTTGAAAGGTATCCCTGCAAGGAATTCGTAATGTGAGTCGTAGCTCCAGAATCTATCCACCAAGTATTAGAAGGAACTTCATCAAGATTTGATTCGTAACATACAAAAGAAAGATTATTACCCTTCTTTTCGAACCAAGCCTTACGCTTATTGCAGTCCTCCTTCACATGTCTCTTACTGCCACAAAAGTGACACTTGATGTAGGGAGGTATTCCCGAACAGGTACAAAACGGGCCCGAGCACGGTCAAAGAAAAGGTCAACACGCTATGGACCAGTGACATGAGAAGTCAATGGTCCAGAGAGGTTGCACGATTCTCGGTGCAATAACACAAGATGTTATTGGACCAAATACAAGGAAAGTGACATGTGATGCCACTGTTCAGATACATTGTTCGGCAAAGAGCCGAACAATGAAGAAAGCATATGGTCTCGATTGTTTCTTAAGGACCAGTTACATGTGAAGTAACTGGTCCAGGTCATCTGTTCGGCCATGAGATGGCCGAACAAAGAGAGAAGTCCTATTGAAGGGAACATTCTAGAAGGGTCCAGAATCACCAGTATTCCGTTAAAGGGTGAGATCCCAAGAATATAGGATCTAAGAAAGATACCCAACGAGTATGGGATGATTGGCTTGTTATGGAAAGAGTCCTACAAGGATTAAGGAAATAAACTGATAAAGGAAACGAGAATCCTTGATATCCTGGGTTTCCTATTCGAGTTAGGAATCCTAGGGCAACACGGATGCTTGGCCAGCAAGCATATGCAAATCTATAAATATGAGGTAAACCTAGAGGCAAAAGGTATGCAATTCATTGCATTATTTGATATTTACCTACTGATAATTAGGGCTCCATTAGTACGAAATACTAACAAAGGCATCGGAGGGCCTTTGCCACGAGAGGCAAAGGTGCACTCACTCCTTGTCTGTTTTGCAGGACGAGGGTTTCATTGACAAACTAGGGTTCCATTCGAGAGGCACGTGAAGCCATTGCATTCCAGTGCTATTCAGAGCACTACTTGAATTTGTCCACCTACACTTGACAATGAAACCATTATGAGCCTGACTACTTTTCTCAGGTTCACTGACTTTCATTGGTGAATATTTTCTCATTTTACCCTTTTTCTTTATAGCAACTTGAGTCACTGTCAATGCAGTGTGACGCCTTTCCCTTCTCAATCTCACTTCTTCATGAACACACAAGTTTGTTAGCTCATTCAAACTCCACTCTTTCTTGTGGGCATTAAAGTGAGTTTTGAATGGGCCAAACTGTGCTGGAAGTGAGTTAAGTATAGCTTGAATAAGGAAAGACTCATCCACTTGAATTTCCAAGGTTGCAAGCATTGCAGCTTTATCATACATGTTCAAGATATGCTCTTGAACTCTACGACTACCATCATATTTCATGGTGCTTAACTCAGCCATAATCGTACCTACAAGTGACTTATCAGCAAATTTAAAGCAATCTTCCCCAGCCTTTAGGTATTCTAGTACAGTGAAATAAGGAACTGTAATAGGAAACTGTAGGTGGACAAATTCAAGTAGTGCTCTGAACAGCACTGGAATGCAGCGGCTTCACGTGCCTCTTGAACGTAACCCTAATTTGTCAATGAAACCCTTGTCCTGCAAAACAGACAAGGAGTGAGTGCACCTTTGCCTCTCGTGGCAAAGGCCCTCCGATGCCTTTGTTAGTATTTCGTACTAGCGATCAAACCCTAATTATCAGTAGGAAAGCAATAAGAATGCAGTGTATTGCGTACCTTTTACCTCTAGGTTTACCTCCTATTTATAGATTTATGGATGCTTGCTGCCCAAGTATCCATATTGTCCTAGGTTTCCTACCTCGTATAGGAAAACTAGGATCTCTTGGATTCTCGTTCCCTTATCAGTTTATTTCCTTAATCCTTGTAGGACTCTTTCCATAACAAGCCGAACATCCCATACTCGTTGGGTATCTTTCTTAGATCCTATATTCTTGGGATCTCATCCCGTAACGGAATACCAGTGATTCTGGACACTTCTAGAATGTTCCCTCTGCTCCTACTCTTGATTGGAGCTCTTTCTTTGTTCGGCCGTCTCATGGCCGAACAGACGGCCTGGACTAGTTACTTCACATGTAACTGGTCCTAAGGAAACAATTTGGACCATATCCTTTCTAAGGAGCTCTCCTCATGTTCGACTCTCTCTTGCCGAACAAGTTTCTTGAACAGTGGCATCTCTTGTAATTTTCCTTGTATTCGGTCCAATAACGTCTCGTGTTATTGCACCGAGAATCATACAACCTCTCTGGACCATTGACTTCTCATATCACTGGTCCATAATGCGTTGACCTTCTCTTTGACCGTGCTCGGGCTCGTTTTGTACCTGTTCAGGAATACCTCCCTACAGAAACAAAATAGGACAATACTTAATAAAAGCTTTGAGAATTATAAACATTTATAATGATGAACTATTGACATCACTTAGGTCCTCCTTTGGGTGAAACCTAAGCATACCTATTGTTCACTCATTAATTAGGACATCTATAATGATGAACTATTGACATCACTTAGGTCCACCTTTGGGCAAAACCTAAGCATACCTATTGTTCACTCATCATTTAGGTGCAACATAATCACCTACGTAGGTCTAAATAATTTATACACCTTATCAAGTTAGTCATGTTATCTTTGGATATCCAATCCTAACCCGTTAAGTTGCATAAATTACTCATCCTACCCAGTTCATAATTATTTAAATGTGTCTCTCCTTTGGGCCTAGTCTCATTCTTATAATTTTGACTGCAATCGAGAATATCATTGACTTAATTGTTACCCTTTTAACAAAACTTTAATGTAATTTAATATTCATAAGTTTCACTAACCTAGACCACTTTGGTAACTACCAAATTAGTAATTCCTGTGAATATTAAACTAACCAATAATATACTCTATTTTTTTATTCGAGTTATGCCGATGTCATTCTTTTATTCAATCACTATTATCAAAAAATAAAATATATAACTAAGTATTCTTTTATGTGATTGATAATCCGTTCAATGACATTCACTATAACCATAACTCTTACATATACTGTAACACAATAATAGATAAACTTTCCCGATTAAGTGCTTCAAAATAATCATACATTATTGCAGAAAACATAATCTGACAAAACAAATTAATTTTGTAAGCATGCGGTTATGATCTTTATTTCTATTACTAAACACATAAAAACAGAATCACGATTACATAAAATCACCATTACAGTAAGATGATTTTCCAGTCCACTAAGCATGACAAATAAATGAATCCCAATTACGATTCAATCAATTTTACACAACTTACTTACCCAATCATTATGCAAGCAGTATTCATATATAACAGAAGGTGAACTGTTAGTTGCATAAAGGACTAAAATTAATAGACTCCATCAAGCAAAATCCACTATGGCAATTTAGATCTTAAAATCACATAGATTACATGTGAAAAATAATTAAATGCCGAGACGAGGACTGTCTTTACCGAAACATTATCAACCAACAAAAAAAGTTAATGGTTTATGCTAATATATTCACTTATTAGCCCATGAATCAACGTCGACTATAAATGAGATGAAAGAAGAAGAAAAAAACATCCTTTCTATCTCACCAAAGAACGGCACAGTAGCAATAAACTATTAGTTACATAAGGAGTAAAATCGATAATATGCTCCATGTGTCATCATCAACTGTGAAAAATAAATCTTTGGAAGACACGTATGATTGGGATTCATGAACCATAAAAGACAAAATTCAAATACCAATAAAAATCAAAGATCACCTTTGCCATATTATAAACTGCTAATTCACGAACGTCGGTTACTTGAAAACACGTGAGTATCACAGGTCCGATGTTTCAATTTAGTCGATAGGCAATAATTCGACGCATAGCAGTATGTTTAACATGATTAAATTCCAAGATGTATTGATTCAGAAAAAACCAAGCTCTGATACCAACTGTAAATCTATATTTGTATTAAAACTATTATGCGAAAAACAGATATAACAGGATCTTGAATTCAACACATCTCAAGAACAATAAATAGCGTACCTTTGTTGGCCATCGTGATTAGAGAGAACAAACTCCTTAATTAGAAACACCTTAATTCTTGGCTCACCTTCTTCTCTCTGTCTCTACTTTTCTAGAATACCCCAGTACTTTAATTGATGAAAAAACCGTATGAATAAGGGGTGAGTATTCTACCTTTTATAGAGGAGAGAAGAGGGCCTTAGAGATAATTATTAAAAGACACCTAGTCCATCAAGGTCTCTTTTATTATCATGAGTTTTCCTTAATCTATAATTCTAATTAGTTATCGTAATGAACCATATCACTTCATTGGCTTATCTGATAGTGGAGTCCCACATATACAAAACGTGAAGGCTAGTGGGCCACACTAATGGGAAAAAACTAACAGTTTGTTCCTAGACAACCAGCGTTGTTGCCTAACAGCGTGGCGATCCGGTGGAGTATCGAAGCTTGGTCGATGTTGCCTCCCCCCGTGTAACGACCCTGAATTTTGGTCTGTAAAAATTTCGTTAAATATTTGAATTTTATTTGAATTACTTATTTTCTCTTGAGTGTTATATGATTTCTTGTTGATATTCTTCGTAGTTAAATTTTGGTCCTTGGTTAAACTCGTGACTAGAAAAACCTACGTGACCAATTTTGTTAATTTCCAACCGACTACTTGGAGGAACCAAGCAACCGACTTACCTAGTTACTAGATGAACCTCTTGGACCTTTTGAACCTTTATCTTTACCCATTGGTCCATAGTTGCTAGGGTAATCTTTGTCCATTGGACAATAGGCCTCCTATTAAAATATTTTTGATAAGTACAAAGATATAATATTTTAATGGTTTATAAAAACATGTGCTAGTACTTATATGCATTGTTTATTGGGGATTCTTCCACCCCTCCATTATCCATTGGATAATAACCACAAGGGTAATTTTTGTCCATTGGATAATAAATTTTTTATTTATAAAAGTACATGTAGTCATTTTAAAATCTTATTTTAAAATAAAAGGTGCTTTGTACTCTTTTGTCCATTGGTTATTAACCGCAAGGAGAATCATTATCCATTGGGTAATAACCGCTAGGAAAGTTAGTAACCATTGGGTAATAAAGTCTTTTGACCAAATAAAGTACCGATGTGACTAGGGAATCTTCCAATAAAGTTGATGTGACTAGTCAAACTTTTCAAACCCTAGAAATTTCTTATTTATTTCTTTTTATTAATTTGGTTTTATTCTTTGTCCATTGGACAATAAATGTTAGGGGAACTATTATCCATTGGATAATAGAAACCCAATTCTTTATATTAAAAGGGTTTTTGAAAGATTTGACAAGTACTTTGATCTTTTAAAAGAAATGACATTTATAATTATTTTGAAAAGTACTTTTGATTATTTTTTCTAATAAAAGTACCATAGTAACTATTGTCCATTGGACAAAGATTGTTAGGAAAATCTTTACTCATTGGACAAAAGCTTTTCCTTTATTATATTTGACTAGAGTACATATATATAAACACATGCGTAAATTTCAAAAGGACATGTAGTCTTTTAAAAGACTTAAATTATGATTTAAAGTACTCGTACCTTATTATCCATTGGACGATAACCGTTAGGGTATTTATTATCCATTGGGTAATAGAGTTATTCTTTCACCAAGTACATGGGTTTATTAAATTAATCTTTTTTCTTAAAACCCCATGTGATGAAGTACCCATATTTTATTATGTAGCCTTTAAGCCTAATATTCTCCTAAGTACCTTTTTATTATTTTGTATTGGGGTTTTTACCCAATTGGATTTGTTTAATGGGAAGTGTGATCTACCTAGATTACAAAGTACCCTAGTTTATTTATTTAAAGGGGCATGTGCCTAATTGGATTTTTGTTTATTGGTTTTTAGATTTGAAAGAATCTTGTACCTTTGTACCTTTCTTATTCTTTCTTGCATTTATATATATGTATATATATATATATGTGTGTGTGTGTATGTGTACCTTTGCAAGAGAGAGGAGAGAGAGGCCAAGAGAGGAGAGAGAGGCCGAGAGAGAGGGAGAGGAGAGAGAGAGCCGAGAGAGAGATAGGAGAGAGAGAGGGAGAGATTTTGTTGTACTTTCTTGACCTTCCATGATCCTTCCTTGATCTTTCTCCAATCCTTGGAGAATTTTTTCCCTAACCAAACTTAACTCCCCATTTGTACTTCCATATTTGATTAGTACCCAAATCTTGTACCATTGTCTCCCATCCTTGCAACAAATCTCCCAAAGATCAAATCCTTAGCAAATCCTAGCCATGCAAGCCTACCATTTAGCCATGCAAGCCTAGGTTTAGACTTTAACCTTCCATAAGTGCATGCCATGTGTCAAAATTTGAGGTAAAGAGAGAGAGAGGGGGGCCGGCCATGAGAGGGAGGAGAGGGCCAAGGTTTTGCCTATAAATAGCAAGCCATCCCATGCCATTGAACTCACACCTTCACCTAGCAACTTCTCTCTCTAGAAAAATTGTATTCTTTCTTTGTTCTTTCTTTTGTTCTTCATGTTCTTGAGTTCTTCTTGAGTTCTTCAAGAAACTCATCCTAAGCCGCCACTAGACCGCCACTCGACCACCCTCTCGATCCAAAAGTAGTAGTAGTATTAGTCAAGTAGAAGTTTCGAGAGAAACCTTTCTCTTTCGAAGCTACCGGAGACCACTGTAGGAAGTTACTCCGCCCGACCACCGACGTACCTTTCGTAGCCGACTACCGCCGAGAAGAACTGTAAGGAAATCCTTACTTACTTCCCATTTACTTATTTACTTACTCAAGTATAAAGTAGGTTATCTTTATTTCCGTACTTATCGTTTGATTAGAAGTATTCGTATTTTGATCTTTAAGATAGTCATGAGTATGCGTATATGAATTGCTTGTATTACTTGTGGTATGTGATAAAGCATAAGTGATTTCACTCCAAAGACGTCCGTACATGTGGCGTTGTGCTTTGAATAAAGCATAAGTGATACACTCCAAAGGCGTCCGTATATGTGGCGTTATGCTATAAGTAGTGATTGAGCGTGTTAAAGTAATATAGAATTGGACGATCTTGTTAGAAAGATACGTGTCCTACCGCGGAGTCTTGAATGTAAACGAGACACGAGAACCGGGAATGTAGAAACATGACACCTAGAGTGTGATTAATGAAAGGAAACGTTTTTCGAGGAAGGAAATATTTTTGAAACAACATAATGACCGGTTTTGGGTGGCATTATGTGAGTTGTGTGCGTGTGTAAAAGAAACATTTGAAAAGGTTGAAATGTTTTGGAAACCGCGATGTGGCCGGACGTGGTAGCCCATCGTGTGGATTTTGAAAACCGCAACGTGGCCGGACTTGGTAGCCCGTTGTGTGTATGAAAACTCGTAATGTGGCCGGACTTGGTAGCCCATTGCGTGGATTGTGAAAAACCACAATGTGGCCGGACATGGTAGCCCATTGTGTGGTGTGTGTTTTGTGTGCGTTCCAATGGGAATCCGGGAAAAGCGGAACCATTGTGAGGTTGTGTGTGTTCCAATGGAGATCCGGAATAGCGGAACCATTGTGAGGTTGTGTGCGTTCCAATGGGAATCCGGGAAAAGCGGAACCATTGTGAGGTTGTGTGTGTTCCAATGGAGATCCGGAATAGCGGAACCATTGTGAGGTTGTGTGTGTTCCAATGGAGATCCGGAATAGCGGAACCATTGTGAGGTTGTGTGCGTTCCAATGGGAATCCGGGAAAAGCGGAACCATTGTGAGGTTGTGTGTGTTCCAAAGGAGATCCGGAATAGCGGAACCATTGTGAGGTTGTGTGTGTTCCAATGGAGATCCGGAATAGCGGAACCATTGTGAGGTTGTGTGCGTTCCAATGGGAATCCGGGAAAAGCGGAACCATTGTGAGGTTGTGTGTGTTCCAATGGAGATCCGGAATAGCGGAACCATTGTGAGGTTGTGTGTGTTCCAATGGGATCCGGGAAAAGCGGAACCATTGTGAGGTTGTGTGTGTTCCAATGGAGATCCGGAATAGCGGAACCATTGTGAGGTTGTGTGCGTTCCCATGGGAACCCGGACCGGCGGAACCATGGTGAGGTATGGCTTGGTTATCCGCGGAGAGGAGCCAATGCAATTGTGTGCCAATGGGAACCCGGCGCGGCGGAACCATTGTGAGGATACTCGGAAGACCGGCGCGGCGGAACCGAGGTTGGGTGTGTTAAAAACAAATTTTGGAAACCGCAATGTGGCCGGACGTGGTAGCCCATTGTGTGGAGTGTGTTTTGTGTGTGTTCCAATGGGATCCGGGAAAAACGGAACCATTGTGAGGTTGGGTGTGTTAAAAACAAATTTTGGAAACCGCAATGTGGCCGGACGTGGTAGCCCATTGTGTGGAGTATGTTTTGTGTGTGTTCCAATGGGATCCAGGAAAAACGGAACCATTGTGAGGTTGGGTGTGTAGCTTGGTTATCCGCGGTACGGAGCCAATGCAATATGGTGTGAGTTAAACAAATGATTTTTGAAAGATGAATTGGTATGTGAAAATATTGACACGGTCTACGATGAGTCACGTAGGAGAAGCCTGGAAATCTTGGACACCAACGATAGATGATTAATGAATGTGGATGTGTAAATTATTAACTGCGTATATATGTATCATGTGGAAATCGATGTGTTATTATTTCCTGTTGTTTTAAGTTATGGGTTAGTGGGTAAGGATTACTCTGCTGAGCTTTGTAGCTCACGGTGTTGCCTTTTTGGTGACCCTGACATATTATATGGGTGGCGACGCCGGTATAATGTGTCAGATTTCGTAGATGATCAGGGTAAGCAGATCACCGTGGAGACTTTTGGAGCTGAGGAGCTGGCTAGGATGGAGAAGAAGGAGGAGCTGTAGATAGGAACCTTAGAACCCCCTTCATTTGTGTAAATATTGAACTCTTGTGAGAGTATTTGTTGTAAGAAGAGCCAGACTCTATTTTGAGGTTATCAATAAATTGTGACTCTATTTTGAGGTTTTAAATGAAATTGTCTTTTTAACGTACCCAAAATTCGGGGCGTTACACCCCATGTTTCACTGTTGGGTGGCACGGTCTTCGCCTAACGGCTTTGGTTGAGGCTCGCGTCCAGTTTTATGGGTTGCATCAAGGTTTCTGATCATTGACATGGGTTGGCTTGCGGTGGCCGTGGTGGGCTGGTGATTGTTGGTACTGGTGATGCGGGTGGTCAACTGGCAGAGTGTGGTGGTGCATGCGGTCAGTTTCCGGTATAGTTCTGAAATTGTATAGATTTTTTAGGGTTAGGTTTTGGGCTTCTTTGGGTGTGTGCTTAATTGTAATATTTGGGCTTTTTAGGCCATCAGGAGTCTGCTTTAATGTTGTATCTGGGTTTTTTGGCCCTTAGGTGTTGAGGGCTTTGTCCCTCTTTGTATTTCCAACTTTTGGTTGGAATCCCTTTTCCCTAATCCCTTTAATAAAATTCAATTTTGCTGATAAAAAGAAGGAGATAATATTGATACAAACTCGTGAATTTACTTGCTTTGAGCAAACTAAATTTCACATAGACTAACGAATTTCTCCATCATATTTTCTGTCGAGGTCTTGTGTTTGCGCTAGATCGAGCTTGATTTCACTCAAACTCGTGAAAATTTGTGTGTGTGTTTGTGTGTGAGTGCGAGAGAGAGAGAGAGAGAGAGAGAGAGAGAGAGAGAGAGAGAGAGAGAGATTACTTCGATAATGCAGAAGAGAATGAGGGAGAAGAGTCTAGGGTTTACCAATGTAGAGAGAGAGAGAGAGTCTGGGAAGATCGAGACTATGTGTGTGAGTTGGTCACGCCCTATGCATGTTATAGAAGAAGGATATTATTGTCGGAAAAAATGTTAAAATCTTTATCGGTGCTTTTTGGCGTCGTCCAGGAGCTACTGGAGTTTCCCTCCAGTTTTTTGGACCCGCCGGTCAATCACCCCATTTCTTTCCCTCTCGTTTCGCCCACTTCTTCTAAAAACACAAACAGACAGATATACACATGTGCTCAACAGAAAGAAATGTTTTTTAGGTTATTGCCAAGACCACTATGGTCCTCCCCTCCAGTTTCATCTTTTATTTGTTTCTCCTATTACAAAATGGAGAGAGAGAGAGAGAGAGAGAGAGAGAGAGAGAGAGAGGACCAAAAGCATTAAATGAGAAGGGTCCATAAGGACCAACCCTACATAACAACCCTCATTATTGAGATACATAGAGCTGTCCCTTGGTAATATTCCCATATGGTAAAAACGGAGGGTTTGTAAATATTTCTGAGTCTCGAAAAGAATTTTAACCCTAGAGAATTGTAGGAGATATTCCATTCTTTGAATCTTATCAAAATATTGATATTGATATTTCATAAAGACAGTAGCACACAGACTAGTAGTTATTACCATTTAAGGCACAAGTTGTTAAATGCAAGAAATTTGATTTAGGTGAAAAAGGAAAAATCACCTGAGAGATGCCAGAGAGAATTCAACATCAATGGACTGTACAAATGGGCATGTTTGGGTAAAAATTCAAACAATTCAACTCGACCAAACCGAACCGAACCGAATTGTTCATTAACAACTTGAGCGTGGTTCCTTGGAAGCGACTTTGAGCTCGCAAAACTTTTAAGTTCAATTTATAACCAAACCAAGCTCCAGTATACCCTAGCTCGGTTTGAGTAGGGCAGTAAACTCAAACCTGTATTAACAAAATTTGAAAAGTTGCACTTGCCCCTTATTCTTTCGATTTTGCAAGATTTTTGAACAAATTTGCAAATATGGTTTTGATAGGATTATCATGCTTTTTTCAAGTTCAAGTTTATGACCGAGCTTGGCTCGTCAATTTGAGGCCAGCTTGAACATTTTTGCTCCAATCAACTACTGTCTACTGGTGTCTTTTTAAGCTTGAACACTTCGAATCTTGGCTCGGCTCGTTTACAACCTTACATTCAACAAGAGGCAGGAACTTATCCAGATGACTTGTAGATAAAACTTGATACGAGGGAAGACTTTGATAGTTAATTGTAGTAGTTAACAATATACAAGCAAACATGAACTCACAGGACCAAATTTCTCTTTTTGAAAACCACTACCTCTTAACTCTTTCCTTTCACCGAAGACAGCAAACAAACACTCAAGAGGGAACAAGAACTGAGAAAAAACATCTAAAAAAAGAAGCCCAATCCTTCTCCCTCTCCTTCTCCTTCCACATCCGTTTCTCAAGCAACACTTCCTTGATCTGAAGCATCTTCGTAGTAATAAGGCGTCAACTTCCCATCTTTCCCATTCTTGGACTGGCTTTCGGCACCTATTTCTTGCAACAATTTCACCACCCTCCTCATGGAGGGGCGGTTGATTGGCAGAGGGCTGGTGCAAAGGAGGCCAATGTTGAGTACTTTGCATACCTCCTCCTTGAAACATGAATCGAGCTTTGAGTCGAGTACATGGTCTATGCCTTTTTGGTCAAGAGTAGTGCATACCCACTTGACCAAATCCTTTTCCCCGAATTCAGGGTCCACTGGGAGCCTCCCGGTGACTAATTCGAGGATGACCACGCCGAAGCTGTATATGTCGCTCTTCTCATTCACTCGCAGCGTGTATGCATATTCTGCAATGGACAAGTAAATGTTAAATTGAGGGATTGAAAGGATAATCTAGAAATAATAACCAGCAGACGCTAAGTACTCAATACCAACATTTGTTTGAACTGAATATGGCTACTGACAATTTGACATGAACAAGTCTAACTGATCATTCTGATTTCTAGTATGATTGGAACTTTCAGAGTGGATGGAAGATATTAGTATTGATTTGCCAAAGTAAGCCAAGAACTTCAAGAAAAAACTGGAAATAAGAGGTAATCGTCAGTTTGATGCATAACTGACACAAACTTATTAATTTGACTGCTAAGAATAGCTAAATTTCAATTCGTTTATTAATTTGACTGCTAAGAATAGCAATTCGTTCTAAATAGCTATCAGATGATTCTGTTAGGTTCGGTTGCTCTTTCATAACAAATACCATTTGGCTACAATGGTGAAACTATTGGATACTTTTAGCTTTAGGAAATATTTTACAGAGCAATGGGCGTTTTGAACTATTAGAAACCTGCAGTTAACTACGAAAACAGAACAGATAGAAACAAATACCAGTATCTACCTATCAATGACCTGTTTTTGTTTGCGAACTACTATAAGCGTGCACTCAACCACAACAGCAATGATCTAACATTAGCGAAATATAACATCGGGGAATGGTAATGACAAAACATATGAACACACTAACCTGGAGCAATGTATCCACAGGACCCCGCGATTATAGACATTGATTTCCCCCCTTTCCCAATCGCATCCACCGCTTTCGCCACTCCAAAATCTGCCACTCGTGCTCCAAAATCCCCATCCAACAAGATATTATTCGACTTCACGTCCCTATGAACGATCGGAGGCACACAATCGTGGTGCAAATACGAAAGCCCCTCTGCTGCATCCATCGCGATCTTATACCTAATAGGCCAACTCAACATCCCACTCTTGTTTCCATGAAGCAAATCCCCTAAACTCCCATTAGGCATATGCTCGTACACCAAAAGCTTGCAATCCTTCGTAGTGCAACAACACCATAGCTTCACAATGTTTTTGTGCCTTATCTTTCCTAATGTCTCGACTTCTGCTTCAAAACCATCATCTTGAATAACATTGCCACCCTTTTCAACATCTCCACTCTCCACCACCATTTTTGCCCCTCCGCCCCATAGCTTTTTCACCGCCACCACCTCTCCACTACTAAGAACAGCCTTATAAACTTTCCCAGAAGATCCAGTTCCAATCACATTATCCTCATCAAGACAATCCAAGATTTCAAATTCGCTAAAACCCAATTTGTGGAACGACATTAGAGTCCATTTCGACTTGTCAATCGCACTTTTTGCTTTCTTGAAATTCCTATACTTCAGGTAAAACCAAACAACACCCACAATGAAAACTATCCCAGCCAGCATAAAGATTGATCTAAGTAACCAAACATAACCCATATTCTTATACCCAGTTTTCTTGTCACACAGACCAGCTATATCACCGCACAAACCAGGGTTACCTAAAAAGCTGGACTTATAAATCTCCTTAGCATAAAAAGGAGGAATATCACCTGAGAGGTGGTTACTGGACAAATTGAGCTCATTTAGCCTCAAATTCTGCAACCCAAGTGGGATTTTCCCTGAAAGTTGATTCCCAGACAAATCAAGGTAATTTAGAACTGACAAAGTTCCAATTTCTTCTGGAATATTCCCAGAAAAGTCATTATCAGCCAAATCCAGCTCATTGAGTTTCTTCCATGAATGAATCCCACTCGGAATTTCCCCAGATAAGCCATTGTTGTGAAGATCCAGCTTCCACAATTGCCCAAGATTCACTATACTATCCGGTAACGACCCAGTAAACCGGTTATTGCTTCCGGTGAACTCCGTGAGATTCTCCAACCACCCAATCTCCTCCGGGATACCGCCGGAGAATCCGTTGTTCGATATCACCAGCGCCGACAAATTCGACGCTCCGGCTATCGTCTTCGCGATTCCGCCAGAGAACGAATTGTCGGCCAGCTCGAGCAAGTAAACGTTGGGAAGCCCCCAGAGTCCCGCCGGAACCTCGCCGGAAAAGTTGTTGTACCCCAACCGGACCCGCGTAAGGCTCGTGCACTCCCCTAAACTCGCCGGAATGTCGCCGGAAAATGAGTTGTATATCATCAAAAGCTCCTCTAAAGTACCTTTTTCACACAACCCAGATGGGATTTGTCCCTGGAATTTATTGTTCGACGCGTCAACCCACAACAGCGCAGAGTTCTTCCCCAAATCCGCCGGTAACTCCCCCGTTAACCGGTTTCCAAACAACCTTAACTCATACAAATTCGGAGACTTTGCTAAACTCTTCGGTAAATCTCCTTCTAGCTGATTCTCGTACAGATTCAATGATTCAAGTGGCAGAGAACACAGCTCATCTGGAATGGACCCACTCAAGTAATTCATCGAGGCGTCCAGCAGCCGCAACGACGTCATTTTGTTCCACCCCGTCGCCGGGAGCTCCCCGGTTAACGAGTTATTATACAGCTCTATCTGCACCACGCTCGTCAACCCAGTGAGCGAACTCGGTATATTCCCATTCAAGTTATTCAGAGCCAAATCCAAGTCCTTTAACTTCTTGAGTCCACCCAGCGAGTCGGGGATCGGACCCATTAAGTTACACCCGGACATCCACAAGATCTCCAAATTCGTCAAGTTCCCCAGCTCCGGCGGGACCCGACCCGGTCTAAACGGGTTGTAAGAGAGATTCAGCTGCTTCAGAGTTGTGATGTTACCCAAGAAGGAAGGGATTTCACCGTCGAACAAATTGGCCACTAAAGAGAGCACCTCGAGGCGGGGGAAGGCGGCGAAGCTCGGCGGGACGTCGCCGGAGAAGTTGTTTCCGGTCAAATCGAGGTAGTTTAAGCTGGGTAGGTGAGAGAGAGTAGTGGGTAGGGATCCAGTGAGTAGGTTTTGAGAAAGGTCGAGGTGTTGTAGGGATTGGCAATCGGAGATGTTGTCCGGGAGGGTGGAGTTGATGGAGTTGTTGTAGAGAGATAAGAAGGTGAGGGTGTTAATGCGGCAGAGGGGTAAGGGGAAAGGGCCAAAGAGGTTGGCGGAGGAGAGGTCGAGTGAGTAGACCTCCTCCGACTGAGTGTCGCAGGTGACTCCGGTCCAGTTGCAGGGGGTGGGGTCCCTCTGGTTCCAGGTGGAGAAGAAGTTGTCTGGGTCGGAGAGGGAGAGGGTGAGGGTGTGGAGGTAGAGGCCCTGTAGGTTCAGAGAGTGGACGGGGGTGAGGAGGAGGAGGAGGAGGAGCAGAGGAAGCATTGTTTGTGTTTTGGTTGCTTCCAAAGGGATTGATCTTTATTTCAGTGTAGTAGTATTATACTCCTATTGTACAGGGAGGGAGGGAGGGACTATATGTAGTAACATGGAGAGAGAGAGAGAGAGAGAGAGAGAGAGAGAGAGAGAGGAGAGGAGAAGAGGGGGGATCGGAGAGTGGAGATTTGGGGGTCAATTAGGCATGAGGAGTAGTTGAATCATGCGTTCTACTGGAGTATTTTTGTGAAATGAGTGTGCTTGCGTGTGTGAGAGAGAGAGAGAGAGAGAGAGAGAGAGATGATGGGGTTGCAAGTATGCAGGGGGAGCCGACAATCGTGTTTATCTGGAAGCCAGCTACTGCTGTGGAGCTTTGCCAGAGACTGTGCGAGGTAGATGAACAGTATTGAACACTGGTAATTTTTCGGAGTAATTTTGCCACTCTTTTTTTTTTTGTGTTAATGTCACTCCATTGTATATTTTTATTAGATGATTTGTTTAATGAGCAAAAAGAGGTGACATTAATAAAAAAAATAGTAGAAAATTAATTCTTTAAATTTTTTAGATACTGGTAATTCTTTTTTATAGATTTACGTATTTTTTGTCTTTTATTTATTTTAAAAAATTTAAAGATAAAATTTTTTTACGTAAGTTTGCGTAATTTTTTGTCTCTAACTAATTTTTTATATTTTTGTATATACATATATATATATATATATCTATATTAAGAATAAAAGAACTAAAAAAATCACTAAAGACGAAAAAACACAAATGACAAAATTATCAAAAAATTTGGAAAAAATATTTTTGAGAGGAGAACCAAACAATGTGTATTATGATTTTCGCACTCTATTTTTTGAGAAATGCATCAACTTTCTTGTCTTTTAGTGATAAAATTCCTCATAAAATTTTTACCAAAAGTAAATATCTCAGACAACATTATCTATGTTCGTAGCACTGCTGTTTCAGTAAATATCTCAAAACATACAAGTATATTTCATATTTCACTTCTTAATTTGAAGAAGGATAATTAATTGTATATTATTTTATTTTTACATAGAGCTATTTGAAAATTGTGTATTTTAGTGGATTCTTCGAAAATTCAATCATCCTTAGACAAAATTTGGTGTTTGATAGAATTCGGTGTTAAAAGGATGCTACGGTAAAATTTAAAGTGTTTATAATATTTGAGATATCTGTTGAAGTATGCAAAAATTACCAAAATTTTCAAATTGTTCTTATATTTGGTATGCTGGAGATGCTCGAAGATTGAAAATTATTTATGAGATAGATGTGCAAACACACATAATGAGTTTGGAATGGTTCGACGTTAGTAAGTTCAACATGTAAGTAGAATTCAGAGCATCGGCAATGAGATTTGATATATTTGTGTGTTAAAATGTTTGTTAAAAGGTTTATTAGGATAAAAATAGGTTGCACAAATGTGTGTTAGACATTGATAGCATAGAAATGCGTTAGAACATACACAATGAGTTTGGTAAATTTATGTGTTAAAATGTTTGTTAGGATAAAATGAGTCCCACAAGTATGTATTAGAAGTAATGGATATTTATATTTTATGGTTAGAGTTTGAATTATAGAGGTGAGATCCACTTATTGTTTGCTAGCATCTTTGCCAAACTTGGTACACATGCTAGCACACTACTAGATTTAACACACTCTAATACACAAGCATTGTGGCACAAAAAATACATTTTTGTTTGCTAAATCTTAACGCACACAATTAACACATTAGTTACCAAACATATTACGGATGCTCTCACCTTCATCAATCTTGCTGTTATCTTTCTAGATCCATTTTCAGAGATTTATGTCTGTAGAAGCGGTCTTGAAGATATATGGTGGGGTTTTTTGTTTTAATTGTTTTTCCACACCATTTGTTTCATGATTCATGAATAAAGGGAGGTTTTCTATGCTTTGGTAGCCCATCCTCACCCTTTTTGCTCCTAAACAAAACGGAAAATGATAATGTCAAAATTATTTTCGTTGGTGTCAAAAATTTAGTGCACAAAAAACTTGTATCATGTGCAATGTATAAGATTTTTATGCACTAGAGTTTTAGCACCAACAAAAACAGTTTTGGCATTATCACTACCCAAAACAAAATTGATTCATAAAATAAAAGGGGTCGGTTCCCCTCACACAGAAATTGACAAATTTTAACACAACACTAATCGGAGTTTCACACAAATGATTTGAGCCGTTCAATTCATTTAAAATAGATTTTTAAGAGTTCCCGTAAAAAATCAACTCATTCCGATATCGGTAAGGGCTTAATCAGTTCATTCAATTTTATCCTGTAAAATTTGATAGAAACCAACTGAATGAACCAATTAAGCGCTTACCGATATCCAAATGGATTGGTTTTTTACGGAAATCCTTAAAAATACATTTTAAACAAATTGAATAGTTCCAATCATTTGTGTGAGACTCCAAAATGAATCCCTCACAAAACTTGTGTCAACATTTGTGTGAGGAGAACCGGCTCCAAAATAAAATGGTATCCGCCATACATTTTACAAATAAACAAGTGGTGCTTCCATGGTTGGCTCTTATTTCAAAAAATTTAGAATATGTTAGAGCATCTCCATCAGCCACACCAAACCTCTGATTTCGGCAAATAAGCGAGAACGGCAGCCAAAAGAAGTATCCAGCAGCCTCAAGATGGAGTCGCCATTTACTCCGCCGACTTTTTCCCTCGCTTCCTGTGGCGAGGTAATTTGCCTCGCTTCGCTTCGCTTCACCTCTCTCTCTCTCTCTCTCTCTCTCTCTCTCTCTCTCTCTCTCTACCTTGATTGGGTTTTCATTGTCAACGGCTTTTCATTGTCAACGGCTTCTCATTGTCAACGACGGCGGCAACTGCAAAATCAATAGCCGCTACAGCTCTACCTTGTTTGGGTTTTCATCGTCAACGACGGCGGCAACTGCAAAATCGAACGCGACGGTGGTGGAAATGAACAACTCGACGACGGCAGCGGCAGCAAAAGTGTTTGTGTTTTCTGATTTGGTGTCAGCGTTTGGGTGTTTCGATCAGAGCAGAACAGCTCTATCTGTTTGGGTTTTCTGATTGTCTGTTTGGGTTTTCCGATTGAGTTTTCTGATTGTAGTTTTGTTGGGTTTTCTGATTGAGTTTTTTGATTGTCTGTCTGATTTCTGATTGGGTTTTGTTGGGTGGTTTCCGATTGGGTTTTTTGTGATTTGAATAGCCATTTGGTTAGGTTGTTGGGTGGTGAAATTATTTGGTGGCTAGCCATAGGAAAAATTTGCACTTTTTCTAGCCAATTTGCTTAGAATCCTATTGAGTCTCCTGGAGATGCTCTTAGTACCAATTAAAGCAAATTGTAAAACGTCAAGAATTCTATGATAAATTTATGATAGAAAAAAAAACTTGAAGGAACTAAATTGAACTACATATGTTTAAGAAAATTGAAGCTAGCCGCGCAATAGAGACGGTAGCTATTTTGTTGTCAGACGATAGAATGTTAGGAATTATTATTACTCCTTCCGTCCCAATTTACTTATCTCAGTTCTATTTTAACTGGATAAAAAATTAGTATATCTTTAAATTAATAATAAATTTTATATCAAATATAGATCTTATTTGATAGATTTCGATCTGTTCTATAGTGCAATATTTTCAAAATCACCTAAAACATTATAAATTACAAGATATAATCAATTGAAAAGTGGCATAAACTCTCAAAAGTGACGATTAAATTCGAACAGAGGTAGTAGTTAGCTGTTAAAACAAGAGTCAAGCATTTTCTCCACAAGGCCTCAAACTCACTATCTCCCTTTAGAACATCTCTAACCCATCTCCATTTGGAAACCAAAACTTCATTTTGGAGAATCCATGCCCTCCAACCCATCTCCATTTGCGGTGTCTATTTTGAAGACTCAATTCTCATTCTCCATATTTGGAGGATCACCTCCCAAATGGAGACTCATCTCCATTTCTCTTCTTCATTAATATTCTACGATCTTGTTATTGTCAGCCCACTGGGTTGACGATAAGCATATTAGTGGACAAGGAAAATATGTATTTCTATTTTATGTTTTATACTCTTTAATAAACATTCACACATCTACTATTGTCAGTCCATTGGGCTGATTTTAGAATTTTCCAATATTCTATTTACTTTTTTGCTAGAATTTTGTCAATTACATAAAACTTTTACATTACGCATCGTTTTTCAAACCATTTGAGTCTAATATTAAGTATATGTAAATGCATTTTGAAATAACATCAAATGTAAACTCAAACCATTTGAACTCGTAATATTATTTTTTTTCTCATTTACACTATCCTATCATTGTATTAGTTTGAATAATGAGTTGTATTAGCGGAAGTCAAGGGCTGATATCCTATACTCGGCAACAATCAATTAGGATCAAATCTATTCCATAACTCTAGGATAATTATACTCCTTCCATACTTTTCTTTCCTAATTGATTGTATCCTTTTCCTACATAAGTGTAGTGGTATTCTGCCATTTTGCTTAATGAGAAATAAAGACATATTCATCAGAAATACTTCTTAACATGGTATCAAAGCGCGGTTCACGTTCTGGTTGTTACTCTTATACGTAAAACAACTTTCTCCGCAAAGCTGGAAGAACTCGACAGCTTTCACCTTCAATCCATCTTTTCCGACATGGCCGACGCTCGAGAGAAGGTTCAGAAATTAATTTCTGATCTTTCCTCTCCTTATTTTTTGCACTCCGCCGATCATCCTCGCACCCCTCTTGTCGACATTGCCTTGACCCACACCAACTATGGGTCTTGGAGTAGGGTCATTACCATGGCCCTTTGCACAAAAAATAAATTGTGCTTCATCGACAACTCATTACCGTGCCCAACAGATCCAGACATTCAACCTCGCTGGAAACGCGTGTCAACTATGGTTCTCTCATGGATGCTTAATAGCATCAGCAACACAATCACACCAAGTTTAGCCAGTTGCCGCACGCCATATGAACTTTGGCGTGATCTGGAGTCGAGGTTCACTCAAGGCAACCATCTTCAAAATTCAAAGGGAGGTTACCAATCTTCAACAAGGTAATCTTGATATCACCAATTATTATAACGCCTTCAAGACGCTTTGGGATCAACTTGATGGTATCGATCCTCTTCCGGAATGTACGTGTGGCACTGCTAGGGCATGGCATAAAAGAGTGTCGAATGAACGTACATACCAACTTTTGATGGGCCTTAATGCACCATATCATGTTCTTCGCACTCAGATTCTTGCCATGGACTCGATTCCCGACCTTGGGAAGGTTCATGGCTTATTAATCGCGGAAGAACAAACCAAAATTCCACAACATGTCACCACTGTTCCACCCATACAGGAAGACTCGGCGATGGTAAGTCAAAAAATCCAAACTCAGCAAAATCGGGCAAAACCCAACAATGGGCAGCAGGGAAACCCGTAGCGTTTTTTTCCGCAGAATCAAACAAGGGCCCAGTATTTAGCCCAAACTCAGTAGCCCATTCATAATGCATCTCAACCCCGTCAGCAGCAATTCCCTCGACATCAAACCCTTGCACGCATCAACCCGCCACGCCAATCGCATAATTTCCAACAGCTCGACCCACCAACCCAATCTAGCAAAGACCCGAACGCCCGGTGTACTCATTGTGATCGTCCGGGTCATTATAAGTCAGGTTGTTTAGAGCTCATTGGGTACCCAGATTGATTCTTCAATCGTCGCTCGAACCAATCATCTGAACGGTCCAATTATGCAGCACAATCATCGGTCATGGATTTCAGTCCTCACTTGAATTCCGCCGAGGCATCTCAAGCATATGATTTCTACGATAATCCGTCTGCTTTGTTTACTGGTAATACCAATTTTATTTCGCATGATTGGATTATTGACAGTGGGGCGTCCTCTCACATGACGCCTCACCTATCACTTTTTAACTCATATACAACCACTAATAAACTTTTGCCAGTCCGGTCTGCCTCTGGCTCTACTCATGCTATCTCCCATACAGGAAATATAACTATTACCCCTTCCATCACCCTTTTTGATGTGTCCCACGTCCCAAGTTTTCGTTTTAATTTGATAGCTGTACAAAAATTATCACGTGATCTAAAGTGCATTGTTTTCTTTTTTCCTAATTTTTGCCTTTTTCAGGACCTTAAATCGAAGACTGTGATTGGAGCGGGTGAGGCACACAATGGCTTATACTACCTCCGTACCTCACTTTCCACCGCCCTCGCAACTCCATCCGATGACCCTACCTTATGGCCCCGCCGATTAGGTCATCCAGCACCTACTAGTTTACCTAGTTCTTTTATTGGCCGTAATAATAATGTTTCTCCTTGTGATGCCTGTTTACGTGGCAAACACACTAGACTACCTTTTCCTTTAATTCTCAATAAAAGTGTTGTTCCGTTTGCTCGTATCTTTGTTGACATTTGGGGTGGCTACCACACTGTTTCAACTTGTGGGGCTCGTTATTTTCTTACAATAGTTGATGATTGCACGCGCACTACTTGGGTGTACTTATTGCATTACAAATCGGATGCTTTTTCCAAGATCCAATTTTTTATCAACATGGTCAAAACCCAGTTCAACTCAAAAGTCAAATCTTTTCGTTTGGATAATGCTCTTGATTTTTTATCCCGGCCAATTCAAAAATTGTTTCGTGACAATGGCATTTTACAAGAATTAACTTGTGTTGATACTCCTCAACAAAATGGCGTTGCTGAACGTAAACATCGTCACATATTGAATGTGGCTCGGTGTTTGTGTTTTCAAGCCCACTTTCCCATCAAATTTTGGGGTGAGTGTATCTTAATAGCAGTTTATCTTATTAACCGTACCCCCTCACAAATTTTAAAAAATGCCTCACCATATGAACGGCTTTTTCATCGAATCCCAAATTACAAATTCTTACGTGTTTTTGGATGCTTATGCTATGCACAGACATCCTGTGTCGGCCGCGATAAGTTTCAACCCCGCGGTGTCCCTTGTGTGTTTTTGGGCTACCCGCCCCGCCACAGCAGATACCGACTTTTTAATCTCGACACGAACACCTTTTTTATCTCTCGGGACATCACTTTTTTTGAGAATATTTTTCCCTATCATACCCAAAGCCCACATTATATTCCACCTCCCGCAAACCCAACTCCTAGTCTCACTAACATCTACCCGGCCGAACCTCTTAGCTTTTTTGATCAACCCAACCTTAACATTCCTAATACCTCTACAATACCCAACACTGGCCCTGATTCCTCTCCTGCCCCATCCACCGAACTACCAACGCCGTCCAATCCCTCATCACTTCAACCCACCAATACCATTCCACCGGAACAGAATACCAACTCTCCTGACCCACCACCCCCAGACATCCCTTCTCGGCCATCTCAAGCACATCGCCCCCCGGGCTATCTTCGAGACTACCTCTGTCCTACCCTACCGTCCGCCACAATTGCCTCCACCCCTGCTCTGCCTCAGTCTTCAGGTACGGTCTATCCGCTCAATCATTTTATTTCCTATTGCAATCTTTCACCCTCTCACTTCGCTTTCTCTCTGCTTTATCTCATTCTCATGATCCTCATTCCTATAATCAAGCCATCAAGCACACCCACTGGCGTGATGCCATTTCTACAGAACTCAATGCACTTGAAAAAAACCAAACCTGGGTCCTTACCCCCCTTCCTCTTGGCAAAAAAATAGTCGGTTGTAAATGGGTTTTTAAAACTAAATTAAAAGTAGATGGATCCGTAGAACGCTACAAAGCACGTTTGGTTGCCAAAGGCTACACTCAAATTGAGGGATTGGACTATCATGACTCTTTTGCTCCTGTTGCAAAGTTGGTCACCGTCCGTTGTGTGCTAGCTATCGCGGCTACTTGCAATTGGCATTTGCACCAATTAGCTGTTAATAATGCCTTCTTGCATGGTGATCTCAACGAGGATGTTTACATGTCTCTCCCTCCAGGCTATGGCTGACAGGGGAGACTCGTGTTTGCCGATTACAGAAGTCACTTTATGGGCTCAAACAGGCATCCCGCAATTGGTACTCTAAACTATCCACCGTTCTTCTCTCCGCCGGTTTTCAACAATCCCAAGCTGATCACTCTCTATTTACTCGGCAAACTGGTTCTATTATTCTCGTTGTTCTAGTCTATGTTGATGATTTACTAGTTACAGGCAACAATTTAGCCTCTATTCGCCACTTACAAGGGTTCTTATCGAGTAAATTTCAGTTAAAGGATCTTGGGAAGCTCAAATATTTTTTGGGCATCGAAGTAGCTCACTCCGCTGCAGGTATTTTTATTAACCAGCGAAAATACATTCTTGACATCCTCGCAGATGCCGGCCAATCCGGTTGTCGTCCAGCCTCATCCCCGATGGAGCAACATCTTAAGCTTTCAGCTGATTCTGGTGATCCCCTGTCGGATCCAAGTTCCTACCGCAGGCTTATTGGTCGTCTGATATACCTCACCATTTCTCGGCAGGACATCACTTTCGCCGTCAACCTGCTCAGCCAATTCATGCATACCCCTCGTGTGCCTCACTTTGATGCTGCTAATCGTATACTTCGCTACCTCAAGGGCTCCGTCTCTCATGGCCTACTCTTCCCTTTCGGTTCGGATCTTACACTCACTGGATACATTGACTTGGACTGGGCCAGTTTTCCCATGACTCGTCTTTCAACTACCGGTTATTTCATTACACTTGGTGGCTGTCCTATTTCTTGGCGCACTAAAAAGCACAGTGTCGTCTCACGATCTTCTGCCGAAGCCGAATATCGAGCCATGGCCTCGACCACTTGCGAATTATTGTGGCTTCGTACTCTACTACATGATTTAGCGGTTCCTCTACCTTCACCCATCAAGCTATATTGCGACAATCAAGCCGCTTTGCATATTGCCCGCAATCCAGTTTTTCATGAGCGCTCCAAACACATTGAAATAGATTGCCACCTCGTTCGTGAAAGGGTCCAGCAAGGCATTCTTCAGCTTCATCACATTGCCTCCGTTGACCAATTGGCTGATATTTTCACTACGGCCTTGGGTGTCGAACAATTTCGCCTTCTCACATCCAAGCTGGGCATTACATCCCTCCATGCTCCACCTTGAGGGGAAGTATTAGCGGAAGTCAAGGGCTGATATCCTATACTCGGCAACAATCAATTAGGATCAAATCTATTCCATAACTCTAGGATAATTATACTCCTTCCATACTTTTCTTCCCTAATTGATTGTATCCTTTTCCTGCATAAGTGTAGTGGTATTCTGCCATTTTGCTTAATGAGAAATAAAGACATATTCATCAGAAATACTTCTTAACAAGTTGAAATGAGAAAGAAAAAAAAACATGCATCTAATGAAAGGATGAAAAAAAAAAAAACAATATCGTTCAATAAATGGAGGAAGAATTGGGGGGAGTTTTGGAAGTGCAAAATGGAAAATTGGGTTAGAGTTGTTGATTCTCCTAAATTATCTTCTGAATAAAACATAGTAGTATTTTTTTGAGTCTCCAAAATAGAGGAAGAGTGAGAAATGGGTTGGAGACAGAGACGGAGGGAAGTGTGGGCATATGGGGGCCAAGGTCCCTGCGCGGTTTTGGGTTTTTTTTTTTTTTTTATAAATTTTTTTTTGTTTGGTGAGAACATCTAGGTATTGTATTTTGTATTGGATATTATTTAGACATAAAAATGTGTTCGTTTTTTGTCCCAAAACCCAATTTCTCTCTCTGTGCACGGTCTCCCATAAGTTTTTCCTTCAATTATTGATCTCATTTCTTTTTCTATCTCTCTCTACTTACTACCCAAAAAAATATCCCTTAAAATTTAAACCAAACAAACTATTAGATTCCCGAACCTTCAAATTTCAAAATCGTGTTCATAGGTTAGCCCCCGTGTTTACAAGATCTTGGTTCCGTCCCTGGTTGGAGATACTATAGTATAGAAGGAAGAGTAACAAACTAATAAAAGAGGGCAAAGTGCAATAGAAGCTAGCCGCACACCGTAGCCCATAAGCAGCAAACTGCCGCTTTTATATACGTAGGATAGCATAGGATTTGGGAGTGGGTTACCTCCCCAGTCCCCATTCATGCCTTTTTATCTCTTTATATTATGGTCCCTCTAAATTTCAGAGTATTTTGATAATCTTATTTCGGAATCAAAACAATAATTTGAACCTATAACTAACGTAGCATCAGAGATGAGAATATTGGACATTGGTTCGTCTATAAATAGTTCCAAATTTGTTTTATGGTTAATGGTTCAAAAATATTATGGGTATTGACCATGGATAAAGACGAGAGTGTGGGGCCGAGATTGGGTCCCGCACAAATAATTCAATCCGTTCACTGACATTGAAATTAGTTTTCAAGTGGGTCGGTAAAAAAGCAATTCAATTAAATAATTGGAAGTGTTTGATCTGATTATCTAATAAGTTTTCTTTAATATTCTGGGGTGCTCATGTGTTCATTTATATCCCCCGCAATAGAGAGTGCTGAGATCAATTTTATGTGGGCTGGGGAATAAAGCCACAAGTTGAAGTTTTAAGAAGAAGAAATCTAGTATAGATGGGAGCTTAACTAGAGGGAGTACCAACAGGCTTGTAGGCTAATGATATCTATTGTATCTTTTCTTGTGGGAGGACATCGTTGGAGCTCCATAAGGGGCGTTGTGTGGTCAAGGGCTATGTAGAACCTTTAGACCTCATGTGGTCTAGTTGCTACTAACTGAACCTCCGAGGTGGGGCTGGTGGTAAAGTAACTTGCTCATACGTAGTTTTGCAATTAGGGTTTGTTTGGCTCAAGTATAGTGAAAAGTTTTCTTGGTTTCCTTATCAAAATCTTTGTTAAATTTGCTATTGTAATTTTATGAATTAATCATTCGTTTGGATGAGTTTAATCTAGAAAGTAAAAATTTATTACAAAAAGTGAAAAAAAATCACTAAAAACAATAAAAGTTCAAAAAATGTGGTTTTACTGTTTTGATTTGTCTTAAACAAATTGTTTTTGGACCATATTTTACTAATAATACAGTAAATCTTATTTTACACGTTGAATATTACAAGTTACAATATGATGTTCTCCGGGTTAGCATGGTTGTTTTGGCCTGAGACTTAGAAATTTGCTTCCAACTAAGGTCATCAGATTCGATTTTTTTTGTCAGCAATTATTGGAGCCATCTCACCTCATGTGTATGAATGGAAAGTGCTTTGGAAGTGGCTCTATGGATTAGTTTGAAAAGCGCATAAGCTGACCCTAGACATTCTGCATTACTAAAATAAAAAAAAAGATCTAGAAGAAAAAAGGTATAAAAAGTAGTACTGTAGTAATTTCGGTGAAAGAAAAAGACATTCGTTGCAATTTTACGCAAGAGGGAATGATGTAAAAGAGTGGAGTAAGAGCATCTCCAATCCATCTCCATTCCTCCAAAATAGAGAATGAATGTGACATATTGAGGAAAGATTTTGTAATTTATTTCCTTTTTTCTTCACTTTTTGTATTTTTTGGAAGAATTTTTGAGGGACCCACTGTCCTTTTTAGAGTTTGGAGAAATTTTATACTCCAAATTTGCTTTTGGTCCTCCATTTTTAGAGGACCAAATTTACTGTTGGAGGACCAAACTCTAAAAAGGACGGTGGGTCCCTCAAAAATTCTCCCAAAAAGTACAAAAAGTGAAGAAAAAAGAAAATAAATTACAAAATCTCCTCTCAATGTAACACATTCATCTTCTATTTTGGAAAAATAGAGATGGATTGAAAATGCTCTAATAAATTAGTAGTAAAAGAAGCACGAGTCATTTTCCAATTTTGGTGACGCATGAGTACTAGCCATTCCTAATCCACTCCTGGATTCATTCCTACGCCTATTATGTCACGGTGGTATTATTTTTCACTCTTTTTCCTTTGTTTGTGGAAATGACTTTATGCTGCTGTACTTTATTTAGAATGAAAAAAATAGAAAGATGCTCCTAACTACTCCACCGTTACCTACTTTGAAAGTTATCATAATTAATTGCAGGAATAGATAAAGTTGAATCCATTTCATGAACTACATAATACTACTAGAATTGACCATTCTCTTATAACAGTTGTTCGTGTCAGCTTGCTCATCTCGACTAAATTTTGGGATCCAATCTCATTGCCCGAGACCTCAACTAAAGCCGAAACAAAATTCCGTATTAACTATTAACTGGCTCCCAAAGGAGTTAATTATAGCAAAAAGGTTTCAAGTGTGTAGGTTTCGGGTCTAATCCACCAAATGGACCCGCTTGGGAGATAATGATGAAACTCCAGTTGCTCGAACAACTAAATACTCCTATAACAATGAGACAAACAAATTAATTAGGCTATATAATTTTTAAAAACAACTGTACTTTGATTTTTAAGTGAAATCATACAGCACGACAATGTATTTTTTATATTCACTCAATAAATTTGTACACAAATTCATAATCCAAATAGGAGTTTTAGCAAACAAACTAAAATCATCAAGCACGACAAAACTAGCAATACAAACATCAGAACACAAGTATATTTGATACCATCGGATGCATGTGAATTATATTGATAGGAAATAAAAAAACACAACCATATTTATGCACCCAACTATACATCCACTCTCAAAGGGTGTGTACTTGGGTGTGATTCTAGAAATTTTTGATACAAAAAATATGAGTTTCTTTTGCTTTTATCCCCTAAATTATGTACTAATTTTTTTCTACTTAGTCTCTAAATTACCAATTAGATGATTTCATCCCTTCGACTATCATACCATTACCTACTTAGTCTAATCGATAACAAAAATTTAAAATTTGGACAAAAAATACCATGTAAGGCCTTGTTTGGTACTTTTAAGAAATTTGATGATTTCTTTTTATTTTTGCGGTGCACAATACAGGTTCTACAAAAATAATTCAAACTATAAATTATTTTAAAAATATTTTTTTATGAGTTCTAAAAAAATTAATTTAATCCGACGTCGATAAGGATTGAGGGGATAAAAAAGAAAAAAAAAATCCTCTACAAATGTAAATGGAAGGACCTGGTGAGGATTGAGCTGACGCGTCACAGTGGAGGCTAGAATCAAGTAGTGGCTGAAGCACGAAGGACCTGGTGAGGATTGAGCTGTAACGTCTTTCTGGCCGTACATGTGGCAAATGAAGTGATAGATTCGTTGTGTCTTCTTTCAGCCAATAAAAGGGTTTCCCAGATGATGGGACTTGTGTATAATAACGCCAGAAGAACAGTGAGCCTCCATCTCTCTCAGCCTTGAGTTGAGATCAAATCTACGACTATGATACTCTGCACCAGTAATAGTAAAAGACTTTGCATCGAAATGGAGGGAAGTTTCAAATGAAAAAGGCCTTTAATTCTAGAGAGAGAGAGAGAGATGCATGCAGAAAATACGAAAAGACTATTTAGTGCTCTGAAACCACCACCACCACCCCCAGGTCCACCACAAGTGTCTCTTCACAATTACTCCACTACCATGTTGGGTTTGTACCAGTGCTTCAGTGGGTTTTAGGTGGCGTTCTTCTGGATTTACTCTTTTCGTCCCAAATTTTTTGTTCGGTTCGTAAAAAGAAATTTTAAAAATAATACAATTTTTTCAAAAAAAAATTTAAACTTTTTTCACAAATTAAAAATACTCATTGATATCTAGTAAGTTATTGAAAAACTTTTGATTTTTTCTTGCAAAAATTGTATTATTTTTAACACTCCGTTTTGCGGACCGGACAAAGAATTTGAGACGGAGAGAGTATTTTTTTGAAACAATAATAAGTCAGACAGAGCCTGTAAGTACATAGATCACGCACACATTTTTGAGTGGGACCCACTATAGATCTCACATAAACGATTCGAGTCGTTCATTAAATATAAATTATTTTTTAAAGAATTTTTATGAAAAATTAGCTCAATCCTATACCTATAGATGTTTGATCCAATCATCTAACTTTTTATTATCCTGAAATCCGAATGAAAAATTAAATAATTTGATCGAACAACTATAAGTATTGGATTGAGATAATTTTTCATGGGAACTCTTGAAAAAGTGTTTTACATTTAATAAACTATTTGAATTATTTATGCAGGACCCGTAGTTGGTCTCACACAAAAATCTATGCATGATCTATTACCTATTATCTGTGTGAATAGCAAAGTTGTTATTTTTGAGCTGAAAGTCCCAAATTAAGGAATGCTGCTATGGAAACAAATAGGAGCCACCGACGGGCACGCGGGGCCCACTCCAAACCGGCTCAAAATAGAAGATTGAATCGAGCACTTATACATATCAGATTGAGCAGATTTTTCACAATTAAAGCCTACTCAATTTTTTATTTTAAAATTATTGAATGGCTCGGATCATCCATGCGAGGGTCAGAATGAGCACTGCATGCCCATCGGTGCCTCTCATATGTCTCCTAATAAGACTTATCGCAAATTTAGTTCACTTTCTCCATAACTTTTAGTCCAAATAAGTTTTAGGTCAACGCTTCCCAAACAAGCATGTGACGCTTGTGAAATGACAAAAATGCCCACATTGTATTTTCCAATGTGGCTAACTTTTCAAAATGAAAAGGGCAATATTGTAATTGTGTTTGTCTAGGCCAATTAAGTTTTTAGGAGAAATAAGTTTAGAAGAACACTTAATCTAAACTTATTCTCGAATAAGTTTCAAAATACGTTTAGCTCATATTTTAAGCCTACAAGAATGCCACCTTAGAATAAAGTGAGTTCACGCTATATTTTATTGTCTTTAGACTAATGCTAATATGCCACTTGTTTCCAATAAAAATATCAAAATATCATTTAGTCTTTTTACTTAAGGGAAATGAATTGTCTTGATTTTTGGACTAAATACCAAAAATGCCGTTTAGTTAATAGTGTGAACTCACTACAAATACGCAAACAAGACAACAAATTGGTGAATAGAGGATTGAATAACTTTATGGGTATCGACCAACATGGTGCATAGATTGGTGTAAGGGGGCCATTTTTTATACCACACAAATGATCTAATTCGTCCATTAATGTAATTTTTTTTTTTGGAGTGGCTTTATGAGCATATAGATAGCTGAACTATAGTTTGAGGGGGTTCAAGCAAACCTTCTGGATTGAACAATGCACTAAAATTTTGTATTTTATATTTTCTTTATATGTAATTTGTATTTTTATAATTTAATATTGCCGACACTGAATTATTCATATGAAGGGGGGAGTGTTTGTTGATCCGGGAAAGGTAGAGTTGATTATGATCGTTTAGCGGCACCGATGACTAGGTTGACATGTAAAGGGACTCGTTATATTTGGAGTGATTCATGTGAGGCAACTTTTGAGGAGTTAAAGAAGCGATTGACTACCGCACCGGTTTTGATTGTGCCCGAACGTGGAGTTGGCTACTCCGTGTATTGTGATGCGTGTTGATGCAAGCGGGGCGAGTAGTTGCATATGGGTCACGACAGTTGAAGACTCACGAGCGGAATTACCCTATGCATGATTTAAAACTTGTGGCCGTTGTTTTTGCTTTGAAGAGTTGGCATCATTATTTGTACGGAGAGAAATTCGAAGTCTTTTCCGACCATAAAAGTTTGAAGTACTTGTTGTCACAAAAAAGAACTTAACCTATGTCAACGCCATTGGGTGGAGCACTTGGAGGATTATGATTTTGAATTGCAATACCACTCGGGGAAGGCGAACGTGGTGGCGGATGCATTGAGTAGGAAACCGATACACCTTGCGAGTTTAGCGATTCATGAGTGGAAAGCAATGAACGATTTGGGCTTCTATGCCATGCATTTTGAGGAGGTTCGGGAAGGGGTCACATTATGCAACTTAATCGTGCAATCGACTCTATCGACTCGAGTAATATAGGCTCAACAACATGATGAAGAAGCGGAGGAACTTCGTACTAGATTCCTTACTGGAAATGCTCAAGAAGGGTGGATGATTCATGCCGACCAAAACTTGCGCTATCAAGAAAAGTTATTCGTACCTGTTTCGTGTCGGGAGAAAATTTTGCAAGAGTTTCACCATTCTCTGTTAGCCGTTTATCTGGGAGGAACGGAAATATGTCACGACTTGCGTAGGCAATTTTGGTGGTCCGGAATGAAGAGGAATGTGATTTTCGTGTCAAAGTGTCATACGTGCCAACAAGTGAAAGCCGAACATCAATGACCTGCAAAAGAGTTACAACCGTTGCCAGTAGCTGAATGGAAGTGGGAGAACGTGACCATGGATTTCGTTACGGGTTTATCGAGATCACCGAGGGGGCATGACTCTATTTGGGTGATTATGGATCGTTTGACCAAGACCGCTCATTTCTTGCTTATTCAGGTTACCGATTCCGTGGATATGCTTAGTCGTTTGTATATCCAGGAGATTATTTGACTTCATGGGATTCCCGTATCTATCGTGTCCGATCGATATCCAAGGTTCACCGCGCATTTTTGGCAGAGTTTGTAAGTCACTTTAGGCACCAACCTTTTGTTTAGTACCACGTATCATCCTCAAACACATGGGCAATCCGAGAGAACGATTCAGATTTTGGAAGATATGTTTCGGGCTTGTGTTATGGACTTTCGGGGTAGTTGGGAGGATCACCTGCCGTTAGTCGAATTCGCATACAATAATACTTATCAATCTAGTATCGAGATGACATTGTATAAGGCTTTGTATGGAAGACAGTGTCAATCGCTTGTGTGTTGGACAGAATTGGGAGAGGCTACGTTAATGGGGCCGGATATGATCAAGGAGACCTCCGAGAGTATGAAAGCAATCCGCCAACGCCTTTTGAAAGCTCAAGAGAGAATGACTGAACAAATCAAAGTGATTCGCCAAAGATTGTTGACCGCTCAAAGTAGACAAAAGAATTATGCCGATCGTCATCGTCACCCGTTGTCGTTTGAAGAAGGGGATCATGTATTCCTTAAAGTATCGTCGTGTAGAGGTTTATCTCATTTTGAAAAAAATGGAAAGGTTTCGCCGCATTATATCGGGCCATTCAACATCATTGAGAAGATTGGGGAGGTTGCGTATCGTTTGGCTTTGCCACCGAAGCTATCGGGTGTACTTGACGTGCTCCACGTGTCTATGCTGAGGAAATACAAACCGGATCCGTCACATGTGTTAAAGTGGTCCAAACTTGAATTAGAGGCTGATGTGTCTTATGGGGAGGAATCGATACGTATCCTAGATTCGTGCGATCAAGTGTTAAGAGGTAAGATGATACCATTAGTATGAGTCTTATGGAGAAGTAAGGGTAGTGAGGAGTCAACCTGGGAAAGGAAATATGAGATTAGAGAGAAGTATCTGCATTTATTTCTGGAGTAAACCAATGTGAGTACTCGAGATTGAAGTGTTTTGATGTTTAACATGTTGCATAATATTGATGATTATGGCTTTTGTATATCTATGTGATGCATGACTTAGTTGATCATGATTATTTAAATTTTGAGGACGAAATTTCTTTAAGAATGATAGAATGTAGAGACCCGAATTTAAATTTCCTAATTTTAATGTTTATAAATGAGAAAATGTGAGAAATTGAATGTGAAATTGGAGGCTTATTGTGTTAGTGCCAAAAGGTTTGGGACTTAAGGTGTCTAGATGGCATGTGAGGGGTGCAAGATGTAATATAGTGTATGTGTGTATAAGTGTGTGCCAGGGGAGAAAATTCCCATTTTCTCCTCCCCCCTTTCTCCCAACTCTTTCTCCCTCTCTCGGCTCTCTCACACTCTCTCACCATCTCTCAAATTTTCACCTCAAAACTCAAGAAGATTGACCTTCATTCCACCTTATATTCATGATTTGGAGCTCGTAGTTCGTTGCGTTTAGCTTGGAGAGGAATATTTGGTCGAATTCAAGAGTTTCGGAGTCTAGGGCTTGTACTATCTTCGGGGTTTCGCCTTCCGAACTTGAGGTAGGGAATTCTACCTTTCTTTACATGTTTTATGAGTGATTTAGTTCTTGAAATCGTGCTTGTAATATTGTATTTGAGCTTGGATCGAATCTGCAATTTCTGTCAAAATCATCTGAAATTTCCAGGTTTTTACCGGTAGAGCTTCTTCCCTATCAGTAGAACTGATCTCTTACCGATAGAACTTCTTTCCTGTCGGTAGAAAACATGTGTGCCCAAATTGTGTCCCTTTTGCCTTCATTTTGTACTTGTAAGACTCCTTCCCTACCGGTACAGCTTCCAAATTTTCTGAAAATTCATCTAATGCATGTTTCAAGGTTATGATTCACCATATGGGGTTTTGATATCCTAATTTACAAGTCTAAGGGTAACTTGACATGCTATAACATCTTGTGTCTAGTTTGTTGAACTTATGAGATTTAACCGAGTTTTGAGATGAAAGTTATGGAATGAGTATTGTGTATGAACGGACACTTGCTTAAACGAAAAGCGAACACTCAAGACCCATCGATGGGTGGATGCCTGATAGGGGGTATTGGGATCCCTTAACTAGCCCGGCAGGAGCAAATGCTCGTTATCTATTCAGGACCTATCAACGGGTGAGGTGCCTGGCAAGGGGTATTGGGATATTTTAATTGGCCCGGCAGGAGCTTTATGCTCATGACACAAAGGGACAAGAGTATGATGACACGAAAATGGCTAAAGGATTTCTAAGGTGTGAGCGTGAGTCTAAAGAATGACTTGGAACTGGAATTTATCAAGAGTTGATCACTTCTTATGTCTTAATTGTTATCCTTGTTTCTATATTCATGCATCTAATCATCTCATGAGCATATAATGTTATAGTAGACTTTTCTACTGAACTAGTATAGCTCAAACCTTACATCACTTTCAGGTGCTAACCCGGGATATTAGCTTGCATGCTTGAAGTGCGTGGACGTGGATATTACTTTTGAAAGCTAATAGAAGAAGTTACTTATTCATCTTTGTAAATCTCTTTTGGAAGATGTGTTTGTAACTTTAATAATAATTCTTTTGACTATGGAATATCTGTAGACTTTTAACTCGCTTGACACTTAGTACTTATGTTGATTTGAGGCCGTTGTGCCAATGATGTAATATTTTGGAAACTGTTGGACATTGAGATGCAATTATGAAAATAGGAATGCTATATTCTTTTGGACATCGTACGGAATATTGTGAGAATTGTACTATAGAAATATTTTATATTTATGTTGAAAATTGAGAGCGTGACAGAGTGCTCTGATACCACTTGTAACGTCCTAAACAGACAACTGGCCTAGTACCTTGATTTTAATCCACAAGCCACATGCTTGTTCTAGATTCTTGGAAATTGAGAATTAGCCAAAACTTAAACAGAAGCTAGAAACTTTTCTGCTATGATACAAAATCAAAAAAAATGAAAAACCCCGACCGAAACTGATTGAATCGAAACTACAAAAACCAAGAACCTCTTCGGTCAATATCGGTAGCTATATATGGAAAACCGAACCGATTTTTTGATTGTTAAAATCCTCATAAACCAAACCAAACCAACCGAATCGAAATCACCCTTACTTGTTGGTATGGATCGGGATCCTTTATGAGGATGATTCCCTGTGAGGATCGTGTGAGGATCTTCATGGGATCTGGATCGTTCATCTCGGTAATTAATCGTCTGGATGTGTTTGTAGACCGGTAAAAATTAGCTATTACAAGTCAAAAATATAAACACATCTGAATCATTAATTATCGAAATGAACAATTTGGATGAAAATCCTCATGCGATCTGGATCCGGTATGGCAGGTTGTAGCGAATGCTGAATGGTACTGTTTGATAGAGAGAATCTTGACAGAGTCTTTAGGAAAGTAAAGGTCAAATCAAAATAAAATCGATAAAGAAAAAAAAGGTCAACCGTAACAGTTAATGGACAGAATCTTAGTAGTTACAAACAACAAGCCCCCGTTAATAAACGGGATTCTCAAGCATTGAGATTCGGATTAAAAAAAAAAAAAAAAACATTAATTCATGTGTGGAACAAGTGTATGATTCCCACAATACTGTGGACTTTGGGTTGGTGTCGTGCAGTGACCATACTGCGCATCTCTAAGCCGTCGGATCGTGCATCCGGCGGCTCGGATATCATCTCGACAATCAACGATTGAGAGTCGTTCATTGCCGAGATGAGATCTGAACCGTTGGATGCATGATCCGACGGCTTAGAGGTGTGCAATACGGTTCTGCGCATACCACTGCACACCACCATCTTTCAATTCCAATAATGTGGTGAAAAATCTATTGAGACATCACGTGATAGTGCCTCAAAACTACTATAATTACTCAAATACTTAATAATTAATATGTATTTGTCCTCTTTTTCTTTATCTGCCTCTCCTTTGGTAAGTTGGTACTTAATGGTTTATTTCGAAATTTTACTTTGTCAAAGGAAAATAATCGTTGCACTTATCATATTTTTATTTTTCTATCTTCTCTCTTTTTAGTCTTATGGAAACATTATCATTCCATTTCGATCTAAAAACTAATTCAAAAAGTGAAGGATAATAAAATAAACTTTTGGAGCATTTGGTCCATAAAATTGTCACATTACGGTATATCATTTTGGCACCTTTATCTTGTACTTAAACCCAAAAAAAGAATATAGAGCAAGTGATAACATGTAGAATGCTAAAACCAATTCGATCTCCTATAAATTTGTCTGCCCTTTAATCAGAACTCTGATTTATTTTGCTATAGGTAACCATAAGAAATTTGTCTGTCATTATTTTCCCCCCTTCCCTGTCTTTCTCTTATTCTCTACTCTGCAACGGATCTGAGATCCAACATTTTTCGGTTTAGATTCAGGAAGGTTTTTAAGAGTAATAAGTAGAAAAAGAAAAGAAAAAAAATTATTAAGGACTTTGCGCAGGGATTTCAAAAGTAGGAGTGAAATCATAAGCTGTGACAAAACACACCAGCATGGATTTTGATGTACCCGAAATTAAGGCTCCGTTTGTTTCTATGTAAAATGTTTTACAATATAAAATGCTTTCCATGTAAAATATTTTTTTAGAAAATAAACTTCAAACTTTTATTTTCCGGTGTTTGGTTGGCACTTGAAAAATATTTTTAGAAATCGACAAAAAAGTGTAGAAGAGAGAGGAGAGGCTTAAAAGGTGGAGAGATTTAAGAATATTGGAATTGAACATGGGTCATGACTGATAATCGATGAAATTGAACAGTAAGAATTGCAGTAGAAAGCAGTGGATTCATTTCAGAAAATAACTTATGGAAGATTTAAGGGTAAGTTATTTTCATCAATTAATAGAAAATATTTTTTTCATTTTTTACACGACCAAACACCAAAAAATAGGTAAAATATTTTACCGGAAAATATTTTACGGTCAAAACAAACGAAGCCTAAGAGTACAATATTTTTAGTTGGATGAAAATTATACTACTACTAAATTACTACGATCATAGCTTTTGGATGGATAAGTAGAAGTAACTTTTAATTATAATTTCGGAAATTCCAAAAAAGTAGTTTTGGAAGATCAGTGGAAGTTGCAAAGACTTCCTTGGGACTCGGTGTAGACTTCAATAATGTAAAGGTTCAACCTAGGCAAGACCAAGAACCAGCCAATTAAAAAGGGTGCACAATATTTTTCAAACTTGGCGGCCAGTCCACACTTCGTATTAATAATGTTTGTCTTTAATTTTTTTTTAAAGGCGAAGCAAATTTTATTAAGGGAAGAGGGAAAAAGTTTCTAACCAAAAGTTGGAAACAAAGCAAGGGCAGAGCCCAATGTAACACTTAAGGGTCCAAAACACTCAGATAAACAATAAGCTCAAAACCCAAAAGGCCAGATACAGCAAATAAAGCCTAATCCAAAAGAAACCCAAAATCTAACCCTAGAAACCGCCGCTGCTCGCCTTAGACATAGCCACCACCACCGTCGGAAAACATCACCAACAAACACCACGCCTCCACAGGCCACCCACGGCAGAGAAGCCCGAACCTAGAGCAAGCCCAATCTGTCATGGAAGCTACACCTAGCCGTTAGTTGAAAACCAGGCCGCCCAACAACGGCCACGGCGGGAGCCAACGCCGACCATTCCACCGAACCCGAAAGAACCCTAGCCGTTAAGCAAAATCAGAGGACCCAGCAGTACCTCCAACCGGAAACGACATGCCGACTAATAGATGAGAGAAACAAAGCGTAGACAGCACGAGAAGGGGGTTGGAAAAAAGAGATCTGAGCCGAAGAAGACGAGGGAAACAGATCCTTACCAGACAAAACGAATCTAACCAAAACCTCTCTCCGGCGACCGAGAAACCCCAATAATGTCTGTCTTTAATTCCACTACACTACCCTCCAATTTGAGTGATTATCCAGTAGGTAGTAGAACCGCGTGTTGCATCAGGATCCTTCTCTATATATGGAGTGTATATTAGTGGGAGTCACTCATATTGCGGTGGAGCTGATATTATTGTGTGCTGGTGAAAGACCTGGACCATCATGTGACAGTGTTCCTAGAGCAGTTATACTTTTTCCCATATTAAGAATTCGATTTTACGTAGAACGCCACAACCATGAATATATATCGTCTATTATCTCTTTTGTCGATAAGTCTATAACTTAAGTATATTTTTCTACATACATGCTTCTTTAATTAGGGCATGCACTAATGACTAAACTATTCTTCAATTATATTACCTTTTTTTTCAGATTATTATTTTTTATATGAAAGAGCAAGAAATTGTATAGATATTGATACAGTTTACAATCTCATTTTCGTACGTTTATCAATCTCATTTTCGTAAATTTGAAGTAAGAAAGTTAATTAGTACCAAAATATGTGACGGTATATAAAATCCAAAGATTAAGTGGGAAGTTGTTGTATAAAGGTGAGCTTACAGACATTATAAAAAGCTTGAATCAGACGAAGCACAAGAGGAAATTAAGGCCATTAAAAGAGTGCAATTTTGTTCACCATTTTTAAAAGAGGGTGAATATTATCCTTCTTCTTATTGGTTGAAATGACGTGGATCCCACCACAAAGTGATGTCACCGAGCATGACATCACTTTGTGGTGGGATCTACGTCATTTCAACCAATAAGAAGAAGGATAATGCTCACCTTGTTAAGTGGAGGGTGAACAAAACTCAACTCTAAAAGAACTTCATTCTAACAAATAAACTGAACGAGGAAAATTACAAATAAAAAAGCACATCACGTGACGCAAACTACAAAATAAAAAAGACAAAAAGGTCTCCGCCGATAAAAAAAGAAAAGAAAAGAAAAGAAAAGAAAGACTAATAAGGTCTCGCTCCCTATGCGTCCAATTGACATAGCTTTATTGAGGTCAGCATATGTATGATATAAGCTGAAGGCCAAAATTGGGAGGTCTATTCCCCTCAAAATCAGTCAAAAAGCAGAAAACAACTCCGCCTCCCAGAGGAAAGACAAGAGAATGAGAGAAGCAACAGCCGAAAGGGAATTGTACTATTAACAAGTCGATTTGTTGGTGCCAAAAATGTTGTAAAGAAAAAATCGCAATGTTGCGACACCGGTTTGATGTTACTGTGATAATAATTGAAAATCGACCGGTTTGATGTTACTTTGATAATAACTGAAAATCAAGAGTATTGAATTAAATCTATCTCAATTTTTTGATGTAGAAATATTGGCTTGGATGAGGTACTAGATTTCTCAAAGCTAATTGAAGTTGATGTCAAATTTGACGGGAAAGCTATTTGACAGCAACTATACTTTAGCTCTTACCGGTGGTACTACAACCCCACATTTTCATTTTTTGGGTCAAATTTTGACTTTGTCAACTGCAATAGCTCATGAGTGGACTTGCTTTAGAACATACACAAATTTCCACAAACACTCATATATATGCACGCACATTTGAACATACTATGACTGTGTGGAGTGTGTGTGACTCCTTAAATTTTTGGTATTTTTTATTTGGGAAAGGCTATAATACACACCCAAATACACACCTCTTATTTGTGTGTTTATCATATGTACCTCAATAATGTTATGGTTCATAGAGAAAGTGTTATGAATCATATCGCTGAAAATAGCTTTTCGTTACTAAAACCATCTAAATTTTTTTTTTAATTAACGTTGCCGAAAATCGGAGGACCAATATATACACATGCATGAATTAATATAGGAGTAGGTACAATGAGCTAGCTTCAAATGCTACGCGTGGGGCCTGGCTCCGTGTCCAGTACTGCATGAGGAAACACCATCACCATAAACTCGATCCCTAGAGTTTACCATGCGAATGCAATTAATGCATGGTCAAAAACTGTTAACTAGCATAGTAAAATCCTACAACCTACTGGTGGATTGATCATTCATCATCCATGCTGCTGGATGCTGCTGCACAGGGGTGGACCGAATTGAGGGGCACTGTCGATGCTTGAGCTGCTGGCTCCAAATCAACTGTGTTTGTAAATGATAGATGTTTCATTTGCATGTTTTTCACCCTGCGCTTCCATACCATAACAACATCATGGACATTCAAATCAATGTGTCTTTATCCTATGAGGGAGGGCAGATGACGCTTGTCGTGTCAGTAAATTAGCAGACAAATTATGTAAAATTGCCCCGTACTTGTTCCCCAGAGACGAAATTGGTTGGTATTACTTATTAATTGTTACGGTACTTTTCAATTGGTGTGTTATATTTTGTTTTATAATTGAGGTGTCCGAATCAACTTACGACAATGATCAGAAATGTTCATTTTTTAGAGCTCGCTGAGAACTTTCACCACTTTGAAAATCAAGTTTTTTTTTGAACAGTGATTTTTTAAATTTGTTAATCTTTGAAAGTGATTACAAAGACTGACAGGAGTAATTAAGGAGAAAGACAACAGTTGTTCATCTAAGACTCAAACCTTTGATTGACAAGATCGATGCCAACCAATGAGACACCAAAGGGACAAAGTCCAGCACCTGAGAGGCCTTAATGCCTAGATAAAATAATAAACTCAAATAGCAAAACCTAGCCCAAACAGCCGCAAAACCTAACCCAGACCGGCACAAACACCTCTGCCGCCCCCTTGTTCCCCTGTTCAAACACCAAAAAATGCGCTGCCCACACCACCAGAACCGTTGCCCAATTCGCCACCCCAAACGTCTCTGATTGGATACCGTTTGATATAATTTCGAAATGCATTAAGCTTTAGATAAGTATGTCAAATGGGTTGTAATACTTTATTGCATACTTTTTTAAAACAAGATTAATGCATTTTGAAATCATATCAAACGGTATCCAATCCAATTGATTTATAACATGGTCAATGTTCTCGGCGAGCTCTAAAAACTGAACGGTTTCGATCATTGTTGTGCAAACACATTAAATTAAGATTATTCATTGCACCAACATTGCTCCTCCCCTCACAAAAGTTAGCAATGCTCATAGATCACTGAATAACTTCTCGAATATGATTAAAGACAATCGATTCGCGATACCTTAGAGAGACGAAAGTTTAATTACGCAAACAAGCGTTTGCTCCAAAATGAATTGGAGTAGCATTTTTGGAGAGAGAATTCTATTCACATATTTCACTAGTAACAATCACCCTTCTAATCTTCTATATATGTTGGTATATGCACAATAAATGTTTCTATCAAAATTATGAAAATCATATTCACGAGAAAGGTATATTTCGATTCGCCCGTTCACCATTGGCCGACCAAAATAGAGATACAGAGCTTGATAGAAGATGATCTTAGGCCTTTTTCTTGTATCGTTGGATCGTTATTATTCTTTGTACGTGCGCTTGTACTTAGTTTATAAATGCAATATATGACATGTTTCGGGTTCTCATAAAATAATTAAAGAGAGAGAATGCACTATCAACACGACGTACTGTTGCATCAAAACAATCTTTATAATCATTCTGATAAAATCTCTATCGGTCTTGTATAAAATCTCTATCGGTCTTGTTATCTCTATGGGTATGTTTATTTAGCAAGACCAGCAGTGAAGAGATGCACACTCTCATCAGGTATGGAATTACACAGGATAATAGAGGCCGGACTAATAATATTTAACCCTAGCCTCATGGTAGTGCATTATGTGTGTATTTTCACACTTTTTCAGCTCATACATTCAAGTCATGTTCAAATCAGAGTACATGAGCAGTACTATAACTAAATATCCAATTCAATTATTCTCTTACCATTAAACAAATCGCCAGAAGTCACTTAAAATCTGTCATATGTAAATGCTTATTTTTAGTATATTATCCCACTAGAAAAGTACGTATATTTTTGTGAGCTACAAAGCACGGACATTGTAGTAGTTAATTTGCATCATTTTTTCCTTCTATTTAAGACAAAACATTTCCCTGTTTTCCTCTCCTCTCCATCTATTTAGGATTATATATATATAGTATTTTGATCCTCTGCAGACCCATGAAATTTGACCGACACACTTCAAGTAATTTCCATATGCAATAAAAGACTTGTAAATATTATCATTATCAAAAGTGACAAAAAAGCCCCTGTGAGAACAAATTGGGGGAAATGATTTCCGCGCTCCCCGATCTTATCAGTGAACTTCAACTGATGTGTGTAATTTTTTAAACAATAAAACAAAATTTCTATGCATATTTAGAGGAAATGGAAGCGTGGAAATCATTTCTCTTGAGTACTATTTTTTGTTGGTAGTACAAATCGCAAGCACGTGATTAAATTAAGATTATTCATTGCACTAATAGCATTGCTCCTCCCCTCACAAAAGTTAGCACTGCTCGTAGATCACTGAATAACTTCTCGCACATGATTAAGACAATCGGTTTGCGATTTCCTAGTGACGAAAGTTTAATTATGCAAATAATTGCGGTTGCTCCAAAATGAATTAGCATTCTTGGAGAGAAAATTCTATTCACATACTATTTCACTAGTAAAAATCACCCTTCTATTCTTCTATGTTTGGTATATGCAATATAAATCTTCTCAACAAAATTATGGAAATCATCTTCACGAATATAGTCACCTCACTATATTCCCATTGCTACCCTGCAGGTATATGTTCACCTCACTAATTGTATGACTAATGAAGATGACCGGCAGACAGCCAGACACAAGGGGTGCAGAGGTGCCTAGCTCCTGTACAACTCTAAATATTAACTACTACTTATGTTAATTTTTTAAGTTAATTAAAAGGGCAAAGTCCACTTCGACCCCCTATGGTTTAGGCCATGTGCGAATACACTACCTGTGGTTCAAATTTGTACACATATAACACCCTGTGGTTTGTGAAATGTGCAGATACACCTCCTGCCGTTATGTTTTTCATCCATGTTAACACAATTTAAAAAAAAAAGTGGAAAATACCTTTTTGCCACCAAAATCTAATCCGAGCCATTCATAATGTACTAATCATAAACTAGAGCATCTCTGTAAAAAATCAGTTCGATCAGACATTAATAACTCAGTGATCTAATTCTTGTTAAAATGAATGATAAATTTAAATTTGAAAATTTACTTCTCAATAAATTCGATTCGATCACGAGGTTTTTATTTTTTGATCGACTTGAATTTTGGTATGGATGTAGTACTCGTCAAACTCTACAATATTAATAGTTCAAATCCAATTTTTGCTACATGGGATGGATTAGTTAGATTCAAGGAAGAAAACGAATCAAGGGAGAAGATAAGGGCATATTGGACTTTTAATGCTATGTATGTTAATATGCATGGAAAACATAACGACAGGAGGTGTGTCTGCACATTTCATAAACCACAAGATGTTATGTGCACACTTTTGTACCATAAGAGGTATATTCGCACATGACCCAAACCACAAAGGGTCAAAATAGACTTTGCTCTAATTAAAAAATAATGAAATTTGTCATTGAAAGTTCCTTGGTTGAAAAATCCCCAAAATTCTAATATCCCTGTGGAAAGAAACTCTCTAAAATTTTAAGTTCTTGACCATTTCCTTGGTTGAACCAGATTTGCAAAACAAAATATTCGTTCAAAAATAAAACTAACAACTTTCAAAAAGATAGGAGACAAAACTCTCACAGATCAAACGACAAATCGTTTTTTGATTTGAAGACTGAAGAAAAACAAAACAAAGACAAAGATATAAAAGAAGATGTTTAATTAGAACTAGTACCATGATCTTCCTCTCCCTCTCCGCCGTACAAGGGTATGAAACCCTAGGGGGAGGGGGAGGGAGAAGAAAGATATTTGTGGTGGAGAGAGAGAGAGAGAGAGAGAGAGAGAGAGAGAGAGAGAGAGAGAGAGAATACTGGTATTGAATGGTTGAGAACTTAAAGTTTATTTAGGTAACTATGAATTTGCAATGTATCCTTGCGTCGGCTAAATTTAACAAGAAATTATTCCACATTTCTAGAAAACAGAGAAGTAATTTTACTGCGTTGAGAAATCAATCCAAGTTTTGTTTAACCAATTATTTGGTGGACGAATAGCATAATTTTAGGGTTTCTCAAGAGGAAATAAACATACAATGATGCCTATTAGGAAAACTAAGCCAAAAGAAACCAAAAAAAGAAATTCATTCATTTTTTCAGGAAATGATTTTTTGCACTCCGGCCACTATCTTATAAATGAATTAAAAATTTGTATTTTAATGCATTGTGAAATCGTGTTTTAGGTTTTAAGTGCTGGAAGATAAATTTGGTAGAACCTTTATAGAAAAGTGGAGTGCATAAATCAATTTCCTCTCCCCTTCAGTATATTGAAGATTCAAACTTTAAGTATATGTTTGTGATTAATTGATATGTGCACCTCATAAGTTTCTTTTCGTTTACAAATGAGTCGTGGTAGCCAAACAACCACCATTTAACATGTCTAATAGTGGTGGGTGGTCCAACAAAAAAACAAATAAAAGAGCATCATCAAATTAATTAAACTAAATCCCTTCCTCATCCATGATGGTAAAGTCATTGTGAATATTGTTATCTAAGAGGATCATGCTATGAATTCACAAAAAGATGATTGAGGGGCCAATTAACTATAACAGGTTTGAATTTCTTGAATTTCCATTTCATTTTGTTATTCTTCTACATGTTTTTGCATTCTTTTTGCATATTTTAGTATACCTTTACACCTCAATCCCTATCAAATGGGAGTGATTAGCATTCATTATTTAAATTGTGCAAAACCATTATAAATGATTCAATATGATTACTAACCAATCTTTAAAGATTGAGGGAGGCTAGTAGTAGCCTAGTTGGTGGGATCTCTCACCAAAAGTAAGATCCATGGGACAAGCTGTCAAGCCCTTTTACAAACTTTGAGGCAAGAACCCCCATCTCATTTTGATCTTTTTATAAGTTGCTGAATTATACAAAAGTCCTAAAAAAGGGCAATTGTGGCACCAACCCATTTGAGTTTGTTTTCACCACTTTCATAATTAATTGGCATCTTATGGTCCAACTTCAACACCCCTCCCTCTCTCTCTCTCTCTCCATGCCACATTCTCCCACTTTTCTCAACCTCCCTTTTGGTGAAGAAAACAATATTTGCTGCTTTCTCTTCTTTTTGTACAAGCCCTTCTCTTCCATGCTTTGTCAGTGAGCTAGTGGTGGTGGACTTGGAGGGGCCAGAAATGATTTCTTCTTTTACCCGGCCCTTTGAGTTTTCAAGTTTTTTCTGGATCAGCTCTAGTGTGTCTTTGGGACCCATGTCCTTTGACAGTATGTAACAAAAATCTGTTAACAACTAGGCTAGCTTTAATAGGGATCATACTGATCTCTAATTCCCCTTTAACTTTGGAAATGAATTAATTTTTTGGCGCTACATTAAGTAATGCTAGAGGTTGAGGCGCTAATGTGGGAATTCGACTCTTACAGCTCTGTTAATCGCAATAGTTTTGGGCCGAGTGGGCGTATGTGTGAGTGTGACCAAAGGGCATGCCTCCAAGAGGTCTTAGGACTCGTAATGTTGAATTTCACGAGAGCCAAATGTTTAAAATCTTGTGGCAACTAGAGGTTTATTGGGTTGTTAACTTTGGAACCCCGATATTAGTCTAGGTAATGCGGGCAAGCTTGTCCGGTCAAAACACCCGAATATCAAAAAAAAAAAAAAACTGAAGCTTCTGTTTTTCTTATTGCTTCGGGTTGATAACAAGAAACGAAGTATTTTGTTTACGACCAGTTAGCTATAGCTTAGTCCATGTTTATAGGACACGATCTAGGTTATTTACTTTAGCTAGTCGATGTTTGCGCAAGTTGCCCGTACACCCGATTATTAAAAAAAACCATCTTAATTGATGATTTCGGATGAATTGTGAGCCAGCTTAATTATGATTGAGAGATTAGTTAGGGTTGGCGTGTATTTGGTATATCCAACTTAACTAACGCCGCAATTAGTGATCGATTTTAGCATAACAATTTGTTATTCCAAAAACCTTAGACTTAATCATATATAAAAAAAACTTTAATGAAAAAGGCAGGTTCATTTATTCTGAGTTTAGGCAGCTAACTAGATTCGGCTTGGTACTGTTCAAAAGTTATTAATCACATGGGATTGGGTTAAAGAAGAATTGACAAAGGAGACCCGCCAAGCACTTTATAGTCGAAGTGGCATTGCCTCATGCCCTCAACCTCTTCATGGCCCAATTATTGAGTTCTCTCGGGTGATTTACGGGTCGGTCCATATTTTAGACCCAAATTCTCACTGACTCCAGCCAAATTTCAAAAAATACGTCTAAAAATCTCACATACTTCTCTACCTAAAATACCTCACCGCCTACGCGCACCACTCCACCGCCAAAACAATCTACCTCTCTACGCACACAACTCCACGCCTCTGCCGCCCCCCTGTTAACCGCCACCTCCTCCTTCTCCGATCCCTTTCCACCACCGTCGTTTTTCGCTTGCAAATCCTTCTATTCCGATTGAGTCCCGCCACCAGCCCCTCCGCTCCGACCACCACCACCTCAAGAAGACCTTGGCGCGGTACCCCCTCATGACCCACCTCGACTTCTCCCTCTGCCCCCTCGTCGCCGACGCCTCCCTCTCCGCCGCCGCCGCCTGCCCTATTGCGAACTCCAGCTCATAGATAGAGCACTCGAGCGCCTTCGGCTTCTCCGGCGTCGTCTGAGATTGGAGGAAGTCCTCGTCCGCCGCCATCAATCTGGGCTTCTTGTGGCTGGCCCAGTGGCTGCCGAGGGCTTGGAACGACGGGAACTCCCAGTTGCACGTCTTACAGGCGAAGACGCGGCCGGGGGCGGCGCCGACTCGTGAGATTAGGAGCATGAGGCTGTTGGCCATGGCCAGTGCTTCCACGTCTCGGTCTTGTTCTCTGCTTCTTTTCAGTATGGTCATGCTGCTAAAAAAAATCACTAATTTTTAGTGAAAATTAGTGAATTTCCCTAATAATAATGTCCAAAAATTCTCAGTGAAATCCAGATCCATTGAGATTTAGTGAAATTTGAAATCGGAGTGAAATTAGTGAAATTTAATTAAATTAGTGAAATTTGAGAAATAGTGAATTTCATTAATTTTTTGAAGTAGTGAAATTTCGCAGGAAAAATTCATCGGCCGAAGGTGGTCGCCGGCCGGAAGTGGTTGGGGGTGGAGGTTAGTGAAAATTTTGAAATACTCTAGTGAATTTCACTAATAATTTGAAGTAGTGAAATTATGCGGAAAAATTCATCGGCGGAGGTGGGAGGTGGTTGTGGGGTGAAGGTGGTAGGGAGTGATGAAAACTTTGAAAAGAAAATAAAGTGTGAAATTATATTTAGTTAAGGATAAAAGAGCAATCTTCATATGAAATTATCCATAGTGGTAAATAAAAATTGAGTTCATCCTTAATGGGAATTAAGTACCGAGTAGTTTTCTAGACCTACAGGTAATTTTCTACCATGTGAAGATTGCGGATTCAAGCTATGTGGATGGTTGGGGTGATCCGGAACATGTTGGGCCATTCTTAATGGGTTTCGTTCCAAGCTCAAAAATATAATTTGAACAATTCATTTCATAGACGTCAACGAGTGTAACAGGCTTTTAAGATAAGTCGATCGAACATCGATAACTCAGTTATCAAACCAAATTAGTGCATATTTTAAATCGTACTCGTCATTAATTTTTCATAATGGGTGTGATTTGCATACTAGATTATGATGTCCCGATTTACTTGATTTTTTGTAGAGCTATTCTACGCGTCGAGATTTATATATGAACGGTCATCATGCAAATAGTGATGTTTTGAATCCAAATTACCCTTTAGAATAGAGATGATTCAAAACAGTCTAATCTAGATTAAGAGAGGGACAAGGGAGAAAAGTTTAGTTAATGCCACCTTAATTTTTCATCGATGCTGTTTTGTTTTGTTTTTTTTGGTCATAGTTTATACATTAGCGAGGTATGAGGGAGTTAGTGAGTTAGTAGGTTAGTTTACAGAGGGTCCTGAGACTGTCCATAACCCAAAACCCTACCCTCGCCCCTCATGGGACTCGAACTCCTGTCTCCACATAGGGAGGAGGGTGAGTTTGATGCCACCTTAATTTATTGCTTTATTTTTAGCAAGAAGGAGCAAAATTAATAGGGTAAATTGCCCTCCCAAGGTTTCTAACAAATGTAGAGACGTCTCCTAAGGTTCTGACAAATGCACCAGCCTCCCTTACTTTACAAATTATTCATCAGATTTCTCCTGACACCACTGCAATGTTTAGGCTCCGTTTCTTTGGGCGTAAAATATTCAGGTAAAATATTTTATTTATTTTTCGGTATATGATTATGTAAAAAATGAGGAAAACATTTTACATATAAAATATTTTTCATTAATTGGATGAAAATGACATATTCTTAAATCTTCCACAAGTTATTTTTCGAAATGAACCCACTACCTTCTACTGCAATTTTTACTGCTCAGTTTCCTCGATCGTCAATCCTGATCCGTGTTCAAATCTAATATTCTCAGATCTCTCTACCGTTTAAGCCTTCCATCTCCCTACACTATTTTGTTAATTTCTGAAAAGTATTTTCAATTGCCAATCAAACACCGGAAAATAAAAGTTTGAAATTTGTTTTCTAAAAAAATATTTTACATGAAAAATATTTTACATTGTAAAAATTTTACATCGAAACAAACGGAGCCTTAACTTGTGCTTCAACTTTAATGTTTCCAGAGCCTTTCTTCTTTTTTTTTTTATCTTTAAATATTGAAATCAAATTATACTTGATTTGGTTTGGTTTGGTCAATTAAATATTGAAGGCACGTAGGTGTAGTATTCTGCGGTGGGTCATATTTTCAGGATCAAAACCGTTCATTTTATCATGCAGATTCATTTATTAGGAGACCATATAAAAATTCAATTTAATTAGATATCCGTACGTGCTTGGTTTAAAACTTTATTTTTTTGCTTCAATAATTCTCGACTCAAAGACTTGAATTTGTAGACCAAACACTTTTATTCTCTTGAGTTTAGTTTTTTGCATAGTTCCCTTAAAACACGAAATCCTCGGTGGCGGTCAAAAAACCCTGGGAGAGTCTACCCAAGGGAAAGAAAACTAACAGTGCTACTTGAACATATTTTTGTGCACATATCATGTACGTATGGGGCCCATATCGGGATCTCACAAAATGATCCGAACCGTTCATCTTTTTTTAAATATTTTTTGGAGGGTTCCTATAAAAAATAAGCTCCAACAGATATCGGTAAGAGCTTTCTAAAAAATCGTAGGGCAAAACAGAATGATTCGCCTTCGATTTCTGAGAAAGCCCTCACTGATATCCGTTGGAGTTAAATTTTTTTACGGGAACCCTCCAAAAAATATTTTAAAAAAGATATGCGGTTTGGATTATTTTGTGGGACCCCAATATGAGCCCCACAAAAATGTATGTGCATGATATGTGCTCAAAAATATGTGGGAATCATTACCTGAAAACTAAACAGAAAGTCTACTCACACAGATTTTCTATGCATAGATTGTGCACAGATCACTGTGTGGGGCCCACTAAGGGTCCTACACAAACGATCCGAGCTGTTCATTAAATTTAAAACACCTATAGTTACTGGATGAAAGTTTAGATGTATGGATCAAATACCTATAGATACCGGATTGAGCTGATTTCTGAAGAGGGCCCATGAAAAAGTGTTTTAAATTTAATGAACGGTTCGGATCGTTTGTGTGCGACCCTTAGTGGGCCCCACACATTGAGATCGTACAAAGAAAATCTATGTGAGTAGTCGGACTCAACACTAAAGGCCCCGCCACTGGCAAAAGTTTTCCCTGAAAACAAATCTTGAAGCAACAACGGAGCCCAAGATACACAATTGATTGATGGAAGGAAATGGCTTATGCTTGCATTTGGATTTTTGTAGCGTTTGTCTGTTTCTCTTGTCCCTTCTGGCTCGTTTGTCCTTTCTACAATGATCGGAAGTGGAAAATGTGGGAACGAATGAGGCTCTTGGGCCAGACCCTCGACATCGGGCCGTTCGAAGGATGGGTAAGGCTCTTGGGCATGTGTCTATGGAGCTGACTCTCACTTCGGGAGTTTGAGTTTGTATGTGTTTTTAAAGGGTCCATCTTGCCCTCTACAGTCAACATTGCCTAAGTCAGTGGTCAAGTAGAATTATTCTCTTCCCCTCTACAAAAAAAAAAAAAAAAAATGAATATAGGAGGGTAGAAAATAGAAAACCAAATAAACAAAAACAAATCAAAATGTAACAAGCTATTGGAGTTTGATATTTGCTAAAACCGGACCTTATCCAAAATTGCCTTAAAATATGTATAAATTACACTTGAACTCATTTAAGGGTCATCAATTTTTTAAGCTCTGTTTGAACTCAATGCTCATTGTGTGCTATAGTATGGGGGTGACTAAATCATATACTAATTAAACATCAACAGAGGTGATAAATCGAATGGAAAAAAAAATTACGTAAATGTACATAGTAGGAGTAGTAAATTCTCAGATTAAAGAAATCAAAAGGTGAAATACAGAATCCAAGTCGGCTTATTTAAAACCTTAGATATACCCTATTTGAGGGGGGATATGAACGGTAGATGCTATAGTCATACCCATAATAACTCATCTATCCCTCATACCCCCATCTATCATATCTTCCCTTATGGTATATTCCTAGAATGCTATATCCTCCTAAAACTCATCGAGCCAACAAACGGCCCGTGAAGATGAATTTACCATAAAAGTGGGGGCAAAAATTGTCGGAAAACAAGTGAGGATGACAATATATAGCTGAATATATCATGACAATATATAGCTGATCAGTGACAAATTTTATCTGTTTTTTCATGGCTTGTTTGGTGCAAGGTGCTCTGTAAAAATTCAGGGCCTACCCCAAGCTGAAGTCTGATTTGAAATATATTCTTGCAAATCTTCTATTGATATGTTTTCCAACCCGTGAACCATCTATCTTTTTTCATAGCTATGAAAATGTTTCTACTATCATTTCTGGTAAATATGATTGGAACAGAACAGTATCCCAAAAGAATTAAAATTTTCTTCCTCAAATTATTGAACAGTAGTCTTAAAAGAGAAACTGGAACAGTGAGGAAATAATGATATGCCGTTTGTTCGACGGGATTAATAAGGAAGGGATAAAAAATATCGCTACATATATGTTCTCACCGAATAAATAATGGTAGGATTCATATTACCACGACCTCATGATAATATATCTCAAACTTTATGAGGTTTCTATATCTAAGGCATGCTTAATTCATAACGTAAACATTTTAATCAGGCACCAAATATATGATCGGCTTAGATATGTAGACGTCCAATTTACTATTCATATCGGTCAAACAAACGGACCTTCCTTTGAGTATTTCATTGGTTTAAGGCACTTTTAATGAAGCCTTCCTTTGTTGGTTTATTATGGAAATTGATTTCCGCGCTTCACTTTTGTATGCAGGCGCTCCACTTAGTAACTTCACGTTAAAAGTGGAGCACCTGCGTATAAAAGTGGAGCGCCAAGATCAGCATCGATCCTTTATTATTAAGACCGTGTTTGTAGGATTTTCAGTAGGGCTGTAAATGAACTGAGCCATTCGCGAACTGTTCGAGGCTCGGCTCGACAAGAGCTCGTTTGAGTTCGATTCGTCTGCTAAACGAACTGAACCTGAACCTCAATTCTAGGCTCGTTCCGTAAATGAGCCGAACCTAAGCCTAACAGTATTCGGCTCGGTTAGGTTCGCGAACCTATACTTAAATTTAATTAATAATTCAATAGGGGTCTATTTGTAAATGTAAAAAAAATTTAGGACAAATTTTCGTAGTCGTCCCTGTAATTTTACGGTTGTCTCACTTTCGTCCCTCTAGTTTCAAAGTGCTCTAATTTCGTCCCTCTAATTTGTTTTACGTTCCAAATTGGTAAAATCGTTAACACCGTTAACGAAACTAACGGAAAAAAAAAAATAAGTGTTCCAATTTTCAATCCGTTTGAATCGGTGCGAAGATCTTATTTTTTTGATCATTTTATCCTAAATGGTCGTGATAAATTTTTGGCTCTAAGGCCTTTCAACGAGCACCCGAAGACTCCTTATTTAGTTACAGGGCTCTCTTAGGGTGCTCATTGAAAGGCCTTAGAGCCAAAAATCTATTATGACCATTTAAGATAAAATGATCAGAAAAATAAGATATTTGCACCGGTTCAAACGGATTGAAAATTGGAACACTTATTTTTTTTTGCCGTTAGTTTCGTTAACGGTGTTAACGATTTTACCAATTTGGAACGTAAAACAAACTACAGGGACGAAATTGGAGCACTTTGAAACTAGAGGGACGAAAGTGAGACTACCGTAAAACTACAAGGATGACTACGAAAATTTGCCCAAAAATTTAAGGTTGTATATATAATTCAATACTTATTTTTCTCCCAAATTCTATACGATCAATGAGAGAGTTTGGGTTCGCTTGAGTTTAATGAGCTGAGCCGAACCAAACCTGAGTCTTGACGAGCTCAATCTTGACGAGCTCAATTCGAGCTTCGATTCGGCTCAGCTCGATTCATTTGAGTTTAACGAGCCAAACTCGAGCCAAGATATTCAAGTTCGAATCGAACCCGAGCCGAATTCGAGCCAGACTATTACCTTAACGAACCCGACCCTTGAAAAATTTTAACAAGCCGAACTCGAGCCAAGTTGTTTAAGCTTGAATCAAACTCGAGCCGAACTCATACCTTAACGAACCCGAGCCAAACTTAAAAGGGTTCGGCTCGATTCGGTTCGTTTACGGCCCTGAGATTTTGTGATGGAAAAAAGTAGGGTACGTACAAAAAAAAGATGACTCATGACTCCACAGAGCTCTTTTCAATTGCTTTTTCCATCGCATGTCCCTTCATGAATGCAAGTTACAGAGTGTTTCATCTTTTCCCGTCGACTGAAAAATAAAATGCAGATCCCTACTCCCCAAGTGTTGAGCAACCCGATGGCTAGCCATATTATGATTTATGAGAGAAGAAAACAAATGCGCCGCGCGACTTGCTTGTGAAAGATCGATGCCACAGATCATTGTTGTTCTTGTTTAGTTTATCAGTTTATTTCTAGCTAATTGTCTTAAGCCGCAGGCCCGCAGCTGTTGGCAACTTGGTAGACATGAGGAGTGTTTCTTATCCCCATACTTTGTACTCGTAATTCTTAGTTATGCAATATTTTCGTTAAACCAAAAATAACTATAATAAAATGCTGCGTTTGGAACACAGATTAGGGGAAGAAGAAAATAAATGGTGAAGTCTTACTCATTTTTTACCACCCGCAATTTTTGCATCTCTATTCATGTGAATTTGCTGTATTACGTTTCACGTGTGAAGAAAAACGAGCCAATAAAATAGGAATAATAATAAGAAGAAAAAGAGTGTGCATCGTTAAAAAATTTGCAGAAGTCGCTACCCTTCTTTTAAGCTCCCTCCCCCTCACTCTTTGTCTCTACAAACTCGTCTGCAGATTCAAGTCTCAACCCAACCCAAAGTTCTATCATCGAATATGTACCAAAATTTATGCCTAGTCGTAAGTACAGTGAAACTTTGAAGCAGATATATGGGTATAGTCAATGCAATGAGAGAGGTCGATCAGTTGTTGACTCCACTTAATTTTTTTTAAGTTTCGTTTGTGCTTGTGAAGTGGAAATAGAGTTTTCAAATTTGACTCCATTAAAGTTACTCCAATTGCACATACACCCTACAACATCTCGTAAAATCGTGCAAATCACCCTTCAAATTGAAACTACTCTGTCGCATTACACTCAAAATCGCAACACGATGTTATTACCTTTTTCAAAGTGTTGCTTGTGTATACAAAAGCCAAAAGGACAGAAGCATCTTCACAAAATTCTAATGAAGATTAATTTATAAATAAATCATTCAAGGTCTTTTACAAAATTCTCTCTTTTTTAATTAGAATTTTGGAGTTTTGTAACTCAAAATTCCGACTCTGCCACATCTGCTTATTATAATAACCACAATAGAGTTGAAATTATGGAATATTACAGAATAATGCTACTTAATTATAATAAGAGGAGATAAGGAGCATGCCCTTATGATTAATCTTTTATATGTATATAGCAGCCATTATAAAAGCCTACCCATGGCTATGACATAATCATAAACACTTTTTTTTTTTCCCCCTTCGAGAGAGGCGGAGTCCTCAAATGAGGGAGTTGGCTCAGGATTTAGAGTGTGTTTTACTAACTAAAATACTTATTTTTTAAATTCAAGATGATACATTTTGAAAAAATGATCTATCTCGTAAAATAAAAAATAAATACTTAAAAAATAACCACTCTAGCGAAACGGGATCTACTGCAAGTGAAAACAAAATTGTTGGAATTACAAAGCTTCAGTCCCAGTACCCATTATTATTAGCTAGACACGAGGAATAGTATCAATGCTATGATATTTAGGGGCCACATTCTTGTCGACATGCATGTTAATTTGTGCAAAGAGATTTGAGCTTTTTCCAAAAGCCAAGGGAATGGCTAGCTCTCACTCTTTGCTGCAATTCATGACAATTCATCATTTATATGATTTCATCATCACCATTACTACCATGTGGTCCACCTCTCTCTCTTTCTGAATGATGGGCTTCAATGAAAAACAGTATATTGGTTGGAAAAGGGACCCCATAGATATTCAGATGGGGCTCAACTTCGACTCTAGATGGACAGAAATCAGGGAATCAAATGATTCCATAACTTCCCAGAATTTTAGGACAACTTTAAAAAAAACAGAAAATAGTGGGAAGTGTCTCACCAAAAAAAAAAAAAAAAACCAATAGGAAAAGGAATTGTTGTTAGGATTCACAGGTATAGGACGCAAATTACGAACAGGTTTCTCTGTTGTTCAAACATGGACTCTTAGCTTATCAGAAAAAATCCTTTAATAAATTTGATACATTAAAAAGAGTACTTTTGGACAATTGAGATTCCACAAATTAGTTACTTCTGCAATCCAACCCATATTGCAGAGAAATCAAATTCTTCCAAATATTCCGCCATTACAAAGAGGTGGTACATGGAAACCGTATCATTAGCATTTTGTTGAGAGATAGATCCCATAAGTAGAACTCAAGCCACATCTCTTGTCACGTAATTACCCCAAACTTTTATGAAACAAGACTCTTTCGCTTTGATTTTCCAAAACCACTCTCTCTCTCTCTCAGTACAATCTCTAATAAGTATAGTTTTTTCTCTAATTATTAATCTCATTTCTCTACCTATCTTTCTTCACTCATTACTCCAAAAATCTCCCTCAATTGTAGTACTGTCACAACGATCATGCTAATAATTGCTTACAAGAGGTTGTTGGTGAACAAAAATGTCGGAAAAATTAAACTTAAATATATATAAACTCATCATAGATTTGAATACACATTTATGCCTAACATCCACAGAGTCCCCACCACTTTTGCTACTGTGAGATGAACTCGCCATTGCGGAGAGAGAGAGAGAGAGTGAGTGAGTTGGGTTTGTGGGTGGAAAAGAGAGAGTATGTGGGTTTTGTTAGACATTTGAGGGGGAAATGGTCCTAAATCTGTATATCCCAATGCCTCACATGCTTATAATGCGCGTGTTTCACACTTGGCGTCAAAATGGACGAAAAAGGGTCTATTTGCTCATTTATTGAAATCACAGGTAGGTTATGTGCTCACTTTTAAACCATGAGGAGAGTATCCGCACATGGTGCAAACCACAGGGGTCAAAATGGACTTTGCCCAACTAATATAAAAATTCTGAAAATAACCAATTGAGTTGTTCTCGAGGTTGAATGGTGAATTGTTTTATACAAAAACTACAAACAAATAAATTGAAATATGCGTCGAGAAGTATAAGTGTGTGTATATAGGGGGCGTTCCGATCACAAAATAATTAATACAACAATTGACACTCAATTTTAGCACTTATCTTAATGACACAGCTCAATAAAGTAGAAGCTTAAATGTTATTTAAAAATCTCACGTACCTATTTCAATCTACGTTTTGAACCTTAACCACTCCTTAAATGATTGTGACAAATATATCACTCTCATTCGTTAGCTGGAGTCTTATGGAGTATAAACAAAAGGAAAATGATATTGACACTCCAAAAATTGATGTAGGCACTCCCAAAAACAAAGGAAAATGGCTTTGGAGTTACACTGATTTTGGAGTGTCTGCATCAATTTTTGGAGTGCCAATATCATTTCTCTAAACAAAATTATATGTTTCCATTTTTTTTCTTTATTGATCCATGCAGTAAATTAAACTTCTGAATAGTCTTATTTTAATGTCCAAGCCTTCCAAACAAACCACCACGGAGTACTTTGTAAAAAAAAAAAAAACCATTATGTAAGAGCTGTAACGCCCCGATTTTTGAAAATAAAATCGGAAGTTTTAAATATTGATTTCTAAAAATTTATTGAATTAAAATTCAAAATCCAAACCGGATAATACCTTAAAGTTTCGTCTATTACAAATTATCGTAGAAATACTGAAAATAGTCTTTGTGGTAATGAACTAAACAAAATAACAGAGCCATCTTCTAAGTTTGATACGGATCCCAAGCATATTCTGGCTCAGCTCCCACCTCTGGGTTATCTTCAGCATAAAACTGTTCACCTTCAGGATTTGGTGTCTCTTCTTGATTATCTGCAAAATCTGGCACGGAAGCCAGGCAATCCGTACCTGAGTGAACAAGTTCACCCCGAAGTATAATCCAACCCAACTACCCTTCTTACTTTACAGTTAGCATGCAACAGGATAATAATAGTGCGAAAAAGTAACACAGAGTTTGTTCCACATAATCAGTTTATTACTATCCATTAACTTGTCGTGTAAACTAAGATCTCCTCCGCGGGATCTTTCCTCCCCAACCGCTAGCTATGCCCTGTCCCATGAGCTCACTTTCTCTTGTTGTCGCGGATTGCACTTCAGTTATGTACCTAGCGTGTATCCCTCTCATTACAACAAGAGAAGGCTTATCATGCCCGAATCATAACTAGGGTTCGCTTATCTTATATACCACTTCACAATCACCACTGGGCTTACTTTGCCAGTATCAATACATCATTCATCATTGGGCTTACTTTGCCAATCATCATTCATCAATCAACACTGGGCTTACTTTGCCAGTTTCAAACCATCACATTCAACTCATCACATCTCAAAATCTCGCCTGCAGGCATTCTAAAGAAAACAAAACTTTCCAATTCATCCATTACCTAGCATCGTCTAAGTGAACTCTATTCGCATACCAACCCATGTCTCTAGGGTCCAATCTAGCATTCAATTAAACAGTAATGCAATATACAACAAATAAATAACAATTAAAACGATTAATAAATAATGTAATCACGTAACTTATTATGGACGGCCGTTGCCCTTAATCTTGTATGGTCACAATGTCAACAATAAAGTAAGAGTTTTAAAATGAATTTAAAAGGAAAATTTTCTAGGCTTTCATTAATTAATTCTAAGATAATAGATTAATTCAAAACTAATTAAATACATTAAATAGATAAAAATATAGAAATATTTATCATGACCTTAATAAGAGTCCTACAGGTCCTATGCAATCAGTTGAGTGTCAAAAGTTGGGTTCGGAAGGTCACGGAATTTATTTAAATAAAGACGCTTAAATAAAGTGGCTGAAAGTGAAGTAAATAGATAATAAATAATTTATAAATTAAAAATATGTTACTGTTAACAAAATTTCATCTTCAGAATATAGAGAGTCTAAATAAAATTATTCGGGCATTTATAATAACGTTATAAGGTCGTAAAGAATTTTTAATCGGAAACGTTATAAAAATAACAATAAATAGTAAATTAAATAAATAAAATATTAATTTAACAAGATATCATCTTTGAGGTGTGAGGAATCAAGGAAAAATAGTTTGGATGCTAAAAATATTATTTGAAAGGTCGCAATTATTTTTCGTTTGTAAACTTTGATAGATAACGAACAAATAATTTAATAAATAGATAATTAAATAAAAAAAATATGATCTTAACAAGTTATGATCTTTGGAATGTGAAAAGTCTAGGAAAAATAGTTCGGGGGTCGAAAACGAGGTTCGGGAGGTCGAAAAGTCGATTCGAAACAAAACAAGTAAAACCGCGAGGTTGGACCGGTCAAAGGTTGCGTCTGGGGCCTCCACCGCAAGGTCAGGCCTGGTTCTTGCGGCCCGAACCTTGCGGCCGCAAGGTTGAACGCAGAAAACGATTTTTTTGCTTTTCTCCACTGTTTTCGATGCATGGGACAATTAGGGCTATTGGGTTAAGCATAAAAACAATAAATATACTTAGAGGAGTGTTTGGAAGGGATTATACTACCTTGAATTGGATTGAATTGATTTAAAACCGAAACTTGAACTTTTGGGGAAGATGACTTCGGTTTTGACGATCGGGGGACCTTGGGCTCGAATTGAACGATGCTCGGGGGTGCTTGGGGTTGAGGAAAGTGTTCGGAGTGGTCAATTCGGGTCTCGGTATGTCGTGGCTATAAAACCCACTTTTCTCTCTCTTTCTTTCTCTCTCTAGAACTCCATGGATTGGAGTTCGGTTTTTCTCCGATTCCTCTCTCTTTTTGGACTGGTGGGGCGTGAGAAATTTCGTAGTATGCCCTAGGGTCGGGATAATGAGGTATATATAAAGGAAAATTTTTAAAGAAGGGTGATAAATTGTGTTTTAATGGGATTCAAACTCTTGGCCGAATATGGACGGAAAATAAGGTTAGGGAGGAAGTAGAGGTTGAGTAGGAGAGGGAGAGATGGAAGGAATTTCGGAATAATGCATGCATGCAAATAAAAGAAATTAAAATAGGATAATTATAATAGGATAATTCTTATTTGTATTTATCTTAAAAAAAAAAATTTCCTTATTAATAACACTAATTAAATGTTATTATTATTAATTAAAATTTTCGGGCTGTTACAAGAGCATCCACATTACTCTCACCACATTCCTTTTGAAATTATAATAACTAGCAAATCCCCCAAAACTGGGCTGCATCAAACTCGTTTCTTACCTCGCTATTCTACAAATTATGTAACTTTGCTACAGGTGCTCGTGTCTCCTAGTGAGGTATTATTCATCAACTCCACGGTATTTTATTATTTGAACTGTGAGTTTGGAGTCTTTGTACCCACTTGTTAGTCTTTTACTATTATTATTCTTCTATTTGGTGCAAGGGTTTATATGATTATATATCTGGTAACTATGCAAGTGTGAATGCATTATTACTCATCAATTTATTTTACAACCCGATGTCAGGCTAATTTGTGCACACCTCAATTAATTTCAGGATCCTAAAGTTTACGATCGTTTTACAACTTGACGTCGGACCAACTTGCGCATGCCTCGATTAATTTCAGGACCTTAAAGTTAACGATCGAGCGAACCTCACTAGTGACCCCATGGTTGATGGTCGATCGTAAACATTTGGTTTCCTTGAGATTTGAACATCTAACCTCATGGAGGTTAAGGTCTTAGAGCAAGTTTACCAGCTTGTTTAAATAGCTTTATAGCTATTTCAGCTCACAAAAAGGAGAAAAGTACCCATATAGCAGAGTAGGTAAACATGGAGGTAATTTGTCTCTATCTATAGTTGTAAGGTAAAAATAGCTTACAACTATTCATAAGCAATTCATTTTTTTATTGTCCCCCCGCCCCCCCCCCCCCCCCCCCCCCCATATTAAAATAATAGGTTAAAGGAAAAGGTTGAAAATTTGTGTATTTTAATAGAGAGTGAGTTAAATAGATAGTGTTAGTGTAGTATTGAAAAAAATATGAGTAGATAAAATGAAAAATGTACATTGTTCACAAGTTTTTTTTAACTAAGTACTAGTAAACTTGCTCTTATTGGCTTTTTCATATCCACTTAGCCATTGCGGCCCGTGGGACTATTATTACTAATTGATGCTCACCATTAGACAAGTAAAATTGATTTAATAGATTATTTCAGAATCTAAAAAAGTAAATATTTGATAAAATTTTAAAAGTCTCATTTGATCACCTATAAGAGCATCTCCAACCCATGTTCTTTTCCTCCATTTGAGAGTATAAAACTCCTCCAATCCATCCTCTCAAGTCTCCTCTATTTGAGAGGATGAGATTTTGATCCTCCATATTTAGAGGATGGGAGAAAATATAAATGATCCCTCTATAACACTATTCACCTTTTAAAATGGCATTTGTATCTTTATTAACTTCTACAGCTGGTAGATGAACTACCACCATCATTGATGGGTGAATTCAATTCAATACCACACTTTCATCTATAAAACAGATTTTTTCTCATCAAACATTCCAAGTTCTTCCTCTCCAAGAGCTGAAGTCTAGTAAAAATTATCCTCTCAAGTTTTCTTCCAAGTATGGAACTTGATGGGAAATCTTCCCAACGTGGCAGAGCTTTCCTAGTGGAAGAGGACAAAATTCTATGTTGTGCATGGCTTGAAGTTTTTCAAGTTCCGGTGAAGGGTGCAAACCAAAGAAAAGAGAAGTTATGGGAAAAATAAAGGATTTGTGGTTGGAGTAAATAGGAATAATGATTTCTTCTAAAATTACTTTATGAATAAAATAAAGTATTTTGATACTTTCAAATAGAATATTGGATTGGAGATGCTCTAATACAGTAAGAAATAGAGGATTAAAATAATGAAATATACATTCAAACAAAAAATGAAAAAATAGTAGTAGCATAAAAAATAAGTATTATAATGAAATAGAGTTAGAATAAAGAGCGATGTGGAGTGCATTTAAAAAGATGACTTTCTAAAATAGAAAAACAACTTTTTGAGTGTAATTTGGGGCAAAATTTACCTAGACTGATGCGCTCACATGGGCAATTTTCCGACATGTTTTATAGTGTTGATGTAGACAAGTAGACTCATGCATCAGTGTGACATTATCACATCCAGCTAATAAAGTCATATGTACCATTTTCGAATTAATGTTTGTTAAACATTGTGACAGATAGGGATAGCAATTTCAGCCGATTCGATCTAATCCGATCCATTTCCCGCCTCAAATGGGTAGGGAATTTGGGAATTGAATAAGGTATGAGGATAATTTTAAAAAAAAAGTGAGGAACGGATAGGAGGTGAATATGAGTTAGTCCCCGCCTCATCCCCGTCCCGCCCCTATTCCCATCCCACCTTGAATCCTCGTTATATATATACATAAGAATTAAGAAGTTAGGGTTTCATTTATTTATGCCACTGTCATTAGCCTACTATATATATATATATACACACACACACACACACACAAGTAGACTGTTTGTGCTCTGTTTTTTAGAGTTCCCAATGCTCTACTGCTCTTATTTGTTTAAAATTGTTTTCATTTCAATTTGGTTTGTAATACACTATGGCATCAGCTATGTGACTGTTTTAATTTAAATTTGGTATGTAATGACACTACGGCAACAGATATGTGACTATTTTCATTTCGATTTGGTTTGTAATGAAACTATGACAGTTTTCCTTGGCATTTGGTTTGTAATGGCAGCCTAGATTGAATTTTTTTTTTTTGAATTTGGTTTCATTGTTTGTATTTTGTAATGGCAAGTGACTTTTTTTTTTTTTTTTAAAGTTTTGGAATCTTTGGATCCCCAATTTCCCGCGGGGATCCCTGTTTCCCGTTTGGAGCGGGGATGGAGGATAAAAATAAATCCCTGGTGGGGATCGGGGCGGAGATGGGAAGGAATTTAGGTTCGGGGATCGGGAATGGTGATAGTGGTATCCACCCTCGACCCTTCCTATTGCCATCCCTAGTGACAGATAAGGTGCTCACCTACTTGTTTAGAATATCTAGTGAGAGCGAGAGAGTGCACAATGATTGAGAGCGTAACCGCAGTGTAAGAATTGAGAGCAGGAGTGCAGAATATTTTGGAAAATTATGTGACTATGGTTTGGACTTGAATTATGACATCAATGGACTTCTTTTGGTATGATTGGATTGAAATGAAGGTACTAGCGCTTTCATAATAGTATCACTTAGAGTATCACAATACTATAATGAAAAGTAAAAAGTTTTTAAAGTTAATAATGTTAGTATAAAATATGATTCACAATACTATAATCAAACTTAACAAAAACTTAGAAATAATCAAATTTTGGGTTTTGCATAACTAAAACTAACAATCTTTTGAAAATAACCAAATTTAATAGACCCTACATATTCTCAATCAAATATATTAATCATTGTATAAAAATGTTCTATCTCTCTTCTTTTTTTCTCTCTTTCTTTTTGAACAATATTTTCGGAAAAAAATATTTTACTAAAAAATTGTTTTTTTCCAAAAAAAAGTTTCAGAAACTATTTTTTATTTATAGTAAATAAGTTGTTTTTATTAGTTTCAAAATTATTTTCTACTATTCACAATTTTTAGTTTTTTTTATAGTTTGAAAAGATGATATGACAAATTTTGGTTATCTAATTTTAAATATGCTATTGTAGACATCTACATTGCTAACCTTAGTAATCTCTTAAATAAATAATCAAAAGTTGATGTGCCAATTTTTGGTTATCAATTTTTTATTATAACATTGTGGATATCCTTAGGACCCATTCAGTTAGAAAAATGAACACAATTTTTGCAATTACAACGGGAAACTTAAGGGCGCATGCATCATGTACTTTTCTACAAGTATTAGGTTAAGTTCCGCTAAGAAATTTTTGTGTTTTTTTCGTTGTCTTTATTAAAAAAAATCGCGTTAGTTTGTTTTGCGACAAACTTTTTACCTTTATTGATTCGTCTCGACAAGAGGAATCGAAAAAGTAAAAAAATATGACTTTTACCCAAATATTTTTGGAAATATCCAAGATAAGTTTTCTTCTCTTTCCTTCTTTTCTCAAGTTCCAAACAAACCCTAAAAGCTACTATTACTTGCTCTAGAATTTTTGTTGCAATTAGCACAGCCTAAACTACAGAAACAGAGGATCCTAACATCAGCTGTAGTCAGTGACAATAAGGAGAAAAGCCCAAAATAACTGAAACGATGAGCTCGGCGGACCAAACAAATGGGCCATATATTCGGGAGTCTTTGGACTGATCCGATTGACCCAGATAGGAAAGAAACAAGGAAGAGATTAATGGGCCTCTCAAACGGAAGCTCTATCGGGTACACAAAGAGAGGAGCGTTAATCCCAGACATTATCTACGAACTTGGTGGGACTTTAGTTTTGGCCCCGACATAAGTACGGTAGAATTCCTACAGACAGTGGTTTGGTTTAATGGAACAATATTGCCTGATGGAGGTGATGGAGTACCATAACTATACTTCCATTTTGATTTTAAAAAAAAGAAGAAAAATCTACGAACTAGGGTTCTGATCCAGAAGGATTAAGCTTGGGTTGGGCTAAGGATTTGCCAACAAAGGTCACAACTTACCCAAACATTAAAATTAAAGTCCGACCCGACAGAACTCACAATGTTGCAACGGTTTTTTTTGTTGGGTTCTTTTTGAAAGGAAAGTCACAACGTTGAAGTTATGTCAAACATTGAAGTATTATAATTGACATATAGCGGTGCCAATTAGCGAAAAAAATTCAAATCCATTAGTATGCTGGACCACTTGGCCAGTCGAGTGACAAAGAGATTCTATTCCACCTGATCTAACCCGACATGACATTCATCATTACAAAAAACATTTACCGAATTTATGAAACTTTTTGGGTCATTTTATCAATTTGTATGGTTTATTTTATTTTGCGGGCAACATTGCTATGTATGATAAATGCTGTAGAACATCTATTTCTAAATACACTTCGTACTATAGTTTTTCCTTTCCTTGTATGCATCGTTACTGCAAAATCATGTTACATACATGCGTGTGTATAGAGGAGTATTATGTGTAAGGAGAAAAATCCACTTAGTGTCTAGGATACGCTCTTCGAGACCAACTAGTTAGCTCGGGGAAAACCCCTCTACATTATGCACGAATTTTATCTCTTGCGTCGAGACGTCTATTACTCGTAGCCAAGATGGGAGTGATCCAACCCATCAGTAAAGATAAAATGAAAAGCAAACGCAGCAGCATCACAAACATGGGTTTTTTTAACGACTAGAACCACGAGGAGGACAAAAGGCAAAAACAAGGAAACCAAAGTACATCAAGAACTTAGGCATAAGACATGCCGAACAAAACGAAATTTCCCAAATATGCGTACGCAACAAGCATTCGAAAAGAAACCATCTCTCTCTCTCTCTCTCTCTCTCTCTCTCTCTAATATTATTACTTGTAAAACAAGTCCCTTCACAGTTACAGAGCTTTAATTTGCACGCAAAAAAGATGTTAACTAAACTGCCATTTCCATCACCAACAGATGAATCCAAAGCTTTCCCTTCTGAAATCCAGGTGAGGAGTGCTTTTTGCCAAGGTTTCTGTTTCTTGCAAGGCATATCATTAGCCACCTTTCCCACCCTTTAATCCCACTCAATTCATCTCTTCACACCCTATATATCACCACCCCCATAACCAAAGAAATGCCACAACAATCCCGAAATAGAGATTGGAAGAAAGGAAAAAGAAAATGGAGATTAAGGTAGAAAACAATGAGGAACAAAAACTCCCCCTCCTGGAAGATAAATCCATTCCCGAGTTCGAAGAGAAAAAATCCCTAATACAAATAGCCATCAGCCAAACATTCCAAAGCACAGCCCATTTAGCCAACCTTTTACCGACTGGGTCAGTTCTCGCTTTCCAACTTCTCTCCCCAATTTTCACAAACGAAGGTGAGTGTGATGCGGTCAGCCGGTCCTTAACCGCAGGCCTGATCGTTCTATGTGGGCTGTCTTGTATTTTACTAAGCTTCACAGATAGCTTCAAGGACAAGAAAGGGAATATTTGCTACGGGTTTGCCACTACCCGCGGGATGTGGGTAATTGATGGGTCAGAGACGCTACCACCCGAAGAAGCTTCAAAATACCGGCTGAAATTTATAGATTTCATGCATGCTTTCATGTCAATATTGGTCTTTTCAGCAGTTGCCCTGTTTGATCAGAATGTCGTGAATTGCTTCTACCCAAGGCCGTCGGATGAGGCCAAGGAGGTCCTCGCATCGTTGCCAATTGGAATTGGGGTGGTTTGCAGCATGTTGTTCGTTGTGTTCCCTACCCAACGCCATGGAATCGGCTTCCCCGTCACTTCTAAGTAGTACTTCTCTTCTTTGTATCTTTGAGCAACGATGTTTTTCATTCCTCTGATGGTAAATCTTAGGCTTTCCACAAATTTATGGCATTTTCTTTCCTGTTTCTATCTCTGTTCATCTGGTGGTGGTTTTGAGCTCCACCAGCCCCATTTCATCTTCCTTAAGTTAGACTAGTATATGATTTGCTTGGTCATATATAATTAATCTCAGAACTGTTAATCCCATAAATTAGTTGAGTTTCATTTTTTGGAGATGAGAGAACCGTGAATAAGATATTCTTCATGGTTTAGCGATATCTCAGCCGTCCGTTTCAACAATTAATGGTCCGGATTTAAAAAAAATTCTTCCAGCAAATTCTTTTTTTTTTTTAAATCCGGATCGTCCAAAACGCTTTTGGACTCGCATGATTGAGTGTCGTAAAAAAGTTTCTCTCTTTTGAGATTGCAAATGGATGATGTTGAGATTGGTAAGTGGATGATGCAAGGTGATTGAGTAAACAGAAATAATAGTCACACAGATTTTTTTTGCACAAATTGTGATGTGGGGCTCACTCTGGATCCCACACAAATGATCCGACTCATTCATTAAATGTAAAATATTTTTTCAAGGGTCCCCGCTAAAAATCAGCTCAATCCGATACTTATAGATGCTCGATCCAATCATCTAACTTTTCATTATCCTGAAATCTAAATGAAAAAGTTAGACAATTGGATCGAGAACTTATTGGTATCGGGTTGAGCTGATTTTAACTAGGACCTTTAAAAATATATTTTACATTTAATGAACGGATCGGATCATTTGTGTGAGACCCGGAGTGGGCCCCACCCTGCAATCTATGCACAGTTATTATGTGAGTAGCATGATGGTTGAATAAATTTGGCTTTAAAAAAGAAAAGATGACATTTTGAATGATTTGAATCAGAGAGAGGCTTCGTTACTCCATTTTTTTAAGATACACCAGGTGCAGGGCGGCGTGCAAAGCACGCCCGGCATGCCCGTTGTGGAGATTTTTTTTGGTTGTTTTTAATGCATTAATTTTACTAAGTATTTGATCATAGCAAAAGTTAGATGTATCAGTCATGGTACAGATATGTTTCTGTTTTTGGTTGCTAACTGCACAATTGTGGCTAGGAGTTTTTTATACAATTGCAAAAGGCAAAGTTTGTGCAAGTTAGACTAAGCAAAAGTTTTGGGTGGAGACTTTTCGGTGCCAAAAGCTTTGTAAGTTCTGCAGCTTGTGGATGTTGATTATTTGTTGTTGCTGAGGCTGTTGGGAGTTTCTTCAATTGTTGGGGGCGGAGGTTGAGCTGCTTGTTTCATGCTCGCCTCTTTTGCTTTTTTTATTTGGAGTGTTTGGAGGCAAGGCAAGAAGTTCTTCTGAATGGTTTGTCGGTTCTGCGAGGTCTTCGGTTGACATGGAGTGCACGTTGAACTTTATTTGGCTGCGTCCTGCATAGTTGTGCATGTAAGCTTTTAATGTCATGATGCATTTCCTCGGTTCACCTAGTTTATGAAGCACTGGGAGTGTAAGTTTTTCCTGCATTCAGTAGTTAGTTAGTGTTGTTTTTTCAATGTAGAGTGTTTGAGTTTTGTGTGAATGAAGTGGTTTTTTCTTACATCTGTTGCATCTGCTGGTGTAATGTCGTAGGCTTCTGCTGCAACTTCTGAAAACACTGCTGCCTCGATGCTTCCAGTTGGATCTGTGATTTGGATATTGAACTTGATCATGCAAATTAGGAAGATTTTATTTAGTAGTGTGTGTTAGTTGTGTAGGGATAGTGTGGTTTGTGTTTTGAATTAAAAATTGTATGAAGGTAGGGGAGAAGGTTTTTTACTTTGTTAAGGCAGGTACTTTTTTGGCACAGTAGTTGCACCAGAAGTCTCCATTTCCATATGCATTTGTTGCTCTCTTGCAGATTGAGCAAGCCAGGTAGTAGAAGCTTTGGGCAAAATCAGTGACCTTTGCTATGCCATGGACATTTAGGTATTGTGTCTTCATAGGAAGAGTATGAAAGTAAGGTTAATGGTAGCTGATTAGTAAAGTAATAGTATATGCAGACTCTAATAGCACAGTTAGTAAGTATTTTCATGGAAAATGAAGTTTAGTAATGCTAGATGAAAGTTTGGAACTAAATAAATGGTGAGGTTATTTGGAAATTGTTTAGAATAAAGATTGTTAGAACTAGTAAAGGCAAAAAAAGAGAGCAAAGTGATGGTACAGAATCGTTGGCACTACTGGAACTGAATTAAGATGTGATAGAATGGATAGGTCAAGGACAGACTGATCAATGAGTGGAACCATGCTTTTAGACAAAGGTGAAAATAGAACTTCTGCCTGCTATTCTCTTTCTTTTCAAGGGCTGATGAAGAGCAACAAAGAAGAGTTGAAAGAAGGAAGGGGTTGGGTCCTTAAGATGGCTTGAACCAGGCTTTCCACTAAGTCAAAGAAGCCATATAGAAGATATATGATATATGAACAGACCAGACAGCAGATCCAAAAAGCATGTTACTACTCTATAGTTGCATGGCTTAAAATGTATAGTTTGAAAACAATTTGTAAACAAATGGTTATGTAGGAGAGTTTTTTTGTTTTGTTTTTGGTATGTCAGAAATTATTATGTAGCAGAGTTAGGAAGTGGAAAAGTAGAGTATAAATTAGATGAGGATCTTAAGATTTGAGAGAGGATCGTTTCTTCACTTGTATGTGAAGTTTGAGTAGTGGTAAAGTTTCAGGGTGATAGGTAGAAAGTAGAGGCCTAAGACATCATCTTATACACATATTATGTCAGGAATTTGATAAAATATTTTAGTTTGTCGAAGGTCTAAAAATTTTGAACTGTTCAAATAAAACAGATAGCAGATAGTTTGCTAATGCTCTGAAACACATGCTTAGGGTGGTTCTGACTGCAATAGAGATCAACATTGAAATTGTAGTAAATATGTATAGTGTAGTTAAACATGCATAGTACAAAGAGATGGTGCATGTATGGATTCATATTGTGTTTGCAGAAAAGTAAAGAATAGGCATAGAAGAGCAAATATATGGATTTTGTACGATGGTGTATCAAAAGAGGCATTCATGTATCAGCAAGGGAGAACATTGAGAACTATTTTATATCAGTGTTGCTGAATGTACAGCACAGGAAAAAGAATTCTTGGTGGAAAGCATATTAGTACTTTGATTATAAAAACGTAGACATATTTTCTTTTTGATTATATGTATGCATATGCTCAGCATGATAGGAAATTTTAGTGCATGTAATACCTTTTCAACTGAGATGGGTAGGTTTGCAATTTTGGTGATATCATCTTCTGAATCTTCAGTTGCTTTTGGCATGGGAAGTTGTGGTACTGGTGCTATTGGTAGTTCTCTGATCTTTGCTGCATTGGCTACGCACCTGCAATTGTTATAGTTAAATCAAAGAATGTACATTTGCAGTTGTTTGAACTGAGATAATAATTATGGGCTAGGCTTTTTAGTTTGTATGTGATATAGTACTTACCATGATCGTAGTGCAGTTACTTCTGGTAGTGGTGGTGGGTCAAAGATGAAACTTGATGAGTTTCTTGTGGCAAGCGTTAGACCTGTATTGGGATAGTTATGTGAGTTTTGATGGAAGAAATGTGATAAAAATGTTATGAATAAGTATTATGTTACCGCAGTATGTTGATGTTTTCAATCGCAGTCCAATTGCCACTGGAAAATTTCCTGGTAAATTTGCCATTGCTGGTGCTTCATACTCAGTAAATAGTGATATAATTGAGGGTTGGAAGCTGGTGATATTTCATAATAATGTGGTGAGTACTGTAATTAGTTATAGAAGTAGCAGTCACTATTAGTGTTTTTATGCAAGGTTTACCTGTGATCAATTACTCGAACATTGACAACATGTGAGCCATTGATATATTTTCGTGGTCCAACTTCCAAAATTGCAAATAGGACATCTACAATATGAAAAAGATGTTAATTATCTTTTTGCGCTTGTATACAGATTAGTCAGCATAGAGACTTACCTAGTTTTTGATCACGGCCTTTGACTTGGTGGAGAGCAGTGATCGGAGTAAAGTTGTATTTCACTGTCCTTTGTGTGAGTCCATCAATGTGGATTTCTTCAACTGGTGTGCGTGCATTGATGGCCAATTGGTTTTTATTTTCCAGAAAGTGAAACATTTGTGGAGTTTCAGTAACTGCAGCATTTGTTATGGAATACGTATGATAGAGCTTGAGTGTTTCTTCCAAAATTCTGATGTTTTGTCCAAAGATTGATGCTTGAATTTTGTTTCCCTGTTGAATAATAGAGTTTTTTTTGTTGTAAATGCATGTAGTATTTGTGTTGGCATGTATATGATGAGTGAATATCGAAGTATCATGAATAGTACCTCTTTGTCTTTCAACATGATCCTTTGATACAATGAAGTGCTAGTACTTGACATTCTTAGGATGTTTTTCTCAACGACCATGGCCTGCACTGTGTAGTTTTTGCTTGTGAGCACAATATCTCTCAATGGTATGATGTTAGGAGCCATCCAGACCTGTGAGACGAAGATGCAAAGAAGTAGATAGAGGAAATAAGCAAATTAGAAGTGAACACCATTAGAACTGAGCATGAGTAAAGAATATACATGGTTAACTAATTAAGAAAGATGAATGCATGCATAGATAAATGAATGATATAGCATTTACCTTTTTGTTTCTTCCAATATTTATGTACCTTTGCTTTTTATTTCAATTTTGTTCTGTAATTATAAACAATTAGCTTCTTCTAGCAGCTCTTTGTATACAATATTCTTTGTGTGGTAGCATGGTAATCGATCATTTTCTGAGTGCTTAAGATATACTCGTATTTTAGCTGCTGTTGTTGCTCGAGATAAAGCAACATAGAGCTGACCATGAGCAAAAACTGGCTCAGGTAAATATATACCAACAGTATTCAACGTTTGACCTTGCGCCTTATTTATGGTCATGGCGAAACATGTTCTCACAGGGAATTGACGACGTGTGAACTGTACTGGGTAATGTTGGGGGTCATTTGGCTGTAAAGGGATCCTTGGGATGAAAATTGTAGAACCTTTTCTTTCACCTACTGCTATCTGAGCAACGATTAAGTGGCTCTTGAATTCTTTACATATTAATCTTGTGCCATTGCATACCCCTTGGGATGGATTGATATTTCTGAGTAGCATAATTGGGCAATTGTTTTTCAATTCCAAATGATGGCATGGCATTCCTGGAGGTGTTATGGAATTCAAGAAGTCGATGTAGAGTCCTTGTTGAGTAGGATCACTTGCTTCATCAAAACTTAAGTGTGTGTGTGCTGTCCCTTGGAATTTTGCAATCATTGCTTCATTGATTTCATCAACGGCTAGGTTTTTGGGTGTGAGAATGGCAGAATTGGTCAAAGAAAGTGGGTCCAATCTGTGAAGGTCAAAGGATGGGAAAACAAATTAGATTAGTTGATCTAAAGGTGGTGTGTTTGTGGTTGGTTGTAGGATGAAAGTTGATGGTAATTTGATTTCTCCTGCCTCATTTTCCTTTTCCAGACCGCTCCCAACTCGGAGAATGTATGCACTGAATGTTGGATCAGTCTTTGCACGCATATTTTCCTTCAATTTGAACTTGATGAGTGATTGCCATATGTATGATCTGACCAAACTTGCATTGATGCATTCAATCTTTGTTCCTTTAGGTATGACAGGTAATACTTGCCTAAAGTCACCTCCTAGAACCACGACTTTGCCTCCAAATAATGTATCATTTTCTGTAAGATCGCGTAGGAGGGAATCCAAGGCTTCGATTGATTCCTTTTTGGCCATTGATGCTTCATCCCAAATGATAAGAGCTTCTTGTTTCATAAGAGCAGCTAAGCCTGATTGCTTTGAAATGCTACAGCAGAGTTTGCCATCACTATCTATTGGAATTTTGAAGCGAGAATGAGCTGTTCTTCCATTGGGTAAAATCGATGCTGCAACTCCGGAGCTTGCCGTGGCCAATGCAATTAGATACTGCGAACGAACTTTTGCAAGTAAAGCTCGGTAAAGAAATGTTTTGCCGGAACCTCCAGGTCCGTCAATGAAGAAGCTCTTGGGTATTCGATTTAGAACAGCATCAAGAATTTCATCGTAGGCAATTCTTTGTTCTCCATTTAATAGACTTGGGCTTCTTAGATCATCTTCTGATATAGGAATATTCATCTCATCTTGTACTTCTTTTGGCATTGGTTTTCTTGTTGAATTAGAAGTAAGAAGATCCGATAATTGAAAATTGTGCAGATTTTTGCCCATAGATTCCAGCTCTGCATTTAATGCTTGGAGTAAAACTTGTCGTGCAGCATCTTTGTTGAGCTTTTGCATGGAAACATAGTCTTCTGCCATATCATCTTCAAATTTGAAGAATAATTCCAATGGATTAACTGGAGCACAATAAACAAGAATGGTGCAGAATAGTTATCTCAATGACAGTGGCATTCGATATAAGCATGCTTCTTGCATACATTTTTCATTGGTGTTGTCATCTTGCAGTAAACCATGACTAATAGCTGCTTCTCTATATGAATTCATGGTGACTCCATTGACTGTTCTGAGATATGCATAAGAGGTAGGTGATGGAATATGCATGAGCAGTAGTCGGAGATAATATCTTTCACCTTCAATTGGATTTGCTATCACGATTTGGCCAATGACTTCTTGTTGTTTTCGTTCTGTCCATGTTCTTGATGGACCATTCCATACAAAGTATTGTGGGAAGTCTTTGTAGAATAATTTTAATGACTTTGCCTTATCATTGTGAGCATTCATCAAAAGAATTGTGTAAGCACTGTTCTTGACATGAACTCATTATCCACTATATTATGCAGATTGGTATCCTTCTTTAATGGAATCAATTGACAACCTTCTAAGTATAACTGCAAACTGATAACAGCTGGTCGGATTTCGTGGAGAGCAAATCGATATATTCGCCATATTGCCTCTGGTGGTGATATCCATCTTGCTGCTTGGTATTGCTGGATTTCGTCAATGTCTCCAGGGAATTTTGATGTGACTAAGCGATAGATGATCTTATCATGTCCTTTGTAGATATATTTATATAGATATTTGACTGCCTTAATAGTGGAGCAAACTTCGACGTTAATATGACAGTCAAACATAGCTAACAAATAAGGATTGTATGGCACAACCCATCTGTTGTCGAGCATTTGGCCACGAATCTGCATTCCTTCAGCAGTTAAACGTCTTCTATATATTGGATAACCATTTGCATCAATAGAAGTTTCTGCACAGTGATTTCTTGGATAGTGATTCTTGCACTTTCCATCTTGCATGCATGCTTTTGTGATATCTAATTCTCCACATGGCCCATGCATCATGTGTTTTATCACCATTGCATATAAATGTGGGTACTTCTTCTTATCTGGTATTTCTACTGAAATTAATGCATCAATCTTCTCAATTGTGTCAAGTTTGAAGGGTTTTTTAAGTATCATCAACATATGCACATGAGGGAGACCTCTTTTTTGAAACTCAACGACAAAAGTGTATGCAGCAACTGGACCAAAGAGCTGATTTCTTACTATTTCTTTCTGCAGATGCTCAAGTTTACTCTTGAACACTCTAGACAGCAAATCTAGTCTGTTCTGAGCTTCTTCATGTGGTTTCATTTGATCCTTTATCTCTTGCCAATTTGGATTGCATGTCATTGTTAAAAACAGATCAGGTTTGCCATACCTCTCTACCAAAGTCATTGCGTTCAAGTATCGCTTTCGCATGTCTCTTGGGCCTCCTATAAAGGTACCTGGGAGAACAATCCGTTTCCCAATCTTCGAAGGATCAGATTCACCATGTTCGATGCTATCAACGATTCCTTGGTATAGATCAGCTCGAATCTCTTCTTGTCTGTTTCTGAAGTAGTCTAACCTTGAAGTTTCAATCTTAACATACATATCAACTGTGAACTGCTGTAGAAGAGGTGCAGATTCCAATAATATAGAGTTAGTATTTTTTTTGATCTGTAGTCGATATGCATAAAACTCTCGAGCTGAGACCATATTGCCTTTGCGGGCATTTTCCTGTCGCACTAAATAAATAAGAGCATTTTAGTTTTTGCATAAGCTGGAGATATTTCTCATTTGAATAGCATAATGAAATGAATATGAAAAGCAGTGAGAGTTACCTGCTGTTTCATTGGAAATCAGTTCTTCTGCTGTTGATGAGTGGTTTGGCGAGACTCTGCCTTGGCCCAAACAGGACTGAGATGTACCTGATGGCTTAATTTTTTTGATTCCTTTATGCCATCCTGGCTCACCAAATGGAAACAAGAGCGGATATTGAAGAGGATCATAACAGCCATAATAGTAACTGATTGTTTGAGTATGGCCATCATGCTTTTGAACAATTATATCATGCTCTTGTAAGTCAGCAGCCTCTTCATTGTCTATCCAGATAGCAACAACTTGTGGTACAGTTGGTGGTAAGGCAGTGTAGTCTATTTTAGGATCAGCTCTCAATATGATTTGGCATTCATCAATATTTGGCAAATGACTTAGACTACGGAAGAACTGAGAATATGGATTTGCTTGTAACAAATTAATCAAGCTTGATATCATATGGGGCTGCAATTTGTTTTTGTCACCTTGTCTGAGTTCAGCTTCCTTTTGCGTGTCATAAAAATATAACTGTAGATATGATGGCATTTGTCCCGAGGAATAAAGACTATCAATAAAATGATAGATTTGTCCTTGTGCTCGGAAAGTATATATTCCATTAACTCGCTTTGCAAATGCTGGATCTAAATGGACACCCATTGATGTGAATGCGAGAATCTCATTGTAGGGCTTTATGTATTGTAGAAAATGCATTGAGTCTGGCCCTGAACTTGAGTACAAGTGCTGAAGCTCGGGAGGAATAGCAATTGGATAAAGAGAAATTTCCCCTCCAGAGCAGCAGAATTTGGGTGTTTCATAAGGAAATCTTTTGGCACCACAATGACGACAATCTTGCACATCTGGTAGTTTATATGCCTCAGTTGGTATAGCTTGCTGTAGCAAACTTCGTATAGGCATGAAAGTATCTACTGTTATACCTATATGAAAATTTAATGCATTACCAATTGAATTTTATAAATGAATATAGAAAAGGTCTATAGACATACCTATGGAGATGTCATATAGCATACCTATAGAAAGTTAAAAGGTCAAATATTAATTTTTATCACTGAAGAGATTCTGTACATTGAATACAGTATATGAAATCAGTAGATATCATACATTCGTCTTGATTTGTTGAAGTTGATGTTGATGGAAGAGAATCTAAAGAAGTAGCATTATGCTCATCAAGTATCTACTGATCATTCCAAGCATTATTTGGCATATAGCTATAGCCTATGCTTGACTCAATATTTTCTTCAGCACTAACTTCTGCTTGTATCTCAACTGGAAAGAGTGTATTTTCTATTCTGGATCTTCGTTCTGCATACAAAGCCCTTCGCCGTGCTTTTAATCTATCTTTTTCTTCTTGTGATAATTGAGAATATGGGATTCTTACACGTTTGTTCTGAGACATTTTTGTCTAATTGCTATGGAAGTATTAAGAGTTTAGTTAGAGTAATATTTTATTCTAACTTAATCTTAGGTAATTGTTCTTATGTGTATATGCATATGTCATAAGAACATCTATTAAGATGCATGTATGATCTAAACAAATGCAATTAATAGGCATGAATTTAACTTGTATATGCATGTATTGGAATTATGTGATAGCAGAAGGAAAGAATAACATTAGTGTAAGTAGGCAAAATGTTTGATTAGCAACAGAGTAAACTGTGAGATTCGCACAGAAAACGTGGGAAATATCATTAGCTTAGTGTAAATTAGCAACATGGTTGATTAGCAGTAGACCAAATTGTGACCTTTCCTATAATAACGAAAAGTCAGTGGTAAAGGAAAACCTGGGACTTGTTGTGTAGTTTCTAGTGCAGGTTCTCTTGCTTAACTTTTGACGTTCAGAACCAACTTCACACTTACTGGGATTCTTTTAGCTAGTTCAGCACCCAAACTTTCCATACATGACAGTGGCTATGACAATGCACCTATGATGAGACATAAATCTAGCTCTGGTTCAATGGACACCACCACATTTGCGGACTTTGTTACTTTGAGTTTAGAATCTAGACCTATAGCCTTGCCAACTGTAGACAGTACTATAGATCTTTCTTGTGTTGCATCGCCTCTTTTACCTTTGTGCCTGAGGTTGTCTAAAAAACATCCCCAGCTGTATATGCATGGTGAATGAGATAGACATAGAGAGATGGATAGAGATACAGGAGAAACGAAGACTAAATTAAACAGAATGGGACTTTCTCAACTTTCATCTTCCAAATTCCTTTTAGAGTAGTATTTTTTTTTTCAAACCTTCTATTTCTAGAAGTTCCTCGGGAGTGTAGCTCCTTTAGGTTCTTAGCATTCCTCTTAGCAGCGTGAGACCTGCAGACTCGAGAATCTGGATGGGAATGCCGGATGGAAAATTTTCTGTCAAATCTGTGTATGCCATAGCTAAGACAATGGTACAGATGAGCAAGAGAAGAGGAGAAGAAGGAGGGCAAACAAGTGGGGAGGATGATGGAAAATAGAAAAGGATTAGGCGTATTGTTGCACCTATGAAGCTGAAAATTTTCATGTCGAGATGCCTTCAAGATATTCTACCAGTAAACAATTCTTTGTACCTAAAACAACTTCCAGCTGATCGAGTTTGTGCTATATGTGGTATGGAGCCAGAAACTACAGACCATATGCTATTCAATTGCGTCAAAGTGGTGAGAACGTGGTTAATCTCCCCCTTTTGGTTTAGACCAGAGGAGATGAGTAAAACTCAGAAAGAGGAGATGGGGAAGAGATTGGTAGCGATGGGAAACACCAAGGACAAGTGGAATAATTTGGGCCTGTTTGCACTGCTATGTTGGCACATATGGAAGGCAAGGAATGACTGGATATTCAAGAAGTCTTAGATTTGGGCCTGTTTGCACTGCTATGTTGGCACATATGTTGTAGATTTGGGGGCCTCGTATGTATCTTAGTCTTTGTATTGAGTCTTGTGTCATGGCTTAGTGGTTCTCCTCATTTATTTTGTTATCACAATGGCTTATATTACAGCTATATATCAAGACCAGCAGGTTTGATTCTATTTTTCTGCTGTCTAGATCAGATTAGCACAGAAAATGTGGGAAATATCATTAGCTTAGTGTAAATTAGCAAAATGGTTGATTAGCAGTAGACTAAATTGTGAGCTTTCCTATAATAACGAAAAGTCAGTGGTAAAGGAAAACCTGGCACTTGTTGTGTAGTTTCTAGTGCAGGTTGTCTTGCCTAACTTTTGACGTTCAGAACCAACTTCACAATAGAAGTATGATGATGGACAAATGTAAAAAGGTTAAGGGTTTCGCTCGAGGTGGTTAAAGTTCTGTTTTTTCCTAGTTGTGTTCAGTTTTGGATTCATACCAAGCTAGGCATATGTGCTTTGAGTGGTGCATTTGGGGATGTCTCGCTAGTCTATTTGGTGAAAAATCAGCTCACTACACATGGGAAAAAGAAGAGGAAAAACCTTATACTCTAATAAAACCAAGAAACACTATTTCTCAAAAATCCAGTACCCAGCAGCTTGTTGTACTAGCGTTAGAAACGTTAGTAGTCTCAAATGTTCTAGTTTAGGCGTACTCTGTGTGGGTAAGGTCAGTGGTTTTTCTCATCTATTTAGTTATCACAATAGGTTACATTATACCCACATATCAAGATCAATACGTTTGAGTCCATTTTTCTGTTGTGTAGATCAGATCAGTACAGAAAAGATGGCAAATATTAATAGCCTACGTGAATGGTATGGCTGCTACGTTACCATGATCATGTTACAGTCAAGAATTGCATGTGCCTTTTATTTTGTTCTATATATGCACATGCACAAAGATTATGTAGTACGAACACTTCGTCGGAGTGATGTATTAAAGTTAGACACTTTTCAGACAGACACTCTTTGGCCACTGTTTGGATACGTATCTAACATAGTGTGCTGTTTTTTTCCCCAAGAAATACCATATGCATGCATTGAATTTATGATATGATAAAATTCAAAAAAAATGATCAAATAAACATGCATGCTCTCAAAAGATAGCAAAGATGTAAAATCTGATAAAAAATGCAAAGATTTAGAGCATGATTGAAATATAGCAGATATATGTTTTTGATGTGAAAATTAATGTCCTAATAGATAAGGAAACAATTTATATATAACAGAAATACAAGAGGAGAAGAATACTTGTACCAGGAAGTCAGAGTATTGAAGATTACTGAACAGAAGTTCAATTACTGAAGACTTCGTGCAGTACCAGATGAAATTCAGAGCTTTGTTGCATCGGCAAGATGAAAAAATCAGTGCTTGAGACAGATTCTTTTGTGGAAGGAGTGAAGTGACTGTAGGATTGTAAAAATGAAGAGGTGGAGTCAGAAAATGGAGAATCAACTGGTAGATGAGAAACGTGGCAAAGGTTAAGGGATTGCATGGCCAAGGTTGAGTAAGAAAGTAGCGTTGCTCAAGAGGTTAATGTACAAAGTGGGGAAATCAGAACTGTGAAAAGCTAAAGCTTGAAAGTGGAGGTTTTAAGGGGTGCAAGCAAAAAGTGGCAAATGGCAAGCTTTTGTAAAGACAAGAAATGAAAATATGTTTTGTCCTTAATTATGTATTTTTTTGGTGTAATATTTTGATTTAATCTAAGGTGGGTTTACGGTGGCAATAGGATTCTATTGCTAGAAGGTTAGATTGTGCTTACTCAAGAGATAAACATCCGTTTTTTTTTTTAAGTCAGGTGTAAATATCCAGCTAGATAGAATATTGTTTTGCTAATCAGTCATGTAAAACACATTTATGGAAGTATTATGACCAAATTTTTCTTAGTATTTGTCTGGCTAAATCTTTTGTCGTTATACCAAACTGAAAATATCAAGTATTAGAAAACAATTGCAACTCATTAGAGTATTAGCATTTTTTAGTGACAGTCAAGATGATAGGTTTGGGATTTTTCATTGTTTTGATTAACAGTAATTACTAACTGAAAAATAAGGTTGATTGCAGTTGGAAATTTTGTGTACTCAGTAATGAGAAAAGGGCACTACTGGAGTCTCTTGAACTTGCACAGAGGACTTGTTTTGCACCGGACTTTGTAAAGAAAGCTTGGATGCTACTGGGCATCCATTTTGAACCGATCTTAATTTTATTAGAAGGCGCTTAGCTCTTTGCAAAGAGAGGCGTTAGCACAAATAGCAGAGGGAGAAATCGAGCTATTTGCCCGCAAACGGCTTTTGGAAGCTGAACTAGCCTATAGGCTGCCTCCACAACGAAATGCGGCAGAATATGAGCAGCTTGTCAAGGAGAATTTGCGAGAATCCGCTTTTACTATTTCGAGCTATCTTTCTGCCGTGGAGAATGAGTTGTTCGAGGTCCAAATAATGAAGCTAAAGGCAGCGTTATAAGAACATCATTTTAGCCTCCTTTTGGCAAAATCTGACCTTCAAAATATTTTAGAGCAGAGTCCTTTTCAGAACATTCGTTCTGAGGCTTTTGACTTCATCCAAAAAAAGGTTGAACACCTCGATTTGATGTGTTGTCATTTTCAGAAAATTCTTCTGGTCTGCACCATCAGAGTTAGAAACGGCATTTGCAAAATGGTAGTGATAAAGTGCAAGAACTAAGTGAAAAAACCATAGAACATGTAACCCAATCCTCCAAACCAGTCACAGAAATAAACTTGGCAAGCAGTCACAGAAATAAACTTGGCAAAAATCATAGTAACTGCGTTTCAATGCAACTTCCCACAATGATTTACAACAAAGAGAGTGTACCTATATTCACAGATTGAATGAGACCTTGCCCATGAGTAGTTTTTTTCCATGCACATAGAACGGCTACAAAGACAAATAATCAAGAAAACAGAGCTCTGAATTACATAGGATCAAACTGATTTTTCACTTTCCCTCTCACTTTGAAGGAGGGCTAGTGACAGGTTGAAACCTGCCCAAGCCAAACCAAGGGGTGAACCAACAACAACAAATACATGCAAAGATAGAAACCACAAAAACAAACAGAAGCAGAAACAGCCCAAGGAAACTAAGCAAAACTAAATAAACTGGAAACTATAAACTGAACATATATTAATACATTTGTCCCAAAAGAGTACAATTGAGCTACATACATTTACATAACTTGTCTTGACTCATTACTTTCCAAAAGCTAAGACATAGCTAACATAATCTATCAGAATTCGCGAGCACGAATTCATGACAGTACAAAATGGAACCAAAACAACCAGGAAGAAAATAAGTTAGTACCGCTAGGTCTTGCCAAAAAGGTATACCCATGTAAGCACTCTTCATTCTTCATTGCACAACATCCAAAAGGCAGTAGACATAAACTAGCCAATCATGGAACCAAAACAACCAGAAGGGAAATAAGTCAGTACTGCTAGGTCTTGCCAAAAAGGCATACTCATGTAAGCACTCTCCATTCTTCATTGCACAACATCCAAAGGGCAGTAGACATAAACTCCAAACTAAAGCCAATCATAAATCCTTTCTCTATCATTTGCAGCATCAAGAATGACAACCCTAACATCAAGGTTTGGTAACATAGTAATGAACACATAATCATAGAGTTGAAGCTGTAGAACATCCAAGAGCTGATTGAACATATCAGTATTCAAATGTCCATTGTCAACAGATATGGACCAAGTTCTATTTCCCATTCGAACTGAAATAACCTCCAAATTTACATCTTCAAGTACAATTTGAAGCCTACTTTGAAACTCCTACACAATACATTCGTTTTATTAGAAAGGTATTCAGTTTCTAATAAATGGAATAAAAGTCACTAATGAACATAAACACTGAAAGCATACCTGAAGATTATTTGTTTGTGGCATGCAACAATATCCGGACTTCATGAGTGGGAGATTTTGTTGAATTGTTGATGGTAGACAAGCGGTGACAAAATTTCTTGATGTTATAAATCACAGTATTAATATTAACCTGAGAAAATTAATAAATGTTACTTATATATTTCAAATTACTTACCCTGAAGAGCATGCAATTCACGCCAATGTTCATTCAATAACATTGTCCAATCATATGAGACTTCAACGTCATTTTGATCAAGAATTATTGCATTAAAAATCCACCTTCGCTCACATGTTAAAATAAGCTTATAATTAGCCGTCATGGCATGAGTTGTACGAAACTCACGCCAACCATTCCGCATTACACCATCCACAACTTGAATAGGCCAAGATTTACATCCATGTCTCATCAAAATCCAAGTAGTCCTACCAATGCTTTCGAAAGAAGCACGTAAACCTTGAGGCAATAACTACACAACAGAAAAGAATATATTTTTAAGAATTCACAGCATAGCAATAATAATATATGAATGGAAAGGACTCATTCCAATAATAATAAGCATAAATTAAATGACCACACCATAGTTGGGGCGAAGGCATAGAGCTGAGACATGTGCTTAATATACCAACACCGTTCGACACCTAGAAAATAGCGAAGTACAAGAGTATTAGAATCAATAGAATTTCATGTATCTGTAAATTATGCACAAGAGCATCCAACCATTTAATTAAATCATCGCGTACAGCCCATATCAAATTATCACCCAGACCCAAAATGTCTCTATACTCGTGCACAAAGATGCTAAATGCTTTATACTCCAACTGTCCAGAGCGTTGATATCGTGCAACCGCAGCAATCACCCTTCGGCCTTGAATAGGAAGAAGACAATAGAACCCTCCATGCCGAGCTTGAGGATTTCGATGTTTCACATGCACCCACCGGCGAAATGGAACACGCAGAACCATATTACTGCATCACAAAACTTAGGATTGAGAAATCAATAAATCAATAAATCATAAAATGTGTGATCAATGAGAAGGGGATTATCAAAGCACACAACACACATGCAACACAAATAGAATAGAAAAAAGAAAGGAAACTTTGTGAGGCCATGTGTTCTATTATGCTACTTTCTTTTAACTTTCTTACAAAAGCAACCAATGTGCAATAGAAATCACAAAACAAAGAGCCATAATCAATTTTTCAAAACAGCCTAGAATGCAGCGTGTTTCTTCTTTTTCCCCTCCAACTGATTCATTTTTCATGCACTTCAGTATCAATTATTCTAAATTCTGAATGACCAAAGGATTATAAAAAGACACAAAACACATGCAACAAGAAAATACAAAAAAGATTTCAAAAGATTTCGGGGCTTCTTTCATCTTTTTCCCCTACAATTGAGTCATTTTGCGTGGACTTTAGTATCAATTATCGCAAATTGTAAATGAGAGAGGCATTACCAAAGGACAAAGAACACATGCAACACGAAAATACAAAAAAGAAATGCCAAATCACAAATATCTGCTTTGAATAAAACCTGTAATTTTTGCTAGAAAAAAAGATTTCGGGGCTTCTTTCATCTTTTTCCCCTCCGATTGAGTCGTTTTGCGTGGACCTTAGTATCAATTATCGCAAATTGTAAATGAGAGAGGCATTACCAAAGGACAAAGAACACATGCAACACGAAAATACAAAAAGAAATGCCAAATCACAAAAACTTGTAATTTCTGCTCTGAGTTCACTACCTTTTCTTGCTTTGCTCGTACTTTCTCTTTGTACCTAAGAAGCTTATGGTTAGTGGGCGAGATGACCGGCGTCAATGAGGCTATGGCTGATGGCCGAGAGAGAGAAGACCGGCGTCTCTCTCTCTCTCTCTCTCTCCCTCTCTTTGTTTTTCTCCAAACCCCAAGAACAAAAGAAGAGTGCAAGACAGAAGAAAACAAAAAGGGGGAGGCGGAGCTAACAAAGCAATATAATATACAGTTGAAATGACGAAATTACCCTGCTCCAGAAAACCAATGCCTTCCCAATGTCAGGGGCAAAATGGTTCAAATTGGCAAAATATGTCTAGCGTCTCAATTGGCAAACTGCTTCTTCTTATAGAGAGTTAGGAAATGGGGATCATTTTTTTTATGCCTCTTCCCCGAATGAGTTTACATTCTCTACGGATGTTCCGTGCACTACAGGTTATACGGGTGGTCACTAGAAAGTCTACACATCAGCTGGGTGTCGTAGTAAGCAGAGCAATTTACTTCGCAGTGACCCAACAAAACTAACCATGGTTTAACTTAATTTAACCGTGAGTTCTGTATATTACTGTTCCTCTTCTTGTCTTCTCCATCGACCTAAAACCCTGGAGTATGGGAGAAAATCTTCCCAGCCAAGCTTATTGATAATTTATTGATGGAAATTCTACACAATATATAAAATTGGAAACACGCGCTTTTTTGGTGACTTCGATTACGCACGCTTTCCTCTAGCTTATTGTCAGCAAGGGAAAGGATGCTTAGCTGGCTTAGGTTTCCAATGGAGGATGGGATTTTTCCTGAAACGTTATTTGTGTACATGTAAATTCCTTCCAACTTGGAGAGTTTATCAATGGATTCAGGAATACTGCCGCTAAGCATGTTCTCACGTACTAAAATAAAAGCTGTAATCAAATGACTTAGAAAGTTTGAGAGATTTGCTACAGAATGGGGCAACAAACTACTAAAGTTATTTTCTCCTAAATTCAATCGTAATAGATTGGAACAGTTGGACAGCGTATCCATAATATTACTTAATAGGGTTTGTTCGTGACTGAAGGCACAACGCAATGTGTTTTGAACACAATTAAAATGAATTATGAAACTATTGACCACCCTCCACTAACGAAACTGATTTATACAAAAAAAAAATTTCTTAAATTATGTTCAAACAGAGTTTTTTCTAGGGCCGTGAATTTAAAAGTCTTGTTTTGTTTGGAAAGCATAACCATAATATTATTCAAGTCCCGTTAGTCGGTACGAAAAAAAAATTTCCCTTCTAGAGAGAGAAAGTCCACAATACTCAACCAACATACAAAGTAAGCAAGCCTCCCTCGGTGGGGGGGAGGCCACCGCCTCCTCCCTCTCCACCACCTGAACACCACCTCTTTTTTCCAAGAATAAGCTTCCCCTTTGTCCCTTCTGGCGTTTCGCTCCTCCGATCACTGCCTCTCCACCTCCCGCTATCTCTCGGCCTGGTCTCACCTCTGCTACTCCGGCGCCCTATTGTCCTCCGTTCCAGCCATGTTCAGCTTCTTTAAAACCCAGCTTCGGCTGGGATTTTCAAGAACCCATTCGGCCTCCCTATTCCATTTTCCCATTCCCCATCCGATCGGCCTCATCTTTTTCTCTTCCGACTCCCCGCCTCATCCTTCCCCTTTCCCGTTGGATTTGATTGGGCCCAAACCCGTGTGCGGTTGAGTTTTCTTGGGGGTTTTTGTTATTTTTATACAGGTTGCACGGAGATCCATGACGAACAGGGGTTTCGCGGAGCTTGGTTTATTGACTACTTGATCTGTGTCGGCCGCAGTTAGTTATGGGCACAATCCGGCCAGCGGTATGGTCGCCTTCGGTTGCTATGGTTTACTGAAAGTTTTGTGGAGATTGGTTGAATGACTACCCGATTTGTGTCGGCCGCCGGTTAAAATGGGTGCGATCTAGCCAGCGGCATGGTCGCCTTCAATTTTTCTGGCTTTTCTGGCTCGGTGGTTGTTAGCCTAGGTTGGGGTTCTTTTGGGTTGAATTAGTTTAGGTTTTGTTACAGAAATGCTATCAGCTACGACCAGAATCCCGATTTCCATCCCGATCTTACGTGTAAAGTAGTATAGAAATCACACTTTAGTCCAGATCTTATTAAATATCCAAAACTAATTACAAGTACCTTTTATAGAAGTTACCAGAATTTCTAGATATTTACAGTTAAGACCTCTTTAGAGTTCTTTATTTCCGCATTCTACTGTTCATATTTCTGCAGTTTATTTACGCAGTTCTTACACAGTACCCCAGCCTAAAATTGGTATCAGAGCCTACAGTACTATTTGTTAATTCAAGTAGCCAGATTATCGATCATTATTATTATTGTTTAGTTTAATTCATGAATTTGTTTAGTTTGATATTTACTTCCGATTAATTTAGTTTTATGATTGAAGAACTTTTAAAAGCTATTAGTCCTAGTTTAAGTGAAATCAGATCTCAACAGTCTAGACAGTACACTCAAATCAAAACAGGTTTCCAGTTAGTAGAACAACTTAGTTGTAGTCTAAACAAAAAATTCAGTTTAGAAGTGAAAGGAAATATAGTAACCAGAAATCAGTTTGAAGAGTTTTCAGAAAAATCTCTTGACCAAACTACCCAGATTTTAGAAAAAATTAATAGATCTAAGCCTCATAAGCAGTTAGAAAATTTAGATTACTTTAAGGATTTACATTCAGAAATACTTAGAAGAATAAGTAAATTAGAAGAAAAACAGTTAGTTATATCAGATAGATTGCCTTGCAAGCAAGATATAATAGATTTAACCAGTAAGTTAGATACTACACAACCAAAAGATATAGAAACAGAAATTAGAAATTTAGTTAAAGATCTCAGAATTGAAGTAGACAGAATAAAACAGAGCTCAGTTCAAATCAGAAGAGAAATTGACGAAAAACTCCAGAAGATGGAGATTCTTTTGGAAGAAGTAAAGAAATTAGCCAATGGAGAATAGTCGTGATAGTTTATTCTATAAAATAGCATTAGAAAATTCAGGAAAGGTTCAACCAGATCCAATCGGATTGTCCAGTTTCAAACCAACAGGAAAGACAGACGAGACTGTTATTTAAGCAAAATAATACTATCATAGAACTTTTAATTAGCCTCAGTCATAGACTAGCAGAAACAACAGATAAGATAGATCAGTAATCCATTAAAGTAGATAACCTCCAGGAAGGAAAAGCTTTAGAAGCTTTAACCTCCAAGATAAACCAGATCAGTATTTCAACATCAACCGGATATTTAGAACCTAAGAGATCCAATAGATCTTTACAGAACAATACCTTTTATTACAATATATTTGGCACTCCAGATCTAAACAAAGGAAAGAAACCAGACATCCCTCAGTCTTCAGGGACTCAGTAATGGCATCCAGCAGTAAAACCAAGGTTAGTGGAATTCCCTTATTCAATAGAGTATTTGGGAAACAGCCAGTTGAAGAGAATAGAATAGAAGGAATCATAGATCCAGAGATGCAGCTAGATAGATTCAGAAACCACAGTTTAGAGATATTAGATCCAGCAGTATTATACAAATCACAGAATTTCTTTAATAGAGGAGTTAGAACATATACCAGCTATCAGGAAAAACCAATCAGTGTAATAACTGAAGATCAGCTAGAAGTTTTAGAGATGATTACTCAGGAGAACTTTAATAAGTTAAAAAAGTTAAGATTAGGTCTTATACATCTAGGTTTGATTACCATAGGAATCAAAGGATTAGCTAGACAAGATTTAGGAACCAAAGTATTAGTCATGATCTTTGATAATAGGTTTACAAACCAAGAGCAAGCCTTAATAGGTAGTATGGAATTAGATATGAATAATAATTGCCAGATTGTTTATTGCACACCAGATTTCCAGGTAACATTAGATGAATTCTACCAGCATATAAGAATAGGTATTAAGGCAAGAGGATATCATATGATCCCAGACGCACAGAACCTTTTAGCATGTGTAAGCTTTGTAGGAAAGCTAAGCAACCACAGTAGCACTAAATATAAGCTTAGAACAGATCAAGCTTTGAAAGCTTTGGGTACCAGAGGAATTCAAGTCATAGAAGCCAAAAAACGAGACTCCGAGATGCTATCAGGACTTGAATGGAAAGTCACGAATTTAGTTCCCAAACAACAGCTTAAACCTAGCAATAATAGTTTCTACACCAGTAGTTCAGGAGAAGTTAATCTTAGATTTAGTAATTACGTACCAACGGGTAGACATTCAGATGTAAGCAGTTCTATGCATGCAGAGTTTGCTAGAAACTCAGATGTGGAAACAGAACATATTTATATGGCATATGAACAGCCTCAGTTTACTTTAGACCAATTATTTAAATTTAGTGAATCTGACATAATCAGGTTAAAAGAACTTTTAGAACCAGTTTACAGACCAGATTTAGATTATTATGATTACCAGATTTTAGAAGGATATTATACCCAAAAACTTGAGTATGAGCATCCAGAATTAGATGAAAATTCTCAAAGACAATATCTATTACAAAATAATATATTTGTCCTAGAAGAAAAATTCTTAGAATATGATACTAGTAGGAAAAACAATCTTTCAGTAGAGGATATGTTTTGCCACTCAGACCCTAGATCCAGGTATTATCAACCACCAGTTGAAAATACAGAAAGTCATATGGTAGAAGTTAAAATGGAAACATATGACAGTACTCCACCAGTATTCCCAAATCAAGTATACGAGATGGGAAACATTCCAATTAGCAGGTCTAGAATAGAGCCATCAGCCCAAGAACTAGAATTTAGAACATATGGGAAAAGGTTACCCGTAGATAGAAATATAACTCTTATGGCCCAAGCAGGTACAGGGTTAATGCTAGACATTGCAGCATTTGATCCTCAGCTTCATAAAGCAGTAATAGACAGATGGGAACAAGCCTTAGTCAGAAAACTTTTAGAAATGTCCAATTGGCACTCTTCAGCAGAGATGTGGTCATATTGCGAATCATTTTTAGGAGATACAGCAAAAGGAATTGTAGAATCCTACAAAAGGGATTTTGAAACCCAGTATGCAGCTTTAATAGCCCAAGGACCAAATGTTTACAATTTCACCAGTTTAGTTAAAACCTTAATCATAGGAGCAGATCCTAATAGAGGAAATACCACCTACCAGAATGTAGCAATAAGACAGTTAGAACAACTTAAGTTACATAAATGGAAATATATAGTCAGCTTTTGTAATGACTTTATAGCTCTTGCATCCCAGACAGGAAGAGCATTAGACGCAGAAATCAGTAACAAATTCTTTAGGAAACTTCCAGGCCCGTTAGGAGAAGAAATATGGGAAAAGTGGAAGGTTACTAATGGAGATGAAAACCAGCATTTAGGAATAGGCCCTAGAATTCAGTTTGTCTTTGCAGTCCTAAGAGACAAGTGCACTACACTTGAAATCCAGAAAGGCATAAAGAAAAACAAGTTAAACTTCTGCAGCCAAGTCATATATACTCCACAGCAGTATGGACGTGACAAAGAAAGGAGGAAGAAAAAGAAAGATAAATTCTATAAATATCAGAAAAAAGCCAGTAAATACCATAAGAAAATAGCACAGACAGGAAAATATAGTTATGGATACCAAAAACATGGTTATTATCCTAGGAAGAGATATAGGAAAAGCCAGTCTTACAGACAAGCACCCAGCAAACAACAGTTTAGACCAAAACCTAAGAAACATTTTAGGAAAAGAGTCCAATCGACTCAGAACCGAAAATGTAAGTGCTTTATATGCGACTCAGAAGATCATCTAGCAAATAGGTGCCCTAATAAAGGGAAAAACCAAAAGAATACAGAGAAAGCAAATCTTATAGCCAAATTAGAAGATTTTGATAATATAGAGTTTATAGAAATAAAATTAGAAAATAGTGATACTGAATCAATATACAGTTTGATCAGTACAGAACCAGATGAAATAAATTTCATAGAAGACAGTGATAGCAGCAGTAGTTCAGAGGATGAACTCCCCAGTTATATACCAGAATATACTTTTATGATTAAAAGTACTAGTATAGAATGTACTCACCAGTGGCAACAAAATATAGGCCAAGATAGTGAACCTTGCTCAGAATGCAATGGTTATCCTTTTAGATTATTTAGAAGCATATGTGAACATTGTAAGAAAAATGTTTGCAAATTTTGTCTCAAAAAGAACCATCAAATTGATAGAGATTTGATAAATTTAAGTGGTAGCATACAGCAACCAATGTTAAACCAGAATTCTAAATTAGCACTCCAAGAAGCCAAGTTAGAAGCAGCTACAATTAAATTATATTTGGATAGAACCAAATTCCAATTTGAAAAGCAGGTGGGAGAGCTAGAAAAGAAGATAGAAATACTGTCTATAGAAATAGAAACATATAGACTAGAAAATAGTAGATTAAGAAACCAGTTACATGAGAAAAACCAGCCCTTAAAATCAGCCGAGATATTAGAAGATCATTGTAACATTGTTGAATCGATCAACAGAATAGGTGAAAATAGCCTCATAGAAATAAATTGTGAAATCTTATTACCCGCTCGAGGAAAAAATCCAGGAAAGATCATAGAAACCAAAGTTATGGTAGACACAGGAGCCAGTAAAAGTCACATTAGTCGTGATCTTATCCCAGTTGAATATTTTACTAAACCAGGTTATATAGCTCGCGCAGACCTCATGAATAATACCAGTATTATTTACGATACATGTCTTATGAATAGCAGTATCAGGTTTACCAACAGACTTCAACAGCAGCATACCTACCCATTACCCATGGTATGGATAGGAGACATTAATCACAGCTATAAGTTTATCTTAGGATTAAACTTTATAGATAGCATGAATGGCAGCATCACATTTAGCAAACACTTTGTGACGTTTCATAAACGTAGCTTACAGGTAGAAACACTTCATGCCCACAAATTAGAATCAGAGTTGTCAGCTAAGCGTGGTGGAACCATAGACAAAACTGAAAAAATAGCAGAAGAAAATAGATTAGTAAAAGAAAAAATAGCAGAAGCATTAAGAGATGTTCCATTTCCAGATACACACCTAGATTTGTATGAAGAAACCATAGATGATACTGTCGAAACAGAATCCGAATGGTTAATGGAAGAACAGCTAGAAGAACAGTTAATCCAGATAGACCAAGATATAGTAGATTTTTGTCGAATAGAACATTCTCTATCAGTTCTTGATCGCAAAAAGAGAAGAAGAACAGATAAGGATCTGTTAGACGAATTAATTAGGTTAGCAGATGAAACCCAGATTCTAGGAGAAAATCCAATCAAACATTGGAATAAAACCAAGACTTTAGCACACTTAGAAATCATTAATCCAGACTTTAAGATTAGTACCCAGAAAATAGTATCCAGTCCTTTAGATATAGAAGAATTTGAGAAACAGATTAATGAATTATTAGACCTTAAGGTAATAACAGAAAGTATTAGTCCCCACAGAAGTGCAGCCTTCATGGTAAGAAACCATGCAGAAGTCAAACGAAATAAGGCACGAATGGTCATAAACTATAAGCGCCTTAATGATAATATTCAGATAGACAGTTATGATATACCCAGTAAAGAACAGCTTATCAATAGTATTCAGGATGCCTTAATTTTTAGTAAATTTGATTGTAAATCAGGATTTTGGCAGATCATGTTAGATCAGCCCAGCAGACCATGGACAGCATTCACATGTCCCCAAGGATGTTATGAATGGATTGTCATGCCATTTGGTTTAAAAACAGCTCCCAGTATTTTTCAAAGAAAAATGGATGGCATATTTAAAAATTATAATTCTTTTATTCTTGTTTACATTGATGACATTCTTGTTTTCAGTAAAACACATGATGAACATTATAAGCATCTTAGGATAGCTTTCCAGTTATTCATTGATAACGGCTTAATTATTAGTAAAAAGAAAATGGAATTGAATAAGGAATTTATAGAATATTTAGGAGTAAGGATAGAAAAAGGAAATTTAGCCAGTATAGATTGTGAAATATTAGGGGTTATTAATGCTATCAATAACTTTAAGTTATGGTTATTCAAACCATTTACAGTCAGAACTGATTGTGAAGCAATTGTTAAATTTCATAAGCTTCTCAATGAGAAAAAGATTAGCACTCGTAGATGGCTTAACTTTATTGATACAATAACAGGTAATGGTTACACAGTAGAATTTGAACATATTAAAGGAAAAGAAAATACTTTGGCAGATTATTTATCTAGAGAAATAAATGCTAATGTTCTCAATTTCTCAGATGGCATCTTCAAGCAACCCAGCCAGTCTAACCAGAACAGATCAGAAGTTCTTAACCTTTGGGAGTGTGACTCTCAGAGTCTTTCCTGAACAATCCAGATCCAAATTCAGGTACCTCATCCACAATATCAGTGAGGAACAGAAGTGTCTTTTAGATAATCTCTGGGACTCTCACAAAGTTGTTCCTAGATTTTTAGGTTGTTTAAATGCTTTAAATATTTTCTTTAATCAACAAAATGGGTCAAACCCAACAAAAAGATTTTCATTTTATTGTGTAGCTATAGGCCGTATCCCAGGAATTTATTCCTATTGGCCAGAAGTTTTAAAACAGGTAGATGGAATCCCTTCCTCGACATGGAAAGGTTTTCATACTTTTGCAGAAGCAAATCAATGGGCAAATCGCGCCATTGGAAATAATTTTTATATTTCAGAATCTTCTAGAAGATTAAATACTCAAGCAGCCCTTGAGATTGCAGGTTTTGAAAATAACCAGGTTTTCAACCAACCACCTTCTAATCAGCCATTTGCTCAGCAAATAAGATTTTGTGGTCATTGCGAAACAATGACTAGAAATTTTAGACTTTTAAATAAGAGAAACCAAGATTTTGAGCAAGCCAATCAACAGTTAATCAATAACCAGCGAAGGCTTGAAGAAGAAATAACAACTCTCAAAAAGAAGTTGTTAGAATCAGAGAAGGAGCTCAAAAGGACCAGAAGCCCTTTTACCCCACTGGTAAAAGTGAGAAAGCAATCTTCCCCACTGGAAGATGAAGAAAAGAGTGAGTGGAGTAAGAAATATGATCCAATAGAGCTTTTGCAACCAAAAGCATTTACGTTTCTTTCAAAATTTCCCCCAGATGTTATCAATCATATTCAGCACTTAGCCAGACAAGACAGAGCTCATTTCCAAGAATTCTTATTCTCAGAATTGATCAAGATCAATCAGAATGAATGATGTATTCCGGGACTCACTATTTCCTGGAAAACCCTTTATTTACAAGAAAAAGATGTTGTTCCATGTCCAGAGATCAAGCCAACTTGCATTCAAACACCTTTGGAAAGGATGGCCTGTACTTGTCAACTCATTTACAGCATTCCCATGGCCAACATAGACATGAAGCAATTCAAACCCTTTTATCTTAATTTCAAAGATAAATAGGTGGAAATTACAGAAGTAACTCTTTTGGATTTTGGATATATTCAACAAATTATATTCCATGACCCAGAAGATACTAACAGATTTGGAAGAAAAATTGCAGCATGCGTTCTTAATTCCATGGCAGAACAGGGTACAGCAGTTGAAGCGGTAGTGGAATCAAAACTTCCAGAATGGACGTCTACAGGACAACTCATTCCCGCTTACCACAACATTCATATCAACACCAATCCAGCAAACACAATCCTCAGAAGAATTTATCATTGCGATAATGATGCTCCATGGGTTTGTGAAGCAAATTCTATTCGAAAACAGATCAGACATGCTATTGCCTTCACTATAGTAGAAGGTTTTCATTATGACAGCCTATATGATTATGGAAAGGCACCATTAGTATGTGAAGACCTATTTCAAAAAATCAGGTCCAACGATCACATTCCAGAATTAAAATTTCATTTTGAAACAGGAAATGATAATTTAGTCAGATATTATTTAGAGCAGAAAGAACAGCAAAGAGCCATGTTATCAGGAGAAAATCTATCCAGTCCATCGGATCATGAAGAAGACGAAGATTATGATTTTGATGATGAGGCCATCCACAATCTCAATAATTCCATGGAAGGATAAAAGGTATCCCACCATGATAGACAGCAACCCTGTCATCACATGGGTCGATACTTTATGTAATTTAGAAGTATTTGCCGAAAGCAAAAGATTGACAGACAGTTTCAACCACTCTCCACCAGCCGGACAGCTTTTACTATTTCAACTACCTTTCACCAGACAGACATAATTAGTCCAGCTACTTTCAATCACTAGTCTTTGTAATAATAGAGGGTCTGTCCTCTTTTTCAAAAAGAAAGTTGAAAGATGTGACGATGCGGGCCAGCGATCACGCGGCATCTACTATTCTCTTTGAAAAACCGGATCACTTTTCTTAATAGGTTACCAGTCATTAAGCTTTAGGACGGTCTATAAATAGAATCGAGTCTTTCTTTTGTAAGCACGACTCTCCTAGCATTTGAACACTTGCTATCTGTAAGCATTTGTTGCAATTGTAATTGGTCGAGTCAATCTTCAGCAATTGAGCCTTTGTAAAAACAGTTTGCAGTAATAATATTGTAAGTTTCTCTTCAGTTCTTTATCTTTCTTTAGGGACTCCCGAAAGGGAAAACCCCTATGATCATAAATAAGATGAATATTGTATAAGTTATATGTCTGTATTACCCAAAGATTTTAATCCAGTTTTAATTGTCACCATTGTTTTAAAATTCAAAATTTTAAAGAAGTAATGACTTCAGGCCTTTAAATCATAAAGCCTTCTTGAGTCTAAAACCCGGTTTGCCCAAGATGTGGCGTTAAGGGATCATAGTATTCGGAGGTAGGTTAAGAAGGAAAGTAAGGAATTTCTTTGGAAAGGTTTTGACATATAAAATAGGGTGATAATTAAAAGAAAAGATTAATTAATGGGTAATCAGATATATCATTTCTCTTACAATATCCAGTTTATTTTAAACAGTTTATCTGGATCATGTGGTGGTAAGTACCGAGTAGGATTTACAAATATTTGATCACAACCTTTACATATATGAACAAGAAGGAGTTAATTTTGATTCATATTCATAGATTAAAAGAAGAAATATGTTTTCAGAACTTTTTAATTAAAACACTCTTAAAAACACCCATATATACTCACAGACCAGGGTATAGTACCACTCTTACCAGATTTATAGAGAAAGAACAAGATAAGCTTAGAGAATTAGAGCACCAGTTTGCTAAAGCAAAACTTCAGTATCATAGAGCAAAGCCATTCCAGAATTAGAACTAAACTATAATAGTAGATAAAATAAAAGTATAAAAGTGAAATTAGTTAGATTTGTCTCTACCAGGATCTCTATCAGCGTCTCTACTCATAGCAGAATTCGTTTTGTTACTAGTTTTCCACTGTAGTGTAGGGTTGGCGGTGGTGGGCTTCTTTTCGCTGTAGTTTGCGGTGTTGGTTCGTAGTTTGTAGTTCAATAACCATGGTTGCGGTGTGGTTCTGCATTTTCACTATCAATTTTGCGCTGTAATTGGCTTCTTGACCATCTAGTTGCATGAGGTGTGTTCCATGCACGTAGTGCTCTCTACTAGAAAATGTAAAAAAAAGCCATGCACGTAGTGCTCTCTACTAGAAAGTGTAAAAAAAAGCCAACTTTGTTGGCATCGGTCGGTTTTTATGGAAAGCATCATCAAATTGTAGAACTACCGTGACAGCTGGACATCAGCTAGTAGCGTGCATGGCTCTGACACCTAACGGTCTGAGCAATTTATCACTAGACTTGACTCCTTCATTTGGTTGGATATGTTATCTGTCTCCTTGTGTGTAATAGGTCTTTGTCATAGATGTATTAGTTGACCATGGTAGGTTGTAATCATCATATTAATCAACGCATTTCTCACATGTTCCAAAAAAAAAAGTCCCATTAATCTTTTCTCAACTGTACAAAGCTACCAAAAAAAGCTAGAAGATACTCATGAATTTTCCTTTCCATTGCCTACATATGTTGTCTTCCATTTCCTAGCCATTATTTCTTTTCTTGGTATTTTCGGTTAAGAAATACATAAACTGTATTAAGGGTACTAAATGTATATGGATGACATTGTGGTCCCACTATTAGAGAATACGATTCCGATATTTCTGTCTCGGAGTGGTTGAATCAACACGTACAAAGTCAATTAAGAAATGTCAAAAAAAAACATGGTTCGAAGACTATAAACATTGATTTTTAGAAAATGTAAGTGTTATACCTGTGCATTCTCGTTTCTCATGGGATAGGTTGCCTTTTCTTTCCCTTTGAGCTAGACTTTAGATGTCAACAAATAATGGGTGTCCAAGTCTCGGATTAGAGTGATTGTTGGGTGCTGACGGGAGAGATGATACATAAAATCATCCTAGAGTGTATAAACCCAACAAAATCAACTGGAATTTAGTAGAAATTAACTTGGAAAATTCTTCAATATACACCCTTTTAAGGTGTGTAAATAATTGGTGTGTACTATATGCATTTTTCATTATAGTTAAAATTTATAGTTATATTTTCTCGAATCTAGAAAAAAAAAATTAAGTGTAATTACCTCAAATCTATTTTCCAAATATTTTTGCTGAATTTCAATTCAATCCCCGAAAGTTCGTTCAGCTCCGTGAGTACACTATATTCAGCACATCACGAAAAAGGGGGAGAGACAGTTTGAAAGCCCTGCTACTGGTACAGAAATCTGTGCACAGATTGTCCACAGATTTTGTAGTGAGGCCCACCATAGGTGCCACACAAATGATTCGAACCATTCATTAAATGTAAAATATTTTTTCGAGAGCCCCCCCCCCCCCGTAGAAAATTAGCTCAATCTAATACCTATAAGTGCTCGATCCAACCATCTAAATTTTCATTCAGATTTCCGGATAATGAAAAGTTAGATAATTAGATCAAGCACCTATAGGTATTGAATTGAGCTGATTTTGTACAGGAGCCTTTGAAAAAATGTTTTACATTTAATAAACGGCTTGAATTATTTGTGTGAGACCTGTGGTGGGCCCCACAAAAAAATCTGTGCACAATCTGTGCACAAATTTCTGTACCGATAGCATTTTTGTTTAGGTAGGAAATCATGGTCGGATTGGACATGACAAGCCCTTCCTTACGAGCCTTTCAATTGAGGATAAGGTATACCCCACTTCTCCACCCTCCATATCCAGTTATCCACCCTCTCTTCCCCTTTGCCTTTCACAATGTTAAATACACAATCTGACAAAAAAAAACGTTAAATACACAGTCACTCCCTATCCATTTCAAGATTTCCATTTCCAAACCTATCCAATAATACCAGCTTATCCTATCAACTGCAAAAGAGATGTGCGGTTCAATTTGAACCGTTCATATTGACAATCAATAGTTCTGATTTGTTGAATCTTTTACCGATAAAAAAATGTTATTACTATTAGAAGATTGAAAACAAATCTGAACCATTAAAAACAGTATCTGATGGTTACGATCTCCTAGGCCGCACATCTTTAGACGGCAAACAAGCCAAATTCTAATTTTATACAGCTTAATTTATAGAGATTTTTTTGGGAGGCATCTTGCTAGAGATTAGACATTGATAAAGACAAAGAACTTGACATCACTTGGTATCCGAAATTCACCATAAGCCATGTTTGGATATGTAACTCTACATGTTCTCTTCAGTTGACATTTAAGTAACTCTCTAAATGTACTTTTAATTAACATTAAGCTTCGCTTAGGCCAAGTTTCCAACTTTCCATCAGTCTAGTTTTTAAATCATTGTGGATGCTATTCGGATTGACAGTAAAAAATCATAATACCGTTTATTTGTAAAAACTCATAATCATGTAATAAAAAAATTAAGTTAATTGAACGTCATCTAGGTAAACGAATCATATAAATACAACATAAGCAAATGGCAAATATAGATTTAAAGTTAAACCGTCTATTTTTGTTCACTCTAATGGGAATTGTTAACATAAATGTTTGCGGGAGCAACTCTTTTACAACCAAACAACACTTAAACAATCAGTCTCGTACACATACTCACATTTATATTGGGTCGAACGCGCGCACACTAAATGAGGTGATGCGTGGGACCCCCCAAATTAATGTGTGTGTGTGTGTGTACTTGACGTAGTTGCGTATGAAAGTGACTTCTCTCAACAGTCTCCTTTTTGGAACTGTACCCTACAATCGACACTTTGTGTGGTACAATGGTTTTTTCGTCATCGTGTTCATTTTAGTGATTGAAAACTTTTTATTGGATAGAGTTGATCAAATATATTAACCGTGTCAAAAATTGATATGCTAAGTAATTCCCCACACTCGGATAAGCAAAAATTGATGGGGTGTGGTTATCCGAAGTGTGGGCGAATAAGCTAAGACCCCTCCGGATAAGCAATTCGCGTGCAAGAGGCCAATGAACCAAACACCAAACACTAGATGGGAGCATTCCCTTACCTTATGTCACCCACCTTTATCCCACCTCGAAAGGCCCTAAGTTCAAAATTGGATGCGACTGAATTTTTGTTGAGGAGGCAAATCATATTCTATTACTAATCTAGGAGAAATTAGATGGGGTGGTGGAATTTGAACCCTTGTCTAGTGACTATAGGGTGCCTACTACTTCACAAGCCTAATAGCATCTATCTTTATTTTTTCCTTCAAATTTATTTTTTGAATCCTCTATTTCATTTTTTAACCTCTAATCCACTTTTACGATGGTGAATAATGATACGAAGTGACCCTTCAACCCTCCAAAATGAAGGGTTGGACTCCTCCATCTATATTTGAAGAACACCTCTCTATTTGGAGGAAAAAATGTGTTCAATCCTCTATTTTGGAGGGTTGATGAGACATTTTGTGTCAGCATTCATCTATATAAAATGTAAAATAAAGGGAAAAAGATAAAATGAAGAATGGGATGCACCCTCCATTTCTCTATTTGAGAGGGACCATTTTTGGAGGAAATACAATTCCAACTCATCCTCCATTTGAGAGGATCAAGGTTTTTTTGTTTTTTTGATTTGCAAAGAGGATCAAGTTTGTAATCCAAATTCGGAGAATGGAGAAAAAATTGGAGGATCTTGTCCATTTCACTATTTAGCCTCCCCGAATTTCTTTCTTCTTTTTTTCCCTGATCAGCCAAATTCCATTTTGTTCATCAAATTAGTGTTCATATTTTTTTTTTGGAGACTTAAAAATTCGTCCTTATTGCCCTCTTCACTTATGAATTCATTCTATCCTTTTCAGCAACTTATGATTTCATCCTTCTTGTACTTTTAATATCGATATTGCCCTTTGAGTGTTGTTAATTGTATATATGTATATATTTTAAACCGTATATATAGGCCTGATTTTAAACCATATATGTAATACAAACTTTCGATTTCATGGTAAATTATTTGTAGCATTTACCATGAAATATGTCTGTATGTTCCTATCATTTCATGGTTAATTATTTGGTCCATTTACCATGAAACTATTTCATGGTAAATTATTTGGACCGTTCATCATGAAACTAGTCCGGCAAAATCTGTTAGGCCACTGCGCAGACCAATTCATATAAGGATAGTTTGGGATGTATAAATACTTATGTTTACATCCCAAAATTCTTATCTATATAGGCCAAGAATTTTAGGATGTAATCATAAATAATTTACATCCCGAAATTCTTGTCTATATAATTTACATCCCAAAATTCTTGTCTATATAGGCCGAGAATTTTAAGATGTAATCATAAGTAATATACATCCCAAAATTCTTGTTTATATAGGCCGAGAATTTTAGGATGTAAAGAATTTTGGGATGTAATCATAAGTAATTAACCATGTAATGTCATCCATGTCATGTCATGGTATGGTAATTTAACCATGTAATGTCATGGTAATTTAACTATGTAATAGTTTGAGGATGTCATGTTATATATTTTTGTATGGTAATTTAGCCATGTTCCGTTGGCCAACTCAAAGAATGAAGAAAAAATACAAAGATGTGGTCAACTTATCATGTTATATTCCTAAAAATATCGATTCCTCAAATATATTCCATGATAAAAAAAGAAGTAATCAATCATATTGAAATTTACCAAATCCCATTGAAGTAGGAAAATAATCCAATCCAATTCTACTAAATTGGAAAAACAATCCAATCAAATTCCACTAAGTTAGGAAAACAATATAACATAATATATGTATATCATAGTGAAAAGGGTAAGAAATGCAATTTACACATTAAAAAGATGAAAACATAAGCATGAAAAAATGGCAGGATGAATTCTTACATGGCATGAATAAAGATGATGGATATTTAAATATTTTTTTTATAAAATTGATACCAACCGATAGATATTTATAATATCTTCAAAATAAGACCATATTGAGTACTTTTTTATACATAAATTTGGAAAAATGAGAATTTGAATTTTGGAAAGAAAGTGGTGAAGTTTGAGATTTGGAGTAAGTTTTTAAAGAAATAGAGTATTAGGTTGAAGTTAAATTTTTCCTAAAATTATTTTTATAATAAAATATATTATTTTGATATTCTGAAATGGAGGAATAAAGTAAAAAATAGAGTATTAAATTGGACATATTCTAAGATGGCCCGTGATGTTCCAAATCCCTCCAAATTAAATTAAGTACCCTTAAGCAAATGTTATCAACTACTCCATCCGTCCCTTTTTAAGTGTCCTGCTTCGTAACTTCAACTTATTAAAAAGACATCATCATTACACATTTCACATCAACTTTTTCCTCTACTTTTCCTACTTACCTATCATCATTACACTTTTACTCACTAACTTTTCAAAATAAAATCTACTTTTAGGGACAAAATAGACAATACACCAATTTTTACCCCCTAACTTTACAAAATGGACACTTATTAAGGGACAGCCCAAAATAAAATACTGAACACAAAAAAAAAGACGGAAGGAGTATATTTATTTTATGTTTTACGGGACAAAGTCATTTCCGACCGGAGCCTAAAATGGCCCACGATGTCCCGTATCCCTCCAAAAATAAGTATCCCAACGAAATATTATCAACCGTTGGTCTCGTCAGCTGACCACCACTCAAAACGCTTCACGTGTTCTCACCGGCGCAAGATAACCTTATCGGCTCACCATAATTCAATCACTCCCTCTCTCTCTCTCTCTCTCTTCTCTCTCTCTGTGATAATTCAAACATCCCACGCCCCATTCCTCTCTCTCTCTCTCTAGCAAACAATGGAGTCGCGAGTGCTGTCTGGCGCCACCACCGTCTCCGCCGGCATCCCCCGCCTGTCGAAGCCGGCGAGGCTGAACCCCACCTGCTTCGCGGCCGTGAGGCTCGCCGGAGCCGTTGATGGCTTCGGCGGAAATCTCATCTGGGGGAGGCAGCTACGGCCAGCTATACTCCTCGAGAGCTCGTCGCCTTTGGCTTCCAGTGTTCCGGTGACGAAGCGCGAGATTCTCCGGCCGAGCCTTGCCGCCGCGTCGTCGCCGGCAGAGGGCAGCGATTCCTCCGGGTGAGGTCCGTTTCGGTTTTCCGACCCGAATACCCGACCCATTTCCGGACCCAGTACTGATTCTTTTCTCTTTCTTTCTCTCTCTTTTTTTGGATGTTTTGTTTTGTTTAATTTGGTGTGCAGGGATGCTAAGGTCGGGTTTTTGGAGAAGTACCCAACACTTCTTACCGGGTTCTTCTTTTTCATGTGGTTAGTTCTTGCTTATTTTTCACTGAGCCCTTTCTATGGGTACACCATTTGTTAAAATATTTTATTAAAAATACTTGTAAAAAATCAGCTCAGTTGCGGATATCAGCGAGGGTTTTATCGTTCTTTGCTCAATTTATTGTCGGAAAATTGAGCAAAGAATTGATCAAATACTTACTGAAATCCGACTAAGTTTATTTTTTACTAGTTTGGTTAAAAATATATTTTAATTAATTGAATGACTCCGATCATTAATGTGAAACCCCAAATAATCCACCACAACGCGGTGAGTATTTGTGTACTCCAAATGGTGTACCCATAGTTTTATTTGTTTTTACTTCTCACTTTTTTCTCCTAATTATTTGTTTTCACCTTTTGGTCATTTTGTCTTTTTCCTTAACGAGGGAAATAGGATTAAAGAGATTAAAAAAAAAAAATGTAACACGAAATTTTCGAAAGTCCTCCCCAATAGACTATGGAGTATGGATCAAATCTTTGATTTTGCAATTACCGATAAACAATCTTTTCTGTAGTACAGTAAAGAATAAGATTTGGTCCATAATTTTTTGCGGTTTGGTTACAAACCCAAATAATAATACTAACAAGTAAAAGTAAAAAAAAAGAAAAAGAGTTAACTGAAAACGAAAAATTCTTTGAAAAAAAATTCGTTTCTTGACATTAGGAGCTCCGCCGAAAAATAACACGTAGTGCTCCCTTATTTAGAATATACTTTTTCCGTGTGTGTGTGTGTCTGTGTTTAGTAAGTATTGGGTAGTAGTACTATTTTATTATGTTTTGGCTTCAAACGAATCTGAAATCTTATATTTTTATGATATGATATGACAAGTTTGGTGAAAGCTCAGAATCATAGAAAGGTTCGCTTTTTAAGCACTACAAACAAAGCCTAAAATATGCGTTAAGTGTCCCCTTGAAAATTACTGATTTGCCCTTGTTCTGTTATTTCAGGTACTTTCTGAACGTGATTTTCAACATACTGAACAAGAAGATCTACAATTACTTCCCATACCCCTAGTAAGTGAGCTTAAATGCACTCATTGTGTAGTTTTAATTAAGGTCCAGCTCCTTTGAATTGGGTCGTGTCGGACCCCTTAAATGGGCCCTTTCCAAAACCATTGGATGATCGGAACTGAAACTGTTCATTTGTAAGCTCGCTGAGAACAATTGGTGTTGAAAATTACGCTGATTCTATACCAAGCACTACATCATCGCTTCTCAATTATTTTAGGATTAATGAGTTTCAATCCAGTCAATCTTTATTTTCTTAAGAGATGCTCGTATTTTAAATCACACAACCAGACTTTTATCATTATTGAGTACTCAATGAGTTATACAAACGTGATTTTTAACATGATCAAGAACACGAGCTGTAAAAAATGAATGATTTTGGTCATTGTAGCCGGAAAGGGACCACAAACGAGCTCAGCTCTACGGCCTAGTCCCAAAAAAGGGACCGGGGATCATAGAGGATCCTATCGCTTTCATTGGTTAGCATCTTTGTGATGAAATATTAGCTTGTATGCGCAGTTTTGTGTCAGTTATACATTTGGGCGTTGGTGTGGTGTACTGTTTGGTGAGCTGGGCTGTGGGCCTTCCTAAGCGCGCTGTAAGTGGATTCCTCCAGACCCATACCCTAAAACCTCCTTCTTCTTTTTTATAGCATGTGTACCTGATCCTTTGATAAATAATAACTGGATTGTTTAAGTTAGTAATTAAACTGGATGCCTGGATGGTTCTTCTGCTGAAATTTTAAAATATGCAAGCAGAAGAAGCCAAAAGCACCTTCCTGTTGCTCCCGGAATTTTTATTTTTAGCTATTTTTAGCTCATAAGCTCTAAGAAGAAGCCATGGTAAATACTAAATACACTGCCGCAGAATTAAAAAAAAAGAGCCAAAAGCAGTTGTAAGCTGCACCAACACCACTTGTGTTTTTTTTAATGGTATTTGTGCCTCATGAGGGAATGGGCCATTAAGGATTAAAGGGTCCTTCCTTAATGGGGAAACTGATGCGGTTGTCATGGAAGAGGAGTACCACTTAAGGCATTCTAAGCCTAGAGTGGCAAAGTCGTAAATATGTGGCAGTGCCACAATGGAATTAGGAGTCGGTTTGAACTGAAAAGGCAATTTTGCCGTTTTAGGAAATATTTATTTATTTTAATAACTTTTAGTAGGAATTTCCGTTTCAGTCCATTCTTTTTGGAGAAGTCTTAGATTCTTCTATATTTTCTAAATTTGTAATAATTTTGGTTTTTTCCGAAATTGTAAGCCTTAAGGCTAAGCAATTTTTTATTATTATTGAATAAGAAAGAGTCCAGAGAGAGTTTCTCTAAATCTATCCCGTTTGTGATTGTCCTTGTTGCACGTATATTCTTTAATTCATAGTTTTGCCCTGCATCAGAAACCTTCCATAGATGACTGGCGTAGGCCCAGGGATGGTCCTAGGGGGTGCAATAGGGGCCCCGGAACCTGCACACCTCCCAATTATCCCTCAAGTTCTACTATATTTTTGGTTTTGCTTGTAAAAGTTATGAAGAATGCCTCCACATCACGAGCCCAAGTAAAATTTCTTTCAGTGCTTTTCCCTTGAGAAAGCGTATACCACTCATTTTTTTCTTCCATATACTTATGTAATCCACTTGGGTCTTTTTTGTTGTTTGCAAGCTGTAAATGTATTTGACGATATTTATTTTTGTTACTTTTGGCATTCATTCCCTTTTTATTAATATTTAAAGATGATATTTTGTTGTTAATTTATGAATACATATTTTTTGGTGCCCCACATTAAGAATCCTACGTCTGCCACTGTGTGGGCCATTTAGGAAATTTTCAAGTACTTATTGATGATGAGTGCTGTGGAAGTGTCTTGCCTACTAGATACTCCCCTGAGCTAAGCAAGTCTTTGTTTTTTATAATTAAACTTTTTCTGTGAACATGCCATCGGTTTTCTTACATGCCAACCTTAACTTATGCTTCTTTTATGCTGCTCACTAATTTTCCAGTTGGATTAATCATATATAATGAGTAATATTCAAGTTCAAGTACTTGAGAGTGAATAGCATCTCTTTGCTGCTACCAGTGAAATGAAATTAAGTTTGATGTTTCAAAGCATGATATTTTGACTGGTATTAATGTTAGTTTCTCTTTGTTCTGTCCAGATTTTGACTGGCTTAACCGTGACCACCATCATTCTTCTGTTTTGATTTGTTGACGATATATGAGTGGTGATTTTGTAGCCAATGGACTCAAACCAACTGAAGCTGCTCATTCCCGTCGCTGTGTGTCATGCTTTAGGCCATGTAACCAGCAATGTTTCATTTGCAGCAGTTGCTGTCTCATTTACTCACACAATCAAAGGTGACCTTCAGACCTTTTGGGTCTTGAATTTGTGGAGGGATCTGCCTCTTAATGAAAAAAGACCTAACACACACGCGCGCACACAAAAACAGAGATAGCATTCGCAATTCACTCCACAAATCCAAGATCGACACAGCTCTATGCTATTGTCTGACATAATGTTTCTGTTAACTGGTTAAGTTACTTGAGAAGTTGAGTGAGATAACATTCAAAAACCTATGGTATAATATTCTTATTATTTTGGATCAGCCCTGGAGCCTTTCTTCAATGCTGCTGCTTCTCAATTCATACTTGGACAGCAGATACCCCTGACTCTATGGCTATCACTGGCTCCGGTTGTTCTTGGTAAGCTCTGGTGTTTCTTCTCATCCTTTTCTTGTCAAACTAGTTACCATTTAGCTCGTTAGCTATTATTGCTATCATTTTCAATTGTGCTAGATAATCTGGAAACGTGGGAATTTGACACGCCCTTCATTTGATGGACATTGTGAATCCAGCTGGAGAAGGATATATAATTTTTATTCTGTTAATATCACAATATACTTCTCAATCAGCATATTATTTGTTATGTAAAAAGTAACAACCAATTGAATGCAGGTGTTTCAATGGCTTCATTGACTGAGCTGTCATTCAACTGGTTGGGATTCATCAGTGCGATGATTTCCAACATCTCCTTCACTTACAGGAGTATATACTCGAAGAAAGCTATGGTAATTCTTGTAGAACTTTTGCATTGCTTGTTCACCAGTTCACGTTGTTAAAATACGCAGCTTGAGGAATTCTGTCTTATTCCCCGTCATCTGTCTTTCTAATGGCTGATTCTTTTTGCAGACTGATATGGACAGCACTAATTTGTATGCTTACATTTCCATTATTGCCCTCTTTGTCTGCATTCCACCTGCCATCATTGTGAGTAATACTCAACTTTAAAGGGAATTGTTTATCGGAGAATGAATTTCTTATGTGAACTCTTCTCCGGTGGTGAAATGTATGATCATACAGTTCGAAGGACCTCAACTTCTCAAATCTGGGTTTAGTGACGCCATTGCTAAAGTAGGGCTAACAAAGTTCATCACAGATCTGTTTTGGGTGGGAATGTTCTACCACCTCTACAATCAGGTATACTCATCTTTTCGGGGAAAAAAATTATGAAAGATAAGATGAAATAAATAAACAATGCAACAAATAACTTTATCACTTTGTATGTCATGCTAGAGGTAATACCATAATACATTGCCATATCTCGCCGTGTCCTTTCGAGATTAATGATCAGTTATTAACCTTTGCTTTCAGGGGAAAAAAAGTATCACCTTCCATGTTATTTACCCATGATCCATATTATTGATTTTTTCCTGACCATTGTTATATTTGAAGTGCTGTAGCTGATAATGTAAGTGATGATTTAATTTAATTTTTTTTCCCTGTTTACGTTCTCAGTTAGCAACGAATACCCTTGAGAGGGTGGCACCTCTTACGCATGCAGTTGGCAATGTGTTGAAGCGTGTTTTTGTGATTGGCTTCTCAATCATCGTCTTTGGTAAATACACCTTTCTTCTTATTTTGGTTGTCTGTTAGCTCTTTATTTCCTGGGTCTTCATATTCAAAAACATTGTCATTCGCTCTTGCAGGTAACAGGATTTCAACACAAACTGGCATTGGAACATGCATTGCGATTGCTGGAGTGGCTATCTACTCGTTCATTAAGGCCAAGATGGAGGAGGAGAAAAGGGTGAGGCCTTCTAAAAAACATATTCGCAAATATGAACCAATGAACTTGTAATCTGGGTTATGTACTAGGTTTAGTTGGGTTATGTACTAGGTTTAGTTTGTTGCTTATCTTGCATGCAACATGCTCTGAACTCCTTTACTAAGTCTCAGCGTTCATGCCAATTGACTTGAAATAGAGAGTAAGAAATAGCCCAATAACTCACCCGTGTTCATGCATAGATGAGGTCTTCAGATGTTTAACTCGCCCATCTGTCCTTTGGAGGAGCCAAGCAAGGCTTCCATATCAAATGCTATTAAATCTTGGCATTTGGCTAACTGGAGTAAAATGATTTATTTTTAGTACGTAATGGAAACTTATCCTTACTCGTTGTTATTGGACTGTTCTTGCCATGGTGTACAGTTTCCCCCCTTTTGAACGAGGTAACCATGCGAATACAACACATGAAGAAAAAAATAGAAAAAAAGGAGGAAATATTCAATTTTTCTATGCTGTGTTGAAAATGTAGTTGCGAAGGGTTTAGAATGAAAGAAATGGTAAGTAAGATTATGTGCATCTGTGAATCGGTTATATTGGACAAGTAGCCAATTTACACTCCATAGTCGTGCAATTACTAGAACTATATTAGCATTACATTCGACCACAAGATCAGTGAAGCTGTTGCGACTGTAACTGTTATTTTTCGAATGGGTTCACTTAGCTAAGCTTGTACTTCTTTGCAGCAAATGAAATCGGCATGAGAGAAAACAACACATCCACGTGGAGGGATCTTTGTTGTGGATGTACACGCATTTCCATCCAACAGATAGAGATGATGAATCCAGTATTCCACCATCTCTTTGCGAAGTTATCTTTTTGCTCGAATTTCTTCAATTCAAAGTACAAACAACTGATAAACTGTGATGATCTCATGTTTACTAGAAATAAAATGATGTATCATCTCTGTTTTTCCATCATCTCGTCTATTAAAAGCTCTGTCGGAAGTTAACGGAATCTCTTTGATAAATTATGTTAATAATATTGATCATTATGTGCACGGATTTATTGTTGACTGCTCAAAGTTTCCATATTCCCGGACTTCTGTTTCTGTGCTTATGATTCAAAGTAATAAGCAGGAGAAGGGCTCAAAACAGATAAAAATTCTATTGTTATGAACTCATTTAAGTGGCGGACCGCCAAAGAAGACTTTCATTCCAATAACACTGTAGTAGTTGGAATAGGATTAGGAGTAAATGCTTGATCTTTCCCTAGCCTATAAGTACTGAATCGAAATGATCAGTATTGTACGCTTTTGGAGCAAAGTAAAGGAAAGAAAAGAAACATACAGAAAGGTAATGAGAATTTGATTAGTTCGGAAGATTGATCTCAATAGTTCTTGAAGAACTATTTCACACATATTGTGTTCAATATTTGTTTACTTTTATTATGCAAGTTCCTCTTATATATGTCTCAATTTTATATAACGTTATCAACACGAAGCTCTAACCAAAAAAAGGTGTCCTACAAGAAGTAGTGTACCCCTAATACCAGAAGTATTTTAAATATCTGTAAAGAGAAAATATCTGAAGTATTGCTAGATACTTGAAGTAATCTATGCCAAGAAAAAAAATGAATACCTGAAGTATATTTATTAAAACATACTCAAAGTATTTTCCTAAAGAATTAGTTATCAATTACTTCTTTTACTATTGATTTCATTTTATCAATTTATATTGTTTAAATAAAAAAATCACAGTAAATATTCTCAGTAAAAACTTAGAAAAAAGGAGACAAGAGTTGGTAGGTCTTTAATACTGAATCCGCCACGCACTCTTGAACCCGCAGCCTCCTTAAGGGAAGTGTTGAGTTTAGCCACTAAGCTAATCCTAGTGGTTGATTTATCTATAACATATCTATTTATATATGCAATAAGCGTTTGTGGGTTTGGAAAGCATGTAAGTATAGCCAATAAAATGAAACCAATTCTACTGTGAAAAATAAATGATTATTGTCATCAAATACTATTTTGCATAAAATATTATTTGAATTCTTCACTTGGCCAGGGAGTTAATGGGTGTTGTCCATTTATCTGTTGAAGTGTCCCAAGTTTTTTGGCTGATCAAAGAAAGGAAAAGGAAGATTTTTCATAGTTATCTTTTGTTGACTTATAATTAATGTCATATACACTTATCCCCTAAAATCTTATGCATCCTTTAAACTTTATATCTTTTTAAAAACATATGTCATTAATTTGATTGTTCCTTATTAAATGTTCTGTTGTTTTACAAAATTTGACGAGTATCAAAAATCTGGAATTTACTGCCCTAGATGTTTCGAGAAGAAACTACCTACCTTGGGTTCAAGATATTGAAATTCATCTAGATGATATGAATCTTGGTCACACCCTTGGAGAAAATAATAATGCATCACTGGAAGATACAACCAAGGCAATGATTTTTATCCGTCGCCATATCCACAAGGATCTCAAATCCATGTATCTAACGGTTGGAGACCCAAAAATTTTATGGAACGATTTAAAAGATAGATTTGAACATCAGAAATCGGCAATCCTCCCAAAAGCTCTTTTTGATTGGACACACATAAGAGTGCAAGATTTTTAAACAGTTCAAAATTATTATTTTGCTCTATTTAAAATTGTTTCAACATTAAGATTGTGTGGTGAGACAATCACTGAAAAGAATTTGCTTGAAAAGATGTATTCCACTATGCACCCAAATGATATTACTCTTTGTCACGCCCTTGATTTTCAACATAAAATAAATAAAACTTTTTGATAAAAGATCATCGCATAAGATAAATAATACCCAAAAGAGTTTCCACCTGTTTAATTTATAAACAAGTCCCCAAAATTAAAAAAAAATTTACAACATTGGCACATCAGCCTCAAAATAAACTTAAGTACGAATACGAACAAGTTAATAATTTATAATGGTTTAGTCAAAAGGAAATTCATGAATGAATAGTTACAAACTCATCTTTATCAAAGAAAGTTAGTTACAAAGATGATTAAGTAACTAAATATAGTTAGCTTCTAAACACGATGCAAGTAAGTTATTATCTAACATTTGAACCTGAAAAGAAGGATTGAGTTGAGCTACACTAGCCCAGTAGAAAAATATATCTGAAATCTATATGCTAATGAGATGATAAACGTGAATACAATGAATCAAGCTAAATGGCAAATCCAAAATAACACATGCCAACACCATCTACTAGTATCAAGTACTCATATACACATAGATATACACACACACACTCCTCCCAACGAATTTTCACTCATTGCGATTTTGTGTTTTCACCCCTAGCGTCACAATAACTCCACCTCTTATGATTTTGTATTTCCATCCCTTACGTCACAATAAACTCCACATTCAACTTCACAACGACAACCACAATATCATCACTATCAACACCGATACCATATACTCATTCCACACATAACAACATTATCTATCATATCACAAATAACTCATGGATCATAACAATCAAGGCAATAATATGGTATTCATAAGATTATGAAATCCTCAAGCCATAAGGTATTCTACCCGAACCATATATAACACTAATATTGCACGAATTCACCACATAACATGTAGAGAAAGAGAAAAATCCCTACCCAAGTGGGTTTTGAGCAAAACCCTAAGAGAATCAAGTAGATTAAGCCCAAATCTTTCAAGAACAAACTCCTCCCAAGCTCTGCTACAAGATCTATAGAGAATATAATCCAAAAACAAGATAAACAAGCACATATCAACATGTGATTGAGAGAGAGAGAGAGAGAGAGAGAGAGAGAGAGAGAAATGTGATTGAGAGATAAAGAGTGTGAGCAAGAACACAAAATTTACCCCTTACTCACCAAATGCAAAAATCAAGTGAATTTGAGGTAAGAATCCCTTGGATCTTGAAGATTTGAGGTAGAAATCAAGAGATTTGAGTGGGGTAGGTGAGAAGGGGTGTTTCCAGATCTGTTTCGTGAATTTTGGGTGTGAAAAATGGTAAAGGAGGGTATTTATAGTGGGCTGAAATGCGTGCTGCATTTTCTAAAAAACATCAGCGGGTACCAGTACTGGGCAATTCCTAGTACCGGTACTGGAACCCAAAAATGCCAAAACAACACCACTCTGGACAGCGGGTAGCGGCATTGGGCAAAATGTAGTACCGGTACTAGTTGAAGAAAAATGAAATTTTACCAACGAACATCGAATCGAACCCCAATCGCTACCAACACTTCCAAACACCATTACAACATCAAAACTCAAAGTTCACTATTTTCTGAGTGTACAATACACAATGGTAGACGTATATCCGTACTCCCACATTAATAAACATATAACTTAGTCAAAATACGATCTTCCACACATTAAACGATTTTAGAAAATATAATAATTTACGAGTCTCTATACTCTTCAACAACTATACAGAAAGAGTGGTTTTACAAAGTTTTCTGAATTAATTACTTGTCTTATTGTGGCTGAGAAAAAAAATGAAATTTTACGTAAAAATCACCAAATTCGCCCGACTGGTGCCACACAAGTCCCTGAGGCAAATAGAGTTTCTTTTCGAAGTTGCGGTCAAGGGTACAATCGTGGATATGCATGGGGACGTAGTCGAAATTCATATCGACAAAACCGTGGGGACTATATTCAAAAATCATCCAACAGAAATGCATAATCATATCACCAAAACTGGAATACAATCCAGAACCATCCTACCAATATGTCAAAACTACTCACCAAACAGGGTCCAATGACCCTGAGTCCTCCTAAGGGAAAGGGAAAGGGGTACAGAATAAGCCTCCTAAGAAATATGAAGATAAAAGTTTCCGTTGTGGGATGAGTGGTCACTGGTCGCATACATGTCGTATGCCCAGACATTTGGTTGATCTATATCAAGTATCTGTTAAGAAGGGCAAGGGGATTGAAGTGAATTTCGCAGATTAGAATGAATCTTTTGACAATACTTTTCTAGATATTGAGGATTTTCCTATTGAACCAGAGGAGTCATTTAATTTTCTAACTGGTGATGGAAATGACCACACTGGTTAAATTAGTTCTTTTATTACTATGTCAGTGTGTTTACTTTTTTGTATAAGTGTGTTTGTTTCCTTCTATGTAAGTGAGTTTCCTATAAAAATAATTATGAAGTTATTTGGATTTCTATAATATCAAGTTGTGGATTTGAAAATACTAAATCTTTGTCATATTTATTTGTAGCTGCATGGATACTATAGATACTTTGTCCAATTTGAAGATGAATGATGCAGATACTTGTTTGGCAGATAGCGCAACAATTCACACTACTCTTCAGAACACAAAATATTTTACACACTTAGTAATGACAAAAGCTAACGTCAATACAATTTCAAGTTCTGCAAATCTTATTGAAGGCTCCGGAAGAGCTATTATTCTATTTCCTAATGGAACAAAATTATGTACTGATGATGCTTTATATTCTACCAGATCCAGAAGAAATCTGCTAAGTTTTAAAGATATATGCTGTAATGGTTATCATGTAGAAACCACAACTGAGAACAGTAAAGAATATCTTTATATTACTTCAATGAAGTCTGGTCAAAAGCTGATATTAGAAAAACTTTCTGCTTTGTCATCTGAGTTATATTATATGATGATAGTTCGATTGAATCACATGTTGTGATACACCAGAAGTGTTCTAACCCAAAAGTGTTTATGTTATGGCATGATCGTCTTGGGCATCCGGGATCAATAATGATGTGTCGAATTATAAAAAATTCAAATGGACATCCACTAAAGAAGCAGAAAATTCTTTTACCTAGTGACTATACATGTAATGCTTGTTCACAAGGAAAACTGATCATTCGGCCATCCCCTACTAAAGTGGTTCTTGAATCACCATCCTTTTTGCAAAGGGTTCAAGGGGATATTTGTGGCCTAATACACCCACCATCTGAATCATTTCGTTACTTCATAGTTTTAGTAGATACTTCAAGGGTAAATTTCAGATACACCCCATGTACTTTGGTCATTTTTTAACTATATCCCCTCTACTTCATTTTTAATCACTCGTACCCCTTGTACTTAAGACTGGTTTGGAACTGTTAGTATTTCCGTCCAAAATAACGAAAAAGCAGGTAATGGTTTGTTGGCAAGAATTTTCCCTTCTACAACATCTTTTCTAAGACCAAATTGCCCTCAAAACCCATTTACATCCTATATATATTGTGAGAGCCCTCACGTTAAAAATATTAGTACAATGATAATTGGTCACTACCATTAATTATTGGTCGCGGACGGAGTCACGAACATATTTTACAAGTCAATTGGTCAGGCATTTCAAATCTCTGTGTTCTAGATTTTTCCTTGAAATTTCAAGAATGGGGTTATTCTTAGAATAATTTATTTAGGGTACTGTGCGAATTTCATATTTTTCTAAAACTGAAACCCGGACAGCTTCTCGGCTACGCGTGCGCTCGGGCGTTTGGGACCACTTGCGCATGCAAGGACACAAGTCATGCTTATAGACACATGGCATGGCCAATTTGACACCTAGAATTACACTTATGCATGTGTAAATATATTTGGTTATAATTTTTTTTTATCATCTTAGTAAAAACTAGTCAAACATGTATTTTAATTTTTAAGGAAGGGAACTACGAAATTTGAAGAAAGAGGAGGAGGATGGTGTTCTTCCACCCCCCACCTCAGTTCCACCACGAGCCACCACCTCCCGTCACCATTCTCTTGTCGGAAAACTTATTTTCTTGCCGGTAACTTCTTAAACTTTCCTGACAGCTTTTTGGACCATCACAAATTTGTATTTTGAGAAACCTTCTGCTATGATTCAATTTTTGAATTCTTCATAACTTTTAAATTACGTTTAAAGACGAAGATTTTGATACCAAGAACATGCAAAATCGATCAACAAAGAATTAGTTATGATTTTCGGAATTTGGACTGATACACATGTTTCGAAATTTGGGCAGAGCCATCTTCTTTTTATTTCTGGAAACTATCCTATTAAGTTATGAATCTGATATTTTTACTGAGAATAATAATTTACGCTACGAAACTTTGAGAGTTGATTTTAATATTCTTGGAGATGGAATGAATTAGTTATGGATTTTCTATGAAGACATGTTTGGCTGCCCTGTTTTTCAGTAGAACAGCTTGTTCTTTTGAAATTTGGAGAATATTTGGTTGATAACTAATCTTTCAATTTTTACAGTAGATACACATGAATGTTACGCAAGTTTGGGCGCTGGTTTGAGTATTTTTGGACCTTATATGAATAAGTTATGATTTTTCAAAGAAAGGGTGACAGATTTTAGTAAATGAACAAAGTATTGTTTTTATTTCTTAAAATACCTTGCATGCATAGGTTTGGGGCTATCAACGTACCATAAATGAAGCTGATAAAAAAAAAACGTACCATAAATGAACAAAAATTCAAACAATTTTGGGGCTATCAAAGTACCAAAAACGAACAAAAACCCTAGACGATTTTGGGGCTATCAACATACCTTACGAACACAATCTTCTGCTATTTGAAGCAGATGATTTACGATCTTACGTTTCTATCTCCACCATTGCAGAACCAGAGCTTTGTAGAGAGAGAAAGGATAATACGTAAATGAAAAAAGGGGAAAAAGAAAGTGGAATACGAATGGGTATTTCAGTCTTTTTGTTACTTTGGACGGAAATACTAACAGTTTCAAACCAATCTTAAGTACAAGGGGTGCAAATGATTAAAAATGAATTAGAGGGGGTGTAGTTGAAAAACAACCAAAGTACAGGGGGTATATATGAAATTTACCCATACTTCAACTAGGTGGTCACATGTGTGTTTACTATCCACAAGAAATAGTGCATTTGCTAAAATTTTAGTCAAATTTTCAGGTTATGATCACAGTTCCCAGATTATCTAATCAAGGCAATTCGCCTTGACAATGCTGGTGAGTTTACATCTAAATCATTTAATGAGTATTGTATATCCATTGGAGTAAATGTTAAACATCTTGTTGCACACACTTACACTCAAAATGCCTTAGCTCGGTCTTTTATTAAAAGATTTCAGTTAATTGCTCGATCTCTTCTTATGAAAACAAAACTCCCTATTTCTGCTTGGGGACATGCTATATTACATGCTGCATCTCTAATTTGTATTAGACCATCAGCATATCATAAGTTTTCACCATCTCAACTTGTGCTTGGCTAACAACCAAATATTCTTCATCTTAGAGTTTTTGGTTGTGTTGTGTATGTTCCTGTTGCACCTCCTCAACGCACTAAAATGGGTCCTCAACGTAGATTTGGTATTTATGTTAGATTTGATTCCCCATCTATTATTAGATATCTTGAACCTGTAACAGGTGATATCTTTAAGGCACGTTTTTAGGATTGTCATTTTGATAAAACAATATTCCCACCATTAGGGGGAGAAAAGTCACAGTTAGAAGCTTGACAAGAAATTACTTCGAATGCCTCAACTTTATCTTATCTTGATCCTCGTACTAACCAATGTGAACTAGAAGTTCAAAGGATCATTTACTTACAAAGTATTGCAAATTAATTGCCAGATGCATTTACCAATACAAATAAAGTTTCGAAGTCTCATATTCCAGCTGCTAATACTCCAACAAGGATCGGTGTCCCAGCTGGACAATTCACTGGGAGTTTAGCAAAGGAATCTGTAAAGACCCGTAAATTTCTTATTTAATTTTAATGTTTGTAATTGAAAAAAAATGGGTGAAAATAATATGAATATGAATATGAATGTGGAGGTTAAATGTGCAAAGGTTGGAAAAAATATGGGTGTTGGTGTGACTTGGTGCATATGTGTATGTGTGTGTGCTAGGAAAATGTTTGCCCATTTTTTCTTCTTTTCCATCTCTCGGCTCTCTTTGTCTCTCTCACTCCTCCACCTAAAACTCATCTCCAAACTCAAAACCCACAATAATCAACCTCAACTCCATCTTTTACACGTGTATTGTGGTTCAAATTCCGTTGGATAGAGCTCGGTGCGTTGTATTTTGTTCGGTTTGAATTCCGGGAGCTAGGGCTTGCTTAATCTCTTCGATTTCGACTTGGATACTTGAGGTAGGGAATTCTACCTCTCTTCATATGTTATTTGAGTGTTTCTATGCTTTTCTCGAGCTTGTTTGGGTTGTTATTGAGATTGGATTGAAATATGAAATTCCTGTCAAAAATCGCCCAAAAATAATCTCCTTAACGGTAGGAACTTTTCACCTACCAATAGAACAAGTGAGAAATTTCTAGCTAACCAGCTCAAACATACTATAGCTGCTCAAAAGCCCATTCACCTACCAGTAGGCACTTTTCTTTTACCGGTAGGTCAAGTACAAGAATGTAAACCTACCGGTAGGCACTTTTCTTCTACCGGTAGCTCAAGTACAAGAGTTTTACATTCAAGATGTTGGCCATTCTATTTCTAGGTCCTACCGGTAGGAACCCTTCACCTACCGGTAATTCAAGTGCAGAATTTTTCTCTTCTACCGATAGGACTCATTCACCTACCGGTAGGCACAGTTTCTATGAGCTGCTTTTCCTATGTCTTCTAAATCATCTCTTTTGGAGCTTTTCATCGACTCTAGTGGGTTTGTTTATGCATCCTTTCAAGTGTTTGGAGAATGTTGCTTGTCTCGTACATAGAATGATAACTGGCGGATTTGTATGAGCTTGTTGAGTTAAGAAATGAGGAATGTAAGTTATTGCACGTCGAAACACGAACAATACACATGAGCATGTCTAGTGATCCAATGAATAGTATTGCAAATCGTTTTCTCTTGACTCGTAGAATCCTTTAGATTCCTTTAGCATATGATTTACGGACTCCAAGTATAGCAACTAGAAGACCGGGCATCGCAGAGTCTAGTCGTGGGTTGATACGTGATACGTGAAGGTACGGGGGTGTACTTGGAGGTACGGTGAGAATGTGTGTATTTGCTTATATGCGTTGCAGTAGATTGTTGTCTTCGTAATATCGTGTGATTAAATAAATGGTCTTGGACTTGATTGAATGGTTTGATATTTGTGAAATGGGATTACCAATGATTGTTTTATTAAATCGGGATAGCGAGAACATGAATGGTTGTTATGATGTGAGATGAATATGATTGATTTACTGACATTGTGGACACAATGTGTGTGTGTGTGTGTCTATATATATATATGGGCATCACTGATATGTGATGTGTTCCTGAGTATATAAATGGGCATCACTGATACGTGATGTGTCCCGGAGTATATAAATGGTTATCACTTATATGTGATGTGTCCCGGGGTACGTGCGATACATGCGAACACCTCGATTGATGAGATGTGAGATCTTGAGAAAAAGAAAAGAAAAGAAAAGAAAGAAAGATTAATTTTTACTAAACCGGATTGTTTAAAAAGGAAAAAGGGATTTTTTGACATAAAACCCTCTGGTATTTTTGAGCGAATCAACGGTTTTTGGTATTTGGGCACAAATCAACTGACTTCGGTATTCCGCCCGAATCAACGGAGCTCGGCCTATAATGGTCTAGAGTTTTCTCTAAATTGTTTTGAAAATCAAAAAGGAAGGTTTTATGAAATTAGGCTCTATGGTGAATGGTATGGAATGAGGAAGTTGTTTGTGGCATTCATTTGAAAAGTTATTAAATGGTTGAATAGTTGTTGTAGTTTGTTGGATTGATATGAGTTTAAATGTTGCTTGTAGTTGACGTATGAAAGGTTAAGGTTATCTCTAAGACATCCGAAACCCCGAAATCTAAATTAGTCAGTTCATTTTGGTAACCCCTCTTATATTTCATGTTTGCTTGTTGAGTCTTATCGCGTTTGGTGCATACTTCATCGCATGATAAAGGGTTCGACGATGATCGAAGGAGAAATGAGAAAGAATGTGGTACCGCACGAGAAGGTGGATTGGCAATAGTCAGATACATGATCATGATAGTTATGCTTATCTCTGTTGTCATTGGGTTTCTATCGTTTGTTCTTCTGTATTGCTCATTTGTATATAGAGTTTGCGTAGACTTTTCTACTGGGCTAGTGTAGCTCAAGCCTTATATCATTTTCAGGTGCTAAATCGGAACAGTAGCTTGCATGACTGGAGTGCTTGGATTGTGGACACACCTTTTTGAAAGCTAACCAAAGGAGTTACTCATTCATCTTTGTAAATTTCTTTTGAGAGATGTATTTTGTAATTTAAGTTATAATCCTTTTGACTACAAAATATTTGTAACTCTTAACTCTCATAACACTTGTTACCTAAGTAAATTTGGGCCGTTGAGCCGATGATGTAATATCTGGAGACCTAGTGGACTTGGAACCATGATTACGGAAATGGAAATGTTGAGCTCTTTTGGGTATCGTACGAATTAATGTGAGGGTTTTTATTACAAAAATTATTTATATTTATATTGAAAATCGAGGGCGTGGCAGAATCTATGCCACGACAAAAGTGTGGGAGACCTGTTGGTGCAAAAGATAAAGTTCTCCGAAAGAGAAATACTAAAGGCAAAAAAATTAGTGCTCCCAAAGAGGCTATACCCACGAGGGGAAAAAATATTGAAGGGCATATAATTAGTTCATCCAAAATTTCTCCTATTAACTCCCCCTAAAGAGGAATTTCCTGAAGAACAATCTCTTGAAGAGAAATCTCCTAAAGAGGAACACGTACTTGATAATAATGAGATCTCAATTAATCACGGAGAAATATGGGATAGAACAAAAATTAATGTTAATAACGTGTTTTCATTTAACATCGCCCTTGACATTACCAGAAGTAAAGATGGAAATTGAACCACAAACCGTCGAAGAATGTCGATGTCGAAATGATTGGTCGAAATGGAAAGAAGTAATTCAAGCAGAATTGAACTCCCTCGCAAAAAGAGAAGTATTCGGACCAGTAGTTCAAACCCCTGAAGGGATACAGCCTGTTGGCTACAAATGGGTATTTGTGCGCAAGCGAAATGAGAAAAATGAGATCGTGAGATATAGAGCACGACTCGTTGCGTAAGGTTTTTCGCAGAGACCTTGAATTGATTATGAGGAGACATACTTGCCAGTTATGGATACTATTACATTTAGATTTTTGATTATCTTGGCAGTTACTGAATGTCTGGTTATGTGTCTAATATATGTAGTTATGACATATTTATGTGGATCACTAAATAGTGATATATACATGAAAATTCTTGAAAGATACAAAATGCCTGAAGCATATAGCTCAAAGCCAAGAACTATTTATTCTCTTAAACTGCAAAAATCTTTATATGGTCTTAAGCAATCTGGTCGTATGTGGTACAATCGACTCAGTGAATATCTGCTTAAAGAAGGATATGAAAATAATCCTATTTGTCCATGTGTGTTTATAAAGAAATCAAATTCTGGATTTGCTATTATTGTTGTATATGTCGATAATTTGAATCTTGTAGGAACTCCAGCAGAACTAATAAAAACTGCAGATTATTTGAAGAAGGAATTTAAGATGAAAGATCTTGGCAAAATCAAATTTTGCTTAGGTCTGCAGATTGAACATTTGTCAACTGGAATCCTAGTTCATCAATTTATACAGAAAAAGTTCTCAAACACTTTTACATGGATAAAGCACATTCCTTGAGCACTCCTATGGTTGTTCATTCCCTTGACGTAAACAAAGATCCATATCGTCCTCAAGAAAATGGTGAAGAGCCTCTTGGTCCTGAATTTCCATATCTAAGTGCAATTGGTGTTCTTTTGTACCTTGCTAATTGCACCCGACCCAACATTGCATTTTCTGTCAATTTGTTAACAAGATATAGCTCGGCTCCAACTTGAAAACATTGGAATGGAATCAAACGTATATTATGGTATCTTCGAGGCACGACAGACCTGGGTCTATTCTACTTAAACAGTCCAAAGACAAAAATAATCAGCTATGCAGATGCTGGTTATCTATCTGACCCACATAAAGCTCGATCACAAACATGGTATGTATTCACTTATAGTGAAACTGCCATATCATGGCATTCTGTGAAGCAAACATTAACAGCCACTTCTTCTAATCACTCTGAGATTCTTGCAATTCATGAGGCGAGTTGAGAATATATTTTGTTAAGGTCGATGATCCAACTCATTCGAGAAAGAAGTGGATTATCTTCAACAACAATTTTATATGAAGATAATGCTGCATGTATCACTCAAATCAAGGGAGTTTACATCAAAGGTGACAGAACTAAACACATTTCTCCAAAATTCTTCTATACACATGATCTCCAGAAAAGTGGAGATATTGATGTCTAGCAAATATGTTCAAGTGATAATTTGGCAGATTTATTCATTAAAGCATTGCCAAAATCAACATTCAAGAAGTTGATCCACAACATTGGAATGCGTCAGCTCAAGTATTTGTTATGCAACATTGAGGGGGAGCAAGAGACCTAATTTTGAAATGTAGATTGTACTCTTTTTTTTTAGACTAAGATTCTATCCCACTAGGTTTTTCTTAGCAAGGTTTTAATGAGGCAATCTGAAGACATTCAAAGGACACAAGAATACTGTACTCTTTTTCCTTCATCAAGGTTTTTTCCACTGGATTTTTCTTGGCAAGATTTTAACGAGGCAGATTCTTAGTGTATGGTCATCCAAGGGGGAGTGTTATGAACTCATTTAAGTGGCTGACAACCAAAGAAGACTTTCATTCCAATAACACTGTTGATAGTAGTTAGAATAGGATTAGGAGTAAATGCTTGATCTTTCTCTAGCCTATAAGTATTGAATCAAAATGATCAGTATTGTACACTTTTGGAGCAAAGTAAAGGAAAGAAAAGAAACATACAGAAAGGTAATGAGAATTTGATCAGTACGGAAGATTGATCTCAATAGTTCTTGAAGAACTATTTCATACATATTGTGTTCAATATTTGTTTACTTTTATTATGCAAGTTCCTCTTATATATGTCTCAATTTTATATAATCTACAAGTTAATTGATATGTAACAAAGCGCGCTCTCTCTCTCTCTCTGCATGTATTGGTTCTTTGATTGCTTCATTATTTTGCTTTCATTATCTATTGCAAGATACGAGTCTTCCTTCTTCTTCACAAAGCAATTGCAAGAACAACAATCCAAAGTCTAAACTAAAGCCGTGGGAGAAAAATCTCAACAAAAGTATGTGCTTATACAGAAATTCAATGGCTGTGGACCATTCATCTCCATTCACTGTTGCACCATCTGACCCACTGTTGACCCATGCACAATGGCCACAAGGCCTGCGCTTTGGGCAAGATGCCCAATTTTTGGGGCACCCCAATTTTTTTAAGTATTTGGGTTGGGTAGGACTCTTTTTAGGAAAGGCCCGGTCCAAGTTTCAGAAGCAAGGCTAATCTCTTAAGCATTGGTACTGAGGTAGTAGGACTTTCTACTTATAAAAAATTCTTTGTCTTCATTGTTTCCTTCAACTAGCGATGTGGGACTATAGGTGGGAGGCTTTGTTTTGCAACTTGTTTGTCCCACATCGACATATCAAAGGCTTAATTGGCAAAGTGCTCACCTATAAAGCCATCTACTCCACCTGTTCCACTTGCTCATAGAGTGGTTGCACGTGAAAGCAACACGTGGACAACAAATATCGGAATTAAAATTAAAATTGTTTTGAAAGGAAATTTCCAATTTTGATATATATATATATATATATATATATATATGTGTGTGTGTGTGTGTGTGTGTGTGTGTGTGTGTGTGTGTGTGTGTGTGTGTGTATTTGTATTAGTCAAGGGGATTGACTATATAGTTTTGGCTTTCTCTGACTGTTTATTTTTTTTCAGTAAAAATTGTCAAGCGTTTAGGGTACCATTCTTAGAACAGGCCTTGGGCCGGCCCTGATCTAACCCAATGCTATGTTTCCACTAACTCTTCGACAACCACACTCTTCTACACGCTCACATTCACGCCCATTTTGGTCAACTCTTCATCATCTTTGCACCTAGTGTCCAAGTGGTTTGGGGAATCATGGGCCAAGAAATATGATGGTGATGTGGGCGGGGTTTCCGCAGAATACAAATAACCTCCAGATTTTTTTTTCCAAATTTGACGAGCCCTTGAGTTTATTTATTTATTTCTTTTAGGGGTGTTTAATTTTGGGTTTATGATTTGAAATATTGTGTCTCATTGCGAGATCCCACATCGGGAATCCAAGGAGAAGTCAAGGTCCTTATAAGATCAAACCCACCAGCTACTATTAACTTGGAGTTAACATTTTGAGCCACGTGGTTAGGCAAAGGGTTAACAGGTTAGCTGGGGCGGGTCATTACAGTTTGTATCAGAGCACAACCCAGGTCTACATGGTGGGGGACACCTCTAGAATCTGGTACGAGTACACTAATTGTGTTGTACAGAGCTAAGTGTCATACCATGACCACCAGGGGAAGGTTGTTGGGTCAATGCAACACCATGGCCACTAGGGGAAGGTTGTTGAGTCAATGCAACGAGGACGTTGTATCATAAGATGGGGAGATTGTGAGATCCCACATTAGGAATCTAAGGAAAAGTCAAGGTCTTTATAAGATAAGACCCACTAGCTACTGTCAACTTGAGGCTAACCTTTTAAGCCACGTGATAAGGCAAATGGTTAACAGATCAGCTGGGGCGGGTCGTTACACTCATAATTCGGAATCTTTCAATTTGACAATCGGTTGATGCCTGTGGTTTGTGTTATGGTGTGACAATTGGTTGATATTTAATGACAAAAATATTGGATTGAGATTTGGTTCTACTGGAAGGAAATTTTTGAGACCTCGTTTGTTTTGGGATTTTGGATTTGGATTTTTTTTATTTATAGATAATGAGTGTAAAGCCCAGCCCAAAAAAAATCCAAAACCTAGCTTTAGAACTACAAAAATGTTGCTGCCCACCACTTCAGACAGAACATCCACCACCTCCGGTTAACACACCCGACTTCCACCAAGCCACAAACGAAAATGGAACTTAGAACTTAGACAACACCAAAATTGCCGCGGACGCTCACCAAGCCGTTAGGCGAGAACCAGGCCATTCAACAGCAACCACAATGGGACCCAACACCGACCGCTTCGTCAAGACCCGAAATAACCCTTGTCGTTAAGCAAAATCAGAGATTGAATAGTAACTCTGATTGGGAAACAAAAAGCAGACTAACAGCCGAAAAAAATGGGGGCAAACACGACGAGGGTAGGGGGTCGAAAACAAAAGAGGGGAGAAGGAGATAAAACTTGGGATCGAGGACCATACTAGAGCCAACCTCGTCAAACGATCGAACCCCCCCTAATGTGCAGCCACCATGAAGTGTGCTAATCTGGCTCCTAAAAATGGCTAGAGGAGAAATAATCGCTGAGATCCATAGAAGCTAGCACTACCACTGGAAGCCGCCATCATCGTCGTCTCATTGCCTTGCTGATCGATTTTATGAATGAAAAAAACAAAGAAAAAATGAAGGAGGTAAGGAAGAAAGGGGAAGAAAACGGAAAGGGAGAGGGGAGAGAAGACAAAAAGAGGAAAGGAGGTGAGCTCAGGGGATAAAGGGAAAGGTGACGCCTCCCCTTAGGTGGCAGAAGAAACCCTATGGAGCCTGACTTTTCGATTCCTAGAGAGAGAAATAAAGAAATATACTTGTACCAAAACACGTCAATGTTAACTTTTAATTTGACCCAAATTTGGGGAAAGGAAAGGGCAAGGATTGGAGATGCTGACAGATGGGGGGAAAACTGCAACGTACTTGTAAAACTCAAGGAGGGGGTGGGCATTTGTAGAAACTCATGTGTGGAAAAATTGTCATCGCTGCAAACCTCAGGGAGGTGATGTTAATTTACCCAAAACTCGAATAAGAACACAACAAAAAAACCAACACAGAACAAAATAACGAAAACATTAATCCCAAAAAACACAAATGAAAGTTCCCGTTGACTTTACGAAACACGAATGAGAATCAGTTAACATTAAAAACCCAATTCCTTGTCAATAAAAAATTTCAAGAAACAAAAAATAGCAAAAGGGAAAAAAAAAAAAAAAAAACTAGAAAACAAGAAAATAACAAGAAGATGGAATGTGCAGCCAGAAGCAAGAACATTTGTTCTATTTTCCTCCATTTAATTACGCTTTCCTCAATCTTTCACAATTATTCCTTTGATCCTAGTCCTGCCTCACACCAGATTTTTTCCTCCATCTATATGTATAATTATATGTTTTGTCAAATTTTTGCCACAAGTCGTCTCCCCTTGGGATTTCTAGACCGAGAGAGAGAGAGGGGGGGATCATCCCATTATACCTATCGTTTGCTTCTCTAACAGAAAGCCCTAGTTTTTGTTTTTTGGGTCTCGATTTGTAGGGTTTGAAGAGGAAAAAAAAAAAAACTGCGGTTTTTGATCTTCAATGGAGGCTGCTTCAGAGGGAGAGAAGAAGCCCAAGCGCCAGATGAAGACCCCTTATCAGCTGGAAATCCTCGAGAAAACCTACGCATGTATGTATAATTCCACCCATATAGATGTGTTTGTATGAATCTTGATTTGTGTGATTAGGTTTTGAGTAGTGGGTTCTTGTTTCTGTTGTGTTTTAAAGAGGAGACATATATGTGAATATATAGGTATGTAATTTGTAGGAATGTAAACATGTATGCATGAATGGTCATCTTGATATGTGTTTGTATAATTCCATCCATAGATATGTGTTTGTACGAATCTTGATTCTTGTGATTTCGTTTATGAGTAGTGGGTTATTGTTTCTGTTGCATTTTAAAGAGGAGACATATATGTATATATCTACATATATGTGTAATGTGTAGGAATGTGAACATGTATGCATGAATGGTGATCTGCGCAATGATGTTTTCGATCGATGTGCTTTTTGTTCTTGAGGTGTTTTGCATTGGAGACGTATCTGTTTACATATGTAAGCACTAGACACCCGCGCGCACGTGTTATGTAAAAGAGGAAAAGTGAAAAATCTTGAATTGAGATCAATCCGTGATGAAATCGTGGATGTGAAAGTAGAAAAAGAGGAGAAGAAATCAAGAAAATTAGGGTGACATTTTTTTTTGCTCTTCTTGTCAGTTTCTTCGTTAAAGGGATAGTTTAGGAAATTAAAAGTGTGAGCCGGCTTCGTTACAGCCATTCACACCAAGAGAGGATTTATATGTATGTCAATGTGCGGCCGTGTGCTTATTTGTATGTATGGTGAGTTCAGTGATGATGTTTCTGATTGATTTGTTCTGTTTCTTGTGCATTTTGCAGTGGAGACATATCCGTCAGAGGAGATTAGGGTGGATCTGTCCGAGAAATTAGGGTTGACGGACAGGCAGTTGCAGATGTGGTTTTGCCACAGAAGGTTGAAGGATAGGAAGGATATGGAGAAAGCGAAGACGGATAATTTTGATTCTACTAGAGATGAGTTTATTGCTTCTGAAAGAGGTGGGAATCATGGATCAAGGTTTGGGTCGGGTTCAGGGTCAGCCTCGGGATCAGGGTCAGGTTCGAGTCATTTCGAATGTAGGGATGGTGTGCCGATGGAAGGAAGGTATTATGGCTCACCAAGGTCGGTAATGGAGAGTAGAGTGATAGCTTGTGTGGAGGCACAGCTCGGAGAGCCGTTGAGGGAGGATGGGCCAATTCTTGGGATGGAGTTTGATGAACTTCCACCCGGCGCATTTGGGGCTCCTATAGGTATTTATTATTGTCTATGTTATTATTAAACTAGTTAGAAGTATGATTTAGAATATCTAGGGTGGTGAGTTTGATTTTGAGGCTCCTATAGGTACTTATTGTGTTTGTTTGGTACTTAGAAACTGTAATCGTATTTGTGGTTGGGGTATGCTCGTGAAACAATGAATTTTGTATTTTATACACCTTTGTTCGTCTTGTTGCCTATTACTTTATGAAAAGTAATTTGAAATATTAGTGCCTTGTTGCCTATTTTGAAGTACATCTTTCTATTGTGCCAGTCAATTTTGGTTAAATTTAGGGTTTCTCTAATGATTTGGAAGCATTCTGTAATGATTTTAGGAACTTAGTTCGGCAAGCCTGATAGTTGGTCAAAGGCACATTGCAATAAATCATTGTGTTGCTTGTTCTATGAGGTGGTGAGTGGTGAACACGGGCTTGGTGCATATTAATAGAGTTGCTTACTGTGCTTTTTCATTTTGGAATAGAAGTCCTTGCAAGTGTTTGGTGTAATTTTGTCCTACTTTCAATGGGGAATAAAGTAATTGAGTTCCTTAAATTGGTGCGAATAATTTTGCCAAAAAATGGCAGAAGTTTTTGTAGAGGATGAAGGAGAGGGATTATAAAGGAGTAACAAAAGGGATCCTTCTGTTACTTTTAATTGAGAGCAAAAGGAAAAGAAGAAAAAATGCACAAAGGCACATTGATGAAACTTGTGGTTGCCAGTTGAATAATAAGCTAGGTTAATTATCTCCAAGGTCCATGATTGCTTTGATGAGAAAACTTCAATGTGCTGTAAAATTAGTAACTTGAAGAATATGCTTCCTTTTAGTTGTTATTCTACTTCTATGTTTGCCCAAGAAATGTCACCTTATCGTCAGCATCATGTAGCTGGTCTCTAGCCAATATGATTTTTCAATTAATTTCGTGTCTTTCCTATTTTGTGCTAACTTTTTGGTTTTCCTTGCGGAGTAGTGATGGCAAAGCAGCTGGAACAATCGTTTGGGGAATGTAATTTGAAGCCGATCAAAGTTGGTTCTCTCTCTCTCTCTCTCTCTCTCTCTCTCTCTCTCTCTCTCTCTCTCTCTCTCTCTCTCTCTCTCTCTCTCTCCGTGCAAGAATTTTCTCGTTTTATGTTATAGAAGGGATTGTATGAAGAAGGAACTGCCCATAGTTCACTATATGGTTGGCTTTAGTCTTTGAAGGCTTGGAGTTTCAGGGTTTTAATTTATTGAGAGAAACTAAGCTTGTAGGTTTCATAGATCAAAGGGCTTCATTGTGTTTTGCACTGCAATTCTTGCTAAAAACACTAAAGAAAACATGAAAGATACTTAGGTCTTCTGGATAAAGTACAGCTTGACGTTTTGATTTGTTTCTCCTCCAGGCTGGTAAGATGGGTCACCGTGAATATCTTCTCGACAGTATCAAATCTGATGCATACGAAGGACTTATGCCGTATAACCTCTATGATTCGCCTGTTGGTTGTCCTGGTGCCAATGCTTCTTTACCTCTGCTTGGTAATGGACAACTGTCCTGTGGATTTGGAGTCCAAGGCCGGGTACCTAGTCAAAGCTTATCATCTCAACTAGATAGGAAGGGACATTTTTCATCACCTTCTGGGGATAATAAATGTACTCAACATATGGAGGTCTCAATAAACATGCAAATGGATGCTCCGGACTATATGGATCCAGTTGGAGCGCCAGAAATTAGAGAGGCATCTGACAGGAACACTTCAAAAAGTAAACATGGTTTGTTGATGGAGAAAAAACGCAAGGTAATGTAAAGCTGTTGCTATTTTGTTTCACACAATGTATTAGTAATTGGTAGTAATGCTTGGTTTCCTCCAGCAGAGTAATGAAGGTAGAATTGAAAGACAAGGTGAACCCCCTGAAAAAAGGATCCAGAAAGACCTTGACAAACAAGATACCTTGAGGCATAAGGTTTGGTCTTATCTGTCCTTATTTGTAACTAATTTTTAACATCCGAATATGGGAGAAAAGGAAAACAAATTGATAGAAGAGGACAAATAGACCCTTTTCAAACTAATGTTCTCTATTTCTTTGGCAAGAGAGATGAGCAAATAAGGAGGGAGATGGAGAAGCAAGAACGTGAAAAGCGGAAAGAAGAAGAGAGGATGATGCGTGAAAAGCAACGACAGCAAGAGAGATTTCAACGGGAGGAAAGACGTGAAAATGAAAGGAGGGAGAAATTTTTACAGAAGGAATCTTTGAAAGTACATTTGAGAAACAAATGTTGCAAGCTTTTTGTTTTAGTTGTAACCTTCCTTCTCCAAACAAATAGTGGTTAGGAAAACTCACTCTCTTGTCTTTCCTCCATTTTTTGTTTGTCAAGGCTGAGAGGAGGCAGCAAAAAGAAGAGCTTCGCAGAGAGAAGGAAGAAGCAAGACTGAAAGCTGCATCTGAGAGGGCAACAACCCGGAGACTTGCTAGGGAATCCATGGAGCTAATTGAGGATGATCGGTTGGAGTTAATGGAATTGGCTGTTTCAAGCAAGGGATTACCCTCAATAGTTTCTCTTGACCATGACACTATGCAAAACCTCGAGTCTTTCAGAGGTGGGTGGTGTTTGACATACTCCCATGAGAACTTTTTCACCATCTTTATAACTTGGGTGTTTTTGCAACCGTAGGCCGTGTACAGGGTTTAAGATTATCTTGAATAGAGTAAATTGAGACAATAATACGGCATTCAATTTTGCAAAGAATCAGGCTTTAACATGAGCATGTAAAAGTTTGCTTTCTTGTTTTCCCTTTTGCTTAACAAGTAGAACAATTGTGTTCTTTTCCTTAAATACCCATTTTTCTAATTATCTGGTTATGCAATGCCATGAGATGATCAATCCGATCTACTTCACTCACCTTGGAATTGAGTTATTGTTTTAACACCGGTAGGCACTCTCCGTATAGTACAATATGCACAGTTCAGAGCATTGATCATCTATACTGTATACTAAAGAGGTGTAGTCCGCTTGGCACTACCTCTTTTTTTCTGAGAAGATAAAACAAAATCACACGAAAATTCGCGTTACACTCTCCACTTCTCTTTTCTCACACTCTTTCCTTCCTCGACCCTATTGCACACCACTTCTTTAATATTTGCATGTGGTTTAAAAAAATTATGTTAAGAGTGTAGGCATGGTAAAACATAGCATTATTTTTCCCTTGCTCCCATGCGTAGTACAGGTACAATGCTTGTTGTTCATACATACAAGTCTTCTTCCAAGAAGTCAAAAGGCGCCCGTGAATAATGGTAAAGGGATGCAACCCGGGTACTGACAAGTGAGCAACAGAAACCATAAAACCACAAGATTCTTGTGCGGAATTTAATTCGTTGAGTTATTTAAATGGGCCATACGCTGGTGGAGTGTCTCAAACATTTCATGAACTTGTCTTTGGTGCATTTTGTAGATTCGACTTGTTTTGATCTTGCGTCTTTTATTCTGAAACTATGGTTTTCATGTTTCACAAGTTGTTCAGTTGTATAAGTAGCTACCTTGTTGACTTAAATGTGTTTATCGATCTGTTCAACTTATTTTTGAAATCTCATGAATTGCTAAATAAAGTTTCCTGCTTCAGATTCTATGGCTTCTTTCCCTCCTGAGTCTGTGCTGTTGAAAAGACCATTTTCAGTTCCGCCCTGGACTGATTCAGAGGAGAACATCGGGGACCTTCTAATGGTATGTCCCATGACATTTTTCTTTTTGTTTATATCTTGCTGAGAGCTTGTATTGAGACAAGCATGTAGGGTGCATCTCATGTACATGTTATTTTGGATACTTTGTATTGGCGACTGCGCTGTAAGCTTTCATTTTCAATGCCACACAAGCACCTTCCTTTCTTTTGTCAAAATGAGATGTTCCTAGCTCGTTCCTTAATGTAAGCCTTCTCACGTTTTGTAGATGTTCCTAGCACATGGGTTGATTAGCTTAATACGTCTATTGCTTGAAACATAGCCATCGTCTCCGTTTCATGATATGTATACTGCACTTTGTTGTGGAAGAAGTTTTATTTGAAGTTCATTAATGGTGTTCTTCTATTGCTGTGTGAAACTACAAAAATTATTTAATTCTTGTTTGCCATGTAGTTGCTCAGGTAGCACATATACATTTGTTCATTAATTGGAAATGTAACTCGAACAAAATACTGTAATGCCTTTATTAACTTTTGTGATTACATCATTCACAAAAGTGTTCCAACACAATCCATTTCATCATTCATGTGTCTTGTACTCTGTAATCGACATCTATCACTGATTCACACAGAAAAAAAATACTTTCATAAGTTTTACCTAGTGCCTAAGTTTTGGCTTACACCCCAGTGTGTCCTGTGAGAATTCATAGCGTGGGTCGAGAGTGTCTAGTGTGTGATTTAGAGTGTCCTCGGAGTGTCCAACGGGAAAACATTGGATAAAATAGGACACTTTTGATTTGAGTGTCAGTCACGTGTCCGTAGAGTGTGACCGACAAAGTGGTCGACACCGGTATGTGACCTTTGTCGAAGTGGCCGTGCTTCATAGGCTAGGTCTCTATGTGATATCCTAGAAAACCGAAGAAGTATGCTTATTGCGTCATATTTGGAGCTAACCCCCATACCTATCTGGCCCTGGTCTCTTAGGTAGTACTAAACTCTAATTCTTCCCTCTGATCATCTCCCTGAGTCTAGTTAGAGGTAGCAACAACGGAATGCATAACTCCTCATTACATGACATGCTTAAAAGGAAGGTAAATGTATGTGCTTTGTTCATATAGGTTCACTCAGGAGAAAGATTTGTTGAAGCTGTGAATTTGGGGCTCTAATTCTTATCATTGTGGTTGGCTTTTCAGGTGTGGAGTTTCTGCATGACTTTTGCAGATGTTCTGGAGCTTTGGCCTTTTACACTGGATGAACTTGTTCAAGGCTTTCATGACTATGTAAGTTTCTTGGAAGGTCTTTATTTGAGTTATCTGGCCAAAATATTGTAATCCTTAATTTGTCGGGTATTCATATTGCATGTTATTCTTAGGATTCGAGATTATTGGGCGAGATACACATTGCTCTTCTGAAATCGATTATCAAAGATATTGAAGACGTTGCAAGAACTCCCTCCACTGTGGTGGGAACAAATCAATATAGTTCTGCTAATCCTGAAGGCGGACATCCACGAATTGTTGAAGGGGTAACGCCATATTTGTATCTTGGAATTAACCTCTAGCTGATGTCACATCTAACGCCATATTTGTATCTTGGAATTAACCTCTAGCTGATGTCACATCTAACGCCATATTTGTATCTTGGAATTAACCTCTAGTTGATGTCACATCTAACGCCATATTTGTATCTTGGAATAAAGTTTCATTCTTGTTACTGAACTTTCTGTTTATTTTGGCTTCCTCTAGGCATATCTATGGGGCTTTGACATATGCCACTGGAAGAACCGCCTAAATCCATTGACATGGCCTGAAATATTGCGGCAATTTGCATTATCAGCATGCTTTGGACCACGCTTGAAGAAAAAAAGAACTGAAAAACCAGGCTTGCCTGACCATGTTGAGGTTTTCCCCCCTTTTAACTTTTTGGTGTGGCATATTTCACCTTCTATTTCTGTGCTTGAGATAATATGCAAAAGTATCCAGGTTAATTTTGTCAGAGTTGGCTTAGTAAATATGCCTTCAATATTACAATCAGTGTGCACCAGAGAATCAGATATATAGCTCTTGATAATTGGAGCACAGGGGAGGGTATTTAGTTTTTTGTATTGCGTTTATTTTTTAGATGGATAACAAAGTATGCATCTATACAGAACTTTATTCTGGAAAGGGAAAAGATAAATGCAGTAATGCTAACTGTGCTGTTTTACACAGAGTTACTGACATCCCCATTGTGGATTGCAGTAATTCATGCAAGACCTGATAATTAAAATTATTTGTGTGGCACCATTAGAAGACTCTTGGATGATTCCATGCTAGATGTTGTTTTTCCAAAAATGGAAATTTTAACTGGTCTTCTTACATATCTGGGCTTGGCTGTATGCTTATATCATATGCTATATGTATATAGGTGTGTGTGTGTAAGTGTGTGCTTGCGCTTTTGTATGTTTGTTAAGTTGTTTTTGATAGGCTTGTGTGTTTATTAAGTTAAGACTTGAGATCGGATCTAGTAGCATTCCCGATAAATTAAAGGTGGCATTGCTTGGAAGAATGGTAATAGGTCAGCCTGCCAAGTACGATATTGCAAATTCAAGTCTAACGCAGCCATTGATTGCACATAGCAGGTTGAGGTCTGTACCAAGTGTAAACACCCAGCAAGCTCTGACAATGGGGACATTTCTGGAAGAATGGCCTTGAGGTTTGTTAGGATATTCATTACTTGATAAGCATGGGTGAGCATGCTAAATTGCTAATGTCGATGGCTTATATGAAACTAGGATCGGGTAGTGGTTTTGGGGAACTCTAGGAGTTGAATGGCGAGGTAGCTTGTTGGAACCTCTACAACAGATGCAGAAATGAAAAAATGGTGGTGGAGGATAAGAGAGAGAAGTTTTGTCTTCAAGCATGTGATACACAGTCTTTTCATACACACAACTCGTATGGGTATGGTATATGGATTTGTTCGTCAAGAGACATTCGGGAGGCGACTAGTGGCTTCTGGCGAAGCTTCTAGAAGTTCGACCGCTACATAGAGAAGATCCTCTTCTGTTTTTAAACGGATACTTTTGAGGAGTTCTTTACTTTTTCAAGAAAAAGGACATTTGGAGTAAAACCTTCTGCAATATAGGAAGACATTATATCAAACCTGAGCCACCTGCACCAAGTCCACGTAGCCAAAAGCAAACGAGGGAAAAGTTGGGGCTTTGGAGGATGCTGGTCGTGGTCAGCCGCTAACAATCTCTTCAACCTTCTTTCGGCAAATTCAGTGTGTTGCTTCCGCACAGTTTGTCACTAGGGGGATGAAAAAGTCCTTTTAAAAAAACCCAAAGAATGCAGGAACAATCCAGCCTGTTGTCTGTACTCTGTTGCCATCTATGGAGCTGACTGGGAACAAGGTTTAAAGGAGCGGGCGTTGAAGTTGAGTCTGCTTTGTATTCATCAAGTGCTACACATGGTCTGATGTTAATGTAAGATCAAATCTGCCACTTCTGGCCTGCTTCCATCTGGACCATCCCACCTCCTCTTCACTGGAAATGGCAGTTTGCATTATTGATATATTGAGTCTATGTGTAGGGAGGAACTGGCAGATATTATTCAGTACGAAGGGTTGCGATTGTGAGCTGATTTTCCTCACTCGCATGCCCATGTGCACCTGATTGTTTGGTATAATCATGTTCGTAATTGAAGATGGAGCTAATAGGACTTACTTTGGCTGGCAGATATGCTAAAACTATCATAAACTAATTGCATATCAAATATCAATGTAGCTCTGCCATTGTACAGTTCACTAACGGGTTTCTTTTTCCCTTCACACAGTTAAGTTTGGTTTGTTCATGACATTTGACACACGATCTTAGTTGCAGGAACCTCCAATGTGGGTGGCGAATCCACCTTGGAACCTCACTCCCGCGCTCTCAAGTCAGGAACCTCGCTTCCATTGAGAAGGAACCCGCTCCCAACTAGGATAGAACCTCTTAGGCATGTAAATCCCAAAAAAAAAAAAAAACAAAAACAAAAATAAAAGATACCAAGCAAGATAAAAGACAAAGTAATGATAAGATATTAGAAAAATAGTAACTTAAATTTGCTCAATTAGATAATATAACCACAATATTACTTAGTCACTAAGACAATCTTTGCAATTGACATGAATAATGCATAATAATATTTACTTGCATTACATATTTTCATGTATTATTCCTAAACCGATCCCACTCCCGCCTCCGCTTGTTGCAACTAAGATATGGAGAACAACTGGAATCACATATTAAAACTATAAATATTTTTGTGTTTTGCATTTTAAGTGGTAGAATAATATTTTCTTTTTGACATCTAAGTTCTAACTACATTAAAATACATAAAAATAAATAATTTTTCCTAAACGCTCCCCACGGCGCTCCCACACTTCTATGATCATCCGCGCCCCCTGCTCCCGCTTCGTGCAACTAAGCTCACGATAAAGATTATTTAAACTTTTTTTGAGTTTTTTGTTTGCCTTGTATAGAACAGTGCTAAGAGTACTCTTTATTCAGGCTAAAGGTTGCGAAGATATAGTTTCCATTCTACGAAATGGTTCTGCAGCTGAGAATGCTGTTGCAATTATGCAAGAGAAAGGGTTTCCTCTTCAACGCAGATCAAGGCATCGGTTGACTCCCGGAACAGTCAAATTTGCAGCTTATCATGTTCTTTCTCTTGAAGGAAGCAAGGGCATGAATGTGTTAGACCTTGCGAAAAAGATTCAGGTATGATATTATTTTTGAATGGCTCTTTTTACCGCTTACCTTTTCCTGATTTCCTTACGTTTGCTTGAAGAAATCTGGACTTCGTGACCTAACATCAAGCAAGACACCAGAGGCCTCTATTTCAGTTGCCTTATCAAGAGATCCAGTTCTTTTTGAAAGAATAGCTCCTTCGACATATTGCGTACGGCTTCCTTTCAGAAAAGATCCTGATGATTCTGAGGCAATACTAGCAGCAGCCAGAGAGAAAATAAAGCGATATGAAAATGGTTTCTTAGCTGGGGAAAACAAAGATCCTGAGGATGTTGAAAGAGAAGACGACTCGGAAGGCGAAGGTGCTGATGAGGGTCCGGAAGTTCATGATTTAGGTACTCCAAATGCAAACCAAAACAGCAACAGTTTTGAATTTAATACTTGCTCAGGAAATGGAAAGGAGAGTTTAGTAGACGATGTCACATTAAATCTGCAAAACGAGCCTTATACTGCTGGTAAGAATCATTTTCTGTTTTTTCTTAGAGGACTCATTTTCTTCCTTCACTAAGGGTATAAGGACCAAAAGTTTCAGGCACTCTTGTCAATCAATTTGTTGATGTTTCTGGTAAAGAAAATGGTGCAAGTGTGCCTGGTCAAGGAGATACAGAGATTGATGAAAGCAAGTCAGGTCAACCATGGGTTCTAGGGCTTACTGAAGGGGAATATTCAGATCTTTCTGTTGAAGAGCGTCTCAGAGCTCTTGTTGCCTTAGTTGGCATTGCCAATGAAGGAAACTCTATCCGTTCTGTTCTTGAGGTAACAATCGTCGGATTTTTATTTGTTAATTGTTAAATTGCTTACTCATTCCATCCCCTTTTGTTAGTCTGTGTTTCCATTTGGGATGTCCCAAAATGCCTGTCCATTTGGAAACATAAGATTTAGTTCTACAATATTGTAAGTTCTAACTCTTCCAAGAATGGTTAAAGGGGGGTAATATTGGCAATAAGCACTTTTTTTTTATTGGATTTGACTGCATTGAATACATGTTCCCTTAAGAATTGAACTCCCAGAAGCGATCAACGGAAGGGAACTGCGGTTGTATTATTGTAGCAATGCAAGAAAGAAGATTGGTCCTTTTTCTGTCTCTTCATGTTGAGAGTTTTGCAGGATCGCTTGGATGCTGCAAATGCTCTTAAAAAGCAAATGTTGGCAGAGGCACACTTGGATAAAAAGCGCATCAAAGATGAGAGTATACCTAAGTTCCATTCCTCTTCTTTTGCGGGAAATGACGCTGAAATAAAGCAAAACTGTGCTGCAGCAGAGAGCAGCCAAAGCCCATTGACTGGTGTCGATAACAGTATTTACGATCCGGCCATAACCACTACAGCAAAGGAAGAGCCTTTTATTGGGGCGGATAGGATCCTGGTGGAACTCGAAGCCTCCATGGGTCAAATTGGTTCCTCAAATCAGCAAAATGGTTATGCTGCAGAAAGGACACGCTTGCAGTTGAAATCGTATATTGGCCACAGAGCAGAAGAGATGTACGTATACAGGTCTCTACCTCTTGGGCTAGATCGAAGGCGTAATCGTTACTGGCAATTTGTTGCATCTGCCTCTAGACATGATCCTGGCTCTGGAAGGATCTTTTTTGAATCACCTGATGGCTATTGGAGGCTTTTTGATTCTGAAGAGGTACACTTCTGCAAATAGCTATACTTATGTGATCTATAACTACAGTTTCTCAAAACTTGATTGGATATAGGTGTTTTGCTATGTTTGTTTCTTGGAGACAAAAGAGGTTGGGGCCTTTTGGTTTTATACGTATTTAATTGCTTGAGTTCTTCACCCTAAGGATTGGATTTCTATTGGTGTATGGGAGATAGGGACCTTCGGTAAGTAGGGATGGCATTCGGGGCGGATATTGGCAAATCCGTACCCGATCCCCGAACCCGAATGGGTACCCAAATCCACCCCGAAACCCAAACGGGTAGAGAAGTAGTGAACCATAACTGAACCAAATGGGGTTCACGTAATCCCCGAACCGATCGGGTACCCGAATTGGTGAGAGAGAGAGGATTTGTCACAACGCTGCAAATCTTCTCCACCATTCACCGATTCCGACGAGCAAACCCCGTTCTTCACTGTACTGTACAGACACGACGATGGCCACAGAGAGAGAGAGAGAGAGAGTCTTACGGTCAAAGAGAGGGAGATTGACGACGAACAGCGGAGGGCTGTGATGATGGACGAATGGCAGAGGGGTGAGGTGCGTTGCTGTGAGGGGTTGTAGAGGAGAAAAGGGGTAGTGGGTTTTGGGGTATTGGCTGCGTGGAGTCATGTGTCTAACCCTAAACAATGTTTCTGTTATACTTGTATATATAAATATAAATGGTATTTTTGTAATTATAATTTCGGTTTGGTTCGGGTATCAGTTAAACCATAACCGAACCGATACCCGTTCGGTTATCCAAGGCCTCAACCATACCCATATCCACGGGGATAATTTCAGTTATGTTTCGGTTATCGGTTCGGGTACCCATTGGTTCGGTTCAAATTGCCATCCCTACTCTGATTGCTGGCTGATTGATATTAGAAAAAGCATTTGTATTGAATTTCATCTGCATGAGCTACGGACGGGGCTGTTCGCCCACATGAACTTGTGCATAGAGATGTTCAACAAAATGTTGAAGAAAGTTGCGGTACGGAAAGGAGAATGATCGTCTTTGTCTGGTCATAATTAACCTGACTCTCATTTTAGAGTCAATGTACTAATAGTATGTTTGCAATGTGGCGTATCATTTTGATGTTTACTAGTGCTAGGGTGTTTGGCTCACTTTGTTCTGTTCTTGTGAGACTACTGCCCACTCAAGATGTTTGACTCATGCTTCATAGCTGTACTCGTATTTCTGCATTCTTTGTTATACTCTGACGATATCTCGGTGGATTTTCATGTGGTCAGACACAGCGTTGTCAATGATCTGAATGTTAATCCTGAGTTTTAGCACATTCTTTATGATCCTGAATTAACACATGGAGAGTCTGATTGTAATTTCAACATGTTTTTTGTCGATGTTTTGCATCGGTTAGCTGTCTGTTTCTGATGGGATTATTCTACATGTAGGCATTTGATGCTCTTTTGGCATCGTTGGACACCCGTGGGATCAGAGAATCTCATTTGCATACAATGCTGGAATACATTGAGAAGTCTTTCAAGGAAAGTCTCAGAAGGCATTCACAAAGTGCTAGTATCGTCGACAGAAAAGGAAGCATAGTAAATGAAGATACTGAAATGGATTGTAGTCCTGCCCAAGACAGCCCTAGTAGTACGGTTTCTGGTTCAAATTCTAATACCTGTGAACCATCGTTCTCTTTTAAAATTGAGCTTGGGAAGAACGAAACCGAGAAAAAGGCTGTTATGGAAAGATATCAAGAGTTCCAGAGGTGGATGTGGAAAGAATGCTTTGATTCATCAACTCTCTGTGCTATGAGATATGGAGAGAAAAGATGCAGGCCACTTATGGGAATTTGTGATTTTTGTCTTGACTCTTTTATGGTTGACAACGAGCTCTGCCCTTCTTGCTACAGGCCATTTGGTACCTCTGATAACAAGACTACTCTTTCTGAACAGTTTGAAGATAAAAGAAAAATAAGCCCCAGAAACTATAACCTTTCAAAAGCTTCTCATCCCTTGAGAATCAGATTGCTCAGGGCCTTGCTAACATTCGTTGAGGTGAGGAACATCTGCTTTGGAGAACAGTTCTATTGGAATTAGAACCTTAATCACGTAATCCTTCAATAGGGCCCTGCGCTCATGCCCTCCATCCTTACCCTGTGCTCGCGCTTTCAATCCTCGCTCTCTCGAATTTTAGTAGTTTTTAAAAGACGTTTTCATGCTTGCGCATGCGCATTATGTGACTTGGATTAGAAGTTTCGAACTTCTTTCTTTTTTTTGAAAATTATCAGTTAAGCTACTAGCCCTATTTTCTGGCATCTTGTGTGTAGTTCTCTTTTTCCAGTTTTGACTATGCTCACATTTTTGGAATGTCAGGTTTCAGTTCCATCAGAGGGTCTTCAATCTTCTTGGATGGACCAATGTAGGAAGGCTTGGGGTATTAAGTTACATGCCTCACTGTCTGCTGAGGATCTTCTACAGGTTTTATTAATTTTCGGAGTTCTATTTCTCATACTTTAGGTTGAACATTTCTGTGCCTTGTTTTCTTCCTTTCGATCTTTTGTTCTTCCTATTTGATTTGTAAGATGCCCTTGTTTACTTCCAGTGCAAGTTTTTTTGTGACTTTCTGCTCTTTCTTATCGACCTTTAATTATCTGTGTAAGTGAAGTATCTCTTTCAGTATGTCAAAGCATGTACAACGTGATCTTTTTTCATAAAAGAGGCTGGGGATCCATTTTAATTCATAATGTAACAATTTTGCTGGAAGGTTCAAGTTGCCATATTTGGCGGACATGATTTGTTGATTGACCTTGCGTAGTTGTACTTAAGTTTTTAGTGATTCTCTGCAATGTGCTCAAGCATTTGGTTGGCGACATGCGTTTTGGATTTTGGATTCTAATCATTATCTTATTTCTCTCTTCACTCATTACCCCTATCTGCAATCATTATTCTCATTTTTCTCTCTCTCTCCAATCATTACCCCTATTTCCAATCATTACTCTATTTCTCTCTACACTCATTACCTACAAATCCAAATCCAAATCCAAAATCCCAAAACGAAGAGGGTCTCTCCTAGCTTATGACGGTGTTTACTGTTCCACTTTCTGAGTGCCATTATTTCTTGATGTTCAGAATACTAGTGTGTTGATTGGTGAGTATACACACCTTAGACTATATGCATCTATAACTGCCAGGAGAGACTTTTTTTTTTCATAAGTAATAACTGCCAGGAGAAACTTAATATGCTGGAACCACTAAAGTTGTAGTATGGTGTCCAATAAGGATTTTGTAGACCTAGCAGCTAAGCAACCAATCCTTTCAATGAGAAAATAAAGAGAATAGAAAACTATATTGGGTGTCATGTACTAATGGTCATTTTGTTTTGTTTGAATGACATCTACTATTAGTCATTCTTTGTTTGAATGACCTCAATTTTAAACTTTATTTGCAGATTTTGACGGAGTTTGAAGTTGTCATCAAACGGGGTTTTTTATCGACAAACTTCGAGACAACAGACGAATTATTGGCGTCCTCTGCTGTATCAGGGAGAGGTGCTAATCCTGGATCGGTTCCTCAACTTCCTTGGATACCACAGACCACTGCTGCTGTTGCTCTCAGGCTTTTAGAGCTTGATGGCTCTATTTCCTACAACCTAGATCAGAAGGTCGAGATTCTTGAAAACAAGGAAGGAGAAACTTTCACAGTTGAGTCTTTCTTCTTTCTCTTCTCTCGCTCTTTTTCCATTGTTGGTCTTCTTATAGGCCCTGTTCAGCTGTTAGGGAAAGAAATTAAGGTAAAAGAATGTTTAAGTTTCCTGCATTTTGGACTGTTTAGGTAGCAAGGAACTTGTGGGACCCCCTTCTTTGAACTTCCTACTAGGTGCTTGCTCGACCAAAGTGTGTTGTCGTAAAGAGTGCCCCAAGCGTAGGGCTAGGTCGGTTGTAGCATAATAAACTCGGAAGTCCGAGGTCGAATCCACAGGGAGCCAATGGAGCTAGGCCGGAGGTTTGATTTACGAAGGGTTTTTAGCGTTAGGACCGCCAACCTTTAGATTTAGCGTTAAGACGGCCAACTTTTGAGTAGTGGAATTTATCTCTACCTCCTAACTTGAATGAAAATGAAGATTGACTAGAAATTAAAAGCGGCAAGGTCTAGGGGTTAATTCCTCCCATAACTTATGCCATTCAATGCTTCTCTTTAATTACTCAAGTGAGATTCAAAGTCATTTGATCTCACCCGGAAGATTTAACCATGAAACTCAAATTAAACTCATACAACGGGATTTGGAAATGGAAAGGAACTCATTTAGACATTTTATCAAACACATAGAGTGACAGAGTTCCAAGCATGCTATGTGCCAAGTTTCCTTGTTGACACCGCATCAATAAAGTTAACAAACCTTAAGTTTAGACCAAAGATTAGAGCTCAACAAGTTCTTTTAGGCATTTTGGCAAACACTTAGAGTGACATAGCTCCAAGCATTATATGTGGCAAGAGATCAAGTCCTTGCCTACACATAATCAAAGAGGTTAACAACCCTAGGTTTTGTTACATAAAGACAAGAACTTAATCCATTCACAAACCATATTGAGCACACGAAATGAGAGAAGCCATTAAACTACCTAAATCATGGGATAGAAATCACCCCATGACCAAGCCAAGGAGGCTACCCCTCCATTAGAGATGAACTAAGAAAGATGAAGGAAATGCTATAAACATGGTGAAAACGAGATTAACAACTAAAACATGTATTGACATTTAGAGTACTTGCATTATTGAAAGGAAATTGTAAGAGAAATGGAAATCTAGAGCTCAATCCATGGGGGATTGAGAGCCCCTAAGAGAGGGAGGTAGTGAGAGAAAGCAAAAAGGAAGATAACCAACTAAAATGAGGTTAGAATGTATTTATAGGTCCTCAAAGTCGTGTTACAAAAGTCCTAAATGCCCCTGGAAAGTTATAAAGTCGGGCACAAAAACGCGAAATTTTCCAGGTTGTACCTGTTAGATTTCTTGAAGGGTTCCAATCTAAAACCAATTGGCAATAGGTGGAGTAGCCTCTAGAACTTATTAACCAGGCTTAGGTGACTTAGATGAGCGATGTGAGACAAGTCTAACACTCCCCCTCACGTGCAGCCCGGATGCACGTGGAGGTGACATAGTAGGAGCTGACTGACTGACTCGGGCGACAGAGATGACAGAGACTTTTCCACGAGAGGTGAGGCCACCCAAGACCTAACTCTGATACCATGTTAGATTTCGGGGAGGGTTCCAACCTAAAACCAATTGGCTATAGGTGGAGTAGCCTCTAGAACTTATTAACCAAGCTTGGGTGACTTAGATGAGCGATGTGGGACAAGTCTGACAGTACCAGTACCAGCAAATCCTCAGTACCGATACAAGTCTTTGACTGGCAGATTTGGAACTGATCCTGCTCGGGTTGTACCGGTATTGGCAATTTCTCAGTACCGGTACATGTTGGACAGATTGTTCGGCAAACTTCGCGGGCTCACTACGGACACCCCGAACTTGGATTTGCGTGTTCTTTGGACCGTTGGAAAGCTTGTTGAGTCTATTTTCTAACCCAAGTTGTTTGGATCAGAAATAATTTGTAGATCAAAAGATATGACGATTCTATCCTCAGTTGGTCGAAAGATGAGTTGCTTTGGTAAAATCCTCGCATTTCCCTCACTTCCGTTGGCCCTTGGGCATCCCGAGTATGCTTCAAAGCCTCTTTTTCATGACTTTTGGGACTCAGTCGTGGAGTGCCACGTGGCCTTGGGTACTTGGACACACTCAGGGCTATCCATGACGTCCAAATGTGCCTTATTCACACGGTTTCCTTGAAAACGACAAAAACACACCTTTCGCGCAATATCGTTCAAATTAAGCAAGTTGTGCGCGTGTGTGACAAAAATGAGAGAGATAAGCCCTATTATTTTCACTATTGAGGGCTTATCACTAGGATTAGTTTTCCCTTGAATTTTGTACTGCAAAATTCCCTGGAAATCTCATTTTTCAGTTAGTTCCCTACATAATTAAGCAACTATATTTTAACTTTCCCAAAATTCTTGTGTACAATGGACACATATAAATGAGTCTGTTTCCTTTACTTTCTACCAATGCACTAATTCTGGTAATAGCCGTCCAGCACACAATTCTGGACTGCTGGAACGGAACCATAGTTGTGGAGGCATCTTGGGCACGGCATGGAATTTGGTATTCTTGGTTGACGAGTAGGCCACTGACTCCGTGTTTTTTTAATATTGCTGCCTGGTTTTATATCAATGTACAACGACATCAACTTGTTACCTCCGTGGTCTAAATTTGACTGATTAGACATTCTTGATTTTACTAAAGTAGGGGTGATTGGTCCAAAAAACAGCCTACTAACCTCCAGGTTGCAGATTTGAGTCTGAACACAGGCAGTTTGTTCTTGTGATGTCAAATGTTAGGCTGTTAGGCAATAACCCTACTGATGGGGGTGCTATTTGGGAATACTTTCTTCTTTTTTCCTATTATTTAGATTGTACTAAAATGTTGTGATTGTAGTTTTTTGATCTTTGTCTTTTCACCATAGAACCATTATTTTAATAACCTCTGTGAGTTATCTCCAGACATCAGGGTACTCTGTCATGAAGAACATAGAAGATTTTGAACAACCAGAGGCAGACCAAGATGGACACATGAGAGAGAAGAATTTCACTGGCCTAACTAGTGTGTATGGGAGCAATAAATATGGAAAAGGGATTCGCGGCCGCTTCCGAGGAAGGTCGCAGAAAAGAGTTAGTGGTTCCGGAAGGCGAAATCTGAGCATTCCATTAACTCATGTACTTAGGCAGCATGGAGAGAGAGCACATGGACAAAGACTAGGAAGGGGTCGCAGAACCGTTAGGAGGAGGAGAGAGGAAAAGATGGTCATTGATGAAATGCTACCGAGTCGTATGGGCAACGAAGCTGGTTTTCAGAATTCTGGCTGGGAGTCACCAAGAAACTCCGGAGGGGAGGAGGAGGTTGGGGAAGATATCCAGCCTATGCAAAATGAGGGTGCTGAAAAAAGTAACAGTTTGGAACCTGTTGAATCTTCTGATGATGATGATGATAATCGTGTGGTGGAGTATGAATATGCGAAGTGGGGGACTGGGAATTTGATGGTGATGAGTGATGAGGATTTAGATGGTAGTGAGGAAGATAATGATTTGGAAGAGATGGATGGAGGAAATTTTGAGCGAGTTGTCGATATGAATGAGGATTCAGATGGAAATGCGAATGAGGAAGGAAGCACGGAGTCAGCAGGTTCAGAAGAGTATAGTGATTAAAGCAAGAGAATTTTTGAAGGGACTATTGATGTATCACAAGGCGATTTAGATTTTGTATATTTCTTTGTTCTGTAATTCTTTTATAAGGTGCAGCTTACTAGTGGGCCATCTTTTGTATAGGTATAGGAGAAATATATATTCAGATGCTGTTGCTCTATTTGTTACCAGTCATTGATAAGCAAGAAGAAACATAAGGAGAAGGTTTTTTGGCGGGGATCAATATGCAGAGTTGATATGTACTTATTTTAAGCAATTCCTTAGTCCTAATGCCACTTTGTTTTGTTGGCACTTGTTAAACTTCTGATTGGATGGAAATTTCGTTGCAAGTAGCAGTCGCAGTCAGGAATGCTACATACACTACACACTTTCACTACACCATCCACTATATTTTTTATGGGACTCATTTCGGGTCCAACAAAAATACAGAAAAATATCCATAAATTTTAAAATAATATTTTAGGTGGCCCCGTAAAAAATCAGCTCTAACGGGTATCGATAAATATTATTTCTGGGTTCGTATGTTCGAAACTGCGCAGTTAAGTATTTTCACTCCTATAAATTTGGAAATAATACTTACCGATACTGGTTAAAGCTGATTTTTTGCAGGGCCTTCTAAAATATTATTTTAAAATTTATAGATATTTTTATGTATTTTTTGTTGGACCCGAAATGAGTCTCATAAAGAATGTAGTGGATGGTGTAATGAAAGTGTGTAGTGTATGTATTATTCTTCGCAGTTGGATAAATGGTTTTCTTGTTTACTGCAAAACGTCCTATTTGAAAGTAATAGGTGCACAAACGCAATTCCTATACAAAAAACTCGTCTGAGATGACGCATCAGTGAACTTTTTTTAACATAGTTGCAAATAGAATATGTACGCAATATGTTCTGATACCTGAGGCCATTGTTATTTCCTTTTCTGGCCATCTTCTGTCTGTGGTTGATTACATGATGTCTATCGACAAGCTTTGAAGTCTAAACTCTAAACCTATGTTATAACACCGACTCCATCGAGTTATATTGAAGGATGATGCTATGGTGTCTCCGGTCATTTTGGGAACACCGTAATTTTTGGCATAACTTTACCATTAGGAGCATAACTAAAATCAATTACAAGTATAACAGAACCCAAACAAGGCATAACAAAAGAATATTCAAAAAACCAACCGAGGCGTAACTAAACCCAACTAATGCATAACAAATAAGTTATGCCTTGCTATGGTTTTGGTTATGCCTTGCTATGGTTCTGTTATGCTTGTAATGGATTTTGGTTATACTCATAATGATTTCGTTAAGCCAAAATTTACGGTGTCTCCAAAATAACCGGGAACACAGAAGTCATTCCCTATATTGAATTGTTGGAACTGACAAACATACGATCCACAATAAGTATTTTTTGTTATTCCCAGCACACAAGGCTCCTTGTTTACAGCATGACTAGGAAGAGGTGAGAGGTTGCCACCTTACCTCTTGAAAAATGTATGGTGGTTGTCAAGGTAAAGAGACTATTTGTGTTCAGTAATATGGACCCTTTTGCTTTGTGTTTGTAATTATTTTTCCCCTTTCATCATCCTACTTATGCCAGGCTATATGGGTTGTTTGGATTTTGGAAATGGAACTGGGTTTGACTTGTTCTGGTTCTTATTGCACGCATGCCGATATTGCCAGCAGCAGAATCTCTGGATTTGTGTTATTGTGGCTTTGGTGGTGCGAAAGCTAATTTAATCATTGAACTTTTCTTTGGACTGAGTGGTAGAAAATTAATGAACGTATTAAATTATTCATGGAAATCCAAAAGTGGGCCCCACACACTTGTACACTATCAATACTCTCAAGATCGGTATCAATTGTCAATCTCATAATTATGCGCTACTGCTAAGGGGACCAACCAACCCCATACCAATGGAGTACTGATAAGCATACAGATTCAAAATATAAATGAAAAATTGAATCAAGCACCTATACAAATCGAATTGAGCTAATTTTTTATGAGCCAACTCAATTTTCTTAAAAAAATTATTGAACGGCTTGAAACATCCATGCAGAACCCAAAGTGGGGCCCGAGTGCCCATCAATACCCCATCGGTGTGCTAGTGGTCGTTACCAATAGCAGTGTTCCATAATTATGCCTAATTCAATTGCAAAAGTACTTGTACCCAACAAAAAATGTACAAGACATACTATTAAGCACCATATAATCCAGTGGGTCAGACTTCAAGCATACAAAACACCCCACCTTAATGACATGATTAGAGATATAACGACCAATAAGACCAATGAGAGACTAGAGTGATGCACAAAAGGACACGGAATCCGTAAAAAAGCACAAATTAGCCAATTCCATCCAATCTTCTAGAACGTGGATTCCACAGTCTGGGAGATTGGATACTCATCGATCCAAAAGAAGCTTCCCTATGAAGTTTTAATAAGCATAGGCCTAGCGCCACATGAGCAATTTGGAGAATTCTTCATCCCTACAAAGAGAAATGCAACATCAGCAGACGTTGAAGTAAATTCAGGACTGAGTCAAGAAAATGAGTTGTGACGACACAATGAGTGTTTCGACAATACTGCATTTTCAAACAACAAACTTTAACAACACATATTACTAGACCTCCGGTACGAAAGAGACTCACTCAATTCCAATTCACATATGCTTCCCACATAGCACTGGCAATTTCGTTTCGTGTACTAGCCATTGCTTCACAAGTCATGTCGATATGCATGTCCAAAAATTTACGATACCCAACTTCCTCTTCAATTTGTTTGAAAAATTCATCCCTCCCTTGCTGCATTAGTACCCAGTTGTGAACCACGCAGCAAGCTACCACAATCTTGGGTTGGCACGCGGTCTTATACTTCGGCATGGCTTTTAGTATACGAAATCGAGCCTTCAACACACCAAAGCATCTTTCAATCACATTTCTCAACGATGAGTGCTTATGGTTGAACAAGTCCGTTGATGAATGGTATGCTGTAGTGACCCCATTCAAATCGTCTTTTTGATGATACGGGGCTAGATAGCCAAGCATGTTTGTATATCCAGCGTCAACTAGGTAATATTTATCTAAACCAACACAGCAAAACTAATAAGGGCAAACCAAACTTGTAATAAAAATAAGCATTATTCGACTACAACCAATTTTAACTTACTAGCAGGTGGGTGTGGAAATTTAAACAGCGGATTAACCGCAGCTTCAAGTATTTGAGAATCGGAGGCCCAACTTTCCCATCCTGCGTACACAAATGTGAATTTCTCATCAAACGAACATGCTGCCATCACCTTTTCAGCGTACATACTACCACCTTTGATGTATGTTCCACCAATTGCCCCAACACAGTTCTGCCAAAATCAGATGTTAGTTGCACGATTTTATGCTATTAATGCTTCCTCGTCTGTTATTATAGAAGAGGAGAAGCTTTATACCTCAAACCATGGGTAGTATATTTTGTCGTGGAGGATTTCAAAAGGGATTTCATTTAGATCAGGAGGTCGAATTACTAAATAGGCTATGTTACCCAGGGCACGCATCATGTACTTGAAGTGTCGGGCTATGGTGTTCATTGAACGTTTGAACCGATTGGCAGCACACCGATGTCGTTTGCCATGCCCACAAATGTACAAGAAAATGGCTAATGATTCTTCAACTGATAACCGCATACAATCCCACTTTAGCCTTCCTCGCTTCACCAATAAATTTACCAATGTCCTAAATGTATGGGCATCTACACGCAACGTATATCTCATCGTATCTGGATCTCCATTCAGTAACAAGGTCGTGTACTCTTGGCCACTGATGGGAAACGTACGTTGGGGACGTCTCAGTATTTCCCGTTCTTCTTCTGATGACGAGCTTGTGTCCAACAGCAGAAACATACCAGCCAGCAATGCTATGTCGTCATCAGAACTACTACTGGGGTGGTAGTTGCCCCTTCTGTGTGATGACGACGCCATTTTCACTGGCCTTACTGCCAACTGTGACAATGAAAGGGAGATGCTATCAAAATTAGAGAAGGTCAATGAGTTGGTATAGAACCACACAACATGAATGGAAAAGGAGTACACAGATAGTCAGATAGTAACTTGTTCAGTGTGGATAAAATTGGTACATGCCGTATCATTCCTTTTTGGATAACTTTCTTTGAAACGAAAACCTTTTTTCTAAACTACTACAAGAATTAGTTGTTAAACTACACAAATGAACAAAAGAATGTGAAAGAATGCAGCACCATTTACACCAAGAGTGACATAAATATCAGAAATGTGAAAAACCAAGAGAAATTGAGACATAACGCTAAATCAGATGAAGAAAAGTTCCCTCCAAAATTACAGAATCTTGTTTTCAATCTTGAGCATAAATCTTCTGGGGAATCTGAAAATATCAAAACAGGCGATTTCTAAAGTCGTCTTTGGAATTGAAGAAACCAATCTCAAAACGGACCAGAAAAGCAGAGATCGGTAACCCTCCCATTCAACCTATATGGATCCCACCCGATGCCCGAATGCTCATTCAGATTCTTAAATATTCAGTACTTATGTCTCAACCAGTTAATCTTCCCCTTCAACCCCGTGATTGTATAACCGATCCACTCACCCATCTCTCCGTCTCTCTCCCGATAGATGTCCATTGCGTTTCGGTAGAGGTGCTTCTCTCTTTGCTCCTCGGTGCACTTGTTTTTCTCATTTCATCGAAGAATAAATGTATAAATGTCTTGGTGGCGGCAGATTTTGATTTTCGTCAAGGTCCGTAGCCATATTAGCCTACCACGGGGACAAAATGTAAACCAATGCAAGAACATGTATAGCCCACAACTAACGGAAATTTTATACTGCTCAGACAGTGCAAAAACAAATTAGTACAAGTATTAATCGAGATGCACGTAAGTTGGCCTAACAAAATGTATACATGAACATACCTTTTGTAGATTAGCTTCACTGTTGGCGTTGCGAGAGTTGTGCGAGGATGTGACCGGTGATGCATGCCTCCCACATACCTCTTGTAGATTAGCTTCACCGGTGCAGGAGTTTTGCGATGAGGTGACCGGAGATGCATGCCTCCTCTTTTTCGTCGCAGCAACTCTCTTTCGCTTGATGGTGGGCATCTCTGGCCTCAATCACAGAGGAGAAAGAATTTTCAGAATCAATAGCAATTTGAACTTGAAAAGGCGGGAATTAGCCCAGAAATTACTTCCATTTAATTTTGCTCAAAATAAAGAAACCAACGAAAGGGTTGGCTCAGGACGGAAACTCGGACTTGGTTGGACAAAGCCAAAGCTTCACAGTCCTTACAGACGGTTAAACATACCCCTAACATTGCAAAAACACTGCCGCACGAGCGGTGGGGTCTGGTATAGACAATGGTGTCAGGTGCGGCAATACCTCCAGACGAAGACGACGGATACCATACCTACCTTACTCTCAATTTTTTTTTCACAAAAATAAATAAAGAATGTGTACTAATAACCCCCAACGAGTTGATTATTTACCTCTTTATCTCTTCGAACCTTGGTCAGACCTTAGGACCCATGTCCTTGTTTCACCGTCGAAGGAGAGCCATTTGGGCATTCTCAAGTAGAGAAGTTGCAGAAATTGACTTGGTAGGTGTAGGAGATGAAGGGGAGAGAGAGAGAGAGATTAATGGCGGGTTGATTTGAAAACGCTGACTGGAGTATAAACGTGTGGTGAGATTCGCTCAGAGATCTGCTTGTGGATGGGTGCGGCCAGCCTCTTTTCCCTCCCTCTCGTTAATGAAGGTGGCGCCAGTAATGACTCCAAATTTTCAAAAATTTTGAACAATGGGGTCCACACCTTTTGGGAAAAACCCTTGGATCGATTATGTGTCTTGTGGGTCATCCGGTGTACTTGCAATGCTGCACTTGTATCCAGGCGGAAGAGGAGAGTATGCAGGAAGGAAGAGGAGAGTATGCAGGAAGCTTTACAGTACAGACGGTTTGGATTGTTGAGGAATTGCATGAGAAGCTTCCAAGGGGTTGTTTGAGAGCCAAATTCTGAGAATGCATTATCTCATATAATTTGAAAATTTACTTTGTAGGAGCTTTTTCATTCTCATTTTGGATTAAACTTTCCAATGCTTTGTTAGGATTGGAGTTTGAAATTTTTTTTGAAAAATAGTAGGGGTAATAACTGAAGAGAGATAGAGAGAGAAATGTTGAAAGTAGAGGGAATTTAGAGAAAATTTTTGGAATTTTTTTTTTGAATTGTGAAGAGAACAAGGCAAAAATACATTATGTTATTTTTCTGATGCCGGATTTCGCAAATGGGAAGGAAGATAAGTAAAAAGGATAAACGTTCACCACCAAAATTTGAAAGCCAACGGGATACATATATCATCATCCGAGGATTTAACTAGAAATACATAGTGTAGGGATCGTGCACCACTCAAAAGAATCTACCTATGAGACACAGAAATGAAGAACAATAAGTAAATCTACTTCTCACAAGCCAAAGGCTATATTTTACTTAAACACACTCTATTGATTTCATTCATAGGAAATGATATAAATAAGACTTGTTGGAACATTCCTCTAACATAGGAAAAATAAAACTTAGATTTTCAAGACACAAATTAAAAAGACTAGACCATAGACTATAAAATTGAAAGATGTGTTTGACTCTTGAAACTTAAAAAACACTTGGAAACTTAAAAAGAATCTTCGATCGACAAAAAAAACCCTCATTTCTTGTAGCGCCATTATAATTCTGCATCATTTCCTGTCATGATCTACGCCAACTAACCTACTTAACTCTTAATCTAACCACGTGGCTCAAAAAATTAACTTGAAGTTATACAGTAACACGTTGTGATTCCTTATATATAGAACTTACTTTCCATATACCACTAATGTGGGATTCCACAATCTCCTCCACTTGGGACGGACCGTTTGAGCATTATTCTCAAAATACACATGCATAATCTATGGGGTCCGGTGTTTGGTTACTTCTTTTTCTCTCATTTTGAGTATTTGGTTACCTCTTTTCAAAACCAATTTTGCCAGAACTCGTTTGTCATTTTTGTGTTTAGAAAGGAAAACGAAAAAAGAGGCCCAAAGGTGTTTTTTCCATTCTGGGATTACAACTTTTTTTCTAGCAATGTACAATTACCAGACTACCCTCTCTTATATGAAAAAAGTTTTAATGCATCGATTGTTTGTAACGCCCTCTCACATGATATTGGACCTCATTTATGTGTGGATTCCAATCTATGTGGGAGAGGTGTTATAAATAACTGTTACTGAAAATTTTCTCCTCTTTTATCTGACATTTACCAAAATTCATCCCTCACGTTTCTGTTCACATTACCAAAGCCATCCTCACCCTCTTCTGTACGTTTTTTTCCCCATCAGTTTCTTTTAGTTTCTCCCAATACTATGTAGTTTTTTTTTTTTTTTTTTTGCTGTAGGTGGATAAATTCAAGTAGTGCTCTGAACAGCACTAGAATGCAGCGGCTTCACGTGCCTCTTGAACGTAACCCTAATTTGTCAATGAAACCCTTGTCCTGCAAAACAGACAAGGAGTGAGCGCACCTTTGCCTCTCGTGGCAAAGGCCCTCCGATGCCTTTGTTAGTGTCACGTACTAGCAATCAAACCCTAATTATCAGTAGGAAAGCAATATGAAAGCAATGTATTGCGTACCTTTTGCATCTAGGTTTACCTCATATTTATAGATTTGCATATGCTTGCTGGCCAAGCATCCGTGTTGCCCTAGGATTCCTAACTCGAATAAGAAACCCAGGATATCAAGGATTCTCGTTTCCTTTATCAGTTTATTTCCTTAATCCTTGTAGGACTCTTTCCATAACAAGCCAATCATCCCATACTCGTTGGGTATCTTTCTTAGATCCTATATTCTTGAGATCTCACCCTTTAACGAAATACCGGTGATTCTGGACCCTTCTAGAATGTTCCTTTCAATAGGACTTCTCTCTTTGTTCGGCCATCTCATGGCCGAACAGATGGCCTGGACCAGTTACTTCACATGTAACTGGTCCTTAAGAAAACAATGGAGACCATATGCTTTCCTCATTGTTCGGCTCTTTGCCGAACAATGTATCTGATCAGCGGCATCACATGTCACTTTCCTTGTATTTTTGGTCCAATAACATCTCGTGTTATTGCACCGAGAATCGTGCAACCTCTCTGGACCATTGACTTCTCATGTCACTGGTCCATAGCGTGTTAACCTTTTCTTTGACCGTGCTCGGGCTCGTTTTGTACCTGTTCGGGAATACCTCCCTACAATTGCTCCCCAGCTTTACTTGTTATCCTTTACTTAGATGACGTGTGAAGCTCCTTTACCGAGCAAATTCATTCTGCTCCTGCACCTTATATATTGGTGCAATGTATCATCATTTTACCATGGCAAAAACATCTTTTCGTTAGGCCATCACAGGCTTCTAGTCCTAACCTTTACACGTGTCGGTTCATATTGCTCACATTAAATGCGGACAGGCGTGTTTTGGGGAACGGAACATTCAAACGCCGTTTGAGGTGATGTTTCACGTGCGCCAGCCCACTTTTAGGGTATTTTTGGGTTTTCGTCCCATTTTCAAAAATCCCAATCTCTCTCTTAGATTCCCTTCGCAGAAAGAGACGATTTCAAGTTTTACCCGCCATTGAAGCTCTGTTCACCATTTCAAGACCTCCTCCTTTCTGCTCTTAGGGATTCAATCGACTATTTTCGTAAGTCACCATTCCTCTCCTTATTGCTCTTTTTCTCTTGGTGGATTGTTTACAATCTCTAGGTAGGGTTTCGTCGTCCTCTTTCTTTATACCTCAAAGAACCTCAAAAGCTTTTCTGGTAATGGGGAGATTTCGTAGACACTGTAATACTCCTCAAACCATGGCTAGTTTCAGATCTCGATATGGGATTCCTGACAACGTAGCTACTGTTTTGGCTCCTGAGGATGCCATTCGTGAAAGCTTTGATTTCGACACCCTTCACATTCCAGTAGTAGCCGTCGTTGAAGGCGGAGTTAGATTTCCCTTAGCCCCTCTGCTCCGCCAAGTCTTAGCATATTACAGGCTTTCGCCAATGCAGGTTTCTGCTAATTTCTTTCGAGTAGTTATGGGCATAAATACCCTAAACCAAATGTTAGGGACCTCTCTAGGCTTATACGATATTCACCACCTATACAGTATTTCCGGAACTGGGGACGCCCTCACTTATTATTTAAAAAGTAGGGATTCTAGAAAAAAGCTAGTCCTTGAACTCCCTGACTCTGCTCGAGGGGATGACGACGACTTTCTGATTGTTACGGGCAACTTCGAACCCAGAGATGAGGACGACCAAGTGATTGGTTTCCATGCCCCTCACATTTTCGGGAGCCCACGTTAGTGCTTTCCCCTAATTTCATATGTTTTGTCCTTTTTCATAGGAAAAGCTTTTTCGTGCTTCTAATTGCTTGTGCTTTGTTTCAGCATCAAATATTAACCGTGGTTATAACATCATAACCCCACAAGTTCACGTAGCTGATATCAGACGAGCACTTGCATTCAACGGCGAAGGGACATACCTTGCAGGCCGAGCAAGAGCAGCTCAAGTACTTCTCAGCTACAAAGCTTCGTACGGTGGGTTTATTGATCGGCGAACCCGAGCAGCTGACATCCCTGCAATGGCTGGTCCTTCAAGACCAATCCCCGAACAAGAAGAGAGGCGTTCCCGGACTCCTCCAATCTTTGACGAACCTATCCCTCTTGTTGAGGAAGCTTCTAGTTCCACATCCAACTCGTCTTCCAGCGGCCATACCCTCTCAACTTCAGAGATGAACCGGCCAATTGACTTGGGCAGCTTCCTCACCATTCCTGGTCGAGGTCGTGGTCGGGGCCAAAGTATTCAAGGTCGTGGTCGTCGCCCCCAGACTCAAACCGATGCTCCTCCTGGTTTTTCTCTAGAAGAAATTGAAGCCCTCCACAGAGAAAAACGTCAACGGGTGGAGGAATCCCAAGAAAGACCCCCACCATCCTCCTCATCTCCTGCTCCAGCATGGGCTCCCTCTTTCTCTCATGGGAACCGAGCTATCACTGCTCGGGACTCTGTTGAAACTGAAGGGACTGCACTTGCATTGTCCCAGGCCTTTCTGTTGCCTGGGGATATGCAAAAAGAAGTTGCAATGTCTCCTGACAACCTTCTTAGCTCTTTCATGTCCCATAATGCCAAGGTAAAGTTTCTTTTTGTAACCATAGCGTATATAGCGTTTGATATTTATGTTTATCACAGCTGTTGTTTGATCGTTCCAGGTGATGCAAAAAATGGTGGCCATGGCTCAAAAACTCAGCCAATCTGAGCCCCAACGTGCCAAACTGGTAAGCGAGAACAACAAGCTTCAACGCACCATCATTAGGCTTGAGAGAGAAAGAAACCAAGCCCTGGGAGAAGCTGATGGACTTAAAGGACAACTGAAGGGAGCTGAGGATAGTCTACATCAAACTCTGAAAGAATTGGAAGCGAGCCAGACGGAAGCCAAAACTGCTTTTGAGAAGGGGTATAACGAAGGAATCAAGGTTGCCACTGAAAGCTACACAAGCCAAATGCCTGGAATTCAGGACCAAGTTTGGGTGGCTTCCTGGACTGCTTGCCTTGCAAAAGCAGAGATTCCTGAATCATCTCACCTTTGGACCAATATGGATTTACCAAGTGCTGTTGCTAGCTGTGAGGAAGATATTGCAGAGGAGAGGGCTGAAGAGCAGGTGGTGAACGTGTCTGAACAACCTGTTACTGAAGTAGAGCCATAGAATGATATGACCAACCCTAGCCAAAAGGAAGTCAGTGGTGGTCCACTTGAAGATGAAAATACCACAGAAGAGCTGGCTGCTTCAGTAGCTCCTACAATTACTCCTGCAGCTGTCCAAGATCTCACAGAAGACGAATAAATTCAATCGTTTATGTGCCTTGACAATCTGTTTTGCCACCTGTTTGAATTGTGGTTTTGTGACGTCAGAATACTTGTGCTAAAAACTCGTTTAGTATTTCATACTTTGTCTTTGATTTGTAAGCTTCCCGTACTTAATCGTTTGAAGGTTTCACGTACTTATGCATATATTCGTATGCTGTGGACTGTTTGTGCATATTCGCGTATGCTCTATGCATGTATTCGAATGCATCAGAGGGGTTTTAAGTTTCTTGTACTTTGAATATTTCGTGGCTAACATATACTTGTTTAAAGTTTATGCATGTCTGTCCAAGTTTCTCGTACTTCAATTTCATACAAGTGTTTCTTGTATGTGTTTAAGTTTCACGTACTTAGAACAATTCTCAAGTATTTCGTACTTGCATTCTCACAAGTGTTTCGTACTTGCGTTTAAGTATTTCGTACTTAAATGTTTGAAGTTTACACAAGTGTTTCGAACTTGTGTTTAAGTGTCACGTACTTAAATGGATATCCTATACCCTGCTCCCCAATACAAATGAGGGAAATTAATTTCGTATTTCGTATTTAAAACAAATACCAAGAAAACAGCAGTTATACTAAAAAAGTAACTTTATTCATAATCTGCAAAACTCAAGAGGGCGTTTATTCGTACCCCTTGCAGCCAAAATAACAAAACTAGAACACAAGAGAGTTTTATTCGTAACTCTCACACAATCACGATGTGCATAAAGAAAAATTTATTCATATAAAAAATTTTCTCAGATTATGGACATTCCAAGGTCTTGGCACTGGGTTCCCATCCAAGTCTGCCAATCGATAAGCCCCAATGCCCGCGATTTTTGTAACTCGATATGGGCCTTCCCAATTCGCCCCTAGCTTTCCCTCATTAGCCACTTTAGTATTGCCAAGCACTTTTCGTAGCACAAGGTCTCCAACACCGAACTCTCGTGGGTGTACGTTCTTGTTATAACTTTTGATGAGCTGCTCTTGGTATGAGGCCAAGTGCACCAGGGCCCGCTCTCGTCGTTCCTCGGCAAAGTCTAACTCAATCTCCAAGGCTCTGTCATTTCCTCCACTTTCAACCAAAGTGGTCCTATTGGTCGGCAGACCTATTTCCAATGGAATAACAGCTTCTGTTCCATATGCTAATGAATAGGGGGTCTCTCCTGTAGACCTCCTAGGCGTTGTTCGGTATGCCCAAAGAACCAATGGCAATTCATCGGGCCATTTCCCCTTTGCCTTATCCAAACGTTTCTTAATCCCATCAAGAATTGTTTTGTTTGAAGCCTTTGCTTGTCCGTTGCTTTGAGGGTAGGCTGGAGTTGAGTAATAATTTCTTATCCCATACTGGGCACAGAAAGTTTTGAATTTCTTCTGAAATTGTGACCCATTGTCTGTAATCAACGAATAAGGTACCCCAAAGCGAGTTATGATGCTCTTCCGCACGAACCTTTCTATCATAGGTTCAGTGATCTTGGCCAATGGCTCAGCCTCGATCCACTTAGTGAAGTAATCTGTTGCAACTAATAGGAATTTTCGATTCCCAGTTGCTTTATGTAGTGGACCTACTATGTCCATTCCCCATTGAGCAAACGGCTAGGGACTTGTCAGCGGCACCAGGTCCTCAGCTGGTGTTCGAATCATTGGTGAAAATTTCTGACACTTCTCACAAATTTTTACGTACACCTTAGCATCTTCTTGCATGTACGGCCACCAATACCCTTGGGTGATTGCTCGGTGGGCTATGGACCGACCACCAGCATGGCTTCCACAAGTTCCCTCGTGAATTTCGTGGAGGAACTTTTGCACCATCTCAGGATGTACACAAAGCAAGTAGGGTCTTGTAAAAGACTTCCTATATAGTTTTCCTTCTGGGGATAACCAGAACCGAGCTGATTTGGTCCTAATTTTATGAGCCTCCTTTTTGTCCAAAGGGAGTGTTTCATCTCGTAAAAACTCCACTATTGGGTCCATCCAACTTGGTCCTTGGTTCACGTCCAAGACCATCTCCACACTTCTCCCAATGCTCGGCTCAATCAGATACTCCACGGCTATTTTCCTTTTAAACTTAGATGGTACAGTTGCGGCTAACCATGCCAATGAATCTGCATGAGCATTCTTTCCAGAACTTATCTGCTCAATATACACCCTTTCGAAGGTATCGAGCAGATCTCTGGTCACCTGTACATATGCCGCCATCTTCTCGCTCCGGGTTTCATATTGCCCGGACAGCTGATGAACTACAAGCTGTGAATCACAATATACCCTAACATGTTCGGCTCTTAGGGTTTTTGCACTTCTCAAACCAGCTAAAAGTGCCTCGTACTCCGCCACGTTATTGGATGCATTGAACCCAAGCCGAACTAATAGTTCCAACATTGATCCTTCAGGGGGAAAAAGAACTACCCCTATCCCTGATCCGGTATTGCAAGCTGACCCATCAACGAACAGCTTCCATTCCAGGGGATCTTGTTCGGCTAATGCCTGTTTTTTCGTTACAGGAGACTTTGCTTCACACTCCTTTCTCGTAGGAGGCAAAGGTGCAACCGCAGGTGAGAATTCTGCCACAAAATCTGCCAACACCTGGCCTTTGATTGCTGTGCGCGGCTGATAGTCGATGTCATATTGGCTCAACTCAACGGACCAAGTCGAGATCCTTCCCGAGAAATCTACCTTTCAGAGCAGTGATTTTAATGGGAACTCAGTGTAAACCACAACTTTATGGCTCTGGAAATAATGTGGCAATTTTCTAGTTGCTGTCCCTAATGCTAGGACCAATTTCTCGAGGGGCAAATACCTTGTTTCGGCATCTAACAAAGTTTTGCTCACATAATAAACTGGGATTTGCTCGGATCCCTTATCTCTTAAAAGTACTGCACTCACAGCGTGCTCAGAAACAACTAAGTATAAAACTAGAGACTCACCTGTTTCTGGAGTCGAAAGAAGGGGAGGAGAGGCCAAATATCCCTTTAGATCCTGGAAGGCTTGTTCACATTCTGCTCCCCATTCGAACCATTCCCTTTTCTTTAACAGCTGAAAGAAAGGTCTGCACTTGTCACTTGATCGGCTAATGAATCGATTAAGAGCTGCTGCCATCCCAGTCAATCGTTGGACTTCTTTCGTTGTCTGAGGACTTTCCAGATTTTGCAAGGCCTTTATTTGGTCGGGATTTGCCTCTATTCCCCTTAGAGTTACAAGATGGCCCAAAAACTTTCCAGAACCGACTCCAAACGCACACGTCGAGGCGTTGAGTTTTAACTTGTATTTCCTCAAAATCTCAAAAGCTTCTCTCAAATCTGCAATATGGCCTTGCCCAGCTTTACTTTTCACCACCATGTCATCTATGTAAACCTCCATAGTTTTGCCGAGCAATTTTCTGAACATGATGGTTGCCAGTCTCTGATACGTTGCCCCTGCATTCTTCAACCCAAAAGGCATGACATTATAACAGTACAACCCTCGTGGTGTAATAAAAGACGTCTTCTCCTGATCTGGCCCGAACATTGCAATTTGATGGTATCCTCGATATGCATCGAGAAAACTCATCCGTCCATATCCCGCTGTTGCATCAACCAACTGATCAATCCTTGGAAGAGGAAAACTATCCTTTGGGCACGCTTTGTTTAAATCTGTGAAGTCAACACACACACGCCATTTTCCGTTCTTTTTCTTGACGACAACAGTATTTGATAGCCATTCTGGATAATAAACTTCCCTTATTGCCTTGGCTTCCAACAAATGATCCACTTCTTCAATTACAGCGTCAACGTGCTATACGGCTGCCCTTCGTTTCTTTTGAATGACCGGTTTATGCTGTGGATCTATATTCAAATGATGGCAAATAACATCTGCACTTACCCCAGGCATCTCCTCTGGTGTCCAAGCAAATACATCGACATAAGTTTTCAAGAAACTTATCAGTTCATTCTCTTCCTCTTCTGGCAGTGATTTCCCAATTAGAAAATACCTATCTGGATCAGTCTCGTTGATCAGTGTTTTCTTCAAATCCTCAACTACCCTCTCGGTTGGGTCTTTTCCAATATCCTCAATGGTCGGCAGATTCGGAATTTCCACAGTATTAACATGGTGGGCATTATGGACTCTTTTTATGATGGATACCAAACATTGTTGAGCTATCTTTTGGTTACCTTTGATGTGCTCAATCCCATTAGACCCTGGGAACTTTACCATCTGATGGAAAGTTGAAGAGACTGCTCTCATCTTGTGCAACCATGTTCTCCCTATAATCACGTTATAGGAAGACGGTACGTCCACCACTAAGAAGTCGGTTCGTAGCACCACTGTCCCAGCCCGAACAGGCAAAGTTACCTTGCCTAATGGCCAAACTGCTCCTGCCCCAAATCCGACCAATGGAGTTACTGATTGTACCAAATCTTCTTGTGTGAGCCCCAGTTTCTTGAATGCATCGTAGTATAGCACTTCGGTGCAACTCCCTGAATCTACCAGAATTCTTTCCATATCATATTCCCCAACTCGTATGGTTATGACTAAAGCATCGTTGTGTGGTACCTGGACTCCTCCCAAATCTTCATCCGTAAAAACTATGCCTTCGTTGCTTGCCCCTTCATTGCGCCCTCTTTTCTTTCCCAACTGCATTACATGTTGGTTATGTTTCACCTGTCTCTGAAGCAATCTCACCTCATTTCTCGTATAAGGTTCGGCTAATCCATGTATCATATGGATTACCCCTTTTGGATTTTGTTCGTAATCCAACTCCATTGCCTTGTCTTTATCCTTGGAATCTTCTTGGATAAATTCTTTGAGATAACCTCGTGAGACCAAATCATCAAGATGCCGTTTAAACATCTCACAGTCCTCAGTCATGTGACCCCAATCCTTATGGTAACTGCAGTGCTGATTCGTAGCACGTTTTGCATCTTTATTCCCACCCAGAGTTGGGGGCCATTTGAAATAAGGTTGATTCTTTATTCGATAAAGAATCCTGTAAATGGGCTCTTTCCAAACCGTGTTTATTGAAAAGAATGACTTGGGATCCGGGGCTTGTTTATCCTTGTACTGCTCTTTCTTCGCCTGCCCATAATCTTTTCTTTCACGATAAGTTTTGGGCTCTGGCTTGTCAGCTTTCTTTATAGGCCCCTTTACTTGCTCGGCGGCCAACTTACCATCCTCTCGTAGGATGTCATCCTCGTTCCTGGCGTGCTGCTCAATTCTCTCCATCAATTTTGCCAATGTCTGCACGGGACTCATGTTTAGAGACTTACGCAGTTCCCCCCGAATAGGTAAGCCTGTTTTGAACGTGGCTATTGCGTATTCTTCACTACATCCTTCAATCTCGTTGAAGGTTTCCCAGTACTTCTTTGCATAAGTCCTGATCGGCTCGTCCTCTCCTTGCTTCATAAAAGAAAGACTCTCAAAGGTTTTGGGAGCTTTCCTGCTCGTCAAGAACCGTGCAGTGAATTCCTCGGCCAACTGCACCCATGTTCGGATAGAGCGTGAGCCCAATTTGTGGAACCAAGACAAAGCAACCTTCCCTAAACTCGACGGGAACATCTTGCACGTGATTGCATCATCTCCTTCATGCATAAACATTGCTTGCTGGTAATGCTGTATATGGGCCACAGGATCAGCATCTGTCTCGTAGAGGATGAACGTTCTGTGCTTTACCCTGGTCGGCAATCTAGCCTCCTGTAACTTTTTTGCAAATGGGGAGGATGCTATATTCTGGAGTGCTTTCCGTGCTACTTTCCGTGCAGTCATGGCTTCATCCTCTGGTCCTTTCTTGGATCTAATTCTTTCCCAATCGGAATCAGGTCTCTCGTACCTGTCCCTATGATGTTTCCTACTCCCTTCCTCCTCGGGGGTAGAGCTTCGACCTCTGCTTCTCCTCTTTCTCGGAGATACCCTCCTTCGCTCGGGTGTTCGGATCTTGCTTCTTCCTTTTCGTGGAGAAGCTTTATGTCGCCTTGGGGTCAGACTTCTGCTTCTGCTCCTTCTTCCTCGTGAAGGAGGCTTTTTGTACTGTACTAAAGCATATTCACTGCCTCTAGAATTTTTTCGAGATAGTCCGGAGTCCTCCGGATGTTCCCTAATCCTCTCTAATTCTCTGATCTCATGTTCTCATTTTCTGATTAAACGAGCATATTCCTCAATTTCTTGTCTTTTTTTATCAAGAACGTCTTCGCTACGGTATACACTTCTGGAGTGTGCAATCGATTCATCCCCTCGATGGGATTTAGTCCTTCTCGTGGACTTCGATGCCGTCTCTCCATCTCTATTTTTGGAGTTGCCGTGGATAGTAAGGGGGCGGCCCTTACTCGTGGTCCTCTTGTGTCCTCCTTCGGGCTTTCTCGGAGCCCCGGGTGGAGACTTATCCCCTCCTCCAATTAACACATCCTTTGGGTCGTGTGGCGTTGCTGGATCTATTTCCACCATGGTCGTATTTCAAAGGGAACTCTTTCGTTTCCCACAGACGGCGCCAATTGTAGGTGGATAAATTCAAGTAGTGCTCTGAACAGCACTAGAATGCAGCGGCTTCACGTGCCTCTTGAACGTAACCCTAATTTGTCAATGAAACCCTTGTCCTGCAAAACAAACAAGGAGTAAGCGCACCTTTGCCTCTCGTGGCAAAGGCCCTCCGATGCCTTTGTTAGTGTCACGTACTAGCAATCAAACCCTAATTATCAGTAGGAAAGCAATATGAAAGCAATGTATTGCGTACCTTTTGCCTCTAGGTTTACCTCATATTTATAGATTTGCATATGCTTGCTGGCCAAGCATCCGTGTTGCCCTAGGATTCCTAACTCGAATAAGAAACCCAGGATATCAAGGATTCTCGTTTTCTTTATCAGTTTATTTCCTTAATCCTTGTAGGACTCTTTCCATAACAAGCCAATCATCTCATACTCGTTGGGTATCTTTCTTAGATCCTATATTCTTGAGATCTCACCCTTTAACGAAATACCGATGATTCTGGACCCTTCTAGAATGTTCCTTTCAATAGGACTTCTCTCTTTGTTCGGCCATCTCATGGCCGAACAGATGGCCTGGACCAGTTACTTCACATGTAACTGGTCCTTAAGAAAACAATGGAGACCATATGCTTTCCATTGTTCGGCTCTTTGCCGAACAATGTATCTGATCAGTGGCATCACATGTCACTTTTCTTGTATTTTTGGTCCAATAACATCTCGTGTTATTGCACCGAGAATCGTGCAACCTCTCTGGACCATTGACTTCTCATGTCACTGGTCCATAGCGTGTTGACCTTTTCTTTGACCGTGCTCGGGCTCGTTTTGTACCTGTTCGGGAATACCTCCCTACATTTGCCCTAGTATATTTCTCTTGAATCGTTATTTTAAAGTTAATGATTTTCTTATTTTAAATATTACTTCGATTGTGATATTTAATTTTTCTTAATTAGCCAAGAAAATTAACTTAGAGACTTTTAATTATGGGATACATGTATTTGTAAATATTTAGCAGTATAACATTAATTAGATGGCTAAAAACATTATTCATACATCTTTTAATGTAATAAAGAAAACCAAGGGCAACATTGTAAAAAACCAACCTATGATTCATTTTCTCATTCATCTTTCAAACACTACTTGTAACGACCCTGATTTTTGGTAAATAAAAATTTCGTTAAATATTTAAATTTTATTTTAATTACTTGAATTTTTGCTCTTAAAATTTTCTTTTAACTGTAATAATCCGTCATAATTATATTTGAGACTTATAAAATTTTATCTTTTCGCACCGAACAATTTAGTCATTTTCTAAAGACAAGTATGCTTATAAAAGCACTTGTATATTTTCCTAGCGAGTTAAATAAAATCTTTAAATTACATTTATTGGCTAAAAATCCTACTTGGCTAGTAGAATTAGTTTTCAACCAATTGGTTAGAGAAACCTAGTTACCATTTAACCTAGTTACATTCTCCTAACCTTAGATGGACCTTTTTGACCATCTTTGAGCCTTATGAACCCCTCCAACCCTTATGAACCTTCTAGGCCTAGGATGGTCGTCATTATGCTTACTTGGTCAGTCACTTTCCTAGAGAGTGTTTTGTCCTTTCTCTCCATTGAAATGTCACTTTCAAAAGAATATTCATTCTAAGAATATATTCCTTCCCATCATTTCCCTCTTTGCCCATTGGACAATCGTTGTTAGGGTAATTTTTGTCCTTTGAGTAATAGGAGAAGGACTTGCCATAATGAGAACCTAGATTTGATTAGACATATCAAAGTCATACCTACCATCATTATCCCTTGGTTAACAAATGTTAGAGAAATTTTTATCCCTTGGATAATGGAGACTAGACTTACCAAAGTGTATATATATTTGACAAGACAAGTCATACCAAAAGAAGTCATTATTTTGCTTCTAAAAGAAACAACCTTAGCCTTGTCATGCATACAAACCTAAGACTTATAGCCCTAACCCTAAAATTACCCACCAAAGTTACTTTCCTAGATTCTCTAAGTACACACACACACACACACACACACACACACATATATATATATATATGTGTGTGTGTGTGTGTATGTGTGTATGTGTGTGTATATATTTATACATAGCACGAGAGAGAGAGAGAGAGAGAGAGAGAGAGAGAGAGAGAGAGAGTGAGAGTGAGAGAAAGAGTGAAGTGTGTGCATGTGTTTGGTCACTCAAGCAAGCTACCTCTTTTACCATCTTCACACTCAAGCCTAAGTACAATGTGACAACCCATTTCTAGTCTTTTTCAAGCACACAATCCTAGCCTTAATAATCCTAGATTTGCTTCCAACCTAGACCTAAGATTGACTAGACATGGGAAGACTACTCTCTAGCCTAGATATCATTTTATCCTTTCTTGCAAGAAAGCTTTCTTAGGACAAGACAAGACCATACCTATCATAATTGCCCTTTTAACCATTGGACAATAATTGCTAGGGAAAATTTTATTCATTGGGTAATAGAAATTAGTTTTGCTATAAATAGGACCCCTCACTTGCCATTCAACACACACCTTGAAACAGTTCAACTTCTCTCTCTAGAAAGTCTTGTATTCCTGCCTTGTCCTTGCTTGTTCTTCTTTATTCTTGAGTTCTTCAAGAAACTCATCCTAAACCACCCTTTCGATCCATAAAGTTTAGTAGTTTTAGTCACGAACTAGTTTCGAGAGAAACCTTTCTCTTTCGAAGCGGTCGGAAGCTTATTGTAGGAAGTTACTCTGTCCGACATACTTTTTCTCTCTGTAGTCATCACTACCGCCAAGAAGAAAGGTGGAGTCCCTTGTCCACTAACTTAACATATAATATAGAACCGTATGTTGGAAAGTATAACGTAGAATCTTCTTATACCTTATCTTTAAGTATATAAGGTTATCTATCGCCTATAAGGTTTGAAATGCATGATAGTTAGTAAACTTATTCTCGCTAATGGAAGTATGAGCATGTTGGAATAATCGACTTCTACTCTAATAAACATATGTTGTTTTGAATTTCCCACAAAGGAAGAAAGAACGGTTTTTCAAAAGGTAAGACTTTATTGTTGATAGAAGTATTTGTATTTTGATCTTTAAATGGTTATGAGCATGTGTTATGAATTGTTTGTATTACTTGTCTTGTTGTAAAGCATAAGTGATTTTCACTCCAAAGGCGTCCATACATGTAGCGTTATGCTTTAAGTAGGAAATTGAGCATTATTAGTAATATAGAGTTGGATAATCTTGTTAGTTAGTTTCAATATTACCATGAATGTTTTATGATTACAAATGTGAAAAGTCCTACCGCGGAGTCATTGCATGAGAATGAGACACAGAAATCGAGAAAATAGAAACATGTCACCTAGGGTGTAACGCCCCAAATTTTTCGGTACGTTAAATAAGAAATTTTATTGAAAAATAAACTGAATCGGGCTCTTTATTACAACAAAGCTTAAAAGAAGTACTTTTATTACAAACGGAAGGGAACTAAGGTTCCTAACTACTGCTCCGCTTGTTCTTCCATCACAGCTAGCTCCTCGGCTCCGAAGGCCTCCAAGGTGTAAAGCTCACCGTGCTCATCTATGAAATCTGACATATTATACCAGCGTTGCCACCGATATAATATGCCAGGGTCACCAAAAAGGCAACACTGTGAGCCACAAGCTCAATAGAACATCTCATCCCACTAACCCTTTAAACTTAACAATTCGTAGAACAATAACTCATTTATTATCGTTGTGTCCAATATTTCAGAGTTTCTCCTACACGACTCATCGTAGACTGTGTCATCATTTCCCACTTTAATCAACATTTCAAAAATCATTTGTTTAACTCACCCAACCTCGGTTCCGTCGTTCCGGGTTCCCGAGTATCCTCACAATGGTTCCGCCGCACCGGATTCCCATTGGCACACAATTTCATTGGCTCCGTACCGCGGATAACCAAGCCACCCACCCAACCTCGGTTCCACCACGCCGGTCTCCCGAGTATCCTCACAATGGTTCCGCCGAGCTGGGTTTCCATTGGCATACACACACACAACTCACATAATGCCACCCAAAACCGGTCATTATGTAGTTTCAAAATATTTCCATCCTCGGAATACATTCCCTTTCATTAACCACACCCTAGGTGCCATGTTTCTACTTTCTCGGTTCTTGTGTCTCGTTCTCATGCATTGACTCCGCGGTAGGACTTATCGCATACGTAAACATAAATCATGTAACGAAATCTTGAAACCAACAAGCAAGATCATCCAATTCTATATCCCCTAACATGCTCATGTTACTAGAAAACACGTAGTGCAAACAATTCATGCATAAAACTCATGTTATCAAAATTTAAACTTATCTTGCGATCCAAACTTATTAACGAGAAGTAAACTCATCTTTAAAGCATTATTCTATAAACTAGCAAGTATAGGCTTTTCAACAAAAGGTAGGATGTATAAGTATATCGGATTAAGGGTCAGGAAATCCTACCTCACTTCTTGGTGGTAGATTAGGTAGGTTTTGGTCGTCGATTTTGCGATTCGGCGGTGTAATGGCTCCGGATTGCTTCGAAAGGAAGAGAGATGGACTTTTCTCTTCCTAGAAACAAATTGCTAACTAAATTAAGCTACTTTTAGAGATCTAGTGGTGGTTTTGGAAGTGGTTTGGTGGTTTCTCTCAAGAACTCTCAAGAAACACAAGAAAATAAGAACTTTAGAACTAAGAACACTTGGAATTTCTAGAGAGAAGGAAGAGCAAGGCTTGAAGGTGTGAGTTTGAAGCTTGGAATGGCTTCTATTTATAGGCTAAGACTCCCCTCTCTCTCTCTAGCAGAATCTCTCCCTCTCTCTCTATATCTCACTTTTCTTTCACTTGTCATGGTTGATTGATAGGTTGATGGGTGAAGTTAAGGCTTGCTTGCACACTAACCACCTAGTTTTAGGCTTGCATGGCTAGTTTAGTACCTTGGATGGGACTATGGAAGATATGGAGATAGAGTTGTACAAGATTTGGTGTTTAAATAACAATTCAAGGACAAAAGGTGATAGATTTGGAAGATATTCATCTCAAAAGTTGAAAGGATGAAAGAATAACAAGGTACAAGTCCCATCCTCCTCCTTCTTCCTTCTCCCTTCCCTCTCTCTCTCTCCCTCTTCCTCCCTCTCTCTCTCGGCCTCTCTCTCCTCTCCCCCCCTCTCTCTCTCTCTCTCACTCACCCACATATATATGTATATATATGTACTAAGGAAGACTAATAATAATAATATATAAGCAAGTACATAAGTACTAAGATTCTAGGGTGAGAAAGTCAAGATTCTCCCATTATACTAATCCAAAAGGTACTAGTACTTAATTAATATAATAGTGTACTTTGTACTCTCAGGAATCTTAATAAAAGATTAGTTTAATAGGCCTAGTACTTAGTTGGCAAGACTAACCTATTGACCAATGGATAATAAATCCCCTAATGGTTAATAACTAATGGATAATAAAGGACAAGGTACTTATATAATAAACTAAGCTCTTAGAAAAGACTACATGTCCTTTTGCATGTGGCAAATACACATGTGTATATATACATGTACTTAACAAGATATAATAATGGAAAAGCTATTGTCCAATGGGTAAAGATTACCCTAACAATTACTGTCCAATGGTTAATGGTTGAACGGTAACTAAATGGTTAACTAGTTTGGTTATACCAACTATTTGGTTGAAAATTGACTAGGCATGGCAATTAGGGTTTCTAGTTGAGGAATACGGTGATAAGGCGTTCAATTGCTTGAATACAAACTATTAGAAATCAATAAGAAAACCATCGAGCAATCAAGAGAAATTAAGAAATTTCGAATAACAACGAGATTTTTATTGAATGAAAAATTGGAGTTGAATGATCATACATGTAGCGTTATGCTTTAAGTAGGAAATTGAGCATTATTAGTAATATAGAGTTGGATGATCTTGTTAGTTAGTTTCAATATTACCATGAATGTTTTATGATTACAAATGTGAAAAGTCCTACCGCGGAGTCATTGCATGAGAATGAGACAGAAATCGAGAAAGTAGAAACATGTCACCTAGGGCGTGGTTAATGAAAATGCGTGTTTTGAAAAGGTAAAATGTTTTGGAAATCGCAATGTGGCCGGACGTGGTAGCCCATTGTGTGGTGTGTGTTTTATGTGCCAATGGAAACCCGGTGCGGCGGAACCATTGTGAGGATACTCGAGAGACCGGAACGGCGGAATCGAGGTTGGGTGTGTGTCTTGGTTATTCACGGAGAGGAGCCAATGCAAAGTGTGCCAATGGGAACCCGGTGCGGCGGAACTGAGGTTGAGTGTGTTAAAATAATGATTTTGAAAATGTGAATTTGGTTAATGAAAAGTGGAACCAGTGACACGGTCTACGAAATGACATGTAGGAGAAACTCAGAAATAATGGACACCAACGATAGTGAATGTGGATATGTCATTGTTAAACCGTTTGACGGATATGCATGTGTTAAGTAGAATTTTCCCTAAAATTTGTAAGTTAAGGGTTAGTGAGTATGGGTTATTCTATTGAGCTTTTGTAGCTCATGGTGTTACCCTTTGGTGACCATGGCATATTATATTGGTGGCGACACCGATATAATGTGTCAGATCTTGTAAATGAACAGGGTGAACTTTACACCTTGGAAGCTTTTGGAGCCGAGGAGCTGGCCAGGATGGAGGAACAAGCGGAGCAGTAGATAGAAACCTTAGTTCCCCCTTGTTTTGTTGAATAAAAGTATTTTTGATAAGTTTATGATTTATGATGTAATATCGAGCCACACTCTATTTAGTTTTTCAATGAAAATGTCTATTTAACGTTCCCAAAATTATAGGCATTACACTACTCCTGTTGCAAAATACATTCTGCTCATATCTCCCAAACGCTTCTCTCAGATTCAAAACACATTCTTACCATAATCCAAAAAACAAATAACCAAATTGCAAAAAGCCAAAAAATAAGGTAACCAAACACCACTATTTTGAGCATTATCCTTTCAAACACTACTCTGTTGCAAAATCTATTCTACACATATCTTTTAAATACTTTACCAGATTCCTAATCTATTCTGCATACAATCCAAAATCAATAACTCAAAATATAAAAATAATTAGGCTCTCAAACAGAGTCGTAGTTGGAATTGTGGTTTGGCTTCCAATGGTTATGGTGAGTGTAGACAACACACTACAAGCTATTTTATCGGGCTCATAAAATGGGACCCAAGAATCCTCTAGTGCAAACATTGTAGTGCAGCATTCGTCCATCCGGTTTGATAATTAATGAGTTAGATTCCTGAAGCACTCTTACCGGTTAATGCTTAACTCTTACCGGTAAGAGTAAACAAATATATTTAAATTATTGATTGCCAAGATGGATGACTCGGATACCACACTACAGAGTGCACTACAGGACCCATGTTTCCTGTCAAATAAGGATGTGTCGATTATTTGCATTGCTATGGATGGGGCTTGGAAGGCTCATGGAATGAAGCTGCAGCTTGCTGTTTGGTCCTAATGGTAGGCTCATGGAATGGATCTGCAGCTTGGTGTTTGGTCCTAATGGTAGGGATGACAATCTTGATCGAACCGATAGGTACTTGAACTATAATCGATGTTTTTCTCTAAACGATAACCGAATTTTTTCTCGTGAATATGTGTCACGACTCAACCCGGAGGGTACATGACCGGCCAGTGAAATGAAATCACCCAAGGCCTTTTAAACCCCCAATTACAAAAATCTTTATAATATATTTAAAATTTTATAAGCAGAAGCGTGAATTTATTAAAATACATTCAGAGCTGGCTATCGTGCATACCGAATACAAACTTCGCCAATGGCGTTTAAGTGACTACAATTATGGATCCAAATCTTGGCACTATTAAATCTCTCATAGTGCTAGTTCCAAATTGCCAAGACTATCACTATAGAATAATTTGAATCCCATTGTCTAATGTCTGATAGCCATGTCAATAAGAATCACCATCATTGAAAGAGACACCTTAACTTGCTGTGATCTGAAATGGGTGGCCACAAAACCATTTCAGTGAGAATTATGATATACAAAGGTTACATAATCGCATGAGAATAATCAAATAAAACATGGTATAATCATGAACCTTTCAACGAGCAATATGAGTTTCCAAACTCAATAATTATATACTTTCAACAACGCAAGTTTCAAATCTGCATATCATAAAATTCAGAATCCAACGACAGTTTTCAGGCTCAAAACTGTTAAACCGAAAGAGATCCATCATGGACAGTATATCCAGTAGCCCAGGGAGCGACCTCAGCATGCGCAAAACAAATGAAATGATCAAATCTAAGGGATACTTGGACGTATCCTTATCCACAATCGATAGGCACCAAGTTACACATAGCTCATTAGAGCTCTTTGCCCAGATATCACATCAATAGGTTTAATTCACTTTTCCGTTTTAGATTAATCTCATGCTTGTTTTTAAATCCATTTTGCACAATTTATATATAACATATCTAGACTTATTTAACATAACATTTTAAAAAAAAACAACAACATTCACAAAATAATTTTGAAAGAATATTATGTAACCAGAGTATATTCTAATCAAATCCAAGCATATCTATTTGATATTATCCTACAAGACCTATGATTATCTAATGAGATCTATCCATATCTTTTAATATCTAGGATCGATAATCTTATATTATCTAACATAATCTAATAAAATCTAGAGAAAATTCAAGTATATCTAAGAATATCTAGAACAATCTTCCAAAATCTAGTATATCAAGATGAAATCTAACATTATCTTTCACAAAATCTAACCATATCTTCTAGAATTATCTAATATAATCTAATCATTGTATTATATAATCTAATAATATCTAACAAAATCTATATAATATCTAATAAAATTCAATATTATCTCACAAAATCTAGGAGTACTATCTAATCCGATTCTTTTCGGATTATACATTGAACCTTACGGCTCTACGCCTCGCAGGGACTCGTGCCTCACTCTCGTGTTGTGATGGTATTAATAGGGTTGGGACGATATTTGTAGAGTTTAAAAATTGACACATAGACAGAAAAAATACTCTAATTTTCTTATAAACCTTGAGTTACAAATCAATATACTCTCTAAATCCTAACGGAAAGCGGCCCGCTAAATATTAGCTCCTTACTCTTATTGTTATTTTCTTATAATTCTTCCTTGCGTCTTATTTCTAAAAGTCGGGGTATTACAATATGGGTGGTAATGTTTTGTTTTTTTCTCTAAACCCTCTCAAATAATGATGAGCACCCGATATTGTAGATATTTGGTACGACTAGTCCCGTTTTATATTATTTTAACTTGTGTTTATTTAGCTTTTATAGTGATATTGCATGTAAGATGTATTTTTAGTGTTTTCAGGCAAACCGTGCAAATAAGGCGCATTTCAACGCCATGGATGGCCCAAGTGCTTCCAAGTACCCGAAGACCCTGTTGGCCTCTTAAAATCTGTCTAAGGATGGAAAAAATGACTTTCAGAAAAAGTATCGATTCTCGAGATTAAAAATGACGGTAATTGATCCTTGAATTTTTCTAAGAGTAACCACAAAGTTGCAAGATTTTATTTGAAGAGCAATGTCATGTTTTGAGCCATTTTCTCTTGTGAAAAATGTGCAGTTTTCCATTTTACACTAAAAGTGGGGGGTTGACATTTTGGTTTAATCTTGAAATTCTGGTAATGCCATTGTTTCCAAATGGGGGATACTTTCTTATTTTCATTAAATAAATTAAAGTAAAGAAAAGGTAAAAGAAATGTTTAAAATATAGTCTTTACTTAAGTTTAGAGAATGAAAATAAGGTGCTGTAGAGCTGTGGAAGTTGCTGGGAGCCGTCAGGTGCCAAGTTTTGAAGGTTGGCCTGAAGACTGGAGATAACCTCTTGATATCGATACAGCCTTAATCTGTATCGATACGCATTAGCTTCGTGGGAAGGCAGGTTATATTGTATCGATACGGCCTTAACCCGTATCGATACGGGATCACTACGGAAAAATAGCCCTTTTCAACTTAGCAGCGTGGTATCGATACTTTGCTTAATCCGTATCGATACCATGAGCCTTCGGCCAGATATTTGCTGCTTTTTGAACTTTCCATTTATGGAATAGTTGCTACTTATAGTATGTTTATAGGATATTTATTGGGAGAGAAGTTGAGTTGTATAAATACTCTTCTCCCTCACTTTAGTTAAAAAATCTATTTTATGTTCTAGCTTTAGTTCTTTCTCTAAGAGAGACCTCCATTGTTGTTTATGCTTTTCCTTTTGTAATTTCCTTAAAACTCAAGTAAGTATTTATCTTATGTTAATTTCTCATTTATTAATGTTGTAGCTATGCTTTGGATCTTTGCATAAATCAAGTTTATTTTCATTTTCTTATGTTAAATCTTTTGCTCCATTTTCTTACCATGTCTAGTCTTTTAGCTATGTGTGAGTAGTCAATAAGGCTTGGCCATAGGGGGAATAACACCTTGTGATTTAGGTTAATTTTGCTCTTCTCAACTTAAGACTTGAGGTTTGGTTTGTAAATGTGTGTGGTTTGCCTTTTATGTAACAAAACTTGTCAACGTTAACCTCCGGTGATCATATGCTTGCTCATATGGTTCTGTGAGCTATGTCTCGCCTCGTGTTTGCCAAAAGAACCAAAGAACTTGCTCGCTTTCCAAACCATGCTTCTAGTTCTGGACCTTGATATTTAGTTTGAATCCAAGTCTTGGCGTTGTTAATCTCCGGTGATCATGTGCTCGCTCATATGGTTCCGGGAGCAATGTCACGCCTTGTGTTAAGCTTGTTGTTTAAACTCTATATCAAGTCTAACCATTTTCATAGCTAAATCTTCCGGTTGATAGCCTATGCCATGCGATTCAACCATGTTTTTATTGAGAATTGTTAGATGACTTAAGTTTCGGGCGTTAGTAACTCCATTGCCTTGCCGCTTTTAATTCTTAGTTAAAACTCATTTTTAGTCTTTTCCATAAGAGTGTTTCTCCACATTTCAAAGGAAAATCAAAAGTTGGACGCCTAAACCCCACAAACCCTTACATCTACAATCCGAACAAGCTATATTTGAGCTCCCTATGGATTGACTCGAACTTCCTCGCTATACTATGCAAATCTTTAGTTGTAGTCCGATTAATAAATAATTAAATTTGACGACCGTTTGGTAAACTTCAATGACTACCGAATGGGCGCATCAAATTTTGGCGCCGTTGCCGAGGAATCTTATTATAGCTTATTTGGAGGTTCGACAAACCACTATAAGTACTCCATTTATTTTTCCTTTGTGTAATTTGAACTCGACTTAGCGGATACCTCTAACCGAGCCATCAATTCGACTTGAGATGTAACGAAGCTAGATTGAGCATCAATTGCCTTTTCTTTTATTGTCCATATAATGTGGCGGTGGCTTAACCCCACGGAACTGTTTTGAGAAGAGAGGTGGTGGCATAGCCCCTCTAGCCTGTTTACTTTATGTCTTATCTATCTAATAGAATGGCGGCAGCAAATTGGGAAACACCCCACAAGACTTTGCGGGAGTATCTTTGTCCCAATCAAATTATAACATCCCCTTGCATAGCTACTCATGACACCAATGTTTTTAAAAGTCGTATGACCATTTCCAGTTGGTTTGACCTCAAGAACCAAATTCAAACTTTTGCTGAAAGTGTGAATGAGTCGTTCTATGCATGTTGGGGAAGATACAAGGATTTGCTCATTGCGGTCCCGAATCGTGGCTTTGAAAATTTTCAAATTGCTAACTATTTTCATAACGGACTTTCTCAAAAGAGTCATGCTCTTCATGATGTGTAATGGTAAACTTTTTGAAAAAGACCCTGCTAAAGCCTTAGATTTCTTTGATCGTTTGGCCACAATTTTACAATCCCGGGTTTATGCTCAACATTGTCAAGAGTCCAACTCAAATGCCATGGAAGAGGATATTGAGGCGCATGTCTTTGTTGAAACTGTTAGTTTAGATTGTGACAGCTTCTCAGAGTCTGCATGGAGTGATGAGCCTGTTGATGAAACTGAGGTCCAGAGTTCTCCTCTTATGGATCCCCCTCTTTATGAGTTTGATCCGGGGGAGAAATGTCTCACCGCTAAGGTTGTCTCTTCCGATCTCCCGTATCTTGATCCTTCCCCGAAACTAATTGATTGGTATCTTGAGAAGCTACCAATCATAGAACTAATTGATTTTCTTGGTGTTGAGGATATTGACTTGGTTTACAATCCTCTTATAGTAGAATTTCTCAACAATTTGAAATTTGATTTTGTTTGGGCTATGCACTTAGGGGAATTTAAGTTTTTAAAACGAATTCGGCAATTGCGGTACTCAAAGTATCTATTTTTGTGGCATGGTCGGATTCAATTTTTGAAGCAAAGTGTAGAGTGGAGTACTATGTTCATTTTATTAGCTCTCGTTGGCATAATAAGTGTTAGGAGCCCGCGTTTGGATAAACGTACATAAACTCTTTCTTTTTCTCTTTTGATGGTCCGGTATAGCCACCCATCTCTAGCTCCAAGTTGTTGCATGACTTGCTCAACGACACTATGAGTTGGATATGGGGAGAAAAGTAGTACCCGTACAATCACGTGACGATTTGGTGGATTTAATTTTACTTGTTAGATGTTGGGCCAGGATAACACGAGCCGTGCGGTACTAATGTCATTTGCTTCTTAGTAGGTAGTTGGTTCTTAAGTCTTTGCAGGGTAAGCGTGCTACCACACCAGCCTTGGTGGTTTAGGTCTAAAAGCTAGGGTGAGTGAGGCATTTAAGAGCCCTAAGTATGGGTGCGATTATGTGTCACGGTTGTAAGACCAAGAAAGCCCCGGCGATGACCTTGTGTGACTAGCTATGGTTCTGATGGAGGAGCCGAAAGAGTGAGCCTTGGAAGCGGTGCCAATGACGAAGGGAAGTAATGACAAGAAAGCCTCCAACTTGGTCGAGGTATACGGGGGTTGACATTCCCCCCCCCCCCCCCCCCCCCCCCGAAGGTACAATCTTTTGTTCTTTTCTCTCAATACTGTTGTTCTTCATGCTATGAGGACATAGCATCGTTTAAGTTGGGGGGAGGTATATATATATGCTATATATATTTTGATGAGACTTGTCTCATTTTTCTGCTTTTGGTAAAATTTTCAAATTTTTTGTGCAATCTTCCCTTGCTAGTAGTGATTTCGCTTGCTAGATACTTTAATTATGCTCAATTGTGTCAATATGACAAAAGTCGTGTATCCTCTCGAATTTGGTTATGTGTTTGAATCCATGTCATATGCATATACATGAACATTGATGAACAAGTTGAGCCTAAAAGTCAAGTCAAGTGTTGTGCATCGTTAGAGTAGAGATTCGTTTCTTAAGCATCCCATGCTTTTGTTCTCATTTTCGCATTTACGTAAATAATATCTTTTGTTCATGCTTGAGTAGTGTGTATATCTTTCTTGCATCTTGTTGGAGTTGTTAGCGTACTTAGGAAATGATTCAAGGCATTTTTGCTTGATTAAACCACATAAGAGTCACCTCGTCCTTATTTTGAACCATAGTCCGAGTCTCTTCTGTTGTGCAAACTTAGGTAACTGGATGATCGACGGGTTGTGTGACTATAGTTTTCAGTGTTTCAAGGAGGTTTGGGGGTGGTGTGAATGTGATAGAAGTGGTTGGGATGCAAAAAGGCGAAAAAATGGTATGTGATTCCTTATCTCTCCTCTCCCACTCCAACCGGCCTAACCACTAACATAATTCCTACTTTATAGTCTATCCTAAGTTACACAAAGTGCATGCGTGAACATGAGGAGCGCGCTAGCATGAAAACATCTTTTAAAAACATCTCAAACTATTAAAATTGCAAGAGTGAGGATGGTGAATAAGAGCATAGAACGAAGTTTAAAAGCGGGAGCGGAAATTCATACCGAAAGATTTTGTCGCCTAAGGTCCATCAATCACACTCATGAAGGCAAATGGAGTGATCAAGATCTATAAACCAACTGAAATTCGTTTACGCCGTAGACCGTGGGAAAATAGTCATTTCTTGACTTCCAAAATGAAAAATAAAAAATGCATACAAACATGCATGCATTCTAGCAATGCTTTTCCCAATCATGGAGCCAAGTATCAAACCACCTCGGCACCAAACATAAGGCAAACCGACTCTAATGCTGGAGTACCATTCAGTATAGCACACCAGACATTAATTCCAAGAAACATTGCACTGCAAGAAAAGGTGTTGAGCTGTTTCCTCTTGCAAAAAGCAAAATAGACATTGTTTATGGGTGGTTGAAGCCTTGAATAACCAAACGGATATCGATTCTGTTATGGTTTAACCGTTGTTTGAAAGGAAACTTATTAGGACCGTGCGTAGAGAGTGATGCAGTAGGGTTTAGGGGTATTGTTGTTATTTTAGTGTCTTTAGTGTGTGTAGGGTTTTGAGTCTATAAATAGGTGTCTTGTGCCTTCGTTAGTTAGTTTTTGATATATTGATAATAGATATTTGAGAGCTTTTTGCTCCTTGTATTCCCCTTTGAGGGATTTATCACTCTTATGAAATCCATCCTTGATTTGGTTTGCATCATTTGGTATTAGAGCTTCTAGGCTTGATCCCCACCGTTCACCTCGCTGGAAATCCTCCCCGGAAACCTAAATCTCGCCGGAACCCTAAAACGGTGCCGAAAAACCTCGGCGGAGCCCCTATTCCACTCAAAACCAATAGATCTGCTCAAACCTAGATCTTACATCTCGATTTTGACTCCTAAACTTACAGAATCAACCATTTCGCAGCTGATTCTTGTTGTTTCAGGCCCCAAAACCCTATTTCACACCTGACCCAACTCTATTCGCACTCGATCTGCCACTTTGGGAGCTTGGAACAGTGACCCATAGCTGCAAAATGCCTTTATAGTGTTCGAAACAGTGATTCAACACCAGATCTGTCTGTTTCGGACCTCACACAGTGATTTCGAGCCTGCTACAGTGATTTTGAGCTCAGCTACAGTGATTCCGGAGTTTGCTACAGTGATTTCGGAGTCTGCTACAGTGATTTCAAGTCAGATCCGTGGGTTTTAAGGTTTTCGGACTGATTTCAACCCATTTTTGCTGATTTTGGACCAGATCTATGATGGGTAAGTGTCGAATCCTTATTTTCTTTGCTGGGTTGTTGCTAGATTGCTCCATAGATGTCGACTCGAGTATGATTACTATTGATTAAGTATTTTTTGGGGTTGTTCTGTTGAAATTGGTGGCTGAGTTGACTGGGTTTTCATTATTTGGGATTGATTGACTTGTTTGAAGATTGATTGTGGTGTTGTAATGGCTTATCGGGCTAGAGGTAGAAGAGGAGGTAGAGGTAGAGGATTTTTGGTGAACAATGGTGAAGAATTGAAGGTTATTCCACAATGTTGAAGGGAAAATGATTGCAATTCACATGAAAATAGGAATGAGATTAAAGAGTTAAGTAAACAAGTTGCTACATTGTATGATAAGGTGCAACTAATGTTATTGAAAAGAGAAGTTGCTACTTTAGAGAAAAAGTTGCAACGTTTGTTTGTTTCATTCAAGAATAGTGATGGTTACTGTGATTCCAAATCCTATAAAAATCTCAAACCAGATGTGCTTGAGAAAGAAGAGACGAGCCTCAACCCTGATGCATTTGAGAAGGATGAGGAGCAATGTTATTGTGATGAGTTCTCACATGATATTCCTATCTTTGATGAGCTCGCACGTGAAGAGCTTGGAGTTGATTTTAAAGATGGTGGTTTCAAATATCTTCCCGTCTTTGATGAGTTTCCAAATGAAGAACTTGGAAATGATCTTGAAGGAATTCCCGTGTATGATGAGTATGCAAATGATGATAGTGATGATGATAATGTTCCTATCTTTGAACGTGAGAGACTCTCACGTGAAGATGTTAAGGATGTACTCGTCTTTGGGGCTAGTGATTTAGATGGTGTTCCCATATATGACAAGTGTGAAGAAGAGCTTAGTGTTCACATCGAAGAGGGAAGATTCCTTAACATGATTTAGGAAAGCTTTGCTATGGTAAAACAAGAAAGCGAGGAAGCACAAGAAGAGAATGGAGTTGGTGTGTTACAAGCACAAGTAGAGAATGGAGTTGGCGTGTTACCAAAGTCGGAAGAGGTTGCTTTTGATGTCCCGCTCATTTTAGAAGATTTCATAGAGCCAAAGCTTGATAGTTGCTTGTATGAGATGCCTCTTGAATTGTCTATGGCTCAAGATGCTCAAGTGTGTGTTACGTTGGTACCTCATCTAGCTACAAAGTTACTGAAAGAGGGGAGAGACTATTTAGAACACCTTGAAGATCCTTTGGGAATGATGTTCACTCGAGAAAGTCCGGGGCATGATCTTGGACATGTGGTGAAGTTGAATTTTCTCTATGCGAAGGTTGATGATTCTTGTGACGTTTTGAAACCAAGTGTAGTCACCTATGTTGAGGAAGTGTTGATCCTTAAGAGGCATGACAAATGGGTGATTTCTAGGCACATAAGCAAGGACGCAGTGGATGTACACAAATGGAAACTCATATTGAAGATGGGTTATTGCATGATCGTGGCGTGGATCTAGAAATGCAGCCGCATGCCTACTTCAGAGCTGCATAATAAATACTTCTAAAGTTCTATGTTTTCCTTTTATTTAGTTGTCTTGAGTCATTTTGTCCAACTTGAGGACAAGTTGTTTTCTTTAGAGGGGGTGTATGATGCAGTAGGATTTAGGGGTATTGTTGTCATGTTAGTGTCTTTAGTGTGTGTAGGGTTTTGAGTCTATAAATAGGTGTCTTGTGCCCTCATTAGTTAGTTTTTGATATATTGACAATAGATATTTGAGAGCTTTTGCTCCTTGTATTCCCCTTTAAGGGATTTATCACTCTTATGAAATCTATCCTTGATTTGGTTTGCATAAGAGAGAGTGATTGATTCTAGACAGAGACCCAAAGCGAACACAGTCCCAGTACACTTACATATGGAAAACATGTACAAGTATCCAACTAAGCTACATATTTCCAAAGTGCGTTATATTTTGCTTGCCATCCCAGATCTCCGAAATCATGCAGAAATTGATGAGGACCACAATCCTACAAACTAGAGCAGCGCTTCAAAGCAACCAAAGGCTTCTTTGGTGAAAGGAGAAAGAGTCAACGTCGCAACCACGTTCTCTCACAATACATCACCTTTACTTATTTTTCTTAGCAAAACAGGGCCTAACTTTCGCTGGTCAAAAAAGAAACACACGACAATTTGTATGAACACAAACGAATCAAACTTTAACAGCCATAACTAGATTGACTTTGGAATTATTGGTCAAAAATCGTGCATTTAAAAGGGCTCAGCTCTCTCTCTCTCTCTCTCTCCATCCAAAAGTACCCTTGGTGAAATGGTACTCAACCTTCTAATCTTTGGGGAGCCTATAACGTCAAATCCCAAAAATGGGGCAAAACAAGAAAATGACACCCTAAGTCGAGAAGTAGATGACTGTCACTCGGCATTTTGGTCGACATCTCTTACGATCACGGAAGCCACAAGAAAAAGTCCCCTTGTTCTTCAAAAGCTTCTGTAAACCAGCCAGCTAAACAGACATCAAAATTTGACTCCGCAACATCTCAAAGGACAATGAGTGAAGCCATCCCCACAAAATCTGGTGATCACATCCACGTTCAAGAAAGATGGTAGCAATGAAAGGCATGTTATCCTTCAAAGAAAAACAATGCTTAGCTAGCACCTCCATCTTTAGCTGGTCCATTGCACTTTATTAGAAAGAACAAGTTTTGCTTCATGAAAGAAGAGGAATGCCGTTATTGGTCAAAGAAATGGCATACTCAAAGCTGCATTCGTCAAGCCTATGGTTTCTACTTTCTACGCACCAAGATAAAGGCAATACTTGTAGGAGATCAAAACAATCCTCGAGTCTAATTCTTTCACAGGCTGAAGAGCTTTCCAAATCCCACAATCGTTAAGTTCATAAAGTACAAGAAGTGGACGAGAAAAAATCAATCACAGTCGAGTCATTCTCAAGCATGACAAAGAAAATGAAGTTGATAAACTTACAAAGGAGCTCCCTCCAAACATAAAAAGCAATTTGCCTTTCTCATTCTCACGAAACAAGGCCAGCAAAAAATAAGTACTCCAGTTGGAATCAAAGGGTGTTCCCTTGGATCAAGCGATGTAATACAGAAGATATATTTATCTTGAATGGGTCTGAACCACTTAATACAAACTTAAGTGATTTCATTCAAGGTGAGTGAGACTATGTTATGTGAAAAATTAAAATTGCCTAATAGACACCATATTGTTGGATGAAATTTGCTTTGATTCCTCTATGTACGTAAGGAGACACTGCATTCACCTACCATTGTTCAGAGTGGACATTTGACGTGAATATCTTGCTCAAAGATGAGGCCATCCACAGACTGTGAAGTTGACAAGCAGCACGTCGAACATTTTTCTCATCAGCATCCTTCGATTGCAGTCACGCTATCGGGTTGGACCTCCTATAATTTAGCATGCCAAAGAATTATCGAGGACTCGGCATATGTGTTTGCTGGCAATGCAAAATTCATCATTCAAAAATCATGTTCCGACTTGCCAAAATAAATCCCAACACCAGTTCCACCCAACACATGCTCTCACCCTTGCAAAGACACCTTACTCTTCCAGAGAATTCCTGTGCAACGCCTGCAACCTGGGGGTTCATTGGCTTCACCTACCACTGTTTTCTAGTGTAAGATTTTTTTTTTGGGTACGTCGGAATTTCTTCCAGTGCAAGATTGACTTGGACATATATTGCTCTGCATTTCGAGCATAAGTTTGGCTTGGACATTTCTTGCTCTACATGAAAGCCTTACCAGACAACGAAACTCTTTTACAACATATTGAACATCCTTCCCACTGGCATCCCGTGTTCAAAGTTGCACTCCCTTTCATACAGCTAGATGTCATGTTTTGTTGCTCGTTGTGGAATTCATGTAATTTGTTTCAAATGCAAATACTTCATCCACATGTCATGTGCTGAGTTCCCAGGAGAAATGACACCCTTTTTACCCACAACTTCTTACACTTTCTGCAAAGCAAAAAAACCATCGGAGAAGTTTGAACTGCTACGCGTGAGGGCTGGCATGCACCGACTTGAGCTTCCACTGTTCCCAGTGTTATCATTTCAGCGTACATTTTAAATGCGCTTTATTTGGGCCAACCATACACTGCAAGGAGCACAAGCAAAAGATTCAACATTTCTTCCGTCAATTCAATTCAATCCAAGTCACACAGTTAGGCAGATGAAATTCAATTCAATTCAATTCTATGCACAATAAGCGGATGAACAAGCAACAATGGTGAATATTTGAAATTCAACTCTAGTCACATAGTTAGACAGTCAATTCAATTTCATCTGTCATTGTGCAACCCTTACATTGAGGGTTCAATATATGTCTGCATAAAATGCAAATCCTTCATCCATAAATCACGTGATATTTTCCACAAGAAATCCTTCATCCTTTTCCCCTGGCCTAGACCCTATCTATCTCCCTCCCTCCGCAGAGATGAGTTGTACGATTGTTCTGCCTGTAAAAGTAGCTGTCACGGATTCATTTGCCACAGCTCTGAGTGTTGTTTTCAAATGGACTATGATTATGCAATTACTATGTACAGAGTTTTTATAGACCAGGAGCGAATTGACTGCGAGCCTCTGATTCAACATTTCAGCGACCACATCCCTTGATCCCGATTAAGACAGCTCTATTTCGATGGGGCTGCACTATATGCAATCATAACCTAGGGAAATTTTGTTATTCATGCACGTTCTTCTTGGAGAAATCATGTATTGAGTTGCCAAAAGGGATCTGCAACCCCATCCGTGCTCAATACCATCTCAGTATCAAAGCTCTGGGGCCTGATCAGCAGTTTCAGTGCAAAGTATGTGGTCACGGGCGCTCCACCAGTTGGTTTGTCTATCATTGGACGGAATGCAATTTCCCGCTTTGCTCTGAATGTGAATCCTGTCCCACCATAAAATACGGAAGTCATGAGCACTTTCTAAATCACAAAGATATCCTCTCGATGTGACACTTGCGGTGCCAAATGCAGAAAGTGCTTCTTATGTTGTGTCGAGCGCAATATGAATCTGCATGTACTTATGAAATCCTGCATTGCCTGTTGACATTTCCTCACTGTCACCGGTCCTCTCCTCTTCCACAGAACGACTCCTGAATATTACCGCGTTACTAGCAAGGAAGAAAGAAATCTGTTAACTACCGCACCGAATGCGAATTTGCAGCTCATATTGAGTTTGGGATCTCTTGTGTAAGTCTCTCATATGAAGCTGAACTAATTAACTTGACTTACTAATAGTTTAGATCTAAGCCCTAATCAATATATCCTGATTTACACAAAATGTCTGTGTATGTGTATTAGGTACCGTACATATACATGCTATACGTGATTTATATATCCTGCACAATTACAAGCAAAAATCATAAATTTAGAGGTGTACCGCTGTATTCAAGATACATTATAGGTGCATGAGTACTTGTGTATGCGTGTGTTCGTGATTGTATCTATTACATGCATATAACAAACCTTTATTGAAATTGGTGTTGTCTATCAATCAGGTAGTATTCAGATAGAAAAGCAGTACAAGTCCAAGTGGAAATGATCTAATTACGCAAGTAAACTCAAATACCAAAATAATTGGCGTCTCAAATCTCTGAATCTAACAGAACTTCACTTAAATACCGACAGTATCTCCATTTTAGAATTAAGGTGGTTCTTCCAAAGGATGAAGGGTCATCTATGGTGTGCTAACTAATGAATGCTGGGATTAGCGTCTCTGACGACAGAGGGTCTATAATTACTCAGATCTGTGGTGCTCCGACTAATTGATGCTGGGATTAGTATCTCTGATGATTAAGGGTCTATCAATGATGAAGTGAGTAAGAATAGAATATCAGTCTTCCAAAAAAATACTATAACGAAGGCAGTCAGGTTTACTCTAATCTGTGGCCTCTGATTCTCAAAAACGTCTTCTGACCAGTTTTCTATAATAGACTTATCCCAAAGCCAACTATCATTTCTTTTGCTTTTCTGTTAAACTATTTATAAATTCCTATTTAAGTTTCAAAGAGAGGGTCAACAGTTGTATTTGATCATTACCTTAGACATTTCAAAAGACTTAGAAATCTCAATAACCTTGTCATTGACTACATCTAGGAATCCAAATAGCGCACAAGTAAATCCTCTTACATGAATACAATCAAACATTTTGGCAAAGGAAAAAGAACCAGAACTTTGAGGAGAGATAAAAAAGATGGCAACAATAAGAAATGACAGAAACATATTCCCATCAACTCCCACAAAATAGAAAAGGATTGTCCGATCTCGAGTCCATATTCATTGATATCCATTCCAAAATTTAAGCAACCAACAGGAATCTTCCCAAAGCTTAAGACCTTTCTTACCTTGAGACCGCTAATCTTTGTGAAGATTTTTCTGTACAGTAAAGACCGGACCAGCATTCCAAGGGAGAAGGCTCCAGTAAGAACCTTTGTTATCCACAAAACAGCTATGCCATTTGATTCTGTATCTACCCAGAGGAAAAGCAGAAACGTCAAGCAAACAAGTAGAGAACCCTTGCCCTTTCTCGTTAGGTTCGAAACACACATATACATCCACAGCTCCACGATCACCAGCACCATGTCTATGCCTTGTATTGCTAAACTTATTTGTATCCTCTGTGACATTCCGTAATAACTTATCATTTAAATATATCATGTCATCAGATTCCCAATCTCGATAATCCAACCGCCTTTGTCCCTTATTTGCTTCTGGATAAGGCACCTGAAAAGACATTCTACAAGAAAGGATGCAATATAATTTCTTCAACTGAAGATCTGGCAGAATATTTTTCAACTGAAGACAAAGGTCTAGTGACAGATGGAAGCCTGGCGGGACTGATATCCCCTCTTGGCTTCTGGTGTCGCTGTTTAAGGCAAATAGCTCCGACGAAATGCATGGCCTGAAAGTTTGATGCCAATCATGCTTAGAAATAGCAAATTTAGGGCTGTGCTATTAGAAACAGAAGAGGTGGGGAAAACAAAGTCGACAAAAGGATTAGCATATTGTGTCCAAAATTAATTCGTTAAAGATATGTTGGTATAAAAGAAAGTCAATTATTGCGACAACAGACCTGAAGGTACGCGATACGTTACTCAACTCAATGCCCATGCAAACTAAGGGTCTATTTGGAACTAGACAAAGACAAAGGGCAACAAAATCATTATTTTTCTTCCTTTACTTGTTCGGTTATTAATACGGGAGGGAAAGAAGAACAAGGGAAGAGAATCAGATAGATATTTTCCTGCTATTTCCTTCCATATCTTACCTATTTTCTCTCTCTTCTTTCTCTTTTAGCTTTCCTTTAACCTTCTGTCTAATATCCACAAAAACCGAACAAGAACTTATCTTTGCCAAATCAAACAAAAGACAATAACTGCTTTCTCTAGAGACTCTCTTAGTTATTTTCTCTTTCCCTTCCACATGTTCAAAACATTAAGCATCACAAGGGTTCTAAATCACATTAGATGAGTAAATTAGCAAGTAAAAGTCACAGATACATGAAACCATAAGGAACTCTGAAATAGGTAAAAGATTCTCTGGCATACCTTACTCGAAAGAAGTAATTAGGCATCAGGAAAGGGATGGACATTGATTTTGTTATTATATCCAACAGAAGTTGCAAACCATACTTGGTAACTCGATGTAGAATCTGAACATCGTGTGCATTATTTGCCTCATTTTGCAAGGCAACCACCCCTGTGACAGCATAACTGCAAACTGTAAGAAGGCATCTTGCTTCACAACTGACATTCGACATTTGACTTCTGTAATGGAGGAAAGAGCTCTTGGGCTTGCTATATACCCTCCACAGCGACCCAAGTTTTGCGCTAGCTTCACAGTCTACCTGCTGCAACCGGAAGACTAAATCTTGTATTAGCAGGCCATGTAAATATTCCTCTGACTTTCCCAAAATATTGTCAATGTGTAACTTTGGGAAGAAAAGGGAAAATCCAGTACTGAAGGCCAATAATGAACAAAAGAGTGCGAGCGCTGAAATTGTCTCCAAACTTCTCTTGTCCATGCCTCTAAAGGATGTGACAATTAGATCATATTTTCTTGCCAACATATTCAACCGAGAAGATATTTGAGAGAGTACGGAAGTCACCTCCAGCGAAAAACTCAGGCCCTCAACCACAATACTGCCCTTTATTTGTCCGTCATTGTCCAAATTATCGAGAGTTAAAGGAACATGGTAGAGTTTAAGCATATCAGCCACAGATTCTAGAACCCTTGATCTAAGAGACAAAAACCATCTTTGGAAACACAAAGCATGACCTGATGTCGCCATGGCTCCCATTGTTTCCTCTGACAGATGAAGACTGTTACAAGCTTCAATGAGATTTTCAATGTTGTTAGGTAACTTAAGCAATTGAACGTTCCTTTCTGAATGAGCAAACTCACTCAAGGACTTTAACCACTGATCACAGCTGTTAGATTGAACCACCGTAGTAAGATGCTTGAATATAAGAGCAGCAGTAAACCATGTTCCCTGACACGCTGCATATTTACCAAGTTTGTAAGCAGACCAGTATTCTTTCCTTTCTATCATTTTCTTTGCACACTCAAGAGTAAGAAGTTCACGTTGACCTAGGTAATCCTCCAGAGAAATAGACAACTTTCTATCAAGATTATCAATTTCCTCTATCTCCTTAAATAAGCAACAGTAATTGATATGAGAATAAAAAATAAATGTGCAGACTGTGTACATAAAGCAATCAAATAAGCTGCATCCTCGTAAAAGTTCTACAATTTTCTCGGCCGTATCAAGGACTTGAGTAGTAACAGTACCAGCATCATTTAAGTTTTCTAGGCAAGCAACCACCATTTTCGGTATAAAAAGCAAAAGCTTTGATGCAATAAGTTTACTATTTTGTCCTCTGACCTCTTTGATCTCATGACCTGATAAATCTGGTTCTGATGTGCCCATAGCTTGGTTGTGATTACTCGCTATATATTCTATGAGTAAACAAATTTTATCCAGCACCATCCCACCAAGATCTGGATATTTTTCAACCAGAAGAAGAAGAAGGCCGAGTAAGCTTTGACCCTCTAGCTCCATTTCTGAATCAAGCTGATGAAGATCCAGTACAAGCTTAATAAGCAAGCCAATCTGATCTATGACAAATGAGATCAACCATGAAGCCAGATATGTGGAATCAACTCCGTCTAATGCCTTTTCCTTTCTTTCCACAAACGTGCCCAATATATCTACTATAACCCTGATGGCTAAGAGTCGCTTTGCCATGACTGAAGATAGAGTTGCATTCTCCAGAATTGTTAAAATCCTTGAAAACTCAAGTATGTCGGAACCATGGATAGTAGGTAAGTTATATAAGAGGACCTGCAAAAATGAACGGTGAAAAGAAATACCAATTTAGCAGTATGTTTACATGAAAAGCGACATAAAGCAAGTATAACCTTGCGCAAAATTTGTAGAGCTCCACATTGCAAGGCTGGTGGAAATTCAGATTCATCTAACATGCTGACCAATGTTGTGATTGAATTGGAACTTGCAGGAAAATGACCCATTCCTTTGACAAGAACATAGTGCAGACATTTTAATGCTGCGGCTTGCAAATGCAACGGCTTCTCTTGAGTTAGATAAGATAAAAGCAAACTCGCCTGCATTCAGAAGAAAAATTCTTTGTTAAATATCTAATGAATAATGTCAGAGAAACTATTGTTTAAGGTGAAATCGCCATAATCCTCACCTATCACTCCACCTGGATTAGCACATTACGTAGTGGGTCAGTAAAGTCAGAGAAACTATTGTTTAAGGTGAAATCACATTAATCCCAAGTTCCTAACCCACCACTTCCTGGATTAGCCCAACATGTAGTGGGTCACTAAAGTCCACCGGCTTTACTCGCACACCTCACCTCAGGGCCTAAAGGAAAGAGGAACTCGCCCGTTTAGTCCTTTTGAATCTTTAATGTACATGTAATTTGTATTTAGCTTATACAAAGAGAATACAAAAAGAAGAAAAGAAAAGAAAAGTATACTGATTTGGTTGTGAGGATATGCAACCAGGAATACGCCTAAAAATTGCGCGTAGATCAACGGTTCCAACACCAAACCATTAGCTACTTTACATAAAAAAAAAATTGCAACTGGCATAAAATTTATTTTTCGCTTTCAAGGGAATATGTACCTGTCCAGAAATCAGGTGCGCCGATTTGACCGCAAGCTTTGAAAGTGAAATGAGCATTCCAATCAAGAAATCTTCTTCTGTAGAATCTAACACCAGCTCTAGACCTGCCTGCAATGAATAAACCTTAATTTTTGCAATCGATCTAAGCCTCAGTGTGCATGCCATACCTATTCATGCACAGATGTGTTTGCGTACGTGTATGAGCATAGATACGAATTCATTAATAGATATGATATGTTTTAACACTTGTTTAGTATGTACTAGCATGTCAACCCCTTCTCCACAGATGTTGCATGGCTTTGCTCCATCTACTTAAGTGCCATTTGTCTTCCTTTTGCATAGGGAGAGAATCCAACCTAAAACTAAAAGTATAATATCTGTGCGAGGGCAGAGGACAGGCATTTCCTTCCTGGCTGTGTCAGATAAGTTGATAGGAGTGCTTTGGTGACTAATTAGTTTCCTAAGGATGAAGAGTGGTTGGTGTAGTTGCCTTTGCTTCACAGAGAAGTTTTGGATTGGGAATTGGGGTTGTTATTAGCATATAAGAGAACTAAATGGGTTGTCGAGCATAGAGCCCGGGGATGCTTTGACAAAATGGTGCTTACCAACATTAGGTGCTTGATCAGAGTTTATATATCTCCGTAGTGACAGAATGGTCCATCTACAAAAAAAAATTTGAATCGGCAAAAGGAAAATTTATTAAGAATTCGATAAGGGTACATTGAGGGAAGGCAAGAGCTCTCACAACTTTTGTACTAGGATGGGTGATCCATCTACAATTTGATACACAATAGTTTTGTAGTTTGCTTTGTTAATTCGTAGTAGATACCTTTAAATGTGTTACAAAGTCTTAAGCTTTGTTTGGAACTTGGGGAAAATAAGGGAAAGTTTTAAAAAATTCCCTTTCCTTGTATAGTATGAGAGAGAAGAGAAGAAAAGAGAAAATGACAAAATAGGGTTCTAAGCATAGTAACATTTCCCCTTTTCTTTTTCTCACATTTTCTTTCTTAATTATTTTTCCAACTCTTCCCTCACTTTCCACAAGTTCCAAACAGAACATTAACAGATCACGATTACCATCCAGAAAATAGGTTGTGTGTTCACAATATACTCTTGTAGTCTTGTTTCAGTTACTACTTATCATGTCTTATCTATTTTTTAAACATGTTAAATATCTTACGATAGTCGATACGATACGGGATCCTGAAAAATAGGAACACGATGCACGAGATGAGAACCTTGTAAGCTTTACTTGCATGTGAAGAAGAACATCCCATTTTTGCAAAAGCTCGCACTCCTGCAAGCCTTACAGTTGACAATGTTTCACACGATGTCACCAGATTAACCAGTATCTCCAAAAGAACAGAAGCAAAGTCATTGGATAACTCAGAAAAGCAACTGCCAGCAAATAAGGATGCCTCCATCTGCAAGTTGTTCCTGATCAGTTTCACTCAAGTGTCTAAAGAATCAGTTATAACTACAGAAGCAGCAAACCACATGTCGAGAAAAGTAAAAAGACTAAAGGGAATCCTTAAATGCAATAAAAGCATTGTGTGGAATCTCATTCCAAGAATCATAACATCATTATGTTGCCAATGGGGTTCATAGATGCTAATTAGTTTCCATGACCTAACAGGAGTTTGCTATCCTGGATTCCATTCCCTCATGACCAAACGAAGAAGAAACTAAAATCGGTACCAAATATGTTCTAAATTGTATTAAGTTGATGGTTTTGGATTCCATTTTTTGAAGATTATAAATCACGGCCGGATTTTAACCATTATTGACCTTATTTTGGTGGTTTTGGACATGAGAAAAGGAAGCTAGTTACACAGCAAATATTATTGAAAAACTATGTCCATTACCTTTACCCTTGCCCTTTAGTCTACCACTACAACCCCAATACCAAATTCTCCTAAATACCTCAAATCAATGATAAATACCAGCCTTAGTCCCCCAATCGAATTGCAGAAGAGTAATTTTAAAACCATTATGTCTGTACCATGCCATCAATGATGAGATACATCGTATGCATCAGTTTTCCATAAACATAGCTGCAGATATGTTTATAAGCCTCCCGAAATCAGCACAGGACAATCAACATATCCTTCGTTATCAAGGAAGTTTCGATCAAAACAACCAAAACATTTCTGTTTCTTGGGAGCAAAACGAAAAATTGGGTTATGAAATTGCAATTGCAAATTTTCCACTGATGCATAATGGGAGGCACCGAATATGTTGAAATCTGCTAAACATATTGAAACAATGAGTTGTTTAGACACCTAGTTGAAATACCCAGTTCCAACAATGACATTTTCATAAATTCCAAATTTCTTTTTACACTTCCAATACGTTTTGGCTATGATACCGAAATGCTGACAGGTTTCCCACATATTTCAGAAACATTTTCACCGAAATGACATCTGGAAGCAAAACTTTGATCCTTGTTCCTCATTGACCCATGCGAATGTTATACACGACAAATGCTTAAATTTGCAACTAAAGAACTTGCCACCTTTTAGGTGTGGAAACTATGTTCAAAATAACCCCAGAATTCAAAAAAACCAAATTCTTTGCGAAAGCATGAAAACGGGAAATTTTTATGATACACCAAAATTAAAGCTCACCTGCAAAACATCACACGAGACCAAACTCGAAAGTATGAGGTACCGGATATCAGCATTGTCCTTTGCCATATCAGCCCAGCAACCAAAGAGAACCAAGGCTAGTGCTCTTGACTCAGCATCCCCCAAGTCAAAAACAGTTTTCACCCTTCGCAGGAGTTCTAACCGATTCTCGGTACGCTTCAATAGAATCCCACAATGTTTTTCACTTCTCTTTTTACGGCTCCTCAGTAGGGATAAGAAAACCTTCACAACACAAAGCTTGGTCTGTTTGTCGCCAGAGCTGAAAGCTTCGGTAAGACGAAGCAGGATTGTGTTTGCAAAGAGCCTATCCTCCCCTGGAATTAACCCAAACATGTTATATTGTGCTTTGTTAATCACAGGCTCTCTATCCCATTTCTCAAGTTTTTGCCCGATACACAGTATGGCTTCATGTGATTGACCTGAAAATACGAAAAGAACTAAATACTCAAAGCCCATGAAAACACACAACTTGGGTATGTTTAAAAACTTCATATAAAATCTAAGCCTGGTATAAATAACAAAGGAGTGAAAGATCTAATCGCTGATTCAGATTGGGCCTCACCGTGCTTCTTTGATCGAAGGCCCTTCTCGAAATCAATGCTCCATTCCATGGCACAAGCTGCAGATGTTCTCTCCATAACAGCAGCAGCTTAAGCTCCTTCCCTTCAGACACATTCAAAGTTCCAGATACACTATTACAGATCTCTTTAAATCTCTAACTATTCACCAAATATTTTGCATTTAAGAAGTGTTTGGTTCACTCGAATGAAGCTGAAATGGAACCGTCATTCCCTTGGAATGCTCATTTCATGCTTCGTTCCTGAAACATGGCAGAATGTAACATTCAAATAGGGTTATTAGTCTCCAATTTAGGTCACTATAATGCAAGGAATGGCAATTCCATTCCTTCCTGAGATAAATAGAACCAAGCACTACTCATGATTTGGTCTAATTGCTATAAATGAAAATGTCTACGAATATGAACTGGATAACAGTATATGTGTATCAGAAGCAACATAGTAAATATTTGAGGACCAACAGATAAAAGAAAACCCAATGTCATCCAGATACAATTGTAAGTTGGCAGAGGTAATGTAAGACGGAGATTGTGAAGTAAGAAGAACCTACTCAATTAAGCTTTCTAGAGTTTTACCAAACAAACACCTTCTTGCTCCAAACACTACCAATCAACCACTGCAAGAGTCAGTTAAGCATTTGGGGTCTACTTAATTCCTACATATTTGCTAAAAAGGGAAGAGAAGATGGGGAGAAAATGGGGGAAAAGATTTTGGGTTTAATCAATATGCTGGATGCTGTCTGTGAGATCTAGGAAGTGATGGTTGGTTTACAAATCTGGCTATGGACTACGAGCCCTACGATAGGAGTGGCGAGTTCAGCCAATCTGAAAATTTTGAACTTTTTCTCCCAATTTCAACGAATTTAGGGTTTTGTAGAGATATCATTCTTGATTTAGGGCTATGTTGGTTATAGAATTCTCTTTTCAGAATTCAAAACTTTTGCGATTTATTTACGTCTCGGAGGTTTTCCCAAGCTCCGGAATTTTTTTTTTTACGATATCGTTCTGAATACCTCGGAACCGGAATATTGTCGGGTACCGTTTCGGAATCCTCGGTATAATCATGATTAACAATATAGGCTGAATAGTGTCATTAGCATTCAGGAAGCTTATCGCTTGACTATCCAAAACAGAACTTACACGCACACAGGAGAGAGAGAGAGAGAGAGAGAGAGAGAGAGGGTCTACCACGACAATGGAAGAAAAGCGGAGGCGAGGCGAGGTGCTGTGGAGGACTGCCGCGGAGGAGATAGAGAGGCGTGGGGTAGAGGGCACGTTGTGGTTCGGCGTGAGGAGATGCAGAGTGCGAGAGACCGCCAAATACATGGAAAAGGAGAAAAATAAATTTGCCAATGCAAGGAGAAGGCCACTCAAAATGACTATTACGCTCTTAAATTTTCGTGGAATTGCCCATACTTGAATTGGAGAAAATAAAATATTTTCCATACGTAAAACGGAGAAAAAGAAATTTTCCATACATGGAGTTTTTAATTTGAGTTTAGACCTAAGTTGTTTATTCTATAAGTTGTTTATTCTATAAACTTAAGTTTTCCTTTCTATAAACCTAAATTGCTCAATCTAAGAACCTAAGTTATATGAGATCATGAGTCGGTATGTAGTTAAATCTGGGTTTAGACTTAAGTTGCTTCTTTAATGGACCTAAGTTGCATATTGTATGAGATCATTCTCAACTCATAATATCATAAAAGGTGTAGCTTAGATCTATAAAAGGAACAACTTAGTTCCATAGAATCTAGTATTAAATTATATTGCTATTTTAATCACATAATATTGCACATTCAATTAAATTATATTATTTTTTCAATCATATAATATTGCTCCCGACAGAGAGGGGTATTTTTCCTCAACACCATGCCTTGAAAATTATTCTTTTCCTTCATATGACTGGACAATTTCAAAAAAGTGTCCCATGAATTGGGAATAAATTGTCCCAACCTCCGCTCAACAACAATTCCCCCTAAATTTTAGAGCAAGAGCAGCAGACTCGCTATACCCGGCGAATGCTGAAATAATTACTCCTCGCCCCAAACGGCGAGGTACTGCAGGCAGCACAATTATGATTTTTCTTTTTGTCTTTATTGATATTATTTTTACATTTACTGTATTAGTTTGCGGCATTTTAAATTATTGGTTTGTCTTGATAAGAAAAATTAAAAAAATAAAATTTTTATCAAAATTTTCAAAAATTCACTAAAAATAAAAATAATTATTTTTTATTAAAAAAATTAGTGAATAATTTTTTACTTTTTAAATTCCACCCGTTAAAGATGAAATAAGGGTGTGTAATAAGTACTTATTTTTGAAGTAAAAGTGATATATTATAAAATAATGACATGTCTTGTAAATTGGGAATAAATACTTATTTTTAAAAAGAAAATCTAGAATGAACTCTAATACTCCGAACCAACAATTTGATGCAAAACCAACAAACAAATGTAATATTTATTTGAATAAACACAAAAAATAGTCCGTAATTATTTAGCAAAAACAAGAAGATTTGAACTCGGTCAAATACACAGAGATATATGATGCCTATACTATACTGAGCTACCATTTCACTTGCGTTGTATGGATTGAGCGTTGATTGATCTGGGCTTGAGATTTCTGTGCCAAAAATAGTGTGCCCTTGTGCTGAATGCATTTTCGACTTTTGGGTAACACAAAATTTTTAAAACATAAAAAATAAATAAAACAAAAAAAACCTCATACTACAATTTATGTCTTGTTCTCTTTGGTTTTTGAAAAGAATTTTTCAAAAAAATTTCTCGAGATTTCCTATACTTCCAAAAATTTTCAAAGAATTTTTCAAAAATTTTTCGTAAATTTTCAAAACACAAACCAAACACAGCATTAAGAGCCCAAATGACTCGGAATAAGGGCACACAATTTTCCGCACATTCAAAAACCCTATTTTTCAAAAGGAAAATTCTAAAATCAGCCCAATGGGCTGACAATAGTAGGTGTGTGAATGTGTATTAAAAGATGTAAAAAGTGCACAGAAATACGTGTTTTTCTTGTCTTTTAGTGTGTTTATCGTCAGCCTAGTGGGCTGACAATAGCAAGACCGTTTTCAAAATTTTGTTTTCCAATTAAGACGAGGGAGTACGAGAGAGAGAGAGAGCGCGCTGAAAGAGCACAACAATGATGGCGATTCCACCAGTTTTTCTTTCCGCCGTGCTCTCATATCTTGTCGTTATATCTGAATCCACTCCTACCATTACTCCGATCGCCACCGAAACATCACTCGGAAACCAGCGTAATCACCGTTTGACCTTGGAGTTGGAAGAGGCCAAGCTCAAGATAGCTCGATTAGGTAATTAGTATATGTATGTAATTGCATTACATTTGCAAACACACGCACATGTATAAACCTGTATAGACACATACCTCCGTCCCAAGTTGCTTGTCCTGTGCGAAAGTCATGCAAGAATAAAAGAATAAACTACTTCTGTGCATCATTCTTTTGACTATTTTTGTACCAAGTTGACTTTAATATGGTGTAAAGAAATTTCAAAAACTATGCGTGGAAGTAGTTTATGATCCGAATATATGCATGAATTGTCGTAGTGGACAAGCAATTTTGGACGGAGAAGCACTTGATTTGGCAAAATAATTTGCTGGACAAATGTTACAATGTAGTTCGTTTAGTCAGATTTTTTTTTGGGAATTTGATTTATTCGGTCGTCTATGTAGTTGTCAATAATCAGAAATTTGTTTTTTTAATCCTAGTTGCCTTTTGGGCTTCATGTGGTACTCTAATCAAGCTTTTCGACCAGATAATCATACGCTCTAGTATTAGATTAGCTCAGTAAGCCCAATTGCCTATACTTATTTTAGGAATACACTTAGACCCCATTTGATAACCCTCTTAAGCCTTCGGATTGGACTATCAATCCCAAGGGACTCCTAAACCTTTGTTTGGTAACCCAAATATATCCGAACTAATAATCCCTTGGGATGAGTAGTGTGGCCTTTAGGGGGGATTCATAATACCCCTTGGGACTTGGTATTGGTAATCCAATCCCAAGTAAGTTGATGCCAAAATACAAAGTTGCCCTTGGTCTAGTAATGGAAGTTACTTTGCTTAAGGGCAAAAATGGAAATATATACTATCAATCCAATCCTATCCCATGGAAACAAACATGGTATTAATAATCCAATTATCTAATCTCATCCCAAAAAAACATACTCATTATCAATCCCTTCTTATTACTAATCCCTTCTTATTACCAATCCCAATCCTAATCCCATCTCCTTACGAATCCCACCCATCTATTACTGTTATCAAACGGGGCCTTAAAGAACTGGAGCAGTGGCTGAGAGACCAGGAATCTTTTATGGAGGGTATCCACTGGTGGTCTACAGTCAAGCATAGATCCTGGATTCCAATTCACTGTGCGAAACTTTTAATAATTTTGCAATATCTTGTAAATATGATTACTATCATATAGTTCTTTTTTCTTTTTTTTGAAGATTTTAGAGTGCGGTTAGCGTAATTCCTCCCCGAATCCATCGATGATCAACGGCTATAGGGGTGGATGGATCATGGTCGTGGTCAAACACTGGCCAAGTCTTTTCAGCGAGGGGAGAGGGCATATTTAAAATAAGAGGCAGTGCCGCAGTAGAGAGAGAGAGAGAGAGAGAGAGAGAGAGAGAGAGAGAGAGAGAGAGAGAGAGAGAGAGAGAGAGAGAGAGAGAGAGAGAGAGAGAGAGAGAGAGAAATTGTCTTTTCACAACCTTGCGAAACTGTAAGATGGCGCTTTTTGGAAAGGGGAAAAAAAATACTAGGAACGTTGCATGATTTAAGGTGGGGATTAATATGATTTTACAGGGGTAAATGAGAGGTACTAGATATATTTGGGTGGTAGTATAGTTCTTGAAGAGAATGAGGAGAACCTATGAAGCACGGATACTTCCATATGGGAACCGTATCTGTATCGGATACCAATATTCCTCCGATACTCATAGACACGTATCCCGGAAGTATCCACAATATAAAATTTATTTTATACAATATTTTGAAGGATCGGATGGTTTTTGATACTTTAAGACACGTATCCGAACTATTATGAAATTAAGATTGTGACACTTTGCATAGTAGTAGATTAAAATTGTTAGGAATAATGAAAATGATAGTCAGTAGCACTTAACTTACTTGAGAGAGAGAGAGAGAGAGAGAGAGAGAGAGAGAGAGAGAGAGAGAGAGAGAGAGAGAGAGAGAGAGAGAGAGAGAGAGAGAGAGAGAGAGAATTTGTCTTTTCACAACCCTGCTAAACTGTAAGATGGCGCTTTTTGGAAAGGGAAAAAAAATACTAGTAACGTTGCATGATTTAGGGTGGGGATTAATATGATTTTACAGGAGTAAATGAGAGGTACTAAATGTTTTTGGGTAGTAGTATAGTTCTTGAAGAGAATGAGGAGAACCTATGAAGCATGGATACTTCCATATGGGAGCCGTATTTGTATCAGATACCAATATTCCGCTGATACTCACAGATACGTATCCCGGAAGTATCCACAATATAAAATTTATTTTATACAATATTTTGAAGGATCGGATGGTTTTTGATACTTTAAGACACGTATCTAAACTACTATGAAATTAAGATTGTGACACTTTCCATAGTAGTAGATTAAAATTGTTAGGAATAATGAAAATGATAGTCAGCGGCACTTAACTTACTTGAGAGAGAGAGAGAGAGAGAGAGAGAGAGAGAGAGAGATTTGTCTTTTCACAACCCTGCTAAACTGTAAGATGGCGCTTTTTGGAAAGGGAAAAAAAATACTAGGAACGTTGCATGATTTAGGGTGGGGATTAATATGATTTTACAGGGGTAAATGAGAGGTACTATTGATATACTTGTGTAGTAGTATAGTTCTTGAAGAGAATGAGGAGAAACCATGAAGCGCGGATACTTCTCTATGGGAGCCGTATCTATATCGGATACCAATACTCCTCTGATTCTCACAGATACATATCCCGGCAGTATCCAAACCAAACCGAAACCATGAATCTCGGTAGTATCAACAATATAAAATTTATTTGGAAAATTCTAAAATCAGCCCAGTGGGCTGACAATAATGAGTGTGTGAATATGTATTAAAGGGTATTAAAAGAACACAGAAATACGTGTTTTTCTTGTCTTCTAGTGTGCTTATCGTCAGCCCAGTGGGCTGACTATAGCAAGACCGAATTTATTTTGTACAATATTTTATGGATCGGATAGTTTTTGATACTTTAAGACACGTAATCTAAACTAATATGAAATTAAGATTGTGACACTTTGCATAGTAGTAGATTACAATTGTTAGGAATACACGTATCCGAACTATTATGAAATTAATATTGTGACACTTTGCATAGTAGTAGATTAAAATTGTTAGGAATAATGAAAATGATAGTCGGTAGCACTTAACTTACTGGAGGGAGGGAGGGAGGGAAATGATAGTCGGTAGCACTTAACTTACTGGAGAGAGAGAGAGAGAGAGAGAGAGAGAGAGAGAGAGAGAGAGAGAGAGAGAGAGAGAGAGAGAGAGAGAGAGAGAGAGAGAGAGGTATCTATTTTTCATGGTTATTTTGAACGTTTTTATTGTGTCATACATGTTGGATAAAATTATTAATTAAACAAGTGACCAAGTATACTTATATATAATACAATGCTAAAAAGCTAAAAATACCTTTTAATCGAGGCGTATGCTAGCTGTACCTGTATCCTGTTCTCTCAGATTTTCTTGCATTGGCATATCCGTATCCATCGTGTCCGTATCCCGTAGCAGGATCGATGCTTCATAGGGAGGAACACATGCATGCACCTTCTGGTCCTTATTTGAATACGGCATTGGGGGGGACTGGGGAGTGTTCCCTAATGAGACTTGGAAATTTTTCTTATTAATGATTGGATTCTATAGACGGTTCTTTGGTTTATTTTGGTCACTTAAATCTGGTCTGAATGTGCCATTTCTTTTTTTGTATTTGGATTTGAACTTAAAGATTTCAAAAGCTGACATCAATGCTGATTTTTAACAGATCATAACTGCAGAGACTGAGCGAATTGTCTAGCTGTAACTGTAATTCCAAGGGTGCAAACCTTCCTTCATTAACATAGATAATACCCACGGAGTTGCATTTTGGTATGCACGTTCCACCGAAACATGGTACTCTTCCATTCCAAAACGGTAAATTTAGTGATCCCAAAGTTTTCCCAAAAAGTAACCTATTAATCTAAAAATCTAGAGCTAATAAAATTTTAATCAGTTGGAAGAGTAAGTTCTACTTTCGTCATCTATAGAAGCCTACCCTTGGTGTACCACAATTTAGGCACATGGCAAACTACATTTCCGTTTCCGTTTGTAGTCCACGTAACATAGAACTCCAACCCTAAGAGGCAATAGAGGCATGAATGAGCTTGGAGAGCAAAAAATGTGGTGGGATGCATTTGTGGGATTGCATATGGAAAGACATGGTACTATGGTAGCAAGTTACGAAGCCTAGCCATGTTATATGCAATTGTATATTATCCAGCACAATCTACTCTGCTTAGCAGATTGATGTAGTGGAAATATGCTATAATCATGTTAACTACTTTTCTGCTTGTTTCTTACCATCACTTGATCTGCTTGTAGTTTATTACAGATGTAGTTTTTGTTTTTGGTTGAGTTTGTTTCTAGATTTCAAAGGGCTTAGAATAAGTGCATAAAGGTAGGTTTCTATAAGTTGGCTTGGTATACCTTATTGTCATGCTAACATCATAAGAAAATCTCACTGAAGGTTGTTTCGTTACTTTTGTTTCTCAGTTATCTACTTATCAATAAATGGTTGTTTAAATCTCAACATAATCAGTGGTTACCAATGCAGAATCCATCTTTGATGAAACAGTCCAGCACATAAATGCTAAAAGCCTTTCTCTTGAAGAATGTGAGAAGCTAATTACGGATATGACTCATGAGATGGATCGTCTGCAATCTGACTTGTCCAGCTTAAAGGTTTTCCCTTTTGTGCTATATGCTAATATCAGGTGCTTTGAACATATGAATTTCCCCATTGATATAATCTGCGTTGTTACTTCCCTTTTTCCCCTTTGAAAAAATATCAGCTAGTCTGATTGGTGGTTTTCTAGGAATACTTACTTTTAAGACCTTACTTTTTTTCTCTTTTACATAACAACTCCTTAAGATTACACACAAAGGTTGGATTCAAGTGGTTCAACTGCCTACTCTGGCTGCTGAAGCTTTCGGAGGAGTATTCATTTGACTGTCTCAAGGCCAAAGAGAGGAAGGAGTTGAATCCAATTAAAACTTGGACAAGGGCAATTTAGCCGGAAATTGATGATATTGCCACTTCACATACCATCTTTCGAAAAAAAACTACCCAAGCATATTTATCAAGGATGACAAAAATGTTAGGCATTAAGGACTTAGTCGTAGGATCCTCCTACTGGGGTGGTGAATCCACCTCAAAACCACACTCCTAAGTCAGAATCTCCTAGGAACCTCATCCCACCAAAAAAGGAGCCCGCTCCCACCTATGCTAGAACCTATCAGGCATGCCAATCCCAAACGAAACAAAAGAAAAGCTACTAAATAAGAGAACACGTACGGCAATGATAGTATACTAAGAAAATATAAACTCAAATTTGTTCAGGTACCAAGTAAGAATATAATATTTACTAATATTAACGCGGTAATATATTTTTAGTTGACATTTACTCTGTATACTAGGACCAACAACATAAGTTCTCAGGATATTTACATTTCTTATCCATATATATTGATACACGCTTCTATGATGCTCATAACCTTAGATTCTTCTATATCCTCTCCTTCCACCACACCCGCTTCTACTTTGGGGAAAATAAAGAAAGTAAATAATCTCCTCTTCGAAAAGTTTCCAAAGAATGTGTTTAGCCATCTCAGGACTGTATAAATATAGTGTTGTGTATTGCTCAGTTTTGTTTTGGTGTATGTATTAAATATCAAACGGACATAACTTTGCTGATTAGCAATAGAGTAATACATGTCATAATTTTTTTGGGCCTGTGAGATGTGAGATCCGTGCACATATTTATTACCATTTCCGTAAGAAAATGCTCGATGCTGTCATTTAGAAACACAAAATTGGAAAATAAGAAGAATCGGTGGACAACCATTCTGCGAACAAGAGATCTAGAAGTTTCCTGTTGAAACTGCCATCTGCCCTAAGAAATGCTCCCTATCTAATTTTGAAATGGTAAAGAGCACAAACTGTAAGCTGTCTATGGTAACTGAAGTTTTCCTTCGATTTATCGATTAATTAAAAGGAGATCAAAGCAGGTTTCTACAATGCCCGTATAGTTTCAGGTTATGTAATTCATCAAGTTATAACTTATGACCAAACAAATAAAAACGTTACTGTTCAATTTTAGGGTAATCGTAATAGGGAGAAAACCCATTAGGGTTAATTTCATTCAACGTAAAATATATATGTACAAGCTGTATAATAATTACACTACGGTCCTAGATACTTAAACTGATTACATGATAAGACACATAATTGCACTAGATACAAATAGATCCATCATCTAACACTCCCCCTCAAGTTGGTGCGAAGATATCAATCAAGCCCAACTTGAACACAATAGGATGAAAACTCTTGCTACCCAGCCCTTTTGTGAATATATCAGCTAACTGATCTCCAGATCTCACAAACGGCATACATATCAAACCCTCATTCAACTTTTCCTTGATAAAGTGTCGATCAATCTCTATGTGCTTCGTTCTGTCATGTTGAACGGGATTATGAGCAATGTTAATGGCAGCTTTATTGTCGCAGTAGAGTTTCATTGGAACACTGTAAGCAAATCCCAAATCAAGTAACAAAGTTTGGAGCCACAAGAGCTAGCAAACACCATGAGCCATAGCTCTATATTCAGCTTCTGCGCTAGACCTAGCGACTACCAATTGCTTCTTACTTCGCCAGGTAATCAGATTACCCCCAAGGAAAGTGCAATAGCCAGAAGTAGAGTGCCTATCATCCACAGAACCAGCCCAGTCAGCATCAGTGAATGCCTCCAATCGCAAATGACCATGATTAGAGAATAGAATTCCTTTTCCTGGAGCTGATTTCAGATACCTCAAAATACGATAAACTGCATCTAGATGTGATGTACGAGGATCATGCATAAACTGACTAACAACACCTACTGCATAAGTAATATCTGGTCGAGTGTGGGCCAAATATATTAGTCGACCCACAAGTCGCTGATACCTTTCCTTATCAGTACGCTCCCCCACATCTCCACTAAGATGATGATTCGCCTCAATAGGAGAATCTGCAGGTCTACAGCTCAACATACCTGTTTCTTCCAAAAAATCAAGTATATACTTGCGTTGGGAAATAAAAATACCTCTATCAGACCTCGCTACTTCCATTCCAAGAAAGTATCTCAATGATCCCAAGTCCTTAATCTCGAACTCTTGAGCTAGACGAGACTTAAGGTTATGAATCTCACTCACATCATTGCCTGTCATTATTATGTTATCAACATAAACAATAAGGACAGCAATCTTACCATTACTTCGCCGGATGAACATCGTATGATCTGCATGGCTTTGCTTGTAACCAAAACTTAACATAGCCTTAGAAAACCTGCCAAACCAAGCTCTAGGTGACTGTTTCAGCCCATAAAGTGCCTTCTTCAATCTACACACCTTTCCTTCACTTGCAGGAGAAGAGAAACCTGGTGGAATATCCATATAAACTTCCTCCTCTAAATCATCATGGAGGAATGCATTTTTCACATCAAACTGTTGAAGAGGCCAATTCAAGTGGGCAGCACACGAGAGGAGAGCTCGCACAGAATTCATCTTCGCTACCGGAGCAAACGTCTCCTCATAGTCAATACCATAAGTTTGAGTAAAACCTCTGGCAACCAGCCTTGCCTTGTATCTCTCAATTGTACCATCAGCCTTTTGTTTAATAGTGAACACCCACTTACAGCCCACTGGTTTCTTCCCTCCTGGAAGTGACTAGATCCCAGGTGCCATTCTTTTTCAAAGCTGTCATCTCTTCTACCATAGCTCCTTTCCACTTAGGTATCTTGAATGCATCTTGCCAATTCTGTGGAATAGATATAGAGGAAAGAGAAGAGACAAAGGCATGGTACGAAGGAGACAAACGGTCATAAGAAACAAACTGTGAGATAGGATGTTGAGTACAAGATCTAACACCTTTTCGAATAGCAATAGGAACATTGTCAGGATCCATAGGAGGAGGTTCAATAAGAGAAGAATCATTACCAGAAGAGTCAGCTGAGGAATCTGGAACTGGAGTGGGTGATTGTGATTGACAAGGTGGTAACGTACATGAAGACTTTCCATTTTTCCGTCTAGCATACTTCTGTAAGCCAGCTCCCTGTAGTTGTCGTCGTGCAGGTAATTGTTCCTCAATGTCACCACCAATATCATGTGTTTCCCTTTCAACATATATTAGTTCCTCTCCAGTGTTGTGGCAATAATCACATTGGAGTGACATACGGTCTATGGTCCCACTAGTAGTACCGTACTGAGACTTTCCACTGCCAGACCCAAACTGTCCCTGCGGAATAGCAACCAATGCAGAACGATCAGAAGAGGGAGCTTGTAACATAGCACCCCTTCTGCTCTCCTCCTGTTGAACAATGGCATAGGCCTCTCCTAAAGATGAAAACGGAACACGACCCAACACCTGCACTCTAATTGGATCATACTCCACATCAAGACTAGCAAGAAAGTCATACACACGTTCTTTCTCTATTCTTTTTAACCAAGCACCAGCATCAACAGAACAGACTGCCTGAAACCCCTGATAATAATCAAATTCTTGCCAAGCCCCACTGAGATCAGCAAAGTAAACAGCAACGAATCGATTGTGTTGATCCATAGTACGAAGTCGCTTACGCAACTCAAAACACTAAGCATCATTGCCCTGCTGAGAATAAGTCTGTTTGGCAATAGTCCAAATCTGATATGGAGTGTTAAGAAGCAAGAAAGGACTACGAATATCAGCCTTCATAGAATTAAACAACCAGGTCATGGCTAAAGATCGACGAGACTTAAACGTCTTGAGTTCAACATCAGTAGTAGGCTCAGTAACAGGGCCTTCAATGAACTCAGACATCCCTTTAGCTTCAATAGCTAATGTAAAAGTACGAGACCAAAGTAAATAATTTGTGCCATCCAGTTTGATGGGACAAATATCCAATGAAGAGTTATCCAGAGTCCCTACACGACTCAACTCATCCTTGCCACTAGCGGAAGCCTGTTTTTTCTCTTCTGACATCTTGAAAGCAGAACAATAATGCCAAATAAACAATAAACAATGTTCCCAGCAACTTTAGAACTCCAAAAATAATAAATAAAGGTTCAAAAAGCCGTAGAACCTCAAAATCAACTGAATACCTTAGAATTTGACTGAAACAATGTTGAAACTTCGTGAGAGAAGAAAAAATAGATCCGATCGGCGAGAAAAAAAAGACGGCGACAGCAGCAGATCTGATTGAAGCGCACTGTTCACTAGCACTGTTCACGCGACTGTTCAAGCGAAGTATTGTTCACGCGCAACAAGAAGAACGTCGTAGGTCGCCCAGGTTCTATCGCTCTGATACCATGTTCAATTTTAGGGTAATCGTAATAGGGAGAAAACCCATTAGGGTTAATTTCATTCAACGTAAAATATGTATGTACAAGCTGTATAATAATTACACTACGGTCCTAGATACTTAAACTAATTACATGATAAGACACATAATTGCACTAGATACAAATAGATCCATCATCTAACAGTTACAGATAAGGACTTCTTATGCTATGCTAAATTTACTTATAATAAAGGTAAATGTCATTGCATTTCCGTTAAGATACAAAATTTTGGATCTTTTGATTAAATAATTCATTGCTTTGGTACCTCTACATAGAGCAAAGTCCTATTCAAGTAGCCTAACAAACTTGCCGAAATCTAAAACTAGTGACTTAGTGCATGAAAATCAAGAATAGTTAAGTGGGTTGGCTTAATAATCCATCTGGATTTTTTTTTGTCCTTATTATTAATTGTTTTTTTGCATTTGTTAGTTTTGTGTCATTTTTTTGTGGATTATTGGTTTGTCTCGATGAGAGAAATCTAAAAGTAAAAAACTATATCCAAACAATTTTTTTTTTTTGAATAAAGACAATAATAATTCTAAACAGTTTATTCAAAGAAAATTTTGTGTTGGACATAGTTTTTTACTTTTTAGATTCCTCTTGTCGAGACAAACCAATAGAAAAAATTCATGCACAACTAACAAATGTGAAGAAAATTGAATAAAGACAAAAAAAAAATCCTCGAGGGTTATTTAGCCAAAACATTGATATACACGTTGCTTATGATGTGTTGATTGTCACTGTAGTCAACCATATAGCTTCTGGTCTCCCAGCCAACTCTTCCTCGTTGTAAAAGGATTGAGTTGAGCACTGAATCTTGTTCTTTATGTACTTTGTTGAATCCCATTTTCTATTATAAAATTGATTGTTTTGCACTATGCATTATTTTAGCTCACTATTGCCTTTGATGTACTCCCTCTCTCATATTCTTGGTCTTTTTTGAAAATTCCAACTTTGTAAGGGATCATGCAATTGAGATAGTTGATTCCAAACCAATTATATGATGCTTGATATCTTTTGATTCCAAAAGAAGGAAAAGGGAAGCCTCTTCTCTAGTGTAGTATCCACTCACATGATTCTGTTGACCACAATATGTTTGAATAAACATGTGGATCAGTGGACTAATCCTTGTATGGAACCTAGATGGTTCATTTATGCATCATGGATCAAGCTAGACCCAACATAGATGAATCGGAATAGCGCTCGTTTGTGTTTGTGTGTGTGTGTGTGTGCATGAGAGAGAGAGATACCATAAGCGCAAGGATCTAGCATGCTATACCGCAAGTGCATGATTGGATGATAATTTGGGATTGCACGAGTTGAGGTTAGCATTAGTTGGTCGCTCAACCACATCTACGAAAAAAAGGGGTTCAAAGTACGCAAGGGCTAAATTTGGAAAGTACAAATTTTGGGAATTAACAAAAAAAGAGAGGAAATCACCTGAAGAAGCAAGGGACTCCCGCATGGACCAAAAGTTGGATCTGGCCCATGGTAGATTTCTTGGAGGGTTCCAACCTAAAACCAATTGGCAGTAGGATGATTGACCTCTAAAATATAATAACCAAGTTTGGGTGGCTTAGATGAGCGATGTGGGACAAAGTCTAACACTCCCCTTCACGTGCAGCCCGAATGCACGTGAAGGTGCGTATTGAGCTGACCAAGAGATTTGCTTCGGGCAACAAATACTTTTCCACGAGAGGTGAGGCCACCCAAGACCCAGCTCTGATACCATGTTAGAATTCTTGGAGGGTTTCAACCTAAAATCAATTGGCAGTAGGAGGAGTGACCTCTAGAATATATTAACCAAGCTTGGGTGACTTAGATGAGCGATGTGGGACAAAGTCTAACATTCCCCTTCACGTGCAGCCTGAATGCACGTGAAGGTGCGTGTTGGATCTGACCCACGGTTCTCCAAGCCGATCAAAGTTTCCGCCAAGATTGTTGGAATAGGGTTCTTGCCCTCTTTAATTTGAAGAACAACCTCAAGAATTCTCACATTGGGTTTGCCCTGCCCATCAACAAGGAGGTAGCCCACAACAAAGCAAATAACGAAAGCATTAAGCCTATGTTGTTCATACCTCAAGTTGCCGGGTCGTTTGTTTGTGCGAAAGTGCCTCAAAAGTTTAAGCACATCAATAACTCCATGTGGAGTCAACTTCTTGGCCGATGGCTTGTTCAAACCACACAATGTTTGCAAGAATTTCCAAAAACAAGGTCGAGGAAGCGCAACTACTGATGGACCTTCGAGCCCATGTTCGCAAGGAACTCAAATTTGTCAATGGTTGGGCATAGCTCCTCCATACCAAATCGAAAAACATGGTGCTTAGTATCCTAAAAGTGAGCCACTGCACGAACAAGAGAAGGCCTTGAACTCAAGCAAGTTGTCAATGCTATACTCTCTCAAAGCAATTCTTCTCTCTGTTGAAGAGAGTATGACATTGACAACTTGCTTGAGTTCACTAGGTTACTTCCAAGACCTTCTCTTGTTCGTGCGGCAGTTCACTTTTAGGATGCTAAGCACCATGTTTTTCTGTTTCGTATGGAGGAGCTATGCCCAACTATTAACGAATTTGAGTTCCTTGCGGGCATGGGGCTCGAAGGTCCACCAGTAGTTGCGCTTCCTCGAGCTTGTTTTTTGGAAATTCTTGCAAACCTTGTGTGGTTTTGAAAAGATATTGGCCAAGAAGTTGGCTCCACATGGAGTTATTGACGTGCTTGAACTTTTGAGGCGCTTTTGTATATACAAACGACCCAGCAACTTGAGGTATGAACAACATAGGCTTAATGCTTTCGTTATTTGCTTTGTTGCGGGCTACCTCCTTGTTGATGGGCAGGGCAAACCCAATGTGAGAATTCTTGAGGTTGTTCTTCAAATTAAAAAGGGCAAGAACCCTATTCCAACAATCTTGGCGGAAACTTTGATCAGCTTGGAGGACCTTGGGTCGGATCCAACTCTTGGTCCATGCGGGAGTCCCTTGCTTCTTCAGGTGATTTCCTATCTTTTTTTGTTACTTCCAAAAATTTGTACTTTCTAAATTTAGCCCTTGCTTACTTTGAAACCCCCCTCCCTTTTTTTATTTTTTCCTGTAGATATGGTTGGGCGACCAACTCGTGCAATCCCAAATTATCGCCCAATCATGTACTTGCGGTATAGCGTGCTAGATCCTTGCGCTTACGATTGTCAATAGGTGGAATGGCTTAAAGCAAGGACTTTTATGAACATAATGTGGAGGCTCCAAAACTTTCAGGAGGGACCAATGATCAACGAGTTGCTTGTGTCATGGAATTCATACCATGTTTGGAGAGAGAGCTGCATACCATGTCGGTGCTTATGATATGTGGTATGAGTATGTTCTGCTTTACTTGCAGGGTGAGTCGTCACGTGCAAATGAAAGGCTTAATCAGCTGGAAGAAGAGGTATGGTTCTTTTGTATTTGCCTTGCTATTTTCTAAATACATTGCTTGATGACTTGATTGTCACAATTCACTTCATCGAAATGTTAAAGTGGGGTTATTTAGGTCCGACTTCTTTGGGCTAATATGAGGAAGACCAACTTTGAGCTTCACCATCTAGAGTCTAAAGCACAAGATGCTGAGAACAACATGAATCTGGTTGCTTCACAAGTTGAGAAGGTTAGTACTCTCACTGATATCTTCATATATAAATGAAACAGTGGAGCACAGTGATGATTCCTTGTTCAAATTGGCATACCGATGTCTTCGTATACGGAAGCACAATAAACGGAATAATTACTGAGCAATCCCTAATGTCTTTTGGGCTTGAAATTTTGTATGTGCGGGGCTGTTATTATTCGTCTGTTTATTAACTGCAAGCTGCTCATGAACGTCTGTTTCCTCTAACATTCTTAATTCTGGAATGTGTTCTTACTTCATATTTCTTCATATACAATAATGGATCTGATTGCGTGATCATTAAATGAACGGGCTGGTGTCATGTGCTTGCGAAGTTTATTTTTAATCGGACATCATGTGCTTGCAAAATGCGAATTGTGTACTACTTGATTCATATAGCTTGCAGTGTTGGTCATTGACACTTAAGTGGTTGTTGCCTTAACATGCCTTGGCATCTTTGGGGATTACTATTCATTAGATGTAATTTGCATGCGCATTTTGTTTAGTTATGATTGTGTTGTTGTTTCTGTTTGTTATATTGTGACTATTGTCTTCTGCTTACAGATGGCTGCCATCGTGACTGAACAATGGATTCAAATCCGGCAACTTGAACAAGCTCTTCATAATGCAGAAGTACGGTTTTACGGTTTTAGATGTTGAATTGACAAGAAATTGGGAGATCCAAAGTTATATTCTTGAATCAAATGCTTGCATTCATATTATCCTTTTCAGGTACAGGCATTAACGGTTAAAAGATCACCCACAAGGTGCAAATTCTTAAAGGTAGTGTATGATTTTTTCGGCCCACTTTGGTCTTTTCCTTTTTAGGATGATTCGTTCTAGAAAATTAAGAGAACAATGAAATGATTTCTACATACCATCACCAATTGTAGAAAGCAGCACTGTTAGATACTGAGGAGTTCTTACAAACCTTTTATAGTCCAGGTTGAACAGAATTTAATTCTTTATGTGCTTATAGTTCCTCAGAAACCTATTTGGCAATCATCTTCAGAAGCTAAAGGGGATTCTGGATTTGTCCTTATTTCACAAGGAATCCCCTTTGCATCAGTTAGAGAAGATCTCATCAGCAGCAAAGAAGTATCATCACGAGGTGTGATTCTATCTTTTCTAGTGTCTACTTAGCACATTGTTTCCTTCACATAGCATTTAAGAAGTGAAACTTAAAAATTGCAGTTATATATGGTTCTACTTTTTGTGCCATAGATATTTTGGTTATGTTTTTATGGTGAAAAGTGAAATAAACATTGATTTTAGGACTTTATGACAGTTCCTATTCCCACCTACATTTTTTGGGTTCACAAGTGCCTTTCTGTCTTCCCTCCACCGCCCCTCCTTTCTTGCCCTCTTGCAACCCTACCAAACACAGCACATAGTTTTAAACCATTTTCATCATCACAGCTTCCGTAACTCCTCCGACCCATTTCTTGCAAATCTCTTTGACCCTCTTGGTACTTTTCTGGGAACAAAACTGCTTCCAATCTCCTAAGTAGACAATAAAGCAGGCCCAAAGTGGCATTGATCTTCTAAAAGTGTGCAGCCGTTGCATCACACAACCTAGGGCTTCTTTTCTTATTTCTGTTTTTGGCGACCAGTGCAGTCAGTTATTATTAAAAAAAAATTTGGTAAAGTATTTCTTTGTTAACGAACACGACCGAAAACAAAGGCCAAGGGAAGATCCTTGAAACTGAGAGCCTATACAAAGAATGCAACAGAAAACACAATGAAAGAATAGGGCCTATCTACATCAAAACTAATGGGATAACAAGTTCCTCAGCAAATTCCAGGTTGCAAAGAGCTTGGTATTTTCCATGGAGCAGGGGAGCTTCTTCCACCCCATAAGACCTGACCTAATATCTCTTTCAATAGCCAAGATAACAGTTTCTACAGATCTTTGGATATGCTGAAAAACCCTGCTATTTCTTTCCCTCCATAAGTGGTAAACAATGGCTGAAAACACTAGCCTAAGAACAATTTTAGAGTTTGCTGTACCTCTTGCATGGTCTGACATCCAATTCAAGATAACATCTCACTGCATAGGAGTACAAGTATTATTGTATCCACAGTTCCACAGAAAGTACCTCAATACAGAGTAAGAGAAGCGACATTCAAAGAAAAGGTGTTTATGGGACCCAACATCAACAGAGCAAAGGACACAGCTATCCTCTGAAATTACACCCCATGCAGCCAATGTGTCCTTGGTAGATAGTCTGCTATGGCAAGCCATCCATAAAATGGAGGACCATCTCGGGATATGGTGAGGGAACCGCACAACATGAGCCCAGGCAACAATTGGTCTATCAGTTCGAATAGCCTCCCATGCTGATTTCGAGGTGTACAACCCAGACTTAGAAGGAAGCCATATCACCCTATCCTCCTCATCAACATGTGGGACCAGATTCAGAGGAGTTAGGTTTATGATTTCCTGAGTAACCAAATTTCTCAATCTAGGCCAGTTGTACTCTCCCTCATGAATGATAGAAGACACTCTTGCATTGAGGGACCTGCCCAAATAATAAACCACCCTTTGACCAAAATGCTGATACAATGGGCCAATGGGTGCCAAGGGTCTAACCAAAGAAATGTACCCACCACATACCTGACCAAAGGTTGGAACAAAGGTTTCAGTTGCAAAATCTCCTCAAAGGACACTGATGCATCCTGAGGAATAGGCATCTGCCATAAGCATTGACTCTTTATGATGTACATATAAACGCATTTGACCCAAAGAATGTCTTCTTTGCTGCAAAGAGCCCAGAGGTGTCTCATCATCACTGCTTTGTTCCAATCTGTAAGAAGTCTTAAACCCAATCCTCCCTCCTCTCTAGGAGTACAAACTGACTTCCAATCAAGCTTGGCACCATGGGTATTCAGGCCATCACCCTTCCACAAAATGGCCCTTAACACACTTATATTTCCTTTAGTACTTTTTGGGGAAGAATAAAAGTAGAGCTCCAGTAAATTTGTATTAGGACAGATGCTATTAATTCGATCTACCACCATATGAAAGCAACTAGTTGGACCAGGATTGAATCTTAGCCAAAATCCTCTCTTTCAACACAATGCAATCAGCATATTTCAGGCTAGAAGTGATCAAAGGAATACCAACGTACTTAACAGGAAGACTACCTTCAGGGAATGGCAAAAATCTGATTTAACTGGATCTTTAGGTCAGAAGGAACACCAGCATAGAAAATGGTATTTTTACTCAGACTTGGCTGCAGCCCAGAATAACTATAAGACTCTTTTAGAGTTTTATCCACAAGGTTGAAAGATTGAGGAGAAGCACCACAAAGAATAAACATATCATCCGCAAAGATAAGATGAGGGAGCTTGACACCAGAAGTGAAGGCCTCAGTATCCACCCTATACTCTAGAAGGGCAGTGAATGCTTGCATGACTAGCAGAAAAAGGTAAGGAGACAAGGGATCACCTTGCCTCAACCCTCTCTTTCTAGGGAAATAGCCATGTAGACTACCATCAATTACAACAGATAATCTGGAAGAAGTTGCACATCGTTTAATCCAGTGAACATAAAGCCCAGGAAAATCCATAGCCTCCATAATATCAAACAAGAAATCCCAGTTAACAAAGTCATACGCTTTCATTATCCATTTTCATAGCACATCTGGGTCTGCCAGTATCCTTGTGATATCCCCTAACCATTTCCTGCATCACGGGAATGTTATCCTTTATAGATCTCCCGTTTGTGAAAGCTGACTGATTATATCCCACAATAATAGAAGGCAGTGTACTCTGAATACGATTGGCCAGCACTTTAGAAATGCATTTATAAGGGACATTGCAACAGGCAATGGGCCTGTAATCCCTGACTGTGGAAGGAGCAGCTACCTTAGGAATGAGAGAAATGGCTGTTGAATTCCAACTACCAAGAAGAAAACCACTATTGAAAAAATAACTGACAGCTTGAATGAAATCCTCACCACAACATCACAGTTATCTTGCAGTCAGTTCTTACACTACATAGAAACCGTATCATTTTTGAATGGGCAGATCAATAATGGCTTTGCCCTTGTTCTCCTTTGTACTTGGCATACTTGCTTTCTATTTGACACCCTGAATAATTTAAATCAGGTGCTAGAAAGTCGCTCGCATGGACGGTTCTCATGTTTCACAATTAGACCAAGGAACGTTTGACATGGCTCTATTGTCTAGTCACCATTTGCTGATTAAGTTTGACTGTCTCTGCTTTTGTTCAGTTGCAAGGTTTCATTAAGCAGGAAATGGAGAAGAATGAATTTACAGCTGCTCTTGCTAACAAAGAAGTGGTATTTTTTGTGGTAAGCTATTGTTCGTCCTTGTTGGGCTCTTGTTTGATCAATTAAGACTGTGTTTGGATCATAGATTTGCAGAGGAATTAACCAAGGTAAAGGAAAGATGAGGTAGACCAAAACTACTAATTTTACTTCTTCTATTCATTGTCTTGTTTATCTTTTCCTCTCCATTTATATCCAAACACAACCTAAGCGTTTATAAGCAAGTTTTTTTTTTGGATCCTAAGCTGACTTTGATACCTATGCCAGGCTTCTGCTCTAATTACCTTTCCCATAATGAGTGCTTGGATGTTGCTCTGCTCACAATTCAGCTAGCTGGGAGTTGCCAAACGGTGGTGCTAGCTTATTCCAACAAATCCTTGGCCTTTTTGGACTTCTTATCCCTCTTGCCATTGGAGATGTCAATGGAGGGAAAAATGATTTTAACTTGTCCAGATTGGGTTAGTTTTAATCTGGTTAGTGACAAATGCATATGGATCAGCTAGATGATTTTGGGTCGAATTTGCAGATCATAGCGCGTTATGCAGACATCTATAGCATGCGTTTGATTGTCATAGTATGTGGCAAATAGTACACTTGTATTTTGACAATTTACTCATACGCATTACAATTAGACTTCGATTATACAGAAGATAGCTGCTATTTGTGAAGTCGCTGCTGCTGCTGCTGCTTCTTGTTGGATCTTTGGTTTGTATAGAAGTAAAATTGGAATGACTTGTACATAATATTCTTTGGTGGGGATAACAACGGAACCCAGGATGCAAATTTCATGCCATCCAGTGGCAGTCCAGATGTTCTGTTTTTTCGCATTTAGATTGTCCAGGGTCTAGAATTTATGGAGAGATTTGTAGAAGGAACGTATGATGAAAACAATTCAGGAAACTAATTTCTTCTGTCCTTTCCCTTAGCGAATCCAAGATCCAAAAACACCCTTAAACAGAACGGTAGTTACATTATCGGGCTAGGCCTGTAGTCTCATGCTAATTTTTTTTAAGCTAGTTAGCCCCTTAATCTCCCTAGTTCACGACTTCACGAATAAAGAGTTTTTTTTTTCTAGGAAAGGCAAGTTGAGGCTGATATTGTTGGAATCCCGACACAGAATTTTTTTATCACTCGGCTTCAATCAAATGCAATCACCGAAAAACTGGCTGAGACAAATATAAAAAAATGTGGATGGGATCTTCTAACTTGAGCTTCTCCTTAGTAGTAACTACAAGGCTCAAAAGTATTTTCGTTCAACCATTAAGAATGATAGTGTAAAGGATAAGTTATTGGTAGGTTAAGTTACCCTCTTATCCTCCTTTAAAAAAAAGGATAAGTTATTCGCTTTTTATTTTTATTTTTTTAAAATTCGCAACAAGTTGAATAAGAGACTTATTGATATTTGAGTTGTGCTGCTTGCACAGACATTGCAATACATATTCCATGCACAAATAGTTTTTGGGATCCATTTTGAGTCCCACAAACATGATCGAAGTCGTTCATTTTGTTTGTTTAAGGTTCTAGTAAAATGTTAGTTCAACTGGATACCAGTAAGGGCCTTCACCAAACACCTAACTTTGTCCCATAATTCAAGCCAAATTTTGGGACAAAGTTGGATGTTTCGCAAGGGCCCTTACCAATATCCAGTTGAACTGATTTTTACAGGATTCCTAAACAAAATATTTTGAACAAAATGAATGGTTCAGATCATATTTCATATTTGTAAGACCCGAAATAGGTCCAAAAACCATCTATACATTGTGTATGTACTGCTACGTCTGTGCAGACAGCATTAGTGTTCAAGAGGAATTAGTTCTGTTGCACACCTATGGATCAGTTACTGGACTATTCATGTGAAATTATGCAATATTTATTACTACTTTTTTTCCAATTAATTTTTTTGGGGTGCAAAGAAAATGCGAAATATAAACAAGTAAATTTCTCCCAATGCCTTGACCTTTTAGGTAATTTCACCATTCCATCTCCAACCAATCTTCTCAGCCTCATCCTGTCATCTGGAACCTCCAATTTCCCGTCTGCTTTCAAAGGCTCTCTCTCTCACACAAGAAATTATGGAGGTAACAACATGGGAGCAAAAACTCCAAGCCCTAACCCACATCCTAACCCACCCAACAACCTCACCATCCCTCCACTCCCAACTCTTCATATCCACACAAATCCCCTGTTACCTGAGCTGGGACTACCCACCTCTCCTCTGCTCCAAATCCCCTACCCTCTACTGGAAATGGGCTTTCTCTCTCTTCCTCAAAAGGGTCTCAAGATTAGGGCTCCCTCCCACCTCTTGGAGGTCCAAGTGCCCTTACCAACTGCCCCCTCCATTGGTTCTTGCCAAAGGAGTGGATGAAGCTGACTGGAGTGATGAGAAGAAGAGAGAGTATGTTAGAAGGAGGTTGAGGAGGAAACCCCTTGGTATTTATGTTCATCCTTTGATTCAAGTTTTGGTCCCGAATCTCTTGGCTTTGTGTGTCTTTTTTTGGATTCCCGATTGATGTTAACAGGCTGTTCAAACAAAAAATTGATGTTTACTGAAATTTCACTTTTTCGAAGTTTGGAATTGTGCGTTTAGGGTTGGTTTGGAGGAAATTAAGACAGTGCTCGGTTAGTTGGGAGATTAAAGTCGGGTATTTGGTTGACGATGATGTTGAACTGATGACGACGAGTTGTAATATAAGTCAAGACATTTTCTCTCCATCTTTGCTACCCTCGCATGAGTTGACGACGACGACGACGACCCACTTCCGGCGACAAACACCACCACAAAGTAGGCGTGGAACTTTGGTAAAGGAATTGGTTTCAAACAAGATTTGGTAAATTTTTTTTGAGTAAAATCCAAATTTGGTATGGGTTTGGCCGTTTGGATAAAGGATGGAGTTGTGATTTTAGGGCTTTTTACTCAGATTTGAGTTTGAGTTTAAAATTGAATAAGGAATAGAAATGCTCTAAGAAGTTAATTTTTGGATTAGGTGTGAATGAACTACTTCTGACCGAACCGAATAAGAGATTAGTTGAGGCGTGCCTGACTTGGATGCCTGACCGTTGAAACCAAAAAAATTCTACTGTATTTGTAATGTGTGCCATATTTTAGTGAATTATGACGTATTTTGGTCCGACTTCAGTGAGCAAACACTGCCTAATTTCAACAGTAAATTTGGAAGATTATGGTCTGGAGCAATTCAAAAGTAGTGCGGTAGCTCTAGAGATTGTCTTGATTTCTTTTCTCTTTCTACTTTTGATGATGAGCAAAAGTGACTAGAGATTCTTTTTCACGGTAAATCATTTTTCTGTCACCGGCATGCTTTGACCAATTGCAAGAGAGTTAATAGTACAGTAGGGGTTATTTTAACTTTTAACCCCTGAACTATGTGAAATGTGAAGATAGTCAAACTAATGGTATTTGGTTGTGAAGAAAATCTACAACAGTAAGCATTTACTGAAACAAGATTTGATTTAAAAAATATATTCACACAACATTTTAAACACAACCTTTAACATACATGTGGGCTCCACATACACTACTATATGTGAACCCCACATGTATGTGAAAGAGATTGTATGAATTGTTGTATTTGAATTATTGTGTGAGTAACATTGTCCATTTGACTAATAGAGTGTAGTACTATCCTAAATGTAAAACCTAGGGTACATTATTATTATTTTTTTGACTCAGTTATATTACTCTCTCTGTTCCATATTGAGAGTTTAATACTTTCTTTCTCTTGTCATTTTTCAAATAAAAAAATCAACTACTTCCGCGTATAATTTTTTGAATTTTTACACCGTATTAAAGATCTCGATTAGTACTTTAATTTGGTGCGAAAAAAGTCAAAAAATTATATACGAAAGTAGTTGATTTTTTTATTTGAAAAATGACACGACTTTTCGTAATGGACTCTCAATATAGAACAGAGAGGGTAATCTATAGTATAAAATAGAGCGGTTTTCCATCGAAAATATCTATGCACACAAACATAAATGCATCTCCAGTCGTTCAATCGTATTTAGTGATAATGTTATAACCTTTGAATCAAAGGAATGAAGGTTTCCTAATGTATTAACACACACACCCCCCCCCCCCCCCATAAATTACTCTCATTAAGACGTTGTATTCAAAACCACCCATTAAGGTATTATTCAAATGAAAATGAATATCATCGAGATCACCGAAATCAAAGCCAACATTCCTTTTCCTATTTTTAGGCTGTCAAACGTACATCACGGAAATCACCGAAAATAGAATTTTCTATACATCGTTTATATCATTTTCACATTATTCTTCTTTACTCTCTCTCTCTCTCTCTCTCTCTCTCTGTGTCACGCCTCGTCCCGGAATGACACCCGAAGTGGGCCCGAATCGACACGACCACGTGGCATTCCACACCAAAGAACAAAATCTAAACGATAAACCATGCACATAACAGAGTAAAACCCCAGCGGAAGACTTAACTTTAACATAAACAACGTGTCAACAATTTTACGAACTTACATAATACGTAAGTTGCTGCCTCTTATCCCAACATAAGTAATTAAAACATTTACAGAGTTTCCCACATAATTAAAAGAACTTGAAATCATAAAGTACTTGACAATCTTAGTCACAAAATGAGTTTAACAAAAATTAGAGTTTGACCCATTACAACCAACTCGACCCAAAAACACCAACACTCAATACTAATCCAAGTGTCCCCAAAATGCCGACCGGTAGTAGACCAACTCTACGACCACCTGTGACCTGGCAATCCAAAAAGGAAAACCAGAGTGTGTGAGATATAGAATACATTCAATAAAATACCACAGAGCCCGAAGGAATATCTCACTTGAATGTAAACTATACAAAACTCAACATAAGTACTCAATCGTATAACCACATGTGTAAACACCAACATACAGTGGCACGTCTGCCACATCCCATGTACCCAAGGTATTGTGTCCCGCACACCACATTCCCATTCACCGTTAATTAGACGGCATGACCCACGATATGGTGTGACTCACTCCACAATCCTTTAGCGAATACAATCAACACCCAACAAACACATATCATTAACTAAATCCCAATTAGCATGATATACAATCACCACCATGTAATACTTTATTGAACATAATCATATCAAACACACTCACCTTTGTGTCGACCGAAGTATGCCAAACTAAGGTTTCGGCACCTCCCGAATGACCGGCTCTTTACCTAGCCACAAGTTAACTCATATTAGTTACTAATTCAACAAACACTTGGCACAATGTTATAAAGCTAATAAGAAGCTAAATAATGTCTAACGGATACAAATATGTCCAAGTCCATACCTAAAAGTATTCCACGATAAGTGTGAAATTCAAACACTTTCCAATTTTCCAAAAAAACAACATATTCCACAACCAATCTGTCTTAGAATGATCATAACATTTAATAGGTTTAGAACTAGTTCATGAGACCACTACCGTTAGAAAGTACACTTCCGGTACATGAATTTTGATATAAAGTTTGCCCAACATAGTGTCCGAACGACAAAGTTATGCTTGTCCGAAGTTACTCACACAACTGTCCAAAATTACAGATTTTGCACGTCCACCAACTTCAAACCAAAAACTGATTTAACCTATAACAAAATAAGCCACAAACCCTACATATTCAGAAAGGCATACAAGTCTAGTTTCCAAATAAAAAATCGGCGCGCAAACTCGATACCCGAACTAAAAGATATGACTGTTTTTCCCAAGACATGTTGGAACCACAAAGACAAAATCCAGCAGGATCACACCAACTTGTAAATTCCGCCAAACCTAGAATATGCCTCTAATAAACCCCAAATTTGGTACACATCATTATCACTCATCAAAGTTCAACCCTAATTTTTCCTTGATTTTTCAAAACAAAGCAACCTAGTCAAAATCACCCCCGAACTCAGAAATTCTTAGCAGAGCAACACAATTTCTAGCAGAACAGTTTGTGTTCGAAAATTCATAAAAAATCGAATACTTAATAATTTTTAGTTATTCCAACGCCAAAACATCACCAATTTATCAATCTTTCAAACCCAAAAGGACCCATAATCAAGAGAATCGTTTAACCATAAAAAAATTGATGAAAACCGCAGCTCTGTAAGCTGTCTGTTCAAAAACAGGAATCCTACCACAGCTTGGTTCACGATTTTTATCTTTTTCCATATTTCTCAGAAAATTCTAAAAATTTAACACAATACAATAGACATACTATTGAACCCTTAGTAAAAATTCCAGAAATTAACAAGTTTTCTAAATACCTTGAATAATTTCGTGAAGAACAGACTAGGATTTTTCTCCTTTTTCTCTTCTCCGCTTTTTCTTCTCCTCTTTCCAACCGTCTCTCTTTCTCTCTCTCCCGCTCTCTCTCTATCTCTATATACGTACATGTTCACATACGAGAGAAGAATGGGGAGAAATATCTCCCCAGGATACTCGTAAACCTATAAAAAGATTATCGTGTGCAAGCGAGACCTATTTTATATGTTCTAATCGCAAGTTCTATTGTTTACGGTTTTTAACCCCCAAAATATATAATTCAATTAAAAGTAATTGAAATACCGAAATTTTCGGGGCGGGTATTACACTCTCTCTCGGGAAGTTCAATATCACCAAAATCTACTTCACTGAAACCACCGAGGTGAGTTCAATTCTTCCATCATTCTTTGTATGTTTGCTACCTATTATCTTTTCATTAAGATTATGATGTTTATCAATAGATATATTGCGTTATTGTTTATCGCATAGTTGAATCTGTTGGACATGGATTTGTATATTGCTCGCTGCTTAGCCTTCAAATCTCGCCTTCAAATAAGGTTGAGAAAAACCCCAAGCGTAGGGCTAGGTCGTCGGTAGCATAGTAACCGAAAAGTCCGGGATCGTACACACAGAGAATCGAAAATAGCTTAATCGGATTCTAGGTTTTATAAGGTAAATTGCGGAGTTTAAGACGGCCAACTTGGTTTTGCTTTTAATGGTGAAAATGCTAAAGTAACAAATTAGATACGAGCTTTATAAACTAAAAGAGGCAAGTCTAGGGATTGTCTAACCCTTGACTTAAGCCGTTACCGATTCTCAATTATAACTCAAGTGAGAGCCACGACCGCGCGCTTACACTCGGAAGATTTAGCTTTAAAAGACTATGTTTATCGAAAGATGTGATTGACCGAAATTAAATCAACCTATTTTTGCTAATGTATCTAACACGTAGGAGGCCACGAGCCCTCAATATGTCGCTTGCCAAGACCGCTTGACTAAACGATAAACCAAGGAGTTAACACCCCTCGCTTAGACCAAAATGGCCAGGTTAATGAAATTCTAAAAACCATGATTTTAAGCCCGAAGGTTTGAGAACCAAATAACAACCTAAGTCTTTGGGAAAGAGTAGCCCAAAACTTAGCCAAAAAACTACTCATACATATTGAAAAGACTAGAAATTATGCTAGAAAATGAAAACATGATTAACCGATAGAAACGGAAATAAACTTGATTTATATGAAGATCCAATTAGTAGCTACAACATTAATAAGTGAGAAATTAACAAAAGACAAATATTTACTTGAGTTCTTAAGGAAATAACTTGAAAAACTTGAAAGACTAACAATGGAAAAATCTAGAGAGAAAACTAGAAACTTAAGCCTAAAATTACATCCATGAGAGAGAAAGACTTCCAACCTATTTATACAAACAAATCTACTCTCTACAAAATATCCTAAAAACATACCAAAAGTAGAAACCATTCCATTAATGGAAAATCCAAACAGCAGCAAATATCTGGTCGAGAACTCCCCGCGTCGATACAGATTATGCAAAATATCGATACCACATCGCTAAGCTGAGAAGACCAATTTTTCGTAACGCGCCCGTATCGATACGGTTTATGGCCGTATCGATACGGAACTCTCTGCCTGCCCAATTAATCAACGCGTATCGATACGGCCCTTAATCCGTATCGATACGCAGAGCTTATCTTCACAAAGGAAAGCTAGCCTCTAAGACTTGGCACCCGACGGCCCCGGAGCTCCACAACATCTTATTTTCATTCTCGAAAGTTAAGTAAAGATTACATTTTAAACCTTTCTTTTACCTTTTCTTTACTTTAATTTATTTAATGAAAATAAGAAAGTACCCCCCATTTGAAAACAATGGCATTACCAGAATTTCAAGATTTCAATTAAATAAAAATGTCAACCCCCCACTTTTAGTGTAAAATGGAAAACTGCACATTTTTCGTAAAAAAAAAGGCTCAAAACATGATCTTGCTCTTCAAATAAAATCTTGTAACTTTATAGTTACTCTTAGAAAAATTCAAGAATCAATTACCACCATTTTTAATCTCGAGAATCGATACTTTTCCTGAAAGTCATTTTTTCATACTTAAACAGATTTTAAGGGGCCGACAGGGTCTTCGGGTTGGAAGCATCCGGAGCATTCCTAGCGTTGAAATGCGCCTTATTTGCATGTTTTACCTGAAAACACTAAAAACACACTTTACATGCAGTATCAAATAAAAGTTAGATAAATGCAAGTTAAAACAACATAAAATGGGACTAGTCGCACCAAATATCTACAATATTGGGTGCTCATCACGTCCTCCAACTTGAACCTTGCTAGTCCCTAGCAAACTAAACCAAAACATACTTAATTAAGCTATGCAACCCTCTCGAGATTCAAGATACAAAAATTATGCTCAACTACTATAACTAGGCAAGAGTCCAAAACACCCATTCAAATCCGAGTACGTGCAATCCACGCACAAGCATGCCATGAACTAGGATGAACAAACTTTGCCATATTAGAGTAGTCAAGCATGCATGCACCACAATGAGTTTCGACTCCAAAACTCATAAGGATACGCTCTTATTCGACTTTTCACACAGTGAGACACAAGATACATTCCATGACAAGCACTAGCGAGTAAATGCAATAGCCACAGACAAAAAGCTACGCATGCTATCAAAAGAGCGCTAAGAAAGAAACGAAAGCTAATTATTGACAATTATGCACGTCAAGGGACAAATCATACTTAAAAAGTAATAGATATCAATCATGCATCAAATGGAGTTAATTAGCGTACAAAAGATCAACGGAGGACTTTATTAGCTTATAACGACCTTGGATACAAAAGGAAAGGGACTACAAAAATATAGTGGCCATATACTTGCATGGTTCATCTACCCTTGGCCACTACCGATCCTAAATTACCCAAGGTATGGCCACATATCGGCCAAACACCAAACAAAGATTCGAACAAGAAAGAAAAACTACTAGATAAGTCCTACTAAAATTACTACCACCGACTCTACTACACATAGTCGTCACCCTCATCCGGCTTCTCATGGTATTGAGCATCGAGCTCCTCCTCCTCATCGGACTCTTCCTCCTCCGGAATGTAAGCTAGCCCAGAGGTCACACCAATCCTCTCATCATAGTATTCAACCCTCTTTCGGATATGATTTTGCTTTTTCATAGCATTTCTTTGATTTTTCTTTGAAGAATAGGGTCATTTGAGGTGAGATTTGTAAGGAGAGAGATTGAGGGGTCCTTTGAGGGCTTGGAGAGGGAAATGAAAATTTTGAGCTTTAACATTTGTAGTGGGAGAGGAGAGATAAGGAATCAAGTACCAATTTTTGCCTTTTTGCATCCCAACCACTTCTATCACATTCACACCATCCCCAAACTTTCTTAAAATATTGAAAACTATAGACACACAACCCTCCGAACATCTGGTTACCTAGATTTGCACAACGGAAGAGACTCGGACTATGGTTCAAAATAAGGACAAAGTAACTCTTATGTGGTAAAATCAAGCAAAAATGCCTTGAATCATTTCCTAAGTATGCCAGCAACTCCAATAAGATGCATGAAAGATATAAACACTACTCAAGCATGAACAAAAGTTATTATTTACGCAAATGCGGAAAATGAAAGCAAAAAGCATGGGATGCATAAGAATGAATCTCTACTCTAGCGATGCACAACACTTGACTTGACTTTTAAGCTAAACTTGTTCATCAATGTTCATGTATATGCTTGTGACATAGATTCAAACACATAACCAAATTCGATGGAATACACGACTCTTGCCATATTGACACAATTGAGCATAATTAAAGTATCTAGCAAGCGAAATCACTATTAACAAGGGAGAATTGCAAGTAAGAGCAAAAATTTTAAAATTTTAACGAAAACAAAAAGAGATAAGTCTCAACATATATATATATATATATATATCCCTCCTCCCAACTTAAATGATGCTATGTCCTCATAGCATGAAGAACAACAATATTGAGAGAAAAGAACAAAAGATTGTACCTCCGGGGGAATGTCAACCCCCGTATACCTCGACCAAGTTGGAGGCTTTCTTGTCATTACTTCCCTTCGTCATTGGAACTACTTCCAAGGCTCACTCTTTCAGCTCCTCCATTGGAACCACAGCTAGGCACACAAGGTCATCGCCGGGGCTTTTTTGGTCTTACAACCGTGACACGTAATCGCACTCATGCTTAGGGCTCTTAAATGCCTCACTCACCCTAGCTTTTAAACCTAAACCACCAAGGCTGGTGTGGTAGCATGCTTACCATACAAAAGACTTAAGAACCAACTACCTACTAAGAAAAAAATGACATTAGTACCGCCCGGCTCGTGTTATCCGGCCCCAACAACTGACAAATAAAATTAAATTCACCAAATCGTCACGTGATTACACGGGTACTACTTTTCTCTCCATATCCAACTCATAGTGCCGTAGAGCAAGTCATGCAACAACTTGGAGCTAGAGACGGGTGGCTATACCGGACCATCAAAAGAGAAAAAGAAAAAAGAAAAGAGAGGGAGAAAAAGAAAGAGTTTATGTACGTTCAGCCAAACGCAGACTCCGAACATTTAATATGCCAATGAGAGCTAATAAAATGAACATAGCACTCCACTCCACACTTTGCTTCAAAAATTGAATCCGACCATGCCACAAAAATAGATACTTTGAGTACCGCAATTGCCAAAATCCGTTGAGAAATTTAATTTCAACCAAGTGCGCATTCCAAACTAGATTGATTTTCAAAGAGTTGACAAAATTCACAATATAAGGATGATAAACCAAATCAAATTCATCAATACCTACAAAATCAATCAATTCGACTTTTAAAAGCTCTTGCACTGGTGGAGACTCGGTACGAATGGTGGCATCATCTAGAGCCGAGAGTATTGGATGGTTCAAAATTTCAATAAAAGGTATCTCCTCAAAGGAATGAGACAAACGCTCAGGTCTAGACACATTCTTTACATCCTGCTCATTCAGTAGAGCATACAAAAAGTCTACTTCCGCATTCGTTCCTCAACAATGAGAAATTTCTCCCTTGGATCGTCACACAGAGAGGGATCCACAGGGGGAGAACACTGGACATCAGGCTCAACATCTGGCACATCAATCCATTCAGACTCTGAGGAGCTGTCACAATCTAAACTAACATCCTCAACAGAGATAAGCGGGTCAATGTCCTCTTCCATAGCATTTGAATTGGACTCTTGAAAATGTTTAACAAAAACCCTAGATTGCAAAATTGTAGCCAAACGATCAAAGAAATCTAAAGCTTGAGCGGGTTCTTTTTCAAAAAGTTTTCCATCGCACATCATGTCTAAGAACCGTTGACTTTTTGGAGAAAGTCCATCATAAAAATAGTTAGCAATTTGAAAGTTTTCAAAGCCATGATTCCGGACCGCAATGAGCAAATCTTTGTATCTTCCCCAACATGCATAAAAAGACTCAGGCACTCTCTCGGCAAAAGTTTGAATTTGGTTCTTGAGATCAAACCAATTGGTAATGGTCATATGACTTTTAAAAACATTGGCGTCATGAGAGGCTATGCAAGAAGACGTGAAAATTTGATTGGGACAAAGATAATCCCGCAAATTCTTGTGCGGTGTGATGATTTGATTAGGACAAAGGTAATCCCGCAAAGTCTTGTGGGGTGTTTCCCAATTTGTTGTAGCCATTCTATTAGATAGATAAGACATAAAGTAAACAGGCTAGAGGGGCTATGCCGCCACCTCTTTTCTCAAAACAGTTCCGTGGGGTTATGCCACCACCACGTTATATAAAAAAAAATGCAGTAAAAAGGAAATTGATGCTCAATCTAGCTTTGTTACACCTCAAGTCGAATTGGTGGCTCGGTTAGAGGTATCCGCTAAGTCGAGTTCAAATTACACAAACAAAAATAAATAAACGGAGTACTTACAGTGGTTTGTCAAACCTCCAAATAAGCTATATTAAGATTCCCCGGCAACGGCGCCAAAAATGCTTAGCCTTCAAACCTCGCCTTCAAATAAGGTTGAGAAAAATCCCAAGTGTAGGGCTAGGTCGTCGGTAGCATAATAACCGGAAAGTCCAGGATCGTACCCACAGAGAATCGAAAATAGCTTAATCGGATTCTAGGTTTTATAAGGTAAATTGCAGCATTTAAGACGGCCAACTTGGTTTTGCTTTTAACGGTGAAAAGGCTAAAGTAACAAATTAGATACGAGCTTTATAAACTAAAAGAGGCAAGTCTAGGGATTGTCTAACCCTTGACTTAAGCCGTTACCGATTCTCAATTATAACTCAAGTGAGAGCCACGACCGCGCGCTTACACTCGGAAGATTTAGCTTTAAAAGACTATGTTTATCGAAAGATGTGATTGACCGAAATTAAATCAACCTATTTTTGCTAATGTATCTAACACGTAGGAGGCCACGAGCCCTCAATATGTCGCTTGCCAAGACCGCTTGACTAAACGATAAACCAAGGAGTTAACACCCCTCGCTTAGACCAAAATGGCTAGGTTAATGAAATTCTGAAAACCATGATTTTAAGCCCGAAGGTTTGAGAACCAAATAACAACTTAAGTCTTTGGGAAAGAGTAGCCCAAAACTTAGCCAAAAAACTACTCACACATATTGAAAAGACTAGAAATTATGCTAGGAAATGAAAACATGATTAACCGATAGAAACGAAAATAAACTTGATTTATATGAAAATCCAACTAGTAGCTACAACATTAATAAGTGAGAAATTAACATAAGACAAATACTTACTTGAGTTCTTAAGGAAATAACTTGAAAAACTTGAAAGACTAACAATGAAAAAATCTAAAGAGAAAATTAGAAACTTAAGCCTAAAATTACATCTATGAGAGAGAAAGACTTCCAACCTATTTATACAAACAAATCCACTCTCTACAAAATATCCTAAAAACATACCAAAAGTAGAAACCATTCCATTAATGGAAAATCCAAACAGCAGCAAATATCTGGTCGAGAACTCCCCGCGTCGATACAGATTATGCAAAATATCGATACCACATCGCTAAGCTGAGAAGACCAATTTTTCGTAACGCGCCCGTATCGATACGGTTTATGGCCGTATCGATACGGAACTCTCTACGTGCCCAATTAACCAACGCGTATCGATACGGCTCTTAATCCGTATCGATACGCAGAGCTTATCTTCACAAAGGAAAGCTAGCCTCCAAGACTTGGCACCTGACGGCCCCGGAGCTCCACAACATCTTATTTAAACCTTTCTTTTACCTTTTCTTTTCTTTAATTTATTTAATGAAAATAAGAAAGTTCCCTCCATTTGAAAACAATGGCATTACCAGAATTTCAAGATTTCAATTAAATCAAAATGTCAACCCCCCACTTTTAGTGTAAAATGAAAAACTGCACATTTTTCGTAAAAAAAAATGGCTCAAAACATGACCTTGCTCTTCAAATAAAATTTTGTAACTTTGTAGTTACTCTTAGAAAAATTCAATGATCAATTACCGCCATTTTTAATCTCGAGAATCGATACTTTTCCTGAAAGTCATTTTTTTATACTTAGACAGATTTTAAGGGGCCGACAGGGTCTTCGGGTACTTGGAAGCATCCGGAGCATTCCTAGAGTTGAAATGAGCCTTATTTGCACGTTTTACCTGAAAACACTAAAAACACACCTTACGTGCAGTATCAAATAAAAGCTAGATAAATGCAAGTTAAAACAACATAAAATGGGACTAGTTGCACCAAATATCTACAATATTGGGTGCTCATCACTCGCAAGTTTAGTATTAATTTGTGTGTGGTGATTGTTTGAGCCGTATATTATACGCGAATTCAGTATTTTGTTTCCGTGTGCTTATTGTTTGAGCCATGTCTTCAGGCACAAACATACGCTAGTATGAAAATAAAGTACAATGAAAACTATGAAACAAAATACAACAAAAATAAATAAAAATAAAGAAAATCTGTGCTAAATCAAACGCCGGAGCTGGACCCATCAATCACCCAGGGAACATTTTCAATTCCTCAAGCAATGGTAGATAATTCACATTAAGACCATGTTTGATTGGTCAGATTCATAGGACTAACAACGGGGTCATATAAGTTTATTAATAATGGACGAGTAATCTTACCAGATTAATGGAAGCGAGGGCTCTGCTGTTCCCCATGGCACAGCACCTCCTACCCACACCCCATACACCCCCAAACGGTACCGTTTGGAATTAAAAAAAATATTAAGTTTTCAATTTGCAATCCTAAAGAAAGAACAGAAATGTGATTATGAGAGCCTTAGAGATAAAATTTAATTATACCTCTTTAGAATAATATAATCATAATAATTAGATCTTCACACTGGTTCAAACTGATTGAAGATTGGAGCAATAAATTTTTTAACCATATTTTTTAATATATAAACCGTCTAAAAAATTAAGTGCTCTAATTTTTAATTATTGAACAAGTGCGAAAATCTTATTATTCTGATTATATTATTCTAAAAAGACATAATTAACTTTTGTCTTTAAGGCTCTAATAATCACGTTTTTGCTCCACAAGATCCTAAATAAAGAGCAGATGCTTAATTATGAGAGTTCTAGAGACAAAAGTTAATTACGATCCTTTAGAATTATATGTTCAGAATAATAAGATCTTCGCACTTGTTCAAACAGATTAAAAATTGGAGCAATTAATTTTTTAATTTTTTAGACCGTTTATATATTAAAAAATATGGTTAAAAAATTTACTGCTCCAATTTTCAATCAGTTTAAACCAGTGTGAAAATCTTATTATTCTGATCATATTATTCTAAAGAGGCATAATTAAATTTTATCTCTAAAGCTCTCATAATTACGTTTCTGCTTTTTAAGATTGCAAATTGAAAACTTAAGATTTTTTTTAATCCCAAACGGTACCGTTTGGGGTGTTTGGGGGTGTGGGTAGGGGGTGCTGTGCCGTGCAGAGCCCCCGCTTCCCAGATTAATGGTGAGAGGATTATTATTATATATCACATCCCCCAAGGTAATGGGTATTGTTCTTTCGGATTAGTTGTCCATAATTTTGATACCTACTCCTATTATTGCATTTAAACATTGAAAATTCGTTACTCTTACTTGTAACCTAAGTTCATACCTAATCCAATCAATCAAACAAGCGGTCATAAAAAACAGTAGTACCTTAATTTTTAAGAACATGCTACACCATGTAAGCGCACATCAAAGACAAAAGTCCGGGATTGGAGAGGAGCCGGACTCCATTTCGGCATCTTCATATTCGACATCTCAAGCATTTTCAACCATTATTTCAAATCCAGAGACGTCATATTTCAACCAAAGAGTCGAAAAAGTTAGTTTTCAAATGATGCCCAGGTGAATAAAATTATGTGTCTCAAAATTTGGCATCTCCTCCTTAACAATTACCAATTTTGGCAGCTGAAAAGAAATGATCATTTGAAATATTTTTGTTACTTCTATGACGTCATGGATTTTTTTTAATAGTCGAATGTCTGGGCTAGCTTGGCGCACCTCTGCTAATTCCGGAGCCCTGCATTTAACGACCAGGGAAATGCTCCAGTAGCTCCAAGGTTTGGAATGTCTGGCCTTTAGGAGATTCAAACATGTGACATCATGGAAGATGAGAACTTATTAGTTTTTTCATACCCACTTAGCCAAGCCCCATGGGTTATCTACATCGTCATGGTAGGAGCAGGAGTCATGGGGTTGCAAACATTTCTATAGCTACTGGAGTATTTCTCTTAGGGCAATGATTTTGACACTCCACTTTTTGATAATCACACTCTAATATTTGTCTTTTAGTGTACTTGTCATGTGCATTTTAAGCACTAAAAGACAAATAGTGGAGTGTGATTATCAAAAAGTGCAGTGCCAAAATCAATATCCTAATTAGAAAAAAAGATGGAAGGATCCAAACATATGGTCCTGCCTAATGCTATATTTCAAAAGACGGTCCCATTCTAAAGTCAAAGCAACAAAAGACTTAGGATCCTCATGATCCTTTTCTTTTCTCTCCATTCTTTTTCTTTTTCTTTATTTTTTGCAGTTGAACTTTGTCTTTTGAGACTAGGAACTGGAAATGGAATACCAAATGAAACAAATGGACACAACACATTGAATAGGGTGAGAAAACTCACAGAAATTCCCGATAATCCCGCATCAAATTACTACTAATTCCAAGGAGGAGAAAAAGGAAATAAAAAGCTAAAAGTGAAGGAAAGATGTGATTAGTCAAATACTAGCTAGCATTGACTAAAGGGGTCTAGTTTCTACGTGGTTCTAGCGGAGTAGGTACTAGTTTTACTATAAGTTTCACCTTTGCTACATTTTTAATTATAACTCAGTTCTTCGGGTAAATTTGAGTACATTTTGATTAATCTCTCGAGAACCAGTCTTACCGTCTACTAACGATCGAAGGACCCAATTAAAATCAGAGCCAAACTCGTATGAATTAGCTTCGTAAATATTAATAGTAGGTGAGATTTTGAAACTGAGACTTAGAAGAGTAGATCCTTGAGTTCCAAGCCTAGACCACCAAGTCAAATGTTACCTTTGTACCATCGTGATGGTAGAAACCGTTTCTAGAGGATAAAATACCAAGCAAACAAAAGGAGATCTGTCATATTCGAAATAAAATTTGTTCAAAATTTAGGCTCAACTAAAAATGGTGGGAACAACAAGTAAATCTACCCCAACAAGCGGTTCGAAATCATTGTGAAAGCAGCTTTTAACATTAGCAGGATAGAAACTGGAGTAAAAGGCTACATGTACAACCAATGTTAGTTGGCCAACTTTCTTTATGTCACTAGTTCGATAGCGAAAAACGGATAGTTAATTACGAGGGGTATCAGTGTCAATTCTAATTATCTTGTGACGAGTTCTGCGACAAAAGTGTTAGAACCACAAACAATTGTACACACATTTATAATAGGTGTGGACTCCCATACACACTGCAGAAAGAGGCAATAATCGGGGGAAAGTGATTAGCATGCGTGTGTAAGGAGGGATTGCACCGTGGTCGCATATGGCATTTTGTCTCAATTAGTCGATTGTCCTATATGTAATACTACTGTCTTATTAACTCGTGAATTTAATTTAAAATATTTTAATTAAACAATTGTTGAAATTGTCAAATACTCCATTAATCAACTCTTCTTCAAGCTATTGTGGCGTGCAAAGTGGAATGGGAGATTCCAGTAGAGTGGTGAAGAGCGGCTGATCCGGCCGCTCATCTCGGCAATTGACGGCTGAAATCTTAATCGAGCAAAAGACGGTTCAAATTTGGCTACGATTTTGTATGCGCTCAGAATTTGTCTAAGCTGTTTGTGCCAAAATAAACGGCCGAAGCGACCGCTCTGCACCCACTCGACAAAGAGATGCTCCGAGCATCTGCCGGGGTGCGTGCAAAGTGTGATGAAGAGGGGTAGGGGTGTGGAGAGTGGGAGCCAGCAATATTCCTTGACACAGAAAAGGTTAGGTGTGGGCTTTAGATGGATAATTGGACAAATTTATGAGGGGAGCACATGATGGGTGTATTGGTGTATGCACTTATAAATGTCATTATATTTGTGACCCACTCCCCCCACAATCCCCGCATAATTACCCGCCCAAGTCTGCCAGCATCTTTTGCTTCTCAAACTCAAGAATGACTTTAATATCCACAATAATTTACACACCATTAGTATTATTTTTTTGATCAAATAGGGGACATACTAGTATATATTTATTTATACAGGGGATGAAATACCATTGAAACTCACGAAACAAAATAAAGTAATGTGTATCACTAGTGTTGTGTCTTTTGATTTAAATAGATTGGATCACATCGTGCATAGAGATAGATTACCTACAAAATGAGAGTAGAGGGGTATGAATTTATTAAAGAATATTTTTTGTATCATTTAAAAAGAAATGATTCGATGGCTGCAAAGTTAATAGAAAGTGATCTAACTGTTGTAAAAGTTACTCTTGTTTATATGTTTACATATTTTAAAAAAAAATGCTTTGCTTAATACTAATATAGATATACCGAGGAGCACATATGGTGGTGTTGTTTATAAAAGCAATTCATAAGTAGTTTTTTTTTTTTTTTTGTACGTCGAAAATTCAAAAGTAAGTAGTTTGTTAAAAAAAAAAAACGGAAACATTCAAAGGGCTCTTTGGTTAAAGTCCCACTACCCAAGGGGCCACAATCATCACCTTTAGCTTTTTGCTCTCCAACCTCCACCTAAGATATTTGCTTCCTTCGAAAAGAACGTATTGCTTCCGAGAAAGAGTGGACTGGATTGAACCAACATAACAATTCTTGATCAATTGAAGAACCTATAAGATCTATTCGACTTAAACCATAGCTAACTCGGCCGAGGAAGATATATTAATTTGTCATGATTCTGTCACCATTCAATTTTGAAACATAAATGAATTCTATCCTGAGGCATTGGAACCAAGATTCTATATTGGTTTATTATTATTATTTCTTTTGTTGTCGAATTACTGATTATACCCTTGCATACATGGTTATCGGATATCCATGGTGGAGCACCCACGAAAGTACAAGTTAAATTAGAGCGCCTCTCCAAATTTTAATTTATTACAAAAAGACTCGTATTATTTTCTAATACTCTCTTCATCCCTAAATAATTAAGTGTTTGGCGTGCAAATCTAGGTCTTACAAAATATGCATGTTTTTTGTTAAAAAAATCTATTTTTTTCACAATCTAATAGGATTCATTGCTATCTATTCATTTGTGAATTTTTTAAACAAAACGAATACATCTTTTTAAAGGTCTAGATTTGCGCACTTGATACTTATTTAGGGACGGAGAAAGTATAAAATAGAGCCTCACAATTAATTTTAAAATAAATATGCATTAATTTAAAAACCGCAATTAGCTCTTTTATTTGATATGAAATTCTTTAAAAAAAAGTGCGCACAGAAATACTTATTTTTAGTTTCGAAAAAAGAAACAATTTTTCAACATAAACTAAAATTTTGGCACCATCAGATTAGGAAAAATGTTGAGAAGGTGACGGAGAGAGGGAGAGGGAACTTCTCTCTATATAAGAATTGGACCATACCAACATTTCTCCATTACACTCGAGACCAAACCAGCACCCTCTAGCTCTCTGTCTTCATGGCTCTCACTGCCAAACATCTCTCACTCCTCTTTTTCCTCTCTCTCTTATCCTCTCACCCAGCCCATGCTAGAGATCTGCCCCAGTCTTTCAGTAAATTCACAAATACCCCCACTACTACCACCACCACCACCACCAATGCCAAAGAAACAGTAGTAGTCCCTAACAAGGAACAAGAGCCAAGCTTCCTCCCAGACACCCAAACTGGCTATGGCCTTTACGGGCATGAGTCCGGTCAGCTTCCACCCGCTGCCACCACCGTCAACGCAAAAACTCCCGCCGATGCTGCCTACACCGCCACCAAAACCACCAATGATGCACCCTACACCGCCACCACCACCACCAACACTAACAACAACCCCTACTCTTATTACGACAAGGAAGCTAATTATGTGACTGACCCAGAAGGCATGAGTGACACCAGGTTCGAAGTATTTTCTTTTTCTTAAGTTACAAAGCTCTCCAGTGTTTTGTTTTTCCAATAGTTCATTTTCAGTGTTCAGTACAATTTTCAGTGGCCTAGTGATATATAGTAGGTTTTGCAGATACTTCCTCACTCCTATGATTTCAGTACTCAATTTTTAGAATTAAAAAAAAATTACTTCCCGAATTTTTGTTTGAATTTTATCCTCATTGATTAAACATCCCAATTAATTTTTTATGTTGGTGCGATTTTTTCTAAAAAGTATCCAAGAAAGTGCTTTGTGTGTTCTTTATTGGAAAAATTGTACGACTGGGAGAGTATTATATGTGCGATAGACAGGAGAGATGCTACATCACTACATAGTTACATTACATGTTACATTACATTTTATGTGGGGCTCATTCCGAATCCCACAAAAATCCAGAAAAAATAGCCATAAATTCTAAAATATTGTATTATGGAGCCTTATAAAAAATCAGCTACAACGGATATCGGTAAGTATTATTTCTAGATTCGTAGTGGTGAAACTTCACAATTGACCAATTTCACCCCTACAAATCTAGAAGTAGTACTTACTGATATCAGTTGGAGCTGATTTTTTATAGGACCCCATAAAACAATATTTTAAAATTTATCGGTATTTTTTTGGAACCCGAAATGAGCTCCACATAAGATGTAGTATAACCTTTTAGTGTAAAAAGGTAGTGACTATGAGCATTGAATTAGATCTGTGACAATCATTGTCGATAATAAGAAGTTCGAACCATCACGTGGGAGGATACAACTTTAGGACAACGATAATGTACCTTAATTAATTTCCTGGAGCAGATTTTTTTTTTAAGGGCATATATTTTGGTTTTTTTTGCAATTGGTGTCCTGATCAACTAATGCTGTGAAAAGTTCAGTTAGCTCTCTAAATGGTCAATTGGAGCAAATTACCTTTTGAATTGAACTCAAATGTAGTAATGTCACACCAACTTCCGTCCGAAATCTGTCTTTTTTTCTAACCACATGCAATCCATATAGAACTATTTTTTTAGGGCAAGAACAGTAAACTGACACTATCGGAACACAATTAGGGAACTGGGTCCCTGTAGTGCTGCACTATAGGGGTTTAGTACGGTACATTTTGAACCATATGTCTATTTTAGCAATTGATGGCTTAAATCTACAGGAATCGAAGATGAAATCTGAACCATTAAGTATTGAAATGGACAGCAGTATCACAATTACAATATTTGGTGTCACACATATCTATGTTTTCGAATGATTTGTAATCTATCCCTACAATCACACGATATTGTGTATGTAAATTTACAAATTTTATGTTTTGTGCAAAATTATCAAACAGGTTCATGGACTCCACTGCCGCCACCGAAAACGATCCCTACAAAGAGGCTTATGTGACTAAGCCACAAGGCTACACCACCACCAATAACAACTACTACAACACTCAAACACAAGGGTTGAGTGACACAAGCCTCGTTGACCGCAGCTACACCACCGCTAATGCCGCCACCACCACCCCGGCCAACAACTACTACAACAATGGAGCCAACAACAATTATTACAACCCTGAAAACAAAGGGTCCGCCACCACCACCCCGGCCAACAACTACTACAACAATGGAGCCAACAACAATTATTACAACTCTGAAAACAAAGGGTTGAGTGACACAAGGCTTGTCGACCGCAGCTACACCACCACCACCACCGCTAACACCGCGGCCAACAACTACAACAACAATGGAGCCAACAGCTACTACAATACCGAGAGACAAGGAATGAGTGACACAAGGTTTGTAGAGAATGGGAAGTATTATTATCATGTTCCTAGAGGCAGTTATGGGTATGAAAACGAAAGAGAGGCAAATTACAATAACGAGGGCCAGAGGTATTATGGGAACAATGAGAACTCATACATGGCAGGGTACCAGAACCAAGGGCAGTTCCAGGGGAATGAAGAAGAGTATGTGCCCTGAGCTTAATGGATCCTCTATAGTGCTCAAGGGACTGTTAAACTTTGCCTTATGTTTTACTAAGGAAAAATGTTGGTAGTTAAGTAGAGTAATATTTATGGGTGTTTGAGTTTTATCTTTACAGTGGTTTTTCATGCTTAATTTGGAAAGCAAAAGTATGAGAATATGATATTGTTCTTGGTGATCAACACTTCAATAAGTTGTATTTACGGAGTATATATATTGATGCTTGTGTTGCCAATGCATCATCATAAAAGCACCTCTTCTCTCCGGTTATTGATGGTTCATTTGTAGGACGAATTGTCAATCCCACAATATCGATAAGTGTTTGATCGATCGAACGTAACACTTATCTTGGTTCAGAATTTTAATCTTAATTTTTAGCTTAAATATTGAATGATTTGATGAAGCACTTAGTGATATCCATCCAAGATAATTTTTGGCAAAAACAGCTAAAAAAACAAGCCAACGTTAACCAAGCCCCATAAAAGAAACTTATGACCATTGGAGTAAGACTCCATGTGAGCCTCAGACAATGTGGATAGTCTTCACCCACCCACTTGAAAAGTGGGTGACCAAAATAGCACTCGAAGTTAGGGGTTACCCCTTTTAATTTCTTTGCAATGTCAATATGTACACATATGACACACTCAGGGGTTGTCCCAGTGGTTCAGGCAGATGCCCAGACTTTGAGAGTACTTCTCAAGATCTGGGGTTCGATTCCCCACAGGATGAGTACTTTGCAGAAAATGGGGGCCCATGACTGGTGTGGCCGCACTAGCTCCCCCGAAGATTTGGGTTGCGCAATCAGGTTCATTTAGTGACTTGGCTATAGGATGTTCCTCCGTTATATATATATACACACATCTACGTTTTTAGTGTGTCTCATCATAGTCCAAGCCATGCTTGCCAGTGCCAACCAAAAGTGGAGATATAATAATTAATCGAGACAAGCATTCTTATGACGGGAAAATAAAGTGCTACAATAGTTATTATGAGTCACCTTCTGGAGTCATGGTTGTACAGAGGACAGTGAGAGAGAATACCGAACTAAAGTGCGCAGATTCACCCGGCCTTTTCTTTTCCTTTGTCCTTTCTCTGTTATGAACATAGATCACTATGCTCTGTTTTTTTATGTTTCAATATGTGTCAGCTTACGTGCGCAGTTCACCTCATTCCAAAAACAAAAAATTAGAAGAACTTGTTTCTTTTATTCATTTTCTTTAGCATTTTCCATGCAGTAATTAACATGAAATTAAAGGTGATATATATCATACGTGTTACGGTATACACATGTATGTGGCAACTTGTCCAATTGCAAGTCCTCATCGAGCTACCCCTGGGGCAGTGGCCTAGTGGTCCATGGGTCTTTATTGGGATCAAAGGTCGTGGGTTCAACGCATGCTATTGATAGGACAATGGTCTCACAACTCGTGTTCTTTGAACCTTTCCGGCTTTCCCCCTGCGGATCGCTCTTGCTCTGGTGGGGTAGTGCTCACCTTTGGGCTTTCGTCTGCTACCGGGATCTTGCTGCGAGATTGAAGGCTGGTCGCACGTGGGAGCAGGTTGGCACGCCTAGTTCCCCTCGTTCCCTTATCCTAAGAAAAAAGAAAAAGTGTCCCAATGGAGGTGTAAAGCTGTTAATATCAATTAAGGGCCGAGGATTGGGCACTATTTAATTTATGTGGGACCAATCAACTTTTTTTTTTCCGGTGAAATTGGGGACCCATCAACTCAATGGCCAAGACCGATAATTACTACCCTGTCAGTTGGTGAACCACTAGGAAAGGCAAGGAGGAAAATTTGCAAAGGTAGGGCCATGCAAGAGTCAAGGATTGATTGGTAATGCCATTCCAAATTAAAGTGACAACTATTCCCATTGGATGTTCTTCCCCGTGAATGGCGGGTTGGCTTGATCTTTTGTTTTCACCTTTGGATTGGATTGGATTGTGCCCATAACTTAAGCTTCAAGATTTTCAATTCTTTTTGACTACATCTCTCTTTGCCTGCCGGTTTTTTGCTTCAATTTTTAAATCCCCAAGTGCTCTACTGCTCCATATGTACACTTCTATCTTTTTGCAAATGTCTGAGTTCTTAAGTTTTTTAACTAAAGATATGCTTTTGGAGGATATGAAAAACAACTCGTGGTTGTTAATAAAAAAAAAACTTCTTGTGGTTTGTATGGTATCAATTGCCCGGCCCAATGGTTGTGTACCAACATAACACCGCGAGATTGCGGGCTCAAATCTTAGGGAGAGGAAATTAAGTATAATGTAGGGACCTCTCCACTCATTTCTAATGAGTTTGGAGATAGACATAAACTTTTCACATGGTATCAGAACGGTGCCAATTTCACTCCACATTAAAAATTTATAGTCCACACCTCACGATGACAAACCAGCAAAAGGACTGCACGAAAGGATAGACAGATAATGGATAAATTGTTGAGTTTCAAGAAAATTACATAGTTTATAGCATACAAGATGATTATTACATGTGTGACTTTTACAATATGAAAAGTCATCAAAGATGCTTGTGAAATAAATTTTCTTCTCCTATAAATGATTAAGCAGCATTGTATATTACAATTCAAAAAATTAATTTTTTTTACTTTTACATAAAAAAATATTATAAATAATTTCATATGAGAGTTTCTACATATACACCTCTCAGGTAGCCCACAACACTCACATCCACATGTACACCTCAACTCAACATTTCCCCTTTCCATTAACTTAGCAACGTCTTCGTGATTTTCTAAATTCGCGAACCACCCATAACCGTAAATTTCATTTTAGGTTCTCGTAAACAACTACAATGGTAGGAGGAGCAATGTTAAACGATGCAGACAAACTGAACAACCGGTCCATTTTTTAACATGTTTGGTCATTTTTTTAATGATTCGATTCGGTTTTGAATCTTTAAGAAACTTGATTTTTTGTTCGGTTTCAATTTTGGGTAGAACGAACAGAATTATATCGAACAAAACTGACTAAGTTCTGATATGCCTCTTTAAATCCTAGCCCTATATCTAACTGATTTAAAAGGTAGAGAGACCTAGTTATCCGGAATTTTCAATCCTCTTTTTTCCCCAGCTATTGTCTATTTTTGCCCATGTACATTCATCTTGATTGCCTCAAACACTAGATCTATGACTGGATGTGGCAAAATTTCTCCGTTCTTCCAATAATTTTATAATTGAAGAGGTTGAAGAAGGGTTAGCAGTTCCCATGCATGAAGTTTATGTTCAAATTAAGTCGTCGTTCATCCATCTTTGCTCTCAATGTTTCACCTTCACTAATCACTTTCCCTGCGAATTGGAGTTTTGATTTGGGGTTGAAAGGTGCAGAACTACTAGTTCAAGTCTTTAAAGCCCCCAAATCGTTAACATCGACCGAACCAAACCAATTGGAGAGCGATTGAGCCTAACGTTTGGAATGTTGAAAACCGACACCGACTAAGTCTTTTCGAAAACCATTCAGTGTCAGTTTTTGACATTCCAAACCAAACAATTCAATTTCGATGATAAAAAATGGCCGAAAATCGACTGAACCGGTTGCATTGTTACTCTGATGTCTTTAAATATGGGTATTTCAGTCATTTTGCTAGGAAGATAAATGGCGTTTGCTAGTAAGGGGTTTCAGTGATATTTCAAAGAATAAGAAGGTGGACAATTATTTTCCAACAGGTTATAGGGGAAGTTAGTGTAATTTATCCTTACTATAATTGAACTCTTCTCCTTTCTCGTTCCCAAACCCCAAAATTCTTTAGACCCTCAACAAGACAAAAAGAAATTAATTCTTTAGACCCTCAACATTTTCTCTTTCCATTAACTTAGTAACGTCCAGGTGATTCTCTAAGTTTGCAAAACATCTATAATCCTAATTTTATTTTAGGTTCTTGTACACAACCATGGTAGGAGGGGAGCAATGTTAAATAATGCATACAAACAGAAGAATTGAAAGTTGTAACCAAAAAATCGAGCCTACCGGACCATCCAATTTCTAACATATTATGTCATTTTTTTATTGATTCGATTTGGTTCAGTTTTCAATCTTTAAAAAACTTGATTTTCTATTTCAGTTTCAATTTTGGGTAGAACAAACGAATTACACCAAACCAAACCAATTGAGTTTTGATGTGCCCCTTTAAATCCTAAACATATATCTAATATCTAACTGATTAAAAAGGTAGAGAGACCTGGTTATCCTAAATTTTCAATCCTCTTCTCCCCTAGCTATTGTCCATTTTGTCTATATCTCTAAATTTTATTAAAATTTTCAGAGCTTTAAACACTAGATCTCGGCTTTTTGGTTACTGTCAAGTGTAGTATTGCTGATAAAAAAAATAAAAAATCAAGTGCAATAGTTGTCTTGGCCTTTTGGCAAAGATCAAGTGTAGTATCAAAGATTAAACAAAAAGATCAAATGTAGTATGTGTTCAATCATTTGGCTACGACCAAGTGTAGTATCGAACATTAAAAAAAGATAAAGTGTACTATTTGTTTGATTTTTTGGCTAAGATCAAGTGTAATATCGTCGACAAAAAAAAAAAAAAGATCAAGCGTAGTATCTGTTCTCAACCTTTTTGCTAAGATTAGTGTAGTAACACTGATTAAAAAAAAAAAGATCAAGTGCATTATCTTATTGATCATTTGGCTAAGATCAAGTATAATATCTATTCTCGGATTTTTGGCTAAGATCAAGTGTAGTATTTGTTCTTGGCCTTTTGGCTAAGATCAAGAGTAGTATCGAAAAATAAAAAATATATATATCAACTATAGTATCTGTTTTCGATATTTTTGACAAGATAAAGTGTAGTATTGCCGATAAAAAGAGAGAGATTAAGTTTGGTATCTATTCTCGACTTTTTGGTTAAGATCAAGTGTAGTATCGCTGATCAAAAAAAAAAATCAAGTGTAGTACCTCCAATGAAAAAAAAGATCAAGTGTAGTACTCCCTCCGTCCCTTTTTAAATGTCCTACTTCGTAACTCCAACTTATTATAAAAACATCATCATTATACCTTTCACATCAATTTTTTCCTTCACTTTTCCTACTTACCCATCATCATTACGCTTTTTACTCACTAACTTTTCAAAATGGAATCTACTTTTAGGGACAAAATCGACAATGTACCAACTTTAACCCACTAACTTTACCAAATAGACACTTATTAAGGGACAGCCCAAAATGAAATACTGGACTATAATAAGGGGACGGAGGGAGTATTTGTTTTCGGCCTTTTGGCTAAGATCAAGGCTAGTATCTATTATCGGCCTTTTGGCTAAGATCCAGTATAGTATCACCGATCAAAAAAGAGATCAAGTGCAGTATCTATTCTTGATCAATTGGTTAAGATCAAGGTACTATCGCCAATCAATAAAAAAGATCAAGTGTCGTATTTGTTCTCAGCCTTTTTGCTAAGATCAAGCGTCGTATCGCAGAGAAAGAAAAAAAGATCAACTGCAATATCTGTTCTCGACCTTTTGGCTAAGTTCTACAGTAGTATCGAAGATTTAAAAAAAAATAACTGTAGTATGTGATCTCAATCTTTTCGATAAGATCAAGTGTAGTATCGCTAATAAAAAAGAAAAGATGAAGTTTAATATTTGTTTTTTGCCTTTTGGCTAAGATCATGTGTAATATAGCTGATAAAAAAAAGATCAAGCGTAATATCTCAAATATAAAAAAATCAAGAGCAGTATATATTCTTGGCATTTTGGTTAATGTCAATTATAGTATCGCCGACCCAAAAAAAGGAACAACAAGTGCAGCATTTGTTCCCAGCTTTTTGGCTATTGTCAAGTGTAATAACGCTGATCAAAAAAAGATCAAGTGCAATATTTGTTCTCAACCTTTAGGCTAAGATCAAGTGTAGTATCGAAGATTTAAAAAAAAAAAGATCAAATGTAGTGTGTGTTCGATCTTTTGGCTACGATCAAGTGTAGTATCGAACAATAAAAAAAGATAAAGTGTAGTATTTGTTCGATCTTTTGGTTAAGATCAAGTGGAGTATCGCCCATCAAAAAAAAAAACTGTAAATACCTATTCTCGATCTTTTGGCTAAGATCAAGTGTAGTATCGCCGGCAAAAAAAAAAAGATCAAGAGTAGAATATGTACTCGACCTTTTGGCTAAAATGAAGTGTAGAATCTGTTCTCAAATTTTTGGCTAAGATCCAGTGTAGTATCGTCGATCAAAAAAAAGATCAAGTATAGTATTTGTTCTCGGCCTTTTGGATCAAGAGTGGTATTGAAGATTAAAACAAAAAAATCAACTGCAGTAACTGTCCTCAATCTTTTGATAAGATTAAGTGTAGTATTATTGCCTATAAAAAAAATATCAAGGTACTACATGTTCTTGGCTTTTTGGCATATGAAGTGTAGTATCACTGATCAAAAAAAAAGATCAAGTTTGTTCTCGGCTTTTTGACTAAGATCAAGTGTAATATCGCTGATGAAAAAAAGATCAAGTGTCATATCTGTTCTTGGCCTTGTAAAATCAAGTGTAATATTGCCGATGAATAAAAAAAGATTAAGTGCAGTATCGGTTCTCGACTTTTTGGCTAAGATCAAGAATAGTATCGAAGATTAAAAAAAAAAAGATCAACTGAAGTATCTGCTCTCGATCTTTTTGACAAGATTAAGTGTAGTATTTTTTATTAAAAAAAAATCAAGGGTATTATCTGTTCTGGGCTTTTTGGCTAATATCAAGTGGAGTATCACCGATCAAAAAAAAGAAATGAAGTATGTTCTCGGCTTTTTGACTAAGATCAAGTTTAGTATCACGAAAAAAAGAGAGATCAAGTTTCGTTTCTATTCCTAGCCTTTTTGCTAAGACCAAGTGTAGTATTCCCGATTAAAAAAAAAAAGGATCAAGTCTAGTACCTATTCTCAGCTTTTTGGCTAAGATCAAGAGTAGTATGAAGGGGCAAACCCAGTGCACGAAACTCCCGCCATTGCAGGGCCCGGGGAAGGGTTGATTTATGCAGTTTTACCCCTGCAAGCAGATAGGCTGCTTCCGCGACTTGAACCCGTGTGACCTCCAGGTCACAATGGAGCAACTTTACCGTTGTGCTAGGCATGCCCTCCAAGAGTAGTATTAAGGATTTTATAAAACAAAGAAAAAAAAGATCAACCATATTATCTATTCTCGATCTTTTTGATAAGATCAAGTGTAACATTGTCGATTAAAAAAAAGATCAAGAATAGTATCTATTCTCGGCCTTTTGAATAAGATCAAGTGTAAGTGTAGTATTGGCAATAAAATAAAATAAAAAGATCAAGTCTAGTATCTTCTTGATCTTTTGGCTAAGATCAAGTATAGTATTTGTTCCCGGATTTTTGGCTTAGATCCCATGTAATATCATCGATCAAAAAAAGATCAAGTGAAGTATCTATTCTCGGCCATTCGGCTAAGATCAAGAGTACTATCAAAGACTAAAAAAAGAAATTAATTGTAGTCTCTGTTCTCGATCTTTTCGACAAGATTAGGTGTAGTATTGCCGATATAAAAAGAGGATAAAGTGTAGTATCTGTTCTCGGCCTTTTGGCTAAAATCAATTGTAGTAGTATCGCCGATTAATAAAAAATCAAGTGTAGTATCTCCTAAAAAAAAAGAAAGATCAAGGGTAGGATTTGTTCTCAGCCTTTTTGGCTAAGATCAAGGGTAGTATCTATTATCAGTCTTTTGGCTAAGATCCAATGTAGGACCGTAAATTAAAAAAGATCAAGTTTAGTATATGTTCTCGATCATTTGGATAAGATCAAGTGTAGTATCGCCAATCAATAAAAAAAGATCAAGAGTCATATCTGTTCTCGGCCTTTTGACTAATTTCAAGTGTAGTATATGTTCTAGGCGATTTTTTCGTAAGATCAAGTGTATTATCACCGATAAACAAAAAAAAATCAACTACAGTATCTGTTCTCGGCCTTTTGGTTAAAATCAAGAGTAGTATCGAAGATTGAAAAAAAAAAGATCAACTATAGTATCGGTTCTTAATCTTTTTGACAAGATCAAGTGTAGTATCGCTGATAAAAAAAGAAGATGAAGTATAGTATCTGTTCTCGGCCTTTTGCTAAGATCAAGTGTAGTATCGAAGATTTAAAAAAAAAGATCAATTTTTTGATTTTTTGGCTACGATCAAGTGTAATATCGCCTTTTTTAATTCAACAGTAATATCAGTTCTCGATTTTTTGGCTAAGATCAAGTGTAGTATCGCCGACCAAAAAAAATCAAGAGTAGTATCTGTTCTCGACCTTTTGGCTAAGATCAAGTGTAGTTAGGGGTGATTCGGTCTGGTTTTGGGGGATTTTCTAGGACCGGACCGGATATCTGATTTGGGAAAAGTGTAAATCGGAGCCGGTCAAAACACTTCTGGTCCGGTTTCAATCGGTTTTGCCAGTTTCGGCCGGTTTTCCGGTTTATTCGGTTTCAAGACAGATAAAGAGAGAGTGAGAGAGAGAATGCACCATCCTGTCGGCATCAACAGTAAACGCCGGCACCGACCTCCATCTCCGACCAGATATGAATTTGGGGGTTTCAAACAAAACAAAATCAAAACCAAAAATCAATGGAGAGATGGAAGGGAAAAGGGGAGAGAGAGAGAGAGAGAGAGAGAGAGAGAGAGAGAGAGAGAAACTCACGGTATAAAATACCAACAGTCGCCGAACTTGCTAGTTGCCGCCAGCTCATCATCGCCGTTGCCATCGTCGAAGAAGAAGGGGAGAGAGAGATTCATCCAGAGAGAGAAGGGGCTACGCAGATCTGGAAAAAAGAAAACAAGAGAAAAGAACTGTGGAGTTTAGGGTTGAGCCTAGGCCATTGTTGAGAAAAATAATGAAGAGAGAGGAGCAAGGTTTAATTTCCTCGTGAGGGAAAATTTCTGGTTTGAGGATAATGTCATGGACTCGCCAAGGACATATTGAGAACATTTGTTAATGCTGAAAATGTCCTTAACGAATATTAATTATCAAAACACGCCATTGGCTGTCATTTTCCCTGGCACTAAAGGACCATGTCGTGGCATTAGGACCTTCTTAATTATTATACCTTATTAATACAAATGGAACGATAGCCCAACAGTAAGCTGCGGCAAATCCCTTGGGTCTCAAGTTCGAGCCCTATCTCTTGCAATTTTTATATACATGTAGAAAATCAATCCAGTTCGGTTCATTTGTCCCTAAAACCGAAAACCTAACCAAAATAATTATTTTGCATTGTATCAAATCAGACCGAACCGATTCTAGCTTAAAACCAAAAAAATAATCCGATTCGGTCCGGGTTTTCGGTTTCGACCAGTTTTCCGGTTTGTTAAAACACCCATAAGAGTATTGCCGATAAAAAAAAAAAAAAGGAACAAGTGTAGTATATACTTGATCTTTTGGCTAAAATCAAATATAGTATATGTTCTCGGATTTTTGACTAAGATCCAGTGTAGAATCATCGATCAAAAAAATGATCAAGTATAGTATCTGTTCTTGGCCTTTTGGATAAGATCAATAGTATCGATGATAAAAATAAAAAAAAAGACCAACTGTAGTATTTGTTCTCGATCTTTTCAATAAGATTATGTGTAGTATTGCCGATAAATAAATAAAAAAGATCAAGTGTTGTATCTGTTCTCGGCTTTTTGGCTAATCGTCGATTAAAAAAAAAGATCAAGTGTCATATCTGCTCTCGGTTTTTTTGCTAAGATCAAATGTAGTATCGCTGATAAAGAAAAAAAAATCAAATGCAATATCTGTTCTCAACCATTTGGCTAAGATCAACTGTTGTATCGCCGATCAAAAAAAAGATCAAGTGTAGTATCTGCTGTCAGCCTTTTGGCCAAGATCAATTGTCGTATTGCCAATCAAAAAAAATATCAAGTGTAGTATCTCAAATGAAAAAAAATCCAGTGTAATAGCTATTCTTGGCCTTTTGGTTAATGTCAAGTGTAGTATCTTCTTGATCTTTTAGCTAAGATCAAGAATAGTATCTATTCTCAGATTTTTAGCTAAGATCCAGTGTAATATCGTCGATCAAAAAAATAAGATCAAGTGTAGTATCTGTTCTCTATCTTTTTGCTAAAACAAGTGTTGTGTCATTGATAAAAAAAAAATTCTAGTGTAGTATCTTTGATATTGTCTTCATACATTACTTCGGATATTCGTTGTAACATACCTTCATCAAATTCTCTATAGAAAATTAGGTCATGTTATGCAAACACATGCAGAAATTGAACCTGAGAACAAATAGAGTACCGTGGAACAACTACAATGGTGACAATTAAGGTTGTTCAAGTGTGTGCATATTATCTTCCTATGGTTTTGTGTCTCCTTACTTGAAAAAACCACCTCTAACGGTGCAGGCAACATTTCTTGCAACACACAGGACACAAGGGAAGTATCCACCTCTTTTGCCACCCAAAAAAGAAAAACCTCAATTATTTTAATCATCATAAGAAGTAAAAAAAAAAGAACCCACGCCACCACTAAAGGAAAGAATGCTCTTTTACCCCAAATACACCCCATCAAACACACAACTGATGTCCTGCACTTTTCTCCTCCAACCCAAAACCCTCCCCAATGCAAGCTCCTTGCCATTGTCTTTGGAGCACTCAAGACACTCCACACCTCGCACAATGGCCTTAGCCTCTCAGATAACTACCAGAGAAATGGAAGTCTCCATAACTACATGAATATTTTTTTCTTTTTTATTTTCCATTTTTCTCTGTCAAGGGCTATACAAATCAATTAAATTTAATAAATTCATAAGCTCATATCCTTTATATCAACTCACACATACGTACCCTACTTCTAAAGAAAGCATCTTCTAATCTCATCTGTACTTCAGTTGGCATTAAACTAGGTTTGATTATACTCGTCATTTATGCATTTCGCATTCATATTTATGTGAGATTGAGTGACACTCCTCACGCAACCACAAGATCTCAAGTCAGTGAGGTTTACTACTCCAATATTGTCCAAAGTATTTAAGATTGGTAAATGGAAACCGACCAATAGGGGATTCAAAGTAAGTTTAATTGCGACCTATAGATCAATATACCGGCAAACAAACTCTGCTATGAAAACCAAAGTGAATGCATTCCAACAGAATTGACCTGTGGTAATCTTACTTGAAAGAACGGAATTCAAAACCAAAAGAATCTAAATGCTGAATTATCAACAACTCGCTTAGCCAAAAAAAAAAATTATCAAACTCAAGAAAAGCGTCCACCTCTCTCACCACCCAAGAAAACAAAACCCTCCCTTGCTCACATCGTCAAACAAGAAAACAATGGTCTTAGCCATCAAAGGAATGAGGCTCTTTTCAACCAAAACACACTACATTAACCATGAATTGTGTCCCACAGGTTTCTCCCTTTCCAACACACCATCAAACTTCTTCCATGCACACTTGCACAGGATCTTTTCCCTTGTTTCTCAAAACACCTAAGACACACCATACCCTTGCATGGGGTCTAGCTTGCCGGATCCATTATGAAACTTCCGGGGTCCATCTTCTTTTTAGCACGTTATACTCTAAACTTGGACTAAAGCAAAGCGATCAAGAGGAACATTTACACAAAAATTGAGTGACAAACAAAACCACTCGCCCCTGCCTGTGGGATCCGGAATCTAGTAAGACCACCAGTTAACTCTTTTTCTCTCTCTCAATCATCATAAGCATTGTTACTTGAATATACCTCTTCCATGAAACTACGAAAGTATGTATGAGTTTATCCCTCTGACTTTCCATCCATTACCATGCGTGACTGACACTCCTTATACCACCACAAGACACGAGTCAATAAAGTTTATCACTTCAGAGATTTTCCAAAGTTATTTAGGCTTGGCAAATGGAAGCAGAGCACCTAAGGGAATTGAAATAAGTTTACTAGAGTCTAGAGACCATTACCATAGTGCAAAATAAGCCAGAATGAGACAAAAATAAACAACATAATCATGTGATATAAAGCAGTCATACCGGAAAACTACAGGATAAAAATGTGCTACTCTGAGTCAAGGATTAGAAATCTGACCAGCTTAATCAAGCTGTCCCACCCGCAAGTTGCCACTTTACTTTGTTCCAGCTGATGCCACTCACAACCAATGCATACCCCTTCATGAAACTTGTAGTCTCTGTTCTCGGCTTTTTGGTTAATGTGAAGGGAAGTATAACTGATTAAAAAAAGATCAATCTGTTCTCCGCCTTTTGACTAATTACAAGTGTAATATCGCCGTTCTTTAAAAAAGGAGCATCTATTCTCGGACTTCTGGATAAGATTAAGTGTAGTATCGCACTTCAGGGGAAAAAAAATAAAAAAATCAAGTGTAGCATCTGTTATCGGCTTTTTTGCCAAGATCAAGTGTAGTATCGCCATTCAAGAAAATATATGAAGTATAAAATCTGTTCTCGGCCTTCTTGCTCATAACTAAGATCGAAATCTTCTTGGTCCAAATCTAAATATGGAACATCTGTGTAGGTACATAATGAGTTGTACGAACTTGAATCTAAACGCACCACTCGATGCTCGATGACGATAACGGTATAAAACGGATCATATTATAAGGTAAGAGAGCAGAGGCGAAGACGAAATTAAAGCCGTACTTGTTGAGGATACCTCCTATTTCGATCTGGTTCTGATACCACCCGCCGAGGCCCGACTTGAACTTGTCAATCGGGTCTTTTCCTGGCAGGTGGAGGTAGACCTCAACCACGGGGACCTTGGTCTGACCCGAACTCGTCGTCGGTAGTAGAAGCGAATACTCCTCGTTAGGTTCGGCGGTGGTGGCGTGCGGTGCTTGGGAAACAACAATGCCGCCTAGAGTCGACGGATTCACAGACAGGCTCGGTTGGCGGCGCCGGCGGCGGTTGTGAGGGCGAGCATGGTGTCGTCGAATTTGGGGGCGGCGGATTTGGAAGGGAGGGTGCGGAATGGAGAGGAGTCGGGGGAGGAGTGGTCGGAGGCGGTGGAACTAGGGTTTGGTACTGACTTATCTGGTTGTTGGAGGTGGTGGTCGTCGTCGTCCATGTCATGTTCTGAGTAGGAGTGTAGTATATCCATAGTGATTGTTCGAATGGGGAGGGTGGGAGTCTGGGAGAAGAGAGAATAGGGTTTGTCTGTGCGTAGAAGGTCCGAGAGAGCGAGGGAGAGAAAGAGAGATGTAATTGCGTTGAGGGGAGAAAGATGGAGATGAGGGGTTTGAGGAGATTGTCCAGACTTGAGAGAGAAGAAAAGGGGGGTTTCGACCGTTGTGGGTTGAGTTGTGCTATAAGTACCGACTGGGCGGGAGTGATTTCGTACCAACCGGCCGCGTCGGGCCGTCTTCGACAACTGAACGGCTATATACACGAGAAAGGATGTTCGGATCAAATACCTTACACACTTCGAATGCCGTTGATTCCCGGGCCGGGCCCCTCAATTTTTTTTTATAAAATTTTTGGACGGCTCGGATCCGGTGGCCGGAGACGGCCTGGCGCGGCTGGTCGGTACGAAATCCCTCCTCGGCCGTCGGTACCCATATCATTTTTGGTTTTTTATGGACCCAGAGGCGGTGATTCTCTTTGTACAGTATTTAAGAGCAATTTGAAATTTGCACTTCGCTCCTTATACTTTCTGTTATAACGCACGAGGAACTCTCTGTAGAGTCTGTACAAAGTTTTTTTCCTATTTTTATCGGCTCTGTACAAAGTTAATCAGTGGTGCTAGACGTACAGCAGAAGCTGTACAAACAGCTTGCATAGATCCATTTTGGGCCCGATTCAGATCTCGCAAAGATGATCGGAGCCGTTCATTTTGTTCAAAACTTATTTTTAAGGGTTTCTTTAAAAAAATCATCTCAATCCGATATCGTTAAGGGTGTTTACGAATCATTCAACTTAATTCTGAAGCAAAGTTGGATGATTCGTAAACGTCCTTAATGATATCGGATTGAAATGATTTTTTATGGGGACCCTTAAAAACAAATTTTGAACAAAAGGAACGGCTCCGATCATCTTTGCGAAATCCGAATCAGGCCCAAAATGAATCTGTGCAAGTTGTTTGTACTGCTTCTGCTGTACTTATATCATCATTTCTGAAAGTTAATTGTAGATCCAAAGATTCAATTATGCTACACACACAGCAATCTGTGCATAGATTTCATTGTGGGGCCCACCACAGGTTCCACACAAATCATCCGAGCCGTTCATTCAATGTAAAATATTTTTTCAAGGTCCCCGTAAAAAATAAACTCAATTTAATACCTATAGGTGCTTCATCCAACCATCTAACTTTTCATTCAAATTTCTGGATAATGAAAAGTTATATGATTGGATCGAGCACCTATATGTATCAGATTGAGATTATTTTTTAAGGGAACTCTTGAAAAAATGTTTTAAATTAAATGAACGGCTCGGATGATTTTGTGTGGGACCCGTGGTGAGCCCTACAATAAAATCTGTGCACAATCTATGCACAGATTTTATGTGTGTAGATTTTCTGTAGGCGAAATGATATAGAGAGTATAATATGATATGTTTGTTGACACAGATAAAATGCACACATATCTTGCACAGATCATTGTGTGGGGCCCTCTACGGGTCTCACACAAACAATCCAAACCGTTCATTAAATGTAAAATATTTTTTCAAAGACCTCCGCAAAAAATAAGCTTAATTCGATACATATAGTTTCTTGATTCAATCATCCAACTTTTCATTAACCTAAAATTTGGATAAAAATTAGATGATTGAATCGAGCACTTTCAGGTATCGGATTGAGCTTGTTTTTCTCGAGAACCCGTAAAAAAAATTTTACATTTAATGAACGGCTTAGATCATTTGTGTGAGACCCTTAGTGGGCCCCACACAGTGATCTGTACCTGATCTGTGTGCATTTTTTTCTGTGTGGGTAGCATCTCTGATACGATATCCTGGTTCATTCAAGCTCGACTCGAACTATAAATGAGCAAGCTTGGGCCAGATATCTCAGCTCGTTTGGAAAACAAGCCGAGCTCGAGTCACCAAGAGCATCCGTAATGGGTTTGTTAACTAGTATGTTAATCGTGTGTGCTAAGACTTAAGAAACAAAAATGTATTTTTTGTGCCACAATGCTTATGTGCTAGAGTGTGTTAAATCTAGTAGTGTGCTGGCATGTATGCCAAGTTTGGCAAATATGCTAGCAAACAATGAGTGGGTCCCACCTCTATAATTCAAACTTCAACCATAAAATATAAATATCCACTACTTTTAATACACACTTGTGGAATCCATTTTTATCCTAATAAACATTTTAACAAATATTTGATATATAAATATATCAAACCCCATTACAGATGCTCTAAGAGCTCGGCTCGAATGAGTTCGCAAGCCAAGCCATGACTACTATATTTAATTTAATGTGCCAAGTACAGCTAACATAAGTTAGATGCCGGTGAAAGCCCAGTCAACTCACAAGAAAGGGAAGTGAGAGCATTTATAGCGCAAGAAATGCCTGGTGGCTGGTGGGTCTTTGGGTTTTTGATGTAGGACTAGCAAAAGTAAACGCAAATGAAAAGTTCCTCAATTGAATTAAGCCCCGTTTCAGAACACATTCTTAAAAAATAAATATTTATTTCATATTTTTAAACTCAAAAATAATATAAATAAATTTTTTTTTAAATTTTTTTTTTGCACCGTATTAAAAATCTCAATGAAATCTATTAAATAAGATACATATTGATAGGAAAATTATTTACGTTAGCACGTGATTTTTGAGTTTAAAATTGCCTACTTAAAAAATAAGTACTTATTTTCCTTTCCGGAACCGAGCCTTAGGAGTCCTGCTACACACACAACAGATCTGTGCACAGATTGTACACGGATTTTGTTGTGGAGCCCACCATGGATCTCACACAAATCATCCGAGCCGTTCATTAAATGTAAAATATTTTTTTAAGAGTCTCCGTAAAAAATAACCTCAATCTGATTCCTATAGATGCTTCATACAACCATCTAACTTTTCATTCAGATTTTCAGATAATAAAAAGTTATATGGTTGGATTGAGCACCTATAGGTATCAGATTGAGCTTGTGCTTCTTCAAGAGAGGCACTGTTCACTCCTCTAGCAGTATTTTACTATTTTTGGCTCTGATTGAATTTTGTCTTCGTCTCATACCTTGTTCCACGTCCCAATCCAAATAACAAAAAGTCTAGCTAATTTCTACCGCACATTTCTATCACAAGCGCGTGTTGGGCCAACTTCGGATTTTACAAAAATACAAAAAAGTGCCCCACAAATTTTAAAATAATATTTTACAAGGTCCTGTTAAAAATCAACTATAATGGATATCGATAAGTATTTTTTCTGAATTCGTTTGGTGAAATTGCTCAATTGCTCAGTTTCGCTACTACGAATCTAGAAAAAATACTTACAGATATCTGTTGGAGCTAATTTTTTACAAAGTCCCATAAAAATTATTTTAAAATTTATTGGTATTTTTGTGAAATCAATAGTGGGTTCTACACACGTGCCTTAAGAGTAGCATTGTTGATTCAAACAAACGGCAAAGAAAATACTAATAAATAATGTACAAATAAGTAAAGAAAATATTATATTTATAGGGACCTAGTTAGAATAGAGAATCTAATGCAGTAGATATTTTAAAAATGAGTAGCTAAAATATAACATAGTGGCCTTTTAAGGTGTAAATTGGTCCAAAATGTAAAAAGACTGATTAAGTGGGTTTGGATTACAAAGTTGAGTGACTTAATTTTTTGTCTTTATTCAAAAAAAATTTGCATTTGTTTATTTTGCTTCAAACTTTTGTGACTTATTGATTCGTTTCGACGAGAGGAATCGGAAAAGTAAAAAATTTTGATCAAAACTTATAATTTTTTGAATAAAGACAAAAATAAGTCAATAAGACAACTTTTTTTTACATATCTTCGTTTTTTTTAAAAAAATATGAATTTCGACAAAAAAAAATTTACTTTTCCGATTCCTCTCACCGAGACTAATCAATAAGTCACAAAAATTTGATACAAAACTAACAAATGTAAAAAAAAAAATTTAAATAAAAAAAAAAAATTACTATTGAACTTTTCAATCCAAATCACCCCGGGCTGGTGCATTAATTGGAAGATGACTCTTGATTGGGCTACGTCAACAGCAGCATTCATTGACCAAATCTATTGAAATTGGACCACTAGGCTCTAAAACATTTTTTTCCACCCGATTATCCACCTCGTTTACGGACTCAGAACTTATGGATTCGTTTTGGGCCTCTTCTAAATGTAAAATGCAACAAAAACACAACCCAAAAACTCAACCGCCCCGTAATGACTAATGAGTAACAATAAGGGGTTAAGTGATACGAGTTGCAGCATTAGGAGGGTACAATATTCTTTGAAGTTCTCTCGATGCATTTATTTTTCCTATTGTACTGTTTCCATATTGGCATTTTTATAATTAATGGAAATTTCTTTGCCGTTCAAAAAAAGAATAACAATGAGGGGAGGGAGAGAGTTAGGTTCAAGTGGAGTCACTTAATTCTACTAAATTCTCCGATATTTGTATTAGTGTGATAGCTTTGAAACTTAATCAATAAATTTAACCTCTTTAAAAGAGTTGAAGTTAACAAAATTGTCCCAAAGTATTTCACCAAAACAAAAGAAAACTATTTTTAGTATGTTCAATTTGAACAACCAATAGCCCAATTAACCGGTGATAAACAGATAATGGATAAATCGTTGAGTCTCCAAAAAAAAATACATAGTTCATAGCATATAAGATGATTCTTACATGTATGACTTTTACAATATGAAAAGTCATCAAAGACACTTATGAGATAAATTTTCTTCTCCTATAAACGAATAAGCAGCATCGTATATTACAGTCCAAAAGATTTTTTTTTTTTTACTTCTACATAAAAAATATATCATGCATAATTTTATATGAGATCTTAACCCTAGTAATCATGATTTATGACTTCGCCCGAGAGATAACACAAATCACAAGAAGGGCCCCACGTGTAACCCACACTCACATCCACATATACACCTCAACTCAACATTTCCTCTTTCCATTAACTTAGCAACGTCTTAGTGATTTTCTAAATTCGCGAACCATTCATGGTCCTAAATTTCATTTAGGTTCTCGTACACAACTACAATGGTAGGAGAAACAATGAATAATGCAAACAAACCGAAAAACTGGTCCAATTTTTAACATGTCTGATCAGTATTTTTTTTAATGATTCGATTCAGTTTTGAATCTTTAAAAAACTTGATTTTTTTGTTCGGTTTCAACGTTGGGTGAAACGGACAGAATTATACGGAACGAAACCAACTAAATTCTGATATGCCACTTTAAATCCTAGCCCTATATATCTAACTAATTTAAAAGGTAGAGAGACCTAGTTATCATGAATTTTCAATCCTCTTTTTTCCCCGGCTATATATTGTCTATTTTCAATCCTCTTTTTTCCACGGCTATTGTCTATTTTTGACCATGTCTATATTTGATCATATCTCTACAACTTTTATATTTTTCACAGGATTATGATACAATCTTCTTGATTGCTTCAAACACCAGATCTATGACTGGATGTGGCAAAATTTCTCCGTTCTTCCAGTAATTTCATAATTGAAGAGGTTGAAGAAGGGTTAGTAGTTCCTATGAAGTTTATGTTCAAATCAAATTGTTGTTCATCCATCTTTGCTCTCAATATTTCACCTTCAAATTGGGAACATTTTAAACCAAACCGATTGGAGAAAGGTTGAACCTAATGTTCAGAATGTTAAAAACCGACACCGACTAAGTCTTTGCAAAAACCGTTCAGTGTCAATTTTTAACATTCCAAACCGAACAATTCGATTCGATGATCGAAAATAGACTGAACCGATTGCATTCTCACTCTGATGTCTTAAAAAAATGAGTATTTTAGTCATTTTGCTAGGAAGATAAACGTCGTCCGCTAGTAAGGGGTTTCAGTGACATTTCAACGGTGGACAGTGATATTTCAACAGATTATAAGGGAGGTCAGTGTAATTTATCCTTACTATAATTATTTCAACATATTATAAGGGAGGTCAGTGTAATTTATCCTTACTATAAGGGGTTACTATTCGCAACCCCGTATTTTCTCCCTTAGCCCACTACATTTCGGTAAATAGTTGTTGAAAATTATACATAACATTTCGGTAAATAGCTGTTGAAAACAAAATTATATTTCGGTAACTACATGTCAAAAATATGTTCAACATTCGGTAAACAACTGCTGAACATACATTTTCGGTAAATAGCTGTTGAAAAAAAATTATATTTCGGTAATTGTATGCTTAAAATGTATCTCAATTTCGGTAACTAATTGTCGAGTATAATTAAAAAAATTTAACGGGCTAAAGGAGAAAATACGGAGCTGCGAATAGCCGCCCCCTACTACAATTGAACTCCTCATTTCTCCTCACAAGACAAAAAGAAATTCATTCTTTAGGCCCTCAACATTCCCTCTTTCCATTAACTTAGCAACGTCTACATGATTCTCTAAGTTGGCAAAGCATCTATGATCCTAATTTTATTTTAGGCTCTCGTACACAACAACAATGGCAGAGGGAGCAATGTTAAATAATGCATACAAACTGAACAATCGAGAGTTGTAACCAAAAAATCAAGCCGACTGGATCGTCCATTTTTTAACACTAGGTTCTTCGTTCGTGCAAGGCACGAATGCCATGCCCGTCGAAAGGAAGAAGTTATGTTTGAGGGCAATAATTTTTTTGGGTTTTAGCTGCATAATTGAAACTGTAAGAAGTAGCGGGTAATAGCTACGAAGGCACATCACATGTATTGATCAAAACAGCTAAGGCATTAGTTCTTCCTTGCATATAGAAATTACATACTGTGCAATCTATTGGCAGCTGTTGCAGTAGCATAAGCACAGAAAAGTTTGCAGTAGTTATAGGTAGATGGTTTTAAAGTAGCAAAAGGGTTATTTGCAGATGTTGTAGGTGCACAGCTGCCAGAAAGTCTATGTGCAAGGTACAAATGTCATGTCCGTTAAAGAGGAAAAGCAACACACCAAACGCAAAACACCATCCACATGCACATTCATGTTTCACGATAGTTTCAAAAACTTAAATGTCTAAGTAAAAACAAATTTACACATATTGGGAGTTCTCCTTTGAATCATTCTTCCGCGACTGTTGTGTGAGCTACTGCTTAGCCTCCGAACCTCGCCTTCAAATATAAGGTTGAGAAAACCCCAAGCGTAGGGCTAGGTCGTCGATAGCATAATATCCGGAAGTCCGGGATCGTACCCACAGAGAATCGAAATATAGCTAGTTTGGATTGTAGGTTTATATGGTAGAATGCGGCGTTCAAGATGGCCAACTTGATTTTGCTTTAAAAGTGAAAACTAAAGAAAAGACTAGAAATGAGCTTAATTAACTTAAAATAGGCAAGTCTAGGGATCGTCCATCCCTTGACAAAGGCCGCTACCGGTTCTCGATTATAACTCAAGCGAGAGTCACGACCGCGTGCTCACGCCCGGAGATTTAACTTTAATGACTACGTTTATCAAAAGATGTGATTAAACGGAACTAAACAAACCTATTTTTGCTAATGTATCTAACACGTAGGAGGCCACGAGCCCTCGGTACGTCGCTTGCCAAGACCGCTTGACTAAACTTCATACCAAGGAGTTAACACCCCTCGCTTAGACCGAAATGGCTAGGTTAACTTAATTTCGAAAATCATGATTTTAAGCCCGAAGTTTCGAGAACCAAATAACGACCTAAGTCATTGGGAAAGATTAGCCCAAGACTTAGCCAAAAGACTACTCAAACATATTAAAAAGACTAGAAAACATGCTTAAGAAAGAAAACATGATTAACCGATAAAAACGGAAATAAACTTGATATTAGTAAAGATCTAACAAGTAGCTACAACATTAACAAGCGAGAAAATAACATATGACAATTACTTACTTGAGTTCTTGAAGGAAATTACTAGAAAAGCTTGAAGAACAACAATGGAGTTCTCTAGGAAAAAAGAAAGACTTAGGCCTAAATCTAACTAAAATGGCCATCCCTTCCATATATGGCATATAAGCCTATTTATAGGGCCCTAAAGTTAAGTTACAAAGGACTAAAAAGTCCCCAAAATATCCCAAAAACATTCCATAAGTGGAAACTTTCCATAAATGGAAGGTTGAAAAAGTAGCAAAAACGTGGATATTTCTCCAGTATGAACCGGTACTGGGATTTTCCCAGTACCGGTACAAGGCCTTCAATAATGCTGAAAAACACCAACTCTGGACAGCATGAACCGGTACTGGGCAATCCCCAGTACCGGTACATGATTGACAGATTTTTTGGGCAACTTCGCAGGCTCGCTCCGGACACTCCCGAACTCGGATTTAGGCGTTCTTTGAACCGTTGGAAAGCTCGTCGAGCCTACTTTCTAACCCAAGTGGTTTGTATCAAAAGTAATTTGTACATCAAAAGTTATGACAATTCTACCCTCAGCACGTCGGAAGATGAGTAGCTTTAGTAAAATCCTCACTTCTTCTTCAATTCCCTTGACTCTTGGGCGACCCGAGCAACCTCCAAACCATCTTTCGAGCACCACAATGGGGTGGCACATAGCCTTGAGTACTTGGTTGCATCCGGAGCATTCCTTGGCGTTCAAACGCACCTTATTTAAACAAATTGCCTGAAATACACAAAAACACACCTTACGTGCAATATCGCATAAAAATGACAACATATATGTACAAACACAACATGCTAGAGGACTTAAGCACCAAGAATATGCATTATTGGGTGCTTATCACACCCCCCAACTTGAAATTTGCTAGTCCCTAGCAAACTAAATCAAAATGTATTAAACTAAGCTAAGCAATCTCCCTGAAATTCAAGACACAAAAACTATGCTCAACTATTTCAATTAGGCAAGGGTCCAAAAACATTCCTTCAAATCCGATCACGTGCAATCCATGCACAAACATGCCATGAACTAGGATGAACAAATTATGCCATATTAGAGTAGTCAAGCATGTGTGCACCACAACGAGTTTCGACTCGAAAACTCACAAGGATACGCTCTTATTCGACTTTTCACACAATGAGATACAAGACACATCCCATGACAAGCGCTATCGAGTAAATGCGATAGCCAGTAACAAAAAGCTACGCATGCTATCAAAAGGGCGCTTAGAACAAAAGGAAAGCTAATTATTGACAAGTGTGGAACGACTAGGACAATTACAACTTAAGTAATAATAGATATCGACCATGCATCAAACGGAGTTAACCAGTGTACTAAAGATCAACGGAGGACTTTATTAGCTTATAACGACCTTGGATACAAAGAGAAAGGGACTACAAAAATGTAGTGGCCATATACTTGCATGGTTCATCTACCCTTAGCCACTACCGACCCTAAACTACCAAGGCATGGCCTCATATCGGCCAAACACCAAACAAAGTTACAAAAAAAATAAATAAAGAAAAACCTACTACCACCGACTCCACCACACATAGTCATCATCCTCATCCGGCTCCTCACGGTATTGAGCATCGAGCTCCTCCTCCTCATCGGACTCTTCCTCCTCCGGAATGTAAGCTAGCCCAGAGGTCACACCAATCCTCTAATCATAGTATTCAACCCTCTTTTGAATATGATTTGCTCTTTCATAGCATTTCTTTGATTTTTTCTTTGAGGAATATGGTCATTTGAAATGAAATTTGAAGTAAGAGAGACTGAGAGGCCAATTTTGAGGACTTTGGAAAGGGAAATGAAAATTTGGGGTCTTAGCTTTTGTAGTGGGAAAGGAGAGATAGTGAATCATGTACCAATTCTTCGCCTTTTTACATTCCAGCCACTTCTATCACATTCACATGCACCACCCCCAAACCTCCTTGAATCTTTGAAAACTATTGACACACAACCCTCCAAACATTCGGTTACCTAGGTTTAAACAACGGAAGGGACTCGGACTACGGTTCAAAACAAGGACAATGTTACTCTTATGTGGTTTAATCAAACAAAAATGCCTTGAATCATTTCCTAAGTACGCTAACAACTCCAATAAGATGCATAAAAGATATATACACTACTCGAGTATGAACAAAAGATATTATTTACGCAAATGCAGAAATGAGAACAAAAAGCATGGGATGCTTAAGAAACGAATCTCTACTCTAACGATGCACAACACTTGACTTTACTTTTAGGCTCAACTTGTTCATCAATATTCATGTATATGCATGTGACATGGATTCAAACACATAAGCAAATTCGACGGGATACACGACTCTTCCATATTGACACAATTGAGCATAATTAAAGTATCTAATATACGAAATCACTTCCAACAAGGGAAGATTGCACAAAAATTTTGAAAATTTATCAAAAGCAGAAAAATAAGACAAGTCTCATAACATATATATGGCACAAATATAACCCTCCCCCCAACTTAAACGATGCTATGTCCTCATAGCATGAAGACAAAAGTATTAGAAAGGGGAGAACAAAAATTGTACCTCCGGGGGGAATGTCAACCCCCTTATACCTCGACCAAGTTTGAGGCTTTCTTGTCATTGCTTCCCTTCATCATTGGAACCGCTTTCAAGGCTCACTCTTTCGGCTCGTTCATCGGAACCATAGCTAGTCACACAAGGTCATTGCCGGGGCTTTCTTGGTCTTACAACTGCGACACATAATCGCACCCATGCTTAGGGCTCTTGAATGCCTCACTCACCCTAGCTTTCAGACCTAAACCACCAAGGCTGGTGTGGTAGCATGCTTACCCTGCAAAAGACTTAAGAACCAACTACCTATTAAGAAGCAAATGACATTAGTACCGCCCGGCTCGTGTTATTCGGGCATCAACAAACATATACACAAAGAAAAACAACAAAGACCACCTCCCGATTTTCACGCAATCTCACGAGTCATACTTTTCTTCCCGAGTCTCACCGGAGAGAGAAGACACGGGTGGCTATACTAGACCATCAAAAAAGGAAAAGAAAAGAGATAGAGAAAGAAAGAGTTTATGTACGTTCAACCAAACGCGGGCTCCGAACATTTAGCATGCCAACAAGAGCTAATAAAATGAACATAGCACTCCACTCCACACTCTGCTTCAAAAATTGAATCCGACCATGCCACAAAAATAGATACTTCGAGTAAAGCAAGTGCCGAAGTCCTTTGAGAAATTTAATTTCAACCAAGTGCGCATTCCACAATAGATTGATTTTCAAAGAGTTGACAAAATCTACAATATAAGGATGGTAAACCAAATCAAATTCATCAACACCAACAAAATCAATCAATTCGACTTTTAAAAGCTCTTGCACTGGTGGAGACTCGGTATGAATGGTGGCATCATCTAGAGCCGAGAGTATTGGATGGTTCAAAATTTCAATGAAAGGTATCTCCTAAAAGGAAGGAGACAATCGCTCAGGTCTAGACACATTCTTTCCATTCTGCTCATTCAGTAGAGCATACAAAAAGTCTACCTCCACATTTGTTTTCTCAACAACGAGAAATTTCTCCCCTGGATCGTCACACAGAGAGGGATCCACATGGGGAGAACACTGGACATCAGGCTCAACATCTGGCACATCAATCCATTCAGACTCTGAGGAGCTGTCACAATCTAAATTAACATCCTCAACAGAGATAAGCGGGTCAATGTCCTCTTCCATAGCATTTGAATTGGACTCTTGACAATGTTTAACAAAAACCTTAGATTGCAAAATTGTAGCCAAACGATCAAAGAAATCTAAAGCTTGAGCGGGTTCTTTTTCAAAAAGTTTTCCATCGCACATCATGTCTAAGAACCGTTGACTTTTTGGAGAAAGTCCATCATAAAAATAGTTAGCAATTTGGAAGTTTTCAAAGCCATGATTTCGGACCGCAATGAGCAAATCTTTGTATCTTCCCCAACATGCATAAAAGGACTCAGACACTCTCTCGGCAAAAGTTTGAATTTGGTTCTTGAGATCAAACCAATTGGTAATGGTCATATGACTTTTAAAAACATTGGCGTCATGAGGGGCTATGCAAGAAGGCGTGAAAATTTGATTGGGACAAAGGTAATCCCGCAAAGTCTTGTGAGGTGTGATGATTTGATTAGGACAAAGGTAATCCCGCAAAGTCTTATGGGGTATTTCCCAATTTGTTGCCGCCATTCTAGTAGATAAATAAGACAAAAAGTAAACAGGCTAGAGGGGCTATGCTGCCACCTCTTTTCTCAAAACAGTTCTGTGGGGTTATGCCACCGCCACGGTTATATAGATAAAATGCAGTGAAAAGGCAATTGATGCTCAATCTAGCTTCGTTACACCTCAAGTCGAATTGGTGGCTCGGTTAGAGGTATCCGCTAAATCGAGTTCAAATTACACACAGAGAAAAAAAAAATAAACGGAATACTTACAGTGGTTTGTCGAATCTCCAAATAAGCTATATTAAGAATTCCCCGGCATCGGCGCCAAAAATGCTTAGCCTCCGAACCTCGCCTTCAAATATAAGGTTGAGAAAACCCCAAGCGTAGGGCTAGGTCATCGATAGCATAATATCCGGAAGTCCGGGATCGTACCCACAGAGAATCGAAATATAGCTAGTTTGGATTGTAGGTTTATATGGTAGAATGCGGCGTTCAAGACGGCCAACTTGATTTTGCTTTAAAAGTGAAAACTAAAGAAAAGACTAGAAATGAGCTTAATTAACTTAAAATAGGCAAGTCTAGGGATCGTCCATCCCTTGACAAAGGCCGCTACCGGTTCTCGATTATAACTCAAGCGAGAGTCACGACCGCGTGCTCACGCCCGGAGATTTAACTTTAATGACTACGTTTATCAAAAGATGTGATTAAACGGAACTAAACAAACCTATTTTTGCTAATGTATCTAACACGTAGGAGGCCACGAGCCCTCGGTACGTCGCTTGCCAAGACCGCTTGACTAAACTTCATACCAAGGAGTTAACACCCCTCGCTTAGACCGAAATGGCTAGGTTAACTTAATTTCGAAAATCATGATTTTAAGCCCGAAGTTTCGAGAACCAAATAACGACCTAAGTCATTGGGAAAAATTAGCCCAAGACTTAGCCAAAAGACTACTCAAACATATTAAAAAGACTAGAAAACATGCTTAAGAAAGAAAACATGATTAACCGATAAAAACGGAAATAAACTTGATATTAGTAAAGATCTAACAAGTAGCTACAACATTAACAAGCGAGAAAATAACATATGACAATTACTTACTTGAGTTCTTGAAGGAAATTACTAGAAAAGCTTGAAGAACAACAATGGAGTTCTCTAGGAAAAAAGAAAGACTTAGGCCTAAATCTAACTAAAATGGCCATCCCTTCCATATATGGCATATAAGCCTATTTATAGGGCCCTAAAGTTAAGTTACAAAGGACTAAAAAGTCCCCAAAATATCCCAAAAACATTCCATAAGTGGAAACTTTCCATAAATGGAAGGTTGAAAAAGTAGCAAAAACGTGGATATTTCTCCAGTATGAACCGGTACTGGGATTTTCCCAGTACCGGTACAAGGCCTTCAATAATGCTGAAAAACACCAACTCTGGACAGCATGAACCGGTACTGGGCAATCCCCAGTACCGGTACATGATTGACAGATTTTTTGGGCAACTTCGCAGGCTCGCTCCGGACACTCCCGAACTCGGATTTAGGCGTTCTTTGAACCGTTGGAAAGCTCGTCGAGCCTACTTTCTAACCCAAGTGGTTTGTATCAAAAGTAATTTGTACATCAAAAGTTATGACAATTCTACCCTCAGCACGTCGAAAGATGAGTAGCTTTAGTAAAATCCTCACTTCTTCTTCAATTCCCTTGACTCTTGGGCGACCCGAGCAACCTCCAAACCATCTTTCGAGCACCACAATGGGGTGGCACATAGCCTTGAGTACTTGGTTGCATCCGGAGCATTCCTTGGCGTTCAAACGCATCTTATTTATACAAATTGCCTGAAATACACAAAAACACACCTTACGTGCAATATCGCATAAAAATGACAACATATATGTACAAACACAACATACTAGAGGACTTAAGCACCAAGAATATGTATTATTGGGTGCTTATCAGCTACATTGCCAAGCTTTAAAGAATTTTGAACATTTCCTGTAACAAAATAATTCAAACAATCAATCCAGAGGTGTATTACTAAGAGCAAAGAGTAAATCTAACAAAAGTGGCCAAAAGAATAAATACAACTAAACAATCGAATATTAGAAAATGAAATCCAAAGAGCTCGTGGTTTGGAAATTTTACATTTTCCCGTATATTTTGCAAAATGCATTTCAGCCAATATTTTTTCCAGTGGCTTTTTCGTCAGCAACATCGTCTAGATGCAAAGCCTTAAAGCATGGAGCCCAATTTATCTGAATTCATCAAAAAATGGCAATGTGGCGCATAAAGATGTGATATTCCTAGAATAGACAGCAAATGTCTGACAAACAAATGAACTTAATCAATGTAACAAAGTGTGCGACAAACTGCTAATTGGGACAACCAAGTTGGGAGACCAAGCCACAAATTTAAATGCAATGTAGAAACATGTTAAATAAACACCCTTGTCCAACACCTTGAATGCGTCCTCAGCTGGCAGTCGAAGGGCTTGGGCCTGAGGTGTTTGGACATGAGGTCAAAATAACGGAAAAATACAATGGACTTGAGCTGGGCTTGGGTCGGGTTGCCGCGCTAGGATCGCATCAGGATTCTGAGTTTCGATGGGGCGATCCTTCTCTCTCTCTTTCTCTCTCTCTCTCTCTAAACCGGAGGAAGAAAAGGGGAGGGGGAGAGGTGGCTTGATTTGGTCCACGTTTTCCGCATGAGCCAAATAGACAGAATTAGCCTCCTCATCAAAACCATTAGCTCCCTAATTGAGGGGCAAATGTGTCCCAAATTGAAAAATGGCAACCCAAAACAACTTCTTTTTACATAGGCAGGAAATTAAAAAATTAAAAAATGTAGCAAACCATCGCCAAAACATGCTCTAAAGAGGTCACCATTAACAAGACTGAAGAAACCCCCACATAACACAGTATAAAAAATGGAATCGATTTGACACAAACCCAAAAATGCACCCAAAATATTTAACGAAAACAAAGCAGACAAATGATTCTTCATTTGTATTGCCATACAAGAATGTAGAGAGCTAAATAATTGGGTGAAATGGTTACCTCCACACACCAGTAGAATGCCAAAATAAATCAATCTAGATTGAACTTATGCATCCCAAAGTCCCAAGCGGAGTCTAACCTGCAAAACCAATATTGAAAAGAGATGTACCACACCCACATACGCACCACACAAATGCGACAAATAACTAAATTGACACAGAAACCAGCAGGATGCCAAGTAGGTTTAGCTATGGTAAACAAACCTTGGGCTTGAATAGGAAAATTTCAGAACGTACACGGTTACCCTCCCTCTCCAATGACTTCATTCTTCTTGCCTCGTTATTTCTCTTTTCATTGAGCACCTTCAATTCACTGTGCTGATGACTATTAATTTCTTTTCGTGCACCTAAATTAGTTTCCAATTCCTTGATATAGCTTTCCTTTTTGGTAAGACATGATTCAAGCTCCTGTGGCTGTCCTTGGAAATCAAAACAACAAACAAAGACCGCATTAGGAACGAAAATTTCCTGGAGCAACAAATAAAACAGGTTTGGATCTGCAAAAGCTTAAAAGGAATTGTGTCCTATGAATCTATGTAGTTCATTGAAACCTCCGTTAGGGCCAAAAAGGTGAATACCAAATGAAATCATTATGATTGCCATTTATGCAAGTATATCCAGCCAAATTGCAGGGAATAAGTTTTGATTAGTTGGCATTTGTGTAATGCCATATTTACCAAAACACAATGGAGAGGAATTAAACTAAAGCAAATTTCTTTTCATATTTATCTTTGTGTCACTAAATGAAAACTAAACATGAATATGGGCATCACATGTGAAAAATGTAAACAATTCACTACTCATATGGGAAAGAAGATAAAATTTTCTTCTATGAATAATAGCAGCCAGCTGTGCAAATTTCTGAAAGCAGACAATGTGAGGAGTCCAAACGAACATGAAATATAACAATTGACCAAGTGCAAGCAAATGCATTTACATAATTCAAAACGTAAAATCATCATTTTAAAATGGCACGAAGCATCTAATCATGCGAAACTACAACGTTGAGAGTCAATCTTGCAAAAAAGAATACGCACCATACTATCTATATTCTCAACATAATTAGAGTGCCAAACATGTGGAGCAATCGGGCATAACAGAGAAACAGTTCTAATTGTTGTTGCTCCTGCATTCTGAAAAGTTTTAGCTTTGAAAATCTGAACTCAAAAGAGAGAGAAGAGGTGTGAGAGAAATGTTGGAGTTCAAAGACAAACAAATAAAATTTACACAACTAAAAATAAACAGAAATTATGCGAAATGGGAAATAGAACTTACTATTAGCAAAACATTAAATAGGAAAAGATCATTAACCTCAATGTGTCATATAAAACTGTAAAAATACATTGTCAATTTCTTCAACTTGCAAGTTTAACAGGTCCAAATTGGGAAAAAAGAAAATAAAAGAAGATGGCCGGCTAACTCCTCCGACTAATTTTAGCCTCAACTACTGTTAGGTTCTCTAAACTTGAAGTAAAATTTGCTTCGACATATTTTTTTTGGTCAAACGTAAATTATGCTTCGACATTGAATGTATATGAAATGAACTATTAGAAAATAAACAGAACAAAACTGAAATGTTCAAAACTAATGGCATAATATCGTTTGATTCAACATTCCTCTAATCTCCGGCCTTAACTGACCATTCTTGAGTTTAAAAAAATGCCTCCAACCCAGGACTAATGTCCTTCACAATAACGATAAGTTTACAAGAGTAGCCATGGACTCACATACTTAAACTTCTAAGCAAGTCCAATTCCATATTACCCACTATTTTCAGCAAAGATGTATACCCTTGGAATATCCGGAGAAGTATGTAAAAATCAAGGAATAAGTTCACAATGGACATGCCTCAACAAATTAGGTATGAAATGATAGATAAATAAATGAGTAAATACAATTGAATTTATAGCTCAATATCTATAGCTCTGTTTCAATATTAGGTGAATTTCAATAAAAGCGTGGGTACAAAGCTCAATAACTATAGCTCTGTTTCAATATTAGGTGAATTTCAATAAAAGGTTGCACGGTAAAAACTTCCGGGTAGATTCATTTACTCATTACCAAAAAGTAATATCAGCGCTAAACTATGCTGTAAAATAACTCCTACTACATTAACATTGCAACAGTAATCAGCGGGTTGTCTTAAGAAATAGGGTAGAATTATAGAACTATAGAGAGTACCTTGACTCGATAACCAGAGTCCATCAACCTCTTAACCGTATCTGCTTTCACTTGGAGGTTTTTTTGTTCCTGAAAATAGCAGAAGTATCTAATTGCGATACCTACATTCCATGCAGACAAAACGATATAATATGTTTGTACTATCTATTAAACATTCTTTAACTTCACTCACTATTTTTGGATATAATTTAATTCAGAACTTTGGAACCTGAGTTTGATAACTCGATTGTTCAAAATTTTCAAATGCCTAATCAATTAGCCACAAATCCTGGGATGAGTTAAATTGTTTAACTCCTTGGGTAGGTAAAATAATTATTCGGACAACCTATCAACTCATGGGATGGTTCCATTGGACTATCCTGTATCCCATGATATATTAGGTGAAAGGGGCATCTACAATCTACTACAATTTCCCGTACAGTATTTACACAAAGCTTAATCAATGACGTTGGAAAGTGTTATAGAGAATTTTATTGCTCTCTTGCTTTTAAAAAATAAATCGATGGCATCCATGATATTAATATTAGCTCTCTGTATTAGGAGCTTCAGGAAGTACAAACACGGGAACGTAAAATCAAGTACAAAATATCAGATAAAGATCTTACAGTTTTAACAGAAAACGAACTTCTTTGCAATCTCGTTCCTGTAAAGTCACTTCAGACCGCACTAAGAGATAGACATAACAAACAAGTTGATAATGAGTCGCTAAAGCGATACTGATGGCGATTAGCTAAAAACCAAAATGAAGATACATCACATTGAAAATACAATATTGCTTCTATCAGCCAATCCACTTGATCAATTGCATAGACTGTATCAAGGGTAAAAACCCATTACCTTGCTTTTAGCAAGGTCTTTTTCCTTTATTTGTTGTTTGCACTTCTCCTTATGGTAGTCTGTGAGCTTGCAAACAGGTGGTTTAGTATTTCAACCTACACAAGATGAGACCAATATAACTAAGGAAACCATACGCTGAAAAAATTCTTGCTACCATAATAAGTAACTAAAAGTATTAAAGTGAGAAAACGAATTATTGCATTTTTACTTTTCTTATCATGCAAGATAACCATTACAACGAAAGGGCAGTAGGTGGTTGTATACCGAACAAATAGGACTCCTAACATCATGAACAATTTAGTCCACAAGCAAATTAGGTTGTGCATGCAGTCCTCTGATAACTTTAGAGCTCTATTCCCCTATATGCACTTGACCATGGTAGCAAAGCAAGCTTCCTCCGGATACTGTGAAATCATTTGCAACAAAACCTCTCAAAATCTCGTAATGCCAATGTTGTTGACGTTTCAAAACGCAAAAGTTCTTGGAAACTGTACATTGCCCACAAAGAAAGGCAAGTAAAAGGTGGGAAATAATTTTAGAGCGTTGGAGGCATGGTACCCCAGTCCTTAACCATAGCCCAACTGTGAAGTCTAATCTTGATAGCATGCCACCAAAAGAAACTATGCCTGAGAATATTTCAAATAGGAAACTGGAAAAGTTTGTGCCAGATGACTTGTAGCTTTTGCTATTTTTGGCTTTATCCAAACAAATAGAGTGCTAACAACTTCTAGCTTATTTAAGTTGATATTAGAATGGCAAAGTTCACCTCAACTAAATCAACATTGAGACGTATCGCACCTTCTAAAGCTTTCCTCATTGACACAACATGATGCCCTGCATAATACACACATTTTAAAATAGTTGTTCAAAAAAGGGTGCACTCAAAACATAAATCACCTAACATACAATCAGGAAGCCATCTCCTCACTATTTTATATGGTGTCATGAATTGAGACCAACAATACTGACAGAAAATAAATGACTATTTTCTCACTATCACGTTTCAAGGAGTTGGAAAGTAAAGCATGAGAAACAAGGACATAGGTGAGGTTTACCTTTCTTCTTTTGTATTTTCATGGGCAATTTTGTTTTCTCTCGAAATCTGACAAATTTTGGAGAGAAAACAAAACAGGTTGGATAATATAGTTCTCTTCCTCTCCAAACTATCCCCCATAACACAAAATCCAGCCTTGTAAGATAATAATTGCATATTGTTGCCGAGACAGGCCAAATGTGCATTCTTAGATGACTAACACAAGCCAATCTCCTACTATCTTTGGCTATAGAAAAATATGGGAAAACATGAAACTAATTTTATCAATCGCAGTTACCATCCTCATTTCGTCAGTTGCATACGGGAGAGAGAGTTCTCTTAACATAGATTCATGCAATAACACATCTAAATCAATAGTGAATAGTCAAAGGCTAAAAGGGAAGCAAAAATACCAGTGTACTTCTGAAGACAATCAGCATGAAACACAGATTTGTCATTTAGAGCTTCCTTTAGTCCCGAAGCCAAATCGTCATAGTCCAAATCCTTGTCTGTAATATGTACAAGGGAAATACAACAAAAATGTTAGAGACAAAATTAGCACGACTATTAACATCAAACTTGAATTCTATATGTGGAGCTCTGAATTTCTATTATGAGTGTTCTTGGTTACTTAAAGATTTGGTGAAGCTACGTTATATATTGCATCTGCGTGAATGTCAGAGATAGAGCATCAAGAAGATTTCCTGAGGGGAACTAAAAATAAGGCTACAAAGCAACCTATCAAATTATTATCGCAATCAAACTTTGATCCTATCACATAGCATGAACTTGATGAGGATCTAATAACCCTTAATTTTTCTATCAATTTTTCAAATCAGCCCATGTCTCTCTCTATAGCATAACCAGAAACCACAACCAACACGCGCCCAAACAACGCTAAGGCACGCAGGCCGACCACAAACAGAAACCATAATCTACGCAATACACAAGACCACAAATGCTCCAAAAAATAAAACCACACCGCAGTCGGCGCGGAGCAAGGCGACAAAGACCTAAACCAGATCCGGAAGCACGTACCGACGACGACGAAACACGCAGAGATCGACCTTCAGCCCACAATACCCGGAGATCCAGTACCCGCTAGCAGCGTAATAAAGAAGCCAGCAGAAATCGATGGACCAAAATCATCACAAATCCCGCGGGAACACCGAATGATGAGAGGTCTAGAGTTTCGAAGGGAGAGAGATAGAGAGAGAGAGCAGAGGAGAGACGCGATCTGGTCTCGAATGGCCGTTCGTGTGGAAGGTGGAGAGGACGTTGGCGGTAGGTGGAGATGTGGCGGTTGAGCCGTTGAGAGAAAGAGAGACCTTGGCGGTAGGCGGGTTTGGCGCCGGTGGTTGCGACTGGGGGAGGCGATTTTTCTCAAAGGGGTGCACCGGTGGTCACCGGAGGTGGTGGTGGGCGGGTACCGGGAGCCGTGGTGGTCGTCCCTGGCGGTGGGTGGCTCGGTGGTGGTCGGCGATCGTTCCTCCTCCTCCTCCTCCTCTCTCTCTCTCTCTCTCTCTCTCTCTCTCTCTCTCTCTCTCTCTCTCCATGGACCGATCCCCCATTCTCTCTCTCTCTCTCTCATGTTGTCGTCCTGGTGTGGATTTCGGGGGAGGGAGGGATGTAAAGGGGGAAACACGTGGCAGCCTGATATGGGCTGAGTTTTGGTTGGGCCACTGGTAATATGGCCAAAATTAAAGGGTAAATTGGTCCGAAATTGAAAAAACCTCCCAAAAACTCCTCCTTTATATATAGGAGGAGGATATTCTATCAATTTTTTAATCATTCAATTTTGGTTCAGTTTTGAATATTTAAAAAACTTGATTTTCTATTTGGTTTTAATTTTGGGTAGAACGGACGAATTACACCAAACTGAACCAATTAAGTTTTAATGTGCCACTTTAAATCCTAGCCATATGTCTAACTGATTAAAAAGGTAGAGAGACTAGTTATCCGGAATTTTCAATCCTCTTCTCCCCCTCCCTTCCCCCAGCTATTGTCTATTTTTGTCCATATCTCTAAAAAAAAAAAAAAAAAATATATATATATATATATATATATATATATATATATATATATATATATATATATATATATATATATATATGTTCACATGATAATACAATCATCTTGATAGCTTCAAACACCAAATCTATGACTGGATGTGGCAAAACTTTCGTGATTGAAGAGGTTACAGAAGGGCTAGCAGCCCCCGCGAAGTTTCTGTTCAAATCAAGTTGCCGTTCATCATCTTTGCTCTCAATGTTTCACCTTCGCTAATCACTTTCCTTGTGAATTGGAGTTTTTATTCGGGGTTGAAAGGTGCAGAATTATTGATTTGAGGTTTTAAAACTCCCAAATGGGTAACATCCATCGAACCAAACCGATTGGAAAGCGACCTAACCTAACGATTTTGAATGTTAAGTTCTGACACTGACTGAGTCATTGCAAAAACCGTTCAATATCGGTTTTAAACATTCCGAACCGAGCAACTCCGTTTCGGTGATAAAAATGGACGGAACCGACCAAACCGATTGCATTCTAATTTGACGTCTTCAAACATGGGTATTTTAGTCATTTTGCGAGGAAGATGATGGCGTTTGCTGTCAGTGACATTCTTTGAGAGAGTATTTATACCCTACTCTAATATAACTCTTCCCCTTCCCCAAAACCCCAACAAAACCCCACAAGACAAAAAGGAATTCATTTTTTGGGCCCTCAATTGAATTCCGTTGCCATAACCACCGACATGTACGCCGCCGCCTCAAGGTCCGTCCTCCGCTCGGCCGCTGCAGCCCGAAGCGCTGGGGCGAGACTGGCCGCCGGAACTAAACCGAAGGCGGCCGTGCAATCTCCCTTTTGCTTCCCGACTCGAAAACCCCTCTCCTCTCGCATTTTCAGGTTGCTCTACCACTCACTACTCTTCTTCACTTACTGGATCTTAACTTGATAATTGGAATAAGGAGAAATAATTTTTTGCGTTGAACAGGTCTCCAGTTGAGATGAGCTGCGTGAGTGTCGACTCGATGCTGCCGTTTCACACTGCCACTGCCTCGGCATTCCTGACTTCGATGCTCTCCGTCGCTCCTCGGTGCTACTGTTGGACTTTTGAAGGTAATCGTTTTTTTTTTTTCAATTGAAATGTGTGTGTATGTGTTTTTGTTTGGTTACACAATGTTCAATGATTTTGCTTCAAGTATTATATATGTGTGTGTGTGTGTGTGGGGGGGGGGGGGGGGGGGGGGGGGGGGGGGCGCGTGGGGGGAGGATCTTAATCTCATAGGGCTTGGTTGTTTGGCGCATAGTCAGACTTTTGGTATTTTGTATTATTAGTACTAACGATTAAGCGAATTAACTCCTCAAAAAATTGCCCGTACGATTGTTTGGATTGGATAAAGTCTTGCATAGCAACAGACTTTGGAACCTATGGAAAAGAAAAGAAAGGCCTGGAAAATATTTTTCTCTTGTTTAGTTTAAGTGGAAACAAGAAGGAAAAAAACAAAACAAAGATTTAATTTTCCTCTACACTTTATTTTCCTTTCCTTTCTTTTCCCCAACTTCCAAACATGCCCTTACGGTCGGAAATAGTGAAAAACAAACCTAAAGGAAACACATGAACAAAACTCGAATGTTGAACTCTACGTAGGATTTGATAGCCATGAATTCTTTTATCGCCAAAAAATAGATCTATCATCTGGGCTAGCACTACAACCAAAAAAGAAAATTTACTTCCTAATCCTTGGACCAGAACCAGACTGACCACCGACCTCATACAAATTTCAAATCCCTCATTTCAATCAAAACGTGTCTAGAAATCTTTTCTCTAGACAAAAGAAGGGAATTTGGCGTCTCATAGAGAAAATTAAAAAGTATCTAAAAGCCTGCTTTTCCCTCAATGAACCATACGAAGAATAGAAAGAGCAATTCACAATGAGAACAAATGGCTCGTTTAAAGTTTGTTGTGTGTTAGATAGTTTGGGTACGAGAATACAATGCATTGTAGATATTCAGATGTTTCAAGATTTCAATGAACTTTTTTTTACAGGGAAAGGGAAATTTCATGAATTCTATGATCAAACCATGAAATGGGTACCTACAAAGAGAAATACATGAGAGAAATTCAGAGAGAAAACATGAACTCTCGTGATGTTGCTACTAGCGAACTCTCAACCCGCCTCGCAATCTTACAATTTTTTATGAAAGGAACAACTAATAAAACAATACGAAAGCAACAAAAAGCCAATAAAACAACATTTCAACAACATAAAAGAGTGTAGCTCACAACATGCCAATCACACAGTCGAACGTATGAAGCACAGCCTCAAAACCACTCTTGATGCCATTGCACCGAACTGCTACACTGGCACCATAGCACTGCTACTGTAGCCCCTCACTGCTACTATAGAAGCCGCTACCACCGTTGCCACCATGTCTGTTGATGCTGCCTCCCTTTCCACCAACATTGCTTCCATACCAGCTTGTCTCCTGTTGGCGGCCTGAAACTGCCTATGCACCAAGCTCCGCTGGATTTCTGGTCAACAATGTGACCCATTGATGCCACCTCACTTCCTTCTTTTCAATCTGAAATGTACCAATGTGGACCCACCTACTCTTTTCCGTTGCAGACTTCCCTGCTCACTATCGCCGCCTCCCTTTTCACCGCCGCCACTGCCATAACCGCCTCTACCTTTATCGTGAGAATGTAACAACCTCAAATGCGGGATCCTTGGCCTACGATAGATTAGGAAATCAAACTGTTGCATGATTAGGGGTTTATCCTTAGTGAAAAAGAGAGGAACAAATCTAAGGACGAAGATCTCATAATGGTAGACTAGGAATGAGGGACGAGGAGAAAAGAAAAGAGAAGGAAGAAAAGATAAGAAGATTGGGGGTGGGGCAGGGGGTGGAGTGGTCTTTCTATAAATTTTTATGTGATGGTTGCAGAAATTGTCACTAGAATGTTAAACTTTGTTCAAGGATAACGGGAACAGTATATTTATAGCTGTTTTACAGGATTGAGCATATTGTCCGCAAACACATTGATAAAAATTAAGGAGCCCATTTACCCGAGTACAAAGATTTCATATCAAAGTTTCTTTTTATCTGAATTCTAGTAATATAGGTGCTTTGATTTTCACCTTGAATAGCTTAATAGAGATTAAACTCTTGTTTTGGGGACCCATAGTTCTGATTCTTCTGAAAGTAAGGAATACATTCTGTACTTGAGGACATGCAGATGTGCATTTAATGCCTATGTTCAAGTCTGTATCCAATCTTTGCCTCCCATACCGTCAGTATTGGGGACTAAACTGGTGTAGTTTTCAATTCAGGAAAACATTTTCTTCCTATATGTTATTGTAATCAACTGAATACAACAGAGTGTACTACTTCTATATGAGGCTGTTGGACTATTCTCTTTTTTTGTTGTCACTGTATCTTTCACAATGTGTCTTGTCAAATCTTAGGCTTTAATGGGACCTCAACTTAGATTCAATTGACAATTTTCTTGTCCTCGGTATGCCTTCAAGACTCTTTCTCTAATGCTCATGGACGCTTGTTCCTCCATTTAGCTTGGTTTTTAGTTGGGGGGAAAGGCGAGAATGGTTCTTGCTTCTTATTGCATTTCAAATATTGACACAGGTAAGAAGATTGATTATTTAAGGAGAATAAAACTGAAGTCATGGGAAACCGACCTTTCTTTTATATGCATTCGTTAATTTATGAATCTTTTTTGTGTCGTTAGGCACAACGTGCTTACAGAACAAACAAGCAGTTCACTCTTGGGGGTGACTAGCTTTTCTCAAAAACCTTTCTGATGACAAAAACTTCATTCATCCACAGGATTGCAAACAGTTTGTTTGGATTTTCAAATATGGAATCTAAACCAACTTGTTCAATCATGCAAGCTGACTGTCTTGTCTCTTCATTTTTCCAAGAGTTTGCCAATATTGTTTCTATTTTTAACAAACAAAAGTTACCAACTGTATGATGTATAATATGTTATCATTAAATTAATTAGTGTATATTATAATCAGTTGTAGTATAGTAGTTCAAAATTTGAACATTTGTTTGGGTGTAATCCAATATTCTGATCTAAAAGGTTTGATTTGAAACTAGAGTTTTTCTGTAAAATAACCGTGCGCGCGCATATGTGGGTGCTTCTAGAATACATGTATGCATATAATAAAAGAATGCGTATTCTTCTGCATTCTGTTTTCTGTGGTAGGGCTAGAGTGGACTAGATGATGTTGCAAGTTTGCTACCAAAGATGGGACAGTATTGGGGTAGTTCTCTTTCTTAGGCTAAGTAAGAAACTTTGTTCGTGGGAATAGATGAGAAACAAGTGATCAATCTTCAATAATTTCATAATGTTGGTCATGCACAATAATAAGAATTACATGGAATTCTTATAAAAGACTCCCAGAGGCAGTTTTTCACGTAATACTTCTGTGGCTGTTTTCCTTTCTTATTTTGAAACAAAGTTTATCTGTTGATGACATCTGTTCCTTTTCATGTAAGCTATAGGAGAATTACATTCATATATATCGTAATAATTACCAATCATGGGATGCTACATCAATCATGAATCATATGAGAGTTCGCTACCACTAAACTAAGCCCAATAGACAACCCACAACCAATAGTCTCATATGGGAAAGAAATAATCTACCAAAAAGAAAGACTCCTATAAAGGGGAAATAATAATCAATTCTTGCCTTCAGCAAGATTTGGCCCCTTGACCTCTCAATTGAGACTATACAAGCGTGGCCAACTAGGCTTGCCCTAGTTGGTTGCTGGTGACATCTTTTAAGGTTCCCTTCTATTGAGGGGAAATAATGCAAAATGATTGTAACTGTCTGATTTTTTCATGACCGGCTCAGTTGCCTAATCTCTGTTCATCGTTATTTTCTGAATGTTGGCATCTCTGGCTGAAGCCCAAAGATGCATCCCAGTGTACTCATGGGCCTGTGCCATATGGTCATAATGATGATTATGTTTCGTAGCAGATATTACATTCATAGAATGACGATGGATCTCTGCTTAGTAACTAATATGGTACCTTAAATTTAAACTGGAGACATAAGGAAAAGTTATAATATATCCAATGATATAAGGATTATCTGCTTCGAAACCTGAGAGGACCTAGAGCACAACCTAGTAGCCATTTTACGCAGTGGATTATGATTTGTTTTGATGCTCCAAATTATTTCCTTGCGAAAGGTTTGAAGTATAATTTTGCTCTCTATTATTTATGTGGCAAAACAATGAACCGCAAATAATAGGGATCAAAACTTGTATATCCTTGACTTCTTTTCTTCAGTGTCAAAATGATATTAAATTCTGCAAAGTGTCATAATTGTTGGTACTTGTTATTTTGAGATTTTTAATTAAGGTGGATTCTGGCGGAAGTTTAAGGTCCCAGTATCGGTGGCAACTTGTCTCCTGCTTATCCTCCTTTCTTGTTCAATTGTCATAATTGTTGGTACTTGTTATTACGCCTGTGGCAGTATGTTTAACAAAATAGAATTAGAGACAATACAATAGATGTCCGCTTAAGTGACTTTCATTGTTGCATGAAATAATGGGTTTTACCTTTTCCACACTCGTGAAATTTGGTTGGTAAATGTTATAAGCAGCTTCTAGTTCAGCCCTGTCTTGAATCTTCTTTGTTGAGGATGATGAGTTGGACTATCCAACAAGTAGCTTCCAGTTTTTTTCCTTTTGTCTTTTTCTGACCTGGGTTTTTCTTTGTTTAGGGCTGTGATTACCATTCATTGGTTGAATTCGGGTTGGGCATGGTGTCGTCATCTTGCTTCCATTACTTTTTCTTTGCAATTTAATAAGACAGCTAGCAGAGCAGACAATGTAGTTTGTTACTTGTTTTGTTTACACCTTTTTCTGACTTTTTGTTGTAGCCACCGATTTTAAAGTTTGTTCATTTCTAATATCATCCGTAAGTTTATTCTTCTGTTCTTGTGTTGTAGATGGATGATAGTTGTTTGTTGAGATGCTGCATTTGATCATTGTTTTCCCGGACATCAGTGGACATTTTGAGGCTCTGTTAGACTCCTTGAGGCATTATTTGCTTGATTCTTGTGAAATCAACGGTCAACTGATTTCTGATCAACAGAAAATGGGTATCGTAATGTAAGGGATCACATTTTCTCTTGGCTTCTTTTCTGAAAATAAATGGTTGGTAGTTATGCTGCATGGAACTCCTTTGTAGCTTTGCAATAATTCTGATTTTGCTGCCACTCATGCTTGAAGCAGCGTTGAGTTGGTTGGTTGGATGAGAGTGCAAGGATGGTTTTGGTCCTAGTTCATACTGTCTAATTGGGATGAAAGTCATTTCTGATCATCAATGAACAGGCTCGCGTGGGTTAAAAAGGACACATCGATCAGCTTTCCCTGCTTTTGCACTGTGTCTGCTTGTTTGTTGCAACTTAAGCCTCTTAAGCTAAAAAGGCTTGATAATTCATAACCTCTTTCCTAGCTTCTGGAATCAAGTTTTTCCTTCCCAGTTCGTCAGTTTTCTGCTTATTTAAATATTTTTTCAGTTTTATACTTGGGCTTAAACAAAGAAGCACACCCTTTAAAATAAGAATAATTTCGTTCACCTTTCTTTAAAGAGAGTGACCATTACCCCTCCTGTGATTGGTGGAAATTGCGAGAATCCCACCACAAATTGCGGCAGTGTGGTAATGGTAATGGTGGTGGTGGTGGTGGTGATGGAGTGATAGGGGAGTGGTGGTGGTGGTGGTGGTGGTGGTGGTGGTGGTGGAGGAGTGGTGATGAAGTGGTGGTGGTGGTGGGAGGTTGTGGTGGTGGTATGGTGATTAAATGCAAGAACATAAGAATTCAGCCAAAATTAAGTAGCTCAAAGCTACTTATTTTTTTTCAACTTTTTAGCCTACATTTTTTAAGTAGCACTTAATTTGTTAAGCAATATATAATGTCGTTATCAAACTTACTGAATCACTTATTACTCCCTCCGTCCCAATTTTCTTGTTTCAGTTCTATTCTAACTGGATAAAAAAAAACTAGTTATATCTTTAAATTGGTAATGAATTTTATATCAAATATGGATCTTGTTTGATAGATCTCGATTTGTTCTATAATACAATGTTTTCAAATCACCTAAAACATTATAAATTACAAGATATAATCAATTGAAAAGTGACAATTAAATTGGGACGGAGGTAGTACTTAAGTGATTCAGTTTTAAGTGCTAAATTTAAGTTATTAAACAAGCCTTTACTCATTATTATCAAAAGTGAAAAACCCAGGCTCCCTACAAATTTTGCCGGCACCTTCGTTGCTTAGAAAACGGATACATTAGTGCCAAGATCTTTTTGCATTTTTGTGGTGCTTTACAAATCTTCCTTCCGTTCATAGAATTGGGTACTACCTCTGTTGCAAAATATTTTGTTTGATTTGCAAAACAAGGTAAAAATAAAGTGTTGAATTTTTCCTTGAAAAAATTCTATTGATTTGAAATTTTCGTTTTGCAGACCAGACAAAATTTTGGGATGGTGGGAGTATATATTTGGAACATCATTTCACGGGAGCAACATCAATTGCCAATTGGATGGGCGTTCTCCAATGGTAAAGAAGAAAAAGAAAAGAGAAGCAAAGGGACATCTCCAATGATATAAGCTACTACTACCATGCCGCTCCTAATGTCAAATTTTAGCATGCTACCACATCTCCATAATTTGGCAAGATGAAATGTCGAATTTTTACCCACAAGGATTTACAACTCCCAGTCGCTCCAAATTGGTTCAAAATGTTAGCAAATTAAAAGCCATTTGCCACGGCCGTGGATGTGACATGGATGGCTAATCATTTGGGCATGGGTTGAAGAGTCCAACAAAAATGAATGCTTGCCAATTATTTGTCAATAGCAAATGCTTTGGTCTTGCGTAGAAAAATATTGATAGCGATGACTCCTCCGGCAGATCGAGAATTTTAGACTTGGATAGAATGGATGACAAACCGTTGTTATATTATCAAATCTGTCACTAACACAACATCAATGTCTTACTAAATCGCGATTATGTACGAAACGGAGAGACAACCACGGAACTCAAATCCTGGAAATGTTGCAGTTAAAACCTGTGCAAAGAGCTGGGCAATATCTGCCAACAAGACAAATGGTACATAGATGACGAAACCGGGGAAGAATCATGGCTAGCCAGAACGAATAAATAAATTCCGAAGTACCCAAAAAAAAAATAGAAAAGCCAGAACGAATAAAACTTAAATCCATTAAACAATTCTAACTTGCTCAACGAAAATCCAAATTTGTCCAAAAAGAAGAAAGGTATAGAGATGGAAAAGCATTGGCAAAGAACTGCATCCAATATCAGCCCACAAAACAGTGTTATACGTATAGATCATGAACCTATGATATTGACTGAACTAGAAACTGTACAAAACCTGATCCTCCTGCAGGAATGAGAGGCCTTTACCTAATAGAACTACTTGTACTCAGCTAGTCAACATTCGTAGAATCTAGTAATCTACTGCAGCCAGAAAGTACAAGATCAATAACGAGCAACACATCACAGCGCAAAAAACCGATGAAACCTCACCTCATCATCCCTTACATGAAGCGAAGCAAAACAAAACAAAACTCATTTCACAACCGTAAAAAATAAAATTCAACCCATAAAATAAAACAAACCATCACCTGCAAACAATTGGAACTGCAAGCTTAAACATATATTATAAGCATGCCTAGCACATCAAAGTTCACCGACATCAAGCACAATTCTTTTTGCATACCAACCAGAGAACTGACATTGGCTTCCTACTACATGTTAAGATCATGCTCGATCTAGCGCATTTGTATACTAAACCATATACCAGTAACAAAAAATGTACCCGCAGTAAAACAAATCATTAGCTTGCCAAAGTTCATAAATACTTGGATACCAAAAACTTCGACTTCCAAGAAATTCCAATCATTCTTCGACGACACTGACCAATTCATACTCGACAAGAGACAGGTTGTTATCCTCTTTAACTACGAACTTTTCTGGCTCAGTGACCTCAACGCGGCCCCATTTGTCAACAGCAAGCCTCATAGACCCTTTAAACATGTCAATCTTTGCGTTACGAAGAATAACAGTGGTGCCTGGTTTCATAAGGTCAACTGCAAAAAGAGGAAGCTATATTTTAGTGGAAAAGAAGAAGGTACTATCAGCACCACAAAGAAAACTAGAAAAGGCAAACCACCACCCATGGAAGCTCTAACAAATTTTTCAATTTTTTTTGGTAAATAGCTCTAACAAATTTTCTTGAGTAGGAAATCAATTTAGCAAACAAGAATAAAAGACCTCACAACCTGTTTGTTAAGGGTCATTGGCAGAGGGATATAAGACCACCTTGATATGGCAATCGGGGGTGCACAAATCCGGGAGTTGTTAACGCCTTTGAACCCGAATATGATATCCGGGGAATCGTTTCAACTTTTATCCCCTTGAGATTAAATTTTCACATCTTACGCACAAATCAATAATAATCCCCCTTCTATATCCGGCCTCTACTCACAGAAATGGCATTATTACTTACAAAAATGCCATTATTATTACAGAAATGCCATTCACCTCCACCTACTCAAATCCATCCATATATCCCTCTTCCTAAAAGATACCCAACCAAATCCTGTATAACTAATCACCCATCTGCAATAATCTCCCCTCCTACTATATCCCCGTCTTATTGTATACTCTCGTATCCCTTCACAACTTATCCCACTAACAAATGAGCCATTAAAGTTCTAATCAATGCTTCAAAAGAGAAAAAGGACAACTCATAATTTGGAGGATAAGCAAAACAAATGTGATGAAATACACGAAACAAGCGTGCTCAGATGAACCGTATTAGGAAATTCCATTAAAGATTTTTGCCCGTTTGGACAACTAAAAGAGAGAAATACTGAAAAACTTACCACTTCATGAGATTCCAAATATATAAAAGTAAAGGCAACATAATTCAAAAACCACTTTCGGATGATCTAAGCCTCAATAAGAACCGATAATCTACTAATCTCAGATATAAATACCGGTAAGCTCCAATTTTGACCAGAAAGCACCTTAGATTATATACCCCCCATTTAATTCTAAGAAATATTCCAACTGCAAATCCCCAACTGATATGCTATCTTGAATTCATGTTTACATGCAAAAACTTGTATTAAAAAGTTCCAAGAGTCTGACGGGCGGTCAAGCGAATTTAAAACAGGGTCAATAAATAGAATGTCACGCATACACCGAAGGTAAATTTCTCTTGTTAAAAGTAAGTTTAAGAGCACTCCAAATTGGTGACATTGTTTTTTCCATCCATGTCATTATTGGACAGTTAAAAAGGAGGCAGTTTTTATAGATACTGAACGAGGGAACGTAGGATTACTACAGTTTCATAAAGCTGAGGGGGGATAGTCTGTAATTTCTAGAAACTTGAGGTCCTAACAGAAGTTACAGCATAGCATATCATTCATGTAATCCAGGTAAATATCTGATGGAATCGAGTAACGAAACCAGAAAAGCTTTACTCAAGTACTAGCCCAGTTCATTTTTTTCTGGTAGGACCGTAGGGGCATTAACTTTCTCGTCAACGCTGCAAAACATTTGAGTAGTTTTGCAAATCAAGCATGATGATCAGTTGAGCTGTATTTGGATTCGCGTTTAAAGACTTGACATATGTGTTGTCAACTAAACAAAGGAATACAGTACGCATGCAAAGAGCTTCAAACTCATCCGAATCTGCATCATTATTCGTAAGCACTTTCTTCATAATTTCAACATGAACCGACAAAATCAACCTATATTGAACGGTCGATTGGAATCTAACAGTCTACAAACCAAATACATAAACAATTAAACCCTAAGCTCCTCTTTGATAAAATAACACCATATACACACAAGTATTGCATACACAACATATCAACATCAAACCCCAACTTTGTAAGCATATATATAAATATAATGACGCACAACTGCACACTCTGTGATCAAGCAACCTTGAAATGGGATCATCAATAGTAGTGTACTAGACAGCCATAAACCACAGAGCAACACGCGTACACAGGGGCGGTCCCAAGAGGGTGCAAGGGGGGACTCAGGCCCCTGCACAACTCCCACTACTCTTGCGTATTGCACTAATTTCTAGGTTAATTAGGAAAGATACTCTCACGTCTTCAACTTTGCATGTGTGGGGTAAAAAACCTCAAAATTTCAAGTTATCAATCATTTTTTTAGGTTGCATGTATAAAATTTATGCAGTGGCTGCGCACATACACGTGGTATCATCTTTTCTTCGGACATCGCAAGTAGCAATATGTACTTATAAAATAAATATTTTATTATAAATATGAAAATACACGTGATTTGGGTCCCTACTAAACAAAAATCCTGCCACCGCCAATGTGCGTATACATAGATATACATCAGTTAGCTTGCTGACCACAACTCATCTAGTAGAGAAATGAGCAACTTTACAACAAAACTCAGCTCCATACACAAGTGCAAATGTTTTGACGATTTATTGCTTGCCCTCATTTCTGACTAGGTTATTCGCCAAATAGTAAGGGACGACCTTAACACTAAGACTTAGCAGTGTGTGTATGTGTGTATATACATACACATGTGCATGCATACGGATAGAGAAAGAGAGAGGACCTTGTTCGTTACGGGCGGTGAAGAGAATGGTGCCGGTCTCGTCCCCGACGAGGCACTCGGCGATGCGAGCTTGACCACCACCGCCCTTTCCAAGTAGCTGAGAGTTGTTACGGCTCTTCTTCTGTTGTGAAACGGCGTTGGCACTGACTACTTTAACGGTGAGGGTGTGGCCGTTAGTCCCTGGCTTCAAGTGATCCACCTTCACGAACACCGGCTTCCGCTTCGGGACCGAACTGCCTCCACCGCCGTTCGCCGTCGATGCCATGTAAAGTGCAGGTGATGAGGGTGGACGGCTGTTATGGTTTGTGTTTTGGCTCTGGGTTTTTTTCTTCCAATGTGCAAACCCTAACCCTAAAAATCTCAGCACGGGATTTTGGGATTTATCGGATGGGAAAGATGGGATAGCGCACTCAGTAGGGGGAGTGTGGTTTCTGACACGACGACGTATTGTGCCGCCAAAAGAGACGACAATCTTTTACATAGAATGACCACAAAACAAAAATATGGTACGACCAAATAGGCATTCAGTCCAACTTACGGCACCCTAAACTAACTCTGGAACCATAAATTCAAGGTCCGTTACCGAAGAGCCCCACCTAAAGCCAGAGTACATGCTAAACATAACAATTTTTACACTTTTGTTTCATCGGTAATTGGTGATGTGTAATTTTAATGTAGTCGTAAGCGCACTAATCATATGAATAGTTATGTAAGAGATAAGTTGAATTCACATAAACTTATATTGATTCAACCCTAACCCAGTTAACCAAAGAGTGGTTTATTTGTAATCTAATAAATAAATAATGACAAAAAAAGCAATTAAGCGATGGTAAAAAAGTAGGTAGTGGTCAAAAATTGAGAAAAGTAATTAAGGATTTGAAATCCACACTCATAAATATCTATTGACTAATCTTATGCAATAATTTTTCCTACGATTCTACACAGTAATTTAGGGGTCAATCTTAATTGTTGTGCATAATATCGCTAAGCCCTTTTATTTACAACACAAATATGTTCTTCTGCTTCAATGTTTAAGACCAAAATCATAAATTGTATCAGTAACTACAAATCACAATACATACCTAATGCGTAAACACTAGTAACTTCGATAATAACCAAGCAACTCTACTGACAAGAAAATACCAAATCATAGCGAAAAAATGACATTCAGATTGAATACATATCCGAATTTCACATATATTACTTTATTGAGTCAAGATCATTAAGTTGGCAATGGGGCGGGTGGATACATATCCTGATCCACCGCCCCTATCCAATCCCCATTCCCACCACAATCTCTATCGCATACGCTTTTTAGTCTCAATTCCATCTCAAACGGGAAACAAGAATTCCTACAGAGAATTGGGAATCCAAACCAAAAAAAAAAAGGAAAGATAGATTTCAATCAAGATGATTATGTTATTTAGAACAAAACTGGTTAAATGGATGTAAAAAATTATGGACCAAAAATTAAGACTCTTAATCCAATCTTATTCTACCAATAAATTCTCTTGGGATTCATAGATTGTGAGCACATTGTCCATAACAGATTCACAAAACTCATTAACACAAACTAGGCTAAAAGAGCGTAAAAGGTCTAAAAATACTTATATACTAATAATATTTTGGTAGATATAAGACGGGGATTTGGGATGTGTACGTGACAATTACAGACACATATTCACCCCTACCCGTTTACCGAATTTTTTTTTTCAAAATTCAACTCCGAATCCTACTCAATCCCCAAAATATCTCCAAATTCCCAATCTGAACGGGTAGCAGAAAATAAGAGAAAATAATTATAAGAAAAATGAGAGAGAAATTGAGAGAAAAGTAAAGTTAAAATTTAAAATCTTCCCCTTTTTTTTTTAAGAACCAAATAAAGGAAGGGGAAAATTTTAAAATCTTCTCTTCCTCTCCACAAGTTTTGAATGGGGCCTACATCTTTCCACAGGTTTCTTATAGAGTCTACAGCCTTCCACAAGTTCCAAATGGAGTCTAAATTTTAAAAATTGACGAAAAAAAGAGCTAGGTATATAATAAGAGAGGGATAAAGAAGTGGATATAAGTGGAGGGGAAATTATTTTATGAGAGGAGTATATAAGTTAATTGGTTGGTTAGTTTGTTGATAAGAGAGATATGAAGGGTTGGATAGTATCATACTAATATATAATGTTGTAAATTTCCTTCTTTTTTTCTCCCTTTGGAGCATCTCCGCTCCTTACTCAAATTTTTATTTAAATCTAAGTAAAAGCTTCATTTGATATGAAGCAATCCAATGGGTAAATACAAATCTATGTATAAATTTGAGTAAATGTTTTATTAATGACATAGTCGTAAATTTGAAGGGGAGAAAATAGTCTTCAAAATTTGAGTAAGAATTTGGTTCAAACCAAATTTGGCAAAAAATTTGAGTAAAATTAGAATTTGGTACGAGTTTGAGTAAGGAGTGAAGTGGTTTTTTGAGTGATTTTTACTCAAATTTGAGTAAAGGGTGGAGATCAGCCTTAACCCATTTTAAGACTCAAATTCAAAAATTGGGTAAAAATCACAAAAATCCCTCTCCAATCCTTTACTCAAACCCTTTCCCATTATAGGTTTTACCCATTTCCCTCCCAAATTTAGGACAACTTTTGCCTTGACTCATTTTTTGCAATGGCTAGTTAGAGAGAGCCCTAGCTGGAGCTTCTGTCTTTCGTCGGAGCCGGTCAACCTTTGCTAGAGTTGTTGAGTTGCCGACCGTTGAAGCTATCTTCGCTAGATTTGTCGTCTAATCTTTGAGTTGCCGGAGTTGTGTTTGTCGGAGATTTGTGCCGTCGAAGCTTTGTGTTGCTTGAAGCTGGACGCCGATCGTTGCCGAAGGTGCAAACAAAGAAGAAGATGTAGAAAGAGAAAGTGGTGGTTTAGATTGTGAGGAGACGAAGAAAAAGGCGAAGACGTGATCTGTTTTGATTGGCTCTATTTACCATTCTGCCAATAAAAATTAAAAATATATATATCCAGGTAAAATTTGGGTTTGATTATTGGATATATGCCTACCCAAAATGGGTTTTTATTCAAAATTTAAATTAAATTTGGGAAAAAGATGGGTGAGGGCGGTTAGAGCATCTCCAGCCTTGACCCATTTTAAGACTCAAATTTAAAAATGGGGCAAAAATCACAAAAATCACTCTCCAATCTTTGACCCAAACCCTTCCCCATTTTGGGTTTTACCTATTTTTTTGTCCAAATTTGAAACAACTTTTGCCTTGACTCATTTCTCCAACGGCTAGTTAGAGAGAGAGAAAGAGAAAGAGGGAGGAGGAGGGAGGGAGAGAGAACCTCGTCGGCAGTGGCGGCAGGCCGAGGGCCGGCGGTCTGAGAGGTGATGCAGAAAGTGGCAATGGCGTTGTGACCTCTAAGCCGTCTAGGGTCCCTCAGAGTCGTCGTTATCTTCTGGCCTCCGATGATGATGAACGAGTTTTAGAGTTGATTGTTTTATCTTATTTACCATTATGCCATTAAGAATAAAATGTATATATATTTGGGTAAAATTTGGGTTTGATCGTTGGAGATTGTCTATCCAAAATGGGTTTTTACCTCTTACTCCTCTTATCGACCCACATCTCCACTCCCCCGTTCTCCCCTTCCACCCCACCGCCCTCAACCTCAAACCCACCTCTACTCTCCGCATCTCACCCGTGTCTCCAAAGCATGGAAGAAGATGGCGGTGGATCTGAGATTGGAAGAAGATGACAGCAGCATCCTCAATCCAAGTAACAATGCTCTCTCTCTCTATACGTATCATATAAAGATACATCGCGACACATACTGTCATAGTGTCATAGATGCAAACCCCTGTTTGGTTCTTTCGTTAGCCAGTGGGTTTGATAAATAAGTGATTCTTGAACACATTCTCGAATATTTCATTTTAGAGTTACGTATTTTCTTTTCTTTTCTTGCCATAATGCTTGTTGAGAAGAAAGAAAACCATCAAACAGGGCATTCATCGCAGAGTTGGAAAGGGTTTGTTTCATTTATAATCTTGAATCTTGGTGTTCATGCCCCTGTTTTTATTTTTTTCATGGATTTTATTACTGGAGTAGACAAATATCAATTCCTTCAAGATTGAAACGCTTTAGTACATGATAACGATTCTTACAGCACAAATATCTGCTTTCCCCTGTTTTTCTGTTTTTCGATTTTAATCTTCAAATGGGTATTCAAGATTCTGTTTCATGAACTATTATTATCCCATGATTCATGTCCACTGTGATTAGGAATTTTGGGTTTCGCTTTATGAAATTCTTAGTTGAACTTGTAGCATTTAGGGTTTTTAATGGGTTTTATTTGAGAAACCTAATTACGATGCCTGGAGTGGAAGGGGTTTTTGCTTCATTTATTTCGCAATCAATCAGGTTTTCATTGGATGTCTTTAAGGCTGTGCGTTTGGATATTGGATCTGTTCACGGGAAAGGAAATAAAATTGTTTTGGAAGGAAATAAAATTGTTTTGGAAGCTCTTTTTGCCCTTTTCCCCTTTGTTTTCCTTTTTCCTTATGCAAATTCCTAAAAAATTAGAGGATCAGGTTCTTAAACTTGATTGCTTTCAGAACTTTGGTTCAAATTCCAACTTCTTAGTTTGACCAGTAGTTTGCATATATGCATTCCAGGATACGTATCAAGACAAATGCAAAGTAATTAGGGTCCACTAGGTTATCTGAATTCCTTGTTTTGTATTGTGTGAATGATTCCTACTTAGTACTTACAAGACTCTCTTTGAGAAAAAACTTATGTTGCATTTGATCGGAGATTTCCCTCTCTCTTTAAATAAAGCAAGGGTTCACAAAACAATGAGTCAAATGACATTGATGATGGTAATTTATTTTTGTCTACTTTATAAACTGGGAGTGCTATACGACTTGATGAATTTACCAATCCTAAACTTATTATATTTGGTTTTGTTGTTTATTATGTCTTGAGTTGGCATAGTTAAGTTAAAAGTGATTTTAATGAATTTAGGGAGCCATTTTGAAGAAGGTAAAAGGTTGTGCTCTGACTTGATCAATTGATGTTGCGGCTAGGAATGACGATCATGGACGGAGCTGAGGCTAGGAACAACGATCATGGACAGAGTTACCTTGTTGAGTTGCGTATTGGGATCGGTATGTTGCCGTCGATTGGAGCTTTTCTGTTCCTTAGAAGAGATGATTGTTGCTAACTTTTAGGTACTTCATTGCATATACATACCAGAGTAGAGTATTTATTGATTATATATGTATCTATGGTCGTTTTTCATGATCTTGTTAGCTGAGGAAGATCATTCTATTTGTTTGATTTTTTGTTGCTGGTCATCTAGGGTTCACTGTGTGTTCTGTTGTAATTTTTAGACTTTTCAAAGATTTGATTTTTGTGTAAAAAGAAAGAATTGAGTTTGTTACTTTCGAGGTAAGAATAGTAGATTGCTTCAGTTTTTTGCAAAACAAATGAAACAAAATCCCTTACCCACCCCCCCCCCCCCCAAATGTTGGTAAGGAAAAAGAAGAGCTCCCCATGAGGCATATCTAATCCAGTGTAATGTGATGATAAACGAATTGTAATAATTGCAGTTAAGAAAATGATAAGAGAAAATGTTGAAATGCCCCCCTTTTGAATTTTGAGGTTAAAGTGGTATTTTTTGGTGCACCATCTTCGATTTATGGGAATTTTCAGATGTGAAGTATACGCTAACTAGGTGTGGAGAAAGTGGGCTGTCAAACAGAATAAATTAATGATGCTCAGAATCGAGAACATTTGAACAAGTGATGGAAACAGTTTGATTGCTAGGATGATATGGGCTCCTCCTAGATGTAATTCGCCACAAACTAGAGTTTTTGGGTTAGCTGCCTTAAATATATATTGGCTTTTGTTTGTGCGAGGACTGTTAGCCTGAAAAAACCTTAAACCAAAAGTTCTCCGTTGTGCTCATCGTTTGACATGATAAAACCTAGAATCAATCTGTTGGATACCAAGTAATTATATTGTTCACTTCTTCCTTACAAATCTATTGGGGAAGATATTATCATTCATATTTTGTTGGCATGTAATTTTATAGGCTGAAATAGAGCAAGTGTACTTTTGGGAGTTGAAGAGGAAGATATGGCAATAGAAAAGGAAGAAGGTTTACCTCATGCTCTATTCGGTAGCGGCAATGACCGTGCAAAATAACTTCACACTTCTCCTTCAGGTTCGGCTTCTAATTGTCTTCTTCCTTGGGACTTTGAATCTGTTGGTGTTGATGTCTATGAAGTAATACTATACATCCAATTTAATTATCATACGCTTCTAGAAATTTGCACGGTGTATTACCCCATTCCCAACAGAATATTGATGTCTTCCTTATGAATTGAAATCTGCTGCATTTTCTGTGTGGGCTAAACGTAAATACGATCGCTTGATGGGTGTGTTGTGATTATGGATAATTGGATGATGGGTCTTGCTCAAATTTTCTCAATGTTCTAGAAATCGCTAGGAGCTAGTCGGGCGGAAAAGGAGTGCCTAGCGTCTAGGAGCCGACTAGTCGGCTGACTAGCACTTAGGCTAGGACTAGTCGTCTAGGAGCCGACTAGTCGGCTGACTAGCACCTAGGCTAGGACTAGTCAGCTGACTAGCACCTAGGCTAGGACTAGTCAGCACTAATCGGCCGACTTTTAGTACACTTCTCAAATTTATGTATATCCATTTTAGGGTCTATATATGTATATAGTACTGATTTGCAGTGGGTTTTGAGTAGGTGTTCAATTGACTAGGTCTTATTTTGTTAAATATTACTTAGTTGTGTCAAGTACTTCTTAATTTGTCACGTTGGGGGGTGTGTGACACACATACGCATAATCCACAAAATACATTCTAATTCACGAACTTCAAGTGTGTGCGCCCCTGATGGATTAAGAAAATAACCATTAGAAGAAGTATATAGAAAAAATGGACTGATTAGGGCAAACTAGAATTCAGATCATAAACGGAAAAAAGGACTAAATATTCGTAACATTTTTTAGCCATGGAAAGAAAGATAACTCACATTGCCTGAACTCTTCGAGAGATGCACCACTGCATTGCCCATAAACCTTAGAAGATGCATGCGCTGATTACCATAGGTGTGAACAAATGTGGGGTCTTCGTATACAGCACGCAACGGAGTATTCGTGGCAATTCTATCACTCCAATGGGACTGTCCCCCAAACCATGGAAGGCTTAAGCAATCCATTGCTCTGAAGAAGTCGTCTTTTTTGGTTGAAGATAAAAAATCTATATCATCACGAGCACTTTTTAGAAGATCATTCCTCTCATTTGGTTCCCGAAGACTTGCATGATCACGGATATGATCTTGACGTCGACTGTCACGTAAAATAACCCCAGTTAGTATAAGATAAACATCAATTTCAGCGAAAGCAACTAACTAAGTAATTGTGACTTTTAGCACAATCTAACAATTGGATATTAATTCCCCAACAACTATAGAATAAAAAATTAAATATTATCAACTACACCTTTCACCAATTAATTCAGGAATCCAACACTTAAAAAGAAGTATTACCAATTATCTTCAAAGAGGATTAATATCTCTTTCTCAGTTATATTTAAAGAGAACAAAATATCTTTGTCCTCAATGGTAATGTTGACATGTTTATAATTAAAGAATATTATTGCGTTGTTAGAAGTTTTCTCAATTTGAGAATCTACAATAAAAAATCTATAGGCACCACCATTGTGGGCATATCCAACAAATAGGAGTTAGATTCTAGTAAGTTCAGGAATAGAGAACTTACCTTCATCTCCCAAATTATCCTTGAGGTGGCTTAGTTCTACAGGTATGTTAAACTGATCATATATTCTATCGATCAATCCCAGAACACGGATCTGTAGTCTTGATTCTACGTGTTGCGGTTCAAATTCTGGAGCTCAATACCAATGAACTTTGGATCATTGTTAACCATGACGATATCATCTATGAGAAACTCATTCAGAGAACTGCGTGTCTCATGAAGACTCTTTACGTACTTGAAAATTGAACTGATCATGCATAACAAAAGAAAATATAAATCAAGCATTGTATAGTAAAAGAAAATCATCTCATTTATCATAAGTAAAACGTTAACCTAATTAGATTTCATACGTGGGGATGAACATAAAGGCATTGACCACTATATGGAACCGTTCTTGAATTAAAATCTCTTGTTTGCCTTAGACCATCGATATACTCCTCCAAATGCATTGAATAGTGCTCGTACATGATGAAATTGCGTCACTCATCTCCACCAAACGATCTCAAGAGGTTGGGATGCGTGTTCGATAAGGAGGCTTTCATAACGGCATTGAAAGTCTGTGCATGATCATACTCCATAGTTCAATGCTGTTATGGAAGCCTCCTTATCGAACACTCATCCCAACCTCTTGATATTGTTTGGTGGAGACGGTGGACGCAATTTACTCATCCCAACCTCTTGATATTGTTTGGTGGAGACGGTGGACGCAATTTTGTCATGTACGAGAACTATTCAATGCCTTTGGAAGAGTAAATCGATGGTCTAAGGCAAACAAAGATTTTAATTCAAGAGCGGTTCCATATATTGGTCAATGCCTTTATGTTCATCCCCACGTACGAAATCTAATTTGGTTAGCATTTTACTTATGTTAAATGAGACGATTTCCTTTTACTGTACAATGCTTGATTTATATTTTCTTTGTTATGCATGAACATGTCAATTCTCAAATATGTAAGGAGTCTTCACGAGGCAGGCAATTCTCTGAATGGGTTTATCATAGATGATATCGTCATGGTTGACGATGATCCAAAGTTCATTGGTATTGAGCTCCAAAATTTGAACTGCAACACAGAGAATCAACACTACAAATCCGTTTTGGAACGGATCAATAGAATATACGATTAGTTTAATATACGTGCAGAGGTAAGCCGCCTCAAGGATGATTTGGGATGGAGATAAGTTATCCAATGGTGGTGTCTATAGATTTCGCGATGTAGATTTTTAAATTGAGAAAACATCCAACAACGCAATAGTATTCTTTTTTTAATTATAAATATGTAGGCATTACCATTGAGGACAAAGATGTTTTGTTCTCTTTTAACTATAATTGGGAAAGAGATATTAAATCTTATTTGATGATAATTGGTAATACTTCTTTTTAAGTGTTGGATTCTTGAATTGATTAGTAAAAGGTGTAGTTGGTAATAGTTTATTTTTTATGCTATAGTTGCTAGGGAATTAATAGCATTGTACTGAAAGTCATAATTAGTTACTTGCCTTTGTTGAAGTTGATGTTCATCTTATACTAACTAGGGTTATTTTACATGATAGTGGTCGTCAAGATCTTTTTTGTGATCATGCAAGTCTTTGGGAACCAAATGAGAGGAATGACCTTCTAAAACGTGCTCGTGATGATATAGATTTTTTTTATCTTCATCCGAAAAAGACGACTTCTTCAGAGTAGTGGGTTGCTTGAGCCTTCCATGGTTTGGGGGACAACCCCATTGGAGTGATAGAATTGCCACTAACACTCCGTTGGGTGCCGTATACGAAGAGCTCACATTTGTTCACACCTATGATAATAGGGGCATGCATCTTCTAAGGTTTATGGGCAATGCGGTGGTGCATCTCTCGAAGAGTTCGGGCAATTTAAGTTATATTTCCTTCCATGGCTAAAAAATGTTTCGAATATTTAGTCCTTTTTTTTTTTTTCATTTATGAACTTAATTCTAGTTTGCCCAATCAGTCCATTTTTTTTCCATTTACTTCTTCCAATGGTTATTTTCTTAATCACATTGGTGGGGGTGCACACACACTTGAAGTTCGTAACTAAGAATGTATTTTGTGGGTTATGCGTATGTGTGTAACCACACACCCCAACATGACAAATTAAAAAGTACTTGAGTCAACTAGTAATATTTAACAAAATAAGACCCTAGTCAATTGAACACCTACTAAAAACCCCCACTGCAAATCAATACTATATACATATATAGATCAAAAAGTGGGGCCAATATCCCAACCCCCCTCTTACCTACTCACCCTCATGAACCATGCTCAATGGCAAAAGAATATGGAGACCCACTTTTCTTTTTCTTCCGCCGCTCCCTTTTTAACTCTTTCACACATCAAAATATATATCACCACCACGTGGAGAATACTCACTCAAAATGCACACTACCTCACACTTAGCCCTCACTCCCCTCTTAATTCCATGCATGCATGCACATCCAATTCCTTAGCTCACTCTTTTGTCATTTACTGTGTTTTCGTATTCTTACACAAATGCACCAAAGATCACCCCAATTACCTCCACGTGAACTGTACCCAATGTTCTAAAAGTTGTCAGGTGGTCAGCCACCTTCAAGTGATTAATTGGTGCTTATTAATTTGTAATTGGTGATTAATCGTTAGTCGGACCTAATCGGATAGGCCCCCGCCAATGATTAATTCCTTGTTTTAGAAGACTGATTGTACCACGGAATCCCTTTTTTTTTGGTCATGCGCGTGTAGTACTAGTTTGTATAAAAATAGTATCCAGAAAATTATTTTGACATGAGCATTACAATGTGACTTGTCTCTTTAGTTGATATAGATAAACTTAGGGCATGTTTGGTTTGATGGAATGGAATTGAGGTTGGAATGGAATTGGAGGAAATGAGATTGGAATATCCTTTCCATTCCCAAGTTTGGTTGTGCTTAGGAATAGTCATTCTCATCCGCAATAGAATAGTGTGACAATAGTAGTTTTTGGGGTGGAAATTGTAATTTTTGGAGTGGCAATAGTAGTTTTTGGATTGGCAATAGTAGTTTTTGGATTGGCAATAGTGAATCTTGGAGTGGCACTAATAATTTTGGTCTGACAAAGAAATGGAATGACAATTCCTTAGTTTTTTTTAGTGGAATGACAATTCCTTAACTAAGGTGAAAAGTGATTCCATTTAGAATGATCATTCCATCATTTCATGGTGAATCAAACATGGGAATAAGCATTCCATGGAATGACCGTTCCATTCCCACGTTGATTCCATCGAACCAAACATACCCTTAATGTTAATTTGATTTTGTTGAATATAAAGGGATGGTTATTCGAGAAGGAGGACATAGACAAGATGTTGACGGCAGCCTTTCCATTCGTCGTGCTTGAATTGCAATGCTGTCTTCTCGAAAAACAGCTAAGTCGCTTCTGGAAAGAGTAATAGGGGTCTCGTCTATACTTAGTCATCTCAACTTTGCCTGTGGTTACTGTGATCAGTCTCCTTGAGGGCGACTTAATGGTTTCATGAAACATGGTAACAGATTATGATGGTGGATGTGGTTTGGATTCACACTGTGTGCCTCTCTTTCGTGTGTTTGAAACAAGCTTGGCTTGTGTGGAACAAAAGAACCTGGTTTTTCTTTATCTTCATCCTAGATTTAATCAGTCTGGACAACTTTGGTACATTTACTCTAGTACTGCTCTTGTTAAATGAAGCTTATGCGTAAACTGAATTTGTTGTGTGGGGTTAGCCGAGATTTCCTTTGTAAATTGTGCTTTTGTTGTTAGATAGAATGCTTTTGCAGGTAGAGAAATGGGAATTTGCGCCTTTGACAGGAACTTGGTTTTTTGAGTAAATTAGTCTTGTTGTCCTCCAGGCAATGAGTAATTTATCTTTTAATTTTGATTTGGTTGTGATTGCAGATGTGCTTGCATTTTAATACCTGTATGCATTGGGTCATTAACGTTGTAATGGATTGAGCCCAACTGTTTTGTGAAGCCACATGAGGTTTGGTTTCTTGGACATTTGGATTAACACAACTTTTTTGTGTGTGAGCCTGCTTAAAAATCTAATCCATGAAAACCCTGATTCCAAGCAATTTGGAGACCCATACGAATTGCTTTGAGTTCGGCGACAAGGCTGGTTGTGTCGCCCACGTGCTGATTGTATCCAAGTATCCAACGCCCATAAGAATCCCAAAAAACCCCTCCGATACCAGCTCTACCTGCTTGAGAATTTGCGCTTCTATAACTCATAGTTCCACTGAAGTCTACAAGGTTCTCCGATGGTTCAATATAGGAGTCAATTAAACAAGGTTCTCTGATGGTTCAACAGTCATATTTTGGCCCAACTAAAACTGACCATTGGATTTGCCACAATTCTGAAATCTTCATTGCTCTGTTTTTCTGTACAGTGTACACCAATTATCAAACCATACTTGTTCTTGAATGATGTAGAAGATTTGGCAATGCCAAACCTTATATGTTGGCAGGAGGTGTTGAGTCTATTGACCATTGGAGATGTTAACAAATGAGACCAAGTCTCATATTTTGGCATTGTTATATTTTTGGCAGTTGTAACTGTAACAGTTATGTTCTGTTCATTGGGCATGATGGCTTTTCACGTATTCCCGAATTCTTTATGAGTTGCAATTGTGAATCTGAATTTCGGGTTCAATAGGAAACCAGATCTAGGTTTGGGTCCATGTGACTGCATATTTTGCTTACAATGGAGATCCTCTAATGGTCTTTGTAATCAATTGCTTATAGAACAGCTACCAACTGTTGCAAGTATTGCTGACCAAAAAAAACTGTTGCAAGTATTCTCCCCGTGTCAAACTTTGACTATCCACTGAGGTGAATTATTGCATTGTAGGGTTTGGTTGTGATCTCAAAACTCGAAGTTACAGGGTGGTTAAAGTCATAAATATCTAGAGTAAGAAAAGAATAGCTAAAATTGCCATATAAGTTGTAGTTTTGAAAGTATTTAGCTGTGTAATACTTGTCGTACCTAGGGCTAGTTTTCTAGTCCATTGCTGATTGTTTCCTTTACATATAGGGATAGCGTTTGCTACTTCATGTTATGCTTTTTTGGTCTGCACATTTGTTTATACATACTCCCATGTAATTAGTGGACGTATGTGTTGCTCCAGTATTTGTCCCAGTATATATATATATATGAAGTAATGCGCTGCTCTTGTGGAAAGGACGCGATTTTTATTTACAACCTTCAGTGTAAGACTGTAAGTAGAACAATCAAGTGTTGGAATATCATTTGTGTAAATATTGCTCAGTTCTTTAGCCAACTTTCGTACTTGTGGTCTGCCAGCGCTGTGAATTATGCAGCAGGAAGGAACAATCTGGGGAGCCACCTGCGCCTTTCGATTTAAGACAGAGAAACAAGTTTGTTCCATCATATGGCATATTAGAATTAGAACACACATAGTGTCAGCAACATGCTTATATGTTTCATATGTTACTGTATCTTGTAAGTTTCAGATGTGTAATTGCTGGATTTTCTCTTGTTCGTTCCAATGCCTTAACCATTTTTTTTGTCAGCTATGGATCTTGTTTTCCGTGTTTCTTCTATAAATGCATGTTCGCCATTTTTGACTTGGTCACAATGTTTATGCCTAAACAGTGCAATATTCTAGCTTTTTTTTTTTTTTTGGGGGGGGGGGGGGTTCGGGACCATCACTTTCTGATTGCGTCCATTGCCCTCTGATGATAAAATGACAGCCTGTCTATTAAAATGAATTAATTGTTTGTGTCGTAGGTTATTCCAAGCAGAAAACGAGGGAGGCGAGTCTAGAGAGTCTCGGGCAACTCAACATTTGATTGCTGGTGAGTCAAAACGGAAGGTGCAGGGGCGGATTGTTGATGGATCCAAAAGAAATTTATCAAGTGAAGGGCCAAACTCGTCTTCCGATAGGTTTAATGGGTTTGGGTTTAGATAACAACTCTTGTCCAAGGAGGAATTGGCCTGTGTGTTTCCTGGCTTCTAAACCTAGGAAGGTTAGTATATCAGGACATATATAGAACTAGAGTTCCGATGGGGTACAATTGTTCACCTGCCTTATATTAGGTATCTACGTTTGTGTTCATTGCTTTTTCAGTTTGATCAAATCCACATGTTGAAAGGGATTAGTCAAGGTGTGTTTACAGTAGAAAACAAAGATCTCTGGTACCAAGTAGAAAAACAAAAAACGAGAGCAAATGATAATTTGCTATGTTTGGGGAAGCACAACGGAATACGTTGGAATATAAGTGTGTGTAGGAGACAACAAAGAACATAAATGGAGATGTACAACCTTCGGGTTGTACAGAGCCCCCAAAGAGCACACGTGCCTAAACACTCAACAATATACTCTTAATATATTTTTTGAAGTTAGCCAAGATATTATATATTACTAACTAACTCGAACACTTCTAACATATATATGACACTCTTATCACGTACCTAGTCAAGTACACAAACCTAGATAATAAATACATTCATGAATGACCTTTAGGCTAAGTACATGAAGTACTAATTAACTCTTGAACTAACAATTGACTCGACCCTTAAACTCCGCACACACAAAGATACAAAATACATGTACTTTGAATATATATATCGAACGCACATAGACTCTTCACATACCAAGCACATGAATCTATGTTGATGATGTATCTAACATTATTATCAATTATAAATTAATTCCAACATTTACTAAGATGGGATGGAGCGCGGAGGCTTCAGAAAGAGTGGCGTGGAAGCTGCGCTTCCTCACTTTTCTACTTGTTTATATCTATAAGTTGATCATGGGGACGGATTCTTCCTCTCAGAAGATAGAGTGTTTTTTTTTTTTTTCCTGCGCAACAAGTAGTCCAAGAGTTGATATCAATCAATCAATCAATCAAAATATATATGCATATACACACACTATACAAATGTGTTTGTGTATTCCCATTCCTAATTTTCTAGATTTCTTATTTTTTCTTATACTAATATTTTACCGGTGCATTTTCAAGTCATATTCAGCCACCAATGGTTGCTCCGAATCAACAAAAGTTTAGCTCTCAACTACAAAAATGCGACACTGTTCATTTATGGAAAACAAGTAGTCACGATGAAAACCATCTTATAAATCTGCTAGAGAGCACAGGGCCATACACAATTTGAAATTAGAATCCTTAAATGCTATGCAGATATATGTAAACAACTGATTAGAAACGTACTGTAAAAAGCATCAAAACATAAAGCCCGCCTCCTTTAATTGGGAGAGAGAAATAGAGAGAGGACCGGCGGTGGGATTTTTGAGGAGTGGGAAATTGTGTATTTTTATAAAAATCACACATTTTAGTTTTGGTTTGTTTTCTTTGTGATCATATATTTTTTCATAATTGCAAATTAGTTATTACTAGCGTTGTGCCCGTTTAATGTGCGGGACAATAAGAAAAGTTTTCATTGCAAATGTGTTTTGCCTTCAAAAGTATCCAAACCCAAACCCCAATCCTAATTTTTAAAATTTTTGATTTTCTTTGTTGAGAGAGAGAGGGAGAGGTGTCAATATAAAAGAAAAATTATTCTATGCTTCTGGGACACCGTTGAGCAGTGCTCCAAGCTCAATCTTCACCACACATTCATGTCTTTCAATGCAAAGAATTGGGGAATAATACTAGCGTACATCAAACACGGGACTTGAAAGAATTAAACTATACTATCTTGTATCAACTAACGTTGTGTCTGTCTGATACACGGGGCCAAAAAAAACACCAATATAAATTTTTTTTTCCATGCATTGAACGAGCACTACGCTAGTGCATAGATAACATATGTAATTTAATTCATCTAATGAAAGCTCACCCATACACTTTTGGGTTTTGCAAGACGGGGCGGTTCCGGGGATACTTAAAAAAACCCTCCAAATCTTAATCTCATAGTTTCCGATCAAATTTTAATGATCCGAGCCGCTCAATGTGTTTAGAACGTGATTTTAAGGGTGCCAAGGAGAAACTGGCAAAAAAACTAATCGGGGGCTTGATTTGAGCAGTTTTTTATTGAACCGTTCAATAAAGTTCAATAAAAAACTGTTCGGATGAAGCCCTTTCTGGTCATTTTTTTTGCTGATTTCTCACGGGCACCCTTAAAATCACGTTCTGATTACATTGAGCGGCTCGAATCATCAAAATTCGATCGAGAACTTGGGAGGTTTTTTTTAAGGGTCTCCGGAACCGCCCCGTTTGCATAAACGATTAGAAATCAAATAAGCTAGCCCAGAAAGGGATCTCTGATGGACTTCTAAAGTTCGGCTTCTGTCTAGCAAAGACCCAAATCCTAACTAACCCATCTAGAGGCACAACCAAATACACTGAGAAGCATTAAGAAAATATAACGAAAAATGTATATTCTAAAGCCGGTTCGGAAAGAAGGATGTTGATTTTGGCACTCCAATTTTGGAGCGCTAGCAATAAATTTTGAAGTGCCAAAATCAAAAATCAAAATTCCGGAAAGAAATACAAGTCGGAGTGGGGAAATCTCTGTTATATATCTTGTCCCACTACAGAATCTCACCTACAAGTCCAATAAGGGAATGACTTCGGCGTCTCCGGTCATTTTGGGGACACCGTAACTTTTGGTATAACAAAACCATTATGAGTATAACCAAAATTCATTACAAGCATAACAGAATTATAACAAAGCATAACCAAAACCACATCAAGGCATAACTTGTTTGTTATGCCTTAGTTGGGTTTGATTATGCCTTGATTGGTTTTTTGAATATTCCTTAGTTATGCCTTGTTTGGGTTTTGTTATGCTTGTAATGGGTTTTAGTTATACTCGTAATGGTAAAGTTATGCCAAAAATTACGGTGTTTCCAAAATGACCGGAGACACCATAGCATCATCCAGTGAATCATTAGAAATTGATTTTGGCACTCCAATTTTGGAGCACCGGCACTAAATTTTGAATTGCCAAAATTAAAATCCCGAAAAGAAACACAAGTCGGAGTCGGAAAAAAAAAACTCTGTTATCTTGTCCCACCACATAAAACTCACCCACAAGTAATCATAGTCATGAATTGTTCATCAATCATTAACGGGAAGCAAATAGACCGATAACAATATACAAACTATACAAGATCATTCTCTAACTCTAATGATATGACAAATACACTATACAAACACACTTTCCAATTACTGATACGCAAAATCACAGGCAATTGCAACTTATTTTCTCATTCTCATTTCCAAAGTTTGTCATGAGCTGATCACATTCTTAAGCTAGTACTCTAGAACATAAACGATTACTTCTTCTATCCTCAAAACATGTGTTTTGAATTCCAACGTTGATTCCATCGAACCAAACATACCCTTAGAGTAACTGTATGAGTTAAATTCAACCTCAGTGCAGCAAGTTGTGTTTCCATCAATCATTGAGAGAGCGAGGCCAAAATAAACAACGAGATAGCACACAGTGTAGTAGAAAACAAAAAGACTAGAAAAGGGGGCTTTTACAAGAGGAAGGAAGTAGCAAAGCCAGATTCCTCCTCGAAGTATTTGGACTCAACCTTAAACAGGGAGCAACGAAGGTCTGCAGCAGCTAGCACGGACGTCTCTCCAACAATCCTATTGGGGTCTGGACGACAAGCACCTTTTTCCAGTGCTGGGAACTTGTCATGAGACAGAAAAGGATACACTTCAAAAGCGGCGACCTTGTCCTTGCGATTTTCCACAAGGCGGAACACAGAAGCAAGAAGCGATGGCTTCCCTCCGGCATACGGTTGAGCATGACAGCCAGATTTCAGAAGACAATCAATTAACACTGGGCTTACTTTGCCAGTTTCGACCATCACATCCAACTCATCACATCTCAAAATTCCGCCTGCAGGCAATCTAAAAATAAAACTTTCCAATTTATCCATTATCTAGCATCGTCTAGATGAGTTCTATTTCGCAACACCACCCCATGTCTCTAGGGTTCGATCTAGCATTCAAATCAAATATCGATGCAATATACAACAGATCAATAATGATTAAAACAGTTAATAAACAATGTAATCACGCAACTTATTATGAACGGGCCGTTGCCCTTAATCTTGTATGGTCACAATGTCAATAATAAAGTAAGATATTTAAAAGAAATTAAAAGGAAAATTTTCTGGGCTCTTATTAATTAATTCTAAGATAATAGATTAATTCAAAACTAATTAAATACATTAATTAGATCAAAATATTGAAATATTTATCATGACCTAAATAAGAGTCCTAAAGGTCCTACGCAACCAGTTGAGTGTCAAAAGTTGGGTTCGGAAGGTCACGAGATTAATTTAAATAAAGACGTTTAAATAAAGTGGCCGAAAGTGAAGTAAATAGATAATAAATAATTTATAAATTTAAAATATGTTACTGTTTACAAAATTTCATCTTCAGAATATAGAGAGTCTAAATAAAATTATTCGGGCATTTATAATAAAGTTATAAGGTCGTAAAGAATTTTTGATTGGAAACGCTATAGAAATAATAATAAATAGTAAATTAAATAAAAAATATTAATTTAACAAAATATCATCTTTGAGATGCAAGGAGTCTAGGAAAAATTAGTTTGGGTGTTAAAACGTTGTTTGGAAGGTCGCAAAGATTTTTCGTTTGTAAACTTTGATAGATAACGAATAAATAATTTAATAAATAGATAATTAAATAAAAAAAATATGATCTTAACAAGTTATGATCTTTGAGGTGTGAAAAGTCTAGGAAAAATAGTTCGGGGGTCAAAAATAATGTTCGGGATGTCGAAAAGTCGTTTCGAACCAAAACAGTGAAAACCGCAAGGTCTGACCGTTTGACCTTGCGGTGGGAAGCCCAGCCGCAAACTCGCGACTGGTTCTTGCGGTCCGCAGGTTGCGGCCGCAAGGTACGGTCCAGAATTCGTTTTTTTGCTTTTTCGTCACGGTTTTGATGCATGGGTCCATTTAGGGCACAGGGTTAGGTTTAAAAACACTTAATATACTTAGAGGAGTGTTTGGAATGGATTATAGTACCTTGGTTCGGATCGAATTGATTTAAAACCGAAACTTGAATTTTTGGGAAGATGACTACGGTTTTGGCGATTGGGGGACCTTGGGCTCGAATTGAACGATGCTTGGGGGTGCTTGGGGTTGAGGGAAGTGTTTGAAATGATCAATTCGGGTTTTGGTTGGCTTTGGAATGCAAACCCACTTTTCTCTCTCTTTCTTTCTCTCTCTAGAACTCCATGGATTTGAGTTCGATTTTTCTCCGATTTCTCTCCCTCTCTGGACTGGTGGGGCGTGGGGAATTTTGTGGTATGCCCTAGGGTCGGATTAATTCGGTATATATATAGAATTTTTTTTAAAGAAGTTGATAAAATTGAGTTTGAAAAGGATTCAAACTCTAGGGCCTGAGATGGACGGAAAATAGGGTTAGGGAGGAAGTAGAGACCGAGTAGGAGAGGGAGAGATGGAAGGAATTTCGGAATTATGCATATATGCACGTAATTTGTAACGAAAGAAATAAAATAAAAACAAGGTAATTAGGATAAATTAATTATAATTGTATATATTTAATAATAAAGAGAATTTTATTATTAAGAATAAAGCTTTTTAAATACTATTATTATTGTTAAAAATTACGAGTTGTTACACTTCTGTTCTGTCTTTGGTACCTGGCGTTTGAGTTATCAGGGCAACATAGTATACTACCGTGAGCTATGACGCTCAGTAGCCAAAACCCACCCGAAACCCATAACTTACAAACAAAGGTATGTACAATACTATTAAAGTAGCAAACGATCAATTTTAATTACTAGCCTTTAACTTAGTGAAATCTAGAATCTCAACCTTTGAGAAACATCCTCCCATGCTAACCACTAGGACTATGGCCATTCGTGATACCGCTTCCCCTTGCTTGCCCCAACCAGGAGCCCCGATGAAACGGCCTAAGTTATTTACTTAGTCGGAGTCATCGGCCGCCTCGCAAGGATGAATTCCCCCAGGGAACTAACCGTAACCACTGGGCCCACAAGGAACTAATCGTAACCTTGGGAGTATATAAACCATAACTTGGTACTATAATACATATCACCCTTTTATCTCCTATTCAAAAAGAGCAATCACGCAATGCCATATCCTAAGGTTTCGAATTGACAATCGACTGCCATACCCTGGCTTCATTTCTCTTCTCCCAAACTGGACTCTGTGGATCACCTCCAACAGATCTGGATTCACTGGATAACCTCCAAGAATCCCACTAAAACCTCATTCCTCTGGCTAACTACCAATCACATCATCTTCTATCTTTTTCAATTTCCTTTAACTTAAAATCGTCTATGTGATCTTCTCTACACGTGCACCAATCCCCTATGAACCTAATGTCCATTCTAAGTTCTCGGAGGCAATGACATTTATCATGACAAATTAATAGCAATAACAGTAATGACTATCATCAACAATAATAAAAACAAACACAAAAATATGATTAAACCTTTCTTTTTCTTTTCTGTTTTGTTCATCCATTAGCTCATCCAAGAGAAACTTTGTTAACTAATAACATACTTAGAGAAACATTAAGCAATTGAAAAGGGAGGATATCAATGTTTGTAATGGCCACACTAAAAGGAACAGAGGACGTGTTTTCATTTCATCAATCTTGTCAAGTTAACATTTCCTAACTGAGCATGATTTCAAAGGCCCTTAAACAAGGAATTAGCTAGCATTAGCATTACGAGGCGTAATTTTTTTCGGAACCTGAATAATCTGACCAATATTTTTTTTAATCATACATTAGTATCATTTTAATTTGATAAGGCAGTTAAGAGAAACTTTCCAACAAGGTACTAATATCATTGATTAAAGTTCAACCAAATGTAAGTTCTAGGAGCCTACCATGCGAATTCTACACAGTTTGTTCCGTACAATAAAATATACATACACCCAACAATCAAATCTCTACATTTTCCAACTACAGACAAATATACTTAGGGAGATAAGTTTTAACTACCTCTCCTCCCGAAGAGCAAGCAGTAGTTTGAAGAAAAGAAACGGAGTGAATCGGCGGTTTGGTAGTGACTCAGTTGCTATGGTGTGGACTGATTTTGTAGGTTGTTATGGAGCTAAAATGGGGCGGTGTGTTGTTTCGGAGCTGGAATGGAACTGGTTTTGGGGCTCATTCACCGAGCTGTTTTGGAGCAAAATCAAGTTTTTTTTTTGGAGAGAAAACAGAGTTGTGTTTGAGGTGCAATGGAGCCAGAAAAATAGAAGCTGAAATGGGTTGGTTTGGTGCTGATTGAGTGGTGATGATCAGAATGGGAAACAAACGGAGTTGATGTTAAGGAATTTCCATGGTTTCTCTCTTCTCACACACACACACACACTCTCTCTCTCTCTCTCTCTCTCTCTCTCTCTCTCTCTCTCTCTCTCTCTCTCTCTCTCTCTCTCTCTCTCTCTCTCTCTCTCTCTCTCTGCCGAGTGGTGTGTATAGCCTGGGAACAAGAAAATGAAATGGAGAACGGGATATAAAATTAGGTTTTTGAATTTTTGCATGGGGGATAATAGCCTATGGTTATTGTTGTGTTGTCTCATTGGGAGGAAAAAGGGGAAAAATTTAAGGGATTTGGTTTCCCTCTCTCGGCCGAAACAAATTTGGGCGGAGGGTTTGGTACGGAATAACACATGCACACATTAGTAAAATCACTCATCGGGTATGCGCGCACACGATCAATTACGGAAATGAAATTGGTGTGACGACATAAATAATTTTTCTCATTAAATAAACTAACGAGCAAAATAAAAAAATTTTTTGTGGTAATTATTATTTATTAAAAACATCGGGTCTTTACAGTAAACCCGTGATCTTGGGTTTGGGCCATTAGAAGACTAGCCCATGGGTCTTTAACAAAATTGAAGGTGAATTGGATTGGAGCCCTTTCGGTCGAAAAACCTCTGTTTAATTGGGTCTTTTCATGCGATCTTTATTATTGGATATTTTCTGATTTCATAGACAGACGATACGAATCCTTTGATGCGTATATTAATTTAGCTTGGGATGGATGCGATATGTCACCGGTTTTTGTCATCGTTTATTTTGACCACATACGTGGCAAAATATGTTTCGTCCAGATTTTGACTCATTTTATTTTTCCCACACATGGACTCAATCACAAGCCCCCAAGTAGTGAAATAAATAACCCCAAGCGTTGGCCATGCATGGTGGTCAAAGGTTTGAGACTTATGGATTTGTTCTCTCTCTTTCTCTCTCAAAGTTTTAGGTTCGAAACCTCTCGAATGCTATTAACTTTTTCAAGACCACTGAAGGTCTATTTGGCCGCTAACTTTAGAATCATAGAATTAGTCGAATTAAGTACAAGCTGGCACAGAAGCATGTTATAAAAAAAAAATGTAGTGAAGTAATCAGTAAGTAATAATCCGGTGACTTAATGCATTTCATTGTCAATTCCATCAGCCCCAGTGTCATGAGCTGTTAACAAATGGTCCCCAGTGTCAATTTAATTAACCTGTTTTTTCATGGGTACAACAAACATTAAGATTCTATAAAACGATTGTCAATGTAGGACCCGGGTGCATCCCAAGTGAAAAAACTGAACATTCATATACATGAGGGAAGCCAGTTCCATTTTATAAAATAGATGGCTTAAGAATTTGCTTGATGCCATAGTTGTTAAAACCAAAGACACGAGAAACATATCTCAATTCGTATTTATTTTTTTTTAGAAATCACTTAATACGATGATGTATCCTACGGTTAATTGTTCAAAAACAGTCATACCATATTTTGATAAACGAAACCCTAAAGTTGTTCTAAATCGTTTGATCTAATTATGGTGACATTCAAACCATTTACATAAAAGCCAAACTCAGTCCATCAGAGCTCAAATAGAAGAAAAAACATATTTCGATCGTCTTTTACATGAATCAAACAAGGGCTCTTTTTCTCATGAAAATAAATTTTTTACACTGCCGGTGTAAATATTTATTTCCTCCAAATCAATTATATTGCGCCACGTCGCCATGTTCTATTCACTGTTTTTCAATGTGGCGCGATGTAATTAATTTGGAGGAAACAAATCCTTTACACCGGCGGTGTAAAGATTTTATTCTCTTTTCTCATGCCTTGACTATGCCACTCAAAAAACCCAAACTCAAGCCATTGGAGCTCAAATAAGAAGATAGAACATACTTAGATCTTCTTTTGCATTAATCAGATAAGGGCTCTTCTTCTTTTTCCTCAACTAAGGCACCAAAAAGCCTCAATGTAATATACCTCACTTTTTTTTAGGACAATCAAAATTCAAATTATATTTGATGTAAACACTGATACAATTTACATGGCCCCATAAGCCTAACAAAGAGAAAAATCAAAACATCTAAAAAAAACTAACAGTAAAGGAGAGAAAACTAGTTGGAATTTCGCCGGAACTTGGTCTTCAAAGCCGCCAAGTTGTCTAAACTTTGTCAGATCTTCGTCAGAAACTTGTCGAAGAACCATTGGACAACATGATGAGGAACCAATTACAACAATACAATGAAGGAAAATTACAGAGGGGGTCATTTGCCCAAAAATTTATGAATGATACAAGAGGGAAAGCATGTTATCCATCAAAGAGGGAGAAAAGCTCTCAAACGTACCCTCGTCCATATGCATAAAACAACCCGATCTACACTCGGGGAATGAATGTCGAGCTTGCCAAAAAAGTAGTCCAGAAATCTCCAGAGAGAAAAGCAGTAGAGTGTTGGTAGGACGAGCCTTATAACTAATAACCCTAGCCCGACCAGGGATAGAGATAGGGTTTCATGAGGAGGGAAGAGACAGAAACGTTCTACTCTTATAATTAAGGATATGTAAAATAAAACGTAGATATCTATATTATAAAACAGAGCGATTTTCTGTAAAAATGTCTAGGCATACAAATATATATGCATCTACAGCCGTTCGATCGTAATTAGTGATAAAGTTATCAAAAGAATGAATCTCTCTCTCTCTCTCTCTCTCTCTCTCTCTCTCTCTCTTTCTCTCTCTCTCTCTCTCTCTCTCTCTCTTCCCATAAATTACTCCCATTAAGACATTGTATTCAAAACCACCAATTAAGACATTATTCAAATGAAAATCAAAATCATATATAACCTTTGTACAAAACCGAAATCAAAGCCACTGAGATCATTGAAATCAAAGCCAACATTCATTTTTCTATTCAAAACTCTATGGATAGCGACCTAACCACACTGACCATGGCCACTGATGGTACACAGAGCTTACTTCGGGCCCTGCACGGATGATCCAACCCGTTCAATAATTTAAAAAAACAACAACGAGTGAGCCCATGAAAAATTAGCTCCATCTGATATATGTAAGTGCTTGATCAAATTTTCTCATTTTTGAAAATTTGGAAAAAAATGGAAAGATTGGATGAAAAATGAGAAGATTGAATCGAGCATTTATACATATCGGATGAAGCTGATTTTTTACAAATCCACTCAGTTTTTATTTTAAAATTATTGAACGGCTCTGATCATCCATGCGGGTCCGGAGTGGATCCCACGAATGGTCGGTACGTACAATTTGTGTGCTTGGGTCAGTATCCGTAGCATCTTCCTTTCCTATTTCTAGGCTATCAAACGTATATCATGGAAATCACTGAAAATAGAATTTTCTGTACATTGTTCATTTGATTTTCACATTCTTCTTCTTTACTTTCTCTTCTCTCCCCTCCTCTCTCTCTCTTGGGAAGTTCAATACCACCTAAATCTACTTCACCAAAACCACCTAGGTGAGTTCTTTCATTATTTTTTTGTATATTTGCAACCTATTTCCTTTTCATTAAGATTATGATGTTTATCAATGGATATGTTACGTTATTGTTTATAGCATAGTTGGATTTATTGGACACGGGTTGGTATATTATACGCAAGTTCAGTATTAGTTTACGTGTTGTAATTGTTTGAGCCGTATATTACACACGAGTTCAGTATTTGTTCTACTCTTATAATTAAGGATATGTAAAATAAAACGTAGATATTTAACTAATAACCAAGGGCATAATTAAGGATATGTAAAATCTAGTATTGTTTGACTTTTGAATTTTTTCTTTAAAAAAAAAAAATTTATTTAATCTCCGTTTTGCAGACCCGATATACTTTATGAGACGGACCGACGCGGGGCGGGGGTAAAACTTGCATTGTTGGGGTATATTACACGGGTTGGTGTTATGTTGCAGAAGGATAGCTATAATAACTTGCATCGTTGAACCTTCAAAATGAGAAGTGTCTAGCTATATTTCCAGGTTTTAAAACTATCTATTTTTGCTAGTTGTTGACTTGTCGGTGTAAATGCTACAGTGTATCCCCTCTTCATTTATCTAGCCCTAATTTCCCTTGACAGCGCAGAGCTCTTATCTTCGCTGGCGCTCTCTCTCTCTCTCTCTCTGCGCTCGGGTTGAATAGTCTGGTCTGGGTGATTGGGAAATGGCTTTCAAGCGTAAGAGGGAATCTGGCGACGGGGGTGAGCAGTCGGGCTTGGTGTCACGGTCAGCTGCTGCTGATTCGTCTTCGGATCCGAAGAAGGTTTGCTCGATTATCTCTCACCTGGAAAAACCTATTGCCTATGAGATTTACTTAATAGATGTTAGGGATATTGGTTGTAATTCTGGTAGCAGCACGAGCCATGATGATATCGATTGGACAAAACAACAGATACAAAATTTAACTCCTGCCATCGAATTGCCCAGCGATAAATATCCGATGTCCATGGGATTTTTCAATGTGGGCTCTAGGGTTTATATGGTCGGTGGTGAAAGAGTAACTGCTTCTCCCCATACAAGGAGTGAGAAAGATACACACCTTGACCGCTCTGTCTATGTATGTGATACCGCATCCCCACCGCCACTATCTGTTATGCCAGCACGTCGCATGAACGGTGGCAAGCGTCACCCTTTTGTTTCCCATGTCAATGGCAAGTTTTATGTCCTCTCCGCCCACCCGACTCGTTCTACCCACTTCACTAACAAGACGCTGTTATTCGAGTCTTTTGAGCCAAATGCTGAAATGTGGTCTGCTTTGCCAAACCCTCCTTTTTACGACTATGGGGAGTATCCTTATCGTGGTAGCCCCGGACTGGTCAACTCCTATACTGTGGTTCACTCTAAGATCTTTTACTATACCACTCACGAAGATTTCTTGTATGCTTTTAATACAGACCGCTCCGAATGGGAGACTTTCAATATGTCCACGTATAAATGGGAGAATTTTCCCTTCAGGAGTGGAGCACCTATTTCGATACCTGACTACGGTATGTGGTCTACTGTTGGTTATCCTTTAACCTCTCATGCTCTCATACCAGAAAAAGGATTTGTCAGCAAGGGGGTCGAAGGTCTCACCACACTGTTAAATCATCACCCAAGCCTTTCCTATTCTGTGGACGTACATGTGCTTGACTCGAAAAACGGATGGTTTTGTCTTTTGAAATCCGGCTGCCATGCTCATTCGTATGCTGGAGGGAAGCCGTCGCTTCTTGCTTGTGTGTTCCGCCTTGTGGAAAATCGCAAGGACAAGGTACCCGCTTTCGAAGTATATCCTTTTCCGTCTCAAGTTAAGTTCCCTGCACTGGGAGAAGGTGCTCGTCCAGACCACGAGAGGATTGTTGGAGAGACGTCCGTACTAGCTGCTACAGACCTTCGTTGCTCCCTGTTTAAGGTTGAGTCCAAACACTTTGAGGAGGAATCTGTCTTTTCTACTTCCTTTCTCTTGTAAGCCCTTTCTAGTCTTTTTGTTTTCTACTACTCTATGCACTATCTCGTTGTTTATTTTTTCCTCGCTCTCTTAATGATGGAAACACAACTGATTCCTTGAGTGTGGTGCTCGCTGCAGTGAGGTTGAATTTACACTCATACAATTACTCTAAGGTTCTTGGTAGCAGGAATTTAAAGCACATGTTTCGAGAATAGAATGAGTAATCGTTTATGTGGTAGAGTACTAGCTGAAGAATGTGATCAGCTCATGACAAACTTCAAAAATGAGAATGAGAGGCATTTAGTTAATGACAATCATAAACGAAGACAAAAAGTGGTTCACGTTGTTCCCTGCAGGTGTGAATGTCTGCATATCACCGGTCGTCTAGGTCAGGTATCGATTGCTATGATATATTAGAATAGTTTATCTATTTTCATTTGTCATTTGGTTGTTTGTTCCGTCATTGCAATTTAGCAAATAGTGGTAGAGTCAATTGCATAGACATCATTGAATAAGAAAATAGGTTGAAATTGCATGTGATTTTGCGTATCAGTAATTGGAAAGTGTGTTGTATAATGTATTTGTTTTATCCTTAGAGTTAGAGAATGGTCTTGTAGAATTTGTTTATTGCATAGACATCATAGAATAAGAAAATACGTTGCAATTGCCTGTGATTTTGCATATCAGTAATTGGAAAGTGTGTTGTATAATGTATTTGTCATATCATTAGAGTTAGAGAATGGTCTTGTATAATTTGTTTATTGTTATTGGTTTATTTGCTTCCTCTTAATGATTGATGAACAATTCATGACTATGATTACTAGTAGGTGAGTTTCTGAGATGGGACAAGATAACAGAGTTTTTTCCGACTCCGACTTGTGTTTCTTTCTGTGCCAGCTTTAAAATCGTTATATTTTCTAAACGCTTCTGAGTGCAATTGGTGGTGCCTCTAGATGGGTTAGTTAGGATTTGGGTCTTTGCTAGACAGAAGCCAAACTTTAGAAGTCCATCAGAGACCCCTTTCTGGGCTAGCTTATTTGATTTTACGTGCAAATTTTAAGACAAATATATTTTTATATCTCCTTGTGTTGCATGTATACTGTGGAAACTTTATATCTATTTCAAAACCAATTGGTAATAAGTGGAGAGGTTCGAAATGTTATTAAGTGATCGCTCATTCCACTCCCAAGTAATGTGGGATTCATTTCCTTAACATCCCCCCTCACATGCAGCCGCATTTGAGGTATGTCACGTGTGGCCACTTTTGGATCCTATCATCGTGCAGCATTTTTTTGCTAGTTGTCGAGTGTGGATTGTGAATTTTTAAAATGTAGGGTGGAACGGGCCCCGCTCTGATATCATGTGAAAACTTTATATCCATCTCAAAACCAATTGGCAATGAGTGGAGAGATCTCAAATGTTATTAAGTGATCACGCATTCCACTCCCAAGCAATGTAGGATTCATTTCCTTAACATAATACTTTATCCACAATTAAATAGAACTAATGAAAACTATCAATGAAGAAAGTATGGTAATGTGCACATAAATTGATTTGGGGTCTCTAGATCTGTCCTCTCTGATGCCATTTGGTTTTGATTTGAGGGCAAGGTTTTACAACAAAACGTCATTGTAGCTCCTCGGTTCCTGGAGGTTTAGGGGGGCCACTGTTTTAGTGGTATTCTGAGAGCAGCCACTTTGTGTATATATTGCCAAAGGTTAGGTCTGTCTCCAATCATCCCCCGCCTATACCCTCAATTATTGGGGATTAGATGGGTTGTGTTATGTTGTTGTTGTTGTAATGAAAACTAAGACTTGTTTCTTTGTAATTGACCTATATTCCATTAAGAATACAATCGGAGGCACAAGTTGAAGTTTCAATAGTGCAAGAATAACATAAAAAGATCATTTTCTTTTATGCAAATTTCATGATAATGTTTTTAAGTATTACAGCTTCATCCCCAAAAACGTTTGGTAAATGTGAGATTTCTCTCAGTATGTCACACACGTGTCCACCCAAACCAAAAGAAAATTAAATGGGCACACCACCAGGCCTGTCATGTGCATACTCCCGTGTGTCCATCATGATTCATGCACAAGGGGGCCGAATGTTGGTGCTTCATAGGTTACATGCTTTTGCTTCATTTTAGATGGGTCTTCCCCTTGGCACTCTATCAATACCATTTTCTTTGCCGCTGATAAAAGCAAGAAATCATTTTCTTTTGCTTCCAGGCCTGGAAGTTGCAAAATTGACGTAGGCCGAGACCTGCGATGTTAGGATAGTCCCGGGATGCCACTCAACCGGGGGTAGTGGATGTCACTTGATGCTACTAATCGTGGATGCCATTCGAAGCGACCGAGCCACTCGCTTGGTTGTAGGAGGAATTACTCACTCCAAGCAAGATGCACTTGCACAATATTTAATAATCAACTCAAACTCCTCCTCATTTGATTAAATCAACTATTTGTAGGCATTACAAATTTTACACTTCCAAGACTCCAAGCAAGATGCACTTGCACAATATTTAATAATCAACTCAAACTCCTCCTCATTTGATTAAATCAACTATTTGTAGGCATTACAAATTTTACACTTCCAAGACTTAATAAAGTCAACAATTTTAATCAAGACCTTCCAAATATCTAGACCACTATTAAAACAAAGACAACGCTTACTAGATAATTAAGACACATAATAAATACTTGGACCAGAAACTAAAAGTCATTAACTAGAAACTTGACAGACACTTTGACTAGAAACTAAATAGATACTTTGAACTTGTTAAGATAAGCCTTCGTCATCCGCATGGCTACCAAGGCTAAGCTCCTGCGTCAAAAATACATGACCCTTTGTGCCTATAAACATGTGCTTCTTTCCGTTAAATTCAGAATTCTATGGCAATAACTGTTGCCACTTCCTTTAAAGAGTATGCGATAGTGGGAGTGCATCCTGAATATGCATAGCTCAAGGGGATGCTGCAAAGTGGCCTGTGTGGCCTCCTTTTGCTTTGATAATTGATTCATAGGATCCATAATGTTCTGCATAACCAAATTGTAGCCATTATTGTTTTCCTGTTTGAAAGAGTTGTGAGATGGCTGTTGGAAAGCCCTCGATCTGGAGACGCAAAGTCTTGCTGGACGTGTCCTATATGCTTAAGTAGACTTTACTTAAGATAGCGTTAATATAATGCAACAGTAGTACCAATGTCAAAATCAACAGTTTTTGTTTTGTTTACCAACTTAAAAACCACTTTTTCCCATGTAGAGTTTCTTTAATATGTTTACCACATTAGGTGACTTAATGCATTTGTTAGCTGTTCGCTTCCAACTTGTTGCCTTTTTTCTGCATTTGCTTGGATAAAGTTGAAATCTTTTGGCATTGCTAATTCTATCATGTGTGTTGCCAGTACATATGTATCTGAACTGGATAAGCATCCCCTGTTTATTTATATTCTTTCACATGAACTAAAAGACTTTTGCATTTAATAATGTACTTCATTCCTTTAGACTTTCTCCTGTAAAGATCTAGTAGCAAGTATCAGAGAGTTCTTCAATTGTTCCAATCCAATGGGTTTCATCTAAGGACGGATAGGTCTCTGGGCCTTTCATATCCATATCCCAAACGTGTTGGACACAGACACGCTCGACACGTTCCCAATAGGTGTCGAGTGTCGACACGTGAAAATGTGTTTGAATATTTAATTATTTTTTCGTAAGTCGGACACGCTTTGTTCACGTATCCGATAAATGCAGGGACACATTTTGGGCTTGTGATTTAAAAGTCGTGACAAGGCGTGAGGCGACCCTATACCGCCTCAGAGGTGTGAGGCAAGGCGAGGTTGCATGAGGCGAACGACTAGTCGTGACTCGTATCAACTAGTCGTGAGGCGCCTTAAAAGCTTGACTAGGCGTCGAAACCGTACACCCAGCCTTCGTCGACCCTCATCGGCGCCTATACAGCCCTCGTCGGCGTCTAAACACCCATCCACCGCCCACCACTTTCAACCCTCGAAACCTCACACCTAGTCACCGTTGTCCCTCGTCGGCGATCAAAACCCTTCGAAACTTAACACCCATCCACCGCCGACCTTTTTCCACCCTCGCCGTCCACCGGAAAATGATTTCCAACCACTGACGAACTTCAGTTGTGCTCGAACTTGTCTAGGTCCTTCCGATTTCAGTTAAAATCAATTGGGTCCAAATCCAAAACCAGGTTTCGAGTGAGATTGAGGGCTGAGTGGTGGGTCAGAGAGTCAAAAATAGGTATAGGTAGATCTGATGAAAAATAACAATTTTAACCCTATTTAAAATTATATTTTGACCCCATAAAAATTATATTTTGCAATAGGTTGTAGTGAATATTGCTCATTTATTTGTGTGTGTGTGTGTATTTACAACGCCTGCCTCGCTTCAATGAGGCACTCGCTTTGCTTCGTGGCTTGTCTTTTATGGGCTTTGTCACCTCACCTTCGCCTCGCGCTTTTCAATCACTGTAATTTGGGCCATAGTTTTTAAAACTTAAAACTTGGTAAAAAAAAACTGTAATGTTTGAAATGTGAACGAATTAATTAAGGCCTAATATTAAATAACTTAAGGACAGAAAGTGCAATATTCTATGGTTAAATTAAGAAATATTCTAGATAAAATTAAGAAATACGAAAAGTTATAATCTGTGTTATGCAGAAAACACGATATGCAATTCTCAATTTTTTTTTTTGAATTTTAATCTTTAATGTAGAAAAAATAACATCTTGACATATTATATGAATTTTATATGTACACATACGTAAATAATTATTAATTTATGTATTTAATGTATCCCCAAACGTGTCCGTGTCATTGAACAAAGGTGATCTCAATCATCACTAACTGACGATACCAGATAGAGATAGATGATGCTTCTTCTTTGTGATTGCGTAAAGAGCGTCTTTTTAAGCAAGAAAAAAAGAGTCTTTCAGTGCCTGATGTGTCAACGGGCTTTTCGTGCCTATCTGTTAGTAAGCAGGTTCCCTTGAAGCTTGGTAACTATGCCATACAGAGTAGTGCTACAGGTACCGACGGGGTCGGTACCGAAATCGTAGGGACGGCCGCGCCGGGCCGTCTCCGGCCACCGGACGGCCGATCCGAGCCGTCCAAAAATTCTATAAAAAAAAACGAGGGGGCCCGCGCGGGAATCAACGGCATCCGAGGTGTGTAAGGTGCTTGATCCGAGCACCATTTTTCGAATATACATATATACACGAAAAAATGGTGCTCGGATCAAGCACCTTACACACCTCGGATGCCGTTGATTCCCGCGCGGGCCCCCTCGTTTTTTTTTTATAGAATGGTACCAATATCATTTCTGATTCATAGTTAGCCCGGTCGGTAAGCCCGACAGCTTTCCATCATCCACAACAAATCAATGAAACCTAGCAAAAAAGAAGTGAACACTTAATAGTAGCTTGGCATCGGGAATCAATGACTTTTTCAACACCCGAAGGTAGCTGCACAAGCCTAAGAGAGAGTGTAGAGGGTGCTGGTTCCTTCATTATTTTAGCAAAAGTTTCTGTAGCTCGAGCCAGCTTTGCTCCTTGACCTGGATGACATTTCCCAATGCTCTCCCATGTCCGACCAACCAACGTAGGACTACTCCTATTTCCCTATCTTCCCTTTCATCCTAGATTTTGGAAAAATCACATGTCTGCATATCCGTGCTGTGTGCGTGTCCCGTCTCCGTCTCCATGCTTCTTAGGGTTTCATTGATCTTTCCCTACTATTCCTTGCTCTTTTTAAATTACCTTCAAGCTCTCCTATAGGTTATGCCCTTGATCTCAGCAACGTGATCACAAACACTTCCAACAATGCCCTTCTTCCAGAATAAATAAAAAAAAAAGTGCGGAAAGAAGCCTAGGAAAAATTACATGGTCTGCAAGTAGAATCAAAAGTCTTGCAAGAGATTCTCGAAGCACGATTCGTGTCGTTTCCATAGTAGTTGCGTGAACCTTTCCTCCAATCAGTTCCACTATGGATCCTGTGGCCACGTCTGTGAGCACGGGGTGAAATGCTGTAGCGGAGTTTGTGTTGATGTTAGAAATGGCAGAAACCACTGTTGAAAATGTCGGAATGCTTGTTTTTCCGATGAGGATTGTGTCTTTGGCATGTGTGGCTATGGTTAGATGAGTTGTGTTTTTGTTTGTTTTGGCATTAATTTGGTTTGCAGTAAGGATGGGGTATTACCCGTTTAAGGAAACTAATGGTGCTTTTGAAATAAGGTTATGACCCCAATTTTCAAAAATGGTGCATGTCGCCGGCGTAGGTTGTCGCAAACATTACTAACTCTACATGTGGGGGCTTCGATCATTGCCTCGGTAATCTGACCGGACCACCATCAACCGAGGTATCATATCGGCACGGTCTATAGGATTGTATAGGCGGGTCAGCGTATATCCTTCTGTTTACTCGCTCGGTATCAAGTCTCCTGTTAACTCTTTGGTTTATTACCGAAGCAAGCATTCCGTTAGTCTCTTGAAAGAATGTACATAGCAGAAGGTGACCAAGAGCGATATGTGGCGGATAGGATCATCTAGGCCAGGTCTGGCCATGTGCTCCGTAACCGCCTTATCTGGTGCGTCATCTATGATGTCATCCGAGACGGTTACCCGAGCGTATCCTTCACGCGCTAGCTTAGAGGCCAAACAAACCTAGGTCTATAAATACAAAGGGATTCTAACCTAAAGAGGTATGCCATCCTTCCCTAACCCTAGATCTATATCCTCCTTTGAGATCTAACTTGATCGTCGGAGGGTCACTGGGCTATTCTAGCCCTAGTGACTTGTTTCAGGTTCAGAGGCGGGTGAACGGAGCAGCGGAAGAGAAATATTCACTCAGGTCAAGATCCCTCCAAATCGAACCCCTACAATTGGCGACTCTGCTGGGGACCTAGCCACCCTTTCAACTTTCACCTCTTCCCCTTTCTCTGCTCCATTCAGCGTTCCTGACTCGAACATGGTCGAGATCGACGACATGCATCACGGTGGTACCGCCCATGGGCTCGGTTCCCTCGTGGACCACAGCCTAGCTTCCGGCGGAGCAACCGCCCTTGGAAAGGCCCATGTATCCGTCGGAGTTGGCGCCGGAGCGTCAATTCCAGACCCAGGCCCATCCTCCGAGCTCCACTCCTATATCCGCCATCTTGAGCGGAAAATCGACGACCTCACGACGGTGATGGACCGCGACAGACACGTCCGAGACGAGTTGGTGGAGATCAAGTACCTCCTCCAAATCTCCCCATCTCATTGCTCTGGGAGTCGCGGCGGAAGAAAGGACCAACACACCTCCCCTCGCAGTCACGAAGGCGGTCACCTGCTAGGGCACAGACCCCGCCCCTCAGTCAAGGATCGTCTCGAGTCACCAAGAGCGGCGGACACATGAGCCTCAAAAGACACATCGCACAGAGCCCGCTCCCGCTCCCCTGTGCAACTTCGAAGGAGACCATCAGCCTTTAAGAGGCTCGATGGCGGGAGCGTCTCTGCCTCCTCCACCCACTCGGTCCTAGTGGGCAGGACAGGCCGGGAATCTACCCCTAGCCTCACAAGGGCAGCCAGGGGAGATGACGGCCTTGTAGAGATCCAGACCAGAGGATACCGCGAGCGCCTGAAGGGCTCCGGAGCCAGAAGTCCCATTGTCTCGCACCCCGGCGGCGCACAAAATAGGAGCCCGATCACCGAGCGCCTCGAGCCTTCGGCTCGGGACAGCTACCGACATCACCGCCAAGGGCGCTTTCCAAGGAAATCGGTTAGTATTGATCCAAAGAGAAAGGAATATGAACGATTGGACAAACTCATCCCCAAGAAGCGTACAGCGACCGAGCGTCCAGACGGTCTCGACCGTTCGATCCAACCTCATCGCGACACACGGCTTACACGACTCACGACCTCCCCCTTTACGAGAGAGATCGACTCGGTCACCCCCCCCCCCCCCCCCCAAGGGATTCACCCAACCTAAGTTTGCCAAATACGACGGCAAGACCGAGGCGTACACTCATCTGGTTCAGTATAAAACTGTCATGTCTCTGTTTCTTCGGAATGAACCCTCGGACGACGCCTTCTTGTGCAAAGTGTTTCCTGCAAGCCTCGGCAACCTGGGCCTCACCTGGTTCAATCAACTCTCGGCTCGGTCAATTTCTTCATTCGATTCCCTCTGCGATGCCTTCATGGCCCGATTCGTAACTAGCAACAAGCACGAGAAGGAGATCGATTCCCTTTTAGCCCTCTGCAAGAGGAACGACGAAACGCTTCGGCAGTATGCCGGACGTTACTGGGAACTATTCAATGAGATAGAGGGTTGCGACGGCGTCATCTCTGCCCGAGGATTCAAGCTTGGTCTCACCTCCCAGGACGAGCAAGTCTACGACGACCTCGCTTGCCATAAGCCAAACTCTATGAAGGACCTTATGACTCGAATTGAGGGTTGGTGTCAGCTCATCGAATCAAAGGCAGAGAGAGGCATCGGGAAGCCTACGAGTTCAAAGACGTTAAACACCTCGATATCCACACCAGCTCCCGCACCTGTCCCAACACCGAAGAAACAGGTCAACACCATCAAGCAGTCGCCGAGGAGGGGACCGAAGCCAAGCGATTTCAACACCGAGAAAACCGTCTTCACCATTCCCATCTACTGGATCATCGATCAAGTAAAGGACCAGCCCTTTTTCTCCTTCCCAAATCAAAAGCTAGGAACCGAAAATGGGAAAATCAAGAATCCCATCGTCCGATGCAGTTATCACAATGAGCAGGGTCACTTCACCACGGCATGCAAGCCCTTCAAGGCCTACTTGGAACAGCTTGTTGCGGGTGGCCACCTCGGCAACTTCATTGATCACGAGAAGACGACGACTCGGGGACAACGGACCGAAACAAACACCGAGGAAGAAATCCAGACGATCCACGTCATACACAGTCCCCTAAACCCTGAGGCTGCTCGCATCATCCGGGCCGAGTTGAACGAAGCCTCCTCCTCCAAGCAGGTCATGTTAGTCGGTCCCGAACCAAAACGCCCCAGAACCGATGACGGTACCAAATGGAAGATAACATTTACCGAGAAGGATCTTGACCGCATCCAGCTTCCCCACAACGACGCCCTCGTGGTCACGCTACGCATCAAAACTTTCAACGTCCGTCGCGTCCTCGTAGACCAGGGCAGCTCGGCCGAAGTCATGTACTACTGTCTGTTCAAGGATCTGAAGATTCCCGACACCGACCTCCGTCCCTCCGAAGTTCCCCTTATCGGCTTCAACGGAGCTCCTGTCTGGCCCATCGGTATGATCACTCTTCCTGTCCGCACCGGCTCGGTAACTCTTGAAATGGAATTTGTGGTTGTTGACGTCCCTGGCCCTTACAACGCAATTGTCGGGCAAACCTGGCTGCATAAGCTTAAAGCGATTGCCTCCACCTATCACCAAGTGGTCTGTTTCATTGGCACTCACAGACACCAGGAAGACTTGTACGGAGACCAGACTGCGGCCAAGCAGTGCTACGTCAACGCTGTTCGAAGTAACAAACAGACCTCCCGGGTGAATCTCATTGAAGCCCCCGAGGCCCCAGTTTTGGAAGACGTCGGTAGATCCCCCGACGACAAAACCATAAAAGACGTGTCCACCATTCCAATAACCGAGGACGGTTCCCGTTTCTTCCTTGTCAGTTCCTCACTTACTGAGACTGATCGGAACGACATGGTAGATTTTCTTCACAAGAACATCGAAGTGTTCGCTTGGACCCCATATGAGATGCCCGGGGTCGATCCCTCCTTCATTTGCCACGAGCTAAACATAGACCGAGCCAAACGCCCGGTCATACAGAAGGCACGACGATCCTCTCCTGTTCATTCCGAGGCCGTTATTGAAGAAGTCAACCGACTCCTAAACGCAGGAGCAATCAGAGAGGTCCAATATCCCAAGTGGCTGGCCAACACCGTCGTAGTCAAGAAAACGAATGGCAAATGGCGGGTATGCGTCGATTACTCCAACCTCAACGACGCATGCCCAAAGGACTTCTTTCCCCTCCCTCGTATCGACCAGCTCGTCGACGCCACCTCCGGACATGAGCGACTTAGCTTCTTGGATGCCTACCGGGGCTACCACTAGATCGCCATGAGCGAAGGCGACGTCGAGAACACGGCCTTCATCACCCCCCATGGCATCTTCGGGTACCTTGTTATGCCCTTCGGTTTAAAAAATGCCGGGGCCACCTTTCAGCGAATGATAACCAAGATGTTCGAACGGTTGCTAGGCGACAGTATGCTGGCTTACATCGACGACATGGTGGTCAAAAGTTTGCACGCCGGCGATCATCTAGCTCACCTCGCCGAAGTCTTTGAAATACTCAAGAGCCACAAGCTCCACCTCAATGCCGAGAAGTGCGTCTTCGGTGTCAGCTCCGGCAAATTTCTTGGCCACCTCGTCTCTCGACGCGATATTGAGGCCGATCCTTCCCAGATTCGCGCTATTAATCAACTCTCGGCTCCCCACAACAAGCGTGATGTTCAGCGATTGACCGGCATGGCCGCAGCCCTGAATCGGTTTATAAGCCGTTCTTCGGATAAATGTCAGCCGTTCTTCGCACTTTTAAAAGGCAGCCGACGAAGCTTCAATTGGACAGAAGATTGCGACCGAGCCCTCCAACGACTAAAAGAGTATATTTCTATGGCTCCACTCCTCGTCACCCCTCGGGACCAAGAAGATTTGTTCCTTTACCTAGCTGTCTCTCCGCACGCTGTAAGCTCGGTCCTCGTCCTCCAGGAGGATCGGGAACACCAGCCAATCTATTACTCCAGTAAAACAATGACTCCCGCCGAGACACGTTATCTACCGCTAGAAAAGCTCGTTCTTGCCCTCATCTCAGCTTCCAGGAAGCTCGCTCTTTACTTCCAATCACATCGCATCATTGTCCTTACCGAATATCCTCTCAAGTCCCTCCTCCAGAAAGCAGATCTCTCCAACCGAATCTCACAATGGGCCGTTGAGCTTGCCAATTCTGAAATCCACTTTCAGCCTCGGACAGCAATAAAAGCTCAGGTGCTAGCCGACTTCATCGCCGAGCTTATGCCACCTAACACACCTGCTTCGGTGCCTACCCCGAGCACCGAGGCAGTACTCCAGGCCAACCCTAGCACAGCCTGGCAGCTTTTTCACGGCGATGTTTGGAAAATGTACGTCGATGGCGCCTCCAACAGCCGAGGCGCAGGTGCAGGAATTGTTCTCCTCTCGCCCTCCGGTGTCCTGCACGAAAGCTCGCTATCCATCATCCCAGCCTCTAACAACGAGGCCGAATATGAAGCACTAATCTCGGGACTCAAGACTGCCTAAGCCATTGGCATCGAAGAGCTCGTGGTTTACAGAGACTCCCAATTGGTGGTTAACCAACTCTCCGAAGAATACGAAGCTCGGGATGACCGCATGCGTACCTACCTCAGCACCGCAGTCCAGCTCATTAAACGCTTCAACGCAATCAGAGTCGAGCATATCTCCAGGGAACAGAACGCCCACGCCCACGCCCTTGCAGGGCTCGCTTTGGCATTCTCATGTACTGGACACCGTTCCATTTCCTTCAATTCTATTGACAAGCCCAGTTTTGAGCTCGAAGATCTACAAAAGGAAGTACTCAACATAGAGCTTGGCTCGAGCTAGATGGACGAAATTGTCCTTTACCTGAGGGATGACTCCCTTCCCACTGACAAAAAGGAGGCTCACCGACTCCGAAACAAAGCCGCTCTCTTCTGGCTCAATCCCAACGGCAAGCTTTACCGAAGATCATTTACCAGGCCATACTTATTGGTTGCGCACCCACATCAAGTTTCGGGCATCATCGAAGAGCTCCATGCCGGCGACAGCGGTTGTCACTCCGGTGGACGGTCACTCGCCCACCGAGCCATCACTCAGGGGTATTGGTGGCCGACAATGAAGAAGGATTCTGAAGAGTTCGTCAAGCGTTGCAAGAGGTGTCAGATGTTCGCTCCCATTATCCATCAGCCGGCCCAGGACTTTAGCCCTCTCACCAGCCTCTGGCCCTTCTCCCAATGGGGCATGGATATCGTTGGAAAGCTCCCAGTCGCGCCGGGTGGATTCAAGTTCCTCTTAACCGTAACCGATTATTTCTCGAAATGGGTCGAGGCCGAGCCCCTGGTCACCATTGAAGAAACAGACGTCATCCGCTTCGTATGGCGAAACATAATCTCTTGCTTCGGTGTGCCGTTCGCCATAATTACAGACAATGGAAAGCAGTTTACAGGGCAGAAGTACCGGGCCCTGCTTGACGAATACGGTATCAAATGGGACACATCCACTCCGGCTTACCCTCAGGGTAACGGACAGGCCGAGGCTGCAAACAAGGCAATTTCATCTGAACTTAAGCGACGACTCGAGTCACGACGGGGAAAGTGGGCCGAAGAGCTACCCAGGGTACTCTGGGCCTACCATACTACGCCTCGGCGATCCACTGGTTGCACTCCCTTCTCCTTGGCATTTGGAATGGAGGCGGTCATCCCTCTCCAGGTCGGACTCCCGACAATGCGTACAAAAAACTTTGATGAGTCGGTCAACAACAGCAGCATTGCTTCAAACCTCGACTTAGCCGAAGAGGAACGTGACAACGCAAGGATCAAGCTCGCGTCGTACCAGCAGGAGGTTGCAAAAGGTTACAACCGAAGCGTCCGCCTTAGGTCATTCAAGCCTGACGATCTCGTATGGAAAAAAGTGGTGGAGAAATCCAAAAAGCGAAAGCTAATGCCCAATTGGGAGGGCCCCTACCGAGTTCTCAAGCACCTCAGATCAGGAAACTACAAGTTGCAGAAGTTGGATGGTTCCCCCATTGCTAAAACATGAAATGCAAACAATTTGAAGAAGTTCTATGGATAGTGCTCGGTTACCGAAGCCCAATTAATCTTTCTTATGTTGCATTTTCTTTTAAAGTTTCGAAGGCAATTTGCTTATGTATTGACGGCACTCCTGCAAGTTTGAATGAGAATTCTTTTTGGCGCTATTCGTACCCTTTGTTGTTTAAATTACTTACACTCGGTCCGTTCTTGCCCAGACCGTTTTATACCGACTTCAGGGATATTGTCCTCCCATAGGTGATACCCTCGGACAAAATTCCCACCAAGTCGCCCAAGCCTCTTCGGTCGTTTGGATTTCTGGTCACTCGCTTTAAGGATACTCGGCTTCCTCCCGAGCCCCTTATACCGACCCACCAAGAGTCTCTCACTGCTCGGACTCACTGCATCCCGAACCTATGGCAAAAGCCATATCCCTTCGCAACTCCAGCCTACGTCCCCAAGCAGTACTACCATCTCGCGTCCACTCGCTAGCTTAATTTCCATTAAACAAACAGGGGCGTGCAAACCCAAAATTCATTAAATAATTGCTTCTGATTCGGTCCCTACCAACCTTCCTAAAAGCAGGGGCTTCGGATCAAGTCACTTTTTCTTGATTAAACATCTTTTTATGCTTGGCAAAACTCTTCGGTTAACGCTCCGGTTAAACTTGTTTCTACAAACTTTTCAATTCTCACCGAAGCAGGGGCATCATAACCCAAGGAGCAAACCAATCATACAAGCATTTCAAAGATAAAACATTCAGGAAAAGAAAGCATTCATTCACAAAGCATTATGGGTTTCAGCAACAAACCATAAACAAAAAGTTACTGCTTCAGTATCAAACATTTACAAACCCTGGAACGGCAAACTCCAAATGTCCGGAGCCGTCCAGTTAATTGACCATTCAAAAAAGAAGAAGATTAAAGTGTTTTTCAGAGCTACGAGGGATAAAGTTCCTATGCATCATCAGAGAACAGGGGCGCTGGGGTCAACTTGCTTCTCTGTCGCTTGGGGCTCTAGGTTCGGCACCTGCTCGCTTTCCTCCTCTGGTAGCACGAGCTCTTCAGGAGGGGGCTCAGGCACGGTTCGAAGCTCGGAACCCTCTGGCAGAGTAAGCTTGCTTATCTTGGCTTCGTGCCCGTACCGAAGTCCGTCCAAGAATCGATCTCTGAAGAGCTCGGCTTCTATCTCCCGAACCTGTTTCTTATATTCTACTCCAGCAGCATCCCAGCCTTCATCGTAGCCTTTGTTCTTCGCAAATTCAACCTCCCGGGCTCCGGCAACCCTCAAGGTGTTAGCGTCCTCCTTAGCTTTTGTGGCCCTCCCCTCAGCAATTACTCGTTCCCGGTCGCACCTCTGAAAGTCGGCCAGGTAGAGGTCACAAGTCTCCCTCGCCACCTTCAAGTCATCCTCTCTCTGAGCAAGGGTTTTCCTCAGCAGCTCGATCTCCTGCTCTTGCGCCTTGCATCGGTCATTCACCACGAGCGCCCGAGCGCCGGCCTACCAACACAATTAAAAATGATCAAATTCCAACAATCAATCAAGGGGGTAAGAAAAGTAACTTACTTTCAGAAGTGCCTGCGCTATCTCTCCTGTCAGATCCTCGATGCAACCCTCGACAGCTCGGGCGTCCTTCGGAAGAATACACGACCGAAGCAGCCCAAACGCCGTCCCAATGTTGGAGGATGCACTATCGGCGTGATGAATTAGGCGCCCCGAGTAGTGACGAACCTCGGGGGCCCACGAGACCTCTCTCGCCGGAACACGAGTCCCCGTGTCGGTTCCCCCCTGCTCTCCACATCTCCCTCATCTCCTTTGGTTCCTATCTCATCTATCAAGATCGGCTCCCCGCTCCTTCCTTGTCCGAAGGCTTCTTCCTCTGTCCGAGCCCTCTTCTCCGGAGGCTCCTGAGGAGAAACAGGGACTACCCTCGAGGTTCCGGCCCCCGGTGAGCCAATCGTGACGCCAGCGCCCCGTTCTCGTGGCCTTTGGCGCCGTAGGTTGAGCACTTCTCTTCCGTGACCGCTCATCTCGTCGCTGAGTCCCGTCCTCTCTGGGGTCTCCCGGTCGATTTCATCTCGGATCACGCCTCGGGGACCAGAATCACCCACTTCGTCTTCTGGCGCCCCAGCTCCTCCGCCTCCCCTCCCTTCTCCTCTTCCTCGGCTTCTCCCTCAGCCACGTCCTCGTCCCGCTCGAGGAACACCTTGCTGCCTTGGCCTCTTTTTCAAATAACCGGTGTAAGTCGGTTTGTATCCGAGCAAGTCAGGTGCATACCGACTCGTGATAGGAATGGCATAAGCAGCTGTTATCCGCGCTCGGATAGCCCTTTCCCGAAGCTCTGCAATGACGCCCTCGGCTGAAAGAAAGGCAATGGAAGAATCAGTATACGATAAAAATATATATGCTAACATGTACTAAAGGTAAAAAGAGATTTCTACAGACCAAGAGCCCCGGTTTCGAACTGAATTGTGGTGGCAGTGTCCGCGCTTTCCCCGGGCCCAAACATAAAATTCCCGGTAACCGATACGTAAATACTCGCCCATTCTTCCGAGTCGGGAAGATGGTCGATAAGGAATGTGTCATATCCCGTCCTACAGGAAAGGTAATATCAATCACTCTCTCGGTTAACTCCAGCCAGGTACACACCGAAGAGTTCCTCGAGTCCAAACGTGAGGTTGTATTGCCTCCTCAGCTCTATAATGCTCGTGATGATCCGGTAGGAGTTCACCGTGAGCTGAGAAGACGTGAGAGAGAGGGCTCGGAGAACCCTTCGGACGAACTGATGAAGGGGGAATCTAACACCCCCCTCGGTGATAGCCATCAAGGGGAAGATCAGTGCTCCCTCCCGATGAGGAAGGTCCTTGGGGTCACTGTTCGGTAAAATCCGAACGTCAACATCATGAGGAACGCTGTACACCCTCTTGAATTCAGCATAAGAAGCCGTGGAGCCATCAAAATATTGGTTTCGGTATGGGCATGGCCTCATCGCCCTCTTGCGTCCCCGAACCTCCTCGGGGGCATCCGCGAATGGACCCGGACCTTGGTTCGAGGTACTTGGGGCTTCCATCTCTTGGGGGTCAAACGTCGTCACCTCACGAGGAGCTCTCGAGGTGTCGAGTGGTTCAATGCGATTGATTGGAGTCCGAAAGAATGCTAGGGCCCAAAGTGTCTGGCGAATATCCTCGAAAATTTCGATAGGAGAAGAGCCTGAACTACTGGAACTGTTCGAAGAGAGCTCGATGACCATTCGCCTCTACCTAACCAAGGAAAAGAATGCAAAAAACCCATTAGCTATATGCTCAGGGAAAAATAAATGTTTAACGCTCGGGACGGAATGGTCATCACTCCTCGGGATCTTCGGTTACCGGTTCCTACGAAAGCGCTTCCCTTTCGGGAAGAGTCTTTGAAGTTCAGAAATCTATTTCTATGGCATCAGGATGAATTTAGGTCTCGGCATGAATTTAGGCCTCGGGATGAGTTTAGGCCTCGGGAAAAACATGAGCAGCGCCGGAGAAGCCCAGCGCCACCCTATACCAGACGGTGGAGAGCGGTTGCTCAGCCGGAATATACACAGAAAACGGCGAGAAACTCAAAAAGAATGGTCAAAACATGAAGATTAAAGCAAGGAGATCGACATACCTCAAATTCGTACAAGATCTCCCAACCAAAGCACTCGAAATCTCTATCAAAAGGATGAAGGCGACGGCGGCAGTATGATTTGAAAATCTGGGGAACTTCATCGACTTCTCTTTCCTCTCTCTCTTATATACTCGGGTAATTTGAGGGGTTGCGCGGGAAACGAAGCGTCGTATATCGAGCCGTTGGATTTCTGACGCGTGTTATCATCGGACGGCCAGCATCAGGGGCTCTGCACCGAGGACAGGCGCCGGATTTTCGGACCTTAGGCGTGATGACGCGTGTCACCGAAGCGACGTTTCGTACCAATCAACTGACACGGCACGTGCCGAGACAGCCTGTCTATTCTGAGACCTCGACAACTGCTGACACGTGGCTCTCGTCTCTGGCACAGGTGAAACGGGATCTACCGAGGCAAGCTTACTCTCCGGTAGTTCTCTAAGGAAAGGATCAAGGCCTGATGTTTCATATAATGAGGTCAAGACCCTGAAGCAGGGGTACAAGGCTCCAGGGGCTTGAGGGGCTATTGTGGGGGCTTCGGTCATTGCCTCGGTAATCTGACCGGACCACCATCAACCGAGGTATCATATCGGCACGGTCTATAGGATTGTATAGGCGGGTCAACGTATATCCTTCTGTTTACTCGCTCGGTATCAAGTCTCCTGTTAACTCTTCGGTTTATTACCGAAGCAAGCATTCCATTAGTCTCTTGAAAGAATGTACATAGCAGAAGGTGACCAAGAGCGATATGTGGCGGATAGGATCATCTAGGTCATGTCTGGCCATGTGCTCCATAACCGCCTTATCCGGTGCGTTATCTATGATGTCATCCGAGACGGTTACCTGAGCGTATCCTTCACGCGCTAGCTTGGAGACCAAGCAAACCTAGGTCTATAAATACAAAGGGATTCTAACCTAAAGAGGTATGTCATCCTTCCCTAACCCTAGATCTATATCCTCCTCTGAGATCTAACTTGATCGTCGGAGGGTCACTGGGCTATTCTAGCCCTAGAGACTTGTTGCAGGTTCAGAGGCGGGTGAACGGAGCAGCGGAAGAGAAATATTCACTCAGGTCAAGGTCCCTCCAAATCGAACCCCTACACTACATGCTACCCATATATAGTTGGTCATTTCATTCGCCAATGGGTAGTCCCAAGTCACATGGTTATTTGAATCGCTCTTGTTTTGGTATGAATTAAGAAATATGTATTTCTCATGTACTGGGTATCTAGCTTTTTTCTTTCTCCGATGTTTCAGGTGAACAAAAGCTCGAGTGATTTAATGGTGATGGTGGCTTTCTTCATTTGGATTGGGGACAGAGTCTTGTAGTAGTTTTGTGGGTTTTCTAGCTCCTACCATTTTACTGGCTGTAATAGTTAAGATTTCAGCTTTGGTTGATGTTTAATACTTATTACTCTGATGTGACACTCTTAACTAATTTTGAATCTTACTACTCATATACTAGGATTGTGGATGTGGTTTGGGCCATTTAGTCTCCCTATGCTCAGTTTAGTTGTTTCATGAAACATTATAGTAAATGATGATTATGATTTTAGTGTGGTTGATGTGTGTGTTAGTTTTTTTTTCTTTTTGCTTGGTCTTTTAAGATAGAAGGGTGATCGACAGTGCTATCAGTCAGGATATCCTTTAATTGAAGAGCTTGTGTTACCGAGGATAATACTGGTATACATGAAACAGGGGACAATTTTTCCCGTGACGGATGAGTCGATTCCATTGTTGTATCGTTCCTGGAAACTGCAGCTATTAATTTGGCTTGCGTCTTTGTTGCATGGGGTCAGGATTTGAATAGATTTTATCAGCTTGCAGCATTCCTAGTACGCAATGTCTAAATGTCAAACTAGTTATTTTAACATTTTCGGGCTATTCGTTTACCCTTTTTCTTCCAGCGTTTGTGCTTCCATTTGCATTCTGGAAGCGAAGCTGCATTAAGAGCTGCCCACGTTGTTCGTATACAAATCAATCAAACATTAGTCAAAATACCAAGAGCTTAGGGAACAATTAAGTCTCATTCGAGCATTCGAAACACAAAATACTGAACAATTAGGGATGCAAACGAATAGAGCCGATCAAGACTCGGCTCAGTTAAAGCTTGTTCGAGCTCGACTCGAGTCCTAATTAAACAAGCTCAAGCTCAAATTCTAGGTTTGTTTTGTTATCAAGCTGAACGCAAGCCAGTAGAGGCTCGGCTCGAGTTGGCTCGCAAGCCAAGACTTAGTAGACTTTTTACGTTAATTACCACAATTAGCATTAGCATTTTGATTCCCTGTTTCAGAATCCTTACAAAAACATAATAAAGGTTATTGTTATTCTAAAATTCAGATTATTTTCTTATGGAGTATAGAAAAATGAAAGATATATACCTTTACAATCATTATATTTTTGGTTATATTAGCCTATGTGAGGATATATATACGTTTTTCGTTAGCCCGTTAAGGCTCGTGAACGAGCTCAAACTCGAGTCAAGCCAAGGCCAACTCGGCTTGAGCTCGACTCGTTAAGTTTTCATTGAGCGCAGCTCGAGCTCGGGTTCGTTAAAAACTTAATAAACAAGCTTGAGCATGATAAAATGGATGGTTTAAGAATTTGCTTGATGCCATAGTTGTTAAAAACCAACGATACAAAAAACATATCTCACTCTGTATCCTTTGTTTTTTTATTTTTTATTTTTAAAGAAATCACTCAATACGATGATGTATCCTACAATTAATTATTTCAGAAACAATCATATCATATTTTAAGAAGCGAAGCCTCAAAGGTGTTCTAAATCGTTTGATCTACTTATGGTGACATTTTTTTTTATTACAATTATGGTGACATTCAAACCATTTAAAGAATATCCAAACTCAGTCCATCAGAGCTCAAATAGAACATATTTTGATATTCGTTTACATGAATCAAACAAGAGCTCTTTTTCTCTTACCTTGACTAATAGCCTAAACGTGGTAGACCCCACTTGGGAGACTCGGAATTTTTCGTTTTTATAAATCATTTTTCATATGTGCATCAATTGTATATTTAATTGTATAATTTCTTTGTGCCACACTGCTTGACCTCTTTGGGTAACGGTGCATTTTGCAGTAAAACAAAGTTATCAGGATGATTTTTTTCCCCAATAGATAGACCTCATCGAGAAGAAAACATTGGTGTAATAGTTTGGCCAAAAAAAATCTCCTAAATATATACATTATTATTTGTTCGTGCAAAAATCATTACCTGAATAAAGTTGAGCAATTTGAGATGGAGAGAGTATTAACTTTAATTGTTAACGTATTTTACGATATGACATGCTCATCTTGATACAATTCACAGAGTAAAAAAAAAAAAAACATACGCGATACGTATTCGGATTTGAAAAGACTGATGCGTGTTGGAGATTGATTTTTGAGAAATGATGTGTATCACTGGATTTTTGTCACCACATTTAGTATTAGTTTTTGGCAAGGCACTTGGGTGATTGTTATTGGTTCCATTTCCATATCCATAGTCATAAAATGACAATTGGGCGAAGAACGAGAGTACATTGTGCGGTCAAAATCAGGACTGTTGACCCGAGAAGAAGTTTGACCGATCACCCACGCTACAACACTGGAAAGGTCGTGAGAATGACATATGGCTAGTGATTGCAACTCAGAGAGGGGCTTGGTGCCACGCAGCACAAGATGGGGCCTGCGTAGCTGAACAAGCTCGCGAAGGTAGAGAGGTCTGCGATGATCATCATGAGAGTTGATGGACCAGCGAGAGCCATCGCGAGGGTCCCGAAGTCGCCAGACCTCAAATTATGTAGAGTTTATTCAGCAAGAACCAAAGTTCATCTTGCAAGTTGAACAAGCTCGCAAGGTGTCTTTATTCAAAAAAAATTAGGTTTCGATCATAATTTTTTACTTTTTAGATTTCTCTTATCATGACGATGCAATAATCTCCAAAAAATTAACGAAAAATTAATAAATAAATTTTTTTTGAATAAAAACAAAAAAATAAATCAATCGGCTTATTTAGCTGAACAAGGCCAAGTCTCATTGGAGAATTCGAAACACAAAATACTGAACAATGCACCCCTTTGAACGTTCCAGTACGCAAAGCTCTCACTATCTACTTCCAACATTTTCTCCACTTCTACGTCAGAAGAATAAGAAATTGTGTGTGAGGTCCAGTGGCGGAGCCACTTGAGGACGAGCGGGGGCACGTGCCCCCACTGGATACTCTCTTTTTTTTTTCCTTTCTTTCCAGATTTTGTATTTTTTCCTGTAATTGACTTCTTAAATTGTTCTTTGTTTAATCACTTTAATACATTTTGTATATATATTTCATTCTCAACTTTTTGTTTCCATTATTACAACAATTCCACTACACTTGCGAAATGAGATGTTTAATGAATAAAAAGAGAGTAACCACTCACCATTTGAAACTCCTCAATACATAATGTCCAAATTTTTAAGTGGCTAAACCATGGGTATATGGATTATGCTTCATTAATTATTCACAATTTTGAAAGTAATCTTGTCTTTGTCGATAGAACTCACACCGAGTGACGAAATTAGAGGTGTAAGCATAAAATTTGAAAAGAAAAGCACATTTTTTTCTGATTGGATCAAGATTGCTGAATATTAACATTTTAGTTATTGTGTATCTAACTGCTATTAGACTTGGTTCGTTGAGACAATTCAAACAATTGATTTGTTTTGATAGTTTATGAAATTACTACCTTCCTTAGTAAATGTGTTAGCTTTTTTTTTTTAAATTATTATTAGCACAAGCATTCTTCTATTATTTTGGTGTTGCTAATTATGATTTTTTTTTGAAGTGTGTTTAAAAAGTGCCCCCACTATCGTTAATTCCTGACTACGCCACTGGTGAGGTCCATGGGAAATGTTTAATGCAATTGGTAAGGTGCTTTATTTTGGTTAGTATCCATTGTTTTGGAAGGCTTAACGGTCCTGCTAACGGGTGCTAGTTTACACCGGACAAAAGAAGAAGGAAAAAAAAAAAAAATTCTTTCTGCTATCAGTGATGTAACACGTGCGAGTGTGTTGCTGTCTTTCCACATGCAGCACAGTCATCATTCTTTACTGTGTTGCTTTCTTTCCACATGCATGCACAGTCATCATTCTTTACTGACCCGTGTCTTTATTTTTCAAAATGGAGCGCAGTTGTACCCTTTCTCTTTCTCCTCTCGCCTCTTACTCGTCGCCTTCAAAAGCCCCAACCAGAGCCACATGCACCACCCTCATCTTACTAATTTTATAACCACAATGATTGAAAATTGGAAACCAGTAGGTGCACACGAAATGGCCAATTTCGTGGTCATAAGAAGGAGAGATTTTTCAGGCAGGTTGGGGGCAAGGATGAGGCTGAGGTTTTTGAATATATGGGTAAGTAAACAGTAGTCACCGGGAAGCTCATACAAATCAACTCATTAAATTGGAAGTCGTGTTAAAACCAAATTGGATAAACTAAATAGGATAGTGGTGTTGGGGCATCAACATAAACATTAATAATTCATCACAGTTGAGACAAAAAATATCAACAAAGGAATTGAGGAGCTTTTTTTTGTTAGTCAAGCAATTAAGGAAACTGATCTGTTGTTCTTGATGGAGTAAAAATAATTGTTTGAATAACTACACGTACTTTTCAAAGTAAGAATTATTCAGATTTATATATTAGGTGTGGTCTGAGGTAGAATATCCAACAGACAACGTGAATACAAACAAATAGACTAGAAATTTCGTCTCTGTTTTCAAAAGAATGAAACGAAATTAGAGATGCAAAATGGCCCGGATCTCAGAGATTTTTTCCTGTACTCTGCATAGCTTTGTTGAAAACGATCTTCCTTTGAGTTTTAGAAAGGTTCTTCTGAAGCACTTCAAATTGAATTTTGGGGATCCTTTTATTTTTGTTTGTTTTTTCAGCGAATATATAATGGGGTGTCTGTGTGTTTGTGTTATACTATATTGTACTATCAAAGATTTAGACAAAAGATTTTAGAGAGATATTGGCAGGTGTCTCAGAGGCGAACAGGATGAAGGAGAAGAAGATCAAGAGGGTTGATTCAGTTAATAAAAAAATTGAGTTGACTTGGTGGAGAGAAGAAGGAGAGATCGATGTGTTTAGGAGAGATTGATGTGTTTACTATGCTGTGTTTGGTTTGCTTCTCAAAAAGAATTTTTCAAAAAATTCCCCTTAAATTCTCCTATTTTCAGTATTTCTCTCTCTATCTCTTTCCACTTATTACCCTTACGATTTTTTAAAAAAAATTTCAAAAACCAATCCAAACAAGGCAAATTATATCACTCAGAAAGTAAATTGAGAGAGAGATTAAGGAAACAATTCAAGGGCAATTTTGTAATTTGATTTGAAAAAACAAAACAGGTCAGTGGAGTATAGACATTTTGTACCGACACCTACAGAGAAAGCTATCCTCCCGATCTACACTAAACAGGTGCCACGATGGGGTGTTTAACCTTTGCCAACTCCTAATGCCATGGGATGGACCGGAGGGTAGAAAAGATAACTCTTCCCGAGGCCTCCGCTGACGTCTTCGGATTTTCTAACATTGCCGTCAGCCACTACAGCCCGGTTCAGGAATTTGCAAAAGCTGTGGAAGGTAAGGCATGACACGACTCTATGCTAAAAAAAAAAACCGAAAAAACCAAGTATGACAAGCCGATTGCGACAAGTTCTTGAAAGGTTATTCAGACTCTCTCTCTCTCTGCAAAAAGTCAGGCGGTTTCAAAATCAGATCTGAGTTGCTTGGGGGGAGGCTCGCCACTCTCCTCCTCCCCCCAGGCCGACCCTCCTCCCTCCCTCCTCCTTCTCTCCCTCCATCCTCTCCTGCTCTTTCCCTCTCTTCCTCCCCCCTGTTTTGCATCTCAGTTCCGGTTGGGTCAACGCCTTCCTCTATGTGGGAAGGCGTGACGCTCGAGGCTCGGCCTTTTCGTCTCCGACCAGTGGTCCCTTGGTTACTCCGGTATGCTTAGCGGCGTTGGATGACTCTAATCTACTGCGGTGGTTTTGGGCGGTGGGTGGTGGTGGTGATGTGGTGGCGGTGGGTGGTGGTGGTGTGGCGGATTTGGGTGGTGGTGGAGGTTTTTTTTCTGTTTTTTGCAGGTTTTATTCAAAGTCGATTGGCAAAGATGGCGGTCAAATTTGGCTCGGTTTCTCTCCGGCGGCGGCGGGTTGGTTGTGGTCCTCATGGATGGTTTTCTCTTGGTCGTCTTTGTGTGCCGAATTCCGGCCGGCGGCCTTTTCCGAGATCTCATTCAGGCGAGGGACCGGCAGGTCGTTTGCTCTGGTTGGTTGCTGCTGCTTGTTTGATCGTGAAGCTTGGGGGTTTTTTGGTGATTGGTCTTGGTACCCTTACCGTGGCTGCCTCGGTGGTCTCTCTCGTAGGCCGGATTCCAGCCGCCGGTTGCTACATCTGGGAGCGGCCGGATCGGCTTAACGGCAAGGTTGGGTTCTTTGGTGTCTTGTACGGTGGTGGCTGCCGTTGTGGTTAGGGTTATGGGGGTTGGCTTGGGTGGGCCGGTCCAGGGGTGGGCCTGAATTTGGGTGTTTGGGCTGTATTGTTTTACTTAGGTGTTGGGTTGGGCTCTATTGTTTCTATGTTGTAATCCCATGTAGACCCTTCGGTGTTTGGGCCTTTGCCCGTTAGCGGTGTATTCCAACTTTTTGTTGGATCCCCTCTTCCCTCTCCCCATTTTTAATAAAATTTTCATCTTTCGCCGATCAAAAAAAAAAAAAAAAAAGACAAGCCGATTGCTTGTCACCGGGCCGCAGGTGCAGCTCAAGTAGTCCACTGACAGCCAACGGGTTCAAGACTGGGATCCCCGTGCCCCGTCCTCAAAGCCAACCCTTTTTCCGAAGAAAACGGGCTTCGCAGAATCAGTGGGGAAAAAAGACCCTGTTGAGCTTGACTCTAGTCCGTGCATGAGAGCCACTTGGAAGTTCGTTCCCCACATTCTTTCTTTTCTGAGTGTCTATGCAAAAAAAAGTACTCGTTTAAGTGCTTAGTTTAGATCAATCACTTCTTTATTCAGAAAGTTTAGTCTAACTTTTTTAAATCAAGAATTGTGTAACATAATCAAGCGATTTTTGAAATTTGATTAACCTGGTTTTTTGCAAGTTTACAACAAACATTAAGATTCTATAAAACGATTGTCAATGTAGGATCCGAGTGCATCCCTAGTGAAAAAACTAGACACTCATACACATGAGGGAAGCCAGTTCCATTTTACAAAATAGATGGCTTAAGAATTTTTTGATGCCATAGTTGTTAAACCAAAGATAAGAAACATATCTCAGTCCGTATTCCTTTTTTTTTAGAAATCACTTAATACGATGATGTATCCTACAATTAATTGTTCAGAAACAATCATACCATATTTTAAGAACCGAAACCCCAAAGTTGTTCTAAATCGTTTGATCTAATTATGGTGAAATTCAAACCATTTACAGAAAATCCAAACTCAGTCCATTAGAGCTCAAATAGAAGAAAATATATATTTCGATCGTCTTTCACATGAATCAAACAAGGGCTCTTTTTCTCATATCTTGACTATGCCACTCAAAAAACTAAAACTCAAGCCATTGGAGCTCAAATAAGAAGAAAGAACATACTTAGATCTTTTTGGGGTAAATAACATACTTAGATCTTCTTTTTTATTAATCAGATAAAGGCTCTTCTTCTCTTCCCTCAACTAAGGCACCAAAAAGCCTCAATGTAATATACCTCACTTTTTTTTAGGACAATCAAAATTCAAATTATATTTGATGTAAACACGGATACAAGTTACACGGCCCCATAAGCCTAGCAGAGAGAAAAGTCAAAACATTTAAAAAAAAACTAATAGTAAAGGAGACAAGATCTCGTCGGAATTTCGCCGGAACTTGGGTCTTCAAAACCGCCAAGTCTTCAAAACCGCCAATCACAACAATACCGTGAAGGAAAACTACAGAGGGGGTAGTTTGCCCAAAAATTTATGAAGGATACAAGAGGAAAAGCATGCTCTCCATCAAATAGGGAGAAAAGCTCTCAAACGTACTCTCATCCCTATGCATAAAACAACCCGATCTACACTTGGGGAATGTATGTCAAGCTTGCCGAAAAAGTAGCCGGAGAACACCGAAAATATTCTCTAGAGAGAAAAGCAATAGAGTGTTGGTAGGACAAGCCTTATAACTAATAACCCTAGCCCAATTGGGAATAGATATAGGGTTTCATGAGGAGGGAAGAAACAGAAACGTTCTACTCTTATAATTAAGGATATAAGGGTTTTTTTCTATAATTTACTTAAAACGGGGCTTATGTGGGATGGAATTGACACATAATGAGCTTGAATGGGTATGTAGTGACATAAAGTGACCGGCTTGGAAGAAGCCCAAATTTAATTTCATCTAATGAAAGCTCACCCTTGCACTTTTGGGTTTTGCAAGAACGATTAGGAATCAAATAAGCTAGCTCAGAAAGGGATCTTTGATGGACTTCTAAAGTTTGGCTTCTGTCTAGGAAAGACCCAAATCCTAACTACCCCATCTAGAGGCACAAACCAATTGCACTGAGAAGCTTTAAGAAAATATAACGAAAAATGTATATTCTAAAGCCGGTTGGGTAAGAAGGATGTTGATTTTGGCATTCCTAATTTGGAGCGCCAACAGTAAATTTTGGAGTGCCAAAATCAAAATTTCGAAAAGAAATACAACTTGGAGTGGGAAAAACTCTGTTATATATCTTGTCCCACCACAAAATCTCACCTACAAGTAATCATTAGGAATTGATTTTGGCACTCCAATTTTGGAGCGCCGGCACTAAATTTTGGATTGCCAAAATTAAAATCCCGAAAAGAAACACAAGTCGGAGTCGGAAAAAAAACTCGCTTATATATCTTGTCCCACCACAGAAACTCACCTACAAGTAATCATAGTCATGAATTGCTCATCAATCATTAACAGGAAGCAAATAGACCGATAACAATAAACAAATTATACAAGATCATTCTCTAACTCTAATGATATGACAAATACACTATACAAACACACTTTCCAATTACTGATACGCAAAATCACAGGCAATTGCAACTTATTTTCTCATTCTCGTTTCCAAAGTTTGTCATTAGCTGATCACATTCTTAAGCTAGTACTCTAGTACATAAACGATTACTTCTTCTATTCTCAAAACGTGTGTTTTGAATTCCAACGTTGATTCCATCGAACCAAACATACCCTTAGAGTAACTGTATGAGTTAAATTCAACCTCAGTGCAGCAAGTTGTGTTTCCATCAATCATTGAGAGAGCGAGGCCAAAATAAACAACGAGATAGTGCACAGTGTAGTAGAAAACAAAAAGACTAGAAAAGGGGGCTTTTACAAGAGGAAGGAAGTAGCAAAGCCAGATTCCTCCTCGAAGTATTTGGACTCAACCTTAAACAGGGAGCAACGAAGGTCTGCAGCAGCTAGCACGGACGTCTCTCCAACAATCCTATTGGGGTCTGGACGACAAGCACCTTTTTCCAGTGCTGGGAACTTGTCATGAGACAGAAAAGGATACACTTCAAAAGCGGCGACCTTGTCCTTGCGATTTTCCACAAGGCGGAACACAGAAGCAAAAAGCGATGGCTTCCCTCCGGCATACGGTTGAGCATGGCAGCCGGATTTCAGAAGACAAAACCTTTTGTTTTTCGGGTCAAGCGCATGGAAACAGGTTAACAAATGTTCAGTTTTTTTTTTAACATTTTTAAATTGCGTGCATTTTTCAATTGCTTATATCTTTCAATCTATAATATTTTTCATAATTTTGAAAAATTTGGATTATAGAACTAATCAAGATCTATCAAATAAGATTTATATTGCATATTTTTCAAAATTCAAACTAAAAAAAAGACAAAAAAACATAAAAATAATACAAACAGAATAATGGACAATAAAACTGGAATGAAAAGTAATAGTAAATGTAACGCCCCGAATTTCGGAACATTAATAAAAATATTTAGAAGACAATTTTCCCATTAAAATTCATAGATTTAATACATCACTATTTTAAAAATTCATAAATTTAATACATCACTGTTTTAAAAGCAGATGTCATCATATTACAACCATATCGAATTAAGTTCAAGTAGCCGAATACGACCAAATATTACAATTTCCCAAATAAACTTTGAAGCTTCCAAAATAAAGTTGACTTAAATTAAATCAGAGCAACTACACATATGGTAACCAAGGTTCTTCGGCTCCCTCCTCAGTAGTGTTGACTCCAGTCGGATTGTACAACACTTCTTGTAACGCCCCGATTTTTGAAAACAAAATCGGAGATTTTAAATATTGATTTCAAAAATTTATTGAATTAAAATTCAAAATCCAAACCGGATAATTCACCCTAAAGTCTCGTCTATTACAAATTATCGTAGAAATACTGAAAATAGTCTTTATGGTAATAAACTAAACAAAATAACAGAGCCAACTTCTATGTTTGATACGGATCCCAAGTATATTCTGGCTCAGCTCCCACCTCTGGGTTCTTTTCCACATAAAACTGCTCACCTTCGGGATTTGGTGTCTCTTCTTGATTATCTGCAAAATCTGGCACGGAAGCCAGGCAATCCGTACCTGAGTGAACGAGTTCACCCCGAAGTATAATCCAACCCAACTACCCCTCTTACTTTACAGTTAGCAAGCAGCAGGATAAATATAGTACGAAGAAGTAAAACAGATATCTTTCACATAAATTGATTTATTACTATCCATTATCCCTTTGTGTGATCTAAGATCCCTCCGCGAGATCTTTCCTCCCCAACCGCTAGCTATGTCCTGTCCCATGAGCTCACTCTCTTTTGTTGTCGCGGATTGCACTTCAGTTATGTACCTAGCGTGTATCCCTCTCATTACAACAAAAGAAAGCTTATCATGCCCGAATCATAACTAGAGTTCGCTTATCTTATATACCACTTCACAATCATCACTGGGCTTACTTTGCCAGTATCAATACATCATTCATCATTGGGTTTACTTTGCCAATCATCATTCATCAATCAACACTAGGCTTACTTTGCCAGTTTCAACCATCACATCCAACTCATCACATCTCAAAATCCCGCCTGCAGGCAATCTAAAAATAAAACTTTCCAATTTATCCATTATCTAGCATCGTCTAGATGAGTTCTATTTCGCAACACCACCCCATGTCTCTAGGGTCCGATCTAGCATTCAAATCAAATATCGATGCAATATACAACAGATCAATAATGATTAAAACAGTTAATAAACAATGTAATCACGCAACTTATTATGAACGGGTCGTTGCCCTTAATCTTGTATGGTCACAATGTCAATAATAAAGTAAGATATTTAAAAGAAATTAAAAGAAAAATTTTCTGGGCTCTTATTAATTAATTCTAAGATAATAGATTAATTCAAAACTAATTAAATACATTAATTAGATCAAAATATTGAAATATTTATCATGACCTAAATAAGAGTCCTAAAGGTCCTACGCAACCAGTTGAGTGTCAAAAGTTGGGTTCGGAAGGTCACGGGATTAATTTAAATAAAGACGTTTAAATAAAGTGGCCGAAAGTGAAGTAAATAGATAATAAATAATTTATAAATTTAAAATATGTTACTGTTAACAAAATTTCATCTTCAGAATATAGAGAGTCTAAATAAAATTATTCGGGCATTTATAATAAAGTTATAAGGTCGTAAAGAATTTTTGATTGGAAACGCTATAGAAATAATAATAAATAAAAAATTAAATAAAAAATATTAATTTAACAAAATATCATCTTTGAGATGCAAGGAGTCTAGGAAAAATTAGTTTGGGTGTTAAAACGTTGTTTGGAAGGTCGCAAAGATTTTTCGTTTGTAAACTTTGATAGATAACGAATAAATAATTTAATAAATAGATAATTAAATAAAAAAAATATGATCTTAACAAGTTATGATCTTTGAGGTGTGAAAAGTCTAGGAAAAATAGTTCGGGGGTCAAAAATAGTGTTCGGGATGTCGAAAAGTCATTTCAAACCAAAACAGTGAAAACCGCAAGGTCTGACCGTTTGACCTTGCGGTGGGAAGCCCAGCCGCAAACTCGCGACTAGTTCTTGTGGTCCGCAGGTTGCGGCCGCAAGGTACGGTCCAGAATTCGTTTTTTTGCTTTTTCGTCACGGTTTTGATGCATGGGTCCATTTAGGGCATAGGGTTAGGCTTAAAAACACTTAATATACTTAGAGGAGTGTTTGAAATGGATTATAGTACCTTGGTTCGGATCGAATTGATTTAAAACTGAAACTTGAATTTTTGGGAAGATGACTACGGTTTTGGCGATTGAGGGACCTTGGGCTCGAATTGAACGATGCTTGGGGGTGCTTGGGGTTGAGAGAAGTGTTTGAAATGATCAATTCGGGTTCTGGTTGGCTTTGAAATGCAAACCCACTTTTCTCTCTCTTTCTTTCTCTCTCTAGAACTCCATGGATTGAAGTTCGATTTTTCTCCGATTTCTCTCTCTCTGTGGACTGGTGGGGCGTGGGAAATTTTGTGGTATGCCCTAGGGTCGGATTAATGAGGTATATATATAAAAAAAAATTTAAAGAAGTTGATAAAATTGAGTTTGAAAAGGATTCAAACTCTAGGGCCTGAGATGGACGGAAAATAGGGTTAGGGAGGAAGGAAGTAGAGACCGAGTAGGAGAGGGAGAGATGGAAGGAATTTCGGAATTATGCATGTACGTAATTTGTAACGAAATAAATAAAATAAAAACAAGGTAATTAGGATAAATTAATTATAATTGTATATATTTAATAATAAAGAGAATTTTATTATTAAGAATAAAGCTTTTTAAATACTATTATTATTGTTAAAAATTACGAGTTGTTACACTTCTGTTCTGTCTTTGGTACCTGGCGTTTGAGTTACCAGGGCAACATAGTACCGTGAGCTATGACGCTCAGTAGCCAAAACCCATCCGAAACCCATAACTTACAAACAAAGGTATGTACAATACTATTAAAGTAGCAAACGATCAATTTTAATTACTAGCCTTTAACTTAGTGAAATCTAGAATCTCAACCTTTGAGAAACATCCTCCCATGCTAACCACTAGGACTATGGCCATTCGTGATACCACTTCCCCTTGCTTGCCCCAACCGGAAGCCCCGATGAAATGGCCTAAGTTATTTACTTAGTCGGAGTCATCGGCCGCCTCGCAATGATGAATTCCCCCAGGGAACTAACCGTAACCACTGGGCCCACAAGGAACTAATCGTAACCTTGGGAGTATATAAACCATAACTTGGTACTATAATACATATCACCCTTTTATCTCCTATTCAAAATGAGCAATCACGCAATGCCATATCCTAAGGTTTCGAATTGACAATCGACTGCCATACCCTGGCTTCATTTTTCTTCTCCCAAACTGGACTCTGTGGATCACCTCCAACAGATCTGGATTCACTGGATAACCTCCAAGAATCCCATTAAAACCTCATTCCTCTGGCTAACTGCCAATCACATCATCTTCTATCTTTTTCAATTTCCTTTAACTTAAAATCGTCTATGTGATCTTCTCTACACGTGCACCAATCCCCTACGAACCTAATGTCCATTCTAAGTTCTCGGAGGCAATGACATTTATCATGACAAATTAATAGCAATAACAGTAATGAATATCATCAACAATAATAAAAACAAACACAAAAATATGATTAAACCTTTCTTTTTCTTTTCTGTTTTGTTCATCCATTAGCTCATCCATGAGAAACTTTGTTAACTAATAACATACTTAGAGAAACATTAAGCAATTGAAAAGGGAGGATATCAATGTTTGTAATGGCCTCACTAAAAGGAACAGAGGACGTGTTTTCATTTCATCAATCTTGTCAAGTTAACATTTCCTAACTGAGCATGATTTCAAAGGCCCTTAAACAAGGAATTAGCTAGCATTAGCATTACGAGGCGTAATTTTTTTCGGAACCTGAATAATCTGACCAATATTTTTTTTAATCATACATTAGTATCATTTTAATTTGATAAGGCAGTTAAGAGAAACTTTCCAACAAGGTACTAATATCATTGATTAAAGTTCAACCAAATGTAAGTTCTAGGAGCCTACCATGCGAATTCAACACAGTTTGTTCCGTACAATAAAATATACATACACCCAACAATCAAATCTCTACATTTTCCAACTATAGACAAATATACTTAGGGAGATAAGTTTTAACTACCTCTCCTCCCAAAGAGCAAGCAGTAGTTTGAAGAAAAGAAACGGAGTGAATCGACGGTTTGGTAGTGACTCAGTTGCTACGGCGTGGACTGATTTTGTAGGTTGTTATGGAGCTAAAATGGGGCGGTGTTTGGGTTGCTTCGGAGCTGCAATGGAACTAGTTTTGGGGCTCATTCACCGAGCTGTTTTGGAGCAAAATCAAGTTTTTTTTTTTGGAGAGAAAACAGAGTTGTGTTTGAGGTGCAATGGAGCCAGAAAAATAGAAGTTGAAATGGGTTGGTTTGGTGCTGATTGGGTGGTGATGATCAGAATGGGAAACAAACGGAGTTGATGTTAAGGAATTTCCATGGTCTCTCTCTCTCTCTCTCTCTAGTGGTGTGTATAGCCTGGGAACAAGAAAATGAAATGGAGAAGGGGGATATAAAATTAGGTTTTGGATTTTTGCATGGGGGATAATAGCCTATGGTTATTGTTGTGTTGTCTCATTGGGAGGAAAAAGGGGAGGAATTTAAGGGATTTGGTTTCCCTCTCTCGGCCGAAACAAATTTGGGCGAAGGGTTTGGTACGGAATAACACATGCACACATTAGTAAAATCACTCATCGGGTATGCGCGCACACGATCAATTACGGAAATGAAATTGGTGTGACGACATAAATAATTTTTCGCATTAAATAAACTAACGAGCAAAATAATATTTTTTTTTGTGGTAATTATTATTTATTAAAAACATCGGGTCTTTACAGTAAACCCGTGATCTTGGGTTTGGGCCATTAGAAGACTAGCCCATGGGTCTTTAACAAAATTGAAGGTGAATTGGATTGGAGCCCTTTCGGTCAAAAAACCTCTGTTTAATTAGGTCTTTTCATGCGATCTTTATTATTGGATATTTTCTGATTTCATAGACAGACGATACGAATCCTTTGATGCGTATATTTAGCTTGGGATGGATGCGATATGTCACCGGTTTTTGTCATCGTTTATTTTGACCGCATACGTGGCAAAATATGTTTCGTCCAGATTTTGACTCATTTTATTTTTCCCACACATGGACTCAATCACAAGCCTCCAAGTAGTGAAATAAATAACCCCAAGCGTTGGCCATGCATGGTGGTCAAAGGTTTGAGACTTATGGATTTGTTCTCTCTCTCTCTCTCTCTCTCTCTCTCAAAGTTTTAGGTTCGAAACCTCTCAAATGCTATCAACTTTTTCGAGACCACTGAAGGTCTATTCGGTCGCTAACTTTAGAATCATAGAATTAGTCGAATTAAGTACAAGCTGGCACAGAAGCATGTTATAAAAAAAAATTGTAGTGAAGTAATCAGTAAGTAATAATCCGGTGACTTAATGCATTTCACTGTCAATTCCATCAGCCCCAGTGTCATGAGCTGTTAACAAATGGTCCCCAGTGTCAATTTAATTAACCTGTTTTTTTCATGGGTACAACAAACATTAAGATTCTATAAAACGATTGTCAATGTAGGACCCGGGTGCATCCCAAGTGAAAAAACTGAGCATTCATATACATGAGGGAAGCCAGTTCCATTTTATAAAATAGATGGCTTAAGAATTTGCTTGATGCCATAGTTGTTAAAACCAAAGACACGAGAAACATATCTCAATTCGTATTTTTTTTTTTTTAGAAATCACTTAATACGATGATGTATCCTACGGTTAATTGTTCAAAAACAGTCATACCATATTTTGATAAACGAAACCCTAAAGTTGTTCTAAATCGTTTGATCTAATTATGGTGACATTCAAACCATTTACATAAAAGCCAAACTCAGTCCATCAGAGCTCAAATAGAAGAAAAAACATATTTCGATCGTCTTTTACATGAATCAAACAAGGGCTCTTTTTCTCATGAAAATAAATTCTTTACACCGTCGGTGTAAATATTTATTTCCTCCAAATCAATTATATTGCGCCACGTCGCCATGTTCTATTCACTGTTTTTCAATGTGGCGCGATGTAATTAATTTGGAGGAAACGAATCCTTTACACCGGCGGTGTAAAGATTTTATTCTCTTTTCTCATGCCTTGACTATGCCACCCAAAAAACCCAAACTCAAGCCATTGGAGCTCAAATAAGAAGATAGAACATACTTAGATCTTCTTTTGCATTAATCAGATAAGGGCTCTTCTTCTTTTTCCTCAACTAAGGCACCAAAAAGCCTCAATGTAATATACCTCACTTTTTTTTAGGACAATCAAAATTCAAATTATATTTGATGTAAACACTGATACAATTTACATGGCCCCATAAGCCTAACAAAGAGAAAAATCAAAACATCTAAAAAAAACTAACAGTAAAGGAGAGAAGACTAGTTGGAATTTCGCCGGAACTTGGTCTTCAAAGCTGCCAAGTTGTCTAAACTTTGTTAGATCTTCGTCAGAAACTTGTCGAAGAACCATTGGACAACATGATGAGAAACCAATTACAACAATACAATGAAGGAAAATTACAGAGGGGGTCATTTGCCCAAAAATTTATGAATGATCGATACAAGAGGGAAAGCATGTTATCCATCAAAGAGGGAGAAAAGCTCTCAAACGTACCCTCGTCCCTATGCATAAAACAACCCGATCTACACTCGGGGAATGAATGTCGAGCTTGCCGAAAAAGTAGTCCAGAAATCTCTAGAGAGAAAAGCAGTAGAGTGTTGGTAGGACGAGCCTTATAACTAATAACCCTAGCCCGACCAGGGATAGAGATAGGGTTTCATGAGGAGGGAAGAGACAGAAACGTTCTACTCTTATAATTAAGGATATGTAAAATAAAACGTAGATATCTATATTATAAAACAGAGCGATTTTCTGTAAAAATGTCTAGGCATACAAATATATATGCATCTACAGCCGTTCGATCGTAATTAGTGATAAAGTTATCAAAAGAATGAATCTCTCTCTCTCTCTCTCTCTCTCTCTCTCTTCCCATAAATTACTCCCATTAAGACATTGTATTCAAAACCACCCATTAAGACATTATTCAAATGAAAACCAAAATCATATATAACCTTTGTACAAAACCGAAATCAAAGCCACTAAGATCACTGAAATCAAAGCCAACATTCATTTTTCTATTCAAAACTCTATGGATAGCGACCCGACCACATTGACCATGGCCACTGACGGTACACAGAGCTTACTTCGGGCCCTGCACGGATGATCCAACCCGTTCAATAATTTAAAAAAACAACAACGAGTGGGCCCATGAAAAATTAGCTCCATCTGATATATGTAAGTGCTTGATCAAATTTTCTTATTTTTGAAAAATTGGAAAAAAATGGAAAGATTGGATAAAAAATGAGAAGATTGGATCGAGCATTTATACATATCGGATGGAGTTGATTTTTTACAAATCCACTCAGTTTTTATTTTAAAATTATTGAACGGCTCTGATCATCCATGCGGGTCCGGAGTGGATCCCACGAATGGTCGGTACGTACAATTTGTGTGTTTGGGTCAATATCCGTAGCATCTTCCTTTCCTATTTCTAGGCTATCAAACCTATATCATGGAAATCACTGAAAATAGAATTTTATGTACATTGTTCATTTGATTTTCACATTCTTCTTCTTTACTTTCTCTTCTCTCCCTCCCTCCCTCTCTCTTGGGAAGTTCGATACCACCTAAATCTACTTCACCAAAACCACCTAGGTGAGTTCTGTCATTATTTTTTGTATATTTGCAACCTATTTCCTTTTCATTAAGATTATGATGTTTATCAATAGATATGTTACGTTATTGTTTATAGCATAGTTGAATTTATTGAACACGGGTTGGTATATTATACGCAAGTTCAGTTTTAATTTGCGTGTTGTAATTGTTTGAGCCATACATTGCACACGAGTTCAGTATTTGTTCTACTCTTATAATTAAAGATATGTAAAATAAAACGTAGATATTTAACTAATAATCAAGGGCATAATTAAGGATATGTAAAATCTAGTATTGTTGACTTTTGAATTTTTTCTAAAAAAAAAATATTATTATTTAATCTCCGTTTTGCAGACCCATGCCATACACTTTATGAGACGGACCGACGCGGGGCGGGGGGTAAAGGGGGGTTGGTGTTATGTTGTAGAAGGATAGCTATAATAACTTGCATTGTTGAAGCTTCAAAATGAGAAGTGTCTAGCTATATTTCCAGGTTTTAAAACTATCTATTTTTGCTAGTTGTTGACTTGTCGGTGTAAATGCTACAGTGTATCCCCTCTTCATTTATCTAGCCCTAATTTCCCTTGACAGCGCAGTGCTCTTATCTTCGCTGGCGCTCTCTCTCTCTCTCTCTCTGCGCTCGGGTTGAATAGTCTGGTCTGGGTGATTGGGAAATGGCTTTCAAGCGTAAGAGGGAATCTGGCGACGGGGGTGAGCAGTCGGGCTTGGTGTCACGGTCAGCTGCTGCTGATTCGTCTTCGGATACGAAGATGGTTTGCTCGATTATCTCTCACCTGGAAAAACCTATTGCCTATGAGATTTACTTAATAGATGTTAGGGATATTGGTTGTAATTCTGGTAGCAGCACGAGCCATGATGATATCGATTGGACAAAACAACAGATACAAAATTTAACTCCTGCCATCGAATTGCCCAGCGATAAATATCCGATGTCCATGGGATTTTTCAATGTGGGCTCTAGGGTTTATATGGTCGGTGGTGAAAGAGTAACTGCTTCTCCCCATACAAGGAGTGAGAAAGATACACACCTTGACCGCTCTGTCTATGTATGTGATACCGCATCCCCACCGCCACTATCTGTTATGCCAGCACGTCGCATGAACGGTGGCAAGCGTCACCCTTTTGTTTCCCATGTCAATGGCAAGTTTTATGTCCTCTCCGCCCACCCGACTCGTTCTACCCACTTCACTAACAAGACGCTGTTGTTCGAGTCTTTTGAGCCAAATGCTGAAATGTGGTCTGCTTTGCCAAACCCTCCTTTTTACGACTATGGGGAGTGTCCTAATCGTGGTAGCCCCGGACTGATCAAATCCAATACTGTGGTTCACTCTAAGATCTTTTACTATACCACTCACGAAGATTTCTTGTATGCTTTTAATACAGACCGCTCCGAATGGGAGACTTTCAATATGTCCACGTATAAATGGGAGAATTTTCCCTTCAGGAGTGGAGCACCTATTTCGATACCTGACTACGGTATGTGGTCTACTGTTGGTTATCCTTTAACCTCTCATGCTCTCATACCAGAAAAAGGATTTGTCAGCAAGGGGGTCGAAGGTCTCACCACACTGTTAAATCATCACCCAAGCCTTTCCTATTCTGTGGACGTACATGTGCTTGACTCGAAAAACGGATGGTTTTGTCTTTTGAAATCCGGCTGCCATGCTCATTCGTATGCTGGAGGGAAGCCGTCGCTTCTTGCTTGTGTGTTCCGCCTTGTGGAAAATCGCAAGGACAAGGTACCCGCTTTCGAAGTATATCCTTTTCCGTCTCAAGTTAAGTTCCCTGCACTGGGAGAAGGTGCTCGTCCAGACCACGAGAGGATTGTTGGAGAGACGTCCGTACTAGCTGCTACAGACCTTCGTTGCTCCCTGTTTAAGGTTGAGTCCAAACACTTTGAGGAGGAATCTGTCTTTTCTACTTCCTTTCTCTTGTAAGCCCTTTCTAGTCTTTTTGTTTTCTACTACTCTATGCACTATCTCGTTGTTTATTTTTTCCTCGCTCTCTTAATGATGGAAACACAACTGATTCCTTGAGTGTGGTGCTCGCTGCAGTGAGGTTGAATTTACACTCATACAATTACTCTAAGGTTCTTGGTAGCAGGAATTTAAAGCACATGTTTCGAGAATAGAATGAGTAATCGTTTATGTGGTAGAGTACTAGCTGAAGAATGTGATCAGCTCATGACAAACTTCAAAAATGAGAATGAGAGGCATTTAGTTAATGACAATCATAAACGAAGACAAAAAGTGGTTCACGTTGTTCCCTGCAGGTGTGAATGTCTGTATATCACCGGTCGTCTAGGTCAGGTATCGATTGCTATGATATATTAGAATAGTTTATCTATTTTCATTTGTCATTTGGTTGTTTGTTCCGTCATTGCAATTTAGCAAATAGTGGTAGAGTCAATTGCATAGACATCATTGAATAAGAAAATAGGTTGAAATTGCATGTGATTTTGCGTATCAGTAATTGGAAAGTGTGTTGTATAATGTATTTGTTTTATCCTTGGAGTTAGAGAATGGTCTTGTAGAATTTGTTTATTGCATAGACATCATAGAATAAGAAAATACGTTGCAATTGCCTGTGATTTTGCATATCAGTAATTGGAAAGTGTGTTGTATAATGTATTTGTCATATCATTAGAGTTAGAGAATGGTCTTGTATAATTTGTTTATTGTTATTGGTTTATTTGCTTCCTCTTAATGATTGATGAACAATTCATGACTATGATTACTAGTAGGTGAGTTTCTGAGATGGGACAAGATAACAGAGTTTTTTCCGACTCCGACTTGTGTTTCTTTCTGTGCCAGCCTTAAAATCGTTATATTTTCTAAACGCTTCTGAGTGCAATTGGTGGTGCCTCTAGATGGGTTAGTTAGGATTTGGGTCTTTGCTAGACAGAAGCCAAACTTTAGAAGTCCATCAGAGACCCCTTTCTGGGCTAGCTTATTTGATTTTACGTGCAAATTTTAAGCCAAATATATTTTTATATTTCCTTGTGTTGCATGTATACTGTGGAAACTTTATATCCATCTCAAAATCAATTGGTAATAAGTGGAGAGGTCCGAAATGTTATTAAGTAATTGCTCATTCCACTCCCAAGTAATGTGGGATTCATTTCCTTAACATCCCCCTCTCATGCAGCTGTATTTGAGGTATGTCACGTGTGGCCACTTTTGGGTCCTATCATCGTGCAGCATTTTTTTGCTTGTTGTTGAGTGTGGATTGTGAATTTTTAAAATGTAGGGTGGAACGGGCCCCGCTCTGATATTATGTGGAAACTTTATATCCATCTCAAAACCAATTGGCAATGAGTGGAGAGGTCCCAAATGTTATTAAGTGATCACGCATTCCACTCTCAAGCAATGTGAGATTCATTTCCTTAACATAATACTTTATCCACAATTAAATAGAACTAATGAAAACTATCAATGAAGGAAGTATGGTAATGTGCACATAAATTGATTTGGGTCTTTAGACCTGCCCTCTCTGATGCCATTTGGCTTTGATTTGGGGGGCAAGGTTTTACAACAAAACGTCATTGTAGCTCCTCAATTCTTGGAGGTTTAGGGGGGCCACTGTTTTAGTGGTATTCTGAGAGCAGCCACTTTGTGTATATATTGCCAAAGGTTAGGTCTGTCTTCAATCATCCCCCGCCCATATCCCCAATGATTGGGGATTAGATGGGTTGTGTTATGTTGTTGTTGTTGTTGTAATGAAAACTAAGACTTGTTCTTTGTAATTGACCTATATTCCATTAAGAATACAATCGGAGGCACAAGTTGAAGTTTCAATGGTGCAAGAATAACATAAAAGATCATTTTCTTTTATCCAAATTTCATGATAATGTTTTTAAGTATTACAGCTTCATCCCCAAAAACGTTTGGTAAATGTGAGATTTCTCTCAGCATGTCACACACGTGTCCACCCAAACCAAAAGAAAATTAAATGGGCACACCACCAGGCCTGTTATGTGCATACTCCCGTGTGTCCATCATGATTCATGCACAAGGGGGCCGAATGTTGGTGCTTCATAGGTTACATGCTTTTGCTTCATTTAGATGGGTCTTCCCCTTGGCACTCTATCAATACCATTTTCTTTGCCGCTGATAAAAGCAAGAAATCATTTTCTTTTGCTCTTGTAATTTCACGTGTCTTGCATGCATATTGGATGCTATGCTTCCGGGCCTGGAAGTTGCAAAATTGACGCAGGCCGAGACCTGCGATGTTAGGATAGCCCCGGGATGCCACTCAACCGGGGTAGCGGATGCCACTTGATGCTACTAATCGTGGATGCCACTCGAAGCGACAAAGCCACTCGCTTGGTTGTAGGAGGAATTACTCACTCCAAGCAAGATGCACTTGCACAATATTTAATAATCAACTCAAACTCCTCCTCATTTGATTAAATCAACTATTTGTAGGCATTACAAATTTTACACTTCCAAGACTTAATAAAGTCAAACAATTTTAATCAAGACCTTCCAAATATCTAGACCACTATTAAAACAAAGACAACGCTTACTAGATAATTAAGACACATAATAAATACTTGGACCAGAAACTAAAAGTCATTAACTAGAAACTTGACAGACACTTTGACTAGAAACTAAATAGATACTTTGAACTTGTTAAGATAACCCTTCGTCATCCGCATGGCTACCAAGGCTAAGCTCCTGCGTCAAAAATACATGACCCTTTGTGCCTATAAACATGTGCTTCTTTCCGTTAAATTCAGAATTCTATGGCAATAACTGTTGCCACTTCCTTTAAAGAGTATACGATAGTGGGAGTGCATCCTGAATATGCATAGCTCAAGGGGATGCTGCAAAGTGGCCTATGTGGCCTCCTTTTGCTTTGATAATTGATTCATAGGATCCATAATGTTCTGCATAACCAAATTGTAGCCATTATTGTTTTCCTGTTTGAAAGAGTTGTGAGATGGCTGTTGGAAAGCCCTCGATCTGGAGACGCAAAGTCTTGCTGGACGTGTCCTATATGCTTAAGTAGACTTTACTTAAGATAGCGTTAATATAATACAACAGTAGTACCAATGTCAAAATCAACAGTTTTTGTTTTGTTTACCAACTTAAAAACCACTTTTTCCCATGTAGAGTTTCTTTAATATGTTTACCACATTAGGTGACTTAATGCATTTGTTAGCTGTTCGCTTCCAACTTGTTGCCTTTTTTCTGCATTTGCTTGGATAAAGTTGAAATCTTTTGGCATTGCTAATTCTATCATGTGTGTTGCCAGTACATATGTATCTGAACTGGATAAGCATCCCCTGTTTATTTATATTCTTTCACATGAACTAAAAGACTTTTGCATTTAATAATGTACTTCATTCCTTTAGACTTTCTCCTGTAAAGATCTAGTAGCAAGTATCAGAGAGTTCTTCAATTGTTCCAATCCAATGGGTTTCATCTAAGGACGGATAGGTCTCTAGGCCTTTCATATCCATATCCCAAACGTGTTTGACACGGACATGCTCGACACGTTCCCAATAGGTGTCGAGCGTCGACACGTGAAAATGTGTTTGAATATTTAATTATTTTTTCGTAAGTCGGACACGCTTTGTTCACGTATCTGATAAATGCAGGGACACATTTTGGGCTTGTGATTTAAAAGTCGCGACAAGGCGTGAGGCGACCCTATACCGCCTCAGAGGTGTGAGGCAAGGCGAGGTTGCATGAGGCGAACGACTAGTCGTGACTCGTATCAACTAGTCGTGAGGCGCCTTAAAAGCTTGACTAGGCGTCGAAACCGTACACCCAGCCTTCGTCGACCCTCATCGGCGCCTATACAGCCCTCGTTGACGTCTAAACACCCATCCACCGCCCACCACTTTCAACCCTCGAAACCTCACACCCAGTCACCGTCAACCCTCGTCGGCGATCAAAACCCTTCGAAACTTAAAACCCATCCACCGCCGACCTTTTTCCACCTTCGCCGTCCACCGGAAAATGATTTCCAACCACTGACGAACTTCAGTTGTGCTCGAAATTGTCTAGGTCCTTCCGATTTCAGTCAAAATCAATTGGGTCCAAATCCAAAACCAGGTTTCGAGTGAGATTAACGGCTGAGTGGTGGGTCAGAGAGTCAAAAATAGGTATAGGTAGATCTGATGAAAAATAACAATTTTAACGCTTTTTAAAATTATATTTTGACCCCATAAAAATTACACTACAACACGAGAGGCTTGTAGTGAGGATTTAGTTTCCTCGCTAAAAAGCTGATTTTCCTCGCAAAATGTATTTGCGAGGAATTTTTTCCTCGCTAGACTAATTTTTTCCTCGCCAATTATAGTTTAGGCGAGAAAATTTTTCCTCGCTAAAACTCTTGAAACTAAAAATAGATAATTCTCCAGCTCATTTGCTTCCGCGCGAATTCGAACCGTGGCCTCCTGAATGGAGGCATTCACTCCATCCATCACACCAACTTCCTTTCCAGTTCAAACCTTTGCCTTTTTTATATATAAACCTTTTGTACATCCTTTCACCTCTCTAAATTTATTTCTTTAAACATTTCTCTCTAATTTTAGTCCCTTCGTAGTATTTCTTTAAACTTGTTTTTTTAAATCATTAACATTATTCACTTTTATTGAATTTTTTTATAATTTAATGTTTTGTTATATATCTTTAATAAATCTTTATACCTTTCTAAATTTGTTTATTTTATACTTCGTTTTAATTCTCTCTAAGTTTAGTAACCTTTTGTAGTGCCTAAATTAGTTTGAGCCCTTTAAATTTCTACAAATACGATATTTTTTTTGGTGGGTTAATCTGTCCTTTTACTGTGTATATGCGCCCATAACAATTTTAACTCAACTACAATATTACAATAGTAATAATTTGTTATGTTTCTTTTTAAATGGGGTTAACCTTACATATTTTGAAAATAGATTAGTGATATTTTGAAAATACATTTCGCAATTATTAAGTACTTTATCTTTTGTTTAGCTTTTCATTAATTTTTTTTGTATGAATTAATAATCAGTTATCTCTACGAAAAGCAATCCATATATCCCATGCATTCTTTTTCTGAAAAGCACATCATTCATCCAAAAACTTATAATCCCTATGTCCAATCCTTTTTTTGGGTTTATAACAGTCAAAAGAACAATACGATAGAATTGATGAATGCACTCTGTTACCTAGAGTGTTCTATTCCTTGGGTATTTATATACAAATACGGTTACAAGTGATAAGCTTTACAAAAGATATTGCAAATGATAAAATATAACCACTGAAATGGCTAACATTATTAGGACTTCTTTTCTTGATCAATTGATTTGCACTTATTGGTTGACATCCCCCCGCAAGCTGATGGTCGAGGCATGACCTTCAAATTGAAATGCAGTGTCCGATGCAGGAAGACGCAAGTCCTTTTGTGTAAAAATATCGGCAATTTGATCCCTGGTGCTAATATATTGGACGGTTAAATCACCCCGAGCGACTTAAAAATCTTTGTATTCAAACAATAAATTTTAGTAGAATTTGAACATACTGACATTGTTAACAATTAATTTCAGTTGGGGAAAAGTGAATTCATATAATTCGTGTGAAACATATTTTTTATTTCATCAATTCAATGCGATTGGCGAGGAAACTATTTTTTTCCATTTATCACTTTTTTATTTTAATAAATTTGCTAATGATATTGAACTATGTAGTTGATTATCCCTTACCATCGTGATGTTAAAGATACATGAACATAATTAATAATGACTTACATATAAAAAATTTAATGAGTCCTAAAAAAGGTGACAAAATATTTTTCGCCAAAAGGTTACATTTAGCAAGGAAAACAGATTTCCTCGCTAAATGTAACTTTTTAGCGACGAAATTGAATTTCCTCGCAGATTGTGTACTTTTAGCGACGAAATCTTTTTTCCTCGCTATATTTCCTCGCAATAGAACTTCCGTGTTGTAGTGTTATATTGTGCAATATGTTGTAGTGAATATTGCTCATTTATGTGTGTGTGTATTTACAACGCTTGCCTCGCTTCAATAAGGCACTCGCTTTGCTTCGCGGCTTGTCTTTTATGGGCTTTGTCACCTCACCTTCGCCTCGCGCTTTTCAATCACTGTAATTTGGGCCATAGTTTTTAAAACTTGGTAAAAAAAAACTGTAATGTTTGAAATGTGAACGAATTATGGCCTAATATTAAATAACTTAAGGACAGAAAGTGCAATATTCTATGGTTAAATTAAGAAATATTCTAGATAAAATTAAGAAATACGAAAAGTTATAATCTGTGTTATGCAGAAAACACGATATGCAATTCTCAATTTTTTTTTTGAATTTTAATCTTTAATGTAGAAAAAATAACATCTTGACATATTATATGAATTTTATATGTACACATACATAAATAATTATTAATTTATGTATTTAATGTATCCCCAAACGTGTCCTTGTCATTGAACAAAGGTGATCTCAATCATCACTAACTGACGATACCAGATAGAGCTAGATGATGCTTCTTCTTTGTGATAGAGCAGCGGAAGAGAAATATTCACTCAGGTCAAGGTCCCTCCAAATCGAGAGCGGTTGCTCAGCCGGAATATACACAGAAAACGGCGAGAAACTCAAAAAGAATGGTCAAAACATGAAGATTAAAGCAAGGAGATCGACATACCTCAAATTCGTACAAGATCTCCCAACCAAAGCACTCGAAATCTCTATCAAAAGGATGAAGGCGACGGCGGCAGTACGATTTGAAAATCTGGGGAACTTCATCGACTTCTCTTTCCTCTCTCTCTTATATACTCGGGTAATTTGAGGGGTTGCGCGGGAAACGAAGCGTCGTATATCGAGCCGTTGGATTTCTGACGCGTGTTATCATCAGACGGCCAGCATCAGGGGCTCTGCACCGAGAACAGGCGCCGGATTTTCGGACCTTAGGCGTGATGACGCGTGTCACCGAAGCGACGTTTTGTACCAATCAACTGACACGGCATGTGCCGAGACAGCCTGTCTATTCTGAGACCTCGACAATTGCTGACACGTAGCTCTCGTCTCTGGCACAGGTGAAACGGGATCTACCGAGGCAAGCTTACTCTCCGGTAGTTCTCTAAGGAAAGGATCAAGGCCTGATGTTTCATATAATGAGGTCAAGACCCTGAAGCAGGGGTACAAGGCTCCAGGGGCTTGAGGGGCTATTGTGGGGGCTTCGGTCATTGCCTCGGTAATCTGACCGGACCACCATCAACCGAGGTATCATATCGGCACGGTCTATAGGATTGTATAGGCGGGTCAACGTATATCCTTCTGTTTACTCGCTCGGTATCAAGTCTCCTGTTAACTCTTCGGTTTATTACCGAAGCAAGCATTCCATTAGTCTCTTGAAAGAATGTACATAGCAGAAGGTGACCAAGAGCGATATGTGGCGGATAGGATCATCTAGGTCATGTCTGGCCATGTGCTCCATAACCGCCTTATCCGGTGCGTTATCTATGATGTCATCCGAGACGGTTACCTGAGCGTATCCTTCACGCGCTAGCTTGGAGACCAAGCAAACCTAGGTCTATAAATACAAAGGGATTCTAACCTAAAGAGGTATGTCATCCTTCCCTAACCCTAGATCTATATCCTCCTCTGAGATCTAACTTGATCGTCGGAGGGTCACTGGGCTATTCTAGCCCTAGAGACTTGTTGCAGGTTCAGAGGCGGGTGAACGGAGCAGCGGAAGAGAAATATTCACTCAGGTCAAGGTCCCTCCAAATCGAACCCCTACACTACATGCTACCCATATATAGTTGGTCATTTCATTCGCCAATGGGTAGTCCCAAGTCACATGGTTATTTGAATCGCTCTTGTTTTGGTATGAATTAAGAAATATGTATTTCTCATGTACTGGGTATCTAGCTTTTTTCTTTCTCCGATGTTTCAGGTGAACAAAAGCTCGAGTGATTTAATGGTGATGGTGGCTTTCTTCATTTGGATTGGGGACAGAGTCTTGTAGTAGTTTTGTGGGTTTTCTAGCTCCTACCATTTTACTGGCTGTAATAGTTAAGATTTCAGCTTTGGTTGATGTTTAATACTTATTACTCTGATGTGACACTCTTAACTAATTTTGAATCTTACTACTCATATACTAGGATTGTGGATGTGGTTTGGGCCATTTAGTCTCCCTATGCTCAGTTTAGTTGTTTCATGAAACATTATAGTAAATGATGATTATGATTTTAGTGTGGTTGATGTGTGTGTTAGTTTTTTTTTCTTTTTGCTTGGTCTTTTAAGATAGAAGGGTGATCGACAGTGCTATCAGTCAGGATATCCTTTAATTGAAGAGCTTGTGTTACCGAGGATAATACTGGTATACATGAAACAGGGGACAATTTTTCCCGTGACGGATGAGTCGATTCCATTGTTGTATCGTTCCTGGAAACTGCAGCTATTAATTTGGCTTGCGTCTTTGTTGCATGGGGTCAGGATTTGAATAGATTTTATCAGCTTGCAGCATTCCTAGTACGCAATGTCTAAATGTCAAACTAGTTATTTTAACATTTTCGGGCTATTCGTTTACCCTTTTTCTTCCAGCGTTTGTGCTTCCATTTGCATTCTGGAAGCGAAGCTGCATTAAGAGCTGCCCACGTTGTTCGTATACAAATCAATCAAACATTAGTCAAAATACCAAGAGCTTAGGGAACAATTAAGTCTCATTCGAGCATTCGAAACACAAAATACTGAACAATTAGGGATGCAAACGAATAGAGCCGATCAAGACTCGGCTCAGTTAAAGCTTGTTCGAGCTCGACTCGAGTCCTAATTAAACAAGCTCAAGCTCAAATTCTAGGTTTGTTTTGTTATCAAGCTGAACGCAAGCCAGTAGAGGCTCGGCTCGAGTTGGCTCGCAAGCCAAGACTTAGTAGACTTTTTACGTTAATTACCACAATTAGCATTAGCATTTTGATTCCCTGTTTCAGAATCCTTACAAAAACATAATAAAGGTTATTGTTATTCTAAAATTCAGATTATTTTCTTATGGAGTATAGAAAAATGAAAGATATATACCTCCACAATCATTATATTTTTGGTTATATTAGCCTATGTGAGGATATATATACGTTTTTCGTTAGCCCGTTAAGGCTCGTGAATGAGCTCGAACTCGAGTCAAGCCAAGGCCAACTCGGCTTGAGCTCGACTCGTTAAGTTTTCATTGAGCGCAGCTCGAGTTCGGATTTGTTAAAAACTTAATAAACAAGCTTAAGCATGGTAAAATTCGGCTCGGCTCGGCTCGTTTATTCAGCCCTACAAAAAATGCACCCCTTTGAACGTTCCATTACACAAAGCGCACATTAGCTATACTTGCTACATTTTCTCCACTTCTACTTCAGTAGAATAAGAAATTTTTTAAATAAAGAATTGTGCAACGTAATCAAGTGATTTTCGAAATTTCATTAAACTGGTTTTTTGCATGGGCACTCCAAACATCAAGATTCTATAAAAATGATCATCAATGTAGGACTCGGGTGTCCCAAGTGAGGAAATTGGACACTCATATACACGAGGGAAGCCAGTTCCATTTTATAAAATGGATGGTTTAAGAATTTGCTTGATGCCATAGTTTTTTAAAAACCAACGATACAAAAAACATATCTCACTCTGTATTCTCTGTTTTTTTTTTTTTAAAGAAATCACTCAATACGATGATGTATTCTACAATTAATTATTTCAGAAACAATCATACCATATTTTAAGAAGCGAAGCCCCAAAGGTGTTCTAAATCGTTTGATCTACTTATGGTGACATTTTTTTTTATTACAATTATGGTGACATTCAAACCATTTAAAGAATATCCAAACTCGGTCCATCAGAGCTCAAATAGAACATATTTTGATATTCGTTTACATGAATCAAACAAGAGCTCTTTTTCTCTTACCTTGACTAATAGCCTAAACGAGGAGACCCCACTTGGGAGACTCAGAATTTTTCGTTCTTATAAATCATTTTTCATATGTGCATCAATTGTATATTTAATTGTATAATTTCTTTGTGCCACACTGCTTGACCTCTTTGGGTAACGGTGCATTTTGCAGTAAAACAAAGTTATCAGGATGATTTTTTTCCCAATAGATAGACCTCATCGAGAAGAAAACATTGGTGTAATAGTTTGGCCAAAAAAAATCTCCTAAATATATACATTATTATTTGTTCATGCAAAAATCATTACCTGAATAAAGTTGAGCAATTTGAGATGGAGAGAGTATTAACTTTAATTGTTAACGTATTTTACGATACGACATGCTCATCTTGATACAATTCACAGAGTAAAAAAAAAAAAACATATGCGATACGTATTTGGATTTGAAAAGACTGATGCGTGTTGGAGATTGATTTTTGAGAAATGATGTGTATCACTGGATTTTTGTCACCACATTTAGTATTAGTTTTTGGCAAGGCACTTGGGTGATTGTTATTGGTTTCATTTTCATATCCATAGTCATAAAATGACAATTGGGCAAAGAACGAGAGTACATTGTGCGGTCAAAATCAGAACTGTTGACCCGAGAAGAAGTTTGACTGATGACCACCCACGCTACGACACTGGAAAGGTCGTGAGAATGACATATGGCTAGTGATTGCAACTCAAAGAGGGGCTTGGTGCCACGCAGCACAAGATGGGGCCCGCGTAGCTGAACAAGCTTGCGAAGGTAGAGAGGTCTGCGATGATCATCATGAGAGTTGATGGACCAGCGAGAGCCATCGCGAGGGTCCCGAAGTCGCCAGACCTCAAATTATGTAGAGTTTATTCAGCAAGAACCAAAGTTCATCTTGCAAGTTGAACAGGCTCACAAGGTGTCTTTATTTAAAAAAAAATAGGTTTCGATAATAATTTTTTACTTTTTAGATTTCTCTTATCATGACGATGTAATAATCTCCAAAAAATTAACGAAAAATTAATAAATAAATTTTTTTTGAATAAAAACAAAAAAATAAATCAGTCAGCTTATTTACCTGAACAGGGCCAAGTCTCATTGGAGCATTCGAAACACAAAATACTGAACAATGCACCCCTTTGAACGTTCCATTACACAAAGCTCTCACTATCTACTTCCAACATTTTCTCCACTTCTACATCAGAAGAATAAGAAATTGTGTGTGAGGTCCATGCGAAATGTTTAATGCAATTGGTAAGGTGCTTTATTTTGGTTAATATCCATTGTTTTGGAAGGCTTAACGGTCCTGCTAACGGGTGCTAGTTTGCACCGGACAAAAGAAGAAGGAAAAAAAAAAACTATTCTTTCTGCTATCAGTGATGTCACACGTGCGAGTGTGTTGCTGTCTTTCCACATGCAGCACAGTTATCATTCTTTACTGTGTTGCTTTCTTTCCACATGCATGCACAGTCATCATTCTTTACTGACCCGTGTCTTTATTTTTCAAAATGGAGCGCAGTTGTACCCTTTCTCTTTCTCCTCTCGCCTCTTACTCGTCGCCTTCAAAAGCCCCAACCAGAGCCACATGCACCACCCTCATCTTACTAATTTTATAATCACAATTGTGGAGGCTTCGGTCATGGCCTCGGTAACTTGACCAGACCATCGTTAACCGAGGTCTCATATTAGCACGGTCTATAGGATTGTACAGGCGGGCCACAGCGTATATCCTTCTATTTACTCGCTCGGTATTAAGTCTCCTGTTAACGCTTCGGTTTATTACCGAAGCAAGCATTCCGTTAAGGTCTCTTGAAAGAATGTAGCATAGCAAAAGGTGACCAAGAGCGACACATGGCAGATAGGATCATCTAGGCCAGGTCTGGCCATGTGCTTCGTAACCGCCTTATCTAGTGCGTCATCTGTGATGTCATCCGAGGCGGTTACCCGAGCGTATCTTTCACGCGCTAGCTTGGAGGCCAAGCAAACCTAGTTCTATAAATGCAAAGGGATACTCATCTTTGAGAGGTATGCCATCTATCCTTAACCCTAGATCTATATCCTCTCCTGAGATCTAACTTGATCGTCGGAGGGTCACTGGACTATCCTAGCCCTAGTGACTTGTTGCAGGTTCAGAGACAGGAGAACGGAGCAACGGGAGAAGAACACTAACCCAGGTCAAGGTTCCGTCAAAATCGAACCCCTACAATTGGCGACTCTGCTGGGGACCTAGCCACTCTTTTAACATCCACTTCCCCCTTTCTACTCCGTTCAGCGTTCTTGAATCAAACATGGTTGAGATCGACGACGCGCATCACGGTGGTACCACCCACGAGCTTGGTTCCCTCGTGGACCATAGCCTGGCTTTCGGCGGAGCAACCGCCCTAGGAAAGACCCATGTATCCGTCGGAATTGGCGCCGGACCGTCAGTTCCAGACGCAGGCCCATCCTCCGAGCTCCACTCCTACATCCACCATCTTGAGCGAAAAATCGACGATCTCACGACGGTGATGGAGCGCGACAAACACGTCCGAGATGAGTTGGCGGAGATCAAACACCTCCTCCAAGTCTCCCCGTCTTATTCCTCTGGGAGTCGCGGCGGAAGGAAGGACCGTCACACCCCCCCTCGCAGTCACGAAGTCGATCACCTGCTAGAACATAGACCCCGCCCCTCAGTCAAGGATCGTCTCGAGTCACCAAAAGCAGCGAACACTCGAGCCCTAAAAGACACGTCGCATAGGGACCGCTCCCACTCCCCCGTGCAACTTCGAAGGAGACCATCGGCCTTCGAGAGGCTCGGTGCTGGGAGCGTCTCTGCCTCCTCAACTCACTCGGTCCAAGTGGGCAAGACAGGCCGGGAATCTACCCGTAGCCTCACAAGGGCAGCCAGGGGAGATGACGGCCTTGTGGAGATCCAGACCAGGGGATACCACGAGCACCTGAGGGGCCCCGGAGCCAGAAGCCCCATCGTCACGAACCTCGACGGCGCACACAGCAGGAGTCCGATCACTGAGCGCCTCGAGCCTTCCGCTCGGGACAGCTACCGCCATCACCGCCAAGAGCGCTTTCCCAGGAAATCGGTTAGTATTGATCCAAAGAGAAAGGAATATGAACGATTGGACAAACTTGTCCCCAAAAAGCGTACAGCGACCGAGCGTCCAGACGGTCTCGATCGTTCGATCCGACCTCATCGCGACGCATGACTTACACGACTCACACGACTCACGACCTCCCCCTTTACGAGAGAGATCGACTCGGTTACCCCCCCAAAGGATTCACCCAACCCAAGTTTGCCAAATACGACGGCAAGACTGAGGCGTACACTCATTTGGTTCAGTACAAGCTTGTCATGTCCCTGTTTCTTCGGAACGAACCCTCGGACGATGCCTTCTTGTGCAAAGTGTTTCCTGCAAGCCTAGGCAACCTAGGCCTCACCTGGTTTAATCAACTCCCAGCTCGGTCAATTTCCTCCTTCGATTCCCTCTGTGATGCCTTCATGGCCCGGTTCGTAATAAGCAATAAGCACGAGAAGGAGATCGATTCCCTCTTGGCCCTCCGCAAGAGGAACGACGAAACGCTCCGGCAGTACGCCGGCCGTTACTGGGAACTATTCAATGAGATAGAGGGTTGCGATGGCGTTATCTCAGCCCGAGGATTCAAGCTCGGTCTCACCTCCCAGGACGAGCAAGTCTATGACGACCTCGCTCGCCATAAGCCAAACTCTATGAAGGACCTTATGACTAGTATTGAGGGTTGGTGTCAGCTCATCGAGTCCAAGGCGGAGAGAGGCATCGGAAAATCTACGAGTTCAAAGACGTTAAACACCTCGGTATCCACACCGGTCTCGGCACCTGTCCCAACGCCAAAAAAATAAGTCAACACCATCAAGCAGTCGCAGAAGAGGGGACCGAAGCCAAGTGATTTCAACGCCAAGAAAACCGTCTTCATCATTCCTATCTACCGGATCATCGATCAAGTGAAGGATCAGCCTTTCTTCTCCTTCCCAAATCAAAAGTTAGGGACCGAAAATGGGAAAATCAAGAATCCCATCGTCCGATGCAGTTACCACAACGAGCAGGGTCACTTCACCACAGCATGCAAGCCCTTCAAGGCCTACTTGGAGCAGCTTGTTGCGGGTGGCCACCTTGGCAACTTCATTGATCACGAGAAGACAACGGCTCGGGCACAACGGACAGAAACAAACACCGAGGAAGAGGCCCAGACGATCCACGTCATACACGGTCCTCTAAACTCTGAGGCCGCTCGAATCATCCGGGACGAGCTGAGCAAGGCCTCCTCGTCCAAACAGGTCATGTTGGTCGGTCCCGAACCGAAACGCCCCAAAACCGATGACGGTTCCAAATGGACGATAACATTTACCGAGAAGGATCTCGACCGCATCCAGCTTCCCCACAACGACGCCCTCGTGGTCACCCTACGCATCGAAACTTTCAACGTCCGTCGCGTCCTCATAGACCAGGGCAGCTCGGCCGAAGTCATGTACTACTCTCTGTTCAAGGATCTGAAGATTCCCGACACCGACCTCCGTCCCTCCGAAGTTCCTCTTATCGGCTTCAACGGAGCTCCTGTCTGGCCCATCGGTTTGATCACTCTTCCTGTCCGCGCCGGCTCGGTGACTCTTGAAATGGAATTTTTGGTAGTTGACGTCCCTGGCCCTTACAACGCAATTGTCGGACGCACCTGGTTGCATAGGCTTAAAGCAATTGCCTCCACCTATCACCAAGTGGTCCGTTTCATTGGCACTCACGGGCACCAAGAAGACTTGTACAGAGATCAAGCTGCGGCCAAGAAGTGCTACATCAACGCCGTCCGAAGTAACAAACAGACCTCCCGGGTTAATCTCATTGAAGTCCCCGGGGCCCCAGTTTTGGAGGATGTCGGTAGACCCCCCGACGACAAAACCATAGAAAACGTGGCCACCATCCCAATAACCGAAGACGGTTCCCATTTCTTCCTTGTCAGTTCCTCACTTAGTAATACTGATCGGAATGAGACGGTAGTTTTTCTCAATCGGAACATCGAAGTGTTCGCTTGGACCCCATCTGAGATGCCCGGAGTCGACCCCTCCTTCATTCGCCACGAACTCAACATCGACCGAGCCAAACGCCCGGTCTTGCAAAAAGCACGACATCCTCTCCTCTTCATTCCGAGGCCGTTATTGAAGAAGTTAACCGACTCCTGAACGCAGGAGCAATCAGAGAAGTCCAGTATCCCAAATGGCTGGCCAACACCGTCGTAGTCAAGAAAAAGAATGGCAAATGGCGGGTCTGCGTCGATTACTCAAACCTCAACGACGCCTGCCCAAAGGACTTCTTTCCACTCCCTCGTATTGACCAGCTCGTCGATGCCACCTCCGGACACGAGCGACTTAGCTTCTTGGATGCCTATCGGGGCTACCACCAGATTGCCATGAGCGAAGGCGATATCGAGAACACGGCCTTCATCACCCCCCATGGCATCTTTGGGTACCTTGTTATGCCATTCGGTTTAAAGAATGCCGGGGCCACGTTTCAGCGAATGATAACCAAGATGTTCGAGCAGTTACTAGGCGACACTATGCTGGCTTACATCGACGACATGGTGGTCAAAAGTCTGCATGCCGGTGATCATCTAGCTCACCTCTCCGAAGTCTTCGACATACTCAAGAAACACAAACTCCGCCTCAATGCCGAGAAATGTGTCTTCGGTGTCAGCTCCGGAAAATTTCTTGGCCACCTCGTTTCCCGATGCGGTATTGAGGCCGATCCTTCCCAGATTCTCGCCATTGATCAACTCTCGGCTCCCCACAACAAGCGCGATGTTCAACGTTTGACAGGCATGGCCGCAACGGTGAATCGGTTTATAAGCCGTTCTTTGGACAAATGCCAACCTTTCTTCGCACTTTTAAAAGGCAGCTGACGGAGCTTCAATTGGATAGAAGACTATGACCGAGCTCTCCAACGACTAAAGAAGTATCTTTCCAAGGCTTCACTCCTCGTCACCCCTCAGAACCAGAAGGACTTATTCCTCTACCTAGCTGTCTCTCTGCACGCTGTAAGCTCGGTGCTCGTCCGCCAGGAGGGCCGGGAGCACCAGCTAATCTATTACTCCAGCAAAACAATGACTCCCGCCGAGACGCGTTATCTACCATTAGAAAAGCTCGTCCTTGCCCTCGTCTCAGCTTCCAAGAAGCTCGCTCCCTACTTCCAGTCACACCGTATCATCGTCTTCACCGAGTACCCTCTCAAGTCTCTCCTCCAGAAGGCCGACCTCTCCAACCGAATCTCACAGTGGGCCGTTGAGCTTGCCAATTTTGAAATCCATTTTCAGCCTCGGACAGCAATAAAAGCCCAGGTGCTCGCTGACTTCGTCGCCGAACTTACGCCGCCCAACACCCCCGCTTCGGCTCCCACCCCGAACACCGAGGCAGTACTCTAGGCCAACCCTAGCACAACCTGGCAGCTTTTTCACGGCGATGTTTGGAAAATGTACGTCGATGGCGCCTCCAACAGCCGAGGCGCAGGAGCAGGCATCGTTCTCCTCTCGCCCTCCGGTGTCCTACACGAAAGCTCACTATCCATCAACTTTCCAGCCTCTAACAACGAGGCCGAATATGAAGCACTAATCTCTGGACTTAAGACTGCCGAAGCCATTGGCATCGAAGAACTCGTGGTTTATAGCGACTCCCAATTGGTGGTTAACCAACTCTCCGAGGAATATGAAGCTTGGGATGACCGCATGCGTACCTACCTCAGCGCCGCAGTCCAGCTCATCAAACGCTTCAAAGCAATCAGAGTCGAGCATATCTCCAGGGAACAAAACGCCCACGCCCACGCCCTTGCTGGACTCGCTTCGGCATGCTGGTCTACAGGACACCGTTCCATCTCCTTCAATTCAATTGACAAGCCCAGTTTCGAGCTTGAAGTGCTAGATAAGGAGGTACTCAACATAGAGCTTGGCCCGAGCTGGATGGACAAAATTGTCCTTTACCTTCGAGATGATTCCCTTCCCACTGACAAAAAGGAGGCTTACCGACTTCGAAACAAGGTCGCTCTCTTCTGGCTCAATCCAAACGGGAAGCTCTACCGAAGATCATTTACAGATCCAAATCTACTGGTTGCACACCCACACCAAGTACAGGGCATCATTGAAGAGCTCCACTCCGGCGACAGCGGCTGCCACTCCGGCGATCGGTCCCTCGCTCACCGAGCCATTTCCCAAGGATATTGGTGGCCGACAATGAAGAAGGATTCTGAAGAGTTCGTCAAACGCTGCAAGAACTGTCAAATGTTCGTCCCGATCATCCACCAGCCAGCTCGAGATCTTAGTCCCCTCACAAGCCCTTGGCCCTTCTCCCAATGGGGCATGGATATCGTCAGTAAGCTCCCCGTTGCCCCACGAGGATTTAAGTTCCTCCTAACAGCCACAGACTATTTCTCAAAGTGGGTCGAGGCCGAACCTTTGGCAACTATTGAAGAAACAGACATCATTCGTTTCGTTTGGCGAAATATCATTTCACGCTTCGGTGTTCCTTTCGCCATTATTACAGACAACGGAAGGCAGTTTATTGGACAGAAATACCGAGCCCTATTAGATGAGTACGGCATCAGATGGGACACATCCACTCCGGCTTACCCCCAGGGTAACAGACAGGCCGAGGCTGCAAACAAGGCAATTTCATCTGGACTTAAGCGACGACTCGAGTCACACCGAGGAAAGTGGGCCGAAGAGTTACCCAGGGTACTCTAGGGCTACCGTACTACGCCCCGGCGATCCACTGGTCGCACTCCTTTCTCCTTGGCATTCGGAATGGAGGCGGTCATCCCTCTCCAAGTCGGACTCCCAACAATGCGTACAGAAAACTTTGATGAGTCGGTCAACAACAACAGCATTGCTTCGGACCTCAACTTAGCCGAAGAGGAACATGACAACGCAAGGATCAAGCTCACATCATACCAACAGGAGGTTGCAAAAGGTTACAACCGAAGCGTCCGCCTTAGGTCGTTCAAGCCTGACGATCTCGTATGGAAAAAAGTGGTGGAGAAGTCCAAAAAACGAAAGCTAATGCCCAACTGGGAGGGCCCCTACCGAGTTCTCAAGCACCTCGGATCAGGAAACTACAAATTAGAGAAGCTGGATGGTTCCCCCATTGCTAAAACATGGAATGCAAACAATTTGAAGAAGTTCTATGGATAGTACTCGGTTACCGAAGCCCAATTCACCTCTTTTATGTTGCATCTTATTTTATATTGCATTTCCTTTTTAAGTTTTAAGGGCAACTTGCTTATGTAATGACAGTACTCCAACAAGTTTGAATGAGAATTTTCTCTTCTTAGCACTGTGTACCTTTTGCCGTTTAAATTACTTACACTTGGCCCGTTCTTGCCCGGACCGTTTTACACCGACTTCAGGGATATTGTTCTCCCGTAGGTGATACCCTCGGACAAAATTCCCACTAAGTCGCCCCGGCCTCTTCGGTCGTTTGGATTTCTGGTTACTCGCTTTAAGGATACTCGGCTTCCTCCCGAGCCCCTTATACCGACCCACCAAAAGTCCCTCACTGCTCGGACTTGTTGCGTCCCGAACCTATGGCCGAAGCCAAATCCCTTCGCGACTCCGGCCTACGTCCCCTAGCAGTAATACCATCTCGCGTCTACTCGCTAGGCTCATTTCCGTTAACAAGCAGGGGCGTGAAAATCCAAAATTCACCAAATACTTGCTTCTGATTCGGTTCTTACCGACCCTCCTAAAAAGCAGGGGCTCCGGATCAGGTCTCTTTTTCCTGAATAACCATCCTTTCTATGATTGGAAATATTCTTCGGTTAATGCTTCGGTTAAACTTGCTCTACAAATGTTCAAATCTCACCGAAGCAGGGGCATCATCACCCAAGCAGTAAACAAATCAGACAAGCATTTCAAAGAGAACATTCAGGTAAAGAGAGCATTCATTCACAAGGCATCATGAGTTTTAGCGCCAAATCATAAACAAAAAGGTAGAGCTTCGGTATTAAATATTTACAAGCCCTGGAACGGCAAACTCCAAATGTCCGGAGCCGTCCAGTCAAAATTACAGAATCTAAAGACATGAAATCTCAAAAAAGGGGGGGAAAGGAGGACACTATTCTAAGCATGAGCATTGGGGTCGAGCTGGTCCTCGGGAGCTGGGGCATTTGGATCGGCGGGGTTCCCGGGATTTTGATCCTCAGACACGGGCTCCACCACCTCTTCCTCCTCCTCAGGCAGGACAAGCTTCTCGGAAGGTGCCTCGGGAAGTGTTCGGAGATCGGAGTCTTCAAGGAGATTGAGCCTCCTCACCAAAGCTTCATGGCCATACCGAAGGCCGTCTAAGAAACGGTCCCAATGCAGCTCGGCCTCGATCTCCCGAACCTGCGTCTTATATTCTACTCCGGCTGCGTCCCAACCTTCATCGTAGCCTCTTTTCCTCGCAAAGTCAACCTCTGCGGCCCGGGTGACTCTCAGGGTGCTGGCATCCTCCTCGGCCTTGGCGGCCCTGCCCTCTGCCTGCACCCTCTCCCTGTCGCACCTCTGGAAGTCCGCCAGGTAGAGCTCGCAAGTCTCCCGAGCCAGCTTGAGGTCTTCCTCCTTCCGAGTTAGCTCCCGACTCAGCTTCTCGGTCTCCTTCTCTTGTGCCTTGCACCGATCATTGATAGCCAATGCCTGAGCTCCCGCCTACAAACAAAGAGCAAAAAAGATTCACCAAAGTGCAAACATTCAGATTGAAAAGAACGGGACGAAAACCATTAACTTACATTGAAAAGGGCCTGAGCTATCACGGCCGTGACGTCCTCGGTCAAGCCCATGACAGCCCGGGCATCCCTCGAAAGAATGCTCCCTCGGAGCATCCCAAAGGCCACACCGAGGTTCTTGACACTGTCGGCGTGGTGGATCTAGCGACCGGCGAAGTGGCGGAACTCCGGAGCCCAGGGGAGTTCCCTCGGATTGACCCAGGAGCCTTCTTCCGCTCCACCGATCCCCCCTCCGGGTTTTCCCTGCTCTTCCTCGATCAAGATCGTCTCCTGATCTCCCCCTTCTCCGTCTCCCCCCTCACGCCGAGTCCTCTTCTACGGGGGCTCCTGTGGTGAAACAGGAGTCGCCCTCGAAGTCCCGGCGCCAGGCGTACCGGGGACTGTTCCTCTGCCCCGACCAGCCGGCCTCCGGCGCCTGAGATTCAGCACCTCGCGAGTTTCAGGGCCCGCCATCTCCTCGCTCAGCCCGATTCTCTCTAGAGTAACTCGGTCAATTTCCTCGCGAAGGATGCCTCGAGGTCCGGAGTTACTCTCCTCGGTCTCGGTCGCGCCTTCTCCTCTTCCCCTCCCCCCTCGTCCTCGTCCTCTCCCTTTGCCTCATCCTCGGCCTGCCCTCGGGACCCCTTGCTGCCTCGGCTTCTTCTTTAAAAAAGCCTTGTAAGTTGGGACGTACCCGAGCAGTTCCGGAGCGTACCGACTAGTGATGGGAATGGCGTAGGCTGCTGTAATTCGGGCCCGGTTAGCTCTCTCCCGAAGCTCTTGAACGATTCCCTCGGCTGCAAGGCAAAACCAAAACAAGGGATCAGTATAAGTACGCAGGGCATAACAAAAACATACAAAGTATCTACCGAAGAGTAATTTCTACCAACCAGGAGCCCCGGTTCCAAATTGCACCCTGGTAGTGGTATCTGCATTCTCCCCGTGCCCGAACATATAATTTTCGGTCACCGAGACGTAAACGTTCGCCCACTCCTCGGAGTCGGGAAGGACGTCGACAAGGAACGTGTCATATCCCGTCCTGCACGAGAGGTAGTATCGGTTGCTCTCTCAGTTGACTCCCATGAGATATATGCCGAAGAGTTCCTCGACCCCAAAGGTCAGGTTGAACTGCCTCCTTAGCTCAATAACGCTTGTGATGATTCGGTAGGAGTTTACCGTGAGCTGGGAGGAGGTAAAAGAGAGGGTTCGGAGAACTCGTCGGACAAATTGATGAAGGGGGAATCTAATCCCTCCCTCAGTGATTGCCATCAATGGAAAAATCAACTCCCCTGGTCGGTGAGGAAGAGTCTTGGGGTTGTTGTCAGGAAGCAGTCGAACCTCTACGTCCGGAGGGATGCTGTAAACCCTTTTGAACTTGGCGTAGGCAGCCGGGATCCCATTGAAGTACTGGTTCAGATAGGGACACGGCCTCATCGGCCTCCTTCGTCCCCGAACCTCTTCGGGGGCATCGGCGAATGGGCCCGATCCGTGTCCCGAAGTACTAGGGATCTCCATCTCCCAAGGAATGAAGGCTGTGACGGGACGTGAAGCTCTAAGAGGGTCCGAGGGCTCAATAACGTCCAATGGAATTCGGTAAAAAGCCTGGGCACGACACTCCTCAAAGATTTCCTCAAGGTTGGCAGAAGAAGAGCTACTGGAACTGTCCGAGGAGACTTCAACAACCATTCGCCCCTACCTAGCAAAAAAAAGATGTGTGCAAAAGCCCGTTAGCTATATGCCCAGGGAAAAGCAACATGACCTAGCAAATAGGGACGAAATGGTCATCGCTCCTCAGAATATTTTCGGGGACCCTTCCCCGAGAAAGGTCTCCGAGGCCAGTGGTTGTTTTTATGGTCTTGGGTTGAAGATTGGCCTCGGGATGAATATGGCCCTCGGGTTGAATTCAGACCTCGGGAAAGCTAAGAACAAAACGCTGGAGACGCCCAGCGCCGCCGTAGGACGAACAGCGGCGAACGGCGGTACAACCACAACACGTAAGGAATGTGGATTAAAGGGAAGAAAACTTAAAGAAAATGATCAAAACATGAAAACCAGCAATTGAAGATCGTCATTCCTGGGTTTCGTATCGAGATCCGCATCCAAAACACTCAAAATCTCAATTGAAAGCTGGAAACAGACGGCGACGGCGGTTCATTTTCAGAAGCAGAGGAAAAGTAATCGTCTCACCTCTGTCTTTCCTATTTATAGTGGGAGAGATGGAGGGCTGCGCGGGAAATGGAGCGTTACGCACCGAGCCATCAGATCTTCGACGCGTGTAATCATCGGACGGCCAGCAACAGGGGCTCTGCTTCGAGGACAGGCGCCAGATATTCAAACCTTAGGCATAATGCCGCGTGTCACCGAAGCGACGTTTCGTACCAATCAACTGACATGGCACGTGCCGAGACAGCCTTTCTATTCAGAGACCTCGGCAACTGCTGACACGTGGCTCTTGTCTCTAGCGCGGGTAGAGCGGGATCTACCGAGGCAAGCTTACTCTCCGGTAGTTCTCTAAAAAAAGATCAAGGCCTGATATTTCATGTAATGAGGTCAAGACCCTGAAGCGGGGGTACAAGGCTCCAGGGGCTTGAGGGGCTATTGTGGAGGCTTCAGTCATGGCCTCGGTAACTTGACCAGACCACCGTTAACCGAGGTCTCATATTGGCACGGTCTATAGGATTGTACAGGCGGGCCACAGCGTATATCCTTCTATTTACTCGCTCGGTATTAAGTCTCCTAGTAACGCTTCAGTTTATTACCGAAGCAAGCATTCCGTTAAGGTCTCTTGAAAGAATGTAGCATAGCAAAAGGTGACCAAGAGCGACACATGGCAGATAGGATCATCTAGGCCAGGTCTGGCCATGTGCTTCGTAACCGCCTTATCCGGTGCGTCATCTGTGATGTCATCCGAGGCGGTTACCCAAGCGTATCCTTCACGCGCTAGCTTGGAGGCCAAGCAAACCTAGTTTTATAAATGCAAAGGGATACTCATCTCTGAGAGGTATGTCATCTATCCCTAACCCTAGATCTATATCATCTCCTGAGATCTAACTTGATCGTCGGAGGATCACTGGGCTATCCTAGCCCTAGTGACTTGTTGCAGGTTCAGAAACAGGAGAACGGAGCAACGGGAGAAGAACACTAACCCAGGTCAAGGTCCCGTCAAAATCGAACCCCTACAACAATGATTGAAAATTGGAAACCAGTAGGTGCACACGAAATGGCCAATTTCGTGGTCATAAGAAGGAGAGATTTTTCTGGCAGGTTGGGGGCAAGGATGAGGCTGAGGTTTTTGAATATGTGGGTAAGTAAACAGTAGTCACCGGGAAGCTCATACAAATCAACTCATTAAATTGGAAGTCGTGTTAAAACCAAATTGGATAAACTAAATAGGATAGTGGTGTTGTGGCAAGAAATGAGCTTCCGCGGGGCATCAACATAAACATTAATAATTCATCACAGCTGGGACAAAAAATATCAACAAAGGAATTGAGGAGCTTTTTTTTGTTAGTCAAGCAATTAAGGAAACTGATCTGTTGTTCTTGATGGAGTCAAAATAATTGTTTGAATAACTACACGTACTTTTCAAAGTAAGAATTATTCAGATTTATATATTAGGTGTGGTTTGAGGTAAAATATCCAACAGACAACGCGAATACAAACAAATAGACTAGAAATTTCGTCTTTGTTTTCAAAAGAATGAAACGAAATTAGAGATGCAAAATGGCCCGGATCTCAGAGATTTTTTCCTATACTCTGCATAGCTTTGTTGAAAACGATCTTCCTTTGAGTTTTTGAAAGGTTCTTCTGAAGCACTTCAAATTGAATTTTGGGGATCCTTTTATTTTTGTTTGTTTTTTCAGCGAATATATAATGGGGTGTTTGTGTTATACTATATTGTACTATCAAAGATTTAGACAAAAGATTTTAGAGAGATATTGGCAGGTGTCTCAGAGGCGAACAGGATGAAGGAGAAGAAGATCAAGAGGGTTGAATCAGTTAATAAAATAATTGAGTTGACTTGGTGGAGAGAAGAAGGAGAGATCGATGTGTTTAGGAGAGATCGATGTGTTTACTAGCTGTGTTTGGTTTGCTTCTCAAAAAAAAAATTTCAAAAAATTCCTCCTAAATTCTCCTATTTTCAGTATTTCTCTCTCCATCTCTCTCCACTTATTACCCCTACGATTTTTTTAAAAAAATTTCAAAAACCAATCCAAACAAGGCAATATCACTCAGAAAGTAAATTGAGAGAGAGATTAAGGAAACAATTCAAGGGCAATTTTGTAATTTGATTTGAACAAACAAAACAGGTCAGTGGAGTATAGACATTTTGTACCGACACCTACAGAGAAAGCTATCCTCCCGATCTACACTAAACAGGTGCCACGATGGGGTGTTTAACCTTTGCCAACTCCTAATGCCATGGGATGGACTGGAGGGTAGAAAAGATAACTCTTCCCGAGGCCTCCGCTAACGTCATCGGACTTTCTAACATTGCCGTCAGTCACTACAGCCCGGTTCAAGAATTTGCAAAAGCTGTGGAAGGCAAGGCATGACACGACTCTATGCTAAAAAAAAAGACCGAAAAAACCAAGTATGACAAGCCGATTGCTTGTCACCGGGCCGCAGGTGGAGCTCAAGTAGTCCACTGACAGCCAACGGGTTCAAGACTGGGACCCCCGTGCCCAGTCCTCAGAGCCAACCCTTTTTCCGAAGAGAACAGGCTTCGCAGAATCAGTGGGTAAAAAAGACCCTGTTGAGCTTGACTCTAGTCCGTGCATGAGAGCCACTTGGAAGTTCGTTCCCCACATTCTTTCTTTTCTGAGTGTCTATGCAAAAAAAGTACTCGTTTAAGTGCTTAGTTTAGATCAATCACTTCTTTATTCAGAAAGTTTAGTCTAACTTTTTTAAATCAAGAATTGTGTAACATAATCAAGCGATTTTTGAAATTTGATTAACCTGGTTTTTTGCAAGGGTACAACAAACATTAAGATTCTATAAAACGATTGTCAATGTAGGATCCGAGTGCATCCCTAGTGAAAAAACTAGACACTCATATACATCAGGGAAGCCAGTTCCATTTTACAAAATAGATGGCTTAAGAATTTGCTTGATGCCATAGTTGTTAAACCAAAGATAAGAAACATATCTCAGTCCGTATTCCTTTTTTTTTTTTTTTTTTTTAAGAAATCACTTAATACGATGATGTATCCTACAATTAATTGTTCAGAAACAGTCATACCATATTTTAAGAAACAAAACCCCAAAGTTGTTCTAAATCGTTTGATCTAATTATGGTGAAATTCAAACCATTTACAGAAAATCCAAACTCAGTCCATTAGAGCTCAAATAGAAGAAAAAATATATTTCGATCGTCTTTCACATGAATCAAACAAGGGCTCTTTTTCTCATATCTTGACTATGCCACTCAAAAAACTTAAACTCAAGCCATTGGAGCTCAAATAAGAAGAAAGAACATACTTAGATCTTTTTGGGGTAAATAACATACTTAGATCTTCTTTTTTATTAATCAGATAAAGGCTCTTCTTCTCTTCCCTCAACTAAGGCACCAAAAAGCCTCAATGTAATATACCTCACTTTTTTTGAGGACAATCAAAATTCAAATTATATTTGATTTAAACACGGATACAAGTTACACGGCCCCATAAGCCTAACAGAGAGAAAAGTCAAAACATTTAAAAAAAACTAATAGTAAAGGAGACAAGATCTCGTCGGAATTTCGCCGGAACTTGGGTCTTCAAAACCGCCAATCACAACAATACCGTGAAGGAAAACTACAGAGGGGTAGTTTGCCCAAAGAGTTATGAAGTATCAAGAGGGAAAGCATGTTCTCCATCAAATAGGGAGAAAAGCTCTCAAACGTACTCTCATCCCTATGCATAAAACAACCCGATCTACACTTGGGGAATGTATGTCAAGCTTGCCGAAAAAGTAGCCGGAGAACGCCGAAAATATTCTCTAGAGAGAAAAGCAATAGAGTGTTGGTAGGACGAGCCTTATAACTAATAACCCTAGCCCGATTGGGAATAGAGATAGGGTTTCATGAGGAGGGAAGAAACAGAAACGTTCTACTCTTATAATTAAGGATATAAGGGTTTTTTCTGTAATTTACTTAAAACGTGGCTTATGCGGGATGGAATTGACACGTAATTAGCTTGAATGGGTATGTAGTGACATAAAGTGACCGGCTTGGAAGAAGCCCAAATTTAATTTCATCTAATGAAAGCTCACCCTTGCACTTTTGGGTTTTGCAAGAACGATTAGGAATCAAATAAGCTAGCTCAGAAAGGGATCTTTGATGGACTTCTAAAGTTTGGCTTCTGTCTAGGAAAGACCCAAATCCTAACTACCCCATCTAGAGGCGCAACCAATTGCACTGAGAAGCTTTAAGAAAATATAACGAAAAATGTATATTCTAAAGCCGGTTCGGAAAGAAGGATGTTGATTTTGGCACTCCTAATTTGTCGCCAGCAGTAAATTTTGGAGTGCCAAAATCAAAATTTCGAAAAGAAATACAAGTCGGAGTGGGAAAAACTTTGTTATATATCTTGTCCCACCACAAAATCTCACCTACAAGTAATCATTAGGAATTGATTTTGGCACTCCAATTTTGGAGCGCCGGCACTAAATTTTGGATTGCCAAAATTAAAATCCCGAAAAGAAACACAAGTCGGAGTCGGAAAAAAAACTCGCTTATCTTGTCCCACCACAGAAACTCACCTACAAGTAATCATAGTCATGAATTGTTCATCAATCATTAACAGGAAACAAATAGACCGATAACAATAAACAAATTATACAAGATCATTCTCTAACTCTAATGATATGACAAATACACTATACAAACACACTTTCCAATTACTGATACGCAAAATCACAGGCAATTGCAACTTATTTTCTCATTCTCGTTTCCAAAGTTTGTCATGAGCTGATACATTCTTAAGCTAGTACTCTAGTACATAAACGATTACTTCTTCTATTCTCAAAAAGTGTGTTTTGAATTCCAACGTTGATTCCATCGAACCAAACATACCCTTAGAGTAAGGGTATGAGTTAAATTCAACCTCAGTGCAGCAAGTTGTGTTTCCATCAATCATTGAGAGAGCGAGGCCAAAATAAACAACGAGATAGTGCACAGTGTAGTAGAAAACAAAAAGACTAGAAAAGGGGGCTTTTACAAGAGGAAGGAAGTAGCAAAGCCAGATTCCTCCTCGAAGTATTTGGACTCAACCTTAAACAGGGAGCAACGAAGGTCTGCAGCAGCTAGCACGGACGTCTCTCCAACAATCCTATTGCGGTCTGGAGGACGAGCACCTTTTTCCAGTGCTGGGAACTTGCCATGAGACAGAAAAGGATACACTTCAAAAGCGGCGACCTTGTCCTTGCGATTTTCCACAAGGCGGAACACAGAAGCAAGAAGCGATGGCTTCCCTCCAGCATACGGTTGAGCATGGCAGCCGGATTTCAGAAGACAAAACCATTTGTTTTTCGGGTCAGGCACATGGAAGTGCACAGCATAGGAAAGGCTCGGGTGACGAGTTAAAATTGTGGTGAGACCTTCCACTCTCTTACTGACGAATCCTTTTTCTGGTATGAGAGCATAAGCAGTTAAAGGATAACCAACAGTAGACCACATACCGTAGTCAGGTATTGAAACGGGTGCTTCCCTCCTGAAGGGAACATCATGCCATTTATACGTGGACATGTTGAAAGTCTCCCATTCGGAGCAGTCTGTATTGAAAGCATACAAGCAATCTTCGTGAGTGGTATAGAAAAAGATCATGGAGCGGACCACAGTATTGGACTCGACCGGGGCTACCACGATAAGGATACTCCCCATAGTCGTAAAAAGGAGGGTTTGGCAAAACAGACCACATTTCAGCATCTGGCTCAAAAGACTCGAATAACGGTGTCTTGTCAGTGAAGTGGGTAGAACGAGTTGGGTGGGCGGAGAGGACATAAAACTTGCCATTGACATGGTAAACAAAAGGGTAACGCTTGCCACCGTTCATGCGACGCGCTGGTACAACGGATAGTGGTGGTGGGGATGCGGTATCACAGACATAGACAGAGCGGTCAAGGTGTGTATCTTTCTCACTCCTTGTGCGGGGAGAAGCAGTTACTCTTTCACCACCGACCATATAAACCCTAGAGCCCACATTGAAAAAGGCCATGGACTCCGGATATTTGCCGCTGGGCAATTCGATGGCAGGAGTTACATTTTGTATCTCTTGTTGAGTCCAATCATTATCAACTTCGCTCGTGCTGCTACTGCTAGTACTACCAGAATTACAACTAATATCCCTAACATCTATTAAGTAAATCTCATAGGCAATGGGTTTTTCCAGGTGAGAGATAACGAAACAAACCTTCATCGGATCCGGAGACGAATCAGCGGCAGCTACTGAAGAAGAGGCCCCGTCGGCAGATTCCCTCTCCCGCTTATTAGAAGTCATTTCTTGTGAAAGTGGTTCCACCATTTCCCAATCGCCGCCCAAAATTTATAGACCAAGAGCAGAGAGAGAGAGGGGGGGGTGGGGGGGCCGTGGGGGAATGAAGTTGGTGGTTGATTTGGTCTCAGAATATTCTGCCAATCTGTTGGTCTGAGACAATTATGGGAAAATTAGGGCTTCGGCCTTTGGAGAACTATACGGAGGACAAATTATTCTATGCTCCTAGGGTATTGTGTATTGAAAAAAATGAGTAAAATATAGTATCTCCTATCAATTGGCTTTGTACCTGTTTGGCTGTTTCATACACAATGACCGAAAAAATCACTAATTTAGTGATTTTTTTTTGTCTCGTTTATCAAACGGAATAACGCTTATAGATGTTTAACATAATGTAATTTAATTTCATGTAATGAAAGCTCACGGCTCACCCATGGACTTTGCAGTAAAGATTGAAGTACAGCAGTGGGGGTACAGCAGCCCCGTACAGATGGGTTTTGCGCTCATCTCGGGTCCTGCAAAGATGATCGGAGCCGCTCATTTTGTTCAAAACATATTGTTTACGGTCCCTGTAAAAAATCATCTCAATCCGGTATCAAAAAAGGCGTTTACGAATCATCCAACTTTGCTTCAGAATTTAGTCTAATGAGCAGCTCCGATCATCTTTGCGGGACCCGAGATGGGCGCAAAACCCATCTGTACGGTACTGCTGTACCCCCACTGCTGTACCATTAGCAGCTCTCTGGACTTTGGGGTTTTGCAAGAACAATTAGGAATCGGGATTGGCAAGGGCGTGATTGAATGGAGGGATCGGCTCAAAAGTGTTAGGTTTAATGTTTGAAAAATGATAATACCAAAACTGTTTTGTTTTCATATACTACAATTTTGGCATTAGCAACACTCTAACGTTTTGTGCTTCGGTTTACATTTTGAGAAAAAAAATCCAACTCAAAAAATATTCATTACTATTACTTTCAATTATTACTCTCATTTTTCTCTCCACTTATTATCCATATCTCCAATCATTATTATTATTTCTCTCCCTATCTATTTTTACTCATAACCTCTATTTTCAATCATTATTATTATTTGAAAAATTCTAAAATCAGCCCAATGGGCTGACAATAGTGAGTATGTGAATGTGTATTAAAGGGTGTAGAAGTGCACAGAAATATGTATTTTTCTTGTCTTCTAGTGTGTTTATCATCAGCCTAGTGGGCTGACAATAGCAAGACCGTTATTATTTTTTTCTCTACTCATTATCCCAAAAACCATTGGACTTTTTGAAAGAAATACTCCTTTCGTCCCATTTTCATTGTCCATTTTTAAATTGCGTGCATTTTTCAATTGCTTATATCTTTCAATCTATAATATTTTTCATAATTTTAAAAAAAATTTATTATAGAACTAATCGAGATTTATCAAATAAGATTCATATTGCATATTTTTCAAAATTCAAACTAAAAAAAAGACAAAAAAACATAAAAATAATACAAACAGAATAATGGATAATAAAAATGGAATGAAGAGTAATAGTAAACCCGTGATCTTGGGTTTGGGCCATTAGAAGACTAGCCCATGGGTCTTTAACAAAATTGAAGGTGAATTGGATTGGAGCCCTTTCGGTCGAAAAACCTCTGTTTAATTAGGTCTTTTCATGCGATCTTTATTATTGGATATTTTCTGATTTCATAGACAGACGATACGAATTCTATGATGCGTATATTTAGCTTGGGATGGATGCGATATATCACTGGTTTTTGTCATCGTTTATTTTGACCACATACGTGGCAAAATATGTTTCGTCCAGATTTTAACTCATTTTATTTTTCCCACACATGGACTCAATCACAAGCCTCCAAGTAGTGAAATAAATAACCCCAAGCGTTGGCCATACATGGTGATCAAAGGTTTGAGACTTATGGATTTGTTTTCTCTCTCTCTCAAAGTTTTAGGTTCGAAACCTCTCAAATGCTATCAATTTTTTCTAGACCACTGAAGGTCTATTCGGTCGCTAACTTTAGAATCCTAGAATTAGTCAAATTAAGTGCAAGCTGGCACAGAAGCATGTTATAAAAAAAAAATGTAGTGAAGTAATCAGTAAGTAATAATCCGGTGACTTAATGCATTTCATTGTCAATTCCATCAGCCCCAGTGTCATGAGCTGTTAGTTGACAAAGGAGTTGCTCGCTATGGGACAATTTGGCACACTAGCATGACTAGTGGCATTCTCGTTAATATTGGCAATGGCATTTTCGTCATTTTGAGATCTCATGCTTCGAGGCCTATGAGTATTTTTCTGGTATTTTTCAAGCAATAAATTTTTAATCGGCAATCTTTCAAAAAATATTAGGTGCCATTAGAAACCTGTAGTGGGCAGGAATATGACTTATGGCCCAATCGTTCAATTGGGCCCTCAATGGATAATCCCATCACCTCGATGACAGGGGAGGCACACTGGGCTGCTCCACTCGACCGAGAAATGTCTTTACCAATATCTGATTGAATTGATTTTTAACAGCAACCCAAACCAAATTATTTCGCACAGAATGGGCAGCTCGGATTATTTTTGTGGGACCTGAGGTAGGCCCAAAATCCATATGTACGCGTTGTATGTACATTTAGGGAAAATGACGGCTAATGACATGTTTTGATAATTAATACCCATCAAGGACATTATCAGCATTAGCAAATGTTCTTAGCATGTCCTTGGCGAGTATTAATTATCAAAACACGTCATGGCAGTCATTTTTCCGTACATTTTTATGTACTCCTTCCGACTTGTTCTTTTCGGCCCAACGGTGCGCCTCCTTCCGACTTGTTCTTCTATCAGGGGGAAAGAAATGACATCAACCTGCGTTGGTGTAATGACATCTTTGGGCGGGCATGTATATAATGAACATAAGTGTTGATTTCTAAAAAAAAATCAGGGTTCGTGAAACAATGTAATTTCATAACTTTGGGATTGACCACTAGCTCTTATCGGTCCGTTTGGGCAGACGGATAAGATTAAATTACTATGCGACAAATTAAATCTAATAAATTATATTGACACGTAAATGATCAAAACATTTTCATGAATTGAATTCTCAAATTGGAAGTAACCATATTAGGAAGTTGAATTTTGCCATTTTTAAAGCAAGCGAAAATTGTAGTTCTTAGAATTTGAACTAGGTGCTTTCCGACGTGCAAGGCACGTCCGTCATGCCCGTTATGGAGATCGATTTTGATTGTTTCTGAAATATTAGATGTGTATGAGCATAGCAAAAAATGTACACATAAGTTTGATCAAGGGTTTGATCATAACTAACTGTTTGCAATACTTTTGTTTTACATAAGTAGAAAGTCTAGATTACTAAAGTAAGACAAGGATTATCGTATTATAGATAGTCTACCTACCAGTTATACAAAGGTACCAATATCCAAATGACTTGCAGTACAATTGCCTACATTAAGCTTATAACAATGTTATGTACACTCCTACCAAAGCCCTTGACTAACCTACATAGAGATACACACAACCAACATCAATGGAAATCCTGAAACACTACATTTCCTCATCATGATTTAACAACCGGGAAAAAATATGTACAGCATAGGGACATTTCCACATCATGAGTTAACAACCGAGAAAAAATATGTATAGCACAGGGACAAAGCCTGAAAGAAAACATAAGTAAAATTGGACAAAAGGGAAAAAATAAAAGAAATAACAAAACAGAAAGAAATAGTGGACCGCAAGCATACCCATAGGATCTGAGAAACAAATAACTGCATCATACTTCCCTTCAGGTGCACAACGTAGAAATTCAAGAATCATAAAACAAAGATCAATGTGAACGGGTAGCACCACAACCACATTTTTTAATCTCGTTATTGAACTATGTTGTTTGCTTACGATTGTCCATGACCAAGATTAATGGATGCGTCCAACATTGATCAATCAGACTATAGATGCAATCATGTTACTTTACTTGATTCCAATAAACACAAAAATATCTTGCCCACATACCATCACCAATATGCAGAGTTAGCAACTTTGACTGTTCCAAACTACATTAGCAAGCTCAAATCACAAATCTTTAGAAGTTGTCCAAATATGGCGTAATCTAACCCCAACAAAAGCGCTACATATTGCCTAAAGTTAAACAATGCAAACTGTAGACAAGATATAGCACATTGCAGCCAACTCAATCACATCCAAATATGAAACTAAAACTACAAATTGGTCCAAAGAAATTGGTCCCTAGTTTGTATGAAGGCTCAACAACAAATTTAGTTTCTATTGCAAAAAAAAAACCTAAGCAGATAATACATATGAACACCAAATTCTCACACAAGGGCCAGTGGGAATAAAGTTCAGCCGGTACTCACTCTCTTCTTCACCAAGTTAACACCGAACAGTGAGGTTTATCTATACTAATGCAAAAGGGCTAGCAGCATAGTAGAGTTCATGTCAAATATATATATATATATATATATATATATATATATATATATTGGGTAAAGAAACTGCAGTTTAAGCTTACTGACTTCTAATCCAACAGAAATACATGTACCATTTTCATCTCGTCCATGTTGAGTACTTGGTTGTTCCTGAGCAGCAATGCATGAATTTATCAACTTGAAGTAATTGGTGAGTTCACCAGGTTTTCTGCTAGCATTGTTGAGTACCTAGTCAAGATCGAAAAAATGAAGCGCAGGTTTACAAATAATGTGCATTACCAAAATGGCATCAAAAGGCCAATGTATCTGAAATAGTTGGAACAACGTCATGAAAGCAACTTACCTTTCAGTTTGCCCCTGAAGAAACTCAAGCTATTTGTCAAGCGATTTTTCTTTTTTCTCGTTAAGTTCTAGTTGATGCTTGCACAGAACCTAGAACGACAATGTTTTGAGAGGAAGGTTTTGAAATGTCACAAGTGTATGGTGAAATTACTAAAACCCATATCCTATGTAGACTTGCTATATATTATTCATTCAATAGGCGGGCAGGGAAGCCCAAAGAGTTCGCAGAAATGTCAAACTCTTGTTGTTGATAATTTCATATTTAAGAGTCAAGTAGTTAGATAATGAACAAACTCTTACGAAGAACGTATGTGCGGAAATGTATAATATGAGGCATAAGTCACGCCACTTGGTAGCTCTCCATGGATAGGATCGTCCTCTGTGCAAACTTGGGAGATGGTCCACCTTTTAGGGGCAAGATAGTGATGAGCTGCAAAAGATTTGCAATCAATCATGCAAAATTGCAAAAACTGGGAACAAAACGCAATGTAAACAAAGTGGAACCCATAAATGAAAACCCCCTTTAATGTTCTTCAAGAACTCAAACTATCCTTGAAAATAACAATGATAATATAGGGGGAAGCTTCACAAGTAGATAACATACAAAAAGTATGGTTAAATATCGCCTTCTTTGTGCATGCCATGGATCTGTTGTATCACTACATGTTATATGAAATACTCCATGCCACGAATCTCTACTTTTCACAACAATTTTTTTCTAAATCAAGAAAAGAATAGGGTACGTATGTGAGGGGGACATAAAAGCCTTACCTTTGTACTAACAAACAAGCTAGAGAAAAGACAAAAAAACTGAAAGAATCAACGGACCCCCACATAAGTAGTTCCGAGCGTGTACAAAATATTGGACCCTTGACCAAGCTAATAAGTTTGACCTAGGTTCAACAACACATCCATCCATATAGCCAAATGACCACAACCAGAATGGTGATCGTGAAGTATGTTAGGGGTGTGGGGTGAGGGCTATCTACGAAAAATCTAGTTCAAGAAAATTATGAACTGTTCAACCATGCAACTGAAGAGAAATCTATAATAAATTTGAGCTGTAAAATCCCCAATTCTGAATTGATTCCGATTTCATTCAAATGCGTTTCATGTAAATGTCAAGCAAAGGAAATTTTATAATTACCCCATTACCGTTACCAATTATCATGGTCGAGATAATAGCATAAAACAACCATAAATGGAGAAAACAGAGGCAAACCTTTAGGTCGCTAAATGTTCTTGCAGCAGTAAATTGCACTGAAATTGGGAAAAAGACTGATGAATCTGAAGGAGGAACAACAAATTCCATTGATCCACTGCAAAGTTTGCCAATACAAAGTTAAAAAATAAACGCCATTGCAAACTTGCGTACAAAAAACTTGAGTTTCATATATTAAAACAAAATTCAGCTTATGCTGACCTACGGTTTGAGTCGTCAATGAGAAGTATGGACCACTCCAAAATAAAATTTTTGGAGTTGTATCTGTCAGGAAAACATGCAGGCGTATTAACCCAAGTCCATTGAAAAGGAGAAATGGAATAAAACAATGGAAAAGGGGAGAAAGATCCGAAATTTGTTTGTTTAGAACAAACGAGCAAGTCACATGAAACTAATTACATTTAAGAAAGTCGAATTTGGGGGTGTTCATGCTAATATGAGAGGACTGGAGGCCATATCAGAAAATTATTGCAGAACCATTGAGCTATATTTTTTATCAATTACAATAGACAAAGTTGATGAGCATGGAACACAAATGAAGAAATACTCTACCCAATCAGTCAAGCATAGCTTCCTAGCAATTGAGGGCTAAATCTGTCCAAATTGGACAAAAATTGACCAGCGAAAATTCTCCCAAAAGTGTTTCTTATTATAGAGGGGGAGGAGATATCAATAAGAAAGGAAATGATAAACTTGGCCAAAAAAAAGTTGCGAAGAGAGGGAGAGAGAGATGATTTGAGATCAGTGAGAGACATGCAGAACCTGTGTAACTCATATAGTGCGAGGGACTCACCGACATGGCAATAGGTGTGTTGGCGGCCGGAAATTTGGACTGTGCTAGAATAGAGTGATCACCCGCCGTCGACCACGGATCTGGTGAGAGAGAGAGAGATGGGTATGGCTGGTGAGAGAGAGATGGCTCTAGAGAGAGAGAGAGAGATGAGGGTTTGTGCTGAAGGAAGGGAAAAGAGAACGGACTGTGCTGGAATAGAGTCGTCGCCCGCCGTCGTCCGTCGTCGCCCGCGGATCTGGTGAGAGAGGGAGAGATGGGTATGGCTGGTGAGAGAGAGATGGGTACGAAAGGGAGAGCAGAGAGAACAGAAGCTCACCACGTGATAAAGCTCTGTTATTCTCTTTCATTCCCAATTACCACGTAACCCAGCAAGACCCAACATACAAACACGTAGCCCACTAACCAAGAAGTGAAATTTCAATTTCGACCCCCCAAAAAATAAGGGCTAAAATTGTCCAAAAAATGACAAGCGAAACTGCTTCTTATTTAAGAGGAGTAGGATATGGCGGTGAGTGGTGAAGAACAAAAAATAATTAATTTAATTTTTTCCTTAACTACTCAAAATAGACAAGAAATCTTATGAGACGGATGGAACGAGATTTAAGTGATCCTACCAATTAGAGAATTTTTTTTTCTAGACATTAATGCTACTCCATCCGCCTCAAGTTGCCGGTCTCTTTTTACTATTTCAAGTTTCTTAAAGAAATTGTCTAACATTTTTTAACGTATTTTTGTACATCTAATATAGATCTTATTTGATGAATTTCAATTTTTTTTTCGTACAAAGTGTTCAAAATAAAAAATATAGGTGAAGAAATAATATGTCAATAAACAATTTTTTGGAACGGAGATAGTACAACTTTTTAAATTGCATGGCTAACGGTTGTTCAAAGGAGATGACCAATTTGGAACGGAGACGGTACAACCTCAATCTAACTAAAGCAAAAATTATCAACGATCTTGCTAACCTCCGTCCACTAAGGCTCCATTTGTTTACCTATTTTTCGGTATTTGGTTGTGTAAAAAATGAGGAAAACATTTTATATGTAAAACATTTTTCATCAATTGGATGAAAATGACTTACCCTTAAATCTTCCATAAGTTATTTTTTGAAATGAACTCGTTGCCTTCTACTGCAATTCTCATTGCTCAGTTTCCTCGATCGTCAATCTTGACCCACGTTCAATTCTAATAATCTCATATCTCTCCACCATTTAAGCCCCCCTCTCTCTTTACACTATTTTTTTGATTTCTAAAAATATTTTCAAGTGCTAACTAAATACCGAAAAATAAAAGTTTAAAATTTATTTTTTGAAAAAATATTTTACATCGAAACAAACGGAGCTTTAGTGAAAAATAATATGTCAATAATTCTAAATAAGTTCGGATTTCATTGCATATTTAACGGATATTAATACGCTTTAACAAATATCAATATACATTTTTTGTATATCAATGTACATTTTACTTATTATTCTACACTTTTTAGGTTGATGTTAGAATAATCAAAACCCATATAAAGAAATGATAATGTCAAAACTGTTTCTATAGGTGCCAAAACTCTACTGCACAAAAGGTTTGGATCATGTGCAGTGTATAAAACTTTTATTCATTGAAGTTTTGACACCAACGAAAACAGTTTTGACATTATCTCTACCCAAAAAGTAAGAGAAAGGCATTAGAGTGGCGCGTGGACGGGACGAATGTTTATAAGCGTGGGATTAGGAGAGTGTCGGCTGCTGTTTGCAACTACTGGTTTTTGTCATAAATTCCTCATCGTAGGGGTGGTAATTGGTACGGAGTACTCTTTCTCTCTCTTTCTCTCTCTCTCTCTCTCACGCATCAAGACCTTGGGCCGGACTCGCCGGCATTCAGTTAGATTATTTTGACTCACTCCACACGCGTAACTACGGGACACCAACCAATACGTGTCTGCCCCTCATAAGGCCTCCCCCCGCCCGCCCGCCCTTTGGTCCAAACGAGTGGTTTAAAAATACGCATTGATAAAGGAAAAGAAAGCGAAATCCGGACGCAATTATGTATGCCGCCACTTAAAACACACACTCTCTCTTTCTCTCTCCTCGTTTCTCTCTCTTCTCCCTCTCTCTCGTCAAATCAAAATGGTCCACCCGGCGAGCAAGGAAAAGGACGTGGTTCGGCCGGCAGGCGCACCGCCGCTGGTTATATTAGAGAGCTGCTACCGACATAGTAAGGGCTGCATGCATACAGCGTGTTTTTTGGCTCGCCTCGAGTTTAACAAAAATAATTGGAGTCGTTTATTTTGTTCAAAATATTTTGTTTATGATTTTCATGAAACATCAGCTCTATCCGATATCGCTAAAGACGTTTACGAAATATCCAATCCCACCTCAGTTAAATTCTGAAACAAAATTGGATATTTCGTAAACGCTTTTACCGATATTAGATGAAGCTATATTTTTATGAAAATCCTAAACAAAAATATTTTAAATAAAATAAGCGACTCCGATTATCTTTATTAGACTCGAGGCAGACTCAAAAGTGCATAGTACGCTCTTCAGTTTGTGCAGCCCTTGCTGTACCGATATTCTTTCCGATGTTTTTAATCTCGCACACTTTATTACAAAACCTTGGGACCAAAATAGGAACACACCTTTTTTTTAACATTAAATCAATGAGGTTTACGTGTGGACCCTCTGCCTAAATTCTCTCATGAGCTAACAAAGATATGTGTTTGAACAAATTTACTCCAATTACGGCTTATTTGGATGCGAGGTTAGGTTTGAAGGTATTATGTAAGAAGGGGGATTAGATAGTAGGGGATATTGGTTAATATGGAATGATCCACATTGATGTGATGTTTATAGAAGGGGTATTAAATAGTACTTGATTTGAATGAGGTATTAGAAAGGAGGGATAAAATAGTCCTTGGTTTGGATGGAGGATTAATTGGGGATATAAGGAAGGGGGATTGATGTAAAAAGTTGTTAAATGACTTTTTTGCCCTTATGTAGTGTTTTATGACAAAATTTGTTAGTTTTATTATAATTAGAATAAATACATGTTTTTTTGAGCTGCAAGAGATGGAAAAAAGAAAAAAGTGCAAGGCTTGATTTGGGAGAAAGCTGAGAAAAAAAATTAAGTGTTCCAAATTTCAATCAATTTGAATGGGTGGAAAGATTTTATTTTTCTGATCATTTAATTCTAAAGGGTCATAATTAAATTTTAATTCTAGGACTCTCGTTGGTTAGTCCTAAGATATTTGGTTGTACGACTTTCTTAGGGCTAATCAACGAGAGTCCCAGAGTCAAAATTTAATTATGACCCTTAAGAATTAACTGATTAGAAAAATAAAATCTTCCCACCTATTCAAACGGATTGAAATTTGGAGCACTTTATTTTTTAACCATATTTTTTAATATATAAATTGCAGATTGAAAAATTAAGTGTTCCAAATTTCAATCCGTTTGAACCAATAGAAAGATTTTAGTTTTCTGATCATTTTATCCTAAATGGTTACAATTAAATTTTGACTCTAGGGCTCTCGTTGGTTAGCCCTAAAAGGTATTTGGTTCTACGACTTTCTTAGGGCTAATCAACGAGAGCCCAATAGTCAAAATTTAATTATGACCCTTCAGAATTAATTAATCAGAAAAATAAAATCTTCTCACCCATTCAAATGGATTGAAATTTGAAACACTTAATTTTTTTGCTTTTGCTCAAGAAATGGGTACCGGGGTTGGGAAGAGGGATTACGAGGGGTACAATCGTCCAAAATAGAGGGGGATTAGGGGGGATTCCACAATAACAAGTTGAACCCTCCCCAAGGCTGAGGGGTATTAGGAGGTGTTGGGGAAGCCGGGTTAAAGAGAATACCCCCTCCATTTTTGACTGCCAAACGGGGTATTGGGCTGGCCCCAGGTGTTAAAAAGCGGGAGAACACAACACCCCTTTACAATACCCCATCCAAACAGGCCATTAGCGTAGAGTGTGGATCTTTTCATCTTCATGAGGTAATCTTATCAAGCTATCTATGATCTCGTTTAATAATTCTACTCGTTCATTTTATAGGCTTTTACGTGTTCATCATCTTAAAAGAAATCAGATATCGATATCTAAACTAATGGACAATTTATAAGAGAAAATAGATGGTCCATTTGACCGTCTATTTCTCCTATGACCAGTCAAGATATGATCGAGCCCACACTAGTAGTTTGTTTATGTACCATAAACATTATATAAGCTTAGAAAATAAATAGATTGGATGATCAAGTGGAACCATGATGAACCACATGATAGGATATCACATTAATAATTTAGATTTTAGCTCGAACATAAATTTGTTCCGTCCAAAAGGGTGTAGATAACACAAGAAGTATGGGGTGTGTTTGTCCAAACTTTTGATTCTTTTTTTGGAAGAAAAAATTTTGATATCATGAAAAGTGCCGCCCTTCATAGTTAGTGTTAAAGCAACTTTAAACCTTATTTTTTAAAAGAAAAAAGAAATTAAAGTTGTGGCAGAGATATCACAATTAAATTTTTTTTTTTGGGTACAAAAAGAGTTGTTTTGTTCCCTCATTCGCTAAGTCTGAAAGTTAATTCGTCAATTCTTACATCAATAAATTGTGTGTCAAATTAGTCGAAATTAAATATACTATCCGTACAATGAATTTTATACCCCAATCTGCACAAACTTATGTACCACTTATTTGTATCTCTCTTTCACTACTTTCGTAAAGATTTTCTTTAAATATATATAATTTGTTCATTAAGAGATGTATCCACATATTATTCTTCTTTTGAGCTTGCATTTTTCAATCAATAGGTTGGATATAATTTTATACATACTATTAGACTCAAATAAAATAAACACTATACTCAATATGTGAAAGCCTATAGTAATTTATTAATCTCAATAATTAAACTTGACCAGTTATAGACCCTAATAGAAAAGAAACAAATCATCAAAATAATGTATCTATAAAGGTGAAAAAGAAGTGGAGTTAGATAAACTAAGGAATGAGAGTAATAATTAAAAAAAAATTTATTGAAAATTATGCGCATAGATGAGTTGGTTCTACAAGCGAACACAGTCAACAGTATTAGCTCCCATTAATTATGAACCCTTCACTTTGCACTTTTAGAAGAGTACATGAATAGCCAGCACGCTTAACAGTGTTTACAGAATGGAACTAGCTAATTAGGGACCATGGTAAATCAGACAATCTTTTAACCTCCAAAATGGGAACATTTTTTCTTTTAATTCCAAAAATATATGCTTTCATAGTATCGTAATTTGTAATACAATACCTGTCTTGTTATGCAATTTTAATAGTAATACTTTCATCTTATTTTTATAAATACAGTAATTTCTGTCTAGGGGAGTTATTTTCGCACCCTTTTTGTCATTTGTATGTAGGGATGGAGCCAAGGAGGGGCGGTCGCCCCTGTAAAAAGAAAAAGAAATAGTACGATTATATGTACAAAAAAAAATCCTATAAAAATATATAGGCTCACCCTTGTGTAGAATTTTAAAAATATATATATAATAGTAACCTTTGAAATACGAAAATATTAACATTAATCACTAAAGGCTAAGGCTAAAATATAACAAAAAATAGAATTATAGGGTTGATATATTGTGAATATTCAAGTAATAAACTTCCACATTTCGTTAGATGAGTTTAGTGTTTTACAGTTTTATTGCTTTTTCTCTAAAATCTCAATGGCACACCAAATCTCCCCCCCCCCCCCCCCCCCTCCTTTTGGTACAAATATCCCCAATTGTTAATGCCTTGTTTGGAGAATTTAGAATTTTTTTTTGAAAAATAGTAAGAGTAATAAATGGATAGAGATGGAAAGAAAACTATTGGAAGTAGGAGAATCTAGGAAGAATCTTTTGAAAAATTCTTTTTGAATTGTAAAACAAACAAAACATAAGACTTTAAAGACAATTTCGAGAAAAATAGTGATGGGTGAGAAGAGATTTTGGAAATCCTAAGGCCCCGTTCCAGAAACCTTCTTGAAAAATAAGCAGCTTATTTTTCATTTTCAAACTCAAAAATAATGTAAATGAAAAATAAATTTTTAATTTTTTTGGCATTGTATAACGAGATCTTTTAAACAAGATCTATAGTACATATTTTTAGATTTCAATAAGCCTCTCATTTTTTAACTTGAAATTGCCTTCTTAAAAAATAAAGGCCTATTTTGAGTTCTGGAACACACCCTAAGTAATTTTGGAGGAATTTTTATATGTATGTCTTTTCTCAATTGTTGTTCTAGACTTCTTCTAATTTTTTATTTTTTGACTGGTAAAATCAAGTAACATGAAAGCCATGTACCAAATTCGTCAAATTGCGATGAATGAAAAAGAAGAAGATGAACAATAAGACAAACAAGACACATACATTAAGATCGATCCCATTAGTTAAACTGATTTATGTATTTAAGTTATTTTGAGTTTTAATATATTTACATGATTATGCATGCATATGTATATTTCTTCTCACATGCACGATCGTCCCTGAGTGATGAAATTTCTGTCTCCGCCTTGTTTGTAGGGTAAACTATAGTTAACCCCCTCTAACTAAGCCTCGCGTGCACTTTGCCCCCTCTAACTTTTTGTTTTGGCACTCAACCCCCTCTAACTAACTGAAATTCAAACGGTCATAACTTCTTCGTTCGAAATCGAAAACAAGCAAATTATATATCAGTTTCGAGGTATTGAAGTCAGCTTTCTAATGACACCAAAATCACATCAGGATTCAAAGCACACAGAAAGTTATGATCAAAAGAGTAAGGGCTGATAGATAGAAAGACCGTTTTGATCATAACTTTCTGTGTGCTTTGAATCGTGATATGATTTTGGTGTCATTAGAAAGTTGACTTCAAGACCTCCAAATCAATATACAATTTGCATGTTTTCGATTTCAGACAAAGAAGTTATGACCGTTTGAATTTCGGTTAGTTAGAGGGGTTGAGTGTCAAAACAAAAAATTAGAAGGAGCAAAGTGCATGTAAAGCTTAGTTAGAGGGGGTTAACTGTAGTTTACCCTTGTTTGTATGGGAGAAATTTTGAAAAATAGCATGCGACGCGTTATACGGAAGTACCGCCCATATTAAATTGCCACCCACGCTCTTATAGGGGCGGCTCACGGCTGCTTCCATTTCCCAGTCAAATCCATTTTTGACTGTGCTCCCCACCTTTCCCCCTCCCCCTCTCTCTCCCTCTCTCCTCTTTCTCTCTCTATATAATCACCCTCGCTTCCCATTCTCCCATCACATCTCCAACCCCCCACCCTTTTGTTCCCACAACGCCTCTCCTCATATACCAAATACAAAGAAAAACACATATATATAATATATCTATAGATGTCGGCGAAGGAGAAGTCGGCGGCGGCGATGGGCTTGAAAGTGAACAAGGGGAACCTGGGGAAGGACCAGACGCATTTCAGGGGCGTGCGGAAGAGGCCTTGGGGGAGGTACGCGGCCGAGATCCGGGATCCTGGCCGGAAGAGCCGGGTCTGGCTGGGGACGTTTGACACGGCGGAGGAGGCGGCCAGGGCCTACGACGCCGCGGCCAGGGAGTTCCGCGGCGCCAAGGCCAAGCTTAATTTCCCGCCAGCAGCGCACGAGGAGAATCGCGCGATGAAGAGCTTGAACATGAGTAACCCAGCGGAGATCCAGATGGGGAATAACTGCAACCAGAGCCCGAGCCCGACCAGCACGGTCGAGTCGTCGGGCCACGAGGCGGCTGGGTTCTCGCCCCCGCCGCCCGCGCTGGATCTCGCCCTCTCCTACGGCGGGTTCGGGTTCCCTTTCCAAGGCAACCGGTTTTTTGTTTCTCCGGTGGCCGGAGTTTTCCCACCGCGGGCGAATCAACTCATCTATTTCGACTCGATTCTCCGGCGCGACGCACCGATTCGACGGCCGAGCATGGATCGCGTGCCGACGCGTGGTGGTGCTGGCGGTGGGGTCCAGAGCGACTCCGATTCGTCTTCCGTCATTGACTTGAAGCATAACGACGTTAAGCCAGACGGAGCCGGACGACCCATCGATCTCAACTTTCCGCCGTTGGAAACTGAGTGACGCCGTTTTCCGGCGACGGCCTTTTTTACCCCCGTTTTTTCTTACTTGGAGTAAATTAATTACTATGAGGATTTTGGTGATCCGTGACCGTCGGGTCAATAATTGTTGTCCGATGTGTGAATACGTAGATGAATCGATGATCTTACTTTTTTTTTTTTTTTTTGCAACAGATAGAAATCGGGTATTCGGTTGGTTGTTTTTCTGCTGTTGTTGTTCGTTTAGCGACGAACGGATAAACCGTAACCGTTGATGTAATCTAATCTCTAGTTTAATTCAATTTTTTTTCATGCAATGAATTTTATTACTACTATCAATTACTCGGACTCTTGGATCTTCTTAGATTAGCTCTAGAGTTAGTACGGTTGGTTGGTAGATTTGATCTAGCTGGGTGGTGGATTTGATTTTACGTTGAGATTCGATTTTGGGTTAAGATGCAAAAAAAAAAAGTACTAGTTTATATGAATTTCGTAGTCTCGGCGTACATAACTTGTTTTTGACCGGATCGAAGAGGAAATGAGACGAGATGTACATAGTTAACTCGGATACACTTACCCGTTCATCCAAAAAAAAAAAGACTTCTTAAGTTTTGTTTTCAAATTTTAATGTGTTGCCTTTTGACTGGATGGAGCAAATGACTTAGGCCCCGTTCCAGAACGGGTTTTAAGTCCTTATTTTTTAAGAAGGCAATTTCAAGCTCAAAAATTATAGGCTTATTGAAATCTAAAAATATGCAATATGGATTTTGTTTGATAGATCTCATTGAGATCTTTAATACGATGCAAAAAAAATTGAAAAATTATTTTTCATTTACATTATGTTTAAGTTTGAAAATGTGAAATAAGTACTTATTTTTTAAGAAGATGTTCTGAAACGGGACCTTAGTTGATGTGCATGTAAACTGATTTGGACACTGACTGTCAATAAAATACAAAATTCTACGTTTTGTTATTTCTGGTGATCAATGTTTTACTTCTGTTCAATTTTCTTTCGTAATTTCTCTTGCTCGTCCCACCCAGACAAATAGAATGAAGTACAAAATATTGGGAAAATGGGTAATTGATCAGATTTAATTTCCTCAGTCGCGGCTAACAAAATAATATAAATTCAACCATAAACCAAATAAATATCACGATTTCAAACAATTTACTTGTATATGATTTTTCGAATATAAAATATATATGACGACAATTAATGACTATCATTATTTGTTTTTCGTATTTTTAATATTTATTGTCTTCTTCTTCTTTCTTTTCTTTTCTTTTTTTTATATCTTTTTGCACCTTGGGGACAAGCCAAGGCAAAGACCAAATGACAAGAAATTAACCTTCAAGAAAAAATCCACGACTGTCAAAAAAGAAAGGCGATGATTTAGGAAAGAGTACGACGGTCATTCTCTTGGTCTCTGTTTTTTGTTTGGCTCTTATCTGGGGTTGATTATCTTATAAGGAAAAGAAAAAAAAAAAAAAAAAAAACTTAAGGTCTGTTTGGAAATTATGGAAACGAAATTTTTTAAGAAATAAAGTTTGAAAAAAATATACTAAAAGAAAATTTACCGTGCTTAAAATTTTATTTCTCTATTTTTTTTCCACTTGCTTTTTCTTAACCAAACAGGGGAGGGGAAAGTTTCTAATTTTCTTGTGTTTTCCCCTAGATTCCAAACATATCCTCAAGAATTAGTAGTAGGTTGTAAAATAAGTATAAGTTAGGGGTGAGTATGGATTGGATTGGTCCGGTTTTATAATCAATCAAAAACCAAATCATTACCTACAAATTGTGAAATTTGAAGAACCAAACTAACCCATAAAATTCATGGAACTAAGCTAATCTACACCACTAAAATACGATTCAATTTCAGTTTTTGAATCACGGTTTGCTTGGAATTGATATATCATCTCCACAAACTATTTAAAGTACTTAAAATTGCATTGATAAGTTAAACCGACACTTATATTAAAGTAGTTCCATTAAAATTATCAAAACTCACTAACATCGATCAACCACTAAATAATAGTAAAATACCAGTAATTAGTGAAGAAATAGGGCCATATGATACAGATAATAGACACAAAAGAGACAAGAGAAATAATGGATAATCAAAATTGTATCCTGGGAAGATCATATATAGAAGTTTTGAGAATTTATATTTTAAGTGAGAATAGGATGGTTGAATGGAGCATTACATTGGAAAATTAATTTTATACGGTTCGGATCTGTTTGAAATCGAAACCATTAACATAAATTCACATACCTTACCATTGGACACGATTTTTTATTTTTTCAATACCGGAACCAAAACACATTAGTAAGAAACCGGACCATATTATTTGGTTTGGATTGAATTCACGAAGAAGCAATGTATAGCAAACTAAACACTGTGTAAGAAAAGTCTTTGTTTAGTAGCAATACGTAAACATGTATTTCGTTTTCCCCAACTTTTTAAGTATAAATTATTACTCCTAATTTTTTTATAAAATTATGATTTGGACACTTCAAAAATTGATAGTTGAGCTCCAAACTTAATAGTGTCGTTACATAAAACGACATCGTTTTGAAACTTTTCTATCAAATTTTAGAGTGTTAAAATCAATTTCTTTTTTTTTTATTATCAGAAATTACTCAATATATCGATCTGTTTCATCGGGAATATGTCGGCGGCTGACCGATTATCCGACAACCCTCGGAGACTCTTTTGCACGTTTGGGGTCCAGTGTTGCAAGAAAGTCCAACGAGGCTGGAAAGTACGCCACGTGTTGGTTGTTCCGACAGATCTTTGTTTAGCATGATGCTCTCATTTGTTTCAAGAGATTTTTTTTTTCTTTTATCCCACAAGCTCTGCACATTTTTTCTACGAGATTAAATTGTACACGGCGGGGCGTGTAGGAGAGTTGAGCGGCAAAGGCATGGATGAATGCCACCTCACCATTTGACTCATCCAGTCCGTTCATTTCTTTTCTTTCCAATCACTTCCTCACACTTAAGTTAGTTTAATTCTTTTAGACTATTTATATATTAAAAATTTAATTATTTCGATTTTCAATCTTATTAAATTAGTGCGAAGATCGTAATTAAGTTGTCTTTAGAGCTCTCATAGTTAAGTATTTACTTTTTATTTGAAACCTTATGAAGCATAAACTTGATTATAAGAGCCCTAGAGACAAAATTTAATTATGACTCTTTAAAATAATATGATAAGAATAATAAGATCTTCACATCAGTTCAAACGGATTAAAAATTAGAGCACTTCAATTTTCAACCATATTTTTTAATATATAAACGGTCTAAAAAAATTAAGTGCTACAATTTTTAATCCGTTTGAATCCGTGCGAAGATCTTATTGTTTTGATCATTTTATTCTAAATGGTCATAATTAAATTTTGTATTTAAGGCTCTTATAATTAAGTATCTGTTATTTATTTGGTACCCTATGGAGCAAGAACTTGATTATGAGAGTCTTAGAGACAAAATTTAATTATGATCATCAAGAATAAAATAATCAAAACAATAAAATCTTCGCACGGGTTCAAACGGATTAAAAATTGTAACACTTAATTTTTTTAAACCGTTTATATATTAAAAAAATAGTTGAAAATTGAAGTGCTTCAATTTTTAATCTGTTTGAACCGATGTGAAGATCTTATTATTCTTATCATATTATTCTAAAAGGTTATAATTAAATTTTATCTCTAGAACTCTTATAATCAAGTTTCTGCTTCATAAGGTTTTCAAATAAAGAGCAAATACTTAATTATGAGAGCTCTAGAAACAACTTAATTACGATCTTCGCACTGGTTTAATAAGATTGAAAATCGAAATAATTAAATTTTTAATACTCCCTCTGTCCGGATTTAATTGTCCCTCATTCTATTCTAACCGGCTAAAAAACGAGTTATATCTTTAAATCCATAATGAATTTCAAATCGAATATGATCTTATTTGATAGATCTCGATTAATTCTATAATACAATATTTTTAAAATCACATAAAATATTATAAATTATAAGATATAATCAATTGAAAAGTGGCACAAACTCTCAAAAAGGACAATTAAATTAGGACGGATGGAGTAATATTTTTAATATGTATAAATGGTCCAAAAGAATTAAACTAAATTAAGTGTGAGGAAGTGATTGGAAATAAAAAAATTGAATGCACTGGATGAGCCAAGTGGTGAGTTGGCATGCATCCATGCCTTTGCCGCTCAACTCTTGTACACGGCCCCACCGTGCACAATTTAATCTCTTTTTCTACTGGAGTAGTTCGTAAGTTGTACATTTGACAATTTTATCCCCTTCACTATTATACTATTACCTACATAGTCTATTCCATAACGAAAATTAAGAATTTAGACAGAAAATGGTACGTAAGATTTTTTTGAGGGAGGGCAAGAGAGTAATTTTACCTACCAACTTTCCTAGGCAATTGCTTACTAGGGAGAGGTAAAATGAACCCTTTAAACACACACAACACCCAAACTCTCAATGTGGGAGCCAGCCCAACTTACGCAGATCCAAGAGCCTCGCAACGGATTATTCTCTTATTTATCTACTTATTTTAGTTTAGTAGAACGCACCTTACGTGTGGTTATATTATATAGTAAGTGTAACCCTATAATATAATAAGTGTTACCTTGTTAAATGGTATGTAAAACTTATTTATGTGGTAAGTAATACTCTTACGTTTTTTTGCCGAAAATTCATAAAATCATTTTGTTTTTAGCAAATTCACCATATACTTGTGGGCAATTTTAATCTAATAGCCGCGATTTACCGATTTTTCCCATTATGCTACCATATCACTTGGGAGCGGAGCAAACTAGAAAATTGGTGATTACCGTAAAAAGGGAACGTTTACGGTGCGGTTTCCGTATGTTGTATCCATTTTTGTTTATATATATGCCCTTTCCTTTGTTTCTATTTAGACTTTGGAACCACGTACGGTAATTTGCTCTATGATCTTTACATGCAGTTGTGCATTTCCACTTCAATAATGGCGTTGAGCTAGACATTGAAATTTATTCAATTGATTAAAATGTAAAGTCACAGACTTGATGGAGACAAAAGACGTTTTTAGTGGTGTTACAGTACTGTGTCAAATAATTGTTCCCAAAATGGAAAATGACTTGAATTGTAGCATTGTTCTGAGAAAAATTCAAAAGACAGATCAGCTCCCCTTTAAGGACCGGAAAAGGACTTCAAAAGTTTCAACCAACCAAAATTTTCGCCTATATAATACTAAATCAGCTAAACAAATGCTACAAGACTGCCATTGTTACAGTATTTGTTACCGGCACATGAAGGCAAATAAAGAAGAATAATTTTGGTACCAATTCCACCAAAGTCTCTAAAAATAGAGAAAAAGAATTCAAAGGAAAAACGCAGGTCTAGAGTAGTCTAGTTTACTAGATAAAAACTCTCGGTAATTTAAGAATTCAAATCTTTTCGATCTGTTGACGGGGTCATTAACGTCAATGATACTAGAATTAATGATGATGGTATTCGTGGGATTCAAAACTATTTGGAAGGAAACTTAAAACAATTTTGATGTTGTAGTCAGACAATAAATTAAAACTCATTCTTCATGAATGTGAGATGGGGGGAAAAAAATTCTTCAATTTAATAAAACAATTGGGCGTAAACTTGGAACGTAACTATGCGCCCATTATTTAAAAGGTCAGTATATGCCCATTTTAAAAGGTCAAAGGAAAGCAATTAGTAACATTTATTTTTTTTTGCCTTTCTATTTTAAATTATTAAGCTAGCAGCTCATAGGAAAACAAATCAAATGCAAGTGGGTGGACACTTTTGAAAAGGGCAAAATTTTAACGTAAAAGTAACTTATATTTATGAAAATTTTAACTCCGCAAAATGGAGTATTTGGTTACTCCCACTAGGACGGTGTATACAGATAGATTTGGCTCCTCTCCGGTTTTGGGAAACGAAATAGATTCGTCCAGTTTTTCGGTTTTTTAGGCCTCGTTTTCAAGCTCACTTCGATGATTAGAAATGTCTATTCTGTAGAGCTCATTGAGGATTTCAACCTTGTAATAAAGCACGTTATTGATATCATTTTAGAACACATTTATTTAAAAAAAAAAAATACTCCACTGAATTCCTTTTATCAGTATAGATATCTAACTATTTATCATTATAGAGCTCGACCAGAACAAAACCCTCTTGAAAAACACTTTGTCGATATCCAACACATGAATTTGGAACATATTTATCTTGAAAAAATATAAGAACACTCCAAATCGAAACATATTTACTTCTGGAAAATTCGTATCAGTTGTTAGTTCATGATCCACGATTAATATATTTTATCAGGTTTAAATTCTCAGAAAATTATACTCCTATTAAAAGATGAATGGTTTCTATCGTCAAAATAGACACACTAGATGAGGCCCTAAAAGTAAGGCCGTAAACGAATCGAGCAGTTTGCGAATTCGGCTCGTTAAGAGTGACTCGGCTCGATTAAAGAAGTTTGTTTAGTAAAGAACTAAGCTCGGCTTGTCAAAGTTCAAGCCGAGCTCAAACTCAATTTTTTGGTAGCCAAGCTCAAACTCGACAAAACTTGACCCGTTTAAGTCCAACCTAAAAACCGGACCGGTCTACGTCTTCCAAAAGTAGAAAGAATCCGTTTCCTATGGACCGCAGCACAAACAAGATATACTACTACTTATCTGTCACCACGACACGCGCGGGAGGAAGAGAAGAAGGCGGGTGGTGAACGGTAGTGCGGTTTCAAAAGCGAAGAAGGGCCAGAACAGAAAAGAAAGGATAACGCCGTGTTGACTGGGGGGAACACCTTTGTTTGGAGCGGATTACACGTGTTGTTGCGGCCGTCCATCTGATTGATAATCTACTACTGTTCCTTTTGTACAATATTTGGGGTAAACTACGGTGTGATCTCCCCTGAGGTTTGCGACAAGCACACTGACCGCCCTCTGGTTTCGAAAATCACTTTTTACCTCTATTATTTTACAAACTAATATACGGACAGCTTCCTTACCATCAAAATAGGCCAAATGGTGTTGAATTGATAAATAATGTAGAGCGAAATACCCTCGATGGCATGCCAATGTGGTGCAACTTCATTGGTAGTTGGGTCGATTGATATTTTTTAATACCCAATAAGTAAGGACACATAGACATGTTTTTGCATATTGTTCTATTTGTAGCATGACACTTTTAATTTATCTTAAAAAAAAAAGCAATCATAAAACTAAAATAAAAAGTACTTCATCCGTCCCAATTTATTGTTCCCTTTGGAGATTCTAATGCTTTGTTCTCTTCCCTTTTCAAAAAAAAGTTTCAAAAAATTCTCCCTATTTCCAACATTTCTCTCTCTATCTCTCTCCACTTATTACCCATACTATTTTTCAAAAAAAAATTCAAAAACCAAATCAAACACATAACTTATTAGAGTAACGTCATCATTACACTTGTCATATTTTTTTTCTTCTTTTTTACCTTTTAAAACATTATCATTGCATGTACTTAATTTCAAAAAGTAAGGGTAAAAGAATAAAATCATCACTTTTTGCGTATTACTCTTCAACTGGAACAATCTTTTTAGGATGGTAAAAAGTGCGAACAATATTAAGATTATGTATAAACGATGAACCAACGATACAAAGTAAAATAAAAATAGTTAAATTTTATCTATTGCATATAGCCTATCATCAAATAAATTAGTCATATGAAATAGTAATACTATTTTGATACTACAGTAATATTTGTTAACATAGAGCATGTGAGGTCAGTGCATTTTAATCTATACATGTCAAGGGTACTTTGATTCTTTACTTATCAAAGTTAACATTTTTTGTCTATTTTAACGGCAAGGAGGTATGTGTATGGAGTAATTGTAAAGAAAGATAGGTGAAAATACTCCAATTTGTAGAACAGAGGCGAAGATAGTGTATTTATGAAAAACTTCAGGGTAAATCGATGTAATTTCTATCAATTTTTGTTGCTGGGAAAATACTAGTCAGAAAAGGAAAGGAGACAGGTACGGGTGGGACCCGAAATTTAAGACGCGGGCGGCGAAGTGGGAGCGCGGCTGCCGCTTTTGAGGTGGACCCCGCATATGGGGTCCTCAAAATCCTTGGAAGATTTTGCTGTCCATTATTTAATACTAGTCGCCTCCTTAACCCGAAATCTTAATTTATGTTAATTATTGGAGATTATTTTAATCGAGCCAACCCTCATTTTTTTAATGGTGTAGGGAATCTTGGGTCATTTTAAAAGCTGATTTCCACCTTTGAATAATGACAATGGTTGTGTGATGTCATCCATTTTGGATTTGAATAGCTTCAAGTGCTAAAATGGGTTTAGAAAAATTGAGAGATTAAAATGGTGACAACTTTAATTAATAATTATAGAGTATCTTTGTCTATTAATTCAAATAAATCCAGTTATGAAAATTTGATATCATTAATGGGGCAACTTAACTATTAGTTTGGTTTTCTAATAGGCCCAACGTGACCTTAGGTAAAAGTACACTGTTGCAATGAATTTATCTGAAAATCATGAGTTGCAGTTTTCTTTGACCTGGATGCCTCGGGTGAAAGGAGAATGCAACTCATGTTTTCCAAGTAAATAGATGGTAACAGTGTACTTGTACTAGACGCCATGTTGCAAAATGGTTATTAATTTAGTATGCTTTAATTTACTCGCATTAATATGATACCTAGAGGCAATTTTGATTAAATGATTAAATGACAGTGACTTATTTTGATATTTAGTCAATTTTTAGGACTATTAATTTGTACTAAAAATATTTAAAATTAATCATTTGTCTTGATGATCAGTGAGAGGAACCATAATAGTATTAAAATATACACATAAGTTTAAAAAAACTTAAGAAACTACAAACAGAAAGATCATACAACTATTATTTGGTTTCTTAACTTTTAGTACTGATTTATTTATTATTTTGGTCATAAGTGTATACTCATTAGATTCCTCACATCAAGCATATTGATTAATCTAGAAAAAAAAGTACTACTTCACGAATCTAAATTTATTTATGGAAACAAACAAAAAAGTATTTTGCTTGATTTAAGATAAACGTACCCGTAGATATTTGAGACCAACTATTGAAAAGGGGATTATGAATCCTCCCCCCACCCCCCATAAAATAAAGTTTTCATCCTGAAGTTCTTCAAAATCCAAGATTCAAAATAAAACTCTACCATTTAGGTAACATTCTGCACTCTCATATTTTTTTTTTAAATTTCTTATGTTATTTGCACGAAAGTATTAAAAATTATCTGGGCATGTATGTATAATGTATGCATATATGCTGTGATGCCTCATAGGCCCCGTTCCAAAATACATTCTTAAAAAATAAATACTTATTTCACATTTTCAAACTAAAAAATAATGTAAATAAAAAATAATTTTTCAATTTTTTTGGCACCATATTAAAGATCTCAATAAGATCTATCAAACAAGATCCAAATTGATAGAAAAATTATTTACCCAAGCACATAATTTTTAAATTTAAAATTAACTTCTTAAAAAATAAATATTTATTTCCCTTTCGAAAATGGGGTCCATAGTCATACCATTGATATTGGAGCACTATTTGATTTTTCGCTTGACCAAAAAAATATATATATATTGGAGCACTACTAGCAGTAGTAGAAGAAGAAAATACCAGTAATTATGAAGATAATGACGGGCGCCAAATTTTAATTATTTCAATAACTTTTTTCTGATCAGTACTTAGTACGACTGTACGAGTATTTAATTGGAAACGGAGGTGGAGACCGTGTAGCGAGGTGACGTGTCGGGTTGGAAGAGACAGGTTAGGCCGGCGAGCCGGCTGCGTTTCGTATGGGAAAACGGTTGTGAGTGGGGTGTGGGACCCGGCCCCACGCGCATCATCAAGGGAAAAAAAGATGGTTTCGCCGCCATTGGCCCCCACGTTACGCGCTCTAACTAAAATATTAAAAAAAGGGGTCCCGCTGACGGGCGCATGCATCGTTTAAGGTGTACGGTACGAGTAAGTCTACTGTTACTGATCGGGAAATTCCGATCGGAATCCCGACGCTCCGCCGGGCACGCTCCCGCCACCAGACGGCCGATCCGATCCGTCTAATAATTTTAAAAAAAAAACCGAGTGGGCCAATGCAAGAATAAACGGCATCTGATGTGTGTAAGTGGCCGATCCAAGCACTCTATTTTTGTGTTTGGATCGGCCAAAAAATGGAGTGTTTGGATCGGCCAAAAAAGGAGTGCTTGGATCGGCCACTTACATGCGTCGGATGCCATTTATTCTCGCGTAGCCCACTCGGTTTTTTTTTTAGAATTATTGGACGGATCGGATCGGCCATTCGGTAGCCGGAGAGTGCCCAGCGGGGCATCGGGATTCCGATTGGGATTTCCCGATCGGTAACTGTAGACTTTCTGGTACGGTACCCTCTCCATCTCAAAAAGTTGACAGTTTCAGTTTCGAGGCACATCAACCACTCCCCTCTTATATACAGATGAGTCCCACTCCATCTGTATGTGAGAAGGGTGTGGTTGATGTGCCTCTAGGTGATGTGCTTTTAGTATTTTGGTTTTAGGATAGCATGTTTTTTTGAATCGCTTATATTTTTTGATTTATAAAATTTTATGTAATTTTAAAAACTTTATATGATAGAATTAATTAAAATTTATCAAAATGATTCATATTGTATAGTTTTTGACGTTGACGTTGAGCAATATAGACAATTGAAAATAGCAACCTATCCAAAAAGTGTCCAACTTTTTGGGATGGAGGAAGTAATATTTAGGGTGTGTTTTGTCGGATCCCACATCAGGGAAACTTGAAAGGATTAAGTGGTATTTAAAGGAACCCATGCAGTCAGGGAGGGATCCAAGAATATAGTTTAGTGGTGGCACCTGTTAATTATAATGGCGAAAATTTATTTATTTTAGTCAACCACAGTAAAATCGTACAAAATTAAGACATGCATTATTAACTACAAAAGTTTATAACCTATATTTTAAGTTAAATTAGGTAAAAATGAGTACAAAATCTCAAACATAAATTTTAAAATATGTTTTAAATGAACAACAACAAGTTTTAGAATGATCAAGCTAGTTTTGTTAATGACTTTATTTTAAAATATTTCTCTCAGACGATTAAAAATAAAGAGAATCAAGAAAGAATAACTCCAAATAGACAAATAGCTCGTAAACCAACAAATATAAAAATGCACAATATGATAAAATTCCGACATAAAATTAATTTTATGTGTAATTTTGAAATATATCCAAGTGTTTATGTATATATATTAACACATTTTCATAATTATGCTAATTTATACAATATATATATATATATATATATATATATATATATATATATATATATATATATATATATATATATATATTAATTTCGAGTGGGGGCACGTGCCCCCACGTGACCCCCCTTCAATTTGTCTCTGCAAGCAACTACTGTATAATCCGGAGTTAACTTTTTGAGTCACGTGGTTAGCCTTAAGGTTAGCAGATCAGCTGGCGCGGGTTGTTACAATTGGTATCAAAGCACAGCTCTAGTCTACATAGTGGGGGCCACATTTAGAATTTGATACGAGTATACTGATTGTGTTGCACAGAACTAAGTGTCACACCATGGTCACCAGAGAAGGGTTGTTGAGCTAATGCAACGAGAACGTTGAATCATAAGTGGAAGAGATTGTCAGATTCCACATCGAAAAAATTTGAAAGGATTAAGTGATATATAAAGAAACCCAAACAGCTACGGTATAACCTCGTAGGGAACGGGGCCTTACTAAGGGCCCGATTGGATGCCTGTTTCGTTGGGTGTATTAGCCAATCCGGGTGTATTGGCTCCTGATTGGACAGGTTTGCACCGTTTGGGATCATTGTTTCCTCCTGTATTTCTTTATCCCCTGCTTAGTTAACACAGTGGAAGGGGTACTAATTTATTGCCACCTTCGGAGCTAGCAATAACTAATCCGGCCTTATACACCTATTTTTTGACCTTTCTACCCTCCCTAATACAGTCACACACCCACACACAAGCTATTCGCCTGGCCGGAAGGGGGAGGGATGAACAATGACAGCAACCAAGAGGAAGAAGAAGAACAACAACAGATCGGAGGGGGGAGGGATCGAACCTTGGCCATGACGTTCACCAGGATCGGAGAGAGAAGGAATCGAACCAGCCCGTAGCTTTTCTTCTTCTGCTGCTGCAGCTGCTTTTGCCGTTCTTTCTCTCTCTCTCTCTCTCTCTCTCTCTCTCTCTCAAAAGGGCGACAAGAACAAGGAGGGGAAGAATAATAATTGTGTGCATGTGTGACAAGTTTCACACTTAAAAACAATGAAATTAATTAAAAAACACTTAAAATACAAATTTTAAAATTTTAAATTTATTGAATTAATTAATTTCTTAGTAAATTAAATTATAATTGCTTAATTTTATTAAATTTTGCAATTTTATATTTAATTTAATGAATAAATTAATTTAATATTGTACAAGGACAAAAAAGTCATTTGACAGTTTTTTACATCATACACCTACCCTTATACCCCCAATTTATCATTCATCCAAACCAAGTATTATTTTATCCCCCTGCATAAACGTCACATCAATGTGGGTCCTCCCTTCTTAACTAATACCCCTTACTATCTTATCACCCCTTCTTAAATAATACACCCAAAACTCATACGGCATCCAATCGGGCCCTAAATGTAGTATTTCAATACAAGTGACCCCTCTGTACCCTATAATTGATTGCTTTTGGTACAATATTGAAAATTGTTCTAGTCTGACCTTTATTTTTTCAATTGGCAAATCTAACCTCCATCACTTAAAAGTTCCGAGTACCCTAGCACTTTAAAACGGGGTTTGAGCCGGAAATGAAAAAGCTCTGTGGGCCGAGCATACATTATTGTGAATGCGAGATGATCCTCGTTCAATACTTTTAAAATATATTTTTTGAGTGAATCGATAAGAATAAGCTCAATTGAATATGTTTAAGGCCTATTTTGGGCTCTCTCTTTTTCTTTTTTTTGTTCTTAATGAAATTTATTTCATATTTGTGAGTTTTTCGTTAAGTTTTGTAGATTATTGCTTCGTCACGACGAAATGAATCTAAAAAGTAAACAATTACGATCGAAACGCAATTTTTTTTTGAATAAACATGATAATGAAGAATATTCCTTTTGATTGCCCAGACATTGGTAAGCGTTCATTTTGTCCTGTATGGATAGAGAGCTTCGCTCAATTTCTGCATTTTCATTTTCAGATGAAAAAATTATCAATAATTCCTAAAAATCAACGAAAAACTAACAAATGTGATTTCTTTTTTAATAATAATTTAAAAAAAAAGTCATTTAGCTTATTAGGCCAAAATAGGTACTTGATTCAAATTTTCAATTTTTAATTCAAAAGTTAGAATCTCGAGTTCTGAATGAAAAACTGAAAGGTTGGATGAAGCACTTATATATATCCAATTTAGCAGATTTTTTATGAGGTCACTCAAAAATGTATTTTAAAATTATTGAGCGGCTTGGATCATCTGTCTAGCCTCTTAGTGGGCCCCACACACCATCTGCACATAATTTGTACATCTCTTGTCGGTATTTATATTCGGTCTCAACTAGAAAGGAATGTTTTGGCTTAATAATTGAGCCATATTTTTTTCCTTGTTTAAATTTTTTGTGGCATTTGTTAGTTTTGCATCGATTTTTCGTAGTTTATTATTTCGTCTCAACGAGAGAAATATAAAAAATTCAAAATTATGATCAAACTACCCTTTAAAAAATAATCTTTTGAATACTATTCTGCGGATAAAAAAAATAGGAATAAGGGAATATCTCAACCCCAAGGGGTTGAGATATTTGCTTCCTTCTAAAACCCAACATTCAAAACCTTTCAGATGTTATTAACTTCATTGGGGTTAGTACATAACGAATCATTTGCTCCAACTTCAAATGGGGTCTCATCTAGTGCACGGTGTAGAGACCCGTGTTTTAACTTAATAATTTCAGCATTTAAATGAAAATTAGAATATCGAAATAATGTGAAATGTTGTGTGAATAGGAGATTTGGGGTTAATGCGATAAAATTGTTAGTAGAGAGGTGCAAGTGCAATTTATATTTGTGTTAGTATATATATGTGTGTGGGTGTGTGTAGAAGAGTAAAATCCCCCCTCCCCCCTCTCTACTCTCTCCATCTCTCTCAGCTCTTCTCCCTCTTTCTCACTCCATCAGTCAAAACTCCACCCCAAACTCAAAACCCATGACAATCAACCTCCAATCCACCTTCTATTCACATTTTTGAACTCGTATCTCGATGGGTTGAGCTTGGAAGGGCGTATTTCGGTTCGTTCAAGCTTTAGGAGCTAGGGCTTGGTCGATGATCTCATGCTTGAGCCACTAACACTCGAGGTAGGGATTTCTCACTTCTATTTTGTATTTATGTGTTGATTTGGTGCTTGAATCTGTGTTTGATCGCCCCGTTCGGGCCTCAATGAGCTCTGTCAAAATCTGGAAAAATTGCTGCTCGAAACCATCTGGTATCAATACCTCCGCGTCTGTACTCGTGCTAGTCAATTGGTATTAACACCACTTTTACATGGTATCGATACCTAGGGCCTTAAGACAAAATTTCTTGTAACTTCAAACGGGCATAACTTTTTCATCCGAGCACCAATTGGGGCAAATATTTTATCGAAATTGATGTACAAAGAGTCTACTTTCTAATGGTAGTAGTCTTGTAGTCCCATTCTAAACCAATAAGATGTTGTGGCCAAAATAAGACCAGTTCGTTGTAAGGATTCGTGTCGACTTTGGGCATTATATTGTGTTTGAACCTTACATATGATTTGGTATACTTCTAGGCCTTTAAGATAGATATATTTGTATACGTAGGACATCCCTTTAGCTTGAAAATGCTAGAGATGGACACGAGAAATATTTTCTTATGTTTGATGCGTAATAAGTCGTTTGCATAGTTGGTGTGATATGATGAGCTAAAAGGTAGAAATCTATGAATCGTTGAGAGTGAGTTTACCTTGATATGAGATGTGTGGATGCATATATGCCAATATGAGAACCTATAGTTATAACGATTATGAGTTGATTGAAATGGAATATCTTTACTACTACTATGTGAACGTGTGTTATGTTTAAAGATCTCTTATATGTGTTTGAGACGATTGGTAGCGTCACAAAGTACATCAAGGGAAAGGTGGCAATGATGACCTATATTGTGTGAATTGAGTTAGCTCCGTCAATGAGAAAGACACTTGTGGAAAGTAACGAGACACTATAACTAACCCGGGAAGAGAATTCATTCATGACATGAGATATTGGTTTACAATGATGATATATAAACGAAAGAAGAGTTAATGTAATAAATCCACGAGTGGAATGAGTGGTAACACGATATTTAAAAAGTATACTTGTTTTCTTTAAGCGCGTGTGGTTAAGCCTATTATGGAGTTCAGATGTCGGATTGGTGAATTGGAATAGGATGAAGAACAATGGTAGTCATGAGTAAATCGTATAGATAATAAGTCCTCGCGGTCAGACTAGAATCTTGGTGAGTAGTTGTTGTACTTCATTTTCGTCATCAACGATGGGATAGTTACTAGTCGTGTCTTGTTTCTCATTTGTGACCCCGTACCCTGCTTCTGTTATTCATTCTATTTGTCATCTCTTTTACATATAATAGTTGTGTAGATTTTTCTATTGGGCGCGTGTTTGCTCAACCTTTCATTTTCAAGTATGAGCCCGGAGCCGTAGCATGAAGTGACGTGCATGCATTCGAGTGCATACTTTTGAAAGCTGAGAAAGTGAATATTTTATTTACTTCAAATTCACATTTTGAAGGTGTAATGTAAATTCTTATCATCTTTTTAACTCATGTATTTGTGGAGTATTGGGCCATAGTGCCTCATATTGTAATATTTTGAAACTTCAATTCGAGAAGGTTGATAAGAGCTCTTTTGGGGAAATATTTATGGGTATCAAGTGAGGATATCTTTTATGGAAAATTATCAATATTTATGTTGAAAATCGAGAGCGTGACACACCGGTGGATTTATGATCTTCTAGAATTAATTGATTTGAACGTAAGTTGGCTCCAACGGTTGGTTATCAAATAAAAAACAAGGAAAGATTTTAGATTAACCAAAAAAAATAAAACAAAACAAGGGAAGATGAAAAGAGAAGCTTTCGGGGGTTTTATAGGAGAGAACTTTTCCTGGTCGAGATTGGGAACAATAATGAGGTTAAAAATGTCATTTTTGTACACAACGTAAAGCATTTCTGCATTCCCTGACTTTGAAATGACGCTTGCAATAAAAAAATTGTAAGGTTTTGAATTGAAGGTGGTGTATTGTGAGAGAACAATAATGCTACAATCACACACAAACATATAAACACTTACACACATACTCACAAAGGGAGTGGGTCCCACACGGTGTGCAATGTGTGTGGGGCCCACTCTCTTTGTGAGTGTGTGTGTGTGTTTGTTTGTGATTATAAAATTATTGGTGAGAGAATGATATGTCTCGTAAAATAAAAAATAAGTACATGAAAAGATTCAAACCCACCTAACTAACACACACACACACACACACACACACTCTCTCTCTCTCTCTCTCTCTCTCTCTCACAAGCTCATTACATCACACACCCACATAGATCTAGTTCGAATCTACTTCTCATTCGCGTGCTTGAGGCTTGTATCGGCTAGATTAGAGCTTGGAGGAGTTTTTGGAGGAGTTCTAGCTCAAGGTTTCAGGGCTTACTTGTTTGAGCTTGGAGATTTGTGTTCAACACTTGAGGTAGGAATTTCTTACTTCCTTTATGTGTTTTTGAGTAGTTGTGGTGTCTAAATCTTGCCTTCGAATGTTGTTTTGAGTTTGGGGAAAATCTGCCATGTCTGTATTGTTTGCCGTATTTTTCCAGGTGAGTACCGGTATCCCACTTTTGCCCAGTACCGGTTCCATTTATCCAGTGGTGAATTTCTCAAGTTTCTCGCACCCAATAACTCTAGTACCGATACTCCCATTTTTGCCAGTACCCGTACTCAAGGCGATTTTCATAAAACATCCATCCTTCATATTCCAACGCTGGGGTTCATTCTATTGGGTTGAATTATGCATGCTTATGAGTTTAAGGATGTTGCTACATGTTTCTCACTTGGTGCGTTATTTGTTGGACGCGGATGACTTGATTAATATTGAGATGAGAATTACGAACACATTGCGGACACTTTATGACGAAAATGTGATGCATTAACATTTGATACAAAATGTGGACACATACTAGACTCACCAACGGGTGAGAATGATAGGTAGGGACCACGAGATCCATAATGCCCGGTAGGAGCAATCGCTTGAGAGTCGAGACGTGTACTAGACCCATCGACAGGTAAGGATGCTAGGCAGGGACCATGGGATCCAAAATGCCCAGCAGGAACATTCGCTCAGGATACTTGATGATGAAATGACAATGAGATACAAAAACGATTAAATGACTACTGATGAGAAACCAGAAACGTGTTGAGAATCGATCAGAACCACGAACTTCGTATGTTATGCTTATTTCATTGTACTTGAGATTCCATGCTTTGCTTCTGCTATACATCCTTCATGTCATCTCATTGCATATAAAGCTACTGTAGATTTTTCTATTAGGCTAGCATAGCTCAACTCTTCATTATTTTCAGGTACTAATCAGGGACAGTGACATGAGGTGTTGTGTATGCATATGATCATACCCTTTTGAAAGTGGACGTGGAAGAATTACTTTATTATCTTTGTAAATTTCCTTTTGAAGATGCAATTGTAATTTTATATGAAATCCTTTTGACATTAGATAATTGTAAACACTTAAGCCATTTTTATCTAGTACTTATGCTATTTCGGGCTGGTGTGCCATTGATGTAATTTTTTGAACACACATGGTGTTGGAACTATAATTGATGTAATGAACATGACAAACTCTTTTGGGGGCATTATATGATTTATTGTGAGGGTTTGGTTTATGAAAATATATATTTATTTATGTTTAAATCGAATGCGTGACATATTGGGTTAGGAATTTTTTATTGTATTTTGTCGTGTTCTTAAATTTAGAGATTTAGGGTCTTTTTATAGGTACAGGATCAAATGAGAGGTTATTGAATGGGAAAATAACGGCCCATGACGTGTTTTGATAATTAATACCCTCTAAGGACATTTTCAGCATTAACAAATGTTCTCAGCATGTCCTTGACGAATATTAATTATCAAAACATGTCATTGACCGTCATCTTCCCTTATTGAATTCTCCATGTTTGACTCATACCCTTGTTGCAGCAAATGTCTAATCTGGGTGATTTAGAAGTTGCGGTGCAAGGTTTGACATTGCGTTTGAAGCATTAGGTTGCCCATAACCTTGCGTCCGCTACTTGAGAGGTTATTGAATGGGAAAATGACGGCCTATGATGTGTTTTGATAATTAATACCCGCCAAGGACATTTCAGCATTAACAAATATTCTCAGCATGTTCTTGGTGGATATTAATTATCAAAACACGTCATTGGCCGTCATTTTCCCTTGTTGAATTCTCCATGTTTGACCCATACCCTTATTGCAGCCAATGTCTAATCTGGGTGGTTTAGAGGTCGCGGTGCAAGGTTTGACATTGCGTTTGAAGCATTAGGTTGCCCATAACCTTGCGTCCGCTACTTGACAGGTTTCGTCTGCAAGGTATGGTAGCCCATAATATTGCATCCATAAAATTTGCTTTTGGGCTAGCACTGGGTTTTGTTTTGGGCTTTTTCTGAGCTTCTTTTGGGTTTGGATAATTTGGAATGAGGTTTGTATTGGGCTAGAAAAGGACTTTGGTGGGCTTATTTGGGCCGGAAAGGTTTAAATGGTCTTTCTATTGGGCTTGGAGTATTAAATGGGTTTAGAGATGTTTATTGGGTCTAAGGAGGCAAAAAGCCATGGGAAAATGATAACAAATGAAGTGTTTTGATAATTAATACCAGCTAAGGACATGTTGAGAATATTTATTAATGCTGAAAATATCTTTGGCAGATATTAATTATCAAAACACGTCATGGGCCATCATTTTCCCAAAATCCATTGACCTAATAAAGTAATGTTCACGGCGTCGCAACATTATTATCGGTGATCCGTCCAGGACTTAGCTCAAAATTTTGGGGGAATCTAATTTGGGGTGTCTAAGTCGGTAAATAGTTAGGCCCAAAGGACTCTAAGAGACTCGCAAGAATGCATATCAAAACGTTATGCGCACAATTATTTTCTTTATATGCAAAGGACATAATTTTCATAAATGAACGAATGGCCGGGAATTTCACGAACTTCAAGATTTATATAGAGAAGTGATTTCACGCCCCTTGTTTTACTAACCATACTCTCCTTTTTTTCTTAGTGTATGAAATTACCAAAATGTCCTTAGGATTTGTGCAAAAATAATCTCATGTGGATAACAACAAGAAGGGAATATTGAAAAGTGGGTGGGCATTTTGGTAACTTCACATGCTAAAAATAAAAAAGGAAATGTGGTTAATAAAAAGGAAAGTCCTTTTATATAGTGTTTCATTACACTTTTTGCACCTTAACTACCACCCATCACCTTTAGCTACCCCTTAACTACCCTACAATAAAGGTTTAGCAACCGATTTTTCTTAAAATACGGTCCTCCCTCTTTTTGTCCGCTCTTCCAAACACGCCGTAACGGCTACACAACTATAGGATTTTACGTGCGTGGGTCAAATTTGACGACTCTAGTCGAGGGATTTACCAAACAGAAAAGCTATGTGCACAGCAGCTGTGAAAGAAACCCTTTTTCTCCCGTCTTGGGTTGTACGAAGATGATCGGAGCCGCTTATTTTGTTCAAAATATATCGTTTAAGGTCTTTGTAAAAAATGAGCTTCATTCGATATCGTTAGAGGTGTTAACAAAACATCCAAAATCACTTCAGAATTTAGGCCTATATTCTGAAGTGATTTTGGGTGTTTTGTTAACACCTCTACCGATATCGAACGAAGCTCGTTTTTTACAGAGACCTTAAACGACATATTTTGAACAAAATGAGCGGCTCTGATCATCTTTGTGCGACCCAAGGCGAGAAAAAAAGGGCTCTGTGCACAGCTGCTGTGCATAGCATGCTGTGCACGTAGCACAGCTCTTTACCAAACCCAAAGCAAATGGAAGGATATGATTATGCACAGCAGAGCAGATAGATATAGATAGATAGGCAGAGGATATGGGGAGAGTATTTCTGGTGGAGTTGGAAGGAAGATCTTACAGATGCAGATACTGTCATAGCCCTCTTGCCCTCGCCGATGATGTCGTCTCTCGGGTCTCTTCTCTCTCTCTCTCTCTGGATGTATTTGTGTATGCATGTGTTAGTTTGGTGTTTCTTTTTCGGATATGGATTAATTAGTCAGAAACCCAGAACGAATTGATTAAGATGGTACAATTACAACCCAAATTGAATTAATTGCTATCTATGAACTGGGTATTAGAAATCTAGTTTACGGTCTTGAATCTAAGTAATATGCCATATGAGTTGAAAATTTATGGGTATTGAATCTTAGTAATATGCAGTATGAGTTGAATATTTTTGGGTATTGACTAATTAAGGCAGAGACCCAGAACCATTTGATTTTGAGATGAACTATTCGACTTGTTAGTTTGAAACCTTCAGGTGCTATCAACTCCTTTAGGGCCATTCTATGCTACGCTTTGCTTTGACGTTAGTTGGGGGCCCCGCTAGTAGATGGTGAGGTTGGTCATTAGTCAAGGTACGTATAAGCTAGCCTAGACACCTTAGTTATAAAAAAAAGAAAAGAAATTCAGGGGTTAAATACAAGACGTCAACTATATCAGATAATTTAATCTTTAGTTCTTTGGATCAACCAAATAGAAGTAAAGCTGTGATATGTATGAGACAGCGAAGTCGAATTTAGTTTTGTTTATGGATAAAGTGTTTGATGGTCTGAAACTGAATATTGTGCTCATGGAGTTTGATTTGATTCTATGTGGATAGTGCGACCTGCATGAGCCTGAGTTTTGGGAGAATCAGTATTTTTGAACTAATAGGGGGGTCTGGAGTTTGAGAAAAGATCAAAATAGGAAGGGGAAAGTGTGCTTTACTGAAAATCCTAGTGGGAGGACATGATTCACCTATGCATAATGATCTATTCAAGTTTTAGTATCAAAATTGGCTCACACTAAAGCTGATGGCATAGGCCAGTAGTTGGCTCTTGCACGGCCAAGCTTACCTTGGAAAAACCTTGGGATCACTACGAAACACCTGATTCATTATTTTAGAATGAAGGTGAACAATATTTTGTGTTTCTGATAACAGAGGTCCAATAGATATACCATATACAAGCATGCACTAATATGACAAAATGTTGAAGTCATCCAAGCATGCCCCTTGTTTGTTACTTTGATGCCTATTATTGACATCCCTTGATTTGGGATCGGGATGTGATGGTTTTGGTTTTGACTTTGTGTGCTATATGGTTGAGTTGAGTTGTCTACATTGTTGCTTCAAACAACTATTCGTACTTTTGTGAAAAGTTTGACGAAGCTGTAAAAGGTTTACGATGGTGATTCCATAGACTCATTGTTTTATCAAGAAAAAATAAGTTTTGTTTGGTTACTTTGTACATAGTTGTCTTACCATGAATTCCATCAAGAATTGAAATGGTTCTTTTCCTAATCGTGAATTGTATAAAATCATGAATCACTTTCATTCAGTTTTGATCACTAACATATGTTCAATTTTATAACTTCGCCCATGAATTAGCAAGATATCTTGTACAAGTGATTATTTTAGGCCTAAATCAATAAGAAACTTGTCTTGGGTGATGAATTGAGGATCACAAGGTCTAATAAGGAAGATCTTTTTTGTATTGCAAGGGATGTCAATTCAAAGAAATTGGGCAGTGTATTGAATCCTAATACTCAGCTCAGAAGGCATTTAACACTCAAATCACCACACTTGTCTCTGATTGATGACTTCAAATTATTCATTTTGCTAGTAGAAGTGTTGATTAACTAAATCGATTTTCAAGTGTATCAAACCATGTCGCACGATGTGTATCCTGAATCGTATGATTTTCGTGTTTCAATGGTTTGCCCCACAAGTATGAATGGATAGCGTGCATTGAATTGAATCGTGCGATATGAATTGTGAATCATAAACTTCTGATAACAGAGAGTGTTTGGACTATTTAGGAAAAGAACACTTACCCATGCCAAAGTTTGTGAAGAATGTTTGATATATCACACCAGTCTAAAAAGATGATGTTTGCATTTCCCTATAGCGCTGTCTTCGTAAGATATTTGGGATCGAAGTTGCATGTGCACCATTCTCTGTCCATGCCATTGTTCCCATTTTCGATGTTATTCTTAGTTTTCACTATCGACGAGATCAATAGGCTACTGTTTTTGACAAAGAGCGAAATTCATTACAGTTTTAGCGTTCACAGTCTTTTTGTGTAGATAGTATTTCTATTCTTCTCTAATCCCTCTAATTGTGTGCTATTTTGGTCCTTTTGGTTATGCAATCTGGTGTGTTCTTAATTTGGTACGCTCGACAACTTAGACCTAATTTTTGTGGGTGTTATGTTCAGTCTTTCAATTGCAGTCGTGGACGGGCATACCTCTTCAACAATGCGTAAGTGTTAAACAACTACTATTTCTCTTCTTTTTGTTTTTAAGTGTGATTTCGTTTTGGTTTACACTTGGTTGTTACTGGCTTACTGCATCCACGTGTGTGCATGTCTGTTGCTTGTTTCTTCTCTTTTTCCTTTTTCTCCCCTTTCTTTTATATATTTTCTCCTAGAAGGGGTGGCCTATTCACTCGTTATATGATGTCAGAGGCCAAATGAAGGTAGAATATATTCCTTTTTGCTTGAATTTTGGGCTGTCATTAAATCTGTCTTTTCATTTTTAGTTTGTCTTTGACTTTGTTATACTGTGACTTGATTTGATCAACTGGCAATCCCAAGTGGTATTTTCCTAAAAATTTAGCAATTCTCAGTGGTTGGTGGATCGGACGTCCCAGTATCGAAGTTAAAGGGCTCTTTGCCATGGAGCATGTAGAAACTTTAGTCTCTCCAAACAATTTGAGGATGGAGCCTTGTAGTAGTGGTCGCTTAGATAATAAAAAGGCTACCAAGAACAAACGAAGCAAAACAACTAATGGAGTCATACAGAAACATCCTTTCATCTTGTCCTTTTCTAGAAATTTCTGGTTACGTATGTCTTACCTTCATATCCTTAAATACAGTAAGAAAATGCACTCCCTCTGGTTGTTTGGGCCATGTGCAGATCGCTCCCCTCATGTTAGGAAATATGCAAATATATCTCCATGTTTTGTGGACTAAATGCACCGTTACATCTTCCATTCGAAGAAATTCGCACAAATTAGACAAGAGTGGTCATGTTTTCAAGCAAAACAAGCCTTCTATGTGTACCAAATTGTAAGAATAACACTCTCCTCATCAAAACTTTCCTCTTGTAAGCTCCGTTGTCTTGTCTTTCTGTTCTCTCAGCACCCACCACCAACCTTTTTCGATCTTGAATCCTGTATAACTGGTGCAAACTGTGGAGGCTTCGGTAATTGTCTCGGTAATATAACCGGACCACCATCAACCGAGTCCTCATATTGACATGGGCCTGTGTATATCTTTCTGTTTATTCGCTCGGCGTCAAGTCTCCTGTTTACACTTCGGTTAGTTACCGAGGTGTGCATTCCGTTTGGGTCTTTTGGCAGAATGCAGCATAGCAGGAGGGGACCATGAACGATACGTGGCGAAAAGGATCATCTGCCCATGTGCTTCATAACCGTCTTATCCCGTGGCATCATCTATGAGGTCACCAAGGGCGGTTACCTAAGCGTGACCTCCACGCACTGGCTTGGAGCCCAAGTTAACCTAGGTCTATAAATACAAAGGGATATTCATCTTTGAGAGGTATGCCATCTTCCCCTAACCCTAGACCTAAAAGCAACTCTCCTTACATCTAACTTGATCGTCGGAGGGTCACAAGGCTATTCCAGCCTTAGTGACTTGTTGCAGGTCCAGCGGCGGAGGAACGGAGCAGCGGAAGTGAAGTACAAGTTCAGGCGAAGGTCCCTCCTCCTAAATCGAACCCCTACACAAACCTTGCTCACAAGGATCTCTAATGCATTCCAGCACCAGCATCTTCCACAGTAGTCCCCATGCACCACCGTCTTCTTTTCATACAAACCTGCATCTCCCTTTTCATTCTCTACTCCATTTCTTATCTCTCATGTGGTTTATTTGTGTTCTTCATGGCCAACTACATACATGATTACATTTGGAAAGTGGAAACATGAAGAAAATAGAGCTTAACAATGGAGTCTCTAGCTTTTTTTATAGATGAACAGAACAAATTCAAATACAAAGAAAGGTTACAATTCACTCGACAGAGCTCTCCCTCATAGCACTCTCTCTAATATAGACTCCTCGCAGAAAAGATTCCCCTCAAAACTGAAATAACAGGATAAATGATTGACTGGGAAGAAGAATCGTAACAATTAACTTCTTAAGCATGGTCATCTGTCCAAAAAACGAATCAATTACTCCACAACCCACCTTTGTCAGCCATATCCACACCTCCGTGTCTGCACTGCTGTGCATCCCCGTCTCCTGTGCCCAATTCAGTTCAGTTCCAATTGTTCCCCCCTCCCCTATAGTCAAATTGAGCACTGCCATAATTCGATAGATATCGATTTCATTTGGTTTTTTCACGTTTACTTACAAAATACCAAACCCAACAAACAAGCTTGTGCATGTGAATGGGCTGGTTGATTGATAGGTAATATGCACAGATATCTTTATATAAGTTCAGCTCACAAGGGAGGAACGTGATGAAGGGATTTATGTCAATTTGCAAGGCCAGTTGCCTAATTTGACAGTTCATTTTTAGTCCACATGCCACATTGAATTATGTGCTTATTTCCTAACGTGAGGGAGGCACAAACAGAAGGGGTAATTTGGATTTAACCCTCATAGAAGTATGCGACATCAGCTTCACTGTGACAAGCATTGAAGTTTTCGAGTAGTCAGCATTGAGCATGTGTGATTCTTCTTATGAAATGCGTTGATGGTTTTTGAACTTTTTTTCTCTCCCTAAAGTTCTGAGCTATATAACGGTTTCCTCAATGAAACACTTGATGGCATGTGGCATGTTTTGTCACGAAGTCTATGCGGATTTCAATGGATCAACCGCTTAATTGCTCTGAGTACATGAAATGGATTGATTTAGGCAGTTTTTCCCTAGAGGGAAACTTGAATTAGGCCAAGCTCTTATGACTAATTACCAATTGAAAAGCAATTGGGTGGATTATTAGTTAGTTACCCTATTCAATTTTACCTAACAAATCAAGCATGTGTCATCCACACAAGCAAATGGATATACGTACATAGGAGTTGCAGTATCTGGTACACCATGCTCTCACAATATGAATCATTTGCAATTTCTACACTTCGTTTGCGCATTGTATCTGTTTCATGGACTGCAGTATGCAGATGAAGATGGATATGTAGTTATAACCGACTTATATTGAGACATTTTTATTCAGTGTGAATGTATCTGTTGGGCCTACGGAGGAAAGGACGATGCTATCCGGATTGCATACCGTGTCTGATGTATTTTGTTGTTGCTGTGGACAAATTCTTGGCTGGAAATACGTAAGCTCCCTCTATCTATTCACTTCGGCATTTCTGGTATATGTGTCTCTCAAACCACCTCTAATGTGAAATAGGGTCATGTACTCTAGTTAGTGCCTATGGTAATAACAAAAATTCTACAACCACACACACTTAACACAAAACACTTCTACACACACTCACATTCATGTTGGGACCCACACATACATCATCTCCAGTGTGTAGGGGGCCTCCACATGAACGTGAATGTGTGTGTGTGTGTTGCGATTGTGTAAGTGTGTGCGGTTGTTGAAGAGTTGATAGTAATAAACCTTAGACGGAACAGTTACAGGTTTTCTTTAGAATGTTTGCTTGGCTGTGGGATTGTAGATTTTATTACAGCTAACTGTGTAATGGAGCCAAGAAAACTGCCATGTTTGCAAATTTCTGTACTATTGAATGATGGAGATTAGCGGAATTTACACAGCAAACTATTTTTCGTTCAAAAATATCAACAAATGTGTACAATGGATTTTTTACTAAAAGATCAATTGGAGAAAATTTTTGAAAATTATGAAGTTCTCTCTTAAGAGATTTAGGAAACGTTCGGAACTTTTTTGTCGTAATTTGGTTCGTAAAATGATTTTGGAATGTAAGCATTGACAAAAATTCTGAAGTGTCTCAACCAGAAGTGTAATTTCCTTATACACTCGAACTGTCTGTGTCCTATTTTGTTTGTTTGTTTCTTTTTTTGCTTGAAAAACAGACGATATTTCAGTTCTCAAAGGTAACTTTATACTTGACTTATTGGGGGTTTTCTTGATCGCTAGGGAAATAGTGCATGCATTCGTAGGAAAGTCATTATTGTGTAACTCGCTTCCAACCCATAATTCTGCAAAAAGCATGCAGCAAAATATATGCTATATACTATAAGAATGTACTTACCTAAAATAAAATGAAGCTCTCTCCTCAACTCACCCTTCTACATGGCTTTTTTTGGTCATTTTTTCATCTTTTTATTCATTATTCTACACTTTTTACAAAATGTAAAATATATACTTTAATTTGCTAGAAAAAAAAATCAAGTTCAATCAGTAACATACCAAATAGTATGTACTTTATTTTGCCTCAAACCTATCTTCTTTCTTTATATTTTTTGTTGTTGTGGAATTTTCCTAATTTTTTTGCGAGAATAGGGAGTAAATTCCAAGAGTCAATACATGTCAACCCACTGGCACATGATAACGGGAAAAAAGTTCTCACTGATGGTTTTTTGTTTCTGTCCCCATGCATCGAACAGGCAAGATGCTAGTTTGTGTATTATGTTGTGCATCATTTATCTATTCCGATCTCATTATCAATTAGGTTTTGCACCCGCATGCTTAATATTTCTGCAAAGTGGGGGGGCTATAATAAACTTCGGGTTGGTGTATTCTATATTTTCCGGCTGTTGTTGTGTTCTATCTTAGGCCTTTGTCTCGCACCAACTGTTCCATGTCATTTTTCTTGAATTTGCATAGGTGACAGCGTATGACAAACCCCAGAAGTATAAAGAAGGAAAATTTGTTCTTGAAAGGTACGCAATGTGTTATTTTTCCGCTTTTCCTTCCTTTTAAATCTTTTCACTCACAATATATTACTTAAATATACGCACATTTCATTTTCAATAGATGGAGGATAGCTGAGGAGGTCACCGATGAAGTCAACCTGGATGCTCGGCTGGCTTTAAGCGATGCAGAAAATGCTCAGTAATTTTCTCCTTAAGAAGTGAGTTATCTGGGTAGGTCTAGACACTATAAGATGTGACGATTGTTGTGTTTTTGGAGATCTTGGAGATACTTGCATTAAAAACCTTGGGATACTCTGGCTACATACTTTTATTTGCTATAGCTACATAGTTTGTAACTTTATATAAATGTAGCTTCTCTCAAAGTTGGCCTGGACCATGCAGATCACAACCGTAGGCCCACCACTCGTCTGATCTTGATTATCTGAGCTCTTAACACATAAGGCCACTTGTGAAGATTTGACGCAAATACTCCAGTTGTTAGGGCTTTTCTCAAAACAAATTACTTGGGAAAAAAATGTAGTTAGACTGTCCATTTTTCCAATATGCTTGTCGATGTGCTGCTAACATTGTCCGGTGAACATATTCTTTTGCATGGACAATCTTTGTAGGTTGTTAGAAATCAACATCGAAAACTGGACGGGCGGTTGGCCTACGTTATGCCAAGTGCACGGTGCAGTCTATAGGTCATTTGCAGAGAAGCTAAATTCGTTTTGTAAAACTCTCAAAGGGCTCGGAAGTGCCCTTTTCGAACCGCAAGACTTGCACGGGTACATAGTGAAAGTTCTTTTATGTTTGCATAAAATAAATGATGTTGGTCTTCATTGCCAAGCAAAACAGTCTCTTTTCTTTCTTAGAGAAATGAATGGAAATATACACAAGTTGAATCCGACTTCATTATTGTACATGGTGCCATGATCGTTTTGTGCCGTTGTGTTCAAAACTTCAAATATAGAATTGGAAATGCGTGAAAAATACGAATAGGTGAAAAGTGAATTCAAATGTTAGTTTTTTTTGGGTGAAAATCATATAGTAGTAGTTGCTTAATTGCAATCGGAGTTGTTTAAAGGGAGCTAGGGCTCGTCCTGCAGCGGATAGGGCATAATGGCGTATGACGAAATTGGAATGTGCCATAGTATCAACTTGTGTTCGCATGAGGGTAATTATTACAAGTATAAATCCAAAGATGCAATACAATTTCTAAACTCAAGAAATACATGCCAAACCAAAATATAGAACAGAGATATTTTACGCTAGATAAGGTGCATGAAGTTTCAACTTTCTTTTTTTTGTCAAGTTTGTTCACTTTAACTACCACTTTCTTTTCTTTCTTTTTCTTTTTTTTTTTTGTCAAGTTTGAAATATAAAAGAGGTTAAGCGAATGTACAAATTTACAAGATACATACCCTGAGGATAAAAAGAAAAAGAAAAAAGAGGGACATAAGGTGCATGAAGTTTCAACTTTCTTTTTTTTGTCAAGTTTGTTCACTTTAACTACCACTTTGTTTTTTCTTTTTTCTTTTTTTCTTTTTTTTTTTGTCAAGTTTGAAATATAAAAGAGGTTAAGCGAATGAACAAATTTACAAGGTACATACCCCGAGGATAAAAAGAAGAAGAAGAGGGACATACTCTAGGAAACAAAAAAAAAAAGAAAGAAAAATGCTTATTCCCCGGCACAACCTGCCGGGATGGGATAGTAACAAATCCTTGCACAACCCGCATGGATAGTTGTTCACATGACTCTAACTTGTTCTAAAAGAATCAGATCGTTTTGTAATAGTCAAACAAAAGATTTCCCACCTCTTGTGCAGAAAATCAGAAAACACCAGCTAAGATGCAAAGCTCAAGATTTCAACACAAAGGACCCACCATGTGAGGGTGTCTTTGACAATATTTCCCGTCTCTAGCATTGAAATCCTTTCCCCACAAATCGATCTCAATCTTTTGAAAATGGGCGTTTTAACAAAAGAAAAAATGTGATCCATGTGTAAATAGAATTTCAATCGCATGTAGCTGCTTTTGATAACTTAAATCTCCTGGCCAGTTTACGTGCACCTCAATTAATCATGAGCCCACCGTGCATTAGCAAGGCTCCCATTGAAGCTACAGCAACCGTATGAACTGGCCCACAAAAATTAATAGCACGTGAAAAATTTTGAACCTGAGATGTTATGAGAGGAAAAAAAAAACCCTAAATCTTTATCATCGTGGACAGGTAATTCCATTGCCCCCATTTTCTTCTCGCCTACCGATATTTTTCTCCTTTTGTTTCTTAGTTATTCAATCATCACTATCAATCACATCCTTTTGGAAATTGGCCTCAAACACGTGTTCCATGTTTTTATAAGCTAAGCCTCCATCCATAGGAATTCAGTCTGGTGATTCGAAAAATTCAAAATAGTGAAGAATTACATGTATCATTGAGTTATGTTATGACTTCTCAAAACATAATTATTCCCGTTAAAACCATTTGATCACACGTCGTTTCGCAAGTTTTTTAGAAGACATTTATCTTGAAAAAATGGATTTCGATATAGTATTGCGAAAACTCAAATTTTCAAAATAAACGTGTTCCAAAAACATACAGTAGAAAACGACATCCTATCGAAAGATTTTTTCTTTGTGCCTGATGTGTTTTGTGAGGTCTAAAAGGTGAACTAATCTCGATATCATCAAAATGGTTCTGAAAATGGCAGGGACTGGACCGAGTTTGAGATGCAGTAGCGCGGGGCCACTATGACATTCCCGAACAAGTGAAATTATTCAGCCACAAAAAACAATAATGAAACCGATGTTCGGTTGTTTAACTTCTCTCAAGACTTTCACGGTTTCACCTTCTTGAAGAGGTGGTTTGAAGAAGGTGAGATTTTTAGGCTCCCTTAACGTTTGGAGGTTGCAAACGAGCCGAGCTGAGTTTTGTCGAGTTCGAACTCGGCTCGTTTACTAAATGAGTCAAAAACTTGAATTTGAGTTCGGCTTGAACCTTAACGAACCGAACCCTTAACGAGACAAACTTAGTCATTTACTAAACGAACTTCTTTAATCGAGTTGAGTTTTTCTTAACGAGTTGAGCTTTTTTCTAGGTTCATTTACTAATCAAAAACCCAAACTCGAGTTCAGCTCGTTTAGTAAAAGAGCCGAACTTGTGAGCTGCTCGATTCATTTGCAAATTGCATCCCTATTTGGAGGTAATAGAAAACTAGCCTCTAACATGTGCTATGCACGAGAATTAAAAAAATGAAGAGGTTGACACTTTGTTAGCATCTCACTTATGATAATACGAATATTTGTGAAATGTGTTGAATTTTCAGTCTATTTGTCTTCTACACTCCCATTTTTACCACATACGCTCCCTTTTTTGTCCTGATTCATGTGAATTTACCTTTTTACCCTTTCATAAGTTTACTTTTTTACATATTAATGGGCAATAGAGTGAATTCACACCAAATAAAGACAAAAAAAAAAGTGTATGTGATAAAAATGGGAGTGTTGATGGTTCCATTCGGTAGTCGTTGAAGTTTACCAAACGGCCGTCAAATTCAATTATTTATTAATTGGACTACAACTAAAGATTTGCATAGTATAGCAAGGAAGTCCGAGTCGATCCACAGAGAGCTCGAATATAGCTTGTTCGGATTGTAGATGTAAGGGTTTGTGGCATTTAGGCTGCCAACTTTTAGTTTTCCTTTGAAATGTGAGAGATACCCTTATGAAAAAGACTAGAAAATGAGTTTGGACTAAGAATTAAAGGTGGCAAGGCAATGGAGTTACTAACGCCTGTAACTTAAGTCATCTAACAATTCTCAACGAAAATACGGTTGAATCACAGGGCATAGGCTATCAACCGGAAGATTTAGCTATGAAAATGGTTAGACTTGATATAGAGTTTGAATAACAAGCTAGACACAAGGCGTGACATCGCTCCCGGAACCATGTGTGCAACCACATGATCACCGGAGATTAACAATGTCAAGACTTGAATTCAAACTAACTATCAATGTCATGAACTAGAAGCATAGTTTGGAAAGCGAGCAAGTTCTTTGATTCTTTTGGCAAACACGAATCGATACATAGCTCTCGAAACCGTGTGAGCAAGCACATAATCACCAGAGATTAACATCGGTAAGTTTTGTTACATAAAATGGCGAACTACGCACATTTACAAGCCAAATCTCAAGTCTTAAGTTGAGAAGAGAAAAATTAACCTAAATCACAAGGTGTTATTCCCCAATGGCCAAGCCTTATCTACTACTCACACATAGCTAAAAAACTAGACATTGTAAGAAAATGGAGCAAAAGATTTAACCGAAGAAAATGAAAATAAACTTGATTTATATGAAGATCCAAAGCATAATTACAACATTAATAAACGAGAAATTAACATAAAATAATTACCTTAAGGAGTTTTTGAATGAAATACAATCAAAAGCTTGAAAGACTAACAATGGAATCCTAGGAAGAAAGAAAAGACTTAAGCCTAAAAAAAACTAGAAATAGCCATCCTTTCTATAAAAGGCATAAAAGCCTATTTATAGGGATTTAAAGTTAAGTTACAAAGGACCGAAAAGTCCCTCAAAATATCCCAAAAAATTCTAAAAGTAGAAACTTTCCATAAATGGAAAGTTGAAAAAGTTAACAAAAATCTGCAGATTTTTCTATGCAGTACTGGTACTGGGCAACTCCCAGTACCGGTACCAGGCTTCAACGGGCTGGAAAATTGATCTATGGACACCCAGTACCGGTACTAGGAATTCCCAGTACCGGTACCCGCTTGACAGATTTTTGGGCAAACTTCGCGGGCTCGCTCTGGGCACTCCAGAACTCGGATTTAGGTGTTCTTTGGACCGTTGAAAAGCTTGTCGAGTCTACTTTCTAACCCAAGTAGATTGGATCAAAAGTAGTTTTTACATCAAAAGTTATGACAATTCTACCCTCAGCTGATCGGAAGATGAGTGGCTTTTGTAAAATCCTCAATTCTCCTTCAATTCCCTAGACCCTTGGGTGACCTGAGCAACCTCCAAACCATCTTTTCATGCACCACAACGGGGTGGCATGTGGCCTTGAGCACTTGGTTGCACCCGGAGCATTCCTTGGCGTTCAAACGCATCTTATTCATACGAATTACCTGAAATACACAAAAACCTACCTTACGTGCAATATTGTATAAAAACGACAACTTATATGTACAAACACAACATACTAGAGGACTTAAGCATTAAGAATATGCATTATTTGGTGCTTATCAAGTGTAAAAGTCAATTTCCATAATATATAGATAGATTGTCCGGTTAGCTTGGGTGACGCACCTTGCTCCTAAGCCATCACCTTTGAATTGTTTCCTTTCCGGTCAATGCATGTATTTGTGTTTTCCCTCCCCCAAGAAATCTATATAATAAGGGAGAATAGTTTTCGAATATTATGTCCAATATAAATTCTAATAATTAATTTACTCTATAAATTCTATGGCTCTTCCTCTCCCTCTCTTTCTCTCAAACAATGGTAATTGCACAATTTCTACTAATCAGATCTTACGTTCAAAATTGAGATATCTCTCTCTCGTCTTCTTCTATGTTCCCTTTCTAGCTCTCCGCTCCCAAAGCCAACACCCATCCTCAGCCCTATGATTTTCTTTGAGAATGAATACTCTCTAAATCAGTTTTGGTCACAAATCCAAGGGTAGATCAATGACGACTCCTCCTCCTCCTCCTCCTCCTCTCTCTCTCTCTCTACACACACTCAATTACAGCCGATTTGAAACCAGGTTGACTTCATTTTTTTTCTCAATTTAAATGGCTATTGCGATTCCAAAGCTTCCACCATTGTTCAATTTATCATAGGATTGTTTAACTTTGGGTCAAGGTTTAATTTTGCAATTTTGTTTTGATTTCAAATTTATTTACATTATAGTCCTCTGTAATTCCACCACACACACACACCTCTTACATTCAAAATTGAGATATCTCTCTCTCCTCTTCTTCTATGTTCCCTTTCTAGCTCTTCGCTCCCAAAGCCAACACCCATCCTCAGCCCTGTGATTTTCTTTGAGAATGAATACTCTCTAGATCAGTTTTGGTCACAAATCCAAGGGTAGATCAATGACTCCTCCTCCTCCTCCTCCCTCTCTCTCTACACACACTCAATTACAGCCGATTTGAAACCAGGTTGACTTCATTTTTTTTCTCAATTTAAATGGCTATTGCGATTGCAAAGCTTCCACCATTGTTCAATCTATCATGGGATTGTTTAACTTTGGGTCAAGGTTTGATTTTGCAATTTTGTTTTGATTTCAAATTTATTTACATTATAGTCCTATGTGATTCCAACCCCGCCCCCCCCCCCCCCCCCCCCCCACCCAAAAAAAAAAAAAAAAGAAAAAAAAAGAAAAGAAAAGACCAACCTTCTACATTCTCTATGCTATTTTTAAATTGTGAACGTTGCAAAGAAAGAAAGCATACCAAAGGTTTTCAAGTTTGTACCTTGGCTTCTATCTTATGGGTACATTTTTATTTAATGGTTATTTGTAACGTCCTCTCATATGGGGTGAGACATACACATACACAAAATTCACCCCATATGAGATGGAGTTAAAAACAACCGCTGTATCCATTTTTTTTTTTTGAAAAAGTGGTTTTTTTAATCCAAAAATAACCGGTGTTTAATACTTCAATTAGATTGTGTTTAGAAAGCGTTACGCCATTCCTTTAGGCACGGGTATGCACTAGTCTATATAATATGGAAGAGCGGTACATATTTTTTACCGTTGGATTGGAAATCTTATGGTGGTTCAATCATGCCTTTTCAGCCGAAATTAGTGAAAAATTATGCCGGTTCAATCATTCATTTTCAACCGAAATTAGTGGCTAACTATGGTACTCTATAATCAAGCCAAAATTGAATACACATTATGGTATTCTATAATCAGCCAAAATTATCTTCATCCTAATCTTTAGAGCTCTCTCTCCCCTTCCTTTCCTTTCTTCTAGCTGATGATTATCTACGTTAATTTTTGTTGATCAAAAAACCTAGCTCTGCTTTGGAATCTAAAAAAACTAATAGGTACTTTAACTTGAAAATCCTTTGGTATACCGAAATCCTACTGTAATGCCCCGAATTTTAGGAACGATAAATAGGAAATTTCATTGAAAATCTAAATAGACTCTGGCTCATTATTACATCATAACATCACAAAAGTACTTTTAATAAACAAAAGTACTGGCCAGTTCCTCGGCTCCGAAAGCTTCCAAGGTATAGAGTTCACCCTGTTCATCTATAAGATCTGACACATTATACCAGCATCGCAGCCAATATAATATGTCAGGATCACCAAATGTAACACCATGAGCTACAAAAGCTCAATAGAATAACCCATACCCACTAATCCTCAACTTACAAACATTTGGGCATATTCTTAACAATTTCTACTTTGTACATCCATATCTAACAAACAGATAACAATGACACATCCGCATTCACTATCGTTGGTGTCCATGATTTTCGAGTTTCTCCTACACGTCATTTCGTTGACCGTGTCACTGGTTTCACCTTTCGTTAACCAAGTCAACATTTTCAAAATCGTCATTTTACACACCCAACCTCGACTCCGCCGTTCCGGTCTCCCGAGTATCTTCACAATGGTTCCGTTGCACCGGGTTCCCATTGGCACACAAAACTTTGCATTGGCTCCTCTCCGCGGATAACCAAGCTACACACCCAACCTCGGTTCCGCCGTTCCGATCTCCCGAGTATCCTCACAATGGTTTTGCCGCACCGGTTTTCCATTAGCACACAAAAAACACATACCACACAATGGGCTACCACGTCCGGCCACATTGCGGTTTTCAAAACATTTCTCGTTTTCAAAACACGCCTTTTTCATTAACCACACCCTAGGTGTCATGTTTTTACTTTCTCGATTTATGTGTCTCGTTCTCATCCAACGACTCTGCGGTAGGACTTTTCACATACGTAGTCATAAAATCATTCATTGTAATCTTGAAACTAAACTAGCAAGATCAATCAACTCTATATCACTAATCATGCTCAATCACCACTTAAAGCATAACGCCACATGTACGGACACCTTTGAAGTGAAGATCACTTATGCTTTACAACAAGACAAGTAATACAAGCAATTCATATATACATGCTCACATCTCTCCTAAAGATCCAAATACGTATACTTCTATCAAATGATAAGTCTTATCTTTCGAAAACCGTTCTTTCCTCCATTTGTGGGAAGTTCAAAACAACATATGTTTATTAGAGTAAAAGTCGATTATTCTAACATGCTCATACTTCCAATTAGCAAAATAAGTTTGTTAACTATCATGCGTTCCAAACATTATAAGTGATAGATAACCTTATATACCTAGAGATAGGTTTTAAGAAGATTCTACGTTATACTTTTCAATATACGGTTCTATGTTATACGTTGAGTTAGAGGACAAGGAACTCTACCTTTCTTCTTGGCGGTAGGTTGGTTTTGAGAATTGGTTGTCGGTTTTGCGAATTGGCGGCATAACGGCTCCGAATTGCTTCGAAAGGAAGAGAAAATCCTTTTCTCTTCCTAGAAATAATTTTGCTAACTAAATTAGGCTACTTTAAAGATCTAGGAGTGGTTTTTGGAGGTGGTTTGGTGGTACTTCTTAAGAACTTCAAGAAACTTAAAGAATCTTGAACTTTGGAACTATGAAAGCTTAGAAATCCTAGAGAAAAGTGAGAGCAATGAGTGAAGGTGTGAGAATGGCTTGAGATGAGCTTGCTATTTATAGGCCAAGGGTTCTCTCTCTCCCTCCCTCACCCTCTCTCTCTCTCTCTCTCTCTCTCTCTCTCTCTCCTATCTTTGATTTTTCTTGCTTTGTCACATCAAGGCGTGGCTTGGTGGGTAAGTAGAAGGGCAATGTGCAAGTAACTATCAATGTTTAGGCATGAAAGACTAGATTTTGTACTTTGGGTTAGGTTTTAGGAAGATTTGATGGAAGAAAGAAGGGATGGTTCAATGATTGGGTTAGTAAGTGTATATACAAGGACAATGGTGGGTAGATTTGACTTGGAGAAGTGTATAGGAATGGGTTGTAAGAATGTAAGAAGATCATGTCAAGGTACTCTCCAAATCTCTCCCATATCTCTCCAAATCTCTCCCTCTTTCTCTCTCTCTCTCTCTCTCTCTCTCTCTCTCTCTCTCTCTCTCTCTCTCTCCTTTGGCCCCCCCCCCCCCCCCCCTCTTGGACTTTCTCTCTCTAGTACTGAGTACATTAAGGTACTAAATAATCTATTAGGTGTATGGAAAGGGAGATGATGATGAGTGGTAATGCTTCCATGGACAAGAACATTGTCCATTGGGTAATATTTTCTTAGAAAGTGCATATATGTATATATAGACATATATAAGCATGCTAAAAATAGCCTAAAAGGTACTTATGTACCCATATTTATGTATATATAAGTACATAGGAAATCTAAGAAAATGACTTTGGTGAGTAACTTAAATTTAGGCCTACTAGTCAAAGGTGACATTTAAGTTAGCTTTTTTTGGAAGTAAGGTGATGGGATTTGGTTTTGACTTGTCTAGTCAAATCTATATATACACATTGGCAAGTCTTGTTCTATTAACCAAGAGACAAAAAATTTCTTAACATTTATTATCCAATGGGTAGAAGGATAATAATGTTGAATAAGATTTGAAATGACTAGACATGAAGTATAATATGATTACTTCTTAAGGTCCAAAGGTTCAATTAGGGTTTGGAGGGGTTCACAAGGCTCAAAGATGGTCAAAAATGTCCATCTATGGTTAGGAGATTGTAACTAGGTGAATTGGTAGTTCGGTTCTTCCAACTAATTGGTTGAAAACCAATTCTACTTACCACATAGGATTTCTAGTCAAAAAAAATAAATTTTAAGGATTAAAATTTAATTATGACGGATTATAGAGTTTAAAAGGAATTTTAAAAGCAATACTAATTAATTAAGAAAAATTCCAATATATATATAACGAAATTTTTATTCATTAAAAATTCGAGTCGTTACACCTACGTTCTTCTCATTATGTTCCCTACAGTTTGAGGTGAGTTTATTTTTCTTTATACAAACACTGATTTTTTACAATGAAGTTTTTCTCTTATTTTTTCGCTTAGAACGGGCATAAAATTTTTTTTTTTTGGCCTATACCGTTCTTTTAAGTAATGGCTTTTTGGCCGGTCAAAAAACCTAGCTATGAATGTGAATGTGCTTTCAACCTTACTGGTTAGTAGGGCCGGCTCCGGGGTAAGCCCCGCAAGCCCATCGGCTTGGGCAACCCAAAAAAAAATATTAAATGTAAATATAAATACGTATACATATAAATACATACATATATATATTTGGACGCAAACACAACATGAAGGATGGTGTTGGTTTGTTGGTCAATAGGGCATACTTAAGTTCCCTCATATTCGTGTGCCCAAATTCAATTTCCGCGTTGAACACTGAGGTTACATTTTTCGGTCTATTTTAAATTTCTCTCTCTCTCTCTCTCTCCCTCTCTCTCTCTCTCTCTTCATTGGTTGTTGTTCCTTTTTTAAATCTCTTTCTCTTCTTCTAGTTGACTGCAGTGCACCCATTTTTTTCTTTTTTTTTTTATTTGTCCAGAAGTGAAAGTGCATTTGTTGTTGATATCCATTTTTTACTTTGGGAGATACTTCTTCTACATCAACAATTAGGGTATATTTCACTCATTAAAATAAGTATTTATTTTTTGAATTAAATGTGATGTAAAACGAAAAATAAGTACTTAAAAAATAAGAACCTTAACAGAACGTGACAAACTCCACCAAAAAAAAGAAAAGAAAAAACAGCTACTTGCACTCGCATACTCCCATATATAGTGATGTATGCAAATATGAAAAATATACATGCATTGTATATAATGTATACACATAACTCACGAATTTAAAAAAAAAAAAACTTCAATGAAAAAATTAACCATTTTTTAAGTCAGGTTTGTAATTTTTCAAGTTGGTCCATAATATTTCTTTTTTCAATTTATCATAAAATATAGAACAATGATCAAAATAAAAAATGAAAGATAAAATAAATAGAAACCCATCAATTTTTTTTTTTTGAATTGAATCATGCTAAATCATAAAGCATTATAACCCGAATTTCGTTTTAATTTTAATTTTTTGATAGAATTCAAACTAAAAGCACATTGTGATCTTGATTTTTTTGCCTTGTATTATGACTTAATAATAAAGGGGCAACCAAACTTGAGGTCGGGTCTATACAACCCAAACGTCGGGGCCGGCACTGCTGGTTAGCAGAAGAGGATGTGAAAGAACTACAAAAGAGTAAATTTCAGTATAGTTTTTACGTATGAGTAGATATTTATGGTACTAAGAGCATCCACAGTAGACTAATCAAAATTGGATAATCAAAAATTGTCACATCATCTTTTGATTATCCATTTAAGGAGTTGTTAAGGTTAGCAATGTAGATATCCACAGTGGCATAATCAACACTGAATAATCGAAACTTGTCACATCACATTTTTAACCTGTAAAAATCTACAATTGTCACCATATAAAACAATTTTTTAAAAATAGTTTTCAAAATAATAAAAATAGGTTATTAGAAATACAAAATAATTTTTTGAAAACTTTTATTTTGAAAAAACACTTTTCCGAAAACGTTTGAAAAAAAACAATTTTTAATAAAAAATAATTTTTGAAAAACAGTTTAACTGTTTTCAAAAAAAAAAACTTCTTTTAAAAATGTTTTTCTTAGAAACATTGTTGAGAGAGAGGGAGAAAAGGTTTTGGTTATTGGCAAAAGATTGCTAGTTTTGATTATCCAATGACCAAAATTTGATGAGTTGCTAAGAAGTTGTTAAGATTGATTATGCCACTGTGAGCACTTTTTTGAGAGAACATTGCTAACTTTAACATTATTTTGGTTATTCAACTGTGGATGCTCTAACTAATTCATTGTTTATGAATGTCATTTCACTTTTCTCACATTATTTATCGCCCATAAAAATCGCATTTTTGGCATTTCTCTTATTTGGAAACTATCTTCCAGAGCAATATTTTAACTTGTTTTTAAAATTATTTTCGTGTCTCTTTATCTTTAAAAAAATGTAATATTGCTTTAACTTGTCTAGACAAATGATTATTTGTTTAAATAGATAGTAGAAACACGTCTGAAAGAAATATTTGACAAAACTCATTCTGTCGAGACCATCATGTCTTTCTTTTTCTCTCTTTAACTTTAACAGAGTATAAGAATATGTTTACTGATATCAATTCATTTTTACGAATATTTATGCATTAATTTCTAAGCTAGTGTTCTCCTTTGCTTTTTTGGGAGTTTTTTTTATTCAAAAAAATTGCGTTTGATAATCTTGTATCTAATTTTTGTGGATTATTTGTTTGTCTCGTCGAGACAAATCGGAAAAGTTAAAAACTATTACTTTTATCCAAAATATTTTTGAAAATATCCAAGATATAACCCAAAAAAGCCTGATTTTAAAAGTATTTTTTTTTACTTTTCTAATTTTTCTCGTTGAGATGACTTAATAATTAATAAAAATTTGACATGAAACTAGCAAACGCGAAAGAATTTTGAATGAGGACAAAATAAAAATAAAAGCCCAAAAAACAAGTGGAGTAATAGGAACGAGAGCTAGGGCGTTAGTATTATTTTCCTTTTTTTTTGGGTAATAAATAGTAGTAGTATTATTTTCCTACAGGATTAAGTATCTACTCTATTCTAAGTCTGAAAATGATATATGTGAAACTTAAGGGGGCGTTTTCACTAATGAGTAATGAATAAGTTTTGAGAAAAAAATTGTACTCTAGTAATCAAGTTGTTAGGTATTTCAGGTAGTATAAGATGTAGTTGGATTTGTGAGTAAAGTTACTGTAGCAAAAAAGTTTTTGACAACTTTTTTGTTAATGTGAATGAGATGGTAAAATGTTAAAACTTGTTGATTAGTATCAATAAGATGAAAAAAAAACGCCTATGTTTTGTCCGTTTTTTGTTGACAACTTTTTTGCTTTCCGTGATAATTTTGGACTCTTTAGGCTCCTCTAGTCGAAATGGATAATTAATTTAAAAAATATGACGCGAATCCAACAAAAATTCAGAAAAACGAACAAAACATACAAAATAAAGAAAAGAGAATTGATTTTCACACTATTTTTTTTTTATGTCCACACTCTTTTCTTCTTCTTTTTAGTGTGAAAAGTGTGTAATTATTTTGCTAAAAAATAAGAAAATGGAGTGTGGATATAAAAAAACAGAAATGATATAGGTACCGACGGTCGGGGAGGGATTTCGTGCCGACCGGCTGCACCGGGCCCTCTCCGGCCACCGGACGGCAGATCCAAGCTGTCCAAAAATTCTTAAAAAAAAACCGAGGGGCCCTTCGTGGGAATCAACGGCATCCGAGGTGTGTAGGGTGCTTGATCCGATACACAAAAAAGGGGTGCTCTATACACAAAAAGGGGTGCTCGGATCAAGCACCCTACACACCTCGGATGCCGTTGATTCCCACGCTAGGCCCCTCGGTTTTTTTTTTTAGAATTTTTGGACGGCTTGGATCGGTCGTTCAGTGGCCGGAGACTGCCCGGCGTGGCCGGTCGGTACTTATAGCACAACTCATAAAAAAAGAGGGTGTGAAAATAAATTCCCTAAAGAAAAATAAGTTCAAGAAACAGTTAAAATACTGTTCATAATTGGATGGGTGGGACGGGCAGGGAAAGCGTCAACTCAATTGACTTGGTCAAACTCACCGCACATAACATTATGAAACTTATAGTCTGCGGTTCAAAAAAAAAAAAAACTTATAGTCTGAAATTTATTTTAATACCCTCTCATTCTCATTTTTATTGTCTATTATTTTTTTTTCTTTTTTGTGTCTATTGTCTATATCTTTTAATCAATAATGTTTTTCATGATTTGGACAACCTTATATTATAGAAGAAATTGAAAATTATCAAATAAGATCCATATTGTATATTTTTGGAGATTCATATTGAAAGATATAAGTGATTGAAAATTGATACGAACATCAAAAAAGAACAACCAAAATGGGACGGATGAAGTATTTTTTATTTTTTGTTATTTTTTTGTCTTAATTTTTGGAGTTAATCGTTCATCTCAACAAAATGAATTGGAAAAGTATAAAAAATATACTGTTATTGAAAAAATTCAAATAATATAGCACTTTAGACAAATAATATAGTTGTATAGTATTTTTTTCATCTTTGGTGAACTTATTTTTTTCTTTCGATGATAATTTTGTACTTTTTAAGCTAGTCTTGTTGAGATGGATGATTAATTTAAAATATATGACGCAAATCTAACAATCAAAAAGACAAACAAAACACACACAAAAAAAAAGTTGAAAATTTCTAAAATCAGCTTAATGGGCTAACAATAGTAAGTATGTGAATGTGTATTAAATAGTGTAAAAAGTATAAAAAATACGTGTTTTTCTTGCCTTCTATTATACTTATCGTTTGGCTGAAAATAGCAAGATGGAAAAAAATTTACAAGCAACAGTTAAAATACTGTTCATAATTGGATGGGTGGGACGGCCAGGGCAAGCGTCAATTCAATTGACTTGGTCAAACTCACCGCACATACGTAGTAATATCATGTGTGTGCATGCATGTCATGCCTCACATAACATCATGTTCATGAGTTTTGAGGACATACCCCGCGTGGCTTTGGGACTCATATCGGGTCTTACAAATATGATTGAGACTGCTCATTTGTCCAAAACAGTTTTGTTTCTGGTCATTGTAAAAAAACCAGTTCAATATTGGTTTACAAAATATTGGTAAAAATCAGCTCAATTGAAAAAGTTTTTATTTTTGTTTCCGATATTTTTTAAAACTGGTACCATAAACATGTTTGTAGTCCTGTTTTTTTTTACAAAATACATCAATTCTACTAGTTTACGGAAATTCTACAAATATAGAAATTGTGTTTTCATTTGTTTTGAAAACTCTTTCAACAGTACAAAAAATAAATAAACAAAAACTATTATGTCACTAAAAATGATTTTTTATTTTTATTTTTAATAAATAAACAAAAATAATTTTTTTTATAAACGAAAAATAAAAACTGGTAACTTTACCCAGCACCACCAGAGCCTAAACTTTGTCCCAAAATTCAGGTGGAGTACACGGAGAGAGGAGAGTTAACGGTTCCGTTAAAACGGTGGGAGTAATGATTAGGTGGGGTTGCAACGAAGCTGCACCCTAATAGGACGACCGTCAACGCCGAAGCCGGCGCCGTCACCGACAGCGTCACGGAATCCTCTCTCTCCTCTTTCTCTCTCTCTCTATAATATTGTACCGTATGATGATGCGTTACGTTAAATAAAGTGATAGTACTCATAGTAAAACAATACAAAAAGCTAGAAGACAAAAAACAAGAAAGCGCGCACCCGCAGCAAACGTATGACCGCCGTGACGCCTCTGCTGCCGACATATTCGCTCGTGAGGCTGTGGGGCCCCACTAACATCATCACCCCCACACACACGCAGAACAACATCGGCTCCATAGCTGCCACGTGGATGGATGCACAAACCTTGACTTACGCGCCATGCGGTCCCCTCGTACATGCTTCTTTTCGGACTTCGAGTTGGTGAAGTGCACAGCACAGTGCTGCGCACTTTTGAATCGTCAGATCGTGTATCCGACGGCTCGGATCTCATTTCGATAATCAACGATTGAGAGCTATTCATTGCCGAAATGAGATTCGAGCCGTTAAATACACGATCTGACGGCTCAGAAGTGCGCAGTACGGTGCTGCGCACACCATCACACACCACCATCTCAATTCCTTGTTTTCATATTTTTACATTATTTTTTCCTTTTCTATTTTTTTTCAGAATCAATTATGCTCCTTCTATGGCTAGTTACGCTAAGGACTTTTTGAGATTTTATTCTTATTTGACTTTTTTTTTATTTGTTAGTTTCACACCTTATTTTTGTAAATTATTAATTCGTCTTGTCAAAAAAAATCAAAAAAGTAAAAATTTATAATTTATACCCAAATATTTTTTAGAAAACTGTGCTATGTTTGAATTGAAATATAATTATTTTGATTTAATTTAGTCTCGTTGGTATAATATACAGCACTACACAATTTTGGATACATTTCTTTAAAAAGAACTCAACCTTTACAAACCAATAATATGAGAAAGACGAATACAAAGTAATGCGTATATAAAGGCGGCACGACGACCACCGCTCAAAGTTTGAGGTGCGGATAAACTGGTTCCGCCCATTTATTTTCTTGTTACTTAAAGTTGTACCATCATTTTGACTTTACAAATAAGGTGCTTCCGAGAATACTTTCTTAAACTTTTTTTACATCGTTCAAAAATACTCATAATTGCAACCATTCAAATGATGTAAAAATTCAAAAGAAGATAGTACCGGTATTTTTGAAGTAGAAAATGACACACTATCCTCCCCGACTCCGGCCGTAATGACGACCGCCGAAATGGGAGAGGTGGTGGGCACAATCAGCTGGGAGATGTGTATCGGAATCTGTTTTGTTTTGTTCAAAAAATGACACTGTTGATTGCAGCCGCTGGCAGCTGTTAAAGAGGTGCGCTTTATTAGTTAGCGTGTCTGAATGCATTTTCTGCTTCCCTTTTCCCATCAACTGCCGAATTTGTCAGGGTCCAAGCCAAAGCCCCCCAGGCCGGACCCATCTAGTGCCAGTGGTGTGGTCCTCCACTGCTGTAATAATTACTCACTTGTGCTTATCCTATCTCAAATTTGGATTGAAAAGTGTAATAGTAATTTATTTTTTATTTTTATTTAAAAAAAAATTTATATTTTTAGTTTTGCGATAAGTTTTTGTGATTTATTGATTCGTATTGGCGAGAGAAATTGAAAAAGTATAAAATTTTGATCGAAATTCATACATTTAAAAAAAAGACAAATAAGTAAAAAAAAAAGTTGTATTTTTGACTTATTTTTGTCTTTATTCAAAATATTATGAATTTCGGTCAAAATTTTTTATTTTTTCGATTCCTCTCGTCTAGACAAATCAATAAGTTATAAAATTTTAACGCAATACAAACAAATGAAAAAAAAATTTCAAATAAAGACAATAAAAATTAGGTAACTTTTCAATCCAAACTACACGACAGACACATTGGTAAAATACACTTGCCTCCCTTCAAATTACACTTATTAGAGATACCTAAAGAAATGGAGTAGATTTTTTATTTTTTTATTTTGTCAGCGAAAATGGAGTAGATTCATAATATAGTAAAATCATTATCGACTTCATCGCAAATCGCAATGTATTTGGGATATCCGAATGGTTCAACTTATCGCCTAGAATATTAACCAAACTAAAAATTAAATTGATTGAATGTTAATAACCACATTGTGACAGAGATTCTGTTCTTATTAGTTTAAGACCCGATAAGCTATTGCATGAGATCCCAACCCTTAAATTATTTAAGCTGTTAATTTCTTTCGTCCAATCGTAAAAAATAATACTTCAAATCTTATCATGCTTTTATCCGGTGATTCTATCTGATTGAACATAATATAGTTAACTTTATTGCTTATATTCAGGTCATTCTATTAACTTATTCCTCCTTTTTCAATCCGTCGTATAAAACTTACTGAAGAGAAGGTATCATCAATGAAAGTTGTATTTGTACATTATACTTGGCAAAATTAAAATTAAAATTATAGATCTGATCAAAATAGTTCATCTGCAAAGGCTTAAATACGACAGCAGAAATCCCCAAGCTTGAAAGCCCAAAAGAGCCATGCTCTAACCCTAACATTACTTGTGTAAGAATGAATAAATTCTTTCATTATTTTGTCCAAGTGCAAGAAATTGAAGCAATTCCCCCTGAAAAATACTCTGTAAGTTAAAACAATTGATCGACTAATTGAAAACAGCCTTTTTTTTTGTTTCCAGAAGAATGGAGGTTTGGATTGGACCAACGTAGCAACCTCCCGATCAAGGGTCAAAGCTTCCACATCCAGTGGGCTTTACAGTTCAGTTCAGGCCAATCGGCCATTTTTCGGCGATTATCGGTTTCTTTCAATGATCGGATCCGTTCATATTGTAAATCTCGTCAAGATGCATAATCATGTCAAAAATTATGTCCATCGGATATCGATCAATACACGATCGGAACACATTTATTTTGGACAAATGGATGAGAGGGGTTCCACTCCAGTGTGGGTATGTATTTATTTTCTGAAATAAATATGTTCCGATCTTGTATTGAATGATATCTGATGGAAATGATTTTTGACATGATTATATTGTAGATCGGATCCGTTCATATTCTCAGAAAATGGCCAACTGGTCAGAACTGCACAATAAAACCCATTGGTTGGGAGCTTGACCCCGATCAACTGGGAAAACAACTTGTTATCCCAAAAAAAAGCTATGTGAAACGTGGGCTGAATCATCTTAAGCAACTGACGAGAAGCCAAATATTTTTAAAATTTCTGGTCGAAGAAATAATTAATCAAGAATTATGGCCCTCTTGTATCTTTTAATAATAATAGTCTTGACCATGATCCATCATTTAGGATCAAGAAATAACTTTGTATACATCAATCCAAAAGGTTTAGCCAAGTGATCATGAGAAAATAATTAAAAGACTTATCCCTCAAAAGATTGCAATAAGTTCGAATTTTACAAAGGTCAAACATTCTAAACATTAGAGCCACAAGAGATTTGCTCAACCATAAACTTTAGGGTTTCAAACTAAGTCGAGGTCCGCGCAAAGTGATTCTGACAATTGGGAAAAAAAACCTTTGTATGCATCTATGTCTATGGATATAAAACTCAGAGGGCTTATTTGTATGGATGGTCTCCAAAGTATTTCCAAAATGTCAATTTGATCCTCAATATACAAATCGCGTCTATTTCATCCCCAATGTTTACAATGCGTGTTTAAATGGTCCCCGGAGCTGACTCAGTCCAAATTAACTGTTAAAAACAGGGGTATTTGTGTAACTTCATCAAAAAAATACTCCCCGGAGCTGACTCCCTCCTTTGTCCCCGCCCTCACTCAGGCCCCATCTCCCTCTCCATCTCCACTGTCACCGATCCTCTCACCTCCTCCCCTTCTCTAACCCCTTCCATGCCACCCCCCACCAAATCCTCAAAACAAAGCCCTAAGAAAGCCAACACTACTCACATTGAACCAAAATACTCCCCAGCAAATTGATTGATTACTGCCCCAAACTAACATTTTGTTAAATTGATGGATCTATAACATAGAACCAAAAGAACAATTTGATATCCACTACCTTTTGCCATTTGACGCCGCGGCCGCTACTCATGTGAGATGGTTATGACGAAGCAAACACTCCCCAGCAAAGTGCAAACACCCAATCAAGCCCATCACACCATTTATAAATAAATTGGAAAACCCCAAATTCAAACCCCCTTGTATTGTTACAGAAATAAAAAACACCCCAAAACAACACCCAAAAAACCAAAATACAACACTAATAACCACTGGCATAACCAAATCAAACCCCAAATAAAGTCCCATACTTGCTGTCACCACAATGATCGACCCCCAAATAACCCACATCGGCAGTGCCGAAAAATCGAAAAGCAGTTGCACCAGGGAGTATAGCTGCAGTGGACAAGAGGGGGAGGGGTAGAAACGAACGATGTGTGTGTCTAAGAGATAGAAAGATGAGGAGGAGGATGCACCCCCCTCTCCCCGGATTAGAACCCTAAGCCTGTTGAGGTTGAAGATGGGTTACGGTTTTGGGGTTGAAGATGAAATTTTTGTGGGAGTGATGGTTGTTTAAAGATGAAGTTACACAAATAACCCTGTTTTTAACAGTTAATTTGGATGGAGTCAGATCCGGGGACCATTTAAACACGCATTGTAAACATTGGGGATGAAATAGATGCGATTTGTATATTGAGGACCAAATTGACATTTCAAAAATACTTTGGGGACCATCCATACAAATAAGCCAAACTCAGAGCATCAATTTTTTACCAACAATGCTACTTGCACATACTTTTGTGCACGTATCATGCACATACATTTTTGTGAGGTCCATATCAGGGTTTCACAATATGATCTGAATCGCTCGTAAATCAGCTCCAACTGATATCGATAAGAGCTTTTTCAAAAATCGTATGATTCGCCCTACGATTTCTGAGAAAGCCCTTACCGATATCTGTTGGAGCTGATTTTTTACGAGAACTCTCCAAAAAATATTTTAAAAAACATGAGCGGTTTGGATCATTTTGTGGGACCCCGATATGGGCCCCACAAAAATATATGTGCATAATATGTGCGCAAAAAATCTGTGTCGGAATCATTTCCGATTTTTTACTTAGGCCGTGTTCCAAAAACCTTCTTAAAAAATAAGCAGCTTATTTCACATTTTCAAACTAAAAAATAATGTAAATGAAAAATAATTTTTCAAAATTTTTTTGCATCGTATAAAAGATTTCATCGAGATCTTTCAAATAAGATCTATATTGCATATTTTTAGATTTCAATAAAACTATAATTTTTGAGCTTGAAATTACCTTTTTAAAAAATAAGGACTTTTTTTCGTTTGCGGAACGGGCTGTTAGTGGTCCACATCAAATATATTATGGTGGTGCCAACACAAGAAATCCTAGTGTATTTTTTAGTATTAAAAGGACATGCAATTTTTTACTGCATCAACTGCTGAAAATTTAGGTAACACCGTACTTGGACTTGTTGGGGACCATTATTATTCAAAAGTAGTATTTTCCTACTAATAAATATTGCTTCTTTTGAGGTGAGCTTTGTGCCGGTCTTTAAACAAAGGCAAATTAATCAGTTCCATTCAAGGTTGAGCAGAGAGTGAAATTGGCTGACTTTTGGGGTCACAATTTCGAAAATAAGTTAGAAAAAGTCCTCCCAAAACTAATCTTTCAAATTAAGTACTATGTATAATAATGTGTCAAACAATGACGTACTAAACTATGGGCTGGTTGTTTTCGGCTGTACTTAGAATTTTTAAGGACAGGAAATGAAACCCATCTTTATAAAAAAATGGAGACGGTAATAGCGATTTTCGCGGGTTATAGACTTAATAAAACGAGAGAGAAGAAAAATGGATTAAAAAAAAAGAAACTAGAATCATGCACAAGTTGCACACGAACGCACGCACTTACAATATTGGCCAAGGGACCCCAACACATTGCATTGTGAATGTGTTTTGCGTGTAGTTTTAGCACATCTAAAAACTATCTATAGGAATCTCCCCCGTCCATTAAGGCCATTTTGGGATAACTTTTGATGAGTGGGATCATTTATTTTTTTAAAGCTTGATCGTCCAGAACATTATTAAGTAAAAAATTAATGCCTTGTTTGAATCAAGATTTGAAATTTTTTTATCAATTCAAAAAACACTCATTGTCCCTATTTCCAATCATTACCCTTCAATCATTACTCCGATCTCCGATCATTATTTTCATTTCTCTTTATATATTTCTCTACTCATTACCCCTACTTTAAATTATTATTACGCTCATAAATTTTTTTCTCAAAAACTCATTCGCCTTGTCAGATGAAGATGATTTTCAATATTTTACCATGATCATATTATTGTTTCTAATTAATTTAGAAGGAAAGCAACCTGAGACGGCCCACGACCCACTCCTCAAAAAAAAGGAATTGTCCCCACTGTTTTGTATCCCGTTCCGATTTCTCAAATAAGTACTTAAAAAATAAGTATTTATTTTCAAGCTTAAAAATAATAAGCTTATAAAAATAATTTTTTATTTTATTTTATTTTGTAGGGTTTGATAGATCTCATCGAAATCTATCAAACAATATCCATATTGCATATTTTTTGATTTCAGTAAGCTTATTATTTTTACATTAATGACACACCCACCGCACATACACCCATCGCACGCGTGTGGGGCCCACTACGGATGATCCGAGCCGCTCAATAATTTTAAAACAAAACGAGTGGGCTCATGGGGAAATCATCTCAGCCCGATATGTGTAGCTGCTCGATTCAAATTTTCAAAAATCAGATGATCCGAGCCGTTCACAAATGAAAGATTGAAATGAGTACCTACACATATCGGATTAAGACGATTTCCGCGTGGACCCACTCAGGTTTTTTTTTTTAAATTATTGAGCTTCTCGGATCATTTGTGCGGGGTCCGAAAGTGGGCCCCACATGCGTGCGGTGGGTATATCATCTCTCTTATTTTTAAGCTTGAAAATTACAAATAAATACTTATTTTTTAAGGAGGAAATCTGGAACGCACCACTGACGTTAGTTCTACGGCCTCCTGATTAATTTACAGGACTCTACATCTCCGTCGCGCATCCACTTTATATTGATCCACTATATATCGTATATTCGTATCTATGCGTATATCATATACGTATACGCACAAGTCCATATATACATATACATACTGAGTTAGGTTCCGGTGAGGGATCCCTCATTTTATTAAAATGAGGGACTCCCCTTCCCGATTGAATTTCGATGATCGAGCCGCTCAAAGTGATCAGAACGTGATTTTAAGGGTCCTCGTGAGAAATCAGCAAAAAAAATGACCGGGAAGTGCTTCATCCGAGCAGTTTTCATTGAACGGTTAAAAAAAACTGCTCGGATGACGCCCTTCCCAGTCATTTTTTTTGCTGATTTCTCGCGGAGACCTTTAAAATTACGTTCTGCACACATTGAACGGTTCGGATTTTTAAAATTTGAACGGGAAATGAAAGTCCCTCATTTTAACAAAATGAGGGATCCCTCACTTGAAAATTCCTCTTCGTATGTATACGCAAAGTCCACACAAGTCTATGTATATATACGTATGATGCTATCGTATCGAGGCGCTTTTGACGGCGAGTGAAGGAATTGCCTTCGTCGTCAAATTGGACTGAGTAATGTCGTCGTAGCTTTTGATACTCTCTTTCTCCAATTTTATTTCGTTTGTCAAACGTGTTTTTATAATATTTTTTTTTAGGGGAATTCCAAAGTATTCCCTCTCATTGTGTGACTAAACAATTAAAAATAGGAGTATGGTTTAAAATAAGGTAGATGTCAGAATTTGACCAAAAAATGTTTCAAAATGACAAAATAGAAGAAGCACTCACGATAAGTACAGTAGTAATTAACACCTCATTAAACATTATTCAATGGAAGTATCACTATTCGAGACAAGGTCTTCGACGGCGGAAAACTAAAGTTAGATCAATGGCCGGCCACATGGCACACATCAGCAAATGACTTTACCACCCAGGTCCACCGGGGCTTGTTTTTTTTTTTTTTTATCCATACGATATACATCGGGAATTAACAGGTTGTTAGTATGTTAGTCAACGGGGAGTTCAGGCTTGTTCGTTTGGGGTACTCAAAATCTTTGCACGGTCCTCAATAATTTTTTTTTTATCTACTGTATCTCTCTTCCCTCATTACACTTTAAAACCTCTCTCAAAACCCAAATTGGACAGTGTTTTATTATTGGATCATTTATCTGCAATTTCTGTCCTCTATGAATTATTAAGAATATCTCATCAAATTTTTGTAAATTACTTATTTGTTTCAAATGGAGAAATTTTAAAAAGAAATTGGAGTTTTTAAATATTCATCCTCAAATCTCATCCCTCATAAGTTTCCACCTTGCACTTTTTGAACAGTTATATTTTCATCCCTACTTTTAATTTATTCCAGGATTGCCCTTTATATATATAATATATGTATATATAGGCAAGGATTTTTGGGACTAAAAAATAACCTTAAAGGTCCTAGCCTAATTTTAGGATAATCACCCCTAATTTAAATCCCAAAATTTAGGCAAATCTTTAAAAAAAACCCCACCCAACCTCCCACCCCTAATTATGTCGGCAACTATTCCTTCCCCGCTACCCCAATCTTCCATTTCCCATTTCCAGTTGGGCGGTCATTTCCCATTTCTAGTTGCCTCCGTCCAATCTCTGGAATTTAAATAAAGTCTACTAATAATAAAAATAATCTAAACTTTAGAAAAATAATTTTGTACTCTATTTTTTTTGTAAATGCACTTCAAAATTTGTCTTTTATTATTTATGTTGATTGTAATTTTAAATAAATACTAAAGACTAATTTTAGATTGCATTTACTACAAAGAAATGGAGTTTAAAATCACTACCCTCGTTTAAATCTATCTTCGATTGATTTTGAACTAAAAAAAGTCTCTCTTTTTAACAGTGCTCTCCCCGTTCCTCACCCATCATACAATGATGTGGAATTCAACTTGGATGCCATGAGGCGCGGTCCTTGGTAAGTTTTAGCATACGCAGCGGGAATTCCCCTTGTTCCATCAACTATCTCTATTATAAAATAAAAAGGTGTGGAGATAAGTTGTTAAAATGATTAAGATTCATTTGATCTAAAGGTAAAAAGGTGTGGAGATAAGTTGTTAAAATGATTAAGATTCATTTGATCTAATGGTTTATGTGTGCTTTCCAACTCTCTTAAGAAAACACTCACACTTTTACAAATATATTACAAAAATGCCATCAATTTTATTTTTTTCCCCTACCAATCAACTTCTGTTTTGTTGATAAAAAAAAAAAAACCCCAGTAGTCACCGCCCTATCTCTCTCTCTCTCATCAAAGCCTCTCCTCTGATTGTCCAGCCACAAACAGTCATCGCCCTTGCCGGTAAGTCATTCGGAACCCGGAATCCACTGTTCTCGGTAACATACTCTCTCGCTCTTTCTCTGATATGTAGTACTTTTTTTTGTTTTGGTTATCATTTTCTCTATTTTCCTTTATCTTTTCTAAAAAATTTATAGCTATCTAAAATTTGAAATAATGTTTTGAGCCACTATCGAAATTCAAAAAGTAATTTCAATTTCAATTGGGGTAAGTAGTGCCATAGGCACGGGTAAACACTAGTTCTTAATATTATTCTGGGATCCTGTTTGGGATATTGAGAAAAGAAATGAAGATCTCATCGAAAACTCAAGGCAGATTGCCAAACATAGGTTAAGAGATAAAGAAGAAAATGCACAAATATGACGGTGATGTGGAATTCAGTTAAACCATGCATTTTTATCATAGAGAATTTACAAATGAGGCCTGGTATAGTTCATGACAATGGAATATCTATGAAACTATCCATGAAAGAAACTGGACGGTCTTCCTCTAGACCATACAGTTTCTTTCATGGACAGTTTCATGAATCCAGTGTCATCAATCCAATCATTTTTGTTTGCAAATTGAAGTTGAGTGTCTTGAGAAAACTCAAAGTTTTAGGTTTATATGGGCCTTGGTTGAACATGATGATGTTTTACAATAACATAAAATTATTGAATGTGTGTGACAAAAAATTGGATCTAGAGAAGTTTTTTAGGACGATATTGAAATTTTATATGAGTAGATAGAAGCTAATTGAAGACGAAGGACCTTGAATTCTAGGTGTAGTGGCCTGAATAAATGGGGCTCCGTACTGACTCCGAAGACATACCACCGAGCTCCGTACCGACCCCGAAAGCATATTACCGAGGGCTCCGTACCGACCCCGGAAACATACCACCGAGGGCTCCATACCGACCCTGGAAGCATATTACCGAGGGCTTCGTACCGACCCCGGAGACATATTACTGAGGGCACTCGAGGGCTCCGTACCGACCCAGGAGACATACCACCGAGGGCATCCGAGGGCTTCATACCGACCCCCGAAACACAGTACCGAGGGCTCCCGAGCAAGCCTCCTACGCCTAATGAGTCACATCATCGAGAAGAATCCTCGCGAAGGGCTGACTTGGCCATGTGCTCCGTAACCGCCTTATCCGGTGCGTCATCTATGATGTCATCCGAAGCAGTTACCCAAGCTGACCTCCACGCGCTAGCTTGGAGGCCAAGCAAACCAAGATCTATAAATACAAAGGGACTCTAACCTAAAGAGGTAGGTCGTTCTACCCTAACCCTGGACCTAAACCTCTTTCCTTACATCTAACTTGATCGTCGGAGGGTCACTGGGCTTCCACAGCCCTAGTGACTTGTTGCAGGTCCAGCAGAGGAGGCGTGGAGCAAACAGAGGAAGGAACCGGAATCCTCTCACGATCAAGATCTCGACAATTGGTGGAAAACGCCGACTAGTTCGTCTGAAGCATGAAATAACACTGTTTATTGCACTGTTCATATTCTTTCCGAGGTCTATATTCTTTCCGAGGCCTATCTCCTTCCCGAGGCCGTCGACACTCTTCCCGTCACGGCCACCAACCCTAGTGACTTGTTGAAGGTTGAGCAGAGGACGCACGGAGCTGTAAGGAAGGAGGAAGGAGCAAATAGCGGAGCCCGAGCCGACTGATCCAAATCTGAACCCCGACACTAGGCATTATCTATCAAGAAAAACTAAAATTGTTGTCCACTTCCAAAATTTGCGAATAACATTCCTCTGATAATTTTTAAAATCCTGCAATGAAATTCTGCATTTCGCGTTGAACCCAATTATACTGTTGATGTCCGTAACATCCATCAGAATCTTTTTTCCTGGATTTTGAAAAATATAAATGATATATATATTGCCTAATTGTATCACATCCTCTCAAAAGAAAAAACGTTAATAAGTGTTGAACCACGTGAAAGCTAGCCCTCCTCAATCTCAGTCACATTCGATCTAGAATTCTTCTTCCCCAGTGATGTCACCCTCAGCGGAACTACCTTAATGGAATTCCGGCTTCGCTAAGAGCACATGGGCTATGCCTCGAACTCTCTTAACTGAATTGGCCAGGAGGTTAACTAAGAACTATATCTTCTCCGCATCAAGGAAAAGCGCAGAGTTCTTTGTTGAAGACAGCATGGTAATTCGCAATCACTAAACAAGACCGCAAAAGGTATATCACAAATATAGTCTAACTAATCGGCCTAAGGCTTCTAGAGACGGAAAATCGACTACTTTTTTTTTACTTTAAAACAAAGTTGTAGAAGTTGAAGAACATTTCAAGTAGAACACTCAAACACCACATATAACATATAAATATATAAAAGTCTTGGCTACTTTGGCATATCAATCAAACACTATCTCAGCTTTGATATTTTACTTTTAACCCTATAAAGTTGAGAATAAATAGTACTAACATTCTTCAAAATGTCAAAACAGTAGTACAAAATGCTTCCTTTTGTGTCTGAAATTTGAAAGTACAAATACTCTCGTAATATCCCTCGTAATGTTGAAGGAGAGGTACTAAAAGTACATTTTGAATGTTAAGATTCCATAGATGTTCGGAAATGCTCAAACATTTCTATGATCTCGAGTTTTGATTATTTAGGCCACAAGGCAAGATAATGAGAACTCGTACTTTATTATCTTTAAAAGAGGTACATTGAATAATCTATCGAGGTATTGAGTCCGGATCTTGATTCACGCGACTCGTAGGGTGCTCTAAACCTTTCTTTATTAAGGCCATCGTGAACTCACGCCCCATTTAAAAACTGTTGCAGTTCTTGGGAGTGTCACATTAATTAGTATTAACGTAATGTCTTAACGGTTGAAGAAAAACAAGTTACTAAAAAAGACCACTTTAGATAATGTTTTTCCCATACGTAGGTTTGGAGTGCTTAAATAAAAGCGGTCGTGCCGTCCAGCCGACGATTACGGGGAGAGACTCATCGAGTAGGTCCCTCCACTTTTGTATTAAAAAAAAAAACTAGGGTACTGTACACAATTGTGCACTACAATGTAAGGATTAGGAGGGATTTCGGTTCGGATTTGGTTGGTTTTGGATAAAAGTTTCGAAGATGGATTCGATTCGGAGTAAATATTTTCAGGACCAATTCCAATCAGAGTTAAGTTGGGTTCGGATGTGGTCGGTACAGTTACGAGTTTCGGTCTATCCGAAATGAACCTTAGTTGAGCCAAATATAAAACTTGCAAATGGGCCAAATGGCTCAAACCAATTTAAGATGATTTTGAAATCTATTAATGTAAAATATCGGTTTTTACGGTCATCAGTTTGGTTCAATCCTACTTCGGTCCATTTAATTTTGGTTCGATTCACTTAAAATTTCAGTCACCGGAGATCGAATCGAAAACTAACTTTTTTCTTATAGAATCGAAACCAGGTAAAATTGACCAAAAATTCGATCAACCTAGGTCTGGCAATTTTTTTTTAACACCTTCAGTAAGAATATTGGAACTGTTCAATTAATTTAAAATATTCTCAAAAAATAACTTACTTGAATAACGATATAGGCTTAATTGATTCATTCAATTTATTATCCCTATTTGTTGGAACAATATTGTACACTAGTTGTCCACCATAATGAAGGAAGTATTTGAAATCTCACACAAATGATCGGAGCTGTTTAGTTAATTGAAAATATTTCTTTAGATAATCGTGATAAAAAATCAACTCACTCGAAATCGATAAGGGCTTAATTAATTCTTTTAAAATCCATATTTGTACCAACAAAATTGAATGAATTTATCAAACTCTTATCAAGGAGTATCAAATTGAGTTGAATTTTTGCATTGTAAATGATAATGTCAAAATCGTTTTTATTTGTGCCAAAACTCTAATGTATAAAAACATTATTCTTTACGCATGATACAAACATTTTATTCACTATAGTTTTGACATAATTAGAAATAATTTTGGTGTTACCAACACCCAACTTAAAAAAAGGGCGCTGCTATTCGCAGCCCTCTATTTTCTCTTATAGCCCGTTAAAAATTTTCAATTATACTCGATAGTTAGTTACCGAAATTGAAATATATTTTTAGCATCCAATTACCGAAATATAATATTTTTTTCAACAGCTATTTACCGAAAATGTTTGTTCGGCAGTTGTTTACCGAAAGTTGAACATATTTTCGACATGTAGTTACCGAAATATAATCTTGTTTTCAACAGCAATTTACTGAAATGTTATTTATGATTTTCAACAACCATTTATCGAAATGTAATGGGTTACGAAAGAAAATAAAAGGCTGCGAATAGCGGCGCCTTAAAAAAATTGTTAAACATACACAACTACAGGTGAGACTTCAAAATAGGTCCCATAAAATCCGGTGTACACCAAGATAGACTATCTATAGCTGGGCTCACTTTTTATACCTCACCAACATCCCCAAAAGCCCCACACACTCTTTTTCTCTCTCTCCCTCTCTCTCTCTCTCCCTAAAAAAAAACTCCTCCATTTCTCTCTCTCTCTCTTCTCATGGCCGCCTCCAGGGAGGGACACTACAGAGGAGTGAGAAAGAGGCCGTGGGGTCGCTACGCCGCCGAGATCCGCGACCCGTGGAAGAAAACCCGCGTCTGGCTGGGCACCTTCGACACCCCCGAAGAGGCAGCCTTGGCCTACGACGGCGCCGCCCGTTCCCTCCGCGGCGCCAAGGCCAAGACCAATTTCCCTCCTCCGCCGCCGCCCCCGACCGCGCTGTCGCTCGACCTCAACCTCCCGTCCGATCACAGCCGCGGCCGGTGGGTCTCGCCGGACGGTCGTGTGGCCTTCCGTGAGTTCCTCCAGACCGCCATCCTCAACGGCGCAAGCGCGAATAATATGGAGTCGCCGGCGAACAACGAGTACGGCGGGGTTCCGGCGCCGGTGAGTGAGGTTCAGGCGGGGTATTTTGGGGTTTTGAGACGTGGGTTGGCGATTGATTTGAACAAGCCGCCGCCATTGTCGCTGTGATGATGGAATCGCTTCTGGGCGTCGTCGTTTCCCTTCGGAATGTAGTCTGTTTTTCCAATGATTTTCTCGTGTTTGTTTAGCATTGCGAGAGAGAGAGAGAGAGTGAGAGAGAAGAAGTGGTGAGGAAGGAGGATTTCAGGAAACTGAGAGGATTAGCTTTGTCTGTATATATGCTGCTTATTGTGCTTCTTTATGTAACTGATGATGATTAACCTCTTCTCTCAGTTCATTCCAACTGCTTTTGAGTCTGATAATAATGTGCTTTTTCCGTGCATGGGTAACACAAAAGTATTTAACGAATGTGATGAATTCTTTCTCTGTCTAACAAATTACTCCACTACTCCACGGTCTTCACACCCATTTGTACTTCAAGCAAACGTTTAGAATATCTTCCTTTTGGAATTTTGGATAATGAAGAGAGATAGATTAGACAAATGAAAGTATTAATTGGAGAAAAAATTTATTGAAGATCGTGAGCAAAGCAAAAAAATTTATATCCAAAATTTCAAAGAGAATATGGTCTTAATGATGGAGCAATTTTCCCATAGTGAAAGTAGACACTCGTACCCTCAAATTCATATTTTCGTCAATCTTAAGGCCATGGGTCTAAAGACCCAAACCTTCTCTTGGCACACGATCTTCAAAAAATTCTCTCTAATTATTATTTTAATTTATATTTCTATCTATTTCCTTCCAAATCCTAAATCCTAAACCAAACAAGGTCTAAAAGAAAAATGGGTTTGAATGAGTACTGCTTAATCGATAAAAAATACAGGTTGTGGATAAAAATGATAAGGGGCAAGGTTCTACGTAGTGCATCAACGCAAAATGTGGGTGTAGACGCATTTCACGGAGATTTTTCTGATCCGATTTTTTTTTTTTTTTTAAATATACAGAGTTTGTTGAACATTACATTTACACTAAAATCAAGTTAGCCAAATTTTTTTAATCATATGATTAAGAAAAATATCTAACGATTTATTTGCTAAATTAGATTGATCTTCTATTTCTGTGTAATTAATGCTGTCCGATTATGTGATTGATGATATCTAATCATTTTCATTTTTTTTATGATTTACTCGTGATTTTTATAATTTAACGGTTAACAATGAAATTTTTATAAAACTCAACAAGGTACATTAGCTTATAGGAAAGGTCAAAAAATATATCATAATCAATTCTTTCATATTATACCCTAATATTTTCAATTATTCATTATTAATTTTGCACATATTATTCAAACACTTTGTTAACTCTATAATACATTTGACCATAATTCAAATTTCACATTTCGCAATTCACAATATGTATTAAGTTACTCCTTTCGTCCATTTTTAAGTGTTTAGGTTCGTAATTCCAACTCATTAAATACAGATTTTTTTTTGATAAGTTAAAGAGACATCATCATTACACCTTTCACATCAACTTTTATCTTTACTATCAATCCTTACTCTTTATGGAGACATCACCATTGTATTTTTACTCACTAACTTTTTAAAATAGAATATATTTTTAGGGATAAGATGAAAAATATACAATTTTTTATCCACTAACTTTATGAAATAGACACTTCTTAAGGGATATCTAAAAATGAAATACTAATAGAGGACGGGGAAAGTAAAAAAAAAAAAGTAGTTCCTGAAATTGCTTTCCCTTGTATTGATGCTGGAACTTTGTGCAGCTAGGCTCTATTTTACGCCGTTCGGCTAAATAAGTAGAGTGGTTTATTTTTTTATCGTATTTAAATTTTTTTCGCATTTGTTAATTTTTTGTCAATTTTTTTGGAGATTATTGCTTTTTCATGACAAGAGGAATCTAAAAAGTAAAAAATTGCGATTGAAATCCTTTTTTTTAATAAAAACGAAAAATTTGGCTTATTGACTTATTTTTGTCTTTATTCAAAAAAAATTAGATTTCAATCGTAATTTTTTACTTTTTAGATTCCTTCATCATGACGAAGCAATAATCTCCAAAAAAATTGATGAAAAACTAACAAATGCGAAAAAAATTTGAATAAGAACAAAAAAAGAAGCCTCTTGACTTATTTAGCCGAACGGCCGGAACTAGGAGAAGAAATAACTGAAAAAGAAGATAAAACTATTAAGAAGGAAATGACGTAAAAAGTTACAAAGGGATTAGGCGAAAGTTGCATTTGTTTTTGAAGTTTTCCATTGTCATTCTTGTCTTGAAGAACCAAAAAAGGAAAGAGAAACTTTTAAACACGTTTGATATGTGCACATATGATATTTGTAGGGTCCAATTCAAATCTCACAAAAAATGATTTAAATTGCTCATTACTTAATTTTGTTTTGTTTTTTTACAAGTTCTTGCAAAAAATTAGTCCGATATTTCAATCCGTTAAAAGTCTTTTTCAAAATTAGCGCAAAAAATAGCACAATTTGAAACGTGATTTCCGTGTTGGATGTTGAAGGAATTCATACTCAGCGAGACGGAGGGGAATGAAATAGACAGATTTGGGGGAAACTGGCCCCGTTCCAGAATACCTTCTTAAAAAATAAATACTTATTTCATATTTTTTAAACTCAAAAATAATATAAATGAAAAATAATTTTTTAATTTTTTTACACCGTATAAAAGATCTTAATGAAATCTATCAAATAAAATTTATATTGATAAAAAATTTATTTGTTTAAGCACATAATTTTTAAATTTAAAATTTTTAAAAATAAAATAAATACGAGTACTTATTTTTCTTGGGTCTGAAAGAGACACGGAGGGGAAAGAAGAAGCCGCCGCCTGATTGGACGTGTCGCAGGGGCGTGTCATGGGACCACTCCACTGCCAGTCTCCCACACACACACACACACACACAGAAAATGAAAAAAAAAACCCCAGCTAACACGGCTTCTTACCAGGCGTAATACGTAAGCCCTACTCTTATTGTACGGCGCTGCTCGCTGCGGCGCCTGCCAAAACATTATTCTAATAATATTGGGGATAATCCTATTTTTACTATTATCTGCCCGCACATGAATAGAGATATTTCGTCTGTATGTGCAAAACTACACTTTTGACCCAAATGTATCTCTTCTACTTTCTTGTTTTTGGCCTTTAATTTTCCTCTATGGGTTTTAATTGCAATTTTTACTTGTTTATATCTCTTAATTTATATTATTTTTTATTTTTTTTGAAAACATTATTTTATAAAAATAATTGAAATCTATCAAACAACATGCATATTGCATATTTTAAACAATATATATTGAGAGATATAGGCCATTAAAGATTACGCGTAAAATCGTAAAGGACCAAAAAATTTGGGACAGAGGGAGTAATAAATTGATTTTTGAACCAGAGATGCAATAGGTACATACATACATACATAAATGCATATGCAGTGCATAAATACTGATTTGAGATCCATCTTGGGTCTTAAAAGAAATGATCCGAGCAACATAAATTTTGAAGCAGAGTTGATTGTTTTTGAAACGCCTTTGTCGATCTCTGGTTGAGTTGGTTTTTTTACAGAAACTCTAACACAAATGATATTTTGAACAAAATGAGCGGCTTAGATCACTTTTGTGGGACTAGAGACGAGACCAAAATATGTACATACGCGCTGTAACGCCCCGATTTTTCAAGAAATTTCGAAAGCATTAACCCTAAAATAAACTAAATTTTATAAACTATTATACCCCTATTTGTCGTTATACAAAATGTACATTAAAAAAAATACAAAAAAGAATCTAACATTTTATTTAAACATTTTCAGAGCAACTCTAGTCTTGATACAGATCTCAAGCAACGTTGACCCAGACTCCGTTTCAGGGGTCCAACCTGTATCAACTGTTCCACTGTGGAATCCTGCACACTCTGACAAATTGCGCCGAAGTAAACGATTTGCCAGGATACAAACGTATCCTGAGTGATAATTCACCAAGTAGAAATCCTAAAACCCAATACCACAGTATGCAGATCAACAATATAACAATTCATAATACACAAAAGGTATAAAATAATAACACATCGTCTTTTTCTTTACTATCCATCATCTTACATGTAATCTAAGGATCATCTCCACGAGATTATTTCCTCCCACATCCACTAACTACAACCGTCTTATGGGTTCACCATCCCTCTTGCTTATCCTGTACCAGGGTCATAGGTGAGCGTACCTAAGTTATGTACCGAGCATGTTCTCACTTAAGACTATAACAGGAGGATCGAGTCATTCCATGACGTATCGTACATTAGGGTGGGACATCCACTACCTCACGCTAACTATAACCGTCTCATGGGACCTATTCTCTTCTCCAAAGAGAAACTTCCCATGACGTATCATACATTAACGTCTCACTAACTATAACCGTCTCATAGGACCCATTCCCTTCCTCGAAGAGAAACTTTCCATGACGTATTATACATTAATGTCATAACATATCTCATCATTAGGCCCCACAGGTACCCATTTCAACACAGGGCCCCATAGGTTATCCTTGCCATCACCATGGCTCAATTCACAATCCACACAGTACTCACACTTTCAACATTTTATCATTTTTTATTTACTTATCATCGTCTACATGATTCACTACTTGTAACCATTCCGGGAACCTATTTGTCCAATCTACAACCATAACAAAAATATCACACGGTTCAATATTTCAACTAAAAGTACTAACATGCTAACAACACATAACCATGCGATAAAATTAATCCTGTCATAGAATTAATTATTCGAGTAACAAAATAATATTCATTCAAACAATTAATTACTACACTTAAAATTAAGTCTATTTCTCTCGTTTAGAAATTTTATAAAATATTTTCTCTATTTAAACATTATCTTTAAATCTCATATTATTCATAGATTTTACAAACTAATTTTTTATTGGAAAATACTTGATGCTAAATTTAGTATTTACTAACTATATTAAATATTGATATGATATTTTCATAACAACATAATTATGCGAGGCTATTCTAGTCAATATTTATTAGAGTTAAAGATTAACTAATATATAATCTAATATATTTCTTGTTTACAATCTAAATAAATTTTTACTAATAAAATATTCTTGTTAATATTTCATAAACATTTATCTACCCCAATAATTTATTAAACACGTAAACGTCTACTCAAATATAAATCAACAATGCATCATTAATAGTTATTTCGCAATCAAATACTTGTTAAACGATCATAAATTTTCACAGGATAGAACACTAATCATTCCAGCACAATCGGACTAAATTTTAATATAAATAGGACTAAAAATAAATTGACAATTTAACAGCAGGTTATCATCTTCAATAAACTTTAAATTTAAGTTCTAACTCCATTAAAATGCAGATTAAGGTTTCGGGTTTCCGAAAAACTACCTCAAACGCGATTCTAAATCCGGATAAGTGTTGTACGGTGTTCATAAATTGTCGTATTGGTTCCAAAATCTCGAGGCGGCGTCCGGCGGCACTCCGACAGAGCCCGCAACGACGGTGTGCCCATGAAACTCACGGTGCGCACACATCTATGGCCACAACTCTCTCTCTCTCTCTCTCTCTCTCTCTCTCTCTCTCTCTCTCTCTCTCTCTCTATTCTAGACTCAACAATAAAATTGAGAGTGAAATAATATACTGGTGTTCAATTTTTCAGATTTATGTGGATATGTATAATGAGAGAGAATAAAGTAGTGAGAAGATGAGAGGATAAGTGTGAAAGTGGTGGAATAAAGAAGGAGATTGAAGGAGAGGAATACTGATGATGATAAGAGGGATATGGGACAAGTGCCACATTTGGTAAGATTTTCTTTAATTCTAATGTATGTGGACGCGTGTATGTATGTGGTGAGAATGTATGTGGATACGTGTATGTATATGGTGAGAATGTATATGGACGCGTCTAGGTATAGGATGAGAGAGAGAAGTAGAGAGTTAGTTTGAATAGAGTTCTAGTTAAGGTTTAGATAGAAAAGATAAGAGACGAATATGAATCCCTGTATATCTAAAGTTTAAATATATATCTTATACAATAGTGCAAATAATATCAATTGTACACATAATAATATATTTTAATTATTCAATCTAATTTATTGAATTAGGAATTTAACAATATAAATTTATATAAAAAAAATTGGGTCGAAAATCCGGTCGTTACACGTGCTGTATGCACATTTTTTTATAATACATATTCTTTTCATTTTTAAATTGAGCAATTGGAAACTGAGTGTTTTAGGGCTGTTTTGGCAAAAAAAAAAAAAATTTGATCTAGGATTTTTGGATTATTGAAGTCCAACAATCCAACTAGTTTGCTTAAAAATAAGAAGTGGTTGTTTAAGCCAATAATCCTCCTTAATAATAAATCAAGGGCAATTTGGCTAAAGAAAATGCGGGAAATATTTTATTTTATTTTGTCTATAACTCATCTTTTCAACAATTTAACTTTTGTTTCTTGCCAGAAGTATGTAATAACTACGTACAAGCAAGTTGTTGTGTAAATGTGAGTTGTAAATTCATATTTATTTTCCTAACAATTTATTCATAACCAACTTATGTTTATTCAGAACAAGATTGATACTCATTCAGGTGACTACATCTTTACTTCAAAAATTTATATGCCCTTGTTTCCGCTATTTTTTTTTTATCTATAACTTAGTGTCAGAAATAAAATTGGTTCTCCTACACTATTTTTTTTTTTACAACCATTCAACATTTGACTTCTCCACGACTTTCTCCTAACCATCTTTAAATTATAATTTAGTGAAAATAACTTCACTACAAAGTTGTACAAGAAGTATTCCATAACTTTCAACTCAACATAAACTTCCCCATACACTCGAGTGCATTGGCGAAATACGTTTTTACTTCTTGTGGAAAAGGGACCTAACCTAAATGACCAAAGTAAAGAAACATGAACAGTCCAAGGGGTAAAAGCATAATTGACACCCCAAGCGTGTAAATATTGGGATTGACTGATTTATGGGGCAGTGGGGGTGGTGTCGGGTAGTGACTGTAGGGTAGCTGTTTGTCTGAGGGTTTTTTGCAGCTGCAGGAACCCCACGTGGATGATGCTTACGTGGGTGTCCGAGTTCTAGGAGACAGCCGAGTCGAGTCTACGAGTCCATTCGCAGTTTTTGTGGTTGGGTTGACTCGGTCGGGTTCGTAACTTTGGGGTTGGACGGCTTGTTGGGTCCACGGACTGAGTGACACGATTGGCTGAGCCGACTAGAGTACAACGACATTAATGAGCACTTCGGCGAGCGTGTTGACTTTTTTATTTTGTGTACACATTTAATAAAGAAGGAAAATGATAATGCCCAAATTATTTTTGATGGAGCTATTGTGCCAAACCAGTTTTTTTTTACCAAAATTTTAGTGCACAAAAAACTTATACTATATGCAGTGTACGAGACTTTTATACATTGGAGTTTTAACACTAACAAAAATAGTTTTGACATTATTACCGTCCTTAAAGAAAATAAAAAACTCGTGTCTTTTTCGGTTTTCAAAAGATAAATTAAAGGATTTTTTGGATATTGGGGAAAGAGAGGGAAAGGAGAGAAAAGTAGTACTGTAAATGAAGAAGAACATTTAGAGGAAGAATTAAGAAGAAATTGAACTTGTTTTTTTAACTTTCTCATTTCTTTCTCTAGAAACAAAACAATGGAAGGAAGCTTTTTTAAATTTTCTCGTCTTTTTTCTTTCATTCCTCAAGCTCCAAACACACCCCAAACAGAATTCATATTAGATAGAATTGTAAGAAAAATTAATTAAATCACATTTCTTAGCTCTTCCAATAAATCAAGGCGTTCACGTCAATTTTAGAGCATTCACATCGCATGTCAGAAATGGTAGAATTCCTTTTCATTGTTAATCATAAATAGCAAAAGAAATGACAAATTGCGTGCTACATCCACAAACAAAAAATTCCTTGTGGCAGCAGCGGTGGAGGCAGTTAGGGTTGCGATCCGTTCAGTGGTTTTTGGGCGCAATTCTGGATTTAGAGCAATATCTAGGGGAGTTTTGTCTCTCCCGGTGGGAGTTTTGTCTCTCCTTGTGAGAGTAATAAAGTTCGTCTTTGGGCAATTTGTTTATTGTTCGGGCTCGAGAAGATTAATATGCATCTATTGGTGGTTTACTAGAAATTCATTAGTGTGTTCATTTCTGGTCGAAGCTCATCTGATCGTTTGGGTTCTTGTTGTCTTTTTTGCTTGGCTAGCAATGTATCTCTTTTTTAGACTGCTATAGGCCAGATATATGAAACTTTCGTTCAGCAGAAGGTGCGTCAGGCGATGCTTGGGCTGGGGATGAAAGATATCAATCGCTTCGTTCTTTGTCGTTATGTATCAGTTAGATGATTAGTTTGGCTTTGTCCAAGTTATCTGTAATGAATTTCATTGTGTAAGTGCCGTTGGGCTTTATCAATGCAGTACCTCTCACTTTTGTAAAAAAAAAAAGCTTTGTGTTCATATATGGAAAATTGTTACTTGAGATTGAGAAAGTGAGAGAGATTAAAAGGCATGGCAAAATATGGGTACAGGACCTTTACTATTTTTTGGCCATTGGGCAAAATGACACCTATTCATTACCAAAAAAATGTCAAGTATGGATTCTCTTACGCGGACCTCTATTATTTTTTGGAGATACAATCACACCGCTAACAGAGGTCTAATTAAAATCGGAATAAATCTCTACAAAAACTAGCTTAATAAAAATTGATAGCACGTGAAAAGCTTCAAATATGAAAACTTCATAATGAGAAATCTCTTACGGCCAAGGCTTGACCCCAGACCAACCCCTTGGGGTTCTCACATTTCCCCACTTATTTGGTTCGCCATTGATATATACGAATCAGAAAAGAATTCTTTTACATGAAACTAAAAGAATACAGTAAAAAATTGTTGCATATTTTTGAACACTTGTTATATGGTGCTTCAACTTTCCTCATTATACATTCGTGTAGAGCTCAGGACAGATTATACAGATACCTCATGAATATGATATTATCAAAAAAGTTGGGACATCATGTAATGGTGTTTTCAGTCATTTTTTTGGTTAAATGAAAATTATTAATTGTTCCCGGAGCATCACCACAAGGTGTTTTTCACGTTGGTGTGGACTCCAATTCAAAACGTGTGGCTCCCGCATAACAATACAAATACAACCACATATTTGATGTGTGTGGGCCCCATATTTGTAATCTAGGAAATTCCATTTCAAAACACATTCAAGATATTAATCTTACTGTTCGTGTCTTGACATTAGAGTGACAAAGTCGGAAATAGCATCATTAAGACCATATTCGGAGGCAAGCAATACAAAAAAAAAACGAGTAAAATCAGGACATACGCTTTGTTCGGTTCACCGTTTAGTTTTAGTTTTGTTTTCAATAATTACCTTATTTCTTTCTTCAATCATTATCCTATTTTTTCAATTATTACTTTCTCATCTCTTTTTATCTCTCGCTAATCATTACCCATATCTTCAATCATTACTCTATTTCTCTCTCTACCCACTACCAAAACTAAACTAAACTAAACTCCCAACCAAACACAACCTTAATATACTGAAGACAATCAGCCATGAAACTCAAATCTTTCCCTCTTTGAATATATTTGCATACCGGAAGAAAACGCTTTAGAGGAGACCTCTCAGAGGCCGATGTGAACCATTCATTTACCTTCTTCTTGTTTAGGGGTGGAGTTGTCGGCAGCTGGGGGCTCGTCGGTCGGAGTGGAGGCGGAGAGGTTGGGGTGTTGGGTCGGCTGACGTGGGTGGAGAGGAGAACGGGGCAGTGTGTTATTGGTTTTTGGGGTGGAGTGGGGTTTAATATCAACCCTTGAAATCGAGGGCTAGATGGGATGTTTGAATTGTTTAGATGTTTTTTTAAGTGTCTCCAATATCGCCCCGTGCATGTTTAAATAATTTTATCTCTTTATATTGGGACTTTGAACAAGAATGTATGACATGATCTTTCCAAATAGCCTTTTGAATAAGGAGATTCTTTTCGTAGCCCACTACAGTTTGAGAATAGACAAGCATAGTTTCTTTTTCTTTTTCTTTTCTTGGTTTTTTATTTAGATCGAATGCAATAAATTTTGGCACCTTGAAAGTCAGGGGTGGGTGCTAGTGGATTATGGAATTTCAGAGGAGGAGAATCCATCCACGGCCGCGCTTGGTAGAGCCAAAAATTACGTAATAACTAAAAGAGTCCCCATAAAGATATATATATAAGCTCGTAGGCCATAAGCAGAATAAGATTGGATTCGATCCGGTAAGTTCAGTGGGGCAGCCCAATTGCATTTTGGCCCAGACCAATCTAACTCTACAAGGTTTTTTCTATGAAATTAGGCCGGCCGAGCTTGCCAGAGGCGAAAATAACGAAATATTTTAGCCCTTTACAATTTGGGTTTTGTTGGGGGGGGGGGGGGGGGGGGGGGGGGGTGGTGGGGGTGGTTGTTGGTGTGTGTGTGTGTGGGGTTTCGAGAGTATGAGTGGAGAGAGATAAATAGAGAAAATTTATTAAAAATCGTGCCTGAGATATCAAAATGAAAAAGGTCTTTAACACTTCCCTTATATTCATTGGCACTCTATTTTTTTGTCATTTATTTAGGTGAAATTACTAAATTATCCTTACCTCTTGAGTTTATCATGTGAAGGGTAATTTGATACTTTCACGTGAATAAAGCCAAAACATAGAGGCTAATTAATAAAGGGGAGTATTAAAATCATTTGCTAAGCTCAATGGACCTACGCACAATAAAATTGGATTTGATCCAATAAGCTTGGGGGTTCTTCTCGGTCGGTTCCATGGGAGTGGACTTCTTTCCTTCAAGTCCTAATGCACAAATAAAAAAGAACGCATAGGTGACTAAATCCTGGCCCTATATTTTTTTCAAGAATACCCTTTTATCTCTCTCTATCCGATCTCTTCTCTTTTTTCCTCCCTCTTTTGTTTTTTGTTTTAATTTAAATTTATATATTCAAAATTTACATATTTAGCTCCTTAAAAACACTGCTAATTTTGTAATTGTTAATTAGCAGTGTTTTCAATCCCATAACCATGAAGTCCTAGTTTTTAACTGTTAATTAGCTGTGGTTTTAGCCCATAACTCTAATTTTTAACTGTTAATTAGTTGTGCTTTTATCCCAAAACCCTAAATTTTAACTGTTAATTACTAGTGTTTTTGTAACAACTCCGATTTTTAGTAAATAAAAATTTCGTTGTTTATTCAAAATTCTTTAATTTCTCTTGGATGACTTTATAATTTTCTTGTTAATTCCTATAATCTGTCATAATTGGATTTTAGCCCTTTAAAAATTCGTTTCTTGATTAAAAACCCTACTTGGCTAGTATAATTAGTTTCTAACCGGTTAGTTGGAGAAACCAAACTACCTAGTTCCTTTCTCTTCCATCTTTTGGTTAATAACCGCTAGAGAAACTTGTAACCGTTGGGTAATAGAGTTTTAATGGCCAATAAAGCTTTGATATGACAAGTCAAGAAAAGAATCTTGGATCATGTCATGTCAACCTTACTTTTTCCTTACCCTTTGGTCCATAATTGATATTACCCATTGGATTATAGCAACTAGTCTACTAATATATATATATATATATATATATATATATATATATGTGTGTGTGTGTGTGTGTGTGTGTGTGTGTGTGTGTGTGTGTGTGTGTGTGTGTGTGTGTGTGTGACAAGACTAGTCACATGAGAATCTTGTACCTTACTTCCAAGAAGTTAACCTTGTCATTTCAATCTTTCATGTCAACCTTACTTTTTCTTTACTCATTGGGTAACAAATGTTAGGGGAATTATTATCCCTTGGTTAATAGAGATTAGACTTGCCAAGTGTATATACATATATATACAATTTGATAAGACAAGTCATGCCTAGGGTTATAGCCTTAAGCCTATTTATACTAGAGTTACTTTCCTAGATTTATATATATATGTATATGTACTTATATATATAAATATATATTTGTACATAGTACCAGAGAGAGAGAGAGAGAGAGAGAGAGGGAGAGAGAGAGAGAGAGGCCGAATGAGAGGGAGAGAGAGAAAGGTGTGTATGTGCATGCTTTTGGATACTTACACAAGTTAACCTTTTAACTACTCTCACACTCTACCATAGTACACTTTACAACCCATTTCTAGCCTTCCAAACTACAATATTAGCCATCGTTTTGTTCTTTCTTCCAAGCAAGCCCTTCCTAGGACAAGACAACCCATGAACCCTTCATAATAACCTAGGATTTGGCCTAGGATGGAAGTGACAAGTCATGGAAGGCATGGCATGCTTGATTTGACCTTACAATGGAGCAAAATCCATGGGAAAGGAGAGAGAGAGAGAGAGAAGGGCGGCCAAGGAGGGGAGGGGGAGTCCAAAATTTTGCTATAAATAGCACCACCCTCATGCCATTCAACTCACATATTCACCTAGCAACTTCTCTCTCTAAGAAAGTCTTGTGTTTTTGCTTGTTCTTGCTTAGTTCTTGCTTAGTTCTTCCTTGTTCTTGAAGTTCTTCTCAAGTTCTTCAAGAAACTCATCCTAAAACCCCTTTTCGATCCAAAAAGTTCAAGTAGTTTAGTCAAGATCAAGTTTTGAGAGAAACCTTTCTCTTTCGAAGCTACCGGAAGCCAACCGTAAGAAGTTACTCCGCCCAAACACCAACCAACTTTCCGTAGTCGTCAACTACCGCCAAGAAGAAAGGTAGAGTCCCATATACGCTATCTCTAAGTATACGTAGAATCCCTTGTCCCCTAAGGTATAGCGTAGAATCGAATATTGGAAAGTAGAATGTCTTTACTCTTTAGTTCAAAGTATAACATGAAATATTTTTAAGTAGATAAGGTTATCTATCGCTTTTAAATGTTTGAAATGCATGATAGTGAATAAACTCGTTTTGCTAAATGGTAGTATGAACATGTTGGAATAAATGACTTTTACTTTAATAAACATGTATTGTTTTGAATTTCTCACAACGGTAGAAAGAACGGTTTTTCAAAAAATAAGACTTTATCGTTGATAGAAGTATTCGTATTTTGATTTTTAGATGGTTATGAGCAGGTGTTATGAATTGTTTGTATTACTTGTCTTGTTGTAAAGCATAAGTGATTTTCACTCCAAAGGCGTCCGTACATGTGGCGTTATGCTTTAAGTTGTGATATGAGCATGATAGAATAATATAGAGTTGGATGATCTTGCTAGTTTAGTTTCAAGATTACAATGAATGATTTATGATGTCGTATGTGAAAAGTCCTACCGCGGAGTCTATGCATAAAAATGAGACACAGAAATTGAGAAAGTTAGAAACATGATACCTAGGGTGTGGTTAATGAAAAGGCGTGTTTTGAAAAGGTGAAATATTTTGGAAACTCCAATGTGGCCGGACGTGGTAGCCCGTTGTGTGGTGTGTGTTTTGTGTGCCAATGGGAACCCGAGACGACGGAACCATTGTGAGGATACTCGGGAGACCGGAACGGCGGAACCGAGATTGGGTGTGTGGCTTGGTTATCCGCGGAGAGGAGCCAATGCAAAGTGTGCCAATGGGAACCCGGGATGGCGGAACTATTATGAGGATACTTGGGAGACCGGAACGGCGGAACCGAGGTTGAGTGTGTTAAAAAAGATCTTTGAAATGTTGATATGGTTATGAAATATGGAAAATGGTGACACAGTTTACGAGGAATCGCATAGGAGAAGCTCGAAAAATAATGGACTCCAACGTTAGTTTGGATAATGAATGTGGATGTGTCATTGTTAACCATTTTGTCGAATATGTATGAACTATGTGGAAATTATTAAATTTATGATCGTTTGTTCGTAAGTGTAAGGGTTAGAGGGTATGGGTTACTCTATTGAGCTTTTGTAGCTCACGGTGTTACCTTTGGTGACCCTGACATATTATATTGGTGGCGACGCCGGTATAATGTGTCAGATCTTATAGATGAACAGGGTGAACTCTACACCTTGGAAGCCTTTGGAGTCGAAGAGCTAGCTAGGATGGAGGAAGAAGCGGAGCAGTAGATAGGAACCCTAGTTCCTTCCCTTATTTGAATAAAAGTACTTTTGTAAGATTTATAATGTAATATTGAGCCAGACTCCATTTATTTTTAAATTAAATTTTCTATTTAACGTTCCCAAAATTCGAGGCGTTACAGTTTTCAATCCCCAAATCCTAAACGTTGATTTTTTACTGTTAAGTAGCAGTGTTAACTATTAATTCACATGCTCAATTTACAAAAATCACACGCTCCATACACAAAATACATATTTGAACCAAAAATAAATAAAAATAAGGAGGGCGGCAATAGGAGGAGAGGATGGCGGCGGCGGCAGGTGATGGAGATCCGGATCCGGATGGAGGTGAGGCTAGGGGCTCGTCGCGGGTTGCGGAGGAGATTAGGGTGGAGGAGATCGTGGCGGATGAGGAGGAGATTGGGGAGGCGGCGGCAGAGGGCGGCAGGAGGAGAGGATGGCGGCGACGCCGTCGTTGGTGCAGGCAAGAGGGAAAGGCGGCGGCGGCAAAAGGGCGGCGACGGCGGTGGCTAGGGGGATCTTTGGGAAGAGGAGAGGAAAATAATTAGGTTTAGGTTTAAGTATTTATAGAGGTGGGGATTGGGGTAAATTTGTAAAATTACACCCATAGGATCTGTAAGAAAACACACATATCGTGTATAGGACTTGACCGGCTATGAAAGTGAAAACTAGGACCGGCCTGGCATTTTCTCATAAGCTTAGTGGGTCAGCCCAATTGCACTTAGACCTAGATCAATACAACTCTACATTGTTTTTGGCTGGAATAAGACCATAAAAATGATTAAGCTACATTATTTTTACATGTATTATGGTTTTTCTTCTTCAATTGATAGGAGAGATCGTTACATCATATATGAATTACAAGGTGCAAACCACGGGACACTACATTAATTGTGTGAGTTCACACAATTGAAAACCTTTCTTTGCCAATTAAAAAAAAATTGTGTGAGAGTTCAATAGATAACCAAGCACAATCACTCAATGTTATGGCCTAGTATTTTTATTTATTTAATTAATTATATTTGCCATTTCAGTAATTGGAGATTGTGGTTGAATCGTAATTATTTATTTTGAGCGCACTATGGGTACAATTATCGTTATTATAATTTTGAGGGTATAGGTCTAATGAATTTTTAGTAATAGTTTAGTTCCTCGTTTAAATACTTTAATAAATTAGTTAGCTACAAATTAGGGGTTTTGAGAGTTAGCCGACATTTCTATAAAGATAGAGATAATCAGAACAGAATAGGGTTATATTTTTTTAGAGAACGTTGAGAAGGAAAGAACTGTGTTGTCAAAGGTTTGAGATCGTCTTCGCACTCGTCTTCAATTGTGTAAGTTGAATAAATCTTATTGTTTCACTACCTTGAATCGGTTCAGTAGCAAGTTAATTGGGCGAAAAATTAATTGATGGGTGTCGGAGAGAGAGAGCAAGTTAATTGGGCAAAAAATTAATTGATGGGTGTCGAAGAGAGAGAGAGAGAGAGAGAGAGAGAGAGAGAGAGAGAGCATGGCAGGTGAGTGAGTGTGTGCTGTGGCGTTTTGTGTGTGTGTGACGTGGTGTGCGTGTGCTGCAAATGGTGGTTATAGTTTTGATTTGGTTGGGAGAGAACAAGTGGAATGCATAGGGAGCAAATCACTTGGCTTCTGGGTGTACATGGAAGAACGGAAGGCTATGGCAATGGGAATGGAAATTGGGTAATGGTTTTGGTAGGATTAGTCTCTTGAATCATTCTTAGGATTAGATTAGTATAGTTTTAGGTAGATTAGTATAGTGGCTTGTATTTTTTGGGCGTGGAAGTGATTCTGAATTCTATCGATATTGGTTGAGAGAGAGAGATGAATCGGTTTATAATTTGGCAACTGTCAAGGTATTTAGGAATTCAAAAGTGTGACAGAGCTTCAAAGAAATGAGACACCAAATTGGTAAATGAGACGCAGTAGACATGAGTGAGAAGCACATAGCACTTGATGATATGACTAGTAATAATGCCACGTGCGGTGCAAGATTATGATGCTCGTTGATTTTATAACTTTAAATATATATTGTGTGTTTGTTAATTAAATTAGGATAATGCTGAAGTGTGGGCTCCCCGATCGGTGAGCTCGAGAGTCGCCATCCAGATTTTTGAGATGAATAATCTGAGAAACTAAGAGTTTGTTTGAGAGAAAAAGGCTTTTGATCTAGCGAAAACATTGAGACTTTGGGTTTGGGAGCCATGTTACGAACGGGAAAGGTTTTGTTGAAAAGCACCCCGCTCGCCCGGTAATAACCGGTCTCTATTTAACATTTTAAATGGGGGATTTAATATCATTTGAAAAACTTAACTTTAAAATATGGACGGGAAATGGACATGGGGTTTAATATAACACATTGACATGTTTGTGGTACGAACTATACAATATGAAATGGATGAGCAATGTACAGAAAGTGAAATAACAGCATTACAGCAATCTGTCAATATCATGTGAAACACCGCGCGATGGACCAGATATATCGCACGGTGTGACTAAACAACCGTGCGGTGTACCTGTCTACGCTTTCCAGAATCAGTTCGCTTTTACATGACAAAACAAACATAGATCCGCAAAATAGTTTTTATATTTTTCGAATCTCTGAAAAGTAATTTATGAGACCTTTTTGTTCATCTTATTATGTGAAGCAATGTTAAAAGCTTTTTGAAATGTTAAGAGATTTAATAAAGTTAAAAAAAATGACTTTTAACATAAAACTTGATTCTGGAATGTACCCACACAGAAAAGTAATAAAGAGACTAAACAGAATAAAATGAGAAAGAGTATGTACAAGAAATAAAATAATGCACAATGTAATATACTATGTCGTGCGGTGTTGTATAACGCCGCACGATGTAGCATATCCGGTGCAAAAACTATTTTTTGTGCTTTTTAAAAATAAAGCTCGTTCGAGACCCAAACCCAATATAGAAGGACTAGGAAGGGCCCCGGTGAGCTCCCCTCAAGGCCAAAACGTGGTTTAACCCAATGAATTTATTTATACCTTTTGATCGAGGTTTGGATGTGCTTGAAAGTGGAAGAGTGGAGGTTGATTTAGACTGAGTTTTGAGAGACTTGTGAGCAAATGAGTGTAGAGAGAGAAAACGAGAAAAATCAGTTTGAGACTGATTTTGTAATAGCCTAGCTTGTGGGTTGCTATAGAGAGAGAAAGAGATGTATGTGGGTGTAATGGATGTAAGGGGTTGTAGAGAGAGAATCAAGGGAGCCCTTCTCAACTAGAGGGGAGGTGTATTTATAGGCAAGAGGGCTAAGGATGATCAATACAAAGAGGGGAGGTGGCTTCTAGGCCAAATAAAATTTATTATTTGCACTTGTAGGCATGACCGACAACTTTCTGCAACTGTCAGAACTTTTTTCGAAACGCTGCGCGATATAATCAGAAATGCCATGCTGTATATTGAAATCTTGTGCGGCGATGTAATTTTTTGAAATGCCGCGCTGCGTTTTGAAATGCCACGCGGTATTTAGAGACAGCACATCACACTAAACTTCGCAGGGGCGCCTCGGACACTCCCAAATTCAAATTTGAGCGCGGTTCGAAGCGTTGGAAAGTTTGTCGAGTCCTCTTTCTAACTCAATTAGTTCCACTTAAAGAAATTTTATACATTGAAATGTGTGCCCATTTTACTCTCAATGTATCATAAAAAAAGTTATTTTTGACAAAGCAAACGCATCTTTCTCTTTTGCAATTGAATAAGAGGCTACCCTACATGTTTGAGAAGGGATTTTTTTTAGGTTTAGAGAAGTAGTAACAAAGGAGCAACAATCCAAGCCTTGAAGGTATATCTTTCCTTATTCATCATCGGGACGTTCAAAGAAGCTCCGAGGTCCGGATTGGGGTGTCTACAGTAGTCCCTCTTTAACGGAACTCAAAAACCATTGGTTGGTGCGAGTGACGTTTAAAGAATAGGCATCCCAATCCATTGTTCTAAAGTCTTTGAATGGAGACAAAAACACATGAAAACCGAAATGCAAGCAAATGACGATGGTGGTCGCGCTCGTGGAGCTGCCTATGTACCCTGTTTGTAGGGATCAAACCAACCTAGTTCAATTGGAACAATGCAAGCAAAGCGAGTCCCGAAGGACGAATTAAATAGTAAAGTTGAGAAGATTGAGTACTTGACTGCCACGAAATTTCTTGATACGAGTCCTCGGGGAACTTAAAATTGAGACGAGTTCTGGAGGACTAAAATTGAGACGAGTCCTCGTGGGACTAAAAATTGAGATGAGTCCTCAGGAGACTAAAAATTAAGACGAGTCCTCGAGGGACTTAAATTGAGGCGAGTCCTCAAGGGACTTAAAAATGCCACGAGTTTCGGAGGACGAAAATGCGCCTTTTGACCAAGGCACGGTTATTTTAACAGATTTTAATGCTTAGACGGCGAAGAGACTTGATTTTTATTTTTTATTTTGCTTTAATTTTGGAAGAGATTTGAATTTGAATAGCTTGAATTTTGAAAGAAAGAGACTTGAGTTGAATAGCTTGAATTTTGAAAGAGACTGAAATTGAATAGCTTGAATTTTGGAAGAGATTTGAATTTTAAAAAGCTTGAATTTTGGAAGAGATTTGAATTTGAATAACTTGAATTTTGAAGAGCTTGAATTTGAAGAGTTTGAATTTGACGTTTGATTGAGATAATACATGAATGATGATGCAAGTTGATATGTCATGGAATGTTATGTGAGCATGTAAAATGTAATATCCGCTCCGGATATTTCGGTATTTCAATTAATTTTAATTGAACTATGTATTTTAGGGGTTTAAATCATAAATAATAGAACTTGCGAGGGTCCTGTATGTGATTTGTGATTGGAGCATAAGTTAGGATGTGGTTCCGCTTGCATGTGATAAATTCTCTTGTGCCCTTATATAGCAAAATATCCTGGGGATATTTATTTTTCTCTATACGTATCTTGTTCTACGTATAGAGAGAGAGAGAGAGAGAGAGAGAGAGAGAGAAGGAAGAGGAGGTCGGAGACTCTGGTCTGTTCTTTACGAAATTATTCAAGGTACCTAGAAAGCTTTTTAATTTCTGGTATTTTTATTGAAGGTTCATTAGTGTGTCTATTATATCGTGTTGATTTTTCAGAATTTTCTGAGAAGTGTGGAAAAAGATAAAAATCGTAAATCAAGCTGTGGTCGGATTCTTATTTTTGAGCAGACAGCTTACAGAGCTGTGTCTTTCATCGATTTTTTTATAGTTAAGCGACCCTTCTGGTTATGGGTCCTTATGGGTTTTAAATATTGATAAGTTGGAGATGTTTTGGCGTTGAAATTACTAAAAAATATTAAGTATTTGATTTTTAATAAAATTTCGAACACAAACTGTTCTGCTGGAAATTGTGCTTCGCTGCACAGAATTTCTGAGTTTGGGGGTGATTTTGACTAGGTTCCTTTATTGTGAAAGATCTGAGAAAAATCAGGGATAAACTTTGAGATGCTGTTATGATCTCTACCAAATTTCAGGTCATTTTGTTGTATGGTCTAAGTTTGACTGATTTTACAAGTTGGTGTGTTCCTGCTGAGTTTTGTATTTGCTACATTGACACATTTTGGAAAAATGGTCATATTTCTTAGCTCGGGTATCGGGTTTGTGCACGGGTTGTTGATTCTGAAACTAGACTCGTATGTCTTTCAGAATATGTGGAGGTTGTAGCTTAGTTTATACCAGGCTAAATCAGTTTTTGATTTGAATTTGATAGACGAGCAAAATCTGTGATTTTGGACAGATTTTTGTGTAATTTCGGACGAGCATAACTTTGTTGTTCGGACTCCGTTTTTAACAAATTTTATATCAAAATTCATGTACCGGAGGTTTAATTTCTAATGGTGGTGGTTTCATGATTTGGTTTCAACCCTATAAGAAGTTATAGGCAGAATACGACAGGCTGGTTGTAGATTTCAAACCAAATGTAGGGGTGATGTGGTGTTTGAGTGTTACGCTTGTTTAGGGACACTTATAAACCTTTAAGATGGCCATGCTTGTATGCGTTAAGCATCGTTAATCTATTGTTAGTGTTATAGATTATTTTCAGGAGTTGGTGGTAACTTTTAAGCGTTCAATAAACTGATATGGTTAGTTTGTGATTAGGTAACAAGCCAGTCAATTGGGGAGGTTCCGAAACCGTAAGTTTGGCATACCTCGGTCGATGCAAAGGTGAGTGTGTTTGATATGGTTCTTCTCCATATAATATTGTTGTGGTGGTGTGTGTATATCTTGTTATTCGTGATTAGCTTTCGATATGGTTATTTTTAATAAGATTTTGTAGTGAGGGGTGTATATCATGCTATTGTTGTTTAGCTTTTGATATGTTGTGAATGTTTGCATGTGAGGCACACTATGTCGTAAGCCATATTGTTCAATGGACAATGGTTGGGAGCATGGTGTGTGGGACACGAGATTTGGTTGTGATATGCTTGTTTAATAAAAATGCATGCTGATAGGTGTTGATTGAACCGCCGAAGGTTAGCGTGTGAGGCACACCATGTCGTATGCCATGCCGGCTAATTGTCGGTGGATGGGAGCATGGTATGTGGGACACCTTATCTTGGGTACATGGGATGTGGTAGACGTGCCACTGCATGTGATGTGATTACATTCATATTGTTGTGCATTGATTATTATTGCTCAGTCAGGTGGATATGTTGATTATAACTGTTGTATACATTCTAGTATTTCAGTTACATTGGTGATGTATATTCATGTTGATATTCCTTCGGGTATTGTGGTATTATGTTGAGCATTTCTATATCTCACACACTCTGGCTTTTCTTTTTGGTCTGCTAGGTAGCAGGTTGCTTAGAGTGGGTCCACTATCGGTCATTGTGTTGAGGTGTTTTGCTAGCGTCACGTGGGGTTTGGTTACGTTGTTGTGGAGTGCTTTAGTTGGTGCAGAACTTAATTTGTAAGGAGTTGTAACTAAGGATAGTTAAAGCTTTTAAATTGTATAGGTTGTAATTAAGTTTGGTCGATGACTGACGTTCTATTTGAGGTTAGCCTTGGACGTTGTGAATAGTTGAGTTCGTTGTACGTGGTTGATGAAGAAGTTGGTTTATTCAAGTTGTAAGTAAGTCGTCGGTGGATGTGTTGAAGTATAGAATTTTTAAAGTGCTACTCTCTTCGTCCCTAAATGTTTGGCACTTTTGGGAGTTCTAACTTTTAAGGAACAAATATTAATGTATTGTGCAAAAATCAAGTGTCCAATCTTACCCTTCTAGTGTACTTTGAATAGTACTTGAAAATTTGAATTTGAAATTTGGTGCCCAAAAGAAAAGGGCAACATAGGAAATTTACCATATTTTGCTTTTGACTTTTCAAAATGGACAAATAATATGGGACAATAAAAAGCATGAAAGTGCCAAACATTTAGGGACGGAGGGAGTATAATGTAGATGTAGTTTCTTGGTTGTGCGATGTCATGATTGGTTTGTAACACCCGTCCCAGGATATTTAGGGTTTCGATTTAATTTTGAGGTTTGGGGTTTAATTTGTATTTGTTGGATTCTATGAGGGGCTTTGGTGTGATTTACATGGAAATTGTTATTGGTTTGGAGCATAAGTTGAGAGGAGAGGTGACCACATGGGATTTTTTTTTTCCTTAGAGACTAAATAGCCATCAGGAGGATATTTCCTCACTCTCCCCAATTCTGCCGACATAGAGAGAGAGAGAGGAAGGAGGAAGCCACGGCTAAAGGGAGGGAGGAAGGAGAGATCCGTTTTCGACGATCCAACTCGGTGACAAGTAAGTTCTTATACTCTAGAAGTGTAATCCATGTTTAATTTCATATTTGTGTGGCTAGATTCTCCATGGATTGAGTTTTGGAAGGAAATTGACAAAGTTCATGTTTTGGGTCAAATTCGTGGGTTTTGGTAATCTGTCTTTTGGGAGCCCTTCTGCTAGGAATCAATTTTTGGTGTCTTCATAACTGTCAAAGTACGTTTCAATACGAAGATTTTGGTACCAAGATCATGCAAAACTGATAGTCACACAATTAGTTATGAATTTTTGAATACTGGCTGTTTGCTGGATGTGCGAATCTGTGCGTGGCTGTCTTCTTTTAACTTTCTGGGCATGACGAACATTTTGGGTGACTTTGGGTCTTTTACAGGAGGTGCATATTTGAGTTAATAAGAGATTGGCGTTGGAATCAATTAATTTGGTTAAGTATACAATTTTTGGTGAATTTCTAAAGCTGGGTTGGTTGATAGGTGCGAAAATGGTTGCGAAACTGTCTCGCAGCAGTTTTCAGATTCGTGTTCAAACTTCAAATAGGCATAACTTGGTCGATATAAATCGAAACGAGGCTTATAGTATATCGAAATCTATGTATTGAAAGTGTACTTTCCAACGGTGGTAGTCTGGTAAGCTAATTCCATTTGAGTAAAAAGATATGGCCAAAATAAGACAGGCTGGTTGTGGTTGTTATTTTTGTTTTGGGAGTTTTGTTGCGTTGGGCTGTTTGGTTGAGATTGTACACTTATGGGTCTTTATATTTGATATATTTGGGTGTGTTGGAGTACCTTGGGGTATGAAAAAGTTGTGTGAGGTCTCCCGAGTACGTGGGTACTCCCGGACACCTCTGGAGATTTTGGTGACTTTATGTAATGTTTGTCCCATGAGCTAGTGTAGAAGTGTAGAAGGCATGTTATGATTTGTTAGTCTAGCATTTGGTTTAACATTCCTAGATGTTCATATGCTAATATGGGTTAACTTGTGGCTAGGTAACGAGCCGGTCTTTTAGGAGGTGCCGAAACCGTAAGTTTGGCATACTCCAGTCGAATGAAAGGTGAGTGTGTCTGATATGATTCTTCTCAATAAGATATTGCGATGGTGGTATGTATATATCTTGCTAATGGTATTTTAGCTTTCAATATGATTATCGATATGGAAATAATGCGGTGGAGGTGATTATATATCAATGATATCATGCTAATCGAGGTTTAGCTATTGATATGGATATATGTGGTGGAAATTTGTATATCATGCTATATGTTGTCTTAGCTAATGATATGCATGCTTGTTGTATGTTGATTGTACCCGCGAAAGGATTGTGGAGTGAGTCACACCATATCGTGGGCCGTGCCGTCTAATTAACGGTGAATGGGAGTGTGGTGTGCGGGACACAATTCCTTGGGTACATGGGATGTGGCAGACGTGCCACTGTGTGTTGGTGTTTATACATGTGGTTATACGATTGAGTACTTATGTTGAGTTTCGTGTGATTTACATTCATGCCGTTATTGTTATGTGGTTGTTTATTGAATAATATTGCTATGTTTGGCAGATGTGGTGGTTATAACCAATGTACTCATATGGGTATTGCAGTTATGTTGGTGGTGAATATTCTTATTGATATTCTTTTGGGTATTGTGACATTTTATTGAGCATTTCTATATCTCACACACTCTGGCTTTCCTTTTTGGACTGCCAGGTAGCAGGTGGCTTAGAGTGGGTCCACTACTGGTCAACGCTTTGGAGAGTGCTGGGACTAGTCTCGGGTGATGTCGTTGGTTAGATTGTTGTGTAGCTGATTCGTCTAGAAGTTAACCTAAATGTCTGTAATTAATTGGAGAGAGGGATATTTATTATAAATTTGAGAGTTGAGGTTTTGGGCGTTGACTTGGTTGTATTTTAAGTAAGAAGTCTTCCGCTAATTTGTATTCTGATTGGTTGTAGAGTGTGGTGTGGTCTATTGTGTGGAATTTCACGTGGCCGCGCTGACTCGGGCCCACTCTGGGTGCCGTTTGCGGGGCGGGGCGCGACATGGTTGGTCAATACGTTGACTCATTTTTATGTTAAGATGATAAGTCTTCCGTTGTGTGTTTATTTCTGACAGGTTGTGAGGTGTGATTTGGTCTTTTGTGTGGAATTTCACGTGGTCGTGCCGACTCGGGCCCACTTTGGGTGACGTTTGCGGGGCGGGGCGTGACATAAAATCAATGTAAGTATGACAAAAGTGAGTACTGGAGGATGAAGTGCAGATAGAGTGCGAGTCCCGGAGGACGAAGTGCTAGATATAGTGAAGACCCAGAGGACAAAGTGCGAGACAAAGTGCAGATAGAGTGCGAGTCCCAGAGGACAAAGTGCGAGACAAAGTATAGTCCTGGAGGACAAAGTGCGAGACAAAGTGCAGTCCTAGAGGACGAAGTGCTAGACAAAGTGTAGTCCCAAAGGACAAAATGTGAGACAAAGTGCAGTCCCAGAGGACGAGGTGCAGATAGAGTGCGAGTCCCTGAGGACGAAGTGCTAGACAGAGTGTAGTCCCGAAGGACGAACCATAGCTTGAAAGACTAAAAGGCTTCTAGGTCGGTTAGACCGTAGCCCAAAAGACGAAGAGACTTTAGGTCGGTTAGATTGTAGCTTGAGAAACTAAGAGGCTTTTAGGTCGTTTAAACCGTAGCCCGAGAGACGAAGAGACTTTAGGTCGGTTAGATCGTAGCTCGATAAATTACGAGGCTTTTAGGTCAGTTAGACCGTAGCCCGAGAAACTAAGAGGCTTTTAAGTCGTTTAGACTATAGCCCGAGTGACAAAGAGACTTTAGGTCGGTTAGACTGTAGCTCGAGAAACTAAGAGGCTTTTAGGTCGATTAGACCGTAGCCCGAGAAACTAAAAGGCTTTTAGGTCGGTTAGACCATAGCCCGGGAGACGAAGAGGCCTTTAGGTCGATTAGACCGTAGCCCGAGACACTAAGAGACTTTTAGGTTGGTAAGACCGTAGCTCGAGAAAATAAGGGCCCGATTGGATGCCATATATGTTTTAAGTGTATTATTTATGAGGGGAGATAAGATAGTAAGGGGTATTAGTTAAGAAAGGAGGGTCCACATTGATGTGACATTTATGAAGGGGGATAAAATAATACTTGGTTTGGATGGATCATAAATTTGGGGTATAAAGAAGGGTGTATGATTTAAAAAGCTAACAAATGACTTTTTTGCCCTTGCTCAGTATTAAAATAGAAAATTCATTAAATTAAATATATAATTGCAAAATTTAATAAAAATTAATTACTTTATCATTATAAAGTAATAATAATTTAATTTACTAATAATTTAATTATCATAATAATTTTAAAAATTTAAAACTTATTTTTAAGTGCTTTTTAATTATTTTTTACGATTTAATTATGTGTCCGATTTAATTTGGCACATTCTTTCTCTTTTTTTTTTCCCAGTCTCTTGGAGCATGAGCATAACTACTCAGCCACATGCACATAGGTATTTTTACCTCTCCTTTTTACTTTTTACATTGTCTCCCACTTTCCCCTATTTTAGAGAGAGAGAGAGAGAAAGAGAGAAAGAGAGAGACGGACAGAGCCAGAAGAAGAAGAAGAAGAAGAAGAAGAAGAAGAAGCAGCAGCAGCAATTGCTGCTAACCTATTGATTGTCACTCCCATCAATCGTCACTCCCTTCGATTGTCTATCTCTTTCTGATATGTACAGAATTCACCCCTAATTGGATAGGTACGTTTCTCTCTCTACATATGCATACATATTTTATGTGTTTGTTTTTGTGGTGGTGGTGATCTGTTCTTCTTCGTTGTCTTTATTAGCAGAGAGAGAGAGAGAGAGAGAGAGAGAGAGAGAGAGAGAGAGAGTTGTTGGGGAGGGGGATGAGGAGGGGTGTTTTGGTCAAAAACTAGGCGTAGACACCCGGATTAGTTATTGCTACCTGGGAGGGTAACAATAATTTATGGTTGTTGTTGGTGTATTAGTGAAGCAGGGGATTAGCTAATACAGGGGAAAAAAGGGATGCCAAACGGTGCAAAATCAGTCCCATCAACCCTCATCTGGGTGTATTGTGTAATACACCCATCATATACATCATCCAATCGAGCTCTAAGAGGCTTTTAGGTCGATTAGACCATAGCCCGAGAAACTAAAAGGTTTTTAGGTTGATTAGACCGTAACCTGAGAGACGAAGAGACTTTAGGTCGATTAGACCGTAGCTTGAGAAACTAAGAGGCTTTTAGGTCAGTTAGACCGTAGCCCGGTTGATTGAGAAGCTTAGGTCTTTTGGACCGTTGCTCGCTAGACAAAGAAGCTTAGGTCATTTTGACCATCGCTGGATAGACAAAGAAGCTTAGGTCCTTTTGATCGTCACTTGATAAACGAAGAATCTTAGGTCCTTTTGACCGTCGCCTGATAAATAGAGCAGCTTAGGTCGTTTTGATCGTCGCTTGAGAAATGAAGCAGCTTAGGTCCTTTTGACCGTTGTCCGATAAATAAAGCAGCTTAGGTCCTTCTGACCGTCACTGATTGAGTGAAAAGCTGATTGAATGAAAAGCCTAGGTCCATTTGACCGTCGCTTGGGAGACTAAGAAGCATTAGGTCAATTAGATCGTTGCTTGGGATATTATGAAACGTTAGGTCTTTTGGACCGTAGCTTGGTTGAATGAGAAGCTTTGGTCTTTTGGACCGTCGCTTGAGAGACTAAGAAGCGTTAGGTCTTTTGGACCGTAACTTGGGAGACTAAGAAGTGTTAGGTCTTTTAGACCGTAGCTTGGTTGATTGGCTTTTGGACAACACTCGAAATTTGCGAGTTGGCACTCGACGATGATGTGTACAACATTCCTTTACGTTTTTTTTTTTGAAAAATAGGGGACACATCTAAGTTCCCTTTTTGCTTTACTATCTTTGACCAGTGGACTAGTATTTTGGATTCGTGAGGGCTGGAATTTGAGTTGGAGTTTGCTTGGGTCGGGGCATGAATTCTGAACCGGATTTTGCCTTTGGTTAAGGCTTGAGTTTTGGGCTGGAACTTGCCTTTGGTCAAGGCTTGAGCTTTGGGCTAAAGTTTGTGCCCGAGTCTTGAAGTTGGGTATACGCTTGCCTCGGTAGATGACATCGAGCTGTTGTGCCCCAGTGAGTGACGAACCCCAGTTCTGATGGTTTTGGCAACTAATTGACCACGTACGCAGCTCGGGCTATGGTTTCTCTCGGGTATTAACACTCTCCTTTTGCGCTCTAAATTTTGCCTAGTACTGCCCTTTTGGATTTTCGGTCTAGCGAGCCTTTTTGATTAACTACCTTAACTTTAGCCTAGGCCACTTTTGTGGGTTTTCGACCTAGCAGGCTTTTGCTCTAATTTTTTTTTTGGATCTGCCCGCCCTTGTGGTTTTTAGCCCAACGAGTTTTTCTCAGGGGTGGTATTCTTCCATCTATTGAAATGGCTTCCACGAGTCAAGAATTGACAAAATCGAGATGACTCTTTTGACTTGGCAAAATGGGTGGATTTTGACAAGACTACTTTGACGCAAACGAGGAGGGAAAGACGAAGCGACTTTCGGATGGTACCCATGATTGGGCAAAGGGTTTGACTCTTTGAAATGACAAACATGCCCAGGTTCTTGGAATTCTCCTTTCGGAATTTCAAAAATTGTTTTACTCCATCAATGATTTTCATTCAAATCTTTCGATTTTGTTTTGTCAAAACATGAGAGTTTTTATCATGAACCGTGCCTTAGGTTGCTAATGATGGCCCGTGGATCGAAAATGCCCCAGTTTGGATTTTTGCTTTGAGCAATGTTTTGACTTTTCTCCATGTATTGATTTTCGATCATGCCTTTTAACGCCTAGGATTCTTGTAAACTGGCTCAAAAATTTCACTTTCTTTTAGGTTTTTAAAGCTAGCAGCTATCTTTGAACTTTTTGTGCCCCTTTTGCTTCGGTAGGCCCCTTCTCTTGATTTTTCATTTGCTTTCAACGCCTTTTGTTATTACGTTTGGCGATTTCATCCTTTCGATGCTTTGAATTTCAATGTTTGTTCTAGCACTTTTACTTTTCATTTCACCTCGATGCGGGGGATAGCTAGCTAGCTGGGGTTCAAAGAATTTGATTGGGGCTATCAAAAGATATATCTTTATGCGTAGGATGAAAGAAACGATGGCCTTCCTTCTTTTGGATTGCGCAACCTAACAACTGAATCCTAGATGCTCCATTGAGAGGCTTTTGTTTGCATGTTCTAACTTTTGCCTAGGTTAGATTTTGAGATTTTGACCTAGCGAGCATTTTCGGAGTCACGACATTGCTTCTTAGAACGAATATAGTATCGGTCCCTTGAAATTTTTCTTCTTGCCTAGAGTGAAGGGTTCAATCAAAAATCATCTCGTGTGTTGAAGTGATTATCATGATTTTCAACTGATGGTGAAAAACAATTTCGAAACCTTGAGTTTATTACAGAAACGCGATGTTTGAAAGACAATGACTGAACCACTAGGGGTTGACTCAAAAGACTGTGACCGAACCTTGGGATTGACTTGAATACTTGTGACCGGGCCTCAGGATGAGGCCGCCTACGTATCCTGTAAAGGAATCAGGTCACAATGTAGTTCAGGCATACGAAACTAACACTTTTTTTTTCTTTTTTCTTTTTTGACTCTTATAGACTTAAAATTGAGAACACACAGCACAACAGTACAAGCATGAAAGACTTGAGGTACAAACTGGCTCAAATACAAAGATGGTCGTTTAGAGGACAAGGACTTGAAGCTTAAAAACTCCCATACTCGTGGATGGTTGGACCGTTGCATGGCTCTTGATGGTTTACCCTTCTCTGCTGAAAAAGGCAGAGTTGATACAAAGATTGCGCTTGGGCTTGATGCTTGGCTGTGGTGGAGGGATGATTCTGCCATCGATGAGGTCTTGAATCTTGTGGCGGAGATGATTGCATTCATCGGTAACATGACCGGGTATTTGATGGAACAGAAAGTCTACACACATACAATCTGTGCACAGATTGTGCACAGATTTCGTTGTGGGGCCCACCACGGGTCCCACACAAATCATCCAAGCCATTCATTAAATGTAAAATCTTTTTTCAAGGGTCCCCGTAAAAAATAATCTCAATCCGATATCTTTAGGTGCTCGATCCAATCATATAACTTTTCATTATCCGAAAATCTGAATGAAAAGTTAGATGGTTGGATGAAGCACCTATAGGTATTAGATTGAGCTTATTTTTTACGGGGACCCATGAAAAATGTTTTACATTTAATGAATGGCTTGGATGATTTGTGTGGGACCCGTGGTGGGCCCCACAACAAAATCTGTGCACAATTTATGCACAGATTGCTGTGTGTGTAGCACAGTTCTTGATGGAAGGTGTAGCAGGCATTTGGGTTGTGATTGCTGAAAGCTTTTAAGGTAAAGGAGTTTGGGGGAGTGGCTTGACGAGGCCAGTTTTAAGGAGTTTTTCATAAACCAGGGATTGAGGTTCAGAGAAATGGGAGAAGACCCTTGATTTAGTTCCGTGACTAAGTTGAGGGTTCACGGTGGTGCCCCTAACGAAAGCTTTACTGGCTTTGCAACTGTATAGCCTTCTGCCATCAACGGGATAAGCCCTTTTGCCTTTGAGATTGATCTCATGTATTTCTCCCGAGCCAATATGCATGTCGGCATTGGTTCTGGACAGGGGTCCAGTATCTTCCTTTGAGTGAGCCCTAGCATTATGAATTTCAGCCAGATCCTTGAACATTTCTGAGAGCTTCACTTTTGAGCAAAGTTTGTCAGCCTCGTTAGCCCCTAAGTTCCCAACATCATTATTCAGTCCCAGATTTGTGTTTGAGATTTCGGATGTGAGAAGGTTAACCAGCCCTTGGACCAGAGTTAGCATCTTGTCCAATTTCTGACTCATTTATTCTACAGTCTTTTTTAGCTCATTTAGTTCTGTTTGCCTCGCCATTAATGTGGTTGGAGAAGGCGGTGTGGTTTTGTGTAGGATGGGTGGCCCGGTATTGACAGTAAAGCAAAAAGTGAATTTTAGATGAGTCCCAATCATGTTTTTGAAAAAGAACATGCCATGTATGTGTCGATGATCTCGATGTTGTCCTAAGGTCTAGCTCGGCCAGGTCTCACTTAAGACACTGCACTGATGGTTTCCAACAATCATAGGTAAATCATTTACTCAGCAGGGATAGACCCAACGCCTTTATCATGACCATCCAAGACAAAGCAATAAGATTGCTGTAACCCAAATACTAGTGTGTTTTAGACTAGCCCAAACCGGGGGCCGTTTGGGCACGACGAATGCCGGAGGTATCGCAAACTCCATGGATTTAAAGTCTCCTAGACTGTCCTAAGGACCTATCGTGGTTCAAATCTCACTTAAGATATGACTGTACGAAGGGTTTCAGCAGCCACGGGTAAGTCGTGTCAGGCAGGTTAAATTTCGAATGCTTCGGAACCAGAGTCAATCTCCTTATCTTGACCATCCGAGACAAAGCAATGAGGTTGCCGAAACCTAGATACAAGCACATCCTAAGGCTAGATCCAGACTAGAGGGGCTGTTCGGACACGACGAACACCGGAGGTATCTCATACTCCATAGATTTTAAGTCTCCTAGATTCATAGAAAACGGTTTTAAAAAAAGTTGTCTCGATCCTCAGAGTTTCTTTTGACAGTGTATCCTTTATAAACAACGAAGCATAAGAGATGTCAAAACAAACTAAGTCTTCATTTGTTTTTTTTGTTTTGTTTTGTTTTGTTTTTTTCAAAGGTTCAATTTCCATTTTTGAAATGACATGGTAAAAATGACACGGTATTATGAGCAGGCGACGTGAATGATGTGGCGCTATTAGCCTAGACGGTGTAAATATCATAGCATTATTACTTTAGTCATTCCTTCATTTTTTTTTCCTTTGAACCTTTGATTGAAAAATGCATTGAAGACTTAGTAAGAATTGATTTCTCCCAAATGTGTCATTTTAAGGACTAATTAGTATTAAGCAATGTGCATCCGATGGGGCACGACTCTTCATCGGGTGTTAGCAACCTTTTAAAGACGGTGAAACCTAGAATTATTCTAAAAGTCGGATTAGCCTACTGGCTTGCGGGGACCCGACCTCTAGCCTGCATGAGTGCGTGATGAATGTATGATGTGCATGAGGCATGACAATGTAAAATGAGCACGTAAGCAGGATATGACACATAGTAAAATTAAAGGGGTTCCTATTCTAGTTTGGAAGGTTCTACGGTTATGTACAAGTGCAAAAGGCCACTTTTGGTTTAATAGGGTTTTCTCGGACTATAGTCAAGATGTACCTCCCATTGTCAAGTGTATTGCAAGACAATGGTCGAACGGTTCGATGGCTCATCACGGTCGGAGGTTGCTAGGAATCTTGGGAGTGCTTGTCACCGGCAAGCTGGACAAGATTGCCAGAACACACTAGCGAGGTTTGTGCTCTGCGGAGTGGCTGTGCATAGTGCAAAAGAAAAGAAAGTTAAAATTTTCAAAGGATTTTAAATCCCCCAAAGAAAATGCCTTTCAAGCTTGGCCCTCTTGATTATTCAATACTTTTTATTCCTCTTCTTTTTTTTAAAAAAAAAAGTTCACGTAAAGTATTGAATAAAAGTTCCCAGCAGAGTCGCCACTGTGGGCTCCTTGATCGGTGCGCTCGAGAGGCGCCACTCGGATTTTTGAGATGGATAATACAAGAAACCGATAGTTTGTTTGAGAGAAAAAAGCTTTTGATTTAGCGAAAACGTTGAGACTTTGGGTTCGGGAGCCACGTTACGAACGAGGAAGATTTTGTTGAAAAGCACACAGCTCGCCCGGTAATGACCGGTCTCTACTTAACATTTTAAATGGGAGATTTAATATCATTTGAAAAACTTAACTTTAAAACATGTACAGGAAAGGGACATGGGGTTTAATATAACATATTGGCATGCTTGTGGTGCGAACTGTATAATATGAAATGGATGAGCAGTGTACAGAAAGTGAAATAACAGCATTACAGCAGTCTGCCGATATCATGTGAAACACTGTGCGACAGACCGAATACATCGCAAGGTGTGACTAAACAACCATACGGTGTACCGGTCTATGCTTTCCAGAATCAGTTCGCTTTTACGTGACAAAACAAACATAGGTCCGCAAAATAGTTTTTTATATTTTCCGAATCTCTGAAAAGTGATTTACAAGACCTTTTTGTTCATCTTATCATGTGAAGCAATGTTAAAAGCTTTTTGAAATGTTAAGAGATTTAATAAAGTAAAAAAAAAAAAAAGACTTTTAACATAAAACTTGACTATGGAATGTACCCATACAGAAAAGTAATAAAGAGACTAAACAAAATAACATGAGAAAGAGTATGTATAAGAAATAAAATAATGCACGGTGTAATACACTACGTCGTGCGGTGTTGTATAACGCCGCATGATGTAGCGTATCCAGTGCAAAAATTGTTTTTTGTGCTTTTTAAAAATAAAGCTCGTTCGAGGCCCAAACCCAGTATAGAAGAACTAAGAAGGGCCCCGGTGAGCTTCCCTCAAGGCCAAAACGTGGTTTAGTCCAAGAAACTTATTTACACCTTTTGATCGATGCTTGGATGTGCTTGAAAGTGGAAGAGGAGGTTGATTTGGACTGAGTTTTGAGAGACTTGTGAGCAAATGAGTGTAAAGAGAGAAAGATAGAAAAATCAGTTTGAGACTGATTTTGTAATTGGCCAGCTTGTGGGTTGATGTAGAAAGAGAAAGAGATGTATGTGGGTGCAATGGGTGTAAGGGGTTGTAGAGAGAGAATCAGGGGAGTCCTTCTCAACTAAAGAGTAGGGCTGTCCAGCCACCCGACCCGATCGACAAACTGACCCGAAAACTAGGACAGCGGACGGTTTCGAACAAAACAATCGGTCGGGTTCGGGTTAAATCTTTTAGACCCGAAAAACAGTCGGTCGGGTTTCGGGTGAATAATTATAAATTTCGGGTCACCCGACCCGACCGAATACCACACTATATAAAACTTTTACTCATCAGTCATCATTTAGGGTTCTCATTTCTCAACTCTCAAACTCTCCGCCCCACCCCCAGTCCCCCACCCCACCCCACCCCCAAGCAGTGCAAGCACCCAGCCCCTCCACTCTCTCGTTCTCTTCGATCGGTGACTAGACTGGCCGGAGAACGACCAGATCCTTCTCTCTAGTCTCCACTCTCCACATTCCACTGACTCCACTCTCCAGTCTCCACCCTCGTAGCTGATCGATGACGAAACCCCCGCCTCTCCTCCTCACCCTAAATAGCCTCCGGCCCTCTGCCCCCTTTTTCTCTCAATCGATCCCGAAGAACTGAAGAAGGCAAGAAAACCCTAAATTGAGACAAACTACTACAGTGTACGTCTCTCTCTCTCTGATTTTGCCTACGACTGATTTTGTACGAGTACTCAAAGTCTCAAATTGTGTAAAGTTTTTTATTTATTTATTCTCTCTGCTGATCAAATTCAAGTTCTTTATTGATCTGTTCATGTTATTTCGTTCAGAATAGAGATTTGTGAATTTCGTGTAGAATAGTGATTTTGTATGATTGTTATTTCGTTCTCTGCTGATCTGTTCATGTTTGTATTGCTGTGCTGTAGTGCTACCTATTAATCGATCAGTGCTGCCGACGTGTTTACTTAATTCCTATAGACTGAAAATATGCTTGGGACTTGCCAAAAAAATACCTCATTACTGTCCATGGAAAAACTCATCTTTCTTGTGAATTACGTTGCTTCATGTTATAGTGTGAGAAGAGGCAGTTCTTGTGCTGTCATCTTGTTTCAGATTGTGTGATGCATGCTTATATGGTTCTAGGTTTATGTAAACCTATCATATGGTAGTTCTCGAGTAAAGTACTTTTGGTTTTGTTTCTATTGTTTCCTCCTGATTTTTGCTACTTTCGGAGTGCTCGCCTTTTATGTGTACGTCAGTTGTTTCTTGGCAAGATTTTGGTTGACTGAGCTTATTTGTATACATATAACACATTTGCATTCCCTGTTTATTTGAAAACCATCTGATCGTCACAGAAAACCATCTGATCGTCACACTTGATTGTTGTAGGTGATGGATCCAATTTTTGATTTCTATCTTGGTGGGGAACTTGAGGATGATGAGGTAGATGCTAAAGAAGTTGAACTTGGAGGTAATTATAATCCTCTTGTATCTACCAATGCTGATGTTATCGATATTCAAGATGATACAGTAGTTGAAGTTGGAGAAAATAGTCTGAAAAGAAAGCTTCCACCAAAAGAGCCTAAACCTAAAAAAGAGAGATATAGGTCTTCTCCCTGGGATCACTTCAACGAAATTAAAGAGGAGGGAGTTACCAAATGGTCTGAGTGTAAGTATTGCAAGAAACAATATAAGGCTGAAAGTAAAAAACATTGTGTTAGTAATTTGAAAGCTCACATCCCTGCTTGCTCGTTATATCCTAATTGAGACCAAAATGGACAACAAAACCTTTCATTCAGATGGAGGCGGTGTCAACGTTGTCACCCATGTCTTTTCTTTTGATGATTGTGAGAGAGCTCTTGCCGAAATGGTCATCATTGATGAACTACCCTTTAGGTTCGCTGAGGGGATTGGGTTTAGAAAGTTTTGCAAGGTCATGCAACTGAAGTTCTCACCGGTCCCTTCTTGCCAAACAATAACTAGAGAGGTTGGTGCAATTCATAACTATGAAAGGGGAAAACTAAAAAAATTATTGAAGGGTCGTAGGATTTGCCTCACCACTGATACATGGACATCAATTCAAAATCTTAACTACATGTGTCTCACCGCACACTTCATTGATGATGATTGGAAATTGCAAAAGAGAATTTTAAACTTTTGTCAAGTTATAAATCATAAGGGAGAGACCATTGGCAAGAAGATTGAGTCTTTGTTGCTTGACTAGAACATTGATGGTATTTTTACGTTGACGGTAGATAATGCTAGTTCGAACGACACGGCTATTAAGTTCTTGAAAAGGAAAACAAAGGATTGGAAACGGACAATCTTGGATCATGATTATTTGCATGTGTGATGTTGTGCACACATTTTGAATCTTATTGTGGTGGAGGGGTTGAAAGACAAGAATGAGAGTATTCTCCGTGTTCGTGATGTTGTGAGGTATGTGAGATCTTCTCCACAAAGATTGGAGAGTTTCAAGAAGTGTGTGGAGAAGGAGAAAATTGTTTCGAACCAAACTGTGTGTCTTGATGTATGTACTCGATGGAATTTCACTTACTTGATGTTAGAAGTAGCCGTCAAGTTTGAGAAGGCATTCTAAAGAATGGCGGAGGAAGACAATGGTTTCAAAACCTTTTTTGCCATAAAGGAAGGTGATGATGGGGAGCTTGTGTCATTTAACCATAGTGTTGGTTAGTGAGGGTGGCCAAGTTAGGAGCCATAGGGTCCAAAGAATTCCAACGAAACTTGACTGGAAGAATTGTACGATGTTTACTAAGTTTTTGAAACTTTTCTATGATGCAACCAAGAAATTGTCAGCTTCTCTTTTTGTCACATCCAATGTGTTTTTTGATGAGATGTATAATGTTGAAGTCCAAATCAAGAAGTTAATTGCCAACAATGATCCTCTCTTGTCTAAAATGGCATTTGACATGAAAAAAAAAAATTGACACGTATTGGGGGAAGGGAGATAGATTCAATTTCCTACTTTATGTGGCGGTGGTACTAGATCCTCATCTTTAAAATGATTTTACAAAAGATGTCATGGTAATCCCTCTTTGTCGGCTTTCAAAAGTATTGTCAAATGCACAACAAGCATTCCATGTCAATGTCCCTGAAAGGTATTTGAAAATAATAATAGGTTGAGCTACACTATCCCAGTAGAGAAATCTTTACTCAAACTATATGCATATGAGGTAGATAATGCACCGAGATGAACATCGACAATAAGAAAGTTTTCCACATGAACAAGAGTAAGAGGATAAGACTTGATAACCAACACAGTTCATATTCACGTCTCTTAATAATCTCTGAGTTCTCCGTTTTCATTATGTCAAGTGTTCTCGATTTTCATTTCCGGGCATTTGGGACCCCGTGAGTCTCGTATTCATTTGGGAATCAAACTGTGCAGTGGATCCGTGGCTTTCTTGTGCACTTTCGGGCATTTGGGACCCCATGCGTCTCATTTCCGGCGTCACATCTTATAGTGGATCCGTGGCTTTCTTCGTAACGTTCTATCGTTCTAAGTTGTGATTTTTATTCGACAATCCTCAATGTCTTAAAGCATAATTCATGTCAAGTCCATATCATTCATAACACATGCCACAATGCTCACATAACAACCCAAATGCTTAAACAAATGAACGAGTATCATATTCATTTAGTTTAACACTTTTCTTTATTACAACGAGAGCCAAAAGAGTGGGATGAACAACAAATCATTGGAACACGAACAATCAAGTTTAGAGATGATTAGAATGTGATTGGGGAGTGTTAGAAGTGATCAGGGGTCAAAATAATCAAAGTGGAAACAACGCGGGCAAATCTGTCCCATGAGGTCCGGGTATCCATACGCCATCTCAGTGCGTATCGATAACACAACGCCTGTCTCAAATGTAAGTTTGACGTATCCATATGCCATCTCAGTGCGTATCGATACCAGAGGCTTTCGAGCAGAGATTCTGCAGAAATCTAAGAACGAGCATAACTTTGAATCTGACCAACTAAAGCATGAATTTGGCACACAATCAACTCATAAACATGTAGAGAGAGAGAGTAAGAAATTCCTACCTTGAAGTTGGAGAGCTAACACGCAAAAGGATCAGGCCACTCGAACCCTAGAGCTCAAACTTTGAATTTTGCCCAAACTACTCCTCTTCGAGCCGAACCGGACAAGCTACGAACTCAATAGCACGAGAACAAGGTGGAATGGAGGTTGTTTTGCATGGGTTGTGAGCTTTGGTGGGAGTTTTCCTGTGGGAGAGAGATAGAATAGGGAGACCAAGGGAGAGATGAAAGGGGGAGAGGATACGCCTGGGAATTTTCGAGGGGGTGTGAGTGTTAATCTCACACTCCTTCACTTATACACACACACACAAAGTATATCACACTATTACCCCTCCACTTAACACATTGCCACATAAATTTCCAAATCATATATACACAGAGCATTTCACATTAATCCCATTTCTCGTATTTATAAACCTTTTAATAATTTTTGGAAAATATGGGTATAAAGTATTATTTTACCCTTATCTATTATAGTCAATTAAAAAGTAAATTAGGTTACTGAACCCTAATTTAATGTGATTACTAAAATGCCTTTAATAATTAAAAAGTTACAACGTGAAATTGCTTATAAGAATTTGTATATTTATTATTACATTACATGTTAAATTGTTGCACATATTAAATGTTATATATGCTCTTATCATGTCAAATATGCTACGATCATTAATTGTCCGATTATGAAAGTTTTGCTGCAATTGTATCTGTTAGTTTGGACATAGGTTCATAGGATGATTTCAAGTAGTGAACACATAGACGTGGTTAAGTAAAGGATAAAACAGTAAAATTGATTGAGGATGTTAGATGCCGGTAAAGGACCCTGGTACGATAAAGTACCCCTTTAGTTGAGTTGGGAAACGGTAAATGGCCCCAAGTACTGTAAAGTACATAGTGTGTGTGGAGGAGGACGGTAAAGAAATTAGGGTACAGTATTTTGGGAAACGGTAAAGGATCCCTGAATACGGTATAATACCGAGTGTGTAGATTAGGGGTATGATAAAGTACCCAGTGCTTAGAGTTGGGAGACGTTAAAGGATCCTATTGATAAGATAGTGCAACCCCTAATGCTGAGATGTCATGGTGAGTTGTTCCTTTATTTATGGTTGTGGGCGAATTTGACATAATTTAGTAGTATTCGCTTAGAACCCTGGTGCAGGACAGATAAAGGGAGAGTTGTTTCATGTGATGGTCAAAGTTGGTGGATGTGGGAGGAAGGGTGTCTTGTTGAGAAGAACCCTAGAATACATGACTTAAGTTAATGGTTAGTAAGAAATGAATGACATGTTATCTTTCCGTACTACTTTTGATATCAACTGTTATATTAAATGTCTGGTTACCTGTAAAGTAAAGGGTTAGTAGGGTAGGGATTTATCTACTGAGTGTCGACTCACGGCGTTTATAACGATAGGTACTGAGGAGGAGCAGTACAATCAACCAGATGAGCAGTACACCACCGAAGGCCTCCCAATCCAGGAAGGGAAGTTTGTGGAGCTATGGAAGAACTGTCATTAGAGAATGCTCTGAATATTTTTAGTAATGTAATTTTATTTTCAAAAGTGCTTGCACATCTATCAAACTTCGTATATTCGATAATATGTATGACCTAATATGGTCAACTTAAGTTTTTGTAATAAAAGCCTTCCGTTGTTTAACTTCGTTGTTTATGAAATCTAATTTTTAAGTTATTAAATCATTTAAAAAGATTTAATTAACGTGCCTGAAAATCGGGGCGTTACAATAACCCGTTTTCATTAACCTGTGACCCAGTAAGCATTTTGACCTGTGAATTTGCCTTTTGGATCTAATCCAACAGCCAGTAACCCGGTCCACATTTTAAGCTAAAATGCGGGGGTCCTCATGGGAAATGCACCGATATATATATATATATATATATATATATATATATATATATATGTATGTATGTATATATATGTATGTATGTATATATGTATATGTATGTATATATGTATATGTATGTATATATGTATGTATTTGAAGAAAATAGACCATCTACGGAACTAGCCTTAAAAGGAAACTTATTTTATTAGTAAATTAAAACATTTCATCACAGTTAACAAATTACATAGTTACTCATTTGGGAATAAAATGTTAGCAAACTTTTTTTTACGAAAAGTAGATCGTTAATGTGGTGATTTAATTTGTGAATATATTCCCGAGATCCTAAATCAGTTGAATTGTGATTTTTATCTGCTATATTCTACATGAATATAGATTTGGACAATAAGTTCACTAGGTGGTATTCGAGATTTGGAACAAACAATTAGACGTTAAAATCTAGAGAAAGTGAAATTTTGGTAGTCACTGTTGTGACGGACACAGTTGGGAGATGATCAAAGTGGCCGAGAGCCCGGTGGGTCTTGAAAGCATGGTCGATGGAATCAACACTTGTGGTTAAAGACTGGTGGTTAATGTTATCGAATCCTGAGTAGGGCACTGTAGTATTTACTCTCCGTGATTTAGCGGAAATGGGTTATTTGGTCAAACCAGAGTATGGATATCATTTCTCACTGTTGGTTGGCTTCTTTCAATTTCTCCTTGTGATGGTACAACCGAGTTTGACTCGGCATATTGTTTGGTCATATTCGTCTGGGACCCCTGCCGGGGCAAGCAAGGAGAGGGTAAATCTACAGAATTGCCATAGTTCAGGGATTATTTGGGAGGAGTATTTCTTGTGGTGGAGAAATCTAGAATTCACCTAAAGACAAGAAAATTCATAAAAGATTAATTGTTGCTGCGACTTTGTTAAATGCTTCTTTTTATTTCTTGTCATGTTGTTACTTGTATTGTTATGGGTGAATGGGTTTAGAGGTATCTATTGAATGAATCTCGTCAATCCCAGTACGGTATACCCTGGCTCTGTGCCAGATTTTGCAGAGAGACCCGCTGAGGAACATGATACAGTTTTGTAACAATTTGTCATAGGAGGGATTCGAGGGGTAGAGTGTAAAGACCCGAAATTTTTAAAATTAAAAAAAAAACAAAAATATAATTTTTGATCGTTAGTTTATTTAATGCGAAAAATTATTTACAATGTCACACAAAATTTTATTACATAATCAATTGCGTGCACGTGCGTGTCCGAGGAGTAATTTCCTTAGTGTATACATGTGTTTGCACAGGATCATTTTTTCTATCAAAACAATTTACCCGGCCAATTGTTACTAGTAAAAAAATTTCCTCATCCTTCTCCCAAAACTCGACAACTCACCTATGCTATGACTAAATCTACTATCATTTTCTTATCCATTGGTCATTCCACTCCCTCATACTTTCCAAAAATGAAAACCCAATAATTCCCCCTTTTCCATTTGTTTCTTTCGGAAAAAGAGAGAGAGGGAGAGAGAGGAGGCAACCGGCCACCTCACCGGTGGTGAGAGAGAGAGAGAGAGGAGGCAGGCAGCCACCTCACCGATCACCACATCCAGTCACCTTAGACGTTGAAATAGGATTAATGAAAAATAGAATAAAGTGAGAGGCTGTGATTTTGATTTTGGGTATGGAACCCGTGGTAAGGTATTGTTGAAGGTGAATTGGTGTATTTTGTGTTGATTTACGATACCCTGGGTACGGCATGGTAGTGATCGACTCTCGGAATGTGGGACGGGACATAAGGGTGGTATTGTGCCTACGTCACAACCTGGGATAGAGTGTGCTTGTGCGCATCTGGTGAAGTTTTATCTGAACTTATGGACGTTGTGGATGGAATACCCGGGTATATAACTTAGGTATTTTTCATCCGAATATTAAAAAGGGGAGTCGGATCACATCATTGCCTTGCGCCGGAGGTTATGGGTAGAAACGGATCAATGGATAAGATCTCAGATTTCATGTAGGTTGAAGAATAGTAACGAAATATTTAATTATTCTCTTTTAATGTTATACAATGCATTTCAATTATATATATATATATATATATATATATATATATATATCATGTTGCTTGTAAGTTAAGGATTTTCGGGTGGGTTTTGGCTACTAAGCGTCTTCGCTCACGGTACTACGCTGCCCTGGTCTTCAAATGCTAAGTACCGATGATGAAACAGAAGAAGGAGCAAAAGGGTCATATGAAGAAGTTGAAGTGACGTTAACCGACGAAGAGATTACTGACTTTGAATTTCGCACCGTTAGTTGCTCTGTAATTTTGATTGGTGAAAGTACATAAACACCCCCCTCAACTATCTCTTTTTCTCATAAACACCCCTCACATTTAAAAACGCCCATGAATACCCCCTCAAACTGAAAATGAAAAAAAGACAAACTCCGTTAACGGAATGGATGAATTGACTAATATACCCTTATTATATTATACGGTGAAATACGATTCCTCTCCCATTCTCCACTTCAGTAGATCAGAAAATACTCGCATACCCCATGGCGATTCTCTCTCTCTTCCTTTCACACTTGTCACTTTAATCTGCGTAGTGAATCGACAAAAACCCTACATTCGAAGAAGAAGCAGGCTTTGATCGTGGCAACGAAAGAACTGTAGATCGTGGCGAACCTGAAACCCTAGTTTCAAGGTACATTTTGTACTAAAAAAACCCTAGATGTCTGTGAGACAAAGGCACGAATGTTGATGTATTTTGACATAGTATATGATATATTAGTAGTTATGAATTTTGTATTGGATTGTTAGGGTTCTTGAAAGTAGTATTATATGTATATCATAATAAAAAATTGGGGTTTTGACTTAGTTATTAAATAAAAATTGGGGCTTTTGTTGTTTTGCGTTTGGTATGGCCTTTTATGCTATTGGTCCCCCTTTTTATGCAATACTCATCTCATTTGATCCTCCTTGTCTGTCTTTGTCCGAACAAATAAAAATTTGGGGTTTTGACTTGGTTATGAAAAAAAATTTGGGGCTATTGTTGTTTTGCATTTGGTATGGCATTTTAATGGCTTTTGTATGCTAATGGTCCCCTCGATTATGCAAAACTCATCTCATTTGGTCCCCCATGTTTGTCTTTGTTCGAACAAAGGCAATTATTGACCCTTGTTTGTTGTTTTTTTGTTTGTTTACCTTTCAGTTTAAAATGGGTTTTCCAACAGTAACACTGCTCTTTTACCATGGAGGGTATATATCTGAGGGACCCCAAAAAAATGTATGTTGGTGAGAATGTGACCCCACTTGACACTGACCATGACCTGATGTCATACATTGATTTAAGAGTTGTTGTCAAGGAATTAGATTCAGATATCTGTGAGATGTACCAAAAGGCTCGACATCAAATGGATGATGGGTTGGTGGGTCTAACCTCTGACAAAAGTATGTTAGACATGTTTGCAATGCACAAGGACAATAATTGTAAAGTGATTGATATTTATATCCATAACCCAATGTTGGTGTAGAACAAAACTAGTGGTGAAGAGGTATCTGCTTTGACCTTTGTTTTTGAAGTCCTCATGGGGGCCTCCACAACCCGCAGTAAGCATCACCCCAGTTCTGGGTTTGGTTGTGGTTGTGGTTGTAGCTGTTGCTATTGTTGCTACGGCAATGGCGGCTATTGTTGCTGCTGTTGACAGGTTCCATGGCTGAAGGGAGAGAGAGAGAGAGAGAGAGAGAGAGAGAGAGAGAGAGAGAGAGAGAGAGAGAGAGAGAGAGAGAGAGAGAGAGAGAGAGAGGAGAAACAGAATCATTGGGTGGGTTTATCTCTGGGGAACAAGATAGATATAGTATTAGAGAATGGCATTTTTATCCGAAAAAGGCCCATGTGACTGACATGTGATCATCCAGCTAACGGTTCTGAGATGGAAGGGTGTCACATGGGTAATGAGAGTAGTTGAGGGGGTCTTCATGGGAGTTTTTAAATGTAATGGGGTGTTTATGAGAAAAAGGGATAGTTGAGGGGTTGTTTATGTACTTTTAAGTACTTTGAAATTGCATAATAAGGTATTTTGGGATGCTATATTTGAATTTGAAATGTTACTCAAATTGGTGAGGCTTTTGAAATTTTAATGCCTCGAATAAGAAAATTATTTTTGAAAATCTCTTCTCAAGTTTAAATAATGTCTCCAAAATTCAGGGTGTTACATGGAGACTGAGTAGGAGTTCGCTTGGGATCCGTAACTGAACTAGAGTCTGCTCTGCCTTATTTTTAATAAAAATGTAATCGTCGGATTTTTAAACATTTTGTCTATTTCGCACTTTCAAATTTGGGTCTGTAATAATAAATTTTCTATTTTGGATTACCTGTACTTAATTAAGTAGAATCACGTTTAATTAAGGTAATATTTTCTTAAGAAAAACACTAATTAATCCTTCCAAAATTCTTTAGAAAATCGGGGCGTTACAGAAATGACAGAGAAATTGAATCTTTTCAAGTATTCAGTATTATAAAGTATTTGAATATAATAAATATAACATATGTATCGAAATTTAAATTATTTTATTATATTTATTGGGAATTGATTTTGCCACTCCTCTTCTCTCACAAAATAAATCATCTTATATAGACACAAAGGAGAGTGACATTAACAAAAAGGGGAGTGTTAAAATCACTCCCTATTTATTTTAGAAATGTATTTCATGTAGAGAAACTAAATTATAGAAATTTCGCATAAGTTGTCTGTTTTTGTCCTGTTTTCTTTGCGGCTTGATATTATTTTTTTATTGATGGTTTTTTTTATTTGTATTTTTCCTCAAATATGCATAGATTAGTAATTGGGTCAGTAGGCCCACGAGTGTGCATCATTTATTTGGGCTACGTCTAGTTTTTAAAAGGAAGTTTTGGGCCGATGTTTTTTTACCACTGTTCGTTATCCATCCTCCATCTGTTTAGCAAAAGTTTAATCTCTTATATCTTTGTTTCTTTTCGATACATTTGCTTTCTAAGTTTGTTTGATAACGACGATTATTCATAGTTTTGCATTTGTTTCGCACACTAGGATTTTCTGTTCGAGGTTACAGGAGCACAAGAATTTAATCCCAATTGATGAGAATCTGAAAATGTTTATATATTTTCCGTAGAAAGATTGTAAAGTCACTAAAAGGTTTTGATTCGTTTCTTCTTTTTGAAAGTGCACTTTGGGTGCTTGAATTAATTTTTGAAGTAATGTTTGTTTATTTCAACCGATTGTTCTTGCATATTTCTTGCATGTGTTTTATGCATATTTTAAAACCTAATTTATATATAGATATTTTCTCAATTGCATTTTTAAGTTTTTGGTTTTTTCCTTTGATGTTGTTAATCTCATCTGAAGGTACACTTAAAATTAGGCTTGTTTGGTGGAATAGCACAATGAATAGAGAAAAGAAAACTGCATTTAAAAGGAATTACATAGGATGGTTAATTCAAACCATAAACTTCTTAGTGGAAATATAGGAAATCTAAAAACAGAAAGAGCACAGTTACTTCCCTTTTGTATTAAGTTGGGTACATAAACAAACACTAAATGGCCATTGATTTGGTCATTCACTTGTAAAATGGATATTTGTTGGACCATAGCTAAGGGTGTAAACGAACCGAATCGAGCAGAACCTTGTGATATTCGGGATCAGTTCGGTAAGGTATAGGTCAGGCTCGAGTTCAATTCAAGCCTGGACAATGGAGTTCGAGTTTGGCTCGTTAAAAATTTTCAAAGCTCGAGCTCAGCTCGTTAGGGCTCATTAGCCTTAAACGACTAGAATCGAGCCGAATTTAGGCTCGAATACAGTCCATGTTAGAATACAGTTTGGGTTCGAATCCAGGCTTGTGAATTTTTTTTCCCAAATAACTGTTTTCACACAAATGACAAAAATTTGGGAAAAACCAACAAAATCATGACCAATATTATCAAAAATATTAGAAATCCAAAACTTGCATCCTAGACTAAGGATGCATCCCTTATATAGGGATTCTAACTTGAAATGAAAATCAAATTACACTCAAATTCAGACTTATTAAAAGATAAAAGATGCCAGGTAAAAGATGCCAGGTTCACTTCATGGGACCCACCGTCACATGCCTTTGTCTTCTCGTCTGAACTTTAGTGGTTGAGATCAAGATTGGCCACCAAAAGTAGATTTGGATTTATTTGAACATTATTACTTCATTGATTCCTTTTCCTTCCTGGAGAATAGTTGTCTAGCAACAATTTCTGTCCAACTGTCCCAAAAGTCACCTAAAGTAGGTTCATCCGCTCCATTGCCTTCATCTTCATAGGAGTCTTGAGATTCCCCTGCTAGACATATGAAAGGATTATTGTCTTCTTCTGCACTTTTTGTAGAGGTCATTGATTCATCATCCGTTGCTTTATTAACGAATTGCAAAAATATCTTTGGCCAAAGTAATGTAGAGACATGATGCTAATAATGAGCATTGGAAATCAAAATTTATTGATGGCCTTCCTCACTTTTTTGCTAAAAAAATTAGGAAAAAGCTGAGAGATCAACATAATGGTTTAACCATTGTTTATGATAATTACACTTATGAACAATTTAGTCTCCATAATTATCCAAGAAAGATTAACTTTATGTAATGACATAAAGTTACATAACCAGTTGAAGAAACAACACCTTACTGGTAAACAAGAATTAGGCGAATTCTGTGATCAATTTGCTTATGATACGATACTTATCCAAAAATCTATAAGAAAAGAAATAGTAGTAATAAGACTACGAAGAAAAATTCTAAGAGAATCTTTTAAGAAAAGAAAATCAGAGCAATCTGGCTCAAAAGAATCTACTTCTAAAAAAAGCAGAATGACAAGCCAAAAAAGAAGGTTACGGCAAAATGTTTTAAATGCGGGAAAATAGGGCATTACGCTAATAAGTATAAGCCCTAGAAAACGCTTAATGAGCTTCAAATAGAGGAAGGTTAAAACAACAACTCTTCAAACTAATGATATATTCTTCGGAATCAGATAATGATTCAGAAGATTATGTTAATGAAATTTTTGAAGAAAAGGATGCTTCTTCCAATTTAGAAGAATCTCGAATTCATGTCAAAAAGCTCCTGAGTTGCTTTAACTTGGAATGATTTTAATATTTTTATCTCTGTTTTTAAATATTAATTTCCCTTTTTAAATCTAGGATAGTTACAGGCTTATAATTATCACCTTGTTTTAATCTATCTAAAACATTCTTTAAATTATAACTTCCATCAGGAACACGAGGTTTTTCATTATCTTCCTCCTCCTACTTGCTAGAGGAAATGCAAGTTTCTATGACCTTAATCTTTAATTGGGGATCCTGAATTTGATCAATGATATCTAAAAGACCTTTTTGTTATTTTTCCAACCTAATTATCACCTTTGTTCTAATCTATCTAAAACATTCTTTAAATTATAACTTCCATCAGGAACACGGGGTTTTTCATTACCTTCTTCCTCCTCCTTGCTAGAGGAAATGCAAGTTTTTATGACCTTAATATTTAATTGGGGATCCTGAATTTGATCAATGATATCTTAAAAACCTTTCTGTTTATCAGTCAGAACATTAATACTAAGACCATTCATCTCTACTATAGCCCTCCAATAATTATCACAGGTGGAACATTCAAGATTATTACAATTACAGCTATTAGGGATCTCTTCTTCTTCTGAACTGGAAAAAGCATCATCTTCTTCAGAAATTTCATTAACCTGATCTTCTGAATCATTATCTGATTCTGAGTCACTAGAATCCATCATTAGTTTGAAGAGTTGTTGTTTTAACCCTTCCTCTATTTGAAGCTCATTAAGCTTTTTCTTGGTCTTACACTTATTAGCCTAATGTCCTATTTTCCCGCATTTAAAATATTTTGCCGTAACCTTCTTTTTTGGCTTGTCATTCTGCTTTTTTTTTAGAAGTAGATTCTTTTGAGCCAGATTGCTTTGATTTTCTTTTCTTAAAATATTTTCTCTTACAATTCTTCTTATTACTACTATTTCTTTTCTTATAGGTTTTTGGATAAGTATTTGTATCATAAGCAAATTGATCACGGAATTCACCTAATTCTTATTTACCAGTAAGGTGTTGTTTCTTCAACTGGTTATGTAACTTTATGTCATTACATAAAGTTAATCCTTCTTGGATAATTATGGAGACTAATTGTCCATAAGTGTAATTATCATAAACAATGGTTAAACCATTATGTTGATCTCTCAGCTTTTTCCTAATTTTTTCAGCAAAAAAATGAGGAAGGCCATTAATAAATTTTGATTTCCAATGCTCATTATTAGCATCATGTCTCTGCATTACTTTGGCCAAAAAGACATCTTTGTACCAACAAAAATAAGTTAATGTAGGGCACTTCAAATTTTGTAATAATTCCCTACTTCTTTCTCTTTGGTTATCTCATTGACCAACAAAATGAAGTATGATAGATTGGACAAGAGTATAAACATCTTCCTGAGGGGTACCATTTTCTTGCTTTATTGCGTTTAAGATTTCATGGCGTTGGGCTATATTCAAAACACTATCCCACCAACCTTTAATCATATGAGTAAACCCAGCAGTTATAAAACTAGCTATTTGGTGGTTAGTATTATTATTCTGTTTACAAATAGTACTGTACATCATCATTTGATGCACCGCTTCAAAAATTTGGTATTTTGTCCTTCCATCTATATTCCATTCACATATAGTCTTACCACTATATGAATTTGGAGATGGAAACCAGCTTCCTCATAAAAAATTATCCTGGGGACTAGGACAAGGGTAGTAATATCTATCTGCTCCTGCATAAGGAAATTTCTAAGCAAGATACTGGATAGTATCAGATTGGGATTGAAGAAAATAAGCTTCGATTTCTGCAACTTCTTGATTATCAATTTCTAGTTCTAAATTCTCATAAATAACATTTAAAGAGAGACCTTTAAGCCTCTTACTCAATTTATCTAGTAATTCAGAATTCTTATTTGGATTTTTTAAATTAAACCCTGTGATTGATATAGGAGGCCTAATATTAGTAGGATAGGTTTTAGACTCCTGCTCCTTATCCTTAGGCTTGAGGTCTTTAAGATCTTCGCAAATATGAGCTATTTGTCCTTCTATTTGGACCAGTTGAGTTTCGACAGTACTAAGATGTAAATTAGTAAAATAATTTTGTTTGTAAATTTTCTCATAATTATCTCTTCCTTCTACAGGTTTTACAAATGCTATAGTTTCTAAAACCGAAGAGTCAGATTCAATATTTCCTTTTAATTTCAAGGGAACGGTTGGAGGATGGACTACTCTAACAACAGATCCAGTCATAGACTTCCAATTCCTATGATAATCTTCCATAAGATGGTTTGATCTAATTCTGTAAAATATCTACCATAAAACCATTGGGTGAAAGGAACAATTCTTTTTGAATATTCAATCCAATTGTAAAATTCTGTAATTGACTCTCATCATATTTTGAGAAATATCATTTTCTAAATTCTTTATAATTAGGTTGGAAAAATTCTTGATTAATCTCTTTCTTAATATTAGGAGTACAGATTTTATCCACTGTTAAGAGTAAAATCCATTTCACTAGTAGTGGGGGATTCCATCCTATTAGGAATGGAAGAATTATGATATACCCCATGGGGGATCTGATTCTCAGATATTCTTATACCTGCAAGATTTGTCTCTTTTATTGGTGATTGGGATTCTGGGATTTTAGAAGTAGAATGCCTACTGGTTGTAAGGATACTAACCCTATAAGGAATCTAAGTTGTAGAAAAACTACTCCTAGCACTTCTACATCTCGGGTAGTGATCTAACAAAGAATTCCTAAAATTTAAGGAAACAGTTTCATCATTGTCTTGAACTATTTGTTCAATTTGATTAATAATAAGTCTTGGGGGAACATCATTATTAATAGTCCAATTTTTAGGAAAAGTAATCTCTTTTCAATTAATCAACCTATTGGTTGCAATATTGGATGTTAACATATTTGTCTTTATTAAGACAGTTTGATCAGGAGGTCTAAATTGACGAACCCTTGGGTTAATAGTATTCATAACTTTATAATATATTCTATAAATTATTGCTATGACTTTAAATCCTGGCAAGAAGTCGTACCTCTACTCTAAATTCTGAGAGGGTTTCTCCTATATTTGTATCCATAAGTGATAAAGTAAAATTAGGATAAGCATTAAAATAGACAGGACCATGACATAAACTAGTATTAACTGCACCCATTATTGAAGATCTCCAATTATTGCACCTGCCATCCTTTAAGGTCACTTGGAGGCAAGTATCCATTCCTAGCAAGGTTAATAGTTTAAGAGCATCTTGCACTAAACGTACCAATATGGATATATTTATAATTATGCATATGAGCAATTAGATCACTCTGATCCATAAGATTTATTATCTTATCATTAAGCTCTAAGCTTTTAGTTCTTTCCATGGTTTTTATGGCCATGCTACTTTTAAATTCAAATGTACCATGTCCATAGATAGTAGAAGGACGGACTGGAGGGATCGTCTAGTGATTTAATTGTTCTTGCACATTAGAAAAATTCTACCAATTCGGTATTTTTTATTCTATCATTATCAGATCTAAATAATCTTCTCATCACGAGATGATTGTGTTAGTGCTCATACAAATTATTCTTTTCATGATTTTGCCTTTTTTTTTTTTAATGTAAGACAATACTATAGATGGCACGTTTGTCAACGGTTTACCGGTCAAGGCCAAATTACCCTACTCGGGTCCTTATGGCACGCAAAACCCGAACATGATTTAGATGACGTCCCACCATCTATAATGTTCTCTTACATACAATAGTTTTGTTTTGTAATTTATTTAAGGCATCATCATGTAAGAATTACTTGTATTTGCACTAACTAGTTTATTAAGACATTTATGGCTCTGATACCAACAAAGAAATGATCGATTATAAAGAAAGACTGACCTTTTATTTATTTAAGAAGGCCAAAGCCAGCATAGCAAGGACACAAGGGGCAAAGCAATACAGAGGATTTTGAGAGAGAGGAAAATCCAAAACCTACCTCCTAGACTAAGGACGCATCCCTTATATAGGGGATTCTAACTTGAAATGAAATTCAAATTACACTCAAATTCAGACTTATTAAACGATAAAAGATGCTGGGTTCACTTCATGGGACCCATCGTCTTATGCCTTTGTTTTCTCGTCTGAACTTTAGCGGTTGAGATCAAGATTGGCCGCCGAAAGTAGATTTGGATTTATTTGAACATTATTACTTCATTGATTCCTTTCCCTTCCTAGAGGATAGTTGTCCAATAATAATTTTTGTCATATTGCTCCAAAAGTCACCTAAAGTAGGTTCATCTGCTCCATTGCCTTCATCTTCACAGGGGTCTTGAGATTCCCCTGCTAGACATGTGAAAGGATTATTGTCTTCTTCTGCACTTTTTGCGAAGGTCATTGATTCATCATCCGCTGCTTTATTAACGGATTGCAAAAAATTGATTCTTCATATAATCCATGGTCTTGATTACAATTTGTTCATCTGTTAGAGATGGATCTTTCACTCTAATTTGAGCTGAAATATCCAGAAATGGATTCTTGATAGATTTTTTCTCTTCTTGCCTTTTCTGTTGCTTGAATTCCTGGATTTTAGTCTTGATTGTCAAACCTGTTTCCTCAATTGAAACTTGTGAGCACCATCTGTATTGGAAGATTCTTTGGAGGACTGGCAAACCCAATTTGTTATGTTCATATTCGACATCCCATCTCCATATCCAAGGAATCCCGAATGTAGATGTAAAAAGTAGGAATGATTTTCCTTCTGGGACAATTTTACCCCTTAATTGTGGATGATATTGGGTGAAGGATCATATTTCCTTCTGGATCTCTGCCGGAAGATAGCTTGGTTGTGGACCAAATTTAGACCACCAAACAATAAACCAATTTGGAAAATCATTCTGTCCAATCAAGTTTGGACATAATTTAAAAAACCATGAATGCCTTTTCTTCTGGTTTTGGTAATAAAAGGCATAAGTCCATGCTTCTATATAATCCCAATAATTATATTGGATTATGGTGGTTCCATTCCCACTCCTGATTGGTAAAGATTTTGATTTCTGTGGATGTATTCCCCACTTGTGAACTCGGATTACCATTTTGATTATGGCTTTACTGTAACTAATTAGGCTATTTTTTCTGGCCATATTTGCCATCATATGTATGGGAAATTACCACAGATCCAGATTCAAAAAGCATTGCTTCATAAATATATCTGCATTTTCCCTTAGGAACAAGATAACTCATTGTATCCAAATATCGGGACTTAATTTTCCAAGGATCTTCCTTCCATTGTTCATCTTGTGTTTCCAAGACCATAATTGTCTCAGTTGTTTTGGAGGTTATAAATATTACCTCCGATTGAACTATTTCCTTCATTTTCTCTGTAATTTCAACCATTGTTGGAAAACAATTCTCTTAAGGACCATTTTATTATCCATTTATGCAGCCAAAATACTTAATTGTTGCTGTAGTTCAACAATTTTTCTTCGGTAAACAGACAAATAAATTTTGTACGAATTCAACGGTAGATTAGGAATGGCATGAAGATTTTTGATACAATCTTCTCAAAATCTAATTTGTTGAATTATTTCTAGCCTTCCAATCAATTCCATTTATCCCTGTAAAAATTCACGAGTAAGGAAATCAGGAAGAGAATTATTTTCTCCTTTTATATATTCTATATCAAAATCAAAAGCAGATAATTCTGACTACCATTTAGCAAAAAATTGCTTTAAGGCCAGGTTTTTAATATCTTGTTTCAAAACCTGATTTGCTGCGCTACAATCTACTTTAAAAAGAAAATGTTGATTCAACAAATCATCCTGAAATTTGTTTATGCATTTAACAATAGAAAGAATTTCTTTCTTTATTGTGCTGTAATTAACCTAGGCATTCTTAAAAAGTCCAGAAGTAAATATGACCAATTCCTCCTTGGAAGTGTTTGAATTATATTGTTTTAAGATGCCACCATAACCAACATTAGAGGCATCCGTTTCTACTATTTTCATCCATTCTGGATTAGCAATAGCTAAACAGGGTAGTTGCTTAGCTTTCAGCTTAATTTTTTGGACAGCCTTAGTATGACGCTCTGTCCAAGGTGGGAGATTCTTCTTAAGTCTTTCATATAAAGGAGCCGAATTCTGGGCCAATTCCTTATAATAATCCCCTATATAATTGAGACTTCCTAAAAACCTTTGCAATTGGATTTTCTCTCTTATTTCATTTGAAAATTTAGAAGCAAATTCTATGCTCCTGTCAATAGGGATGATTTCCCCATGGTGAATATTGTGCCCTAATAACCTGACATTAGTCTGGAATAATTTCATCTTAGGAGTAGAAACCACTAGACCATTTCTTTTAATAACATCTTTAAAAATTCGTAGATGTTTAATATGATAGTATATGTTCTGGGAGAAAATTAAAACATCATCGATGTAACAAATGGTAAATTCAGCATAAGGATAAAAAATATCATTCATAATCTTTTGGAACTCTGAAGGTGCATTCTTCAGACCAAAAGGCATTACATTCCATTCGTAATGACCAAATGGTACAGTAAAAGTTATTTTGTAGCGATCAAATTCCTTAATTTGGATATGCCAATATACTGATTTCATATCAAATTTTGAAAAAATGACTGTTTTATTCAATCTGTCTAATAAATCCTTTTTATTAGGGATTTAATATCTAATCTACATTAATACCTCATTAAGAGGCTTATAATTTATTACCAGCCTAAGAACACCTCTTTCTTTTTCAGCATTCTTATTAATATAAAAAACTGCACAACTTCAAGGAGAATAACTTTTCCTAATCAATTGTTTTTTCAGCAAATTGTCAATTTCATTTTGACACATTTTTAAATAATCTTGTTTCATTTTAGAAGGCCTAGCCTTAGTAGGGATTTTTCTTTCATCAAAATTGTAACGCCCCAAATTTTTGTGAACATTAATAATAACTATTTTATTCAAACTTAACATTTAATAAATAAAAGTAGAATAATAAGTCATTACATTCCAAATCATTCTCAATTTAAGATTACATTTATTTAAGGATAGGGAGGGGTACTATGGGAAATTTCTACTCTTCAGGGTGGTTGTCTTCTTCAACGATATTCTGCTCAGCTCCATATTGCTTCAGATTATAGTACGTCTCCTGTTCGCCTTCTAAATCTGGCATAAAATGCCAGGGCCACAAAAGTTACACTGTGAGCTTTTAAGCTCAGTAGCTAACTCCTACCCCTATGTCTCATACTTTAGCAAAAATAACGTCTACTTCACAAGGCATCAAACAGAACTTTAACAATCAACAATTATACACATTGTACGAAAAGTGTCAAGTGTCGGGTTCAGAATAGTGTATCGTACTTTGTGTCAAAACGTCAATTTCACTTATTATCAATTCTTTTCTTTTAGCACTAGTTCCGTTTACTCCCTCCTTTAGAATGACGGTGGACCATGCAATTACAAAACTCTGGTTCCGCCGTTCCGGTCTCCTAGGTTTACTCACACATTCCCAAACATTGGTTCCGCCGTTCCGGTCTCCCAAATTTATTCACGCACACCCAAACTCTGGTTCCGCCGTTCCGGTCTCCTAGGTTTACACATGTCAAAATTTCTCTTTTGCTCTTTTCATTTTCGAATAACGTTTTCTCGATTTTTGTGTCTCGTACACATACATCATTTTCTCGCGAACACATTATTCTTTCAAAACTTGTTAGACATCATGCAATGTGCATTTTCTGATGATACGTATAATAGAAGCAATCAAAAGCATTTTCTGACATTACGTAAAATAGAAGCAGACTAACCTACTGAAAATATTTACTTTTAACATTAAACAATTCAACCTTTCAAGCCGATAATTACTCTACACTTAATCTAAGAACAATTTCTTATGAAAACATAGATATCACATGCTAATACCCAGGTAGTATACTTTTATCAATTTTTTTTTAACATGCAGTAATTGTACAAGTCTATTCTTGTTACTAGCGAAAATTGTAACGGTGTTATACTTAGGTAAGTAGGTAGGAGGTTTCTACCTTGCTTCTTGGTGGTGGGTACGGCTAGAAAAGCATCAGTTCAAAATGTGAGCAACGTGACTTTGTTCGGCTTCGGATTGACGGAGTAATCGTAAAATAATTAAGAGAAATTTGGAGTGGGTTTAAGCTGGTGATGAGGTGGCTAAAAGGTACTGGAGGTGGCAAGATAATTCCTCTTCTCTCCTTCCCTCCCTCTATCGGCCAGAATCTCTCTGTTTCTCTCACTCTAAAGTTTCCAAAAGAGGAAAGAAATGGGGTGGTTTGGTGGGTTGAGTTTCGAAGTATTTATAGGCAGAGGACTTCCTCTTGTTTCTTTCTACTCTCGGTGCTTTCTCTTGCATAGGTACATAGGAACTTATGGCTAGATTTGGAGATAATGTAGGTGGTGATGATAAAAATCCCAGAGTACAACTCATCTCTCTCTCTTCCATGATTTAGGGGATAGTGTCTCTTATGCACTGTGGTGTGTAGATGTAGGTATTGTCAAGGAGATTAACTCCCCATTCCTTTTGATTCTTTCTCCAATATCACTCTCTCTAATATATATATATATATTCCTTCTACCATAGAGTTGATAAGACTCCTTTGAAATAAGGAACTCATGGATGATGATGGTGTTTGGGATAAAATCCTTGTCTCTACATGTGATGGTGTAGAGGTAATATAGGGTGTCAGAAAATCAAATCCCTCTCTCTCCCTCTCTCACCGAATTTGCTCCTCCCCCCCCCCCCCCCCCTCCCCCCTCTCTCTCTCTCTCGACCATTTACTCCCTCTCTCTTTCCCCAGATTTCTCTCTGACTAAATATTTCTCTCACACAAAATTGATGTGAAGGGAAAGAGATAAAAAGGTGTAAGTGAGTGGTGGGTGTTGAAATGTTTATATATATCTATAGTTATGGAGTGACTCGCATGCATGCAACTCTGTGTGTGTGTGTGTGTGTGTCTATATATATATATATATATGCTTACATATACATAAATTGTAATTCTTTTTTTTTTGTTTATAATGTCAACACTCTAAAAAAAAAGAGATACAATCGAGTAAAATAAATTTTTATTAAACTTATTTTTTTTATTGATAAAAATTAGGGTCGTTACAACCTATCCCCCTTAACAAATTTCATCCTCGAAATTAAGTACATACTACGATGGAAAAAGATGCAGGTAATTTTCTCAAATAGCTTCTTCTCATTCCCAGGTAGATTCCTCAATTCCTTGATGTCTCCATAAAACTCGCATCAACTTGATTGTTTTGCCTCGAATATTCTTTTCGTTGTGATCTTGAATCTCTAATGCTTGCTCCTCGAAAGTTGCATCCTCGTTTAGGGTGATATCCCCCTAATTGATGACATGAGTGGGATGAGCAATGTACTTGCGAAGCATCGACACATGAAACACATTGTGGACTCGGTCCAGTTGTGGTGGTAATGCTAAACGGTAAGCCACATTCCCAATCTTTGCCAAAATATCAAATGGTCCGATATATTGTGGAGACAATTTCCCCTTTTTTCCAAACCGAATAACTCCTCGACGCGGTTTGATTTTCAAGAACACATGATCACCGACCTTGAAAGATAAGGGTCTGCTTCTTTTGTCTGAGTAACTTTTCTGATGACTTTGGACGGTAAGTAGTTTCTGTCGAATCACCTTAATCTTTTCAGTTGTATTTCTAACCAGATTTGGTCCAATCAATCCGGCTTCTCCAGCATCAGTCCAACAAACTGGTGAGCGACAGGGTCTTCCGTATAAAGCTTCAAAGGGTGCCATCTCGATGCTTGACTGATAGCTGTTGTTGTAAGCAAATTCGATCAAAGATAATTGTTGTTCCCAATTTCTGGGGAAATCAAGTGCACAAGCTCTCAGCATGTCCTCCAGAATCTGAATTGTCCTTTCTGTCTGTCCATCCATTTGTGGGTGATAAGCAGTACTGAGTCGAATGTCCGTTCCCAAAGCTTTCTGCACACCCTTCCAAAAATTGGATACGAATCTCGGATCACGGTCAGATACAATAGATATAGGTACTCCATGTGAGCGTACAATTCCTTGGATGTAGAGTAAACTTAAAGTCTCCATGTTCTCCGTCATCTTTACTTGTAAGAAGTGCGTAGATTTAGTGAGACGGTCGACTATTACCCAAACAGCAGTGTTAGACTTAGGCGTCTTGGGTAAGCCGGTTACAAAATCCATGGAAATATGCTCCCACTTCCACGTTGGAATCGGTAAAGGTTGAAGATCCCCTCCGGGTTTTCAGTATTCAGATTTGACTTATTGGCAGACCAAACATGTTGACACAAAGCTAGCTACATCTTTCTTCATTCTTTCCCACCAGTACGTCATTCGCAGATCATGGTACATCTTAGTACCCTCAGGATGAACAGTGAAATTCGAGTGATGAAATTCTCGTAGTACGGCTTCGCGGAGGGTGCCAATGTTTGGTACAAAAGTCGAACCTTTGAATCTGAGGCTGTTGTCGGTGTGAATCGTCCATCCAATAAGTGCTTTACCAATAATAATCTGAGACCGTATAATCTCACAGTCTTGTTCAAATCCTTGAGCAAGTAAAATCTCTCGGTGAAGTGCAGGTATAGCAATAAGAGCGCACAAGCGTGCTTGTCCGTTGACTGATGACGCTTGCAGGTTGAACTCGTTGAGTGTCTCTACCATCTCCCATTCTTTCATGGCCACTTTAGCCTTCTGCTCTTGACTCTTTCGACTCAGAGCATCGGCTACAACGTTAGCTTTGCTTGGGTGATAGGCCATAGTGAATTTGTAATCCTCAAGATACTCCATCCACCTCCTCTATCTCATATTTAGCTCCTTCTGTGTGAACAGATACTTGAGACTCTTGTGATCTGTGAAAACTTCAAATTGCTCGCCGTACAGATAATAACGCCATGACTTGAGAGCGAAGACTACCACTGCCAATTCTAGGTCATGCGTAGGGTAATTCTTTTCATGCGGTCTCAGTTGATGTGATCTATAGGAAACAACCTTCCCATTTTGCATCAAGACGCAACCCAAACCATCTTTAGAGGCGTCATAGTAAACTGTGTAACCTACATCCCGCTCTGAAATGATGAGTATGGGTGCACTGGTTAGTCTTTTCTTTAACTCCTGAAAGGTCTTCTCAAAAGTTTCATTCCATTCAAACTTGACTCCCTTTTGCGTCAATCTTCTCATTGGTTTGGCAAGAATCGAGAAGTCCTGAATAAATCATCGATAATAGCCAGCCATTCCCAGGAAGCTTCTGATTTCAAACACTGTCGTAGGCCGCTTCCAATTCAGTACGGCTTCCACCTTGCTATCATCTACCACAATTCTGTCTTTAGACACTACGTGTCCTAGGAATTTAACCACCTCTAGCAAAAACTCGCACTTACTAGCTTTTGCATAGAGTTGGTTGTCTCTAAGTATTTGCAGTATGATTCTGAGGTGTCCTTCGTGCTCCTCCTTTGTGGCTGAGTATATTAGTATGTCATCAATGAACACTACCACAAATCTATCCAGGTAGAGTTGAAAGATTTTGTTCATGAGATACATGAATACTGCTAGTGCATTGGTGAGTCCAAACGGCATTACTACAAATTCATAGTGTCCATATCTGGTTCTGAATGCAGTCTTAGTGATGTCCTCATCCCGAATTCTCAGTTGGCGGTACCCTGATCGAAGGTCAAGTTTTGAGAAACAAGTAGCTCCTCTCAATTGATCAAACAGGTCATCGATTCTAGGCAAAGGGTAGCGATTCTTGATCGTAACTCGATTCAACTGTCTATAGTCGATACAGAGACGTAGTGTCCTTTCCTCCTTTTTCACAAATAAGGCTGGTGCTCCCTTTGGTGATGTGTTTGGCTGGATATAACCCTTCTCTTGCAGGTCCTACAATTGAATCTTGAGTTCCTTTAGTTCGGCCGGTGCCATTCTGTATGGGGCTATGGAGATTGGTGCAGTTCCAGGTTGGAGTTCAATGGTGAAGTCTATCTCCCGCTGTGGTGGTAACCCAAGTAGTTCGTTAGGAAATATGTCTGCATACTCGCAGACAATATGGGGTAGTCCATTCAATCAGTTTCTTCCAACTTAAGGCTAGCTAGCCATCCAAAAAGTTGGTACTGCCACCTTGTTCGTCTTGTTGTTGAATTTGGAGTTTGTCGATCCCCCTTAAATTTGAAGTAGGTTCCATCGGGAGCGAAAGCCATCACCATTTTCTGATGGCAGTCTATGATAGCTCGGTGGGATGACAACCAGTCCATTCCCAAAATTATATCAAAGTCAGCCATATCGATCACTCGTAAGTCGCAGGTTAGGCGTAGATCAACTACCTCTATCACACACCCTTTACAAATTAGATTAACAGTTAACTTTCCACCCAAAGGTGACGTTACCATCAAACTTGATTTTAAGGGTTCTGTTTCTAATCCTAGTGCAAATACGCAAGCAGTAGATATAAACGAGTGCGATACTCCAGAATCAAATAAAGCTTGTACGCAGGTACTGAATAATAGTAGCATACCTTGGATCACAAAGGGATCCTGCTCTTCCTACTCAGCCTGTGGGGCAAAGACACGCCCTCCAGCATTCTGTTGAGTTTCCATCGGCTGCATCCCTTTCCAATTGTGTTGCTGAGGTTGGAACTGTTTGTTGTTCCGATGTTGAGGCCCACCTTGATTCTGATTAGCAAAACTAGTCTGCATGGTATACAACATGACCAGTTCCCCTATTCATAGTGACAACCAGAGTTTCTAATCGACCATCTCCAGTTATCAAAGTAAAGTAACCTCGACGCACATTCAAAGCGGGTAGATATTTTATGTACTTCCATTTCAAAAAGGGAACTTAAACAACCATGTTTCTGTCAAAGAATTTGTGCACGTATACAGATTATTAGCAAGTATTAAATAATTTGACATGATTGTACATAAGTAGCTAAAGTCACTATGAAAACATGGAGTATTTCTATGAGGCGAAATTGATCTATAAAAGTATGTAATCAATACTTAATATGCATCTTTTGTACATAAGCTATATCATGTCCAAAAAGAATCTGTGATTTTCTAGACATACAGGTTTATAGATATAAAATGTTTAAGTTTAAATTTATAGTTACAGGAATTTTAACATGGCCATGTGAAATTGAACTCTACACATGGATTAACTACTTATAGAATTTCAAATATTAGCTTTGCAAAGTAGTAAAGAAGCCAATTTCAACTACCTTGCACCAGAAGTTTAGAATATAGCAGAAAGTATCTATATTTGGTTAAGGCTTCTATTCTATTAATAGAGGGAAAAAACAATGCTGGGCTAGTTATTAATGGCATTATAATAATAAATTTGAATCAATATAGTAAAATCTGTGAAAAAAATTGCCCATTAGATAGGTTCATGGTGTTGAATCGTCTAGATATTGTAGGAGTGCAGGTTTTAGTGGTTTGACCAAGCCTAAGAGATAAGTTTTTCCACAAAGGGGTCTATAAACATAAAGGATTCCGCAACTCTTTGTCCTCAAGCCATAAAGTATGTTTTTTTTTTTTTTTGAAATTATGATGATTTACCACATGCACAATGTTTGGGTTCAATAATTTGGCCTACAAATTGGAAATATCTTGTGCAAAAGTTTGATTCTCTAGATTTCTAAAATTATCGTAATAATAACATGATTTGATTTATTAGTCTTGTTCCAGTTTGCAGTATAAATGATCGTATTTCTCTTGGGAATTTTTTTGCCTTTTTTTTAGCATTATTTGGTTGAAGTATTATATAGGTAAGAAGCCATTGTGTGGCTTAAATTTTTTCTATGTGAGCGAAATTTTGTATTGTAATTTCATTTATGCTAAGTTTTTTTGTTTTCGGGCTACAACTTGGCCATGTTTCATAAAGCTAGTTAAAAAATAGATGAAGGCTAACATGTATGTAAAATTGTGGCAGGATATTGGTTTGGTTAATGGCGCATTGTGCTCAGAAAATAATATTTTAACTGCAGGAATGTGTAAGCAATTTTACATGATTTCCAGTTATTGAAAAGTGCATTGATATCGAGTTTATAACAGGACATGGCAATTTGGCTATGTTCAGAAAGCGTAATAATTTATATTCACTATTTACCGACTTGGCGTTTGTTCCTATAGTGGTGCTATTAGCTAACATTCACCCGGCTATCATTCTTAACTTGAAGACAAAGTCATTTTCCGTGTAAGATAAATTGTGTAAAACATGATTGTTGTCTTTGATTCAAGCGAACGTATATAGAAGTGCAGAATTTATTATACACAAAGCTCTAAAATTACAAGATACTCCCCATGAACACTGATCTTTCTCTATCACAAGCGTAATGCAACTGTGCAAGCAAAATTGATTAAAACTTTGTGCAAGATTCTTTTAATATTACAAATGTTCTCTTTACATTTATGTACTGCTTCATATGAATATAGGTATTTACGCGCGAGTACACACACACACACACACACACACACACACACACATATATATATATATATATATATTAACATAACACGATTAAAATAGTATTGCCGGTTAAAATGCAGTATACTTTTCATGCACTTGCCTCACTTTTTTGTAGCGTAAAAAAAAAATCTTATCCTTTGGACATGTCATTCCACTCTCATTCATTTACATAGTAGAATAGAATGACTTTTGTAGGTTATCCCTGTATTTGTAAACCAAACGAATAGCTTTCTCTGGACAAAAATTACCATCATTCATTTTCTCACCCAAATTGAATGTTTTGCGAATTAGAACTACCTCCTTTAAACCGAGCAATATTATTCAATCCATCCAATGAACAAAAGGTATTTATATGAATTCTAAATCTCAAAGTCAAACTTAAAACTTGTCACCAAATTCGAATAGTATATAAAAAATTAGAAGACATTTCGCAAAGAATAAATCTTGTTGGTAAGAGGGCAAGAATTAGTTCATAACAAGATGAATACAAAGATTATTTTCTGTTAACTACGTAAACTACATATTAAATGAACGTATACCACATTTTTACAGAGCTTAAATTTGAGTTTATAAGCTAAAACCTTCATAGGATTACGATACACATCAACAGACAAAGCATTTAGCAAGATAGAAAGAAAATTATATTATGACTCATCCATAAACTTTGTTTAAAGTTCATCCAACCATAATCAACATTTAATTTACATAAGTAGATATCCCTACAACAAAATATAGATGAAATCTTATTTTACTGTTGAGAATTAAAACTACAAAATCCATTATACAAAAGTTGGAAATATGTATCCAAAGTAACAGAGAACTGGTGCTTCTTCAAGTAAGACATTAGAGGTAACATTTTACCTAAGCATCTAACAACATGCCAAAAATATATGCATCTAAAACTATCCCAACAACTGAAAGCAATACTAATAGTCTCCATCAATAGTACATTCAACCCATGAGTATATTTTTTCAAAACCATTTGAGCAGAGTATGAAAAGACAAACATCACTTGGATGCCGAACAGTAATAAACACGAGATCTGAGCCCTATAAGTTCAACATATTCTCTAGAATCTGAACACCTATGGACTGAAGACAAACCTTAATTTTGGGAACTTTCCACTCCAACCCTTGCATGCAGAAAATAATTTGATCAATGTTCTTATCTTCAAGCAAAGGCTGAAAATGAACCGCGAAAACCTGGCATATTTTTACCATTAAATTTTGTATGAAATAAACTAACAACTATTACGTCAATAGTGTAAATTTGAAGAATGCATGGTTGATCAAAATTTCTGGTGTCCTAACTTATGCAAATTGTAATGGGTAATAATCAACAAAGAGAACTAATGGCAGCCATATTGTCATAATGTCATCTAGCTTATAAAACACTATAGAAAATCTAATTTAGTATCAATTGATATGCAAGAAGTAATTAAAGTAAGGGAACTAAAACTAATACTATACTAATTAGATGGAGGATTAGTGTCAATCATATCAGAATGTGCAGTCATACTGCCATATTCAATGCGATTTAAGCTTTCGTCCAATATAATAACTTTAAAAATTCATGTGCGCTAGAAGTCAAAGATAACCCTAAATCCTTGTTACAAGTGGTTCTCGTGATAGAATTCACCCCATCCATCCTCTAATCTATTGTTGATGACATGCATTGGCCAAACTTTGGACCCATTCTTCAAGAGATCCATGTATTTTGATTATGAAATTCAAAGATATCTTTATGTTCATCAGGCATAAACTATATCACCAAGAAGTTATTAAATTAACTATAATATATTCATATTCAATAAAACATACAAATGAAACATCAATGAAGAGATCTAACCACATCTTCGTCATCATCTATTAGAGTGATATATTTCATGAACCAACATTTTTGGTGATTTGCTCAATAAAGCAAAAACAACATTAAGGAAAGGAAAACACCTAAAACAAAAGAACATACTATAATTAAAGTCAATATGAATATACTTACGTTGATGTGAGAAATGCAAGAAGGAATAATACACTCCCTCCATCCTAAAAAGAATGACAATTTTTGAAACTCGTGTCATTTTTCATCACTTATATCTTTCAATCTATAATGTTTTTCATGAGTTTGAAAACTTTGTATAATAGAACTAATCGAAAACTATCAAACAAGATCTATGTTGCATATTTTTGAAGATTCATATTGGAATCTATAAGGAATTGAAATTGGCATGGATATCAAAAATTGACATCCAATTTGGGACGGAAGGAGTATGATTTTAGAAATTCATGCATCCATTTCTTTCTTCAGGTCCCACATAATGACATTGCCAATGGGTAAGATCTGGCTATATTTAGCAATAAAAGGAAGATGCAATTTATATTGAAGATGGTTTATCCCTCTGCTTTCAAAAAAGGCTGTATCTTCTTTTTCTCCATTTACATTGGCTAATGCATACCAATGGCCACTCTTGGTGAACTCATGATATCTTGTTCATTTAACAATTCGAACAAAAGGTGTCGTAAGAGCCATCAGTTTACACTATGTAAATAATAATTGGAACAAATAACAAAATATTATTATGCCATCCAGGAAGACATTTTAATACAATCACACATAGGCCTCGTCAAAACTAATTGTCACGACCCAAATTCAAAGGGTAAAATTCATCACATGGCCAGTGATTTTAAGGAAATCATGCCAGGCCTTTATATCAACAACCATATTACTTTTATTAACAACTCTCAGGTTCGTAAATTAAAACAAAGTATATTACATTCAGATCTGTCTAGTATGCATATCGAATACAACTTTGACCAACAGGGATTAAATACAACAATGTGACCCACACACACAAGAGCCACTTATTACATTATTATTTCTTTATTTAGTTGAACTGAAATCTTCCACGCGCAACAAGTGAGCCTTCTTTTAACTTTGATTCCCTGAAAGGGTTTCGTTAAACACAAAACCAATTCAGTAAGTTATGATATACTGGGGTTACATAAGAACATGAGATAATTTAAATAAAGCATGCAAAGCGTAAACAATTACAATAAACGTGGCATAAACATAGACTATGACATAATCAAAATAAAACATCCCATATATATAAAGTCTACAATATTTATTAGCAACTTCCAAAATCGAATCTGTATTGGGCGAAATACCAGCGATAGCATGGGGAGCGACCCCAGCAAACAAGGGGAATAATATCAAATCCAAGGGGATACCCGACAGTATCCATCATTGGGCTCCAAGAGCAACTCACTGCTCATAAATAACTCACTGCTCACATATAACTTGCTGCCCAGATGTTGCCACAAAACTTTTTGTTTCTCTTTCCAAATATTAATCCCATGTTTGTTCTTTTAAAATTCATTTTTGCAAAGTTGTGCTTAATCTGCACTATGACGCTTCCGTAGAGACGTCTATTTTTTTTTATATACCCAAGCATAACATTTTATCAAAACAATTTAAAATAATTATTGTAGGGAGGTATTCCCAAACAGGCAAAAACAAGGCCCGAACACGTGGTACGTGGGACCATGGTATAATACGACAAGGATAGTCGCGGTGCAAGATGATGGTCGGCGATGTGGACTAGTGACCTGAGAAATCATTGGTCCAGGAAGGTTGTACGGGGTCTTGGTCCAGTAACCATGAGAAGTTATTGGACCAAGGGACTAATAACGGAATAGTGACATGTGAAGTCACTGGTCCAAGTAGCTTGTTCGGCAATGAGAAGGTCGAACAGGAGGGGAGCTCCTGAGAAGACATTGGTCCAAGTAATTGATAAATGACCAGTTACATGTGAAGTGACTGGTCCAGGCAGTTTGTTCGGCGACGAGATAGCCGAACAAACAAAGAACTCCAATCAAGTGTTGCAGCAAAGGGAACGCTCTGGAAGGGTCCGGAAACAGTGGTATTCCGTTAAGGAATGAGATCCCGAGAATGCAGGATTTGGAAAAAATACCCAATGGGAATGGGATGTTCGTCCAGTTATGGAAAAGAGTCCTAAAAGGACTAAGGTAATGAACTGATAAGAGAACGAGAATCCAAGATATCCTAGGTTTCCTATATGAGATAGGAATCCTAGGGCAATAGGGATGCTTGGGCAGCAAGCATCTAGGAATCTATAAATACGAGGTAAATCTAGAGGTAATGGAGAGCATTCATATTATTTTTCTATTGATAATTAGGGTTCATCTGCTAGTACGTGATACTAACTTAGGCATCCGAGGGGCTTTGCCACGAGAGGCAAAGGTACGCTCACCCCTTGCATGTTTTGCAGATTAGTGTTTTCGACGACGAATTAGGGTTCCGGTGCAGAGGCAAGAATAACCATTGCCAATTGGTGTAATTCTAGGCATCAATTGTTTTCATCCCCCTACAATTGGCACCGTCTGTGGGAAACGAACGAGTTCCCTTTGAAAAACAACCATGGTGGAAATAGATCCAGCAACACCACACGATTCGAAAAATCTACTAGATGGAGGTGGAGATAAATCTCCGCCTGGGGCTCCGAGAAAGCCCGAAGGCGGACACAGGAGGACCACGAGTAAGGGCCGCCCCCTTACTGTTCATGACAACTCTAAGAACAGAGAGGGAGGGACGGCTTCGAGATCCACGAGAAGGAGTAAATCCCACCAAAGGGATGAATCGGTTGCACACTCCAAGAGTGTGCACCATAGCGAAAATGTCCTCGATAAAAAGAGGCAAGAAATCGAGGAGTATGCTCGTCTGATTAAAAAATGAGAGCATGAGATCAGGGAGCTAGAGGGAATCCGGGAACACCCGGAGGACTCCGGACTGTCTCAAAGAAATTCCAAGGGCAACGGGTATGCTATGGTAAATTACAGAGAAGCCCCTTCACGAGGAAGAAGGAGCAGAAGCAGAAGTCCAACCTAAAGGCGACGCAAAGCTTCTCCATGAAAAGAGAAGAGCAGGAGTAAAAGCCGAACACCCGAACGAAGAAGTGCTTCTTCATAAAGGAGAAGAAGCAGGGGCAGAAGTTCTACCCCTAAGGAGAATGGGACTAGGAAACATCATAGGGACAAGTACGAAAGACCTGATTCCGATTAGGAAAGGACTAGACCCAATAAAACGAAGGGACTAGAAGATGAAACCATAACTGCACGAAAAGCAGCAAGAAAAGCATTGAGGAATATTGCATCCTCCCCTTTTGCAAGAAAGTTATAGGAGGCTAGGTTGCCGAGCAGAGTGAAACACGGAACATTCGTCATCTACGAAACAGATGCTGATCCCGTGGCACACATAAGCATTACCAGCAGGCAATGTTCATGCATGAAGGAGACGATGCAATTATGTGCAAGATGTTCCCATCAAGTTTGGGGAAGGTAGCTTTGTCTTGGTTCCATAAGTTGGAACCACGATCCATCCGAACATGGGTGCAGTTGGCTGAAGAATTCACTGCTCGTTTCTTAATTAGCAAAAGAGCTCCAAAAACTTTTGAGAGCCTCTCCTTTATGAAGCAAGGCGAGGATGAGCCAATCAGAAGTTATGCCAAAAAATACTGGGAGACTTTCAATGAGATTGAAGGTTGCAGTGAGGAATACGCGATAGCCACGTTCAAAACCGGGTTGCCTGTTCGAGGAGAACTGCTTAAGTCCTTGAACATGAGTCCAGTGAGAACACTAGCAAAGTTAATGGAACGGATAGAGCACCATGCCAGGAACGAAGATGACATACTCCGAGAAGATGGCAAGGCAGTTCCCGAGCAAGTCAGAGGCCTTGCAAAGAAAGCAGACAAGCCAGAGCCCAAAACCTATCGAGAGAGGAGGGACTATGGGCAGGCTAAGAGAGAGCCGAATAAACAAGCACCTGATCCCAAATCTTTCTTTTCCATTACCACGGTTTGGAAGGAGCCCATCTATAGGATTCTTTATCGAATAAAGAATCAGCCTTACTTCAAGTGGCCCCCAAGTTTTGGTGGAGATAAAAATACAAAACGTGCTACGAATTAGCACTGCAGTTACCATAAGGATTGGGGCCATATGACTGAGGATTGTGAGATGTTTAAAAGGCACATTGATGATCTGGTCTCGCGAGGTTATCTCAAGGAATTTATCCAGGAAAATCCCAAGGATAAAGAAAAAGCAATAGAATTGGATTACAAGCAGAATCCAAAGGGTAAAATCCATATGATACATGGATTGGCCGAGCCTTATACGAGGAATGAGGTGAGATTACTCCAGAGACAGATCAAACATGACCAACATGTGATGCGGTTAGGAAAGAAAAGAGGGCGTGACGAAGAAACATGCAACGAGGGCATAGTTTTCACGGATGAGGATCTGGGAGGAGTCCAGGTACCTCACAATGATGCTTTAGTCATAACCCTACGAGTTGGGGAATATGACATGGAAAGAATCCTGGTGGATTTAGGGAGTTGCACCGAGGTGCTATATTACGATGCATTCAAGAAGTTGGGACTGACTCAAGCAGATTTGGTACAGTCAGTAACCCCCATGGTCGGATTCTGGGTAGGAGCAGTTTGGCCATTAGGAAAGGTAACTTTGCCTATTCAGGCTGGAACAGTGGTACTACGAACTGACTTCCTGGTGGTGGAAGTGTCATCCTCCTATAACGTGATTATAGGGAGAACATGGTTACACAAGATGAGGGCAGTCTCTTCCACCTTCCATCAAATGGTAAAGTTCCCGGGATCCAATGGGATTGAAAAGATCAAGGGTAACCAGAAGGTAGCTCAACAGTGCTTGGTGTCCATCGTAAAGATAATAAAAAACGCCCACCATGTCCATACGGTGGAAGTCCCGAAACAACCGACTATCGAGAATGTCAGAAAGGACCCAACAGAAAGAGTAATTAAGGGTTTTAAGAAAATACAGATCAACGAGACTGATCCTGATAGGTATTTTTTAATTGGGGAATCGCTGCCAGCAGAGGAAAAGGCTGAATTGGCAAGTTTCCTAAAGACATACGTTGACGTATTTGCCTGGACGCTAGAGGAAATGCCTGGGGTGGATGCAGATGTCATCTGCCACCACTTGAATGTTGATCCACAACATAAGCCAATCATTCAAAAGAAAAGAAGGGCAGCCGTATAGCATGTTGACGCTGTAGTTGAAGAGGTAGATCGTTTGTTGGAAGCCAAAGCAATAAGGGAAGTTTACTATCCAGAGTGGCTATCCAATACTGTTGTTGTGAAGAAGAAGAATGGAAAATGGCGTGTCTGTGTGGACTTCACAGATTTAAACAAGTCATGCCCAAAGGACAGCTTCCCTCTTCCAAGGATAAACCAGTTGGTTGATGCAACTGCTGGATACAAACGGATGAGTTTTCTCGATGTATATCGAGGATATCATCAAATTGCCATGTTTAGGCTTGATCAAGAAAAGACTTCTTTTATTACACCACGAGGGTTGTACTGTTATAGTGTCATGCCCTTTGGATTGAAGAATGCAGGGGCAACATATCAAAGATTGGCAACCATCATGTTCAGAAAACTGCTCGGCAAAACTATGGAGGTTTACATAGATGACATGGTGGTAAAAAGTAAAACTGGACAAGGCCATATAGCATATTTGAAAGAGGCTTTTGAAATCTTGAGGAAGTACAAACTGAAGCTTAACGCCTCGAAGTGTGCATTTGGAGTCGGTTTTGGAAAGTTCTTGGGTCACCTTGTAACCATAAGAGGGATTGAGGCAAACCCTGACCAAATATCGGCCTTACAGAATTTACAGAGTCCTAAGACAACTAAGGAAGTACAAAGGCTAACTAGGATGGCAGCGGCCCTCAATAGATTCATCAGCCGGTCAAATGACAAGTGTAGACCCTTTTTCCAATTGTTGAGGAAAAGGGAAGGATTTGAATGGGGAGCAGAATGCGAGCAGGCCTTCCAAGGCCTAAATAAATATTTGGCTTCCCCCCCCCCCCGCCTTCTTGCAACTCCAGAGCCAGGTGAGTCTCTAGTTTTGTATTTAGCTATTTCTGAACATGCTGTGAGTGCAGTCCTGTTAAGGGATAAAGGATCCGAGCAAATCCCTGTCTATTATGTGAGCAAAACGTTGCTAGATGCAGAAACGAGATATCTGCCCCTCGAGAAATTAGTCCTGGCATTAAGAACGACAACTAGAAAACTGCCACATTATTTCTAGAGCCATAGAGTTGTGGTCTATACTGAGTTTCCATTGAAGTCACTGCTACAAAAAATAGACTTCGCGGGAAGGATCTCAACTTGGTCCGTTGAGTTGAGCCAATATGATATTGATTATCAGCCGCGCACAGCAATCAAAGGCCAAGTGTTGGCTGATTTTGTGGCAGAATTCTCGCCCACAGTAGCACATATGCCTCCTACGAGAAAGGAACAAGTAACAGGACCACCAGCAAAGAAGAACCAGGCCCCAGCCGAACAAGATCCCCTGGAATGGAAGCTGTTTGTTGACGGATCAGCATGTAACACTGGATCAGGAATCGGGGTTGTACTTTTTCCCCCAGAAGGATCAATGTTGGAACTATCTGTTCGGCTAGGGTTCAATGCATCAAATAATGTGGCGGAGTACGAGGCATTCCTAGCTGGATTGAGGAGTGCACGAACATTGAAAGCAAAACGGGTTAGGGTATATTGTGATTCACAGCTCGTGGTCAATCAACTGTCCGGGAAATACGAAACCCGGAGTGAAAAGATGGCAGCCTATGTGCAGGCAGCCAAAGATCTGCTTGATACCTTCGAAAGGGTATATATTGAACAGATAAGTTCTGGACAGAATACTCACGCAGATTCATTAGCTTGGTTGGCTGCAGCTGTACCAACTGAGTTTAAAAGGAAGGTGGCAGTAGAGTATCTGAGTGAGCTGAGCATTGGGAGAAGTGTGGAGTTGGTCTTGGACGTGAACCAAGGACCAAGCTGGATGGACCCAATTATGGAGTTTTTATGAGACGAAATACTCCCTTCTGACAAAAAGGAGGCTCACAAGATAAGGACCAAATCTGCTAGGTTTTGGCTATCCCCAGAGGGAAAATTGTACAGGAAGTCTTTTACAGGTCCTTATTTACTTTGCGTACACCCTGAGATGGTGCAAAAATTCTTACACGAAATTCATGAGGGAACCTGTGGAAGCCATGCTGGGGGCAGATCCATAGCCCACCGAGCAATCACCCAAGGCCACACATGCAAGAAGATGCCAAGGTTTATGTGAAGATCTGTGAAAAGTGTCAGAAGTTCTCACCAATGATACGAGTGCCAGCAGAAGATTTGGTGCCACTAACGAGTCCCTGGCCTTTTGCCCAATGGGGCATGGACATCGTGGGTCCACTCCACAAGGCAACAGGAAATAGGAAATTTCTGTTGGTAGCAACGGATTATTTTACCAAATGGATTGAAGCAGAACCTTTGGCTAAGATCACTGAACCTATGATAAAAAGAAAAAGTTCAAAGCATTTTGTGCCCAGTATGGAATAAAGAACTACTACTCGACCCCAGCCTACCCTCAAAGTAACGGGCAGGTAGAAGCTTCCAACAAAACCATTCTTGATGGATCAAGAAGAGGTTGGATAAAGCAAAGGGGAAGTGGCCTGATGAATTGCCACTGGTTTTATGAGCGCACCGAACAACGCCTAGGAGGTCTACGGGAGAGACCCCCTATTCATTAGCATATGAAACGGAGGCTGTTATTCCGTTAGAAGTAGGTCTGCCGACCAATAGAACCACTTTGGTTGAAAGTGGAGGCAATGACAGAGCCCTGGAGATTGAATTAGATCTTGCCGATGAACGAAGAGAGCGGGCCCTGGTGCATTTAGCCTCATACCAAGAGCAGCTAATGAAAACCTACAACAAAAGTGTCCACCCACGAGAGTTTGGTGTTGGAGACCTTGTGCTTCGAAAGGTGCTCGGCAACACCAAGGTGGCCAACGAGGGTAAGTTGGGTGCCAATTGGGAAGGCCCATATCGAGTCACTGAGATTGTGGGCATTGGGACTTATCGATTGGCTGACCTGGACGGGAACCCCTTGCCAAGGCCTTGGAATGTCCATAATTTAAGAAAGTTCTTTGTCTGAATAGCTTCAAGTTTACTTTTTATGATGCACATCGTGATTTTGTGGGAGTTACGAACAAAACTCTCTTGTGTCTTATTCTTTGTTAGTTGCAAGGGGTACGAGTAACGCCCCCTTGAGTTTTGAGTTATGAATTCTGATTTTGAATTATGAAACATTCTTCTTTTTTAGCAAATTTTTATTCTGGGTACTAGAATATGCAGTATGGCACTCATTCTTCAACCTTCCTTCATATTGGGGAGCAGAGAGTGGGCCCATACGCTTTCTTTGCATACATACTAGAATATGTAGTTGATTGTCTAAAGTACGAGTGAACTTAGGCATATATCCAAGTACGTGAAACTTGGAAAGCATACACGAATATGCACAGACAACTAAGTACAAGCAAACTTAGCTGGTTATCCAAGCACGAATAAACCTGGGATGCATACGAGGAGATGCAATCATCTGAGTAAATATTCATAAATAAACTTAGTATGTACGAATACATACAACACTGCCTGAGTACAAACACACTTAGAATGCATACGAGAACATGCAGATATAGTTCAAGTACAAAGCACTTGGCATACATATAATAAACATGCGAATACATTTGGGCACCGAACTAAGTATGAATAAACTTAGAATTCACGGATTGTCTAAATACGACAAACTTAGACATACGAATATGTCCAAGTATGAACAAGCTTGGGGTTGCATACGAATACATGCATAAGTACGAGAAACTTAACCAAGTACGAAACACTTAGCTAATATGCATCTGGAAAGGAACCTTGGCATCAAAAAACGAAATTTAAAGCCAAGAAAGGCCAAACAAAATAGTGTTCAAGCCAGACAGGGCCACAAAAGGCCAAAACACCTTTGTTAAACAAGTTTTTTTTTATACTTGTGCCACGCAGGGCCAGTTCAACTGTTTGAAAGACTCGGATTGTTTGTCAAAGGGAGGAGATTGTACTTATTCATCTTCAGTAAGATCTTGAACAGTCGCTAGAGAAGTTGGTGCAATAATGTCCTCCGTAGCAATATCTCCCCCAGGTTGACCACCACTGGCTTCCTTCTGGCCAGGGTTGGACGTATCAGTCGTTTGGTTGGCATTTGCTACCTGCTGATCGGGGACAACGATATTGAGGCCTCTGTCCGAACTCCCCTCTTCCACTACTGTTTCATCTTCGGAAATGGCTTGTGTGCTCGGTAGGTCATTGTTGGTCCACAAAGGGGAAGACTCAGGTGCTCCAATCTTTGTAAGACAAGCTGTCCAAGAGGCAGCCCAAATCCGATCTTGAGTCACAGGGATTTGATTTTTGTAGCTCTCAGTGGCTACGTTGATCCCTTCATTATACCCCTACTGGTATGCATCTTTTGCTTTGTTCTTGCTTGACTCTAGCTCCATAATAGTTTGGTTCAAACTATCTTCGGCAACGTTGAGCTTACCTTTTAGTTCGTTCACCTCCCCATGAGCTTGGTTTCTTTCTTTCTCAAGCCTGATTATTGTGCATTGCAATTGAGCGTTCTCATTTGCCAACTTGGCACGTTGGGGTTCAGATTGGCCGAGTTTTTGGGCCATAGCTAACATCTTCTGAATTGTCTAGAGATCCAAACAGTTAACGCAATTACAAGAAGATATGATTTAAATGATTAGTAAATAAATTTCGAGGAAGGTTACCTTAGCACTGTGGGTCATAAATGAGCCAAGGAGGTTATCAGGAGAGCATGCAACCTCTCTCTGCATGTCTCCTGGCAGTAGAAAAGCCTGAGATAATGCAATGGCTGTCCCCTCAGATTCTACACTGTCTCGAGCAGTGATAGGTCGATTCCCATGAGTGAGTGGAGGAGCCCAAATAGGAGTTGAAGTCGATGAGGACTGAGGAAGGGGCCTTTCAAGTGATGGTTCCACCCGTTGACGTTTGTCCCGGTGGCTATTATCAATTTCTTCCTGAGAAAACCCAGGGGGAGCATCAGTTTGAATGTGGGCTCGACGACCATGGCCCTGAGAGCCACTGTGGCTTCGAGCAATGCCACGACCTCGACCTGCGCCAGGAATGGTGAGAAGGTCCCCAAGGTCAATTGGCTGGTTCATCTCTTGAGGAGGAGAAGGGGTATAGCCGCTTGATGTGGACGTTGATGCTTCTTCGGCCAAAGTGATTGGCTCGCTTTGGAAGGGAGGCGTTTGAGAACGCCTTTCTTCTCCTTGCTCGGGATGTGAGATGGAGGGACCAGCAGCAATCAGGTTATTAGCTGCACGGGTACGACGATCAATAACCTCGCCATAGGAAGCCCTGTAACTAAAAAGAATTTGGGCAGCCCTTGCTCGGCCAGCAAGATAAGCACCTTGTCCTTTGAATGCTAATACCCGCCTGATATTCGCAACGTGGACCTGATGGGTGATGATGGCATAACCCTGGTTGACATTTGTGGCTACAACAACATACAAAACACATAAATGTTAGTTAAAGCACAAAGAAGCTTTGACTAAAGACAGACAAAACAAGAGGAGAGCACTAACGTGGGCTCCCAAATCTGTGAGGGGCATGAAAACCTATCACTCAGCCGTCCTCATCCCTGGGTTTGAAGTTTCCCGTAACGATGAGGATGTCATCATCGTCTCCCCGGGCAGAGTCAGGAAGTTCAAGCACGAGTCTTTTTTTGGAATCTCTACTTTTGAGATAATAAGTAAGGGCGTCCTTTGTCCTTGAGACGCTGTACAAATGATGGATATCGTGCAGACCTAGGGATGTGCCTAGCATCTGGTTTAGAGCATTTATGCCCATGACTACCCGAAAGAAATTGGCAGAAACCTGCATTGGGGACAAACCATAGTGGGCTAAAACGTGACGAAGCAGGGGTGCTAGGGGAAACCTAACCCCACCTTCAACAATGGCAACTACTGGTATATAAAGGGTGTCGTGATCTGGACACTCACGAAGGGCGTCCACAGGGGTGAGGGTGATGGCAACATTCTCAGGGATCTCGTAGCGAGATCTGAAGTTAGCCATAGCCTGGGGTGTGTTACAATGCTGACTAAATCTCCCCATTGTTGAAAAGTATGTTTTACAGAGAGGGACTAAACCCTAAATCTACGAGAGAAATAGGGCGAAATGGGGAGCAAAGACTTACAATGGATTGGTGATCGGAGTTCCTAATGCAGACAAGAGGAGACCTTGAGAGGGTGAACAGAGCTCCAATGGCGGGTGTGTACGAATAGTCTTTTGTGCAAAAAGAGAGAGAAAACAGGTTTAAAATGGGATGAAAACCCAAAAATACCCTAATAAGTGGGGTGGCGTATGTGAAATGTCACCCCAGACGCCGTTTGGGTGTTCCGTTCCCCAAAAGGCATCCGTCCGCATTTAATGTAAGCAATACGATGAACGCCACGTGTAAAGCTTAGGACTAAAAAGCCCTTTTAGGCCGAACGAAGAGATGTTTTTGCCTGGACTAATGATGAAAATTGCACCAAATTTTATAAAATAAGGTGCAGGAACAGAATAAATTTGCTCGGTAATTAAGAGCTTCACTCGTCATTTGAGTAAACGTAACGAGTAAAGCTGGGGAGCAATTGTAGGGAGGTATTCCCAAACAGGCAGAAATAAGGCCCAAACACGTGGTACGTGGGACCATGGTATAATACGACAAGGACAGTCGCGGTGCAAGACGATGGTCGGCAATGTGGACCAATGACCTGAGAAATCATTGGTCCAGGAAGGTTGTACGGGGTCTTGGTCTAGTAAACATGAGAAGTTATTGGACCAAGGGACTAATAACGGAATAGTGACATGTGAAGTCACTGGTCCAAGTAGCTTGTTCGGCAATGAGAAGGCCGAACAGGAAGGGAGCTCCTGAGAAGACATTGGTCCAAGTAATTGATAAATGACCAGTTACATGTGAAGTGACTGGTCCAGGCAGTTTGTTCGGCGACGAGATAGTCGAACAAACAAAGAACTCCAATCAAGTGTTGTAGCAAAGGGAACGCTCTGGAAGGGTCCAGAAATAGTGGTATTCCATTAAGGAATTAGATCCCGAGAATGCAGAATCTGGAAAAGATACCCAACGGGAATGAGATGTTCGTCCAGTTATGGAAAAGAGTCCTAAAAGGACTAAGGTAATGAACTGATAAGAGAACGAGAATCCAAGATATCCTAGGTTTCCTATACAAGATAGGAATCCTAGGGCAATAGGGATGCTTGGGCAGCAAGCATCTAGGAATCTATAAATACGAGGTAAATCTAGAGGTAATGGAGAGCATTCATATTATTTTTCTATTGATAATTAGGGTTCATCTGCTAGTACGTGGTACTAACTTAGGCATCCGAGGGCCTTTGCCACGAGAGGCAAAGGTGCGCTCACCCCTTGTCTGTTTTGCAGATTAGTGTTTTCGACGACGAATTAGGGTTCCGGTGCAGAGGCAAGAATAACCGTTGCCAATTGGTGTAATTCTAGGCATCAATTGTTTTCATCCCCCTACAATTATGTAGCTAGAGTATATTCGTAACTCACCTCGATCGAGAAACACAATTTATCGTGCGAATATTTACATATTTATTCTGGAACCTCTTGCCACTTCTTTCCTCCTTGTTTGATTTTTCTTCTTCTTTCTTTTTCCCTCCTCCCCTGTTTTCCTCTATTCTTTCCCTTTTTTCCCTTTTCTTTTCTTTGGTGACTGGTGGCCGGGGCCGTGGGTGGTGTGTGTAGTTGGTGTTGTGCAAAGACGTGGATGCCTATTTATACTAATGGAGAAGAATCTAAATGATCAAATCGTATCATATCATAATCTTGAAAGATTAATTAATTTATGTTGAAAATTGAGGGCGTGACAGAACCTGATTAATAAAAATGCATTCAGTATGATGATAACCAAACTGGAACTTTCACTCTCTGCTTATGAAAGTGGATGGTGGACATGATGTTAAGAGATAATCTGCATTGAAAACAACAAAGAATAAGTTCCAAAAATAAAAAAGATATTGAATAACACAAAGTAGTTTGAAAAAATTAGAATTCTACGTTTATAACACTTACCACAGTGAATACTTCCATAGTTCAATTCATTATCAATTACAGGCAAATCATGATTAACCTCTTCTAAATTCTCATCCAAAGTAATGACATGAAAGATCCATTTTTTTCGGCACTGAATATCACTCGACATCCAGTGCGAAGTGTTTTATTCATCCAAAACTTATCGCATCCAGTGTAAAAACGATTATCCGTTGTACGAACATGCTAGATTTTGACTTCGTCTATCAGCAAGACCCACACATCTTTGTTATCACCTTAAAAGATTTGTTCATAAGCAAGGGGAATGTCCTATAACCATAGAAGGAAAATATGAAAGCACATTTCACAAGAATTAATATACATGTAATAATTATATAACTGAACAATGGAAAAGAAAGAAACGCAAAAAACAACAAAAAACAAATTTCAAATTCAGCAGAATCATCAATATTAATTCTCTTAACAAACCAACAACTGTAACACCCCGATTTTCGGACACGTTAATTAAATCATTTTCAACTAATTTAATAATTCATAAAATTGATATATAAGAAATGAAATTTTATTAAACAAAGTTTAGTAGCAGAAACTTTAAATACCAAATTCAAACTTACTTAATTGTCACACAAACCAACAAAATAAAATAGGGTTTGACAATTGTGATAACACTTATAAAAATTTAATTAAAAGTACATCAAATTAACAGAGCTTCTAAGGGTAGGGCATCTAAAGCTCAACAACCTCCCCTTCCTCAGTTGGGAGGTCTTCACCCTGGTACTGATCGTCTTGCAACAGATTCTGTCATTCGGTCTCTTGATTACTTAGCATGAAACGCCAGCCCAACGGCACTATAATGAGTTTTGAAACTCAATAGATAATCTCAACCCTACTAACCCCTTATCTTACAATTAGCAGATCAACAATATAATAATTCACAGGAGGTACAGAATAACAGCACATTGTCCTTTTCTTTATTATCCATTATCTTACATGAAATCTAAGGATCCTTTCAACAAGGTCCTTTCCTCCCACATCCACCAACTTTGACCGTCCCATGAAATAATTCTCCCTTTATTTGTCCTGCACCAAGGTTCTAAGCGAATATTTTAAATTATGTACTTAGTTTGGATTCGCCTACAACCATAATAAAGGAACAGCTCACCATGACAACTCAGCATTAGGGGTCGCACTATCTCATTGCCAGGATCCTTAACCGTCTCCCAACTTTACACACTGGGTACTTTACCATACCCCTAATCTACACACTGGGTGCTATACCGTATTCAGAGATCCTTTACCGTTTCCTAAAATACTATACCTGAAGTCCTTTACCGTCCGTCACACACACACACTGGGTACTGTACCGCATTTAGGATCTTTTACCGTATCCCAAATCTTGTACCCGGAGTCCTTTACCGTCCTCCATACACACACACATTGGGTACTGTACTGCATTTAGAATCCTTTACCGTATCCCAAATCCTGTACCCGGAGTCCTATACCGTCCTCCACACACTCTGAGTACTTTATTATACTCGGGGTTCTTTACCGTTCCCCAACTCAACTAAAGGTACTTTACCGTACCAGAGTCCTTTACCGGCACCCAACTTCCTCTATCAACTTTACCATTTTATCCTTTACTTAACCACGTCTATGTGTTCACTACTCGAAACCAATCCATGAATCCAAATGCATTCTAGCACAAGCAACATGATATAATCAACAATAACTCAAACACGATACATTTCAATGAGATAGCAATATAACAATTCATATGTGCAAATAATTAAACACGTAAAGGATTGGATTGGCCGGGCCAATGCCTTTCGAGTTACTTATATTTTTTTTAATAAACATCTCTATTCTTTGTTCCAATTTTACAGTACATATGTTCTTTACTACTAAATAGGACTAACTTGTATACAAGTTACCTTACTTTATAGTTATGCTAGAACATATTTGTTTTTATTCATTTCACTAAAAATACTAATCTACTATACACTAGTACTCCTTTTATTAATTCCATTCATGAAACTTAATACTTCACAAAATAATGCATTCTAGAGAAAAAAATTTGTTTAATCATGTACACTTATGCATTTTTTTTATATAGCTACTGACTATTACATATTAAGTTTAGCACTTAGAGCATCCCCATTGTAATAATCAAATTGATATGGATAAGCAAACTTAACAACAATGCTAAAAAAATACCTCACATTGTAATAAGCAAAGTTATAAGTCTTTTAGCAAATAACCAAATTCCATTCATTCCATAACCAAACTTAACAACTTTTACCAATAAATAAAACTCAATAACCAAACCCACTAACTAAACTCAATAACTCAATAACTAAAAAATACCCCACATTAGAATCGTTTCATCGAGACGAATAATTTGGTGTGGTCGGGTGCGTGATTGGAACTCGTTTGCTATTGGACATAGGTGCATTGCGTATTGTGGGGGTTTTTTTTTATAGGGATGCAACAATAACCAATGTGGAGGTAAAGGTTGTTAAGTTTGATTATGAACTAAATGGATAATCAAATGCTGACGTGACACATTTTAATTATTGATTTTGATTATTCCCATTGCGGATGCTCTTAGACTACTCTAGTATTTTCTCTAACTTCTAAGTTTAGATTTTAAAAATCTGTTATCAAAATAAGTTTTCAACCTCTCCCAATTTCCTTTCCAAAGTTATCACTTAGAATAAATTTTAGGTTAATGTTTGTTTAAGCTAACTATTACTATTAATCTTATTCAGTATTTTCTTTTCCTATGATAAGGTTTGACTATGATTGACTTATTCACAAACATTTCATGTCATGCATATCAATCGAGAATACAATAGTCATGCATCTATATATCCTACTGAGCAACAAATGTAATAAGTCAACCACCAAGTTTAGGATCAGATTTGAAAACTATAGTAAACACAGGGGGCAAACTGCAATTTAAGAATATTATGCTTAAAATCAAAACGTGTATGCAAAGTGGTGCATTTCTTATTTCCAAAAAATAGAGTATTCTCGATTTCCATGATTTCCAATGCATATGTGCAATTTCTCCCATTATCACTTGCTTAAATCTACATATAGGAATTATTTTATACTTAAGAGAAAGTAGGGAAGAGATTATACTACCTCGGTCCCAACCGAAAAAGCGGGTAACGTTATTCTAGACAGTTTCGAAAGGCTTCAGAAAAATCGGGCAAGATGATAGAGCAACGGGACGCCGGTGCTAACTTCGGATGATTAAGGATTCGTTTGGAGGAGTAATGGAGAGAGAGAGAGAGAGAGAGAGTCGGTTGAGATAAAGAAGATAGGATATTGAGAATGATAAGAGGGATAAGGAACAAGTGTCATATTTGGTGGGTTTTAAATTCTAATGTATTTGGATGTGTATGTATATGGAGGAAGGGAGGCCAAATGAAAAGAGTGAGAAAGAGGGGCATGGGTAGGACTCAAATAAAGATAAGTATGCATATATATAGTAGTTATATGGTACACAATTCATGAGTAATATATTTTATACACATAATAATGTGTTTTAAATAGCTAATCTAATTTATTATTGAATTAGTATTTAACTTTTCAAATTTGTTTTATGAAAATAGGGCAAAAATCTGGGTCTTTACAACAACCATGATGATCTACACCCAAAAATAAAATAGCATGAGGCAAAGAATTTGAAAGCACGTAGAGCACAACATTTTAAAAAGGGAAATAAAAAATCCATTATTGAGAAAAACACTTACTATCTTGAGTCAGCAATAAAAAAGAGAAATAAATAATCCTATCAAGCTATGCATCAATTCCACTTTGAGAAGTCCATCTCAACACAAGGCCCATATCTATCATTCCACCATACGCAGCAACGAATCTAGGACACGCCTCATAGAGCAAATCCCTAGTTCCCCCACTCCAACATTGAGCAACGGTTTCCAATTGGCCACACACTGTCTCTAAGAAAACCGTCCCAACTCTTGTATCAAAATGTGGATGAACAAAAGGTGTTTGCAAATCCATTGTAAAAGCACAAATCTACAAACCTGCACCAAACCAATGCACCGGAAGTTCACAACTAAAATGGTCGGAAAAACACAACAGAATTGAGCATAATAGATATTTCAAATTAATTTTTACAATTTAGGAAGATGAAACACAAAATGCTGAACAAAATTTGGGTCGATCATAAACACCAATCCTATTGTGCTCTCTAACAACTACAAAAATCTTTGTCTAAGGCACAGAAACCGAACCAAATACCTGACATCTACTTCCTTAATTCGCTCTCTCTCTCTCTCTCTCTCAACGAAGATTAACCTACATAACTCAGCTAAGAACATATGCAGACCATCACTCCAATCGATATCAATATAATATTTATACGCAAAATAAAAAGTTAAAATCGTAGAACTCAATCATTATATATGAACCTAACCCAATCAAAACAACATGCATGCATCAATCAATGGGACCAAAAACAATCCCCATACATGATTTTGTGAAAGGGAATTGGAAAGAATCAAACTTCCATCCAGTGCTTTGAAACGGGAAACTAGTACCTTCTTTCTTTCTCTCTAACGAAACCAAATCGACAATTTCATCGTTCATCTCTCACCTTCCCCTTGCATAATAACTACGTGAGTTAGGGTTTTGTAATTAGCCATTGTCTCTCTCAATAATTCACAGATGAAAGAGAGGATAAAGAAACGTGTTGCAGGCTTTTCTCAGAAACCACGCTACCACCATGCAGATTTACCACAAAGCCCTCGCAGAAGGAGACAAAAGCAAATCAAAATGAATTGAGGTCTGGGACACAAAGGGAAAAAATAGGAAGTCCAAAAACCCCTAAAAGTAATTTTTAAATACCTTCTACAGTGCCAAATAGTACCCTTTTTTGCAGTGAAAAGTTGATATTACCCCTAGGCTCTGGTCTTGGGGCTTCCAGATGAAGGGGTTCAATTGAAAAAATCAACCAAAAATGGCACAGCCACACCAATTTCTTCTTCACACATATCCTTAGGTCTATGGTTATGTGTTGCATATGTGAGCCTATTGATTAGCCCCTGTAAGCGCAAGCCAGTTGCTAACAAGGAGGTATTTTCCCTTTGTGCACCGTAGCTCTCCAAGTTTACCGAGAGACTGTTCTCAAGGTATCCACTAAAATATTATTTTCTTTTCTCTCTCCTCCCTACCACTCTCTCATTTTCTCTCGTTCTTTCTCTCTATCACACAGTATGCCGATGATCGATGATGAAGAAAAGTTTGGGATGTGGGTTTGAAGTGATGATCGGCGTCGATCTTCAACGGCGAGGTCCGGCGACCTCAATCTCTCTCAGTCCGGTGACCTCAATCTTGCCTAGCTTGCTCCAATGACCTCCACCGCAACGACGGCGGCATAGATGGGCTAAACGAAGCATAGCCATAGGGGTGTGCGTAGACGTATATGTATCTATCGATGGGGTATATATATGTATATATACTTGTATAATATTTTATGAGTTTTAGGTAGATTGAGGGAAGATGATAGAGAGACTGGTGGAGGGTGAGAGGAAAAAGTGGGTAGGTAAAACATAAATTGTACTTTTTGAGTAGGTATTTTTGCTATTCTTTGTGTACATGCTCTTAACAACTTCTTAGCAATTAATCAAATTTTGGCTCTTGAATAATCAAAATTAGCCATCTTTTGTCAAAAAACAAATTTAGTGGACCCCACATATTCTCAATCAATCATTACACAAAAACCTTCTTTCTCTTCTCCGTTTCTCTCACTATTTTTAAAAAATTGTTTCTACACAACAATTGTTTTTCAAAACACTGTTTTTTTTTGAAAAAGTGTTCCTTCCAAAAAACTATTTTTTTTAATAAAAAAGTAAAAAAAACTGTATTTACACAAACTTTTTTTTTTCAAAAAATGTTTTTACACAAACTTTTTCAAAAAAATGTTTTTTTTTGAAAAAAAATGATTTCTTTTCAAAAAATATTTTTAAAAAAAATTTCAAAACTTTTTTTTCAAAAAATATTTTTGGTTTAAAAATAAATTTTTCTTCAAACATGAAAGCTTTTTTAAAAAAAATTTGAAAATATATTTGCTATTTTTAATAAACAATTTTTATTAGTTTGAAAATTATTTTATATGTTTACGGTTTTTAGTTTTTGGTAGTTTGAAAATGTAATGTGACAAGTTTTAGGTATCCAATTTTGATTATGTCATTGTGGATATCTACATTGTTAACCTTAACAATCTCTTAAATGGATAACCAAAAATTAATGTAACAACTTTTGATTATCCAATTTTGGTTAGGCCATCACAGATGCTCTAAGACATGGTCAGGGGAGGAGGTATGTTAAGGGAGCGTCTAGCACGTGCCACCCCCGTTTCCAAAAATATATTGTATTTGGTATTACCATTTTCCAACAACTTCAATTTATAAATCAATAATGAAAAAATGGGGGTGTAAGGCACATGCCATCCCCAATATAAATATATATATATATATATATATATATATATATATATATATATATATATATATATATGAACAACTTGATTTTATAAAAAAGTGATGAACAAATGCCGATTTAGAAGACAAACGTTTCCGATTATAAAATAATATCTCAATGACTTTCATTTAAAAATTATAAATAGTTGAACCTAGCTTTTAATCTTTTTAATTAAACAAGGTAAAGTTCATGATATAACCTAACTTTACATATTTAACATTTGTATTCGTATTTTTACGAACAACATGCAACAATACTATTGAGCTTCCATCAAACATTGTCCAATTTCAAAATCTTAACTCTGCCACCGCCCATAGTAACAAACTAATTTTCAGCATGATAAACATTCGTAGGACCAATAATGTTCTACCTTATCTGTTACTCATCTCATGTGTAAATGCAATTAATATCAATTAATACTACGGAATTTTGTTTAAGCTCATGGAAAATTCCATTTAAGACATATATATATATATATATATATATATATATATAGAATAACAAAATTTATTTCAAAACTTATATGGTACATCTTAAATAAAATTGCAATTAGAGAATTAAATGGTTTTCTATTTTTACATATTACAAGACTACATAATTGCTTGAGGTATTTGATTTCAACTTGCATTTTATATGGTTAAAAACCTCTTTCCACATTAATCCATTTTGTTATAAACCTAGCCGAAGAGATTTCTATACTCGCTAATATCATAGTGATACCTAACTACAACTCGACTTAAAATTCTCTCTTATTTTTGAGCAACGAAGAAATGTAATTTATTGATTAAAATCATTACGAATTATCAGGCCTATAGGCCTAAAATAGTTCAAACAACGAAGAAGGGAAAAAAGTAGTAAAAACCAAAAATGCTCATAGTCTTGCAACAAAAATCTTAACAAATTATCGAAAAAAGCCGCAAAAAATCAGCTACAAGACTTAAGGTAAGTGAAATGCTTGCTTTAGGCCTCGTAATTTCCTAGAATTGCAAGAAGGCCCATTTCAAATTGGATTGAGGCCCGAGTTTTCCAAAATTCTCAAATTTATCCTATTTATCTTTGAAGGCTCACCTGTTTATAAATTTGCTTTTGGCCCCAAAAGTTATTGAGCTAGCTCTGGCATTGGAAAATCACCAAATCTGCTCGTATATAAATCTCTGAGAGAATCGAGATAAGAAAAAATAGTTTTCCAAAAAACTTGTGTAGTAAAGGCTCCCCACTTCTCTCTCTTACTTCAAAGGCGATTCCCAGTAGCCCTGCCATTGGAAAATCTCACCAAATCTGGTCGTGTATAAATCTCGGAGAGAATCGAGATAAGAAAAAAATAGTTTTTGAAAAAATTATGTGTAAAGGCTCCCCACTTCTCTCTCTATGTCAAAGGCGATTTCCGGTAGGCTACTAGATAGATCTCAGGCATTTGTTCGACGCCTCTTCGGCAAGCCATAGATCTTCATTTTTTTTATTTTCTTATCTACAGAGTGTTTGGCTAAATAAGTTGCTTGACTTTCTTTTCTTTTTTTTTTTTGTATTTATCAATTTACTCTTGTTTCGACGGAAACATGGCCCTATTATCTTCTAATTAAAGTTCTTATGTTCAATTTTGATGAGTCCTCCATTTCCCATCCTTTTCTATTCCCTCCGATTTTATGAGTTTTTTTTGTGGCAACTGGGCTATTAACCAAATTTGATCTATCTTCGGCGATCGCTTGAGCACATGCATCTAGATGTGCAGTGTTCTTTTGTCACCAAAATCTTCCTTTGACTTCGTTAGAAATAAAAAGCTCTATGATAAAAAGTACTATATGTCGGTTCCTCTTGGGCCAAAACCCTGACTCTAGCACTCTATAGAAGAAGCACGCCCGTCTGGAGTAGCATCCTTAGATGCGATAAAAAATTATCAAGGTAACAAAATGATATTCATCGAATATCTATGCTTAACTAGAATTCCGCTTGAGTAATGGGTGGTGTCCTAATTGATAGGGAGCCCTATACCGCGCTCATTTGGTGAGGATTCAATCCCTCCCCCTCGATCCCCTAGATTAGCTTAGATTAGGAATTTCTATTTTATTCAAAATTATTCAAAAATAAAATTAGAATTCCGTTTTATAGTATCATATGCATGCTATTCTTCTTCAAAGCTTTGTTAAAGTTACTTGAGTATGAAATCTGAGTTGTTAACGGATCAATCGCCCGCCGTGGCGGAGGGACGGTGGTGCCCGTCGGGGCGGCTACCGCAAGTGTCACTCTCGTTATTGTTTTGGGTGCAGTGACTTTCGTAAGGTGCAACTCTTTATACAACTTTAGCCTAATGCACCATGTGCGATTATTTCCTTTCGTTTTTGACTAAAGTAATTATCGACCCTCACAACCCACACAAAGAATTTGTTAATCCAAAGTTGATGACGAATTACTTCTCCCCTAATACGTTAGCTTAGATTAAGAATTTCAATGTCACCAAAAAAACTAGAACTCCGGGTCACCTGCTTTTCTTCTCCAAATTTTAATTAGTTACCATTAGTATTCGTATCGACTCATATCTAGCTTAAGAAAACAATAATAGTACCAAAGTTACTCGAATTTAATTCGTAATCACCTTTGGATTAACAAAATCTTTGTGGATTATAAGGGTCGATAACTTTTAGTGGGAAAAAAAAAGAGAAAATAATAATCACACAAACGCATCATGTTAATTTTTTTTTATAAATAGCTGCACCTCAGGAGTGGCTTACGCATTTTACACCCAACTACAACAACGAAGGATGACACCCGCCGCCGCCGGCCGCCACCATCTCGCGGGAGGCGATCGCTCCGTTGACGGTTCGGGTTCCGAGCCGGAACCCGACATGGATACCGAAGACGACGACGTTGAGTACGAGGAAATTGAAGTAGAAGAGGAGGTGGAAGAAGATGATGAGGAAGAGGTCGAAGAAATCGACGAAGAGGTCGAGGAAGAAGAAGAAGAAGAAGTGGACGAAGGAGAATCGCTTGGTTCACCAATCGAAAACGGTGAGTTGATCGAGCACTGAAAACGCCTATTCTTTCGACGTGTTTAAGAAAATGCAACCTATTACATGTGACTGTTGTGTATATTATCTTGTTTCTTAGAATTTGTAATTTTAGCTGTTGTTTTCGTTATCGGGTATTCTGATTTTAGGTTTTTATGATATCTCATTGTGATTTCTGCATTGGCCCCTATCTTGAATTTGTACGTTGTAGCTGTTGTTTTGGTTTTTGGGTATTCCAATTTTTAGGTTTTTATGAGATATCTCATTGTTCTGCCCATGCTTGATTCCTGAATTGGCCCTTATCGTTTTAAAATACATCACATGACCTTCATATGTTAGCCTTGTTTGAGTGCATTTGTGTAACTTGAAAGTCATTTTATCTACTTTGCCCAACTGAAGCATAACTTAGTCTTTTTTCTTCAACTATACTGATTGGTCAACTGTGCAAAAAGCATATGGAAGGAGTGATCAAGTCTTTTTGAGGAATGTAGATGATATAGATGTGGGCTTGATGGGCAAGACATACCTAAGTGACCAAATGAACCTCAACCAGATGATGTTGTCGGGTGTCAACCCCACCTACAATTTGATGATGAGTTTCTCGGGTGAGAATGGAAGGCGTTGGCTGTTTTTGTTAATGTTGGTTTTCTTGGAGGAGGCATAGTTATTAAGGGCGAGAGGCGCAGGCGTGGGCCTTATTGAAGCAAGGCACGCTTAGGTGAGAAAATTTAGCAAAAATAGCATCCACTATGTATTTCACATAATAAACACTAAGACGATGAATTTTAGAAGTTTTACCATGTAAAAATCCATAAAACATCTATAATATGCCAAAGAGTAAACAGTTAGGGTGTTGCTAATGCCAAAATTGTTTTTGTTTGTGCCAAAATTGTAGTGCATAAAACCTTTGTACCGTTTGCTAGGTATATCGCTTTTATACACAAGAGTTTTGGCATTATCATTTCCCAATAGTTATTGCATAGAGAAGAACTTAATTGTTTATATTTGAGGCAAAAAAGAAAAAGGTATCGAAAACTGGCTGAACTGATAAAAATATGAGGCTGAAGGACAAAGAAACCGTTGGTAATAAGGAGGAGAGGAAATACACCTTGGAAGTTCGAAGAGACGAAGCTGCTTGTTGAATGAGTTTGTCTGGTTTGAGTCACTCCGAGGTTGTGAGAGCACATAGAGAGATGAGAGATCGAGGTTGAAAGAGATGAGAGATCAACTTTAAAATAGAGGCTGAGATCAATGTTGAAACAGAGCTAAGAGAGAACGTACTGTTCAAGTCGTTCGACTAAACGATGAGAGATTTGACGTGGTTTACTGATGTGTGAGGATGTTTAGCCTTTAGGTTAAGATCATAGTTACATTTTTTCCCTTCAGAATCAAATTTGGTCCTAATTGAAAGAGGCTCACCAAGTGCACACCTTGGTCACCTAGGCCTCGCCTTTGTCAAGTCGCCTTGCTTGGACTCCCTCTAGGCCCCTATGGTGAGCCTTGACGCGTTTTGCAGCGCGCCTTGTACACAATGGGAGGGGTTTATAGTTAGCTTCCTTCTTAGATTTGTTAACCTTTTTAATGGTTGATTGAAAAACCTACTTACCCAAAAAAAAACACATAAAGTGAAAGGAATTTGAGCCTTAGACAACTAGAGAATATATGGGGTAGGGTGGTATGGGTGCCTCGCTTCTTTTGCAATGTGCATGATTGGTTTTAGTCTCTTGATCTTCTGTATTGTGTGGAAATTGATAGCCAAAGAGAAGATGTAGGGGTTTGATGAAACGGAAGATTTTCTGTCACGTTCCTCTATTTTATTCTTATTTTTGGAGCCAGTAACACATGTAAGAGAATTCAAGTACATGGTCGCCATCAAAGGCGGCCTTTTTTTAGGCTGTAGGTTTAGATACAATCCTCAGCGTTGGCACTATTAGACAAGAGGTTACTTGCTCCCTTAGTGGTATCTTAAGTGTCGCAAAGATGAAGTGTCTTCATTGAGTTGGCCCAAGAAGTATGGAACAACCTTGGTTCACACATTACTTGTGGAGAGGGTTGTCTTTCAAGGACAGTCCTAGAAGCTCAGAGACTCCTTGATGAGGAGTATGAAAAGAAGAAAATGCAAAATCTAAAATTTCACTTGTAGTTTGCTTAAGTTTTAAGTTTTGTGTGCTGACGTTTTAAGGGTAGTTTGAGGGTTATATTCATGCATTCGATAGACAAAATGCTGGTGGACCCACTTACTATTATTATTTCAGATTGTAGTGAAAGCTATTTTTTGTGACATCAACCGCTGTTGTGCTTGAGTGGTACTCAAATATCATTGCCAAGTTACTCTTCATAAGTCTCTTGTACACATTCTGGTGATTGGCCGGGTGAATAAGTCAAATTCAAGGTGGATTTGATGCGCAAAGAGTACGTTATGTCTTGTGGCTGTTGACCTGGTGGGTGCAGCTCCTCCACTTGAGAAGCACATTGGACGCAAGCTTTCTTGAAAGTAAAGACGTCATAGAGGAAGAACTGACCTGGATTGCCTATCAAATTTCTTTTTCTTTTCTTTCATAGGTGATCAAGTTCACTTAAGGAAAATCTTGAAAGTGATGTTTGAAATCCATATGATGGTTTCTTTGTCTTCATCCGTAGTCTCTATCAATGAACCATTTGGCAAGCTAGCTAAACTGAAGACTAGGAGGATAGGACTATTCTCTATTCACTGAATTGAGAGAGCGCTTTTACATGGTAGGCATTTAGGTACTAGGCGTGTTTGCTCTTTGTACTTTGAGTGATAAACATTTCTCTTAGGTCCTTGTCCTGCTTAGGGTGCATTTCCGCCATCTTATTGGACTATAGGCTAATGGCAATAGTCAAGTTGTTTCCTCTAAATGGTATTTTAATTGATGCATGTGTGGAGAATGATCTGCCTAGAAATCTGTGAAAAAATGAGTTTTAGTCCATTTACCTAGAATTTTCTCACTTCTTTTAATCTTTCTGATGGGACTTAACATATCGTGGGAGGGAGGGTGCCCCTTTAGCCCATGTCTTGCCTAATAAGCACTGGCACGCCTTTTTGGCTGGTTCATCGATACCACTTATATCTGGGACATGGACACAACCAAATTGCTTGTCCATTACGCCATTGACGGCGCTCCACTATCCATTTTAATTTTTCTTCCAATTCGGTTTAGAGACTCCAGACATGCCAGTGACATCACTTGAACACTAAGATTCCAGACATGCCCAACAGAAGAAGAACTGAAGAAGCCCTTTTTTTGGTGGTGACCAATTGAAGAGAAAGGTTTAACCTATATAACACCTAATTGACTAATTCTATCACTTTCGAACTATGTGATCAAAATGAACAGAAATTGAGGGTACTATATAGTTGCTAGTTGCTACACATGTTCATGTATGTAGAGAGACGCATATAACCTGCTTGAAAAAGCAAGAAAAGAGGGATATGAAAATTAGTCTCCTGAACATGGAGAGGATTAAGATGGAGAATAAGATGCTGTTTGATAGACTGAAAACTGAATGCTGAATTTTTAAGTTGAAAAGTTGTTTGATAAAAGTATTAAGAGCTGAATTAAAAGATAGGTTGATACAAAGAATAATTAATTGTGATTACATTATTTTCAATTCTTCCCTTTTAGTTTTATAAATCCTCGCTATATGTTTGTTGTGGTTGTCGTTTGATGGCGGCAAGGGGGTGGTGGAGAGGCGGCGATTCCATGTGGTGGTGTAATGGAGAGATGGTTTTTATGGTGGCTGCCTGGCTGGTGGTGGTGGTGTGGTAAAGAGGAGGTGGTAACTGGAACAGAGATGGTGGGGGTTGGGGTGACTACATGTTTTGGTGTGGTGGAGAGACGGTGGTCGTGGTTGCTAGCAGCGGTTTGTTATGTGATAGGTATTGGTGGTTATAGGGGAGGTGGTGATGGTAGAGAGGTGGGTGATTGCATGCGGTGGTGGTGGTAGAGGTTATAACGAAGGATGGTGGTAGGGGAAGGATGGTGGCAATAGGGAGTGATGCTGGTGATGATAACAGTGAGTGGTGATGTAGTCATGGTGGTAAAAAGCGGGTGGTTGTTGTGGTTGAAGGTGGTGGAGAGATGGCGGTCATGGAGGCTAGTGGTAGAGAGGTGGTAATTGTAGTGAAGGTGGTGGATGGTGTCGACAGTGGTGGTGCTGGTGATGACAATGATGAGTGGTGGGTAGTTGTGGTGGTGAAGAGGTAGGGTGTTTGTAGCAATGGAATGTGGTGGAGAGATTGCGGTGATTGTATTGTTGGGGGAAATGGCGGCGGTGCAGTGGTGGAAGGTGGTTGTGGTTGTAGCGGTAGAAGTGGTGGAGAGATGGCGGTGACGGAGTGGTGGTGGAGAGGTGGGGTGTTACCAAGGAGGTAGTATACAAGTATTTTTAATTCAGATAGAGTTAAGTAGGTAGTAGGCTACTAAATTTTTCAAAAATAATTAGCCTTCATTTTAAGAGGCAAGTAAAATTTTAAGTAATGGGTAATATAGTTATAAAACCTACTTAATTCTTATTGCTTGATACATTCAGTTTTATGTGTTGAATTGGGTTATCAAACAACCCCTAAGTGTAGAAGAAGAAACTGTTTGGTTGAAAAGAAAAGAAATTTGAGTATTGAGCATAGCAGAGGTGGTCAAGGAGAAACAAAAGAATATTTTGTGGGGAATGAAAAGAAAGCCTGAAAGTCTCATGAATTGCATTGCTGAAAAGAGTTAGAAGAATAACAGGAGGAAGGGAGATGGACTATGTTGTTAATGTTAGGGACCGAGAGAAGTATTAGTTGGAGAGTGTGGAAACTTTATATTTATCTCAAAACCAATTGGCAATGAGTGGAGGGGTTGCTCATGTTATTAAGTGATCACTCATTCCACCACCAAGCAATGTGGGACTATATTTCCTTAATATCCTCCCACGTGCAACCGTGTTTGAAGTTTGTCACCTGTAACCTCTTTTTGGGTTTATCATTGTGCAGCCTTTTTGCTGGTGTGTCATCGTGAGGTGTGGATTGTGAATTTTTAAAATGTGAGGTGGAATGAGCCCTGCTCTAATACCATGTGGAAACTTTATATCCATCTCAAAACCAATTGGCAATGAGTAGAGAGGTCTCTCATGTTATTAAGTGATCACTCATTCCACTTTTATTTACCGCACCCACTCTATCGAGAGCCACCTTGCTGCTGGCCACTTGCCACATGCTCCAGGAATTTTCCTACTTCATCGAGAGTTACAATGGATTTTCCTGCTCCACCTTTGGAAAGTCCCGGTGCAAGCCCACGACCACCGATGCTTCCAGAAGAGTTCGCCCATAGGTCGTCAGCCATCGGCTCTGATACACTTGTACGACCCGGTCTAGCTGACCTGCTAACCTTTAGCCTTACCACGTGATTCAAAAGGTTAACCTCGAGTTATTAGTTGTTGGAGGGCCTTAAAGCATATACCACTTGACTTTCCCAAAAGTTTTCGATGTGAATCTCACCATCTCTGCACCTTATGATGCAATGTTGCATTGGCCTAGCAACCTTCCCTTGGTGGTCATGCTATGGCACTTAACTCTGTAAAAGACATCATCAGGCTCGTACCAGATCCTAGAGGTGGCTCCCTACCATGTAGACCAGATAAAAGCCCTAAAAAAGGGAGTTGGGTAAAGCAAACTCCCTCCTTGGACGAGCACGGGGCTTAGTCAAGTAGAACCGGGTTGCGCTGCTTGATGCTCCGATCGAAAAAGAAAATCAGTGGGGCCATGCCGGTACGACTGAATATGCGTTAGAAGGTCAATCCCTCCCCTGCGACACCAAAAAAAAGCGGGCCGAACTTCTAACAGCCCACCCGCTTCCATAGAACCATATCTTGTGTTGTGTTACCATGGTAAATTGTTAATCACCAACTTATTAAACTTTTAGATGAGTTGGTAGTTAACAGTCTAATATGGTATCAGAACAGGCAATAGATTCTGTGTTCGAACCTCACCTCCTATCTAATGTTAAAATATTTACACGTGTTTAGCCCGCTTATGGAGGAGAGCCTGGCTACACGTAAGGGGGCGTGTTTGAAGGTATAAATAATAAAAAGCTTAAGATTTTAGATGAGTTGGGGGTTAACAATCTAATAGAGACCAAAGTAGCTGTTTCACCTCATTTCTTGGCTCTCGTTCAAAGCTCGGGTTGTGTAAGTTGGGTCAGCTGTTATCTTCCTTGCAGGATGAAGAGATTAGGAAAGCTGTGATGTAGTGTTCTGTTAGCCATACATGCTTCACTGAACATAGGTGTGACCTGGTGCTTCATGCGGTACTACATTATCTCCCACAATTAAATCAAGGGCTTGTAAAACACCCGGATATTGGAATATAGAATGAAGGTATTAGTTAATTGTTCCTATTTCTTTAGCTATATCCAATTATGTATTGAGAAGAGTGACTTGGTGATCCATTGTTGGGTTTTGTGCAAGTAGACTCCATAGAATCATCTCTTAGAAACCAACCTTCCTTAAGATTGGCTGCAAGCATTCGTTCAAGGGAAGTGTTTACCGTCTCTTTTCTTGATTTTTGATGTTTCTTCCATGTAGATGTTGCCCAGGATATGGCTTCCAACGGGCCAGAAGAGCATTTGAGATCTTCTGATCCTGAAAAATCTGTATCAAATCTACGACCGGATACCCTTGCTCTGGAAGGTGGTAGTGGCAAAGTTGAATTCTCAAGTGCAAGTGAGGCAAGACAAAAGGGTGAATCACGCGTTGATGTTGATGATCCTCAGTATAAAAAATATGGATTTGGAGAGTCTTCTGGTGATAAGGAAGGGTTTGTGCCCTTGGTGGAAAGGGGAGCCCCTAAGGATGATGAAGCACGTAATGATGTTAACTTTTCTCTGCGTGACAGTGGGATTATGACTGCTGAGATGTCCAAAGCCTTGAGCATTTCTGGTAAAGAAATGAATGCTGCAATCGCAATCAGAGAGGAATCATGCAATGAGGCTTATGCTGTTTCTCTTGAGACTGAAACTAAGAAAATGGTCCCACTGTCTACGGAGGATATAAATCAAGAGCCAACAAGGTGCGGTGATGCTCATCAACATACTCTTGACTTATAGAACTTTGAGTGATGGTTTTTCCTATTTTTTGAAATATTAGTGATGAAGTTAAAATTTGATTTTCCACAACCATTTCTTAATGACTGCTAGTTTTTCCAGATTGGTTGTTCCCCAGATAAGGCCCAGAAGTTTGTCCCCTGTTGCTGAATTAAACAATGGAAACAAACGACCAGCTTCCATATGTGACTTTTTCTCTAAAGGTTGGTGCATCAAAGGGAATTCATGTAGGTTCCTTCACATTAAGGATAATGGTAATATTACCAGCCCAAAACCTGAGGGAGACGTAGCTGCTTTGGCAGAGAAAAGTGAATTGCAGGCTGGTGGAGGTAATTCAATTTTCTTATGGAGTATAGATGTCCAAGAATCTCTTATGCTGCGATGATTCTGATAATAAGCACCTTCTTCTGTATCAGGTGTGGGAGATGGTACTGAAAGATCACAGTCAACTGATTTTCCCAATGCAATGGCTTCTTCAGTTGCATATAGTTCTTCATTTTCTTTGGAAAGGACCCTATCAGGGGATCATGGAAAAAGCCCTAGGTGGCATCGCTTTGGAGAAAATCACAAGATTTTGTCTCTTCAAAGAGACAACTTATCTCATTTGAATTCCCCTGAGATGAGTCAGTCACCTATTAACAAAGATACTGCTAGGCCTCTCTCGTCTTCTAAGGACGTTGGAAGAGAGAACCTGAAGCAAAATTGGCCCTCAGAAGATATTCCAATGCATAGAAATAGCTTTTTTCCTGATCCCAGACCTCTGGCTAGAAATTCATCCATACCCTTAGATGCTTACGCTTCTCTTCCGACTACTGGCATAGTCTCATCGCAGAACATTTCAGGGCTGACAAGGTCGTCCTTTTCTTTCAGTTCTCTGGATAAAGATCCACTTGGTGCCTCAAAGCTTCCAGACTTTGTTCGAGAATATCGTGCTTCTGGATCTGCTTCCTTGTTGAGAAGCTCTTCACCGTTCTCTGGTTCTGAATCAGGAAATCTCTCACTGACAGATGTTTCTGGGGATCCTCTGCGTAGTGCTGGGCATAGAACAAGAATAACTACGAATGATTGGGAGCCATCTGTACCTTTTCGACCATCATACTTCATTACTCAACGTCTATTATCTTCAGGAAACATGTACGATCCTATTCGTGATAGCATTGAGCAACCTAACTTAGGAGATGGTTTCTCAAAATTTTCTTCGATATCAAATACATCCGTCACTAATACACAACCGAGTTTAGATAGTGATCCTGTTTTAAAGAGTACCCTTGGGTCCGAAGTTGGTTTGGATAAGCAATCTATTTTCAATCATAGAAAATTCGGCGGTGATACTTCTGACAAGAATTTTCAAGGAAAGGATTTGTTTACGAATGGGGGAGAAAAAGCGAAAACTTCTTATGCTGAACAGAAAAGTGTGAGTACCTTGTCCAAGGAAGACAAGCTCTCGAGTCATTTCAAGGACATTACAAAAGAAAGTAAGTTATTTTCTGATGATGATCCTCGGAATCAAGAGGATGGACCTAGACAGAAGAAGGAACTAAACGCAGATAGGAGTAACAATGATATGACTATTGATCTTAAGATGGACGAGGAGCAGAAGGAATCTAAAGCTCTGAGATATTTCCGTGCTGCTCTTGTTGATTTTGTGAAAGAATTGGTGAAACCAAAATGGCGCGAGGGTCATTTGAGCAAGGATGCTCACAGAATCATCGTTAAAAGGGCAGTTGAGAAGGTCCTTAGCACTTTGCAACCCCAACAAACACCAAGTACTGAAGAATCAATTAAACAGTACCTTTCTGCATCCGAACAAAAAATTTCAAAACTTGTTGAGGTGAGTGTCTTTATGTTGGTGATTAGTGATTGGAAATTACAGTTAATAGGAAATGTCTCCAGTTGGGTTAGTGATTCATTGGCAATTGACATTTAGTTCCTCTATTTGCAGGGATATGTTGTCAAGTATGGAAAATCTTGAGCTGTCAGGCTGCTCTGTTTTCTTGTACAGCCATCTATGCATTCAACCAATTTGAAGTCATGAAATTTTTCGAGGCTATCTTCAAAACTGTCAAAAGCTAGGACTGACTTTTGTAAGGGGTTAAGAGTTCTCTGAGGGATGATGTTTCATTCTATGGATAAGATTTGTTTATTTCTTGTTTTCTGGAATTGGAGGCAATATGAGAACAATGTTTGCTTTGATCCATTTCAAGTTTTGTGGTTGCGAGTCGCTTACATTGGAATCTGTTTAGACGAAGTGGAAATTCGCAAGAGGCTTGATGTCTGGACCTTGGTTTCCAATGACCCATTGTATCAATAGTTGCCGCTTTTGTCCTTTCTTGTGCTCGAAAACTCAGACTTCGTTTATCTTATTTGCAAGTATTGCAAGGGCAACCATTTTTCGTTGCATTTTTAGGTTGTGAATAACTTGAGAATAGTTGTGATGGTTTCTTGTGTTGTGTTTTTCTTGTTCGAGTCAATGACACATCTTGTGCTCCTTGGATGTCTTCCTTTTCTCTTCTGATAAATCCTCTCCATAACCTACTCTATCGTAGTCTTCCTTACCATTATCGTGCTAGTTTAACTTTAATCCCTAGCTGCCTTGAACTCGAAAGGAGGACCCGGTAGATATTGTATTAAGACAGTTTAGAGACAAGGTGTTATAACTACATAGCTGGTTTAGGATACAGTTGTTTTATTCCTTGCACCTATTTCGCACATGGATATGAGTAGCAAACACTTCGGACTATCCTATGTAGAAGCCAATATGTGTGAGGATATTCGTAATTTATCAAGAGAGATGATATTATTTTCATCTTTGATCTTCCTCTCTAAAAAGTAAGTAAAGGTTTAGAATTCTGTACTTTTATGTAATTCTAACAATGTTAATCCAATACTGTGCAATAAGTACCACAATCTTAATTTCACAAAAGTTGGGATACGTAACCTAGAGTATCCAAAAAGTAGCCAATACTTCAAAATTTTATCACTAGAATCTTTTAATAATGTTGATATTTATGGGGTACGTGTACGGATATGATTCCATATGGAAGTGCCCATGGTTTATAGTAGGTTAAAAAGAGAAACCTTAGTGAACCTTAGGAAATATAAAGTTTGAAATTACACTTAAGGAATAAAGTAAAGGACAACAAATGCAAACTAAGTAGCACGGATACGGATATGGATATGAACCATGCTACTGGTACAGACAATCTGTGCACAGATTGTGCACAGATTTTGTGATGGGATCCACCACGGGTCCCACACAAATGATCCGAGCCGTTCATTAAATGTAAAATATTTTTTCAAGAGTCCCCGTAAAAAATCAGCTCAATCTAATACCTATAAGTACTCGATCCAATTATCTAAATTTTCATTCAGATTTCTGGGAAATAAAAAGTTAGATGATTAGATCAAGTACCTATAGGTATTGGATTGAGCTGATTTTTTATAGAAACCCTTAAAAAAATGTTTTACATTTAATGAACGGCTCGGATCATTTGTGTGGGACCCATGGTGGGCCCCACCACAAAATCTGTGCACAGATTGTATGTACCAGTAGCATTTCGGTATGCACAGATTGTATGTACAGTAGCATTTCGGTATGGATATGGATACAGGACATGACAATTCTAAATAAATGGGGACAATGACAGGGTGGGGGACAAAGCAAAAATTATTTTTATATAGTTATTATTCATTTGACCATCTCATTTGGAAATAACCAAAACCAATAGTATCTTTACAATTGTTAATGTTTTCTTTTTAAATATTACAAGACGAACGATGGTTTTATTTGGTCATGATTCATTTATTCGTACTATTTTTCTCGTATTTTTGGAAAATCATACCACGAAAATAACCTTCAATATTATAAATTGCTCCCTATCATGTTTCCATCCATGTGCAAATTGAGACACGAGTTCCGTGTGGCCACGAAGTGTCATGTCTTCCCGAAGTGTCTAATGCGGATTTGGCAAGCTGTTAGTAGTGTCAGTGTAACAACCCGCGCCAACTGCTAAATCTTTAGCCTAACCACGTGGCTTAAAAGGTTTACCTAGAGTTTCCTCATATATGGAATTCACTTTCCATATATTACCAATGTGGGACTCCACAATCTCCCCCAATTAGGACTGCAACGTCCTCATTGCGCCTCAAGGTCCATCACTTCCACCCACCAAGCGATGCGAAACAAGTACCCACTTAAGCACGTCAAGCTCCTCATTTGCAAGACTCGCCTCACACTTCTGGTTGGTGCAAGCTCTGATACCACCTATAACAACCCACACCAGCTGACTTGCTAAAGCTTTAGCCTAACCACGTGGTTCAAAAGGTTAACCTCGGGTTATACATTAGCTGCTCGCGTTTCCTTATACATGGAATTTACTTTGCCATATATTACCGATGTGGGACTCCACAGTCGGTGTTTCATAGACCGCAAAGCACAACTCTATATTCGACCCCCTCTTTCTCAAATGCAAGAAGTAAAAGGCAAGAAAATCTAGAGCTTGCTAAGAAAATGAGCAATAATAGTGTGACTCTTAGTGAAAAATTAGCCATTTGCAATCAAGACGGAACAAATGGTAGATTAGTAGAGCTGGATTAAAGAGTTGGCAAACAAAATGACAATCACACTGAATATGCTTCGTACCCTCATGAAAAACCTTTCCCTGGAGGAAAGGCGACATCTAGGACTGGACCAATGATTTGAACGATACGCCCCAGCTTTTTTTTCCCAAGCCTCGAATCCCCAGAACTAAGAGTAGGATCTATACTCATAATTATAAATATTATAAAAAGTCTATTACGGCGAAATTTTTTCACAAAAATTATCGAATTCAAAAATAAATGTTCGTTAGCAAGTTGATCGGTTAATTCAATAAGAAATGGGTCACAATAAAGAGGCGTTGAGGAGGAAAGAGTAATATCCATATCTAATAAAAGCCAATGTAGCCAAACTGTCCCAGTGGCGGCATGAGCCATAGCACAATATTTTGTTTTTCCCATAAAGAAGAGAATTGGGCAGAAAAATGCAATAGCTTGATGAAGGCTTCTAAAGAGAGATATTACAAGACCAATCAGTATCAGCATAAGCTCAAAGAGTTAAGCTTGAAATTGAAGAGCAACAAACACTGTAGAAGTACCACAAACATATTGCAAATACAACAAGGCAACTCAATGCATTGAACAATGTGGGGGGGGGGGGGGGGGGTGGTGTGCAAACTAAGTAACAATTTAGATGACATATGCAATGTCAAGTCACGGTAAGCTAAACCAATAAGGCATTTTGCTCATGATACTCAGTAGGAGCAAGAGGAACACTATCCAAAGCGGAGAACCTAGCATCTAACTCAATAGGGGTATTAAAAGTCTCTTATAAGTGAGATGAGCACGGTGAAGAATGTTCTGCGCATACTTACTACACTAGCTAATAAAATATACCCTGTGCAAAAGGAGGCAATCTCAATGATAAAAAAGTACCAAAGATGGCCCAAATCTTTCATTTCAAACTCGCGGAAGAGAGAGAGTTTTACCTCACTGGTAGTGACAATAAAATCATCCACATAAAAGCGAGAGACCAAATCATACAAGTTGTGGCGATCAAACTAAGCAAAATCATGGGTATTAGACTGAAAATCAATATGTAGAACCATATCTTGAAACCGCGCATGCTAAGAACGAGGGGACTATTTAAGGCTATAGAGATTACAAAGTAAACGAGAAACAACCCAGAAGCATGAGAGAAGTCCAGAGGAGGGCATATGTTAACTTCTTCAGACATGTACCATTAACGAATGCATTTTGAACATTCAACTGAAAAGAGTACAACAACCTCAGATATCGTAGTGCTAACAGTAGTCAACATTGAAATGGGAACACAAGTTTCTTCGTAATTAATCCTGGTTTCCATAGATATCCAGCACATGCTGCCAGTGGAGTACGAGAGGTAGTGTTAGTGAAATGGGGTAGAGACCCCCCAGTGAATGTAGTCGGATGGACAGATCGACTGTCGCATGATCGAGTGTGCGTGCTTTCTCTCGTTGTTGAAGCAGTTATGCTTGTGTGAAAGCGGAGCCTTGGGTAAGGTTTGCCAGGATGGCTTGGTAAGCAAGCAACCACTTATGTAGGCGCCAACTCCTAGTTCTTTCTCTTCTTTCTTTTTTCGTTTAGTGACAGTTCATCAAAACATAAGACAGCAGTCGGCTCTAGTCTCTCGAACCAATAGAGTGATCTTATACCTCTCTTTCGTAGTAATAAATTTCTTCGTTGTCAATAAAAAATTGACGTAATTGTGGTTTAGAATGAGAAAATACAATTGTTAAAAGCATGTAATTTGTTGGCTTTAGTCCTCTAAATTAATGGTATTCTACTTCAATATATTTAGTAGATATGTGAAAAGCAATTTTTAATTCATGTGCCTTCGGAGGAATTTTGCGAGCACCCTACTCCCAGGGGTTGCTGTAAATATTCCTGGGCTGTAGGGCTCTAGGTGTTCAGCTACCAATAGTCCCAAAAAGTTTAGCTATTAGGAAATGGGCCCAACGATGTATATCAAGCTATCTAACACTCTCCAACCCCGTCTTGCACGTGGAGACGCAAACTTATATATTATATATATACAAATGTGTTTATATATCACGATAGAATGCAAATGGGAGAGACATAATGCAAACCGAGAACAAATGCCAATAAAGAGACTTGAACCCAAGACCTCTCCTAACCTTAGCTCTGATACCATGTTAAATTGCAAGTAGTCCCAAAAATTTAAGCTGTTAGGAAATGGGCCCAACAATGTATATCAAGCTATCAAACTCCATGATCTTGGAAGCCTTGTTTTTTTTTAAAGTCGAACCCCTCAATAAGGAATTGCTTAGAGTGAAGCTATTGGATTTGAATTGTCGGCTGAACCTTAGCCTGAGAAGGGAAGAAGATCACTCCTAAACAATTTAGAATTGAATGTTGGAAGTTTCTTTCCAACTCCCAGACATCATCGAAAACCTTTTTATGAGCGTGAACTGTTTCACATAGTCTGTTGTTACTCCTAAGTTCCTAACCCGCTGGATGCCTCGTTGTGCTAATTTCAGATAAAAGTTAAAAAGGAAACGTAAAGGCCTGTTTGAAGTGGTGAAATCTAAATTACATCTGAATATTTAGTGCTGACAACAAAGTTGGTACATGACTACATGTGGTTGCGGGAGAAGAGATAGATAGACAGCAGGAAGCAGATACACTACGTAGTTTTCAAATTATTTGGAGTGAGTTACTGATGAGTTGATTGGGACTTGAGGCTCTATTTGGTTTCGTTGGGTTTGAGTGACTGACAAGTCGATAATAATCTCAGGCTGAACTCAGTTTTAATCAGCGAAAGCATCAACCAAGCGAAATCATCGATATGCAGATAGTAGAAACATTTACTTAGAAGCAGTGAAATGTAAGTTGACGGAGCTGTGGTGTTTGATTTTCCTTTTGTAATGTCTATACCTTCACGGACCGAGATGGCTCAATGGCATGACAACCTCTTCACGGTGCACCAAGTGAGTTGAAAATTTTCTGATCAAAAGACTTGTTTCCTTGGTTCCTGACTTCATTGTTTTGTACTTTTGCAGATTTGTTGAACAAAACTCATTGTCATTCAATCTCCGGGTGCTGCTGCTAATTGTACGTGTACGTCTATGAGGTGGAGGCAACAACTCTTTCAAACGGACTTGACCCAGCACTTGAGATCTATTCAAATGGGGTCGAAGTGATTGGGGTAATCCAACCGAAATCAGCTAGGGAGATTTCGGTTGGATTACCTGCAGTTGAGCCTTGTGGTTTTACGAGACCAAATACAAATTCTGGGTCATGTTTGTGGAGAGGCAGTGGGAGCACATCCCTATCTGTGGGCTTTGAATTTGGGTGTCTTACATACAAGGTTTTGGAAGGATAGTGATTCAGTTGATCTGAGATCAGCGGAAACATGTAAAGATAATCTTTCTTCGTCCACTTGTTGCCATTGACTTTCTTATAAACCAAGTGCCCGAATCCTTGCCTTTACATATGAAGACATTTAAGAGGGTTTTGGAGGCACCTTATTGTTCCTTTTTGTTTCTTTCTTTACTTATTTCAGTATGTTCCTGATTCTTTCTATTCTTTTTGGTGCAGGGTAGAACTCTTTTGAAGAGGGAAATTGGTTTGCATGGGGTTTGAACCTGGTGACCCAACAAAGCATCCTCTAGCCTCGACCATTGGGTATGACTGTTTCCTCATATTTTTTTCTCTAGTATTGGGTCGGTTGAAAATTGAAATGTATTTTATCAAATAAACAGAAGAAAAGAGAAAAAGGTGGGGGTATTTTCTTTATTATAGTTTGTCTGTATTCGTAATTAAGCTTGGGTCTGCAGAGATTCTTTGGTGTATTAATGATCTTGAATTACGAAAGTAGAAATTTTTAGAAGAATGACAATCGAAAGATTTAAGATCAGTAATTCTTCTGATCTGAAATAACTAAAATCATGCTATTCTATAATTTGTTGTTGCTATTTTTGCGTTTTTATAACTTGGAATACATGTGTATAACCCTTTGTCGTTACAAACAATGTTAAGGTGGCTGATACCTATGAGGGAAGATGGGCATGTCGGTCACTGTTGACGGAAAAACAATGTAGTGAAATTGCATTTATTCTATGGTGGTCATACTTTGATTATGTGCCATCTTATTGTCACTAGGGGAAACAAGAAATGGAGATGATTGTAATGGTGGAGAAGAATTCTTGAACAAAAAACTTCAGATATTTCCGACCAAGAAGTATTGGATTCTCTTTCGAATGGACCCGGAAAGAAGAAGGAAGGCTGGAATGTCAATAGGCGTCTATTATTAAATTCACCCCACCCTAGAGTACCCGTTTGGGGAATGTCCAGGGCCGAAGTCATTGAATGGGTAAGTCACTGATCCTTAAAACTAAATTATGTAATGTACCCTGTATGCTGGGTTACGACTTACGAGTAGGCATTTTACCAGATGTTTCTAATTTATCTTTGTGTGATTCCTGTTGAAGCATATACTTACGGGTGGGTGTAGGGTGGACGGTTTTAAAGCAGACTCTCCTAGAGAAGATCCCTGTTTTGAACATGGTTGTCGTTCTCAAATGACTCACCTTCATTTCACTTGGCTGTTGCCAACGGAATTTGTGCTTCAAAGCACTGATTGGTTTGGGAAAAGCTTTTCTTTCTTTTCTTTTTTTGCTTTCTGGTAATAATTGCCGTCTAAGGTTATGTCTGAATATTGAATTTTTACGATATTATACAAGTCAATGTGACATTGCTTCATTTAGAATCGAAAATTATCTACTCAATTACCAGTGAACTAGTAGTAGCACACTATGTTGTCTTTCATGTAAAGAGTGTACCGTATCCCTTCTTAGGATGGGTAAAAGGTTTGGCCCCGTTCTAATTTACATTCTTTTTTTAAAAGTTCTTTTTTTTAATTTTTAAATTTAAATATAATGAAAATAAAAAATAATTTTTTGCTTTTTTTTACACCTTATAAAAGATCTTAATGAGTATTGGTAGAAAAATTATTTGTGTAAACATATGATTTTTGAGCTTGAAATTACTCTTTTTTTTCAAAAAATATTTTTTTCGGAAACCGGAACACCCCCCTCACATAATCCTTTAAAATTCTTTGTGTTCCTGCTTTCAATCTTCACTATCGCAAATTTAGTAGGTTGAGATGTGTTTTGTAGACGCTTTTACGTTCGCGCTTGAGCACACGCACAAGACACACTTGCACCCCTCGACTTTCCAGAAAAATGCACTTTTCACTGTAAAGTTGTACTAGTAGCCTTACAATATACAGTATGTTTCCCCGCTATGTGTGTACCAAAACAGCCTCTTATTTTTTCCGAAAGAAATTTCGCACAGTTTGCCTCTTGGGAATCTACGCGTTGTGTAGACTGTATAGGTACTTGCATATCAGCATTTAGGAATAGGTTTTCGCCTAGGGACGTGATTTTGACACTTTAGTTTTAGCCAGTGGCACTCCATATTTTATTTTGTAATCTCACATGATCAAGACACAAAATGGAGTGTTAGTAGTTAAAACATGAGTGCCAAAATCAATTTTCTTTGGCTTATTGACATTTTTGGTTTCCAAAGTAGTAGTATTACTTTGAACAAAAATTAACCATTTTCAAAATCGAATCGAAAGAACATGTCTTCATCAACAATTTGGAGAAAATCAACCCCAGAAAGAGACATTCAGCCAGATTCCACCATAATCTTCTGCTCTACTACGGAGTATTAAATTCCAAGCAAAGGACCTAAGATATTTTGTCCACTAAAAGAGTATATATAGTAGTACAATAAAATTGTATTATCTTTCTTGTCCCATTCGATTCCAGATCCATTTTTGACAAAGACAATTCCACTTAAACCTCTTCAAATTTCTTGGTGGTGGGTCATGCTAAGGTGAGAATAGACCATTGAAGTTTTTTTTTTTTCCCTTCTAATCAAACGAAATATTGAGAAGAATTTTGAAAGCATTAAGCTCAATTGAATATCAGTAAAAGTTTTCATTCAATTTTTGATTCCTTAGAATTCTCATTGACTGAAAATCGAATTAACAAATACTGATTTTACAAATATTCGATTGAGCTAATTTTTTTTTATAGAGATTTTCAAAAAATATTTAAATAAATTGAATGGCTCGTCATTTGCATAGAATCCCGAGATGAGTCTCACATAATCCGATGTATCCATGATGTACACATTTTGGTTGTCAAGTGTGTGTGGGACCCACCACTCATGTGAGTGTGGGTGTGTATTTGGGTGTGTATAAGTGCCTGTGGTACTAGAATTATTGATAAGGAAAAATTATTGGGTGGGTCTTACTCCTTAATCAATGGTATGACCCCACGTGTTTCTATACAGAAAACCCATTAGCTGTGGACCCCACAATTAATATAGGAAGAGGACAACGTTTAATTACGATCTGACACCTGTACAGTAGCCCTCAACTACTCTCATCCGATCTAGTACTGTAGTACTGATTCTACTGAAGGAAGCGATATTTTCTCTGGGTCCCATGTTTAATTTTATTGGAGTATATTAGTCTTCATCCTTATCCACATTGTTTTATTTTATTTCCACTTCCACTTTCACTACTTCCATGTAGTAGTAGTATTTTATTGCTATCTTATTTTTGGACAGATATTTTACGAGAAAATGAAGGACCAATGTTTTAAATACCGTACCGGTCAGGGTATCAGTTTTTCTACTGGTACGGTACATACCGGTACCGGTCAAATATCAGGTACCGTTTCGGATTGATCGCTATTAGTGTTATTTTCTTACTTAAAAGAATTTATACTATAATATACATTTTTTTAAAATAAATAAAAAATACAAAATCCGGTATTTGTCCGGTACCGTTCGGTATTGTCCGGTACTTGAAGAAAAAAATAAATTTAAAAGTAGTCCGGTACTATCCGGTACTGGCCAGTACTGACCGATATGTCCGGTATCGGGTATGGCCGGTACCGACCGGTATTTGAGCCGGAACAGAATTAGAGGTGTAAGGTACCGGATTCTGTCAAAAATGGTACGTACCAACCGGTACGGAACGGTATTGATAACATTGCGAAGGACACCGACCAAAGGGGAGACCGACAGGCTACTGATGGCGCGCAGGGGCCTACTCCGACCACCAGATGGCTGATCTGAGCCATCCAAAAATTCTATAAAAAAAAAAAAAAAACTAGCAAAATCTCTTGTACAAATAAGGATGCAAGGTTAAAATTAAACCCCCCAGCTCTCGCTATAAATTACCCGCTTCTTGCACTTCCAAACAACCCCTAAAGAAACTACACCTTTTTTTTTTTCTGGTCAGCCCAAAAAATACGTACTATACTTGGAAGTAGCAATAAACGGTCTTGAAAATCGCTTTTGGTGAGGAGATGTTTTAGCAACAACCTCTTCTATTTATTAGCGCAGTAGAACCAGATCCCTTGGAGAGAGAGAGAGAGGAGAGAGAGAGAGGAGATGGGTTTGCTGGACAAGCTTTGGGATGACGTTATGGCAGGACCTGTCCCTCACCAAGACCATGGCCTCGGCAAGCTTAGAACGATAAGTACCTTAAACATCAAAGGTACTGTGCCTCTAATTCTCTTGCTTGATTAAGAGTGTTTATATTTCAAATTTATTTTTGTACAAAGTGGTTTCTTATGGGATTCTAGGAAATGTTTTGGAATGGAGGAGCTTCTGCAGTTTCATCTCTCGAACTTTGATCGTGGAATTAATTAATGTTTCAAAGCGTAATTAAAAAGATTCTTTTCAAAAAGAATAGATTTTTCGAGAAATTTTTTCAAGCTAATCTGGAATATTAGAAAAAAAAAAAAACTAATACGATCGAGATTACGCATAACTGCCACCTTATTTAGCACGAACTCTACTATATAAAAGTTAAAAAAAAATTTCTCGTTTTGTGTAACAATATTGCTCGTGTCGTGATTCTATGGTGATCTTTGGGCAGAGGGGGAAGGAGAGGGGAGCAAGCAGTTTCAGAGGTCCTTGTCGATGCCGACGGGTCCCGAGACACCGACATCGTTGCCGATGACGCCGACGACTCCCTCACCGACGGCGCTGCGTAAAGAGAACGTGTGGAGGAGTGTGTTCAACCCGGGTAGCAACCTAGCCACCAAGGGTATTGGTGGTGCGGTGTTTGACAAGCCGCACCCTAAATCCCCTACTGTTTACGACTGGTACGTATACATGTAGCTTGATAAGTCCAGTTTCTCTTTGCTGCAGTACTCCAGTCCGGTCTAGTTCGGGGCCTTCATCTTATAGAGCTAGTTGATTATGTCGTTCTCGTAAAAAAATAATTTGATCGATCAATATGTAAATAAATTAAACAGATTTGTACGAGAGAATTTTTTCATTTTTTCATGTACAAATCTGTTTTGTTCATGCACCTATAAATGTTCGATTAAGCTATTTTTTTAACGTAGACAAAATTGTCCATTTTTAACTTGTACAAATCTATTTTGCTCACGCATCTATCGATGGTCAATTAAAGATATACTCGACTGAGTTTTACAAAACATTCGATTTCGATGATTATTGTTGCGGGATCTGGAGAGACCACCAAAGCCCAAAACTGAACCGGACTGAACAGTAGGCTGGTTATTATTTTGCATATGATCTGGTTTTTGGGTTTTTATTGGTGTCAAACACTAGCGTTAACACTTGTTGCTTGATTACAGGCTCTACAGTGGGGAGACCAAGAGCGAGCATCGCGGAGGATAAAGTTACTGATTACTGGGTGCATGTAAATAGTGTTCTTTCAGGTTCCTTGCCCGCCACGTGTTGTGGTGGTTGGTTTGTGATTAGTATCAGTTGTATTTCTCGTTTGAGTTTACTGCTCCATGGTAGTAGTAAGCAAGCTTGTGGTGTTGTACACTGGCACGGTTTGATGGTGTGAGTGAGTCGTCTGTATAATATTGTCTGCCGTGGACGGTTGTGATGATCCTCCTCCTTTTACCATCATATAATAAATGCTTTTAGTTTTTTGTTTTATTTAGTCCTGGTCATCTGGCTATTGGCTTGGTGATTAATAGTTGATACTAGTAATATGGTCTTGCTACAAGGTCCCGGGCTAAGGCACATGCGCATGCGATAGCGTGAGCCTAAAAGTGTCTTCAAAACATACCTCAAACTATTAAAATCCGTGAGCGATGAGAATTGAGATCACGTATGCAGTACGAGGATTGAGAAGTGTTTTAGATGATTCGGATTAAAAATAATCTATTACTTCTATTACCGGTAATAGATTGTTTTTAATATGGATAGTTCAAAATACTTTTGGACGGTCAAGATTGAGCTCTGTAATAATTAATTATGAAGCTGCGTGAATAAGTTATTCTCATATGACTGAGGTGTTGGACTTGGTTACTTGTAGGTTGATTCTCTCTTCTTTTTTTAAAATTGTTGATTCTATGAGACCCATAATTGATTTTTAGACTGATGGCTGAAAAGAGTAGGGATGAGTAAATATTTTGTTAAGAGGTTAAATTGGAATTTCTCAAAGTTGAAGGGAAGCTTATGGTTATTGTGTATTTTGAGGTCTTGGTGTCAATTTTTGGTGGGGAAAATTTCGAAATACCCCAAAAACTTGGGCGCCGCTATTCGCAGCCCTTTATTTTCTCCCGTAGCCCACAATATTTCGGTAAATGGTTGTTGAAAATCATAAATAACATTTCGGTAAATTGCTGTTGAAAACAAGATTATATTTCGGTAACTACATGTCGAAAATATGTTCAACTTTCGGTAAACAACTACCGAACATGCATTTTCGGTAAATATCTGTTGAAAAAAATATTATATTTCGGTAATTGGATGCTGAAAATATATCTCAATTTCGGTAATTAATTGTCGAGTATAATTGAAAATTTTTAACGGGCTATGAGAGTAAATAGAGGGCTGCGAATAGCAGCGCCCAAAAACTTTGACCTTCGGAGCCTAATAGACACTCAAATTTCAATAAAAACTTCAATTACACACTTGAACTATGACTCTATTATTCAATTAATTCCCTACCATCTAAATCTGTTAAATTATTGATGGATTTTGCTGACTTGAACTAATGACTCCGTTAAATCACATGTAGCTTCTTATTTTCTACACGTGGCGCAACATGTACACTAAAATAAAGATTTGGCCGACATATCTGATCATCCAATTTAAAGATGTGAACATAAATATTTAAAATATGTTGTAAATCCCGCACCGTACTGACAATAAAATGGACATATACATAAGTGTTCCCTTACTGTCCCAAATACCGGCATATATCAGACAATACCGGGTGTACCGTCCTGTACCGGTCGATACCAAACTTGTACCGGAATCTAAGTCATAAAAAAAATTGATTTTTTTTTTCCTCTTGGTTAATAAAGAAGTGCCTTTGTTTGGTTTCCATCTTTGGGTATTTTTGTTTTGAGTCCTGCTATAGGGACCGACCATTCAGCTACCAAAATCGTACCGATGGTTGATCCGAACCGTCCAAAAATTCTAAAAAAAAAAAAACGTGAGAATCAACGGCATCCGATGTGTATAGGGTGCTTGATCTAGACATCCTATTTTTCGTGTATATATATATACACATATATACATGAAAAATAGGGTGCTTATATCAAACACCCTACACATATCTTGATTCCAGCTAGGGCCCCCTCAGTTTTTTTTTATAGAAATTTTGGACTGCTCAGATCGGCCGTCCAGTAGCTGGAGAAGGCTCAGCACGACCGTCGGTACAATTTCGGTAGTCGAATGGTCGGTCCCTATAGCTTTTTTGTTTTGTTTTGGTAGTGGGTGGAGAAAGAAATATGGTAATAATTAGAGAAATGAATAATGAGTAAAAAGAGATAGAGAGAGAAATGAAAGTAATAATTGAAAGGCGCTGCTATTCGCAACCCCTTATTTTCTCCCATAGCCCGTTAAAAATTTTCAATTATACTTGACAGTTAATTACCGAAAATTGAGATACATTTTCAACATCCAATTACCGAAATATATATAATATTTTTTTCAACAGCTATTTACCGAAAATGTATGTTCGGCAGTTGTTTATCGAATGTTGAACATATTTTCGACATGTAGTTACCGAAATATAATCTTGTTTTCAACAGCTATTTACCAAAATGTTATATATGATTTTCAACAACTATTTACCGAAATGCAGTGGGCTGTGGAAAAAAATACGGGGCTGCGAATAGCAGCGTCCTGAAAAAGTAGGATAATGATTAAAAACAAAAACTAAACAAAGTTAAACTTGAAAACGAACAAAGTTAGTATTTAAGACAATTTCACAAAATTTGGACTCTATAATATGTTAATCATCTTAATTTTTTATTAGGACTAATGTTAAGGTATATCAAAGTGTTAGAATTTATTTTATTTCTCAATTTTAAGTTTTTTGGTTTTTCATAAAAATATATAAAATATATATCGTGGTCAGTCCGAAACGGTACCAATACGTACCATCCCAATAAAATAAACGGTACGCTTGTTGTCGATACGAGATTGACAACTTTGATTTAAACTCATTAGGATGAGAACTTAAGTAGGTCCCAAACAAAGTTTGTGAGTTTGGTTCAAACAAAAAAAGGGAAAAAAACAAGATGGCTATTTAAGGTGTGCATTTGGGGAAAAAAGTGTTGAAAATCAATTGGGGCCGACTATTTACAACTATAAATTTTTTGAACGTAACCTGTTTATATTATGGTACACATTTTTATTTGCATATGAAAACATGCTACGTTCAGAAATCTGTGGTTGCAAATAGTCCGGCCCTACCAATTATACCGAAGAAAACATACAGTCGGTCCCCAAAAATTAACAACATTGCTACGACGTCGTTTGCGTTTCTTTTCAGATGCCTCCAAATCCTAAACCCCAATTCCCCCAGACGATCCTCTCTGTCCCCTCAAATTTACTGTATTTTTTTGAGGGTAAACTACACACAGAACGAATTGATCGAAATTCCAATCCACCTGCGATTTTCCTCTCCAAATTTTCTGCAGTTTCAGTAATTCCCCACATGGGTTTGCCCGAAATCGTCGACGTAGCTCGCAATTTCGCCGTCTTGGTCAGAGTTCAAGGCCCTGTTAGTCTCTCTCTCGCCCTTCCACAACCCCCCCCCCCCCCCCCCCCCCCCCCCCCCCCCCCCCCCCGCTCTCTCTCTCTCCAATTGCTGTTTTTTTTCCCCCTTCTGTCTTGTTGTAATTGGGTGACAAATTTTCTTTTAATTTCAGGACCCAAAAGGACTGAAGATGAGAAACCATGCTTTTCACCTCTACAAGTAAGTTTCTAACATGTATCTATAGAGTAAAATTTCAAATCTCTTATGAATATCTCGTAGTTAGCACTTTTTTTGGTCCACATATAAATGGATACACAAAAGTTGTTTGCTTGTACAAACTTACATTGGATTAGTTTTAAAAAATTTAGCACCAGACACACAAGTGCGCGCACTTCACGCACTTGTATGTGGTGCACACTCGGGCCATGAGTGTGAGTGTGTGAATGAGTGCGCGCACACAGTGAATGTGAGTGTGAGTGTGTGTGTGCGCGCGCGCTCTTGTATGTGATGCACACTCGGGCAATGAGTGTGACTGCGAGTGTGTATGAGTGCGCGCACTTGTGTGTGGTGCATGCTGAGGCCCACAGTGAATGCGAGTGTGCGCACTTCAGCACTTGTCTGTGGTGCACACTCAGGCAGTGAGTGTAAGTGTGTGTATGAGTGTGCGCACTTGTGTGTGGTGCACACTGGGGCCCACAGTGAATGTGAGTGTGTGCACTTGTGTGGGGTGCTAGAAGGACTGATTGGTCATTAGATGAAGTCCGACTATTGGTTTGCAACTTTAAAACTGAGACCAAGTAATGAAGTGGTTTTGCAAAAAAACGAAGTCAATGATGTGATTTTTCAGCTTTTTTCACTTACCATAGTTGGTGACAAAACTAATCAGTTTAGGTGAGAACTCTTGCAATAAGTTGAATAACTCTTACAATTTCAATTACATGAGAACCCTTTCAATATACAGGGAATACTTACCACTCTAAGAGCTCATGTAGTCATATGCAGTTTTATGAATGGTTTTTCGAAGCCATTTGGCCTGCAGTGAGCTGAAATCTCCTCCAGTGTTTTGGGTTTTTTGTGTTGTGAAGTGAGTCAGTTTTCGTTTGGTGTATTTTTCGTAGCTCTGGCAATACCACACTTTCAGCCTCTGGAATGTTGTTGCCTGCTTCTTTTAGTCTTGCTCCAGCAGTTGAGCAAATCAACAGTGGTTATAAAGATACACAGTCGTTGGTTGTGACTGTTGCTTCCATTGTTGAGCCATTTCTATCTCTACAACACCGGGAAAGCACATCTCAGGTTGGAATTTTGGTTAATTTGTTACATATATATTTGTTACTTTGTACTGAGACTATGCACAAACCATTAATGCTTGCTTCCGATTTCTCGCAGGAGAAACCACAGATGATTCCTGGTGCTAAAATTGATATAATGGTAGAGGTATAACCATTAACCACTGCATTAGATATTACACAAGGACTTTTATTATTTTTGTACTTCTTGACAAACTCAAATTGTTGGCTTACAAATTACTTTTTTCATTTGATTATAAGGAAAATAAATTGGTGGAAGATGGCACTAAGAGGTCAGATGAGCGAGTTCCCCATTGGTTTTCTGCACGACTATTGGCATTGGTAGGCATTTGTTGAGTTGACTGCATTCACATGCATGGAAATGAATTGTGGTAATGTTTTCACGTACTTTGATATTTTATCTATCTCATTTGTAGTTTCCATTGGTATTAATTAATGTATTGTCTTATACCTTATAAGGAAATTTGATGTTTCCCTTTAATATTACACTTCTAGTTGACAACAGTGGTTATGATGCTTCAACTTGAGTGATTACTAATCATGTCTTTAAGTACTCGATTTCCTTTTTTTTCATAGAATATATTAGTTGCATTTTTTGTTATCTGATATGTTCTAAGTGCGTTTTGAAACTAAAGACATGATGTGTGATGTACAGATTGACGTGCCCGTATCTTCTACTGCTGTCCAATCACTGATTCAAGGTACTTCTGGCTTAATGGAGCATGGTTGGGAGGTTGGTTGGTCCTTAGCCTCGTCTACTGATGGGCCTCAACCTTCAACAGATGCTACACAAACCCAGGTAAATTCGTTTCTCGTGTAAATTCATCTGAACTGGGTCAAACTTATGAATAGAAAGAATTCCCTTTTATGGAGATAAATGAAAATAAAGTACCCGGACTCTAATACCATCAACAAATAGGAATGAGTTATGAGCTTTTAAAATCTATGCTTTGGCTGGTGGATGCCTGGTTTATTGGTGGTGTTGATTTGTGAATTTAGTGGAATTAATGGGTGTTTGCACTTTGTAGCAAATTTGTTCCTTGAACAAGGAGATATTTCCTGCCATGTTTTTTGAATTTTATGCATAAGCTGGACTTTTAACCCTTTAAATAAGGATGCAATGATCCTAGACTCATTGTTGATGTCTCTCAGAAGTCAAAAAGAATTCCAAAGTGAGATATGTCACACAAACTTTCAACTGAATGTTCTAGGTTGAGCAGTCTTCCATGAAGAGGCAGAATCATATGGTAGGGGGACAGTCAAGCAACCCAAATTTGATGGGTAGGTCAACTGCTAAAGTTGCCCTTCTCGGTGTTTCCTCTGTAAAATCTGAGGTACTCTCAAGCTCTCCCACTCTCCATCTCTTCTAGTATGATATTGTGAGTATGCCGCAACATGGAAAATAAATGTGCAAAAGAGTTATATTTTCTGGCAGTATTCTTTTTCCAGTTCTATTGCGTATTCTTGTGAATGATTGACATCTCAAGTAATTTCTACTAGGATCTGCCAAATCTTAACATATCACCCTCAAATGAGAGGGGAGATCTTCTTCTGGCTATGGGATCTCCTTTTGGTATCTTGTCTCCTGTGCACTTCTGTAACAGGTAGTGTTGCTCACCCGAGGATTTGTTTTACGTTTCCGTTTCAGTCTGTTTCCTGGAAAGATTGGATTATCTTGACTGTTGTAAAGTGCACTGCGACATAAAATGGGTTTGGGATAATGAGGTTTAACTAAGTCACCCTACTCTCACAACAGTTGGTTTTAAACATGTTATAAGTGCCAGAAGGCCCTTTCTTCAAATTCTACTTCTCCAAATAGGAAGATACCGTAATATACCCAATGACATTCCCCTTTAAATGGCTGTATGCTTTTGGAACTAAGTCACCCTACTCTCACAACAGTTGGTTTTAAACATGGTATAAGTGCCAGAAGGCCCTTTCTTCAAATTCTACTTCTCCAAATAGGAAGATACCGTAGTATACCCAATGACATTCCCCTTTATTTTGTCTCCTGTGCACTTCTGTAACAGGTAGTGTTGCTCGCTCGAGGATTTGTTTTACGTTTCCGTTTCAGTCTGTTTCCTGGAAAGATTGGATTATCTTGGCTGTTGTAAAGTGCACTGCGACATAAAAATGGGTTTGGGATGATGAGGTTTAACTAAGTCCCCCTACTCTCACAACAGTTGGTTTTAAACATGGTATAAGTGCCAGAAGGCCCTTTCTTCAAATTCTACTTTTCCAAATAGGAAGATACCGTATTGTACCCAATGACATTCTCCTTTAAATGGCTCTATGCTTTTGGAGTTGGCTGTAAACAGTATTTAGGTGGATTCTTTTCTTTTTCCCGTGCCATGCCTAACTAAAAAATTTAACTTTTTTTTTTGGTTAACAAAAAGGAAAAAGTTGGGGTTAGCTGTTTGAAGGTTTTCTATTTTCTTTGCAACACAGATTCTCTTTCCGAGGTTGCTGTTTTGTTTTTTCTTCTTTCCCAAGTAAAATAAAATGCAGAGAAATTCAGTCTGATTCAATGCCTGAGTTAGTGTTAGTGCTCTTAGTCATTATGGTGAATTAAATCTTTCTGTCATGTTGAAATTCTGTGGTCCAAAAATTCATGGTTTGATATTTTTCATTGTTTGCATCAGTATATCTGTGGGATCTGTTGCCAACTGCTATCCTTCTGGCTCTGCTAAGAGATCATTGTTGATGGCAGACATTCGGTGTCTTCCTGGTGCGGGAATTTCTGCTTAGAACTCTCGGTTCATTTATTGCTATTGGATTCTGATTTCAATTCAACACTTGACAGGAATGGAAGGCGGTCCTGTCTTTGGGGAGCATGCACTGCTTATTGGTCTACTGACAAGACCGTTAAGACAGAGGATAAGTGGTGCTGAAATTCAGGTAACTTGGAATATTATGTTCTCTTTACATGTAGTAGTAAGCCTTAAATAACTGAATCAACATTGGAGACATACTTACCTTGGAAATATCATGTGCATAATAACTATTACTCCCTCCGTCCCTTTTTAAGTGTACCGCTTCGTAACTCCAACTTATTAAGAAAACATTATTATTATACCTTTCACATCAACTTTTACCTCTACTTTCCCTACTTACCCTCTATGGAGACATTATCATTACACTTTTACTCACTAACTTTTCAAAATGGAATCTACTTTTAGGGGCAAAATGGAAAATGTACTAACTTTACAAAATGGACACTTATTAAGGGACAACCCAAAATGGAATACTGGACTTTAAAAAGGGGACAGAAGGAGTATTCGTTATTTTGAATGTATTCTCCAATACGTTGTTTCTTTCTTAGGTGTTTCCCTTCATATGCACTCATGCGTTGTGAAAATCTGAGTTGATGGCAATTTATCTGGACACCTTCATTCAAATTGTTAAGAATCTCCTGTTTGAATTTATTTAAGCAATCCTTGATTCCTTGAGCAAAATATTTATGTTGGTATCTTTTTTAGGGTGTGTCAGCTGTATGTTGAATAAGCAAAACATATATACATGTTTACAAGGGTCGTCGAATACTGCCATAGAGAATATTCCTACGCTGCCAAACAATATATGCATCCTTACCAAATATGTCATTATGCACGTAATATGTGAAAATAGTCTGATATGGCGACTCTGAATATCAGAGTACTGATTAAAATTAAGGATCCACTGATTGCCTGAAATTTGATTGAAATTATGATTTCTTAATGTGGATTTGTTATGGTTCTAACTAGATTTTAAATCTTATATGTGCTTCATTATGCAATATTTTACTTTGGATGACAGCTGGTAATTCCGTGGGAAGCCATTGCAACTGCTTGCAGTGACTTGCTGCAGGAGGAGCCTCAGAATGCATTCAAAAGAATCAATTATAACAATGGAAACTTGAATGCTGTAGGAAGGTTATGTACATCTATCAGTCTTCACTTAAACGGTTCGTCCAATCGTCTCCATTCGCCTATCAACTCTATGTGCCCTCCCCCATCACCTGTTGATAAGGCAATGGCTTCTATATGTCTCGTCACTATGGACAATGGCGTATGGGCATCTGGAGTTTTGCTCAACAGCAAAGGCCTGATTCTTACAAATGCTCACTTGTTGGAGCCATGGAGGTTTCGGAAAGCAACTGCAAATGGGGAACGAAATGAAAGCAAATCAGAGGTACTTGTCAACCCATTTGATGATTCTTTTCCTTCTCGGAAAGTGGGAATTGGTGGTGACCCTCGATCTCAAGGTTTGCTGCCAAAAAGACTGGAAACCAGAGGCTCTTCTGTTGTTAATGACCCTGGGGACCATAAATTGAATTGGAATGTCACTCACAGAAGCATACGTGTTCGCCTGGATCATGGGGATCCGTGGATATGGTGCGAGGCTAGGGTAGTGTACGTCTCCAGAGGACCTTTGGACATTGCCCTACTGCAGCTTGAATGTGTTCCGGATCATCTCTGCCCTATTGTTCAGGATTTTGCATGCCCATCCCCAGGATCAAAGGTATTTGTCATTGGACATGGACTTTTTGGGCCACGATGTGGTGAGTAATGTGCTCTTGTTATTTGTTTTTGGACTTATATTTGTGCTCTTTATTGTTGTGGTGGTAGTTGTCTGGTCATTCGTGTTGTTTGGAGAGGAAAAAGTGTGTAAGGTTTCTTTTACCTTCACACATAATCATTTATTTATATAAGGAGATAGTTCATTACATAATGTAAATAAGCAATGTGGGACTAAACACAATATACTAGTATATGAGTATACTAGTATTCCAACACTCCCCCTCAAGCTGGGAAATAGATATCACACAAACCCAGCTTGTCACATAACATCTCCAACCGGGGTTTAAACAATGACTTGATGAATATGTCGGCCAATTGAGCACTTGTAGACACGAAAGGAGTTGCTATAACACCACCAGTCAACTTCTCTCGCACCAGATGACAATCAACTTCGATATGCTTAGTCCGCTCATGAAATACAGGGTTGGATGCAATATGAATTGCTGCTTGGTTATCACAATACAAATTCATAGGCAATTGCACATGGAATCCTATCTCCTCAAGAAAAGATCGCACCCACACAATCTCACATGTGGTGTGAGCCATGGCTCTATATTCTGCCTCTGCACTAGACCGTGCAACCATGGTCTGTTTCTTACTCTTCCAATTAACAAGATTGCCACCAAGAAAAACACAATATCCAGTGGTTGACCTCCTGTCAGACGGGCCTCCTGCCCAATCAGAATCAGTGAAGGCCTCAATACGCAAATGACCATTAGCTCTATAAAATAGACCACGTCCAGGATGAGACTTGAGATACTTGACAATTCTAAGAACAGCCTCCCAATGTGGCACATGAGGAGCAAACATAAACTGACTCACGATACTCACTGCAAATGAAATATCAGGACGTGTAATAGTGAGATAATTCAGTTTACCAACCAAACGGCGATATTGATCAGGACTAGACATTGCCTCCCCCTGATCAATGCATAGTTTGACATTAGGATCCATAGGGGTATCGACAGGTTTCGTCCCCAACAAACCAGTCTCATCTAAGATATCCAGCACATATTTCCTTTGTGATAAACTAATACCATCTTTAGATCGTGCCACCTCGATACCTAAAAAGTATCGCAATCTACCCAAGTCTTTAGTATGAAATTGACTCTGCAGAAAGACCTTCAACGCATCAATACCTCTCTGGTCATCACCCGTAATAATAATATCATCGACATACACAATCAATAACACTTTGCCTCGAGGAGATGTGAGAGAGAAAACAGAATGATCAGACTGACATTGATGCATACCAAATTTCAAAACTGCATCACTGAACTTTCCAAACCAGGCCCTGGGAGACTGTTTAAGCCCGTAAAGAGCTTTACGAAGACGACATACCTGAGAACGCTCCCCCTGAGCAACAAACCCAGGTGGTTGCTCCATATAAACCTCCTCAAGAAGATCGCCATGTAAAAAAGCATTCTTGACATCCAATTGAAATAAGGGCCAGCCAAGGTTGGCTGCAAGAGAAATAAGGAGACGGACAGAACCAAGCTTTGCAACCGGGGAAAAGGTTTCAGCATAGTCAACACCATAAGTCTGGGTGTAGCCTTTAGCAACAAGGCGAGCTTTGTAACGCTCAACAGACCCATTAGGATGATATTTCACAGTGAATACCCAGCGGCACCCCACAGTGGATTTGCCAAAGGGTAGAGGAACCAACTCCCAAGTCCCATTATCATGGAGTGCAGAGATCTCTTCCTCCATAGCTATCCGCCACTCAGAAATAGACAAGGCCTCCTGAACAGTTTTAGGAACAAAGACAGAGGAAACAGAGGCAGTAAAAGCACGAAGGGTGGGGGACATATGATCATAAGATACAAATTTAGCAATAGGATGAGAGATAGTACAAGTGCGAATACCTTTACGAAGAGCAATGGGAGGAGAAGGTGGAGCAATAGGGGCCAAAGGAGGTGGAGGCGGATCTCGCAACGGAGGAGAAGACTCAGCGGTAGGCGGAGGGGGTGATGGTGCAGCTTTGGCACGGCGAACATATACCTGCATCGGGGGGTGCTGCTTTTGAGGTTGCCCGGAAGGAACCAAAATATGCATATACTCAGACGGATCCGCATGAGGCAAAGACGGAAAATAGGGTATCAACTCATGAAACGTAACATCAGCACAAACAAACTCGCGATGCAGAGTGGGAGAATAACACTTATAACCTTTTTGAGTCCTAGAGTACCCAAGGAATACACACTTAATAGAGCGAGGATCAAGTTTATCGCGGCCGGGATCCAGGGCATGAACATAACACGTGCACCCAAAAATTTTAAGAGGTAAAGAATATAAAGAACAACTAGGGTGCAAAATACTATAGGGAATCTGGCCCCCAAGAACGCGGGTGGGCATGCGATTCACAAGGTAGCCGGCAGTAAGGACGGCGTCGCCCCAAAAGGATTTGGGAACCGTTCGCTGGATTAAAAGAGCTCGGGCAACCTCTGTCAAATGTCGTATCTTGCGTTCGGCAACCCCATTTTGTTGGGGAGTGCGAGAACACGAAGATTGATGAAGAATACCATACTCATCAAAAAAGGCAGACAAAATATTATAGAAATATTCACCAGCATTATCCGAACGAAAGATACGAAGAGAAACATCAAATTGAGTCTTTATTTTCATATAAAAAGATTTGAAAATTGAGTACAAGTCTGACCGGTTTTTCATGAGATAAACATAAGTAAGCCTAGAATAGTCATCCACAAAAATAACAAAATACTGAAAACCACCACGTGATGAAACACGCACTGGACCCCAAATATCGGAGTGAACTAAATGAAAAGGACGAGACACTCGACTCTCTACTCTAGGCGGAAAAGAAACACGACGGTGTTTACTGAACTCACAGACTTCACATGGCAAAGACTGAAGACCACGACACGACGGAACTAACTGCTGGAGAGTCTGAAGGGAGGGATGACCAAGATGGCAATGATGTTCATAAGGAGATACGGAAGCCTGAAAAGCAACAGAGGCAGGAGGTGCGCGTTCGCCAGTGTCAAAATAGTATAGACCACCACGCTCAACACCGCCACCAATCTTCTTCCCCGTCTGGAGATCCTGAAATACACAATAACCAGGAAAAAAGGTAACCGAACAATTTAAGGATTGGGTAAGTTTACTAACAGACATAAGACTATGGGGAAAACGAGGAACATGTAAAACAGAGTCTAATGTAAGAGAAGGATGTAAGATAACAGAACCCAAACCAGCAATGTCAGAAGAGGAACCGTCAGCCAAGGCAACACTAGAAGACTTCACAAGAGGACGAGAACCAGAGAGGTGGATGGAGTGACCTGTCATATGATCGGTAGCTCCAGAATCAATAACCCACGGAGTATTAGAGGCCAGGCCAGCAAAGGTGGAGCCTTTCTGAGCGAACGTAGCAGTGGAAGAGGAGGGCGCATAAGGGGACGGCTGAGAAATCAGGCGATGATACTCATCCTCTGGAATAGTAACAACTCGTGGAATGGAGCTGGGCACAGAAACAGAGCCATCATCCTCAGAAACAGTAACCTGATGAGCAGATGGGCGGCCATGAAGAATCCAACAAAAATCAACTGTATGATTAGTACCATGGCAATAGGTGCAGGAACGAGACCCACGAGCACGAGCACGACTAAAATCACGACCACGACCACCACTACCAGAATCACGACCACCAACAGACTGCATCGGACCACTGCTACCAGAATCACGACCATATCCACGGCCAGTAGGACCACGACTGCCTCCCCCACGGTCAAAACCACGAGAAGAAGTACCACCACGAGGAATCGTGGTAACCAAAGCTGAGCTGGCAGCAGGGGTCAAATCAAGACTAGAGTCAGGAACAGAGGCCTGACGGACACGACTGAACACCTCACTGAGAGAAGGTAAATCTCTACCACCCAAAAGATTGGACCGGATAGAATCATATGCTGGCGAAGGTAAACCAAACAGAAAACGAGCTACCTGCAAGTGCTCACGCTGACGCTCCATAACCTGAATGTCTGAAGAAAAAGGCTCACAAGTGTTGAGCTCCTCACACACCACAGAACTTGGCATAATACTCTTCCAAGGATAAGTTGCCAAGGTCAAGAGAAAAGAACTGTTGATGAAGAGCATAAGTCTGGCGGAGATTATCAGCCCCAGAAAACATCTCCTTAACCTTCATCCATACTTTTTTCGCAGTAGATAAGAAAACCAGAGTATTCTTAATATTTTCCTCCATACTATTCCAAAGCTCAACACGAATCTTAGCATCTGCAGGAACCCAAGCACCATATGATGCGGCAGTCGCCGCGGGAGGATCATCAGTAAGATAATGATAGTCGGACTCCCCGACATAATAGACTTCAACAGCCTTAGCCCAAACAGCATAATTTCGACCATTCAATAAGGTAGAGGTAATGGACAACCTGTCACGAGACCGGGAAGAACGACTAACAGCGGAAGTCACAGTACTAGAACTAGAAATAGAGGCAGTGCCAGAGCTCATTGCAAATATACCAACCAGAAACTATGCCAATAACACAGAGGCAGCCACAATCATCAACAAACCGCGATCACCAGCAAACAAGAGCAGTAAAAAAACAAGACCAAGAAGAAACGAGAAGTCCAAAATAGCCAGACATAAAGTAGGGCAGCCAAATAAGCCCACAAATAAGAACAGAACAAAATACCAACGGCAAACTCATACCAAAGTGTCAGAAGCAAGCGACAGAAGCATAAAGAGACAGAGATCAGCAATTAGAAGAAGCGCCGGAGGTCGGTGACGACGAAAGAGAGGTTGCCGAGGGATGGGCAGGGGTTGACGGGGGCTGGGGAGAGCCGACAAGGGCAGGGTGAGGGCCAACGGTGGCTGTCGGGATGAGAAAAAGTGTATAGGGTGTTCTGATCGAAAATGGCAAGATCGACGTTAACAGATGCCGCAATGAAACAGTATCTGATGAACAGTGCCGTGAACAGTGCCGTGAACAGTACGATGAACAGTGACGTGAACAGTGCTGCGATGAACAGTGTCGTTTTAGGGTTTTTTTTTTTTTGCGTCAAGACGATAGCGGAGGGCTGATGGTGGCTGGTGGGTAGTGGGTGGCTGTCGTAGTCGGCCGATGGTGGCTGCTATAGTAGGTTTAGGGTTTCAAAGGTGGCTGCTATAGTAGGTTTAGGGTTTCTAGGGTTTCAAAGGTGGCTGCTATAGTAGGTTTAGGGTTTCAAAGGTGGTTTAAGATTGGGATTGAGAACCCGCTCTGATACCATGTTTGGAGAGGAAAAAGTGTGTAAGGTTTCTTTTACCTTCACACATAATCATTTATTTATATAAGGAGATAGTTCATTACATAATGTAAATAAGCAATGTGGGACTAAACACAATATACTAGTATATGAGTATACTAGTATTCCAACAATTCGTATATGTTTTAAAAGCCGTTAATGAAAGTTTAAATAAAAGCCGTTTTGTATAGAGGGTCTTTATGTCAGGATTACTTGAGATGTCCACTTGTATTTATTCATTGCTATTGTTCATGGTCTGATGTGATTGCAATTGCTTCATCTCGACCTAAGACTTATCCATGAGTACATCATACAACAAGCGGCGGTCCCCAGGGTGTGCAAGGGGGGACTCGAGCCCCTGCACAACCTCAAATTATCTCGCGTATTACACTTATTTTTAGGTTAATTAGGAAAAATTCTATGGGATTAGCCCTTGCAAGTCGTTTGGGTGAAAAAAATCTCTTAAAATTTCTATGTTGGGGTAAACATCCCCAAAAATTTCAAGTTATCAATCATTTTTTAGGTTGCCTTTATAAAATTAAATGGTGGTTGCGCAAATACAAATAATATCATCTCTTCTTCGGACCTCGCAAGCAGCAATATGTACTTATAAAATACATATTTTATTACCAATATGAAAATACACGTGATTTGAGCCCTTGCTCGACACAAATCCTGCGACTGCCACTTGATACAATTGATACATGCAGAATACTTAAGAGGTTTTGCTGAACACTGACAGATTGCTATTGTTATGGTCACTTCCTCTGTTCCTCAATAAAGGTCTATATTACAGTACGAGCTCCAGCCTTTTGACAAATTGACATTTGTTATTAACTAATTTCCTCTCCTACATACGCTATGCGACATGAAAGGCATAGCCATGTTTAATCTCAACTAAGAACGCAATAGATTTAGTTGTGGACAACTCAAATTATTTGTGAAATAAGTTGTATGGGTTGTATTTCTATCAACTATGTTCTTACCATACGTTGAGTTCTTACAAAGATTAAAAGGATCTTTATAATTTTTGCTAACTCCTTGCATCAGATTTTGCCCCATCTGCTTGTGTTGGTGTTGTTGCAAAAGTCGTAGAAGGAAAGAGGCCTCTACGCAACAGAACCAGTCAGCAAGACAATCACTCACATGAGCGTATTCCAGCAATGCTAGAAACAACAGCATCTGTGCATCCTGGTGGTAGTGGCGGTGCTGTTGTCAACACAGATGGTCATATGATTGGGCTCGTCACGAGGTATACTAAATGAAACTGTGGAATGTCCTGTCAGGAAGCCACCTGTTCTTTCTTTTATTTTCGTTGCTGCTGACTGACCGTCTGGGATTATTGGTTTGTGGTTAGTAAGGCCTAGTGGTAAAAATAGTGTTAAAGCTCACAAAGAGACTCAATTGATTACTATTATTAAGATGCCAACTCTAAGAATTAATCTAGTTGGTTCACTTGGTTGCAACTCCTTCCCCGCTAGAAAAAAAATGAAAAATTAGGTTGGGAATGCCTTCCCTAAAAATATTAGATGAGTTTGCCTTCCTATTTCCGGTTAAAACAACTTGACTTGCAAGGGCTGATATATCAGAATGACAAAAAATTGAGGGGTCGTAAGCTGATGGTAATATACTATCTGGATGAGACAGCAACTTCTTTTTAGTATCCACAGTATTCCAGTTTCTTCGTTGCAGATTAACTTCCTATCTAATTTAATATAGTATTGATACAGCAATGCAAGGCATGGTGGAGGAACGGTGATACCACATCTGAACTTCAGTATTCCATGTTTAGCTCTGGAGCCCATCTTCAAGTTCTCACAAGGTAAGCTGTGTGGAAATGTTTTATCCTTTTTTACTTTGGGCTTTTTGTGTTTTCAGAAACTACAGTAACAAATTTGAGAGCACGTGTCATTTTCTCCTCGCTTTCATTTTGTGCAGAAACAGTTTTCAAAACTTCGGTAACATCATTTGGGTATTTTTTGAAAAGTGGGCTGTTTTGAGAAATTCTCCCTAATACAGTTTTCCAAGAAGTTTTTTAGTGTTTTCCTCTATATGAAAACAGAAACAAAAACGATGGGAAATTTGGAATTGCAATTTTTTGAATTTGCTTCTAAAATACATTTTGGATTTTGTTTTTGTGGCTCGAATCAATCACTTTCATTGCTTGTGGGTGGTTGATAAAAAAGAAAAAATGCTTGTGGTTTAAATATCTCAGTTCAATTGAATGTATCTGCTGAAAGAAGCTTGAGATGTGCTACTGAAATTCGATGACACTGTCTTCTTAACAGACATGCAAGATTTGTCGCTGTTGGACGATCTTGACAAACCTAGCGAACATCTTTCTTCCATATGGGCATTGGTGCCGCCTTTATCTCCTGAACCGAGCCCACCATTGCCCTATCTGCCGCCATCACAGTCAGGTGATACCAATAGAGATGGGAAGGGTTCACAATTCGCTAAATTCATGGCAGAAAGGCAGGAAATCTTGAGGAAATCAAGTCACTTCGCTCCCAGTAAGTTGTGACTTGTGACTATCCACAATTCCCATACAATAATACTAGCAAAATAGTCACCCACTTGATTTACCTGTAAAAGAATGTATAGTCTGAGCTCCGTGGAATCGAGGTTTGTGGCTTTTTTGTCAGTTGTGAAATGTGAAATTGGAAAAATCTTTTGTGTATCAGTAGTGTATGCTGATGGGGATATTCCTTGAATTTGGCAAGTTACCTTGAAAACTTGCCATTCTTTCTTTGTTAGGAAATTGGTAGTGGTCGTTCTTGTTCTTGTTCTTTGTTTTCATCGCTCAGGGTGTCCAAGTCATCTTACCCGCATCTCAACTAATTATTGAGGACCAATCACATCGTCCACTAAAAGGTCCCTTGATTAAAATTGGGTCAAAGTCGCGTATGGATTGATCCCGCGAGAGTGGATAGACTTGGGAAGTTTCGAAGCTGAGATCTAGGAAGACGTAAATTCCTAAGTCCCAAGCCACGATCGCTAGGCCAACCCCTTGGGTTGTAGACGTTTTGTTAGTGAGCAATCACGGGAAATGATTTGATTCCTGCTGCACAATTCCTGAAGGTTGTGTTCTGATAATGTATCTTCACCCAACATGGGTTTTTCGTAATGGTATTTGAATTTCTAGTCGACTCATGCGGGCTGAACTTGCACAGTTTTGAGTTGTAGCCCCGTTGGGAAACTTTTCGATAGTCCGTCTATTTCGCAGGTCTTTCGATATGTGGATCGTTCATGAAAAAAGTTGGTTCCTTCAGGGTTCTAGTACGTATTCGACTGTTTCGTCGTATATTCTAAAGGCAATTGACGGTCCACGTATAAATGACACTTATCTATGGTTTCAAAGAAAAACATACGGAATCACATGGCTAGGATTTACCCAATTGAACTAAATTTTGTCACGGATGATGACTAGAGTCAGAGCTTATAAACCGAACGGCTTGGATCATCAGAGTGGTCTTCATGTTGGGATGATGAGCTTAGATTGTACAAAACAGTCCACATAAATAGAATACAGAGAATCCATTTATATTTTTTGCCCCCCTTGGTTGTCTAACTGGAACTATTATTTTGTAGCTCTATCATAACCATAATGTTCTAAAAGTCGCTAAGCGCTAGTTGGACGGTCGGCCACCTCTAAAGCCTAGAAATCGGCGTTTAATCAGTGTATTGCAATTAATAATCGATGCATCGCAATTAGTCAGATCTAGTCGAATAGGCCCCTGCCAGCGATTAATCGCCGATTAATTTCTTGCTTTAGAACCCTGCATAACCAACCGACACTAATGTCTCTCTTTTGTAAATGGGGTATGCAGTTGTCCTCATGTTTATATTATTTTAATTATTGTGAGTTTACTCTTGAAGTTACGCTTAAAAATATATTGAAACGGAATGATTACAAAGGCCCTGCTCAAGTGAAAACAATGGAACAGAGGCAACTACTATACCAAATTTGATTCCATATATACGTCCAACTATATTAAACAATTTAAGTGGTTTGACAGAAACATACATTGAATACAAGACAAATTAGATATATCTAACATGCAACCCCGAGGGGTTTAGCCAAGCGGGAATGAGAAAATAATGTGCATGTTCTCCATGAGGTCGGATATTCGAATCCCACGGAGGCAATAACGTTTGATCCACACTTTTCAGGCCATTAGAAGGTTTGCCCCCGTCGTTAATTTCAGGGTCTCAGAATTAGTCTGGGAGCGTGTAAGTTGACATGGACATTCGATTACATAAAAGAAGAGACATATCTATCATGCTTTTTGTTGTGAAGCTTAGACATGGGTGATGGGTTTCGAACTATTCAACCCATTAGGATATGTTTGGTTCGACGGAAGACATAAGTTGGAATATACTGTAGTTTGACCTACATTCTTAGCACTATCAGTTAGTTAATTAGTTTATCAATACAGCTTTATAGTATATGTTTCCTCCTTAAAGTGTTTTCATGATTACAATTCGCAAGTAACCATGTGGTTCAGTGGGCATTGGATCGTGTTAAAGACCTTGAGTTTGACTTGTACTTTATTTGAATGTGGGGTTTCATGTCGAGTAGTTATTATTATTATTATTATTATTATTATAAGAAAATTGTTTTTCTACATATCAACCAAGAAAGAAGTTTTTGCAAATCAAGTAAGTACGAGAGCTAATTGAAGGTCTTGTGTTCAAGTTTTGCAACATATACTCCACTAGTTTTGTCTCTCTATCTTAATTTTTTTATTGCAACTTTTTTTTGAACGACAAAGAAAATTTCATTAATCATAAAGATGCAAAGATGAAATTAATACAGTAGAAGAAAAATTGCATTGAGAGAGCCTCCAAGAGTACATACTATTTTGCTACTGTGCTACTCGCAAGTCGCAAGAACAAAACTTGCGTCCAGGCCACTCGAGGTTTTTTGTTTTTTTTTTTTAAATAGAAACGAAACAACAAAGCAAAAACAAATTGTTGTCGAGACGCCAACTAAAAAACACGAAAACATAAAATTGATCAGAATGTTCCTCGGTCACCCAAAGATCTGCGCTTCCTCAACCACCTTCGCCTTTCAACGTTCTCATCAGACATATCCCTCGCCCTATAAACGCCCCCAAAAGTCCTAAACACCCCTTGCCTCCCTAATCAAACCCAACCACCACTCTCTCTCTCTCTCTCTCTCTCTCTCTCTCTCTCTCTCTCTCTGTCTGTTCAGCCAAAACATTTAATGTAAAAATATGAGTTTGGGTCATAATTTTTTTAAGAAAAATATGATGTAAAAAATTTTAATCTAAGGGGTGTTTCGGCTAAATAAGTCACCTGGTTTTTTTTTTTTTTTTTGTCTTTATTCAATTTTTTCTTCATATTTGTTAGTTTCGTGTCAATTTTTTGTAGATTATTGGCACGTCTTGATGAGAGATCGAAAAATTAAAAAATTATGGTCGAAATTAAGCAAAAACAACTGAAAATGCCCTGTCAAAAAGACCAAGAAAAGTTGGGAAAGTCTTCAATACACATTTCTTTAAGGTGTGTAACATATCCACCTATTGTGTGGTTCATATTGTGCCACCTCATAAAAAAATTACTTGTAGGATCGGTCATTCATAACATTTTATTTCGTATCGTAAGATTTATATTAAAAATTCTTAATTTTTCATCAATATGATTTGTAGCTTTTTAGCAATTAATAAATTCATAACATTTTGGGAATCATAATATTTTGGTGTGTTTCAATGAGAGTGCATATGATACATATCCAAATAAAATGTATGTATTGTTGCACTTCTTAAGAAAGTTTGGCCAAACTCTGATAATTGATTGGCCCTTATGTATGCCCTTGTTGTTTCTTTGTTGAGAAGGAACAGCTAGATTGCAGGTGAAGAAAATTCGGGTCACGGTCATGAACACAAAAAAAAACCCGGTAAGATTAAAGAAAAACGCTGCAAAGATCAGAATGAGCATTCATGTACCTATCAATTCTCAGTTGTGTGCATCCATACTTTTGATAATTAAGTCCAAAGTTGAGCATCCATACTTTTGATAATTAAGTCCAAAAGTTGACCTGTTTGTGTGTATCCTATTGTTGTAGTAGAATATTTTCTTGTCAGTTCTCTCTCTCTCTCTCTCTCTCTCTCTCTCTCTCTAGATCTCTCGACATAAATATAATGTTGAGAGGAACAAGTTTGCAAGAGGAAAAACAAAAACAAATTTGCAAGAAAAAGAAGAATGGAGTTCGATCGAGAGATTTATAACTAGGTAACTTTATTAATACTGCTCCATCAACTCGAAATCAAACATTTTCAACACCTAATTCTTATGGCGATTGGACTAGAAGCCCAAGTCGTATGCATGTTACTTGAAATTTTCACGCTATTAAAGCAGATAGCGTCACACCAAAGTCACGCGTGAAGAAAATTTGTGTGACGTAAGCAAATCAATGTAAGATTTTACAAAATCATGCAAAGATCACATTTGAGAATTGATTATGTAGCTATCAATTCTAAATTGTGTACAGGTACGTATTAGTATTTTAAATTCAACATGATCCAAGTGGACAGCTAGGAGAGAATGACTCTTGTCACTAGCCAACAACCACTATCAGTTCTTTTATGTTTGTTGTTTAAATGGTTTTTTTTTTTTTTGGAAATGTTGTTTCATTTTTTGAATTAAATAAATTTTCATTGAGTATTACCGTCGTTGCAATGTAGACCCAATATAGGGCAATTAAATGGGAGTATTGGGTAAGACCAAGGCATGAGCAGTTGGTCATATATGGAATTATAATACTAGACCATGATGACATCTTTTCACACCCCTTGTCCACCCAATTTTCTTGGGCAAGTTTTTTTAGATCTCTGTCCCGGGGATGCTGCCGAGTAGTTCCATGTCGAGCGGCTGATTCGACAGTTTATCTCGGCAAGGATAGTTCAGATTGAATATGAACGCACGCATACAAATTTTAACCGTCCATTGCTCGGTTAATATCCGAATTATTGATTGCCGAGACGAGTCTGCACCGCTTTGAAGCAGCAGCCCCCATTCTGTCAAATACAAGGCCAGCTCTAACATTTTGGGCTTAAGGCGGATTTTGAAGGTGCCCTAAATTTTATTTTTGGATGTATAAGTCAGGTACTAATTTTTTTTTCTTTTGGGCTTACGTGTTCTTACTTTCTCCGTCCCACTTTAAATGTCTCCTACGAGAATTCGTGCAATTTTAAATTCCAAAAAAACATATTTTTACATATATATATATATATATATATGTATATATTATTTTCTTACACCAAATTAAAGTCCTCATTGAGTACTTTAATTTGGTATAAGAAAATAAAAATGATAGTAACATGTACAAATATGTTTTTTTTTGAAAATGCACGAATTTCCGTATGAGATATTTAAAGTAAAAAAGAGGGATTATCAAATAATCTTTTGGGAGGCCGCCGCCTCTCAGGCCATCTTAGGTCATGGCCGGCCCTGGTCGAACATGAATATTAATTTCATTTCGTGGATCCTTGGATAGATTCTTACGAAAATTTCTAGTGAGCCTTGTGTGATAAATGAAATAAGTACTGACCATGGAATAATTACTTGTATGTGAGCGGCGCCACCCAAAATTAAATAATTAAGTTAGTGATTTTAAATGTTTCATAATTATGGAAGTAATTTTATAAAATTAGATTATATTTTCTTGCGTGCGTGCCGAAAGTAACAGAATACCTCTCATTTTAACGCGTGAAGACAAATAATTAAACAGTTATATGAGTGCTTATTGAGTTACGCGAGTGATCCCATTCATTTTCCGTCTTGTTTCGTTTTCGTGACATTGGATCGTGTCATATCGGTATTCGTGTAGAAGAATTAATCCAAACCTTCTAATTGTATGTTAGGTTCGAGTCGTGTTATCGTGTCATGCTCAAAATTTTCACCCTTAATTTTTAGGTACATTTGTAGGAAGTATGCATTATAAAATCTCGTCGTTCATAATATACGATCGAAGTGCAATATTATTTCGTTTGTGATTAACTAAGCATGTCCACTATATGTAATTTCTGGCTCCGCCACTGGAGTCGAAGTTGGGGGCATGATTATGTCAACTCTTTCCCCGGACGCGACCTCAAATCTCAACACTTATGCAAGGAAAATTAACCCAATTGACATCCAGTCAACTCGGCCCATTTTGCAATGAGTAGATTCGGTAATATGATTTCACAACAAAATTACTTCGAAAGTTCTAGTATGAGGTAATCTTAAAATGAGTGGAGTACAGAAGTTGATGCCTTCTTTTTACTCCAATGCATATCGGCCGTAAGCAGTCATTCTATAACGTTCCGAATTTTGTAAACGTTAAAAGGATAATTTCATTGAAAATTAAATAGAGTTTGGCTCAATATTACAGCATAATTCTCAAAATGATACTTTTATTTAACAAAAAGAGGGGTAAACTAGGGTTCCTATCTACTGCTCCGCCTGTTCCTCCATCTTGGCCAGCTCCTCAGCTCCAAAGGCTTTCAAGGTGTAGAGTTCACCCTGTTTATCTATAAGATCTGACACATTATCCTAGCATCGCCACCAATATAATATGTCAGGGTTACCAAAGGTAACACCGTGAGCTATAAAAGCTCAATAGAATAACACATACCCTCTAACCCTTAAACTTACGAACAAACGATCATAAATTCAATGATTTCAACATAGTTCATACATATTCGACAAAACAGTTAATAATGACACATCCACATTCATTATCCAAACTAACGTTAGTGTCCATTATTTTTCGAGTTTCTCCTATGCGACTCCTCGTAGACCGTGTCACCATTTTCCACATTTCATAACCATATCACATTTCCAAAATCGTTATTTTACACACCCAACCTCGGTTCCGCCTCACCAATCTCCCGAGTATCCTCACAATGGTTCCGCCACACCGGGTTCCTATTAGCACACAAAACTTTGCATTGGCTCCTCTCCGCGGATAACCAAGCAACACACCCAACCTTGGTTCCGCTGCGCCGGTCTCCCGAGTATCCTCACAATGGTTCCGCCGCGCCGAGTTCCCATTGGCACAAAAAACACACACCACACAATGGGCTACCACGTCCGGCCACATTGAGGTTTCCAAAACATTTCTCCTTTCCAAAACACGCCTTTTTATTAACCATACCCTAGGTGTCATGTTTCTAACTTTCTCGATTTTCGTATCACGTTTTCATGCATAGACTCCGCGGTAGGACTTTTCACATATGTAATCATACATTATTCATTGTAATTTGAAACTAACTAGTAAGATCATTCAACTCTATATCACTAAACATGCTCAATTTCCTACTTAAAGCATAACGCCACATGTACGGACACCTTTGGAGTGAAAATCACTTATGTTTTACAACAAGACAAGTAATACAAACAATTCATAATACATGCTCATAACCATCTAAAGATCAAAATACGAATACTTCTATCAACGATAACGTCTTATCTTTTGAAAAATCGTTCTTTCGTCCTTTGTGGGAAATTCAAAACAACACATGTTTATTAGAGTAAAAGTCGATTATTCTAACATATTCATACTTCCATTAGCGAGAATAAGTTTACTAAGTATCATGCATTTCAAAATATTATAAGTGATAGATAACCTTATATACGGAGAATCTACTTATACTTCCAACATACGGTTCTACGTTATACGTTGAGTTTAGTGGACAAGGGATTCTATCTTTCTTCTTGGCAGTAGTGACGACTACGGAAAGTAAGTTGACGTTCGGACGGAGTAACTTCCTACGGTAAGCTTTCGGTAGCTTCGAAAGAGAAAGGTTTCTCTTGAAACTACTTCGTGACTAAAACTACTAAACTTTATGGATCGAAAGGGTGGTTTAGGATGAGTTTCTTGAAGAACTTAGGAAAAACTCAAGAACAAAGTAAGAACACAAGGATTTTCTAGAGAGAAGTTAGAGGATTGGAAGGTGTGAGTTGAATGGTGAGAATGGGGTCCTATTTATAGCAAAATGTTGGGCTCTCCCTCCCCTCTCTTGGCCGGCCATCTCCCTCTCTCTTTATCCCATGGATTTTGCTCCATTGAGTTGTCATTTCATGCTTGAAAGCATGCCAAGTATGGTCAAATGCAATCTTTAGGCATAAGGCTATTGCTTGCTCAACCAAAGTGTGTCGTAGTAAAGAGTGCCCCAAGCGTAAGGCTAGGTCGGTTGAGCATAATAAACTCAAAAGTCCGAGGTCGAATCCACAGGGAGCCAATGGAGCTAGGCCGGAGGTTTGATTTACGAAGGATTTTTAGCGTTAGGACCGCCAACCTTTAAGTTCGGCTTTGAGACGGCCAACTTTTGAGTGATTGAAATTCTCTCTACCTCCTAACTTGATTGAAAATGAAGTTTGACTAGAAATTAAAAGCGGCAAAGTCTAGGGGTTTATTCCGCCCATAACTTAGGTCGTTCAATGCTTCTCTTCGATAACTCAAGTGAGAGTCATTGTCATTTGATATCACTCGGAAGATTTAACCATGAAAATCAAGTTTAACTCATACAACAAGCTTTGGAGATTGAAAGGAACTCATTTAGGCATTTTATCAAACACCTAAAGTGACAGAGTTCCAAGCATATCGTGTGCCAAGGAGACTTGTTGACACGGCATCAAAGAAGTTAACAGCCCTAAGTTTAGACCAACGATTAGAGTTCAACAAGTTCTTTGAGACATTTTGGCAAACACTTAGAGTGACATAGCTCCAAGCATTAGATGTGGCAAGAGATCAAGTCCTTGCCTACACATAATCAAAGAGGTTAACAACCCTAGGTTTTGTTACGTAAAAATGAACTTAATCCATTCACAAAGCACATTAAGTACAAGAAATGAAAGAAGCCATTAAACTACCCAAGTCACGAGATGAAATCACCCCATGACCAAGCCTTTATCTCTACTCAACCATAGAACAAGAATGAAGAACAAGGATAAAAAGTAAATACGATTCATGGATAAAAACAAAAATAAACTTAAGATTACGAAAGATCTCAACCGTACCTACAACATTAATGAAGACGAAATATCTCAAAACCCAACTCTTCAATCTCCTTTGAAGAGAGATGAAGAGTTTGAGAGGAGATGGAGGTAGAGAAAGAAGTTCCTAGGGCTGAAAATCAAAGATATCCTCTCAAAATAAGGTTAAAAACTATTTATAGTCCCAAATATTCAGGATACAAAAGTCTAAACTACCCCTAAAATGTCCAAAAAGTCAGGCATAAAATCTGCAGAAACTTCCAGGTGCTACGGGTAGGACCATTTTTGGGCTACCGGTAGTAGTCTCGTTTTGCAATTTTGACACAGCTTCTGATCATTGGCTACGGGTAGTACCATTTTGGGACTATGGGTAGCGGCTGGACAGATTTCTTTCTCCTTTGTTTCTTTAGCCTTTCCATGTCCTTTGGGCTTCCGTTGTCCCGCACACCCTCCGAAGTTACTTTTCATCATTCTTAGGATTCGATGATGGAGTGCCACATGGCCTCGGGTGTACGGATACCCTTAGAGTTGATCCATGGCGTCAAAACACACCTTATTCACGCGATTCACCTGAAAACGACAAAAACACACATTTCGTGCAATATCGTTTAAATCAAGCAAGTTATGCACTTGTGTGTGACAAAAATGAGAGAGACAAGCCCTATTATTTACATTATAGAGGGCTTATCAGCTATAAAATCAAGTAGGATTTTAGGCTTTCTAGGTAAATCTAGGTGATCATAGTCTAGGTTGGCAGGTCTTACAAGTCTAAGGTAGGTTTTGATTAGGCTAAAGAGTAGCCTTCCATGTTTTGTCTTTCTTAGGTTTAGGTTGTAGTCAAATCCTAGGGTAATTAAGGCTAGGTTCTAGGACGATTAAATGCTACTTTGGAATCAAATTTAGGATGATCAGGGCTAGGATTCTATGTTAGAAATTGACTAGAATGAGTTGTCTAGTCAATTGGACTTAAGGCTAAAATAGAGCTAAAAAGGTTGCTTGTGCAAGTGTACAAACCTCAAAGCATACACATGCACCTATCTCTCTCTCTCTCTCAGCCTCTCTCTCCTCTCTCCTTCTCTCTCTCTCTCTCTCTCTCTCTCTCTCTCATTTCTCCCATGTGCTTAATATATATATATATGTGTGTGTGTGTGTGTGTGTGTGTGTGTGTGTAAGACTATGGAGGTTTAGGTCTAAGTAGGCTTTACAAGGTTAGGAAGGAGTAATGATGGTAGTCAAGGCTCTCAAGTGTTAGTCAATATCCAATGGACAATACTTCCCCTAGCAATCATACATATATCTATACATATTTATACTAGGTATACTTAGGTCCAAGAAGTCCTAATAGGTCTAATGTAGGACATGATTAAGGCTTAAGCTTCCAAAGGTAATCATATGGACCAATGGTTAATAGTTTCCTAGAAAGTAAGTCTATGGTCAAGTAGTCATGATTAAAGTAGGTTATGAGTGCTACTTTTGGTAGTATCATGATTACTATTTTTGTCCGATGGTTCTTAAATGCTAGGGAAATGTAACTAAGTTAATTGGTACTTAGATTTGCCTAACTAAATGATTGAAAACAAAACCTATTACCCAAAGGATAAGAATTACTCTAACAACTATCGTTCAATGGGTAAAGAGAAAAGATACCATTGAAAGATGTAGTGATGAGGAATGAAGTTAAAAATTGGCTAGTCAAAAAAGTGCAATGATTTCCTAGTCTTGGGTTACATGCATGGCAAGGCTAAGATTGCTTCTTTTAGAAGCAAAATGATGGCTTCCTTTGGTATGACTTGTCTTGTTAAGTCAATACATTCATTGGCAATTTCAAATGTCTATTGTCCAAGGGATAAAAATTTCCTTAACAATTATTGACCAATGGGTAAAGAGGTAATGATGATGGATATGACCTTGAAATGACTAGTCATGGGTATAATGATTACCTCTAAAGGTCTAAGGCTTCAATTAGGGTTTGGAGGGGTTCATAAGATTCAAAGATGGTCAAAAAGATCCATTTAGGATTAGGAAATCGTAATTAGGTGAATTGGTAGTTTTGTTCTTCCAACTAGTCGGTTGAAAACTAATTCTTCTTGCCACGTAGGATTTCTAGTCAAGAAATATAATTTAAAGATTTTATTTTATTCACTATGAAAATATACAAGTGCTTCGATAAGCATACTTGTCTTTTAGAAAAGGACTAAATTGTCCGGGACGAAAAGATTAAATTTTAGAAGTCTCAAATCTAATTGTGACAGATTATTAGAAATTAAAAAGGAATTTTAAAAGCAAACCTAAGTAATTAAAATAAAATTCAAATATTTAACGAAATTTTTATTTACCGAAAATCAGGGTCGTTACACATCCTCTCCTCAAGTTCTTTTTCGAAAATAAACGTTTGGCAATTAGTACTCTTTCCCATTAGTTATTATATGAATCACTAATCTTCTTTTCATAGACTTTCTCCATTATTCATATCGTTTTGATCAAATTTCAAAAAAAAAAAAGGGGCAAATTTTCGTAGTTGTCCATCTAGTCTTACAACTGTCTCAATTTCGTCCCTCTTGTTTCAATTGTCTCAATTTCGTCCCGTAGTTTGTTTTACGTTCTAAATTGGTAAAATTGTTAATACCGTTACTGAAACTAACGGAAAAATATGATTAAAAACTTGAGTGCTTCAATTTTCAATCCGGTTGAACCGGTGCGAGGATCGTACTTTTTGATCATTTTATCCTAGATAGTCGTAATGAATTTTTTGCTCTAAGGCCTTTCAACAAGCACCCGTAGACTCCTTATTTAGTTTCAGGGCTCTCTTAGGGTACTCATTGAAATACCTTAGAGCCAAAAATTTATTATGACAATTTAAGATAAAATGATCAGAAAAATAAAATCTTTGCACCGGTTCAAACGGATTGAAAATTGGAACATTTAATTTTTTACACCGATTATATATTAAAAAATATAGTTAAAAAATTAAGTGTTCCAATTTTTAATCTGTTTGAACCGGTGCGAAGATTTTTTTTTCTGATCATTTTATCTTAAATGGTCATAATGAATTTTTGGCTATAAGGCTTTTCAATAAGCACTCTAAGAGAGCCGTGAAACTAAATAAGAAGTCTTCAGGTGCTCGTTGAAAGGTCTTAAAGCCAAAAATTCATTACGACCATCTAGGATAAAATGATCAAAAAAATAAGATCTTCGCACTGGTTCGACTAGATTGAAAATTGGAGCATTTAAATTTTTAATCCTATTTTTCCGTTAGTTTCATTAACGGTATTAACGATTTTACCAATTTGGAACGTAAAACAAATTACAGGGATGAAATTGAGATAATTAGAGGGACGAAATTGAGGCGACCGTAAAACTTGAAGAACGACTACGAAAATTTGCCAAAAAAAAATTATTCCAATGCGCTAACCACGCCAAGTATTGTCTTTTTTTTATGAGAGATTTTTGGATGTCATCCGAGTGCTTGCGTTGTGCTATTACTAGGAAGAACTAGTGAATCCTTCTTCTTCATTGAATTTCATATATGCATATGTAGTCCTAATTTTTTAGGTACCTGTGACATACATTGCCATCAAGATGATTTGAGGGAATAAATGAGGTCACCCGACCGAACGGGTTTCTATGGGGGCATTTGGTAACCATTTTGTTTTCAGTTTTTAGTTTTTGTTAACTGTTTTGAAAATTAATGAACAAAACTTGTTTGGTGGAGTAACATATTTCTACTTTTTTGTTTTTCATAAATGTTTTTAGAGTTTTTGTAAATTATGAAAACTATAAAAATGTGTTTTCCCCAGTTTTTTTTTTTTTTTTTTTGGAGAAACACAAACATAACAAAGAGATCCCGATCATTTTTATTTCATCCCGCCTTGATCGTTTCCTTCTCCAGTTTCCCCCCATCTATCTATCTCTCTCTCTCTCTCTCTCTCTCTCTCTCTCTCTCTCTGTTTTTGATGTGCTTACGAAGATGAACAGTTGTCATGGGAGGAGACTGTATATACTCAGCCCATAAATGGGCAGGGTTCTGAAACGCCACATTACAAAACAAACATCTTAATTCTGTCTTCTATCTCAATATACACATTTACCAAATCAATGAACAGCATAACTCCTTTTTCATATTATCTTTACAGCTTTTCCCTTCTCTTTTTTTCCCTTATCTTGATTATTCTCCCATGACAAAAAACAAGGGGTTTCCTTTTTGCTGTTTTCAAAATAAAATAGGGAGCCGCTATTCGCAGCCCTTTATTTTCTCCCGTAGCCTATTACATTTCGGTAAATGGTTGTTGAAAATCAAAAATAACATTTTGGTAAATTGCTGTTGAAAACAAGATTATATTTCGGTAACTACATGTTAAAAATATGTTCAACTTTCGGTAAACAACTGCCGAACATACATTTTCGGTAAACGTCTGTTGAAAAAAATATTATATTTCGGTAATTGGATGCTGAAAATATATCTCAATTTCGGTAACTAACTGTCGAGTATAATTGAAAATTTTTAACGGGCTATGGGAGTAAATAGAGGGCTGCGAATAGCAGCGCCCAAAAAATATTACCAAACATGTTTCTTGATTTTGTTTTTATAAAAACACAAACCTGATTCTACTTTTAGTTTTTTAAAAATTAAAAACTAAAAAGGTTACCAAACACACGCTAAGGTTACGATTTCGAAAGGCTCGACTCTTGATGATGGACAAATTTCCAACTAAGTCAAGTCACTCAAGTAATATATCTTGCGGGAACTCAGATGCAACTGAGTTACATGAATGAGTAAGGAAACAAATGGTGTCCTAGAACGATCGAGTTGGTGGTGGGTGCCGATCGAGTCTGCCGGTGAAAATGGTAACAATGGTTCTCGAATTTTTGTACCTTCCTATACTTTAGAATAAAGATCGATATATGATCAAAATACATTGATGAACAATCATGTTATTTGACGGTGCGTGGGAGGCACTTTTTCCTCTTCAAGCAACAAAGCGCATAAACAATGGCCACCTTTTCTTTCTTCTTTTTCCTCCCAACTTGAGGTCTGCTAAGCACATGAAGCCTTATTTTGCCCTCAATAATTAGGACACGATCGAGTAATGCTACTAATACCATATTTTGACACTGCATTTTATACTCTATAAATACAAGTATGATGAGCTCCACATAAACACTTATGTGGAAACAGTGTATCTATGAAACATAATACACGGTGTCAAAATGCGATGTCACTAGACTTTTCCTTAGAACACCCACTCTTGTTGTGGCACCTCGATCTCAAAAGGGATATAGACAAGTTCTCACAAGCGGACTGATTGATTGATGGAAATAATTACTTGACTCTATGAAGCTGGCCGCGGGAAAGACTGGAAATAATAAAAGAACGAGAATACATATGCCAGACACATAGGATGTAACATAGATACATCAATATTCTGGCCGGGATTCATGATTTCTGCTGGTAAGGGTACGTAGTTACGTACCATTAAGCGACAATTTCTTCTGTTATCTTTAATGTAAACAACACATGTGTACATGCCGACTATCTTACTTCCACAAATATATACAAGAAACTGACAAATTATAGTAACCTCAAATGTATTTTTTTTTAATTACTGGCAAAATAATATTATTAGGAAATCTTGTCAAAGCACACCAGCCGCCGCCGGCCACCACCAGAAGCTAGGCAGACCCACCAAACACACCGCCCGGAAAGTCTCCTCCAGACTCCACCACGCCACCACAAGCAACCACAAGAGAAAACCAGACCGGCACCAAAACACCCCACTGCCGGCGAAAGCTCCCAAAGCTATTAAGCAAAAACCGTGAAAACTCAAGAGACGATCACAGCGGTAGACCAAACGCTGCCGCCTTCCACCCCCGTACAGCCACCATGCCATTAGGCAAAATCCAGAGAACCCAACAGTAGATCGGACCGATGAACAGAACCAGAGATTAAGGGACGAGGATTCGGGAGGAGGAGAGCCAAGGGAGGGGTGTGACAAGGAAAAAAGAGGGTATGGGAGTCAAAAAACAAAGGGTGGAGAGAAAGAGACAAAAAATCCGAGAGAGAACTTACCGACGCTGACACTACGTAGCCCTGACACCCCGAGAGACGATCGCCAAGCAGACGCGGATTCGGTGCCCATAAACGACCTGGAGAAATCCGAGCATCTAGATCCCTTACACCAGCAAGACCAAACACATCACTGCCGCCGTCCATCCTATTACCTTGCCGATCGATTTTGAGAATAGGAATAACATATTTAATTCTCCGTGGGATTGAGTAACTAGGAATAATATAATTAATTCTCTCCTAACTAGGATCTCAGAATCTTGTACTGCAGCTTGTCCGTGGGACTGAGTTGGTGTGTGCAGCCTTGACATGTGAAAGTGCTAGAACATGATTTGTCAATGTTTTGATTATTAAGGATTAGTGTAAAGCTATATATTATTGAATTTGGTTTCGTAATGATGCTATGTTAAATCAATGGTTAAGCCATGGTAAAGGGTTAACCCTTGACAAAGGCTCAAACGGTGACCAAAAAGGGTTAAGCCTTGAAATGAACATACGGGTTAAGCCATGGAAGTAAAGTTTGGATATGTTGGAATATAATTTGATTGAATGTTAATTGTTGGGTTTTCATTGAGTGTGTATATCTGTTATTCTTCATACATGTAGTTGTTGCACTCATTATTTCATAATTATGTAGAGTTAGTTGAAATTTTCTACTGGGGTAGTGTAGTTCAACTCTTCATTATTTTCAAGTACAACTCGATCAGGTATAGCAACACAGAGTGTGTGTGCATGCATGGATTTATGTCTTTTGAAAGCTTTACACTGAGGAGTTATTTACCATCTTTGTAGATTTCCTTTTTGAGAGATATAATCGTAACTTCATTCTATTCTCTTTTGACAAAGGATGGATGTAAACACTGGATCATTTTCCTTATTTCGTACTTATGAAATATTTGGGCTGTCGAGCCATGGATGTAATCTTTTGAAAATGTTGGGCTAGAACTGTAATTTGTGGCCATGGATGTAATCTTTTGAAAATGTGGAGATCCGTAAATTATTATAATTTCAAAAATCGTTTAATGCGTGAAAGAATTGTATTATTAATAAAGTTGTACGTTTGTTTGTGATGGTGTACAGATATACGTCTACCGTTGTGTATCGGACATTCCGAGAATAGTTGGATTTTGAGTTTCGGTGTTGAAATGATCTGTGAAAGTGTTGGTAGCAATCGGGGTTTGATTTGATTTTGATTTGATGAACGTTGGCAAAAGATTTCGAATCTGTCTTTAATGTACAGGTACAGCTTTTTCCAGTACAGGTACATCGCGACCAGAAACTGTGAAATGCTGAAATTTCTGAGTACCTGTACCGGTACCGTCATTCCACGGTACCGGTACATCGTGCAAAATTTTTGATTTTTTAGCACGCATGACAGCTCACTATAAATACCCCCCTTTACCATTTTTCACACCCAAAACCCTCGAACCAGACCCGGAAGCACCCCCTTTCACCTACCCAACTCCAATCTCACCCAAAACTCTTGATTTCAACATCAAATCTTCAAGATTCAAGGGTTTTCTTCCTCAAAATCACAAGATTCTTGCATTTGGTGAACTAAGGATGAGTTTTATTTTCTTGTTCTCACTCCTTGAAGCACTACCACGTTTTTCTCTCTCTCCTCTCGATTATTTGTTGATCTTTACTTGTTATTTATGTTTTTGAGCTTTATTTGCTCTAGATCTTGTATCCAAGCTTGGGTTAAGCTTGTCTTTGAAGAATTCAAGCTTATTGCTCTTGGTAGACCTAGGGTTTTGCTTAAAACCCATCTAGATAGGAATTTCTCTCTTCCTCTACATGTTTTGTGGTGACTATGTGTGATTTAGGTGTTTATTTGCTATATATGGTCGAATAGAATGTTTTATGGTTTGAGGATTACATTTTCTTTGATAGTGGTATTGTGGTAACAAGTGCCATGGTCCATGAGCTATATGTGTCGTATTAGATAATGTCGGTGTGTGTGGAATGAGTTTATGGCATTGGTATCAATTGTGATGATAGTATGGTTGTTGTTGTTGTGAAGTGAATGGGGGATTTAGTGTGACGCAAGGGGTGGAGTCTATTGTGATGCAAGGGGTGGAAATACAATCTCGCAAGGGGTGGAATTTTGTTGGGAGAAGTGTGTGGGCGCGTGTGTACGTATGGGTTTGTGATTGGGAATTGTTATGACATTTGCAAAAGGGTGTTGATGTGCATTATTTGGATTTGTCATTTAATTTGATTTGTTTATGCATATCATCTCATTGCATGTAGATTTTGTAGAGAATTTCTTACTGGGTTAGTGTAGCTTAGCAAAATCCTTCTTTTCAGGTTCGAACGCAGGGCATTAGGTGGCATGACATGGAGTATTTGGAAACGAAGACTTTTGAAAGCTAACATGACTTAGTTACTCATCCATCTTTGTATTAATCTACTTTTGGATAGAGATGGTATTGTAACTAATTTGCTTTGTTTGATCTTTTGACATAAGATTGTAATATTCTAAATACTTTGCACATGTATTTAACTTAATTTGGGCCACGGTGCCAAGGATGTATTTTTTTTTACTTTTTTTAAACTTGGGGACTTCGTTTGTAATTAAACAGGTGGGAAACCATTTTGGGTATTATTTGTCCTATGCCATCTTTTATCGAAATGATTTATTTATTTATGTTGAAAATCGAGGGCGTGACAAATTGGTATCAGAGCGTCTAGGTTTGAATACTTTGAGATCGTGGGGAGGCTTTTAGTCTCATGGGTTCAAAATGTCACGCCTCTTTCCATACCATATGTGTGCTTGTGTGCATTGACATTACATGGCTTATGTGGCATTGCATTTTAATATAGTAGAGTGGCGTAGAGTTGCTTTGATCCGTGTTGAGATAGTTGGGGGCTTAGACCTCATTAAATGATGTTGTTATTGATGAACCTTTTCTTTTTTTATAACTTGTAGTAAGATGCCACCGAGAACGCGTGCTAGAGCAGGTGAGGGCGAAAGTCGGGGTGGTCGTGGACGTGGCTGAGAGGCGCCAGTGGAGGATGAGGTTAGCCAGCTAGGGGAAAATCCGAATGGGAATCTGGGGGAAGGGGCCGGACATGGTCGAGGAGAGGAAGTTCCGATCGTTCAAAATCCCTTTGCTAGGGACTTCGTTGCGGCTTTTGCGGCCGCGAACCTTTTAAACCCAGCTCCTAGGGAAGGTGCAGACAGTCGCGCCTTGTCGGCAATGAGGGAATTCAGTCGTAGGAATCCACCAACGTTCGATGGGTCGAGCAGTGACCCTCTTGTGGCCGACCATTGGCTAGCCCAAATCCGAAAACTTTTTAGGGCTCTTGGGATCACGGAAGATGACTTACGAGTCAATATTGTGGTTGTTCAACTTACAGGGGAAGCGAATGAATGGTGGGAGTCGGTTTTAGAATTGAGGAAGGACGCGAGGAGAGCGGCAAGGACCGCTGCTCAAGCGAATGAGCCGGATGTGGAAAACTTAACTTGGGCCGAGTTCGAAGTGCTTTTCGAGGAGCAATATTTTCCGGAAACTAGTCGAGATCAATTGAGGGATGAGTTTGAAAAGTTAGAACAAGGGAATATGACCGTGTCGGAATACGCTTTAAAATTTCAATCCTTGTCCCGTTTCGCACCGGAGTTGGTGGCTACCGAGGAAAGGAAGTATAGGCGGTTTGAGAGAGGGTTACATGAAACCGTGAAGAAGTTTGTTGTGCCACAATGCAAAGGGAAGTTTTCCAAGGTTGTAGAGTGTGCGAGGAGCATCGAGACCCCTAAGGCTTGGGAACCGAGGCAACCGGTAGGGGGTATGAGCTCTTCTTCGGGGAGTTTCGGTAATCAGGGGAGAAAGAGACAGCGAGATCAATTTTCGGCTTCGCAGGGTCCGTCAAACTTTAGGCCTCCATCATTCTCTTCTTTTAGGACTCGGGCAAATCCAAATAGGCCTCCGATTGTGTGTCACGAGTGTGGTCAAGCGGGGCACATTCGTGCTCAATGTCAACGACTTTTGGGTATGTGTTTTACTTGTGGGAAAGCCGGTCATTTTGCAAGAAATTGTCCGCTTGGAGAAGGGACACGAAGCGAGTCTGGTTCGGTGCAGCAGCTGAGGGGTGGTCAAAATTCTGGTCGGCAATCATTTCGGGGTATTCAAAGGCAGCAGCAGCCTCACTTTCGTCAGACCACGTCAGCTCAGAGATCTCAGGTTGAGGGAGGAGTGAGTTCTTCGACACCTACTAAGGGTTCCAGATAGTGGGGTGGGCATTTTCAGAGTCAGATAACTTAGGGAATGGCGTTTGCTATCACTTCTGCAATTCCACCTCCACCACCTCCTGTCATTTCTTAAGCCCCAGAAACTTCGGTTGTGAGGGGTACATTTCTTTTGTTTAACTCCTTTGCTATAGTATTATTTGATTCTGGAGCATCGCATTCATTCATTGCTGCATCATTTGCTTGTGCTTTGGAATTGGAAATTGAGAATATTAGTCCTTCATTGTTCGTTGAGACACCTATAAGAGGTAGGTCGCCGTTGGATCGTATTTGTCGGGATTGTGAGCTCATTATTCGAGATCGTCGTTTCACTTTTGATTTCATTGCGTTGAATATGTCGGGGTTCGACCTTATTTTGGGCATGGATTGGCTATCTACATTTCACGCAACCATAGATTGCTTCAAGCGTCGGGTCCGTATTTGTCCGCCTGGTGGTTCTTGTTTTGAGTTCTTTGGGGAGCGTCGGGAACCGTCAGAACCATATTTGTGTGGGTCTCAGGAGCAAGAGTCAATGTATGCGTCATTAGTGAGTTTGGCCTTAGATGAGGACGTATCCGCGTGTGGGGAGTTACCCCTTGTTGTTTGTGATTTTTCGGACGTGTTTTCGAAGGAGTTACCTGGTTTGCCACCCGAGAGGGAGATTAAGTTCACCATTGACCTACTTCCTGGTACCGCTCCCATTTTCGTACCTCCTTATCGTTTCGCGCCTGCCGAGTTAAGGGAATTGAAGACTCAATTGCAAGAATTGGAGGGTTTGGGCTTTATTCGTCCGAGTACGTCGTCGTGGGGAGCACTGGCTTTGTTTGCTTAAAAGAAGGATGGGTCACTTCGTTTGTGCATTGATTATCGTAAGTTGAACCGTGTCACCGTAAAGAATAAGTATCCAATGCCTAGAATTGACGATTTGTTTGACCAACTTCGAGGTGCAACGTGTTTTTCTAAGATCAACTTGAGGTCCGGTTACCATCAATTGAGGGTTCAAAGGGAAGACATTCCTAAAACTGCTTTTCGTACTCGATATGGCCACTACGAATTCGTTGTTATGCCTTTTGGATTGATGAACGCACCAACGACTTTCATGGACTTGATGAACCGCATCTTTCGTGCCTATCTTGATCGCTTCGTAGTAGTCTTTGTGGACGATATCCTTATCTACTCGCCTTCGGAGGAGGAACACCAAATTCATCTAACTATCGTTCTTGAACTCTTGAGAGAGCACCGCTTGTATGCCAAACTTAGTAAGTGTGAATTTTGGTTATCCAAAGTCAAGTTTTTAGGTCACGTTGTGTCGAAGGATGGGGTGTCCGTTAATCCGGGGAAGATAGAGTCCGTAATGAATTGGCAGAGACCGAAGAATGTATTCGAGATTCGTAGTTTCTTGGGCTTGGCCGGGTATTATCATCGTTTCGTACTCGATTTCTCTCGCCTAGCGGCTCCGTTGACTAAATTGACCCGTAAGGGGACTCGTTTCGTCTGGAGTGATGTGTGTGAGATGGCCTTTCAAGAATTGAAGAAAAGGTTGACTGCCGCGCCGATTTTGGTGGTGCCCGAACGGGGAGTCGGTTATTTCGTGTATTGTGACGCTTCGAAAGAGGGATTGGGGTGTGTGTTGATGCAAATGGGACGAGTTGTAGCGTATGGATCACGGCAATTGAAAACTCACGAGCGAAACTACCCTACCCATGACTTAGAACTTGCGGCCGTCGTTTTTGCTTTGAAGAGTTGGCGTCATTACCTTTACGGCGAGAGGTTTGAAGTCTTTTCCGATCACAAGAGTCTAAAGTATTTGTTTTCTCAAAAGGAACTTAACTTGCAACAACATCGTTGGATGGAACACCTAGAAGATTACGATTTTGAATTGCAATATCACCCGGGAAAGGCAAACGTGGTTGCGGATGCATTAAGTAGAAAATCAACACATCTAGCGAGTTTGGCTATCTATGAGTGGAAAACGATAAAAGACTTAGGTTCGTACGCATTGCATTTTGAGGAAGTTCAAGATGGAGTCACCTTGTGTAACTTAACCGTTCAATCGACCTTATCGACTCGAGTGATTGAGGCTCAACAACAAGATGAAGAAGCGGAGGAATTTCGCACCAAATTCCTTAGTGGAAAAGCTCGAGAGGGGTGGATGATTCATGCTGATCAAGGATTGCGATACCAAGAAAAATTGTTCGTACCCATTTCGTGTCGGGAGGAAATATTGAGAGAATTTCACCATTCACCGTTAGCCGTGCATCCGGGAGGAACGAAAAATGTATCATGACTTGCGTAGACAGTTTTGGTGGCCGGGAATGAAGAGGGACGTCGTCATTTTCGTGTCCAAGTGCCTTACGTGCCAACAAGTGAAAGCTGAACATCAACGACCCGCGGGGGAGTTACAACCATTACCTGTGGCCGAGTGGAAGTGGGAGAATGTGACTATGGACTTCGTTACCGATTTGCCGAGGTCGCCGAGGGGCCATGATGCCATTTGGGTGATAGTTGATCGATTGACCAAGTCAGCACACTTCTTACCTATTCAGGTTACGGATTCGATAGATACGCTTAGTCGTTTGTACATTCGTGAGATTATCTGCCTTCACGAAATTCCTGTTTCTATCGTATCAGATCGAGATCCAAGGTTTACCGCGCGCTTTTGGCAGAGTCTGCAAGCCGCTCTTGGCACCAATATCTTATTTAGCACCGCTTATCATCCTCAAACAGATGGGCAATCCGATAGGATGATCCAAATTTTAGAAGATATGCTTCGGGCTTGTGTTATGGATTTTCGGGGTAATTGGGAAGATCATCTACCGTTGGTCGAATTCGCGTACTGATAGGCGCGTAAATGTTCACATACGCGCCCCCTAATTTATCATTGCTAAGTCTATTTATTTTATTACTTCGTGTTTTAATGCTTGATTTTTGTATTGAAGGAATTTTGGAGAATAGATTGAAATACATTACAGATTCTGGCTAGAGCTTCAAGAATTGGGCCTTAAAAATGTTTCAACTGTGCATGTGATCGTGAAGGTGTAATTGGCAGCAGAAGAATAAAAGTTATACAGGTTATTTTGGTGGGCCTAAAGAGTTACCATTTATTTACATCCTATTTTGACTTAGTCTTGGACTAAGAAAAGAAAAGAAAAGAAAAAGAATTAGGGAGCCCAAGCCAATTCTCTCGGTAGTGGTATGGTCCACCTTATTTGGAATTTTGCTAGAGCCCTTGGAGCCCTCTCAGAAGGGAATTAAAAAATAGGTCGGCACTTCTCATCATCACTTATAAAAAGGACGAAGGACGGGGCTGCGCCAGGCAGGAATTGTTTATTTTCTTTTCAGTAGCTTTCTTTTACGGAGGAAAAAAAGAACAGAAGCTGCTGTGGTATCTTCTTGGGTAACACACAGGAATCGACAGAAAACAAAGAAAGGGACTGCGATCTTTGTTCCGAATATTGTTAAGTTTTCTTCTGCGTTTTTTTTTCCTTCATGTTATTTTAAGTTTTGCTTAAATACTCGCACTCCGGTAATTCGTTTTAATTTCTGTTCTTTATAAAAGTTATTCGCTGAATCTGATTAGTTGATATTTTTCTGTTTATTTTTCATCTCGCGCAATAGAAGTATGTTTCAAATTAGGGTTTCTTTTATTTTATGCATGATGATTAGTGAGTAGTCGTTTAGATAGGGTCGCGGGGTGATTAGCACACCGTTACCAGTTCGGACACTGTTCTTAATTTCAAATAATAAAGAAAACGATTTTAGATTGAAAAATACTTCCTGTGGACGAACCCGGGTATTGTCGGAGCCCATGCGAACGGGGGAATGGGGGTCCAAAACTCATTCTTCGCTGCGCATGGGTAAACTGCGACCCTAAGGTTTCGCATCTTGCGGTGTATCTTTTTCAATATAAAATTGAACGTTTTTAAAAATACCGAATGGAGCAGGTTAGTCCGGACTGGTTACGAGTGCTATGAACTCTATGACCGTACCTCCTTTTTAATTATTTGAAAAGAATAACCAATTTCGTAGGTTTTAGTTAATCTCAACCAAATTGACAAGGGGTGGCTACCTAAGAGCCAGTTTAATTAGTAACAACCCGAGTTTTTAGTCAGCACACATTACCGTCTTTGTGGATTCGACTCTGGTCTTACCGGGTATTGTGCTACATCGGTTTCCGCCCTACGCTTGGGGACGGTAACGTGTGTTAAGAATTCGGGTAGGTAGTTTTTTTTTTGTTTATTTTTATTTTTATTTTTATTTTTTATTTTTATTTTTAGTTTTGTTTGAACCATCATAGGTAGAGGTGGGCAATCCTCCATCGTAGGAAAGCAATCACCTCTAAAGCCTAAGTACTACCGAGACAATACCAGGCGTCTCGTAGCCATTGAGAGAGAGCCGAGAGTAATCGTGGAGGGAGAGTTTTTTAGTGGTGATTCTTTTGATATCGGTGCCATTTTTGTTGATTTAATAATTGAGCCACCAATAGCAGAGCCACCGATGTCGATGCGTGCACACATGCATCCTGAGAGGACCACTCCTCTCGGTCCAATAGTTCTACCGAACGAGACGGTGAAAGCACGAAATATTTTCACCATAAAACCTGGTACGCATAATGCCCTTCCCTTGTTTTATGGGAAGGAGAATGAGGATCCGTATGAGCACGTCCATCATTTCGAGGGGTTGGTGCGCACCCTGGCCACCACTATTCAATGGGAGAACGCTTGCCTTAAGCTTTTCCCAGCCTCGCTCAGGGACAATGCGGATAAGTGGCTACGGATGCAGAAGCCACAGTCTCTCAGGACGTGGGCTGCTGTCCGAGATTTATTTTACAAAAATATTTCTCGAAAAGTAAATCGAAGTACCTGATTCGCCAAGTCCAATCGTATAAGCAGAAAGAGGGCGAGTCATTTTTAAGGTGCTGGGAGGGGTTCAAGGACTTGCTGTTGTCCTTACCGCATCATGGTTTCGTAAAACACCAGTTGGTGTCATTTTTCTATTTGGGCTTGAATGTTGCTACGGTCCAACAAATGGAGTACCTTTGTAAAGAGGAGGATTTTCTAGATAAGTCCCCGGACGATGCGTGGGACTTTCTCGACGAGTTGGCCGAGAAACACCGAAGTTGGGAACCTTCCAACCTCGATGATAGGGCCATGGCTGCACAGGGACCCAATAGGTCTAGCATTTTTCCTTCTAGTGTGCGAGAGCACAATGTCCAGTCTCAGCTGGACAAGATGGCTAAATAATTAGAGGACTTGAAGCTTAAGCAAGTCCATCAGGCGAATGAGGTGAGAGTCGAAGAGGTGTGTGCGTTATGTGAGTGTCCGGGGCATCTTATCACTGCTTGCCCCGCATTTCCCATTGTCAAAGACGCATACCATAGTAACCAGGCTGAGGTGAACGCACTTAACCAACGTTGGGATCCGTATTCAAATACCTACAATCCAGGGTGGGCCCAAAACCCACTTTTGAGTTGGAGGGATCAAAAAGCCTCGATGCAACCCCAGGCACCACCTCAGCCACAAGTTCAGCAATTCCGTCCTCCTCAAGGCCAAATGACCCAGTTTCGTTACCCTCCTCAGCAGCAGCAGGGATTTGGTCCTTCATCTTTTGGACCACCCCCTGGCATTAACCATCCCCCGCGGGATAAGCAGACTGATGAGATGATGAAAGCTCTCATGCAGTCTCAAATTAGCTTTACTGAGCAAACCAAGCAGGCAATTGGTGATATTAGGACCCAATTGACTCAATTGACGGCGGTAGTTGGACAAGTCCAACAAGAGAAGAGAAGGTTTCCTTCTCAACCTCAAGTCAATGCCGCCAATACTCATTTTGTGGGCGATTCTTCTGGCCCGAGTAATTTGAACCCCAGGCTGGAAGAGGCTAATGCGATCATCACTCTCAGAAGTGGGAAGGTGATCGACAAGGACTTACCTCCTAAGAAAAAATCGGTGCCACCCACGGTGCCGGTAGCTGCACCAGCAGTCGTCCCAGACTTGGGAAGTGTCCCTGAGGAAGAGAGAAAGACAGAGCCTCCTAAAGTGGTGGTGCCGGCACCTGCAGTCCCCATGACTCAAACGCCACCTGTTGCTCCATATCCAAATCGCTTGGTAGCGAAACCTAAGGCCAATGTGAACTTTCAGATTCTTGAGTTAGTCAAGAAAGTTCAGTTTCCTATCTCCTTGATGGAAGCCATTGACGCCATTCCTCAGTTTGCAAAGGTTTTGAAGGATCTGTGCACTTCAAAACGAAGGACTAAGAGTCAGGACAAAGTGTTCCTAACAGAGCAGGTGAGCTCCATTTTCTAGGCCGATATCCCAACCAAGTGCAAAGACCCTGGTTGTCCCACTATCCCTATAGTTATCGCAGGCCAGAAATTTGATAAGGCATTACTGGATTTAGGGGCGAGTGTCAACTTGCTCCCATATTCGGTATACTTAAGGCTTGGCCTAGGCGATCTGAGAGCCATACCGGTCACGCTACAGTTGGCTGACCGGAGTATAAGAATCCCGAAGGGGGTGGTGGAGGATGTTCTAGTTCAGGTGGGCGAGTTTCTTTTTCCAGTTGACTTCATTGTCCTAGATACGTGCCAGATACCGGAGGTCTTCGAGAAGACTCCTATCATCCTTGGCCGTCCTTTTCTAGCCACCTCCAGTGCTGTCATAGATTGCAAAACTGGACAAGTCCAATTGTCATTTGGGGACTTGAAAATGGAGGTGAATGTTTTCAAGATAGATGACTGAGTCAAAGATGATAAGGAAGTGTATGAGGTGAGTTTGGTTGACACGCTGGTGCAGGAGCATGTCGATAGTATTTTGTATAAGGATCCTCTGGAGATAGCTTTAACTGCTAAGGAGGCGTCATTCTTAGATTTTTCAGAGGTATGGAGTTTGATAGAGATGCCTGCGTTATACGATGCGTGTGGCGCCACTTGGGACCCAGTTCTTGAGCCGCTGGGTGCCTCATTGTCTTAAGTTTCGACGTGTAGCTTTTGCGTACCACTTTCTTCACTGAGAAATGGACCCGGCTCCTACCAATAGGGGTACCCATCATTGACTTGGGTTTTGGGAACAATCTTTGTACACTTGTTCTTTTATTTCTTGTTAATCAATAAATCCAAAAAAAAAATAGTAGAAATTGGAAAATGGGAAAAATTAGCATAATGGTCTGGTATAGCCACCTGGACGAAGCTATGTATGTAGTACTTAGGAGGTTAGGTATGACGGCAGGCGCGTAGTTAGCAGTGATAATTCTGTCTGAGCCATCTGACTTTAATGTCCAAACTCTATGGAGATTGCTTCACAAACGGAGTGGTGGGTAAGGAATTTGGCAGCCCCAAAAGGAGTGACAGCCTATTAGAGATGGTACCACTTCTCAAGATATCGTTGAATCCTACGCATACTGTCCTTCCAACAAATAGGGAAACACAGTCTTTGCCTAGGAAGAAAAGTAGTACCCGTATCTTTCGCGTGAAGAAAGTGGATGGTTTAATTTTGTGTCTTTCATTTTATTTCTTGTCTTGTTTATTTCTTTTAGTTATTTTTCTTGCTGTCTTGGAGGCTAACATTTTGCAGGTTGTTCGATCCAAGTTGGGGGGTCTCCCTCTATTTATAGTTTACTCTACTTAGCCCTTCTTTTTCGAGGTGATATCTATCCTCTCTTTTATCTTTATGTCTTATCTTTATTTTTCATGCTTTCAATGTGGACATTGAATAGTTCAAGCTTGGGGGGGGGGGGGAGGAGATCACTTTGTTCTTTATTTTGTTAAAAAAAATGAAAAAAGAAGAAGGTGGAATTCTTTTTGCATGAGACTGAAAGCTGTTGAGATTGGCTCTTCATTGATTGAGTTGGAGATGTGATAGTCATTGTTTGATTATATTGTGGTGGCATTGTAGTTCTTTTTGCAAGCTTGTCGCGAAGAATTGGTCATGACATTTATTTTTAGCACATTTGCACTTCACGTCTGTTTGGGCTTTGGTCGCTTGTGAGCTGTGACTTGATTATTCTTGATGGCTAGTTTAGTGGAGACTTATGCCCCATGTGAGTTTAGAGCCTTATCTTTTCTTGGAGTGGTGTCAAATAAACTCTTGTTTCTCACGAAAAAAGTAAATTCGTTATTGATCTCATTATTTTTGTCGTCAAGTGTTGGAAATGTTTTGAATTGCCTACTTATCTCTTGGATTTGGAAAATTGCATGGTTGTGTTGCCCATTGGAGAGGATTATAGGCCATCTTTGCTATTTAGAGCCGATTCATTTCTTTCTTTCATACATTTATCTCTTGTGAACCCATTTGAGCCTCTCGCATGATACCCTTTTCTTGTTGAGCTCCTCTATCTATATTGTGTCTTAAGAAAGCTTAGATAATTGTGTGGAGGTATATTTTTCAGAAGAGAGAGTAAATGTAGTGAATTGAGTTTTACTGATTGGTGATCTTTTCCATAAAAAAAAACATAAAAAAAATGAAAAGAAAAAGTAAAAAGGGAAGACACCAGATTATTGTGGGAAGGAAAAATTCTTGTTCTAAATGTGAGTTTGTGTTAAAGGTAGGAAAGAGAGATGTGGCGGAGTTGAAAAAAAAAAAAAAGAAGAAAAAGAGGGCATGCATTGTTATATTTGCCCTATGTGAGTTGTGGTTAGCCTATTCTCGGACACTTGATTTTTTACCTAGCCTTGAAATACTTTCCCTTACCTGATGTTATAACCCGAATTGAAGTCCTATTTGATCCTATGGGCAATTGGTTGTGAATTGGTGGATAGAGAGAATTTTCAATACTTGACATTCTGTTCATGAGATCGTGTGTCCACTTTATAAAGCCTTCTTTTCGTGTCAACTTATGAAGGATACTTTGCTTTCATGTACATAATTTCTGCCTGCACATATTGAGAGTAATATGCACATTGTTTCGAGTGATTTCATTTGTTGAGTGCATGATACGGTGAGATTTGAAGTCGAGACTCGGTCCGGAGAGAACTTTTGGTTATTTTTCACTTGTAACCGAAGCTTTTGTTCACACACGCTGAGTATCGGTGTCATGACTTATTTTTATGACTTGATAGTATCTAGAACTGCTTATGCTCATTATCTTTTTACGATGGCTACGTGTTCTTTGTTTGAGGTATCATTGAGCTGTCTTACGGTTTTTGGGTTTCATGTGGAGAGGATTCACAATGTTTTGTGGGTGATCATTGCTAAAAACCCTCACGAAACTTCACTCGTCCCACCGGGGCTTCCTGGGGGTTTAAAAGAACTATCGGTTTTAATTTATTTTTTTTAAGTTGCATTTTGTTTTCTTTGCTCGGGACTAGCAAAGTGTAAGTTGGGGGGTGTGATAGGCGCGTAAATGTTCACATACGTGCCCCCTAATTTATCATTGTTAAGTCTATTTATTTTATCACTTGGTGTTTTAATGCTTGATTTTTGTATTGTAGGAATTTTGGAGAATAGATTGAAATACATTCCAGATCTTGGCTAGAGCTTCAAGAATTGGGCCTTAAAAATGTTTCAATTGTGCACGTGATCGTGAAGGTGTAATTGGTAGCAGAAGAATAAAAGTTATACAGGTTATTTTGGTGGGCCTAAAGAGTTACCATTTATTTACATCCTATTTTAGCTTAGTCTTGGACTAAGAAAAGAAAAGAAAAGAAAAAGAATTAGGGAGCCCAAGCCAATTCTCTCGGCAGTGGTATGGTCCACCATATTTGGAATTTTGCTAGAGCCCTTGGAGCCCACTCAGAAGGAAATTAAAAAATATGTCGGCACTTCTCATCATCACTTATAAAAAGGACGAAGGACGGGGCTGCGCCGGGCAGGAGTTGTTTATTTTCTTTTCAGTAGCTTTCTTTTACGGAGGAAAAAAAGAACAGAAGCTGCTGTGGTATCTTCTTGGGTAACACACAGGAATCGACAGAAAACAAAGAAAGGGACTGCGATCTTTGTTCCGAATATTGTTAAGTTTTCTTCTGCTTTTTTTTTTTCCTTCATGTTATTTTAAGTTTTGCTTAAATACTCGCACTCCGGTAATTCGTTTTAATTTCTGTTCTTTATAAAAGTTATTCGCTGAATCTGATTAGTTGATATTTTTCTGTTTATTTTTCATCTCGCGCAATAGAAGTATGTTTCAAATTAGGGTTTCTTTTATTTTATGCATGATGATTAGTGAGTAGTCGTTTAGGTAGGGTCGCGGGGTGATTAGCACACCGTTACCAGTTCGGACACTGTTCTTAATTTCAAATAATAAAGAAAACGATTTTAGATTGAAAAATACTTCCTGTGGACGAACCCGGGCATTGTCGGAGCCCATGCGAACGGGGGAATGGGGGTCCAAAACTCATTTTTCGCTGCGCATGGGTAAACGGCGACCCTAAGGTTTCGCATTTTGCGGGGTATCTTTTTCAATATAAAATTGAACGTTTTTAAAAACACCGAATGGAGCAGGTTAGTCCGGACTGGTTACGAGTGCTATGAACTCTATGACCGTACCTCCTTTTTAATTATTTGAAAAGAATAATCAATTTCATAGGTTTTAGTTAATCTCAACCAAATTGACAAGGGGTGGCTACCTAAGAGCCAGTTTAATTAGTAACAACCCGAGTTTTTAGTCAGCACACATTACCGTCTTTGTGGATTCGACTCCGGTCTTACCGGGTATTGTGCTACATCGGTTTCCGCTCTACGCTTTGGGCAACCCATTATTTTAGGTCTAGGAATCGGTCAAGCATTTTTGGCGTACAACAATAGTTACCAATCTAGTATCGAGATGGCACCGTATGAAGCTTTGTATGGGAGACCGTGTCGATCACCCGTTTGTTGGACCGAGTTGGGCGAGGCTACGTTGGTTGGGCCGGAATTGATCCAAGAAACTTCCGAGAGCATGAGAGCGATTCGTCAACGTCTTCTTGAAGCACAAAGGAGAACCACCGAGCAAGTCAAAGTGATTCGTCAACGGTTGTTAACCGCGTAAAGTAGGCAAAAGAGTTATGCCGATCGTCGTCGCCGACCATTATTGTTTGAAATGGGAGATCACGTGTTCTTTAAGGTGTCGCCACGTCGGGGATTATCTCGTTTTGGGCAAAAGGGCAAGCTTTCACCGCGTTTTATAGGACCGTTTGACATTATTGAGAAGATTGGGGAAGTCGCGTACCGATTGGCCTTACCACCAAAGTTATCTGGCGTTCATAACGTGTTTCACGTATCGATGTTGCGAAAATATGAACTGGATCCGTCACACGTTCTTGAATGGTCCGAACTAGAGTTAGAAGCCGATGCATCTTATGAGGAGGAGCCGATACGTATCCTAGATTCGCATGACCAAGTTTTGCGGGGTAAGACCATACCGTTGGTACGAGTTCTTTGGAGTAATCTTGGAAAAGAGGAATCGACGTGCGAAAGGGAAAACGAAGTTAGGGAGAAGTATCCGCAACTATTTTCAAATTGAATCAATGTGAGTTCCAAATCCCGGTTTTGTGATTGTTTACTTGTTGTTTGATGATACGTGTTGCGGTGTGAACATGTTTACTTGATGCATGAGTTTATTTGACTTGAATTGTAAATTTCGGGACGAAATTTCTTTAAGGAGGATAGATTGTGGAGACCCGTAAATTATTATAATTTCAAAAATCGTTTAATGCGTGAAAGAATTGTATTATTAATAAAGTTGTACGTTTGTTTGTGGGGGTGTACGGATATACGTCTACCGTTGTGTATCGGACATTCCGAGAATAGTTGGATTTTGAGTTTCAGTGTTGAAATGATGTGTGAAAATGTTGGTAACAATCGGGGTTTGATTTGATTAACATTGGCAAAAAAATTCGAATCTGTCTTTAATGTACAGGTACAGCTTTTTCCAGTACATGTACATCACGACCAGAAACTGTGAAATGCTGAAATTTCGCGGTACCTGTACCGGTACCGTCATTCCACGATACCGGTACATCGTGTAAAATTTTTGATTTTTCAGCACGCATGACAGCTCACTATAAATACCCTCCTTTACCATTTTCACACCCAAAACCTTCGAACCAGACCTGGAAACACCCCCTCTCACCTATCCAACTCCAATCTCACCCAAAACTCTTGATTTCAACATCAAATCTTCAAGATCCAAGGGTTTTCTTCCTCAAAATCACAAGATTCTTGCATTTGGTGAACCAATGGTGAGTTTTATGTTCTTGTTCTCACTCTTTGAAGCTCTACCACGTTTTTCTCTCTCTCTCTCTCTCCTCTCGATTATTTGTTGATCTTTGTTTATTATTCATGTTTTTGAGCTTTATTTGCTCTAGATCTTGTATCCAAGCTTGGGTGAAGCTTGTCTTTGAAGGATTCAAGCTTATTGCTCTTGGTAGACCTAAGGTTTTGCTTAAAACCCATCTAGATAGGGAGTTCTCTCTTCCTCTATATGTTTTGTGGTGACTATGTGTGATTTAGGAGTTTATTTGCTATATTTGGTCGAATAGAATGTTTTATGGTTTGAGGATTGCATTTTCTTTGATAGTGGTATTGTGGCAACGAGAGCCATGGTCCATGAGCTATATGTGTCGTATTAGATAATGTCGGTGTGTGTGGAATGAGTTTATGGCATTGGTATCAATTGTGACGATAGTATGGTTGTTGTTGTTGTGAAGTGAATGGGAAATTTAGTGTGACGCAAGGGATGGAAATACAATCTCGCAAGGGGTGGAATTTTGTTGCGAGAAGTGTGTGGGCGCGTGTGTACGTATGGGTTTATGATTGAGAATTGTTATGACATTTGCAAAAGGGTGTTGATGTGCATTATTTGGATTTGTCGTTTAATTTGATTAGTTTATGCATATCATCTCATTACATGTAGATTTTGTAGAGAATTTTCTACTGGGGTAGTGTAGCTCAGCAAAATCCTTCTTTTCAGGTTCGAACGCAGGGCAATATGTAGCATAACATAGTGTATTTGGAAACAAAGACTTTTGAAAGCTAACATGACTTAGTTACTCATCCATCTTTGTATTAATTTACTTTTGGATAGAGATGGTATTGTAACTAATTTACTTTGTTTGATCTTTTGACATAAGATTGTAATATTCTAAATACTTTGCACCTGTATTTAACTTCATTTGGGCCACGGTGCCAATGATGTATTTTTTTTACATTTTTTAAATTTTGGGACTTCGTTTGTAATTAAACAGGTGGGAAACCATTTTGGGTATTATTTGTCCTATGCGAGGATTTTTTATCGAAATGATTTATTTATTTATGTTGAAAATCGAGGGCGTGACAGAAAATGTTGGGGCTAGAACTGTAATTTGTGGATATGCTATGGCCTAAAACTTTTGGGTACGACTTGAAAAAAAAAAAAAAAACTTGATTCGATATTGATATGATGGAATGAAATTTGTTTTGAATCCAATCTCAAAATTTTATTTGTCATTTATTTTTTTTCCGGAAAACAATGTACTACTATGGTCAATTAGAGCTTGTTCATTTGGAGGACTCAAAGCTCATGTGCACGGTCTTCAATAAATTTCTCTATCTATCTCTCTTCACTCATTACTCATAAAAATCTCTCTCATAACCCAAACCGAATAGGGTCTGAGTTACTGATAACCGATCAATTTCAATTTTTATTTATTTTAAGAATGTTACTATTTTTTAGCTCTATCATGTAAACAATTGGAATCAAAGCACTCTATAGTGCCTTGCGTGGATGAACCACAAGTTTCTTTACTTTGGCTTTTTAGCCGAAAGACGGAAAGAGGTTTATGAAGTAAAAAAAAGATCAGAATATATTCCATTCAGTCTCAAAAAATTGGATATCTTTACTTATTCAAGTCCTATGAAAAAATTATCTATAAGTTTTAATCCATAATATTTTTTTATAAGTAATATGAATTTTATTCGATAGAATATGATTAGATCTACTCTCTCCGTCTTATTTTGTTTGTCTTTTTTTGTTATTCGTGTCGTTCTTTAAACGTTTATATCTCCTAATCCACAATATTTTCATAATTTTAAAAACTTTGAATTATAGGCCTAATCGAAAATTATCAAACAAGATCCATATTACATATTTTTGGAGATTCACATTGAAATATATAAGCGATTGAAAACTAAAAAAAATATCAAAAAAGGACAGAAAGTGTCCATGAAAGACGTGTGAACGGTTCATATTCATATTAGAATAAATCTAGACTATTCATGTGTTTTTTTAATTTTTTCATGAACACTTTCATACATTTTTTTCATGTATCCTAACACTTTTGATTGATATCACATCCTGATTCAGATAAGAAGTAATCCAATAAAATCATGAAAATACTTGAAAGCTTTAATTATGTGAGACGTGGTGTGCTCTTAGTGCATGGCCAGAGCAATAATCATGGCAAAAGTGCTTTTATAAGCTTATTTATCCACAGAAATTACTAACATGGGATTGACCCAGGCCAAAAGTACAGTATTCAACTGGGAAGACTGCTGACCAAATGATGGTTAAAGTGGGTCCACAAGTTCCATGCATGCTGATAGGATCGATGTCCTCAATTCCAATGGAAGGTGGGATCCACCACTTAACCTTGTTACGATTGGATCAGTTTTCTTGGGGATCCATTTAGTTTTCGTACAAATTAAATAAAAATTCAACAACTTCTCTAAAGTGTATGTATTTCAGATTATTAATTATTGCAATAAGATCGATCTTGATGGCTCATCAAAGTGCATTACAATCTTGCAGTGCACTGTACTACATGGGTATGAATTCAACATAAGTTCGCAATAATTTTACACGCTTTTTGGACAACGAGCATTGACTCTCAAGCATTAAATATAATAACTAATTCTTGATCAGACTCTCAAAAAGATTTGGTATTTCAATATGTGGAGTTCATAAATACGTGTTGTCACCAAAAACATTGAGAGTATGTTCCAAGAGTACTTTAGTAATTTCTTATACTCAATAATTACTTTTTACATAACAATATGATTATAGATGATCCCAAAAAAAATAAAAATAAAAATTATAGTGAGCCAGGGAAGATGGTCCCACACAGATCAACATCATGTACAGGGTAGATGTGGTGTTAAAGCAAGACACTGGATTGTTCCTCCATGCATTTGTCACCAATCCCCTTAAAGAGGGGATAGACAGATTAAAAGGTTAAAAACAGAAAAAGCAAAGATTTTTCCCCACAAACTCAAATCCACTCATGATATTTTGTCCCTGACATTGCAAGCTCACCATCCCACCCAACTGAGATTCTTATGAACTCTCTCTCTCTCTCTCTTTCTCTCTCATTATGGGTGCTTTCGATCTCATTAATTAATGGTCTAAATTAAAAATAATTTTTTATCGATAAAAAATATTTATTATCGGTTAAAATTTAAAAATATCTCTAAGTTCTCAACTGTTGATTGAAGGCCGCACTATACCGGGATGCACAACACCGCCTCCAGATCCCCCCCTCTCTCTCTCTCTCTCAAATTGGTTTTTCTTTCGAAAGAGAACAAAATTGGATTTTCTTTCCAGAGAGAACAGGGAACGCACCTTTAAGGTCAAATTCACATTATTGCACTTAATTTATACCATAGAATATTGTAAAATTCTCACTTTGGCCTTTAAACTTCAATCTTTCTGAATTTGGTCGTTAAAATATTGGCGTTGGGTCACTGACTAGTGGGTATGCTTCAAATGAGGTGGCTATAAGTTGGTTGGTTATAACATAGTCCAAGTGAGCCGAATCGAGTTGAGTTTAAAAACTTAGAATTTGTTGTCTTTACACAAGTAGTGTGTGTGGGGCACGGAAAGATACAACGGGGTCAATTAACCCCCCTCACATTTAATTAATGTTGCTCGAGACTACTTATGTAGCTCAAAGTTTATTTTGCTATTTTGGTCTCACTGCCCAGAAGTTCTAAATTGTCCCAACACCAAATACTAATTTTGATCCTGTTGTATATGATTTAGATTTTGTATTCCGCTCTCCAAGTATTCTGGCTGTATATGCTCTTATATATAGCAAAAATTTTAAATGAGAGTTAGGAGAAAACTATTTAGTATCTCAGTGTACTCGTTTCTTATATATTTACTGGTTTTTTTAGTAAAATGCTACATGGACAGATTTTCAAATACAGGAAAAAAAAATGTATATAGAAAAGATGTGGACACGGATGTGTTTGGTGAGAAATTTACGTCCATCGAATAGTTCCAACTATGTACTCCTTCCGTCCCAAAATAAATGTTCAATTCAAAAAACGTGGACTTAAAAAGAATACGTTTTCTACAAGAAAAAAATCTAACTTTTTTCATAAATTAAAAAAACTCATGAATATCTAATAAATTGTTGAAAAAAGTTTGAGAATCATAATTGGCCTTGTTCGTTTAACATATTTACTTTGTTTTAACTTTATTTTTCAATCATTACTCTATATCTTTCTCCAATTATTAATTTCATTTCTCTTTCTATCTCTCTCCAATCATTATCCCTCTCTTCAATTATTACCATATATCTCTCTCCACCCACTACCAAAACTAAAATACGCAAAGTTACTAAACGAATAAGGCCATTATTTTTAAGTTCTCGTTTTGCGGACCAGACATTTATTTTTGGACGGAGGGAGTACATATTTGGAACTGTTCGATGTACGTAAATTTCTCATCAAACACATCCGTGTCCGCATCTTTGCACGGATTTTCCCCCTTTTCTATATTTATTGTTTTTTTCCCGTAGATAAGAATTTTAAAATTCCTATCACGATCGAAGAGATATATCTTTGCTGGAGTAGTAATTAATTATTCTTATTCTCTGGAGGAAGATCCAACCATAGCAGACCAACGATACGCTTTGCTCGAAACCCGTAAAACCCACAGCCTTCACTTCATTAATAATCAGTAATTACCTTCGCCCTTATATATCCATCTCTTTTTAATCTCTTTTTCCCTTTCAGAAAGTAATTAAGGAATTAATTAAGACAAAATATCGACGTACGCTTTACATTGTTTATAATTAAGTTGTTGTAAAGGTAATTAAAGAACAATCACCTTCTTCAGATTTCCGCCTTTTTTTTTTTATTTTAATTTATTAGTATGTTGGAGCAGGAGCTTCCATTAATCCAATTATGCTTTGGGTGTGCCAACTGCGTCAACCACAGTCACACTACTAATTGTTGACCATTGTCGTTTGAGTTTTATACGTAAAACCGAATACTTTAGACTTCTGACCTCTATATATATATATATACGTGTGCAGGTCTTGAGGGCTTCTACAGTATATACCTTGTTTCGATGATGATCGATCATCAGAAAATATATAAATAAAGATGCTAGGTTTGAAATCTTAAAATCTTTTCTAGAATATCTTTTTGTTTTTCTCTATCGCAGAAATTTATCAATATATTATAGAAATGTGTTTAATAATATTCTACTACTCTACTTGAGACTTCTGACCTATGCAAGTCGGAGATGACGAGAAGCCTGAGATGAAATTAGGGCGATTTGCAAATCTGGCGGCCAAACAGACCGTAATTTTCTAGAATTTTGATATCTTTTAATTTATTTAAATTGGGAGGGAGAAAGAGAGGGAGAGAGAGGGGACGTGGGAGAGAAAGGTGGAGAGAGAGAACGTGGGGAGAGAGAACGTGGGGAGAACTGAGAAAAAATAAAATAATTCAATACTCCAGTGACATTTTTATGCGGCGGCTCAACTTATCTTTCCACTACACGTTTGTGTAGTTTTCACTACAAAATGTCGAATCCGCATGAATTGTTTTTCTTGTGCATCAAACGGGCACAACGCTAGATAATTAAAAAGGTAATTTAATATTTTTTTCGAGTCCTGTATTTGATGCAAAATAGCATTAGTCTCATTTTATGCACCGAAAAGACATATGAATTGTTTTTCTTGTGAATCAAACGGGCACAACGCTAGATAATTAAAAAGGTAGTTTAATATTTTTTTCGAGTCCTGTATTTGATGCAAAATAGCATTAGTCTCATTTTATGCACTGAAAAGACATGTGCAGTGGGAAATAAATTTATTGTACCACGTAACGATGATCTCGTGCATCGAATGGGTACAACTAGTAATTTAAATGAACATAATGGGTGACGGTGGATGAATAGCTGATTGATTTATATGAAACTACTACTAAAGTGAAATCAATGAATACTAGTATCACCGGATACTATTAATTGTACTTGACTCAAACTGGAGAGAGAGAGAGAGAGAGAGAGAGAGAGAGAATCACGTTTTAACCTAGTGAGAGAGAGAGAGAGAGAAAATCATGTTTTAACCTAGTTGGAATATGCATTTTTCCGATAATGATGGTACTAGACTGTCCATATTATCTTCTTGTAATCTCTTGCCAAGGAACTAATAAAACCTCAATATTTACCTTAAAAAGGTTGGAGAAATTAAAATATATATATTCTCAAGAGAGAGAGAGAGAGAGAGAGAGAGAGAGAGAGAGGAATTGCAGGTGATCAATTATGAAGGGAAGTGACGGAGAACAAAAGCAATAGAATTGTCAGTCAGATTCGGAAGCCACATGCACATAAGCGAAACCATCTTGTCTATCAACTTTTGCAAAGGCCCATTAGCTCACCTATCCATGCACAGACCAATTATTCAACTTTCAAAAGAGTAGAAAAATTATTTGATGCTCCTGGCGGCATGCGGTGGAATAATTATTCACTAATCGTGTGGTGTTCCAACACACTTCTTCATTGCTATAATTCATGTGGAATCTACGTATTTAGTTTTGGGTTCTGCATAGATTTGTGATGAAAAATAGTGTTGAGATATTATGTGACGGTATCTCAAAACCAATCAATAATATTTATTTATTTTTTTGGTCAAGCAGAAAATCAGTCAATAATATTTTATAACGGTGTCTACCACACTTTTTTGTACGGTCCATTTACTTTACTAGTATTTAGGGGCGCATAAATGTGTGGTGTAGAACAGTGTTGTGGAGCCCCAAGAGCATCCAATCATTTTTATCAAGGAGTGTCTGTTTTCAACTTTTACGGATACCCTAAATCCTAATCAACAAATTACGTACTTATCAACAAATTTGCTGGATCATTGTTTTTTTTTTTTTTTTGGCAAAAAACAAATTCTATTCTACTACTCCACTAGTAATTTATAGCTAGGGAAAAAGGGATGGAGCTAGGGGAGTTTGAAACCTCAGTAGCTTGGTGCAAGGAGATAGGACATCTACCATTTGGTTCACTCTATTTGCAAATTTGATGTATCATTGATACACGCTTTTTTGAATATTTCATGAATAAACTGTACGCAATTAGTCCCCCGGATATCAACTTCTTCACAAGCACACGATTTTTCACACTCAACAAACCCTGGTTGATCAATTAAAAAGCAATAAAGCAACTAGGCTTTTGATAATTCAACATTTCGGATTCATAAGCAATACCAATACAAGTCTTGCTAAACTGACAAAGTTTTTAGATAATTAACGTTGCACACCGACAATTTAATTATGCATCAAATTAAACAAAAAAATTATGTACTAATTTCTTTCTACCAATATATTTTGGTAAGAAATAAATCCTGCATGTACAGTTGAATCTTTTTGGCTACTAAATAAGATAAAAGTATAGTTAAATTGATGATACAAGTTATGCAATTATTACTCACCCAGCTCTCTCTAACCGTCTAAGCTTTATACTACAAGTTATCAAACTGATGATATAAGTAGTGCAATTACTAGTACGCCTTCCTTTAATAACGTAAGCTTTATATGATCGATTTGATGAGCAATAAGTGAGCAAAAAGAAAGCCTTAATTATAAAAGCAATCCCAAACAAAAAGCTCAAACATGTATCTCACTAACTTTAACCCAAAAAAGTTCAAAACACAACCCAACCCCCAAATTCTCTATAAGAACACAAGAAACGAAGTGATGTTTTGTATACAGAACAAATTGAGAACTATAGTATTAAAACTTTACGCTTTCTTTGGTGGCTATATAGCTTGAAAGGGTGTACAAAGTTTTTGATCAAGGTAGATCGGGCCACTGATTCTGGTTCAGAGAAGTACTACTCCCACTAGGATTGGAAGCATTAGGGTTAGTAGAACTGGGGTTGATGATGTTTGGATCCCACGAACCTAGGGCCCTGTTTGGCTGCATCAAGCTCTGAGTACCCATTTGGTAAAACTGATCATTTTGCTGCTGATTTTGGGCATGTTGTTGTTGGGAGACAAAAGATGGCAAATTTAGCCCTTGCAAAAGAGCCAAATTAGGAGAGCTTCCAAATTGGCCGCCAATGTTGAGTGGTGGATTGAAGGGTATCTGAGGTTGGTGGCTCAACGATTGCATAGCTGCTAGAGAAGACAAAAACCCGCCACCTGAATAATATGGTAAATTCATTGGGGGAAGGCCCGAATTAGCAAGCTCTTTGGCGGCAAGATTTTGAGTCACTTGGAGCTCGTGCGGCGGCAGCGGCAGTGGTGCTTGTGAAGATTGAGATCTCGAACTCTCGCCGCCGCCTCCGGAAGACGAGGCTTTGCTCCGCTTTCCTTTCCTGCATCCACCCCCGACGGGTACGTTCCTTAGGGTTCCGCCTTGAGTCCAGTACCTATTGAGGTATAATAACTTAAAATCAACACTCTCTCAAGCAATTTTAAGTTTTTACATGACGATAATGTAGAGTCCAAAAGAACATATTCTAGCTAGGCGTCAAGCCCTTCAACAACTACATATTTTCTTTCTAAAGTGTCGCTTCTTTTGAGAATGTATCATTACCGTCAGATTCTCGTTAACCAAACACACTTAAATTAAAAGAAGTTTACTTGGGTACCCAAAACCACCCCTACCTCTCAGCATAGTTTCGATAAGATTTTCCTCCACTTATTACTTTTATTCATCTCTCTCTCTTTATATTATCTAATAAAAAATATTTCTCAAAACTTTTACCATACCAAATAAGGGCTTATTTGCCTATTTATGTATTTATTTTAAATTAGTAATTAGTAAAACAAAAAAAAAAAAGCAAACGTTATTTGACAACTAATTTGCTTTATTTTATATTTATAACGGGTTAGATATTGCGCGTACCCTCCCTCTTATAATTTTACTCCAATACTTAAAGTCGTGCAACTTTTCAAACAAAAATTTAAATACTTTCATGCATAATTTTGTTAATGTTGTGCACTAATTTAAAAATCTCAATCAGCACTTTAATTTGGTAAAAAAAAATGACAGAAATAAGTCTATCATTTTTTGATCGACACGACTTTTCATAATGAATTAAAATGGAACTAAAATCATGGAATTGATGAAGTGTAAGTAGTTCCCATCGACAAAACCCTAGCCCAAATTCAATTAAACTACTTTTCATGCCTAACCTTCGTACTTGTAGATTCACATAAATAAGCTTTCTGCGATCTTGTTGATAAAAAAGAAAGCTATAAAAAAAAAAAAAAAAACAATATCCATAACAGTTCTAATTATTTTGCTGCTCCTGAAAAAGAGGACCACTTTGGCACATCTTTGCGACTATATTTCCTTAACAGCACCGACCTAGCTTTTAAATAAGTTAGCGGTCAACAATTTAGCGACGGATCAAAGCCAAGAGATCGAGTACCTGCGACAAGCCTTGCAAAAGTAACGCGGCTGAGAGAGGCTGTAATTATTGTAGTAGCAGAACTTGGTGTTAAGCGAGTCACATCTAGGGCACTTCTGCGGGTGCAGCTGGTGGTGGTGCTGAATCTGCTGATTATTCTCCGGCGGCTTCCCCCGCCGCGAATGATCCTGCGCCCGCCGCTGCTGCTTCACCATCTCCTCCTCTTCTCCTGCCGTTAATCTCCCTTGATCCATTTCTCTCCCACACCTCTCTCTCTATATATACACCTATATATATGGATTGTATGTAGATGTTGAAAATATGGAGATTTTCTTTGAGGCCTTTTGATCTTGGTGGGGATAGTCTTCGGGTGCATGCGAATTAAATTCGGCAGCGTTTTCAAATCTAGCAATAGAGATATTAGGTACGTATGAACTCAACTATGCGACTGTTCGGATGCTGAGAATCTAGAGAGAGAGAGAGACAGAAGGGGGGGGGGGGGGGGGGAAATGAAGGGCGATTTTGTTGAACTTATTTGCATGCGGATTTGTTGATCTGATGACTGATGACTTCTCTCTCTCACAGACCTAATCCACATACAAAATCAAGGGTTCATTAATAACAGAATAACAAAAGAAAATCCAGTAACGAAATCTCCTTGGATTTTCATAACCTAAGTGAGGGATGTGCAGATTTAGATTTTAGAGAGAGAGAGAGAGAGAGAGAAAGAGAGAGTGTGTTTTTATGTGTCAGTGAAGGAGGTGAGAGGGAGGGAAAGTAAAGTGATTATCAGTAGAAATGGGTTTTCTTAAGTGATTATATGAACACAAAATTTATCGAAGATCGTGCAAAAAAAATGAATTCTGAGACACAAAACATACAAGTTGGACTTCAATTGAATATCCATCGTCAGTCATCACATGAACGCAGCAATAAAATCTGATATAAATCAGAAAACATGTTCAGATTAACGAGATTTTATTCCACACCGAGAAAGGGAAAGTAGGCACAGAGAGAGAGAGAGAGAGAGAGAGAGAGAGAGAAAGCTAGGGAAGGGTTTTTATTTGGAGCGAGAATATTCTGGAAGTAGGATTAAAGAAACAAGGACTTGAGCCTTGAGGGGTATAGGGTGGTGTGGACCACAACAAGGGGGAGAGGCCTTTGGGTAGCAGAGGCGACGGCGGCGCCACCCGCGTGGTGGTCGTGAACTGGGTGGCTGCTGTGTCAGAGTCCTCCAACCTCACCTTCTCTCTTTAAAATCTCTCTCTCTCTCTCTCTGGTTTTCTGTTGCAAATTTTGTTTTTTTGCTTCCCCTTTCTATATTCCGTTCGCTGACATGATTTTGGGCCCGCCCTCGATTATTCTGACGGCGAATTAGAATGCAAAGTCAATATTACCCCCCGTTTACATCCAGTTTTCTCGTTAAACTGAGGGTCAAGTTTGTCTTTTGACATTCAGGTTCTCCAAATACACATCCATGTTTGATGTTTCCAGCAGCTTTTAAACCCCACTTAAATTTAGAGGGTATTTCTAGTAGTGAAAATTTTATAAATTTTTATTTGTGGTCGAAAAATTGTTAGGTATTTTCGATAAAAAAATAAGTTGACAAATTATTTTTGATAGTGAATAAATTATTGATGGGTTTGTGAGTAGATGTTACTGTAGCAAAAAGAGTTTTTGTCAATAATTTTTTTGTTCGTGAAAACGAGATGGTAAAATGCATAAACTTTTTTTGTTATTAAAAACGAAATGATAAAATACATTAAGTTTTTAGATAGTATTTTTTGTCAGTGGAAACATCCCTTAATTTTTGAAAAAGGGAAATACTCCTAGCGGAAAAGAAAATCAATGAATTTTAATAGTGTTTAGAATTTATATTTTAAATTGATATAAAATGTTGCAATAAAAATAAAAAAATTTCAGCATAAAAGTCCACTTCTTTGGGTTAGATAATGTAGTATAACAGATCAAATGGGCACACTCTGTAGTCTGAAAATGTATTTCGAATCGCTCTCTTGGAATAACTAATTAATTTAAAAACTAGGCAAAAAATTACTATATCGATAGGAATCGTTAACCACGTGATTGAATTGATTTTCTCTTGCAAGTTTATTCACTGGTTGTTTTGGCAAAATTCATTAGGAGTATTATTTTGTTTTTTTGTTTTTTGGTAATTAGTGGACTTATGTTGACCGTTATACTAACGGAAGAAGAACGTGACGAGAGACGGGGGAAGGGCGGGTGACGTCGGTGTCCGTTAGGGGTTACAACTGCTCCACCCAGGGGGTTAACATAACGGAAAATCCTATGTGTACCGACCATTTTTGGACCGAAACCGTACCGACGGCCGCGCGCGGCCGCATATATACACGAAAAATAGGGTGTTTAGATCAAGCACCCTACACACATCGGATGACGTTGATTCCCGCGCTGGGCCCCTCGGTTTTTTTTTTTAAAATTTTTGGACGGCTCGGATCGGCCGTCCGGTGGCCGGAGACGGCCGCGCGCGGCCGTCGGTACGGTTTCGGTCCAAAATGGTCGGTGTATATAGCAGTACTCATAAGATAACTATACTATGTACTGACAATTCATCATCCTCAACGAACCCTCAACGTAAGTGATGAGGTCAACCCATTTGTGGTTATCATAGCTCATGATCAAGGGGCATGTTTGGTTAACTGCGTGATGGATGGAGAGATTGGACGCATTTATCCGGCCTACACTTTTGATTGCACAGTTTCACCGGCAAAAGAAAGTGAAATCAAGATCTTCTTTATTTGGTTTCTGATCGTGTGACGTTAAATGAGAGCCACTATAGATAATTTGAATTGTGCATTTTGTAAGGCTTGATGTGCTTATTGTCCATGCCCAAATTATGGTGATTTAAATATTGGTATAAACGTTTAGGCAAATCATATTAATTTGGCGAAAAGAAATCAACAGTCAAAGTTTGAAGACACATTAGTTTTTTTTTTATAAATATGCTTCGTTTGAATGAATGTCGATGTTCAATCATCCTAATATCTGGGTTAGATAATTAACACTTTGCTAAGTGAGTGGTTCGGATGGTCAAATGGAGTTGTGATGGGTCCATTTTACATCACATATGAAGAATACATGAGAGAGATTTTGATTCAAATGGAATAAGTATCTAAGCTTAAGCATGTCCTATCGAAAAATTGTACACAAAAACAAAGATATTATGAAACAGGCCACAAGAAAGGTTCTTTTCTGTTCAGGTTGCCCCTACACAAAACTACTGAAAGCCCACAGGTACACAAAACTTGGTAGAGATTAACACCGCAGGCCCAGCCCAAAACTAGAGCTGTTTTGCTTGATCGGTTTAATTGGGTCAGCTCAACTTCTCATTTGTTTGTAAATTGTCAAGTAGCCCCATTACCATAGATGGAGACAGGATAACTCTGTGCGGAAAATCTCTCTGTCTCTCTGTGCTGAGGAATTTTTTTGTCATTGGATTTAAAACATTAAAAATAGAGTTCTGCTATCGGTACAGATTTTTGTGCACAGATTTCGTTGTGGAGCCCACCATGGGTCCCACACAAATCATCCAAGCCGTTCATTAAATGTAAAACATTTTTTCAAAGGTCCCCGTAAAAAATAAGCTCAATCCAATACCTATAGGTGCTTCATCCAACCATCTAACTTTTCATTCAGATTTTCGGACAATGAAAAGTTATACGATTGGATCGAGTATCTATAGGTATCGGATTGAGATTATTTTTTACGGGGACCCTTGAAAAAATATTTTACATTTAATGAACGGCTTGGATAATTTGTGTGGAACCCATGGTGGGCCCCACAACAAAATCTGTGCACAATCTGTGCACAGATTGTATGTGTGTGTAGCATTTCTGTTAAAAATACGAAACAAACAATCCAATGACCACAATCCGACGGAAAAATCCCCCAACACATAGATGACAGGATTTTCGAGACAATGGGAGATTGGAGACATGGGAGATCAGACTCCATTACCATAAGAGGGTTAATGGCCACCGCATACTTTTGGAGGAAATTGCAAAAATGAGCCTGCTATTCGCAAGGAAGATTTACAGGAAACCACGTAAGAAAAAATGCAGTTCGCTCCTATGAATTTAAAAGTAATACTTACCGATGTCCGTCCGTTAGAGTTGATTTTTTATAGGATTCCGTAAAATAATATTAAAAAAATTATGAATATTTTTCTAGATTTTTATGGGACTCGGAATGGGCCTAAATGCGTTTTTCCTTGCGTGGTTCCCTGCAAATTGCCCCTACGAATCCAAAAGTAATACTTATCGATGTTCATTGGAGCTAATTTTTTATTGGGTCCTATAAAATAATATTAAAAAATTTACGGATATTTTTTAAATTTTTGTGGGATCCAGAATGAGTTCAAACGCATTTTTTCTTGCATGATTTCCAACAAATCTTCCTTGCAATTAGCAAGGCTATTGCAAAAAATACAACTATTTGCAGAATAATATATGCGGATGGAGAAATTATTCGTTGGGCAACACACAGGTGGTGCCTTCCATCAATTAGAATTTGCCCAACTGAATTTGTGTCAGACTTCTGCCGGTAAGGAGAAATTATTCGTTGCCCAAACGGATTAAAATTTAAACTTGGAACACTGTCACATGTTCTTCTCTTCCACTGCATACAGCCTTCTTTTTAAAATTAATTAAGTTTTCCAAATTTCAATCCGTTTGAATGGGTGAGAATATTTGATCATTTAATTCTAAAAGGTCATAGTTAAATTTTGACTATAGGGCTCTCGTTGATTAGCTCTAAGAAAGTTGTAGAATTAAATATCTCTTAAGACTAACCAGCGAGAGCTCTAGAGTCAAAATTTAATTATGACCCTTTAGAATTAAATAATTAGAAAAATAAAATTTTCTCACCCATTCAAACGGATTGAAATTTGGAACACTTAATTTTTCAACCTGCAGTTTATATACTCCCTCCGTCCCTTTTTAAGTGTCTTGCTTCGTAATTCCAACTTATTAAAAAGACATCATCATTATACCTTTCACATCAACTTTTTCCTCTACTTTCCCTACTTACCCATCATCATTACACTTTTACTCACTTACTTTTTAAAATCGAATTTACTTTTAGGAATAAAATAGACAATTCACCAACTTTTACCCAGTAGTTTATAAAATGGACACTTATTAAGGGACAGCCCAAAATGGAATACCGGACTATAAATAAGGGACGGAGGGAGTATTAAAAAATATGGTTAAAAAATTAAGTGCTCCAAATTTGAATCCGTTTGAATGGGATAGAAGATTTTATTTTTCTAATCATTTAATTCTAAAGGGTCATAATTAAATTTTGACTATAGGGCTCTCGTTAGTTAGTCCTAAGAGATATTTGATTCTACGACTTTCTTAGGGTTAATCAACGAGAGCTCTATAGTCAAAATTTAATTATGACCCTTTAAAATTAAATGATTAGAAAAATAAAATCTTCTCACCTATTCAAACAGATTGAAATTTGGAGCACTGAATTTTTTAACCATATTTTTTAATATATAAACTGCATGTTGAAAAATTAAGTACTCCAAATTTCAATCCGTTTGAATGGGTGAGAAGATTTTATTTTTCTAATCATTTAATTCTAAGGGGTCATAATTAAATTTTGACTTTAGGGCTCTCGTTGGTCAGTCCTAAGAGATATTTGATTCTACGACTTTCTTAGGGTTAATCAATGAGAGCCCTATAGTCAAAATTTAATCATGACCCTTTAGAATTAACTGATTAAAAAAATAAAATCTTCGCACCCATTCAAACGGATTGAAATTTGGAGCACTTAATTTTTCAACCATATTTTTTAATACTCCCTCCGTCCCTTTTTAAATGTCGTACTTCGTAACTCCAACTTATTAAAAAAACATCATTATTATATCTTTCACATCAACTTTTTCCTCCACTTTTCCTACTTACCCATCATCATTACACTTTTTACTTACTAACTTTTCAAAATGGAATCTAATTTTAGGGACAAAATAGACAATGTACCAACTTTTACCCACTAATTTTACCAAATGGACACCTATTAAGGGACAACCCAAATTGAAATACTGGACTATAATAAGGGGACGGAGGGAGTATATAAACTGCAGGTTGAAAAATTAAGTGTTCCAAATTTCAATCCGTTTGAATGGGTGAGAAGATTTTATTTTTCTAATCATTTAATTCTAAAGCGTCATAATTAAATTTTGACTCTAGGGCTCTCGTTGGTTAGTCCTAAGAGATATTTGATTCTACGACTTTCTTAGAGTTAATCAACGAGATCCCTATAGTCAAAATTTAATTATGACCCTTTAGAATTAAATGATCAAAAAAAATAAAATATTCTCATCCATTCAAACGGATTGAAATTTGGAACACTTAATTTATTTTAGAGAGAAGGCTGTGTGTAGTGGGAGAGAAAAACGTGTGTCAGTGTTCCAAATTTAAATTTTAATCCGTTTGGGCAACGAATAATTTCTCCTCCCCCGGCAGACGTCTGACACAAATTCAGTTGGGCAATTTCTAATTGGTGGAAGGCACCACCTGTATGTTGCCCCAAGAGCAACGAATAATTTCTCATGCGGATGACACAACGTACTAGTGATCATCTTCAACCAATCATGTTTTAATTTGAAAACTCAAGTGATATATAATATTAAAAATAAATTTAAAGTGGTATATTATATACACCATTCAAAGAGTGTGACTAATCATCTAAAAGTCTAAATGCGAATTATATTATTTTTATTACCTCCGACTTTTTCTTCTAAAAATCCTCTATATTTTGTTTCGTACAAACTTAATTAAATATATAAGTTATTCGAAAAAAATATACTCCCACGTGAATATTGCTAAAGGTAACATTAAACCTTTGCAGAGTCGTAGCTATATTCTACTGTATAGCTACTACACAGTTGGAAGATCACGTAAGGGTCTTGCTTGATTATTCTTCAAGCTCTGTGTGTTCATTGGTTTGACCAATTTCTCATTTGGGTAAGGGTAAAAGATGGAAAGAGAGAGAGGGAGAGAGAGAGAGCGAATGGGAAGGCTCATGATTCGGTTGCGGCGAGAAGTGATCACGGTGGGTGGGTTTCGGCGATTAGGAACCACAGATCCCACATCAGTGCGAGGTCAGGGGATAAGGAGACTTTTACCCTGTTTGTTGACAATATTCCAGAGGGAAGGGATCAATACTGGTTATCAAGGACTTTTAACAAGTTTGGGGTAGTAAAGGATGCCTTTATTCCGAGGAAGAAAAGTAAACACACTGGCAATAAATTTGGGTTTGTTAGATTTGGGTGTCATGTGTCGGCGGGCATGGCTGTCTCCAAAATGAATGGTGCGTGGGTGGATGATAAAAGGATTTATGTTAAAGAGGCGTGCTTTGATCTTAAGGACGAAAAACTGAATCTTAAGCTACCCAGATTTCATGAAGTTAAGGCTTGTGGACATTGTCAGAGGGTTTATTCGAGCCATAATAATGAAGGGGGGAGCACCATTAATGGGCAGGGGTTTTTTGTCTGGAATGAAAATCCAGGGAGAACTTTTGCTTAGGCATTAAGAGGCGAAACTTTTAATCCAGGGATCGCCAATGATCAAGGTATCACTATTACATCTAATGGAGGTGGAAACGGCTGGTTGTTCCGAAGTGCGGTGGCAGTTATGAGCAAGGTTGTTCCGTTGATGATGCTGCAGGTGAGTTTTAGTAAGAAGTTTAATGAGGCGGTTCAGTTTTGAGCTTTGGGGGGGGGGGGGGGGGGGGGGGGGGGGAGGGCAATCCTTATTACATTTCAAAAAAGAGAAGTTAGAGATTCTTTCATCAAGGTACTGTGGATGGAAAGATGGTTTGAAAATGTGAAACCTTGGCAAGGTGAGCCCGCCAGCCTCGAACGGTTTGTGTGGTTCAGCTGTCTGGGCGTTCCCCTTAATTCGTGGAATGCCGAGACTTTCAAGCGCATTGGGGAGGTGTGGGGGTCTGTCATTCTGTTGGATGAGGAAACGTTGAAGGATATCTCATTTGCAAAAGGAAAAATCCTCGTTGCTACGGAGGAGACCTCAAAGATAGAAAGATGGATCCAAATGATAGTGCATGGAGTGAAGTATGAAGTGCTAGTTATAGAAGAAGCCTCATTCGTACATCCAGACGAGGTAGGAAGACGGGCTTGGCCTTCACAGAATACGGCAGCCATGGTGGATGCGCCGGTGAAAGGTGGTCGGGTTACAGAGTCGATGGAGAAGGAGGTTGAAGATGATGACATGGAAAGTAGATCTCATTATCCATCCAATGAGAGAAGGTGGGTAGGTGAGGGCTTCAGAAGGGACAGTCTAGCAAATGAGATAGTTTTATAGAGGGAAGGGACGGGTCAGAACGAGATTCGGGGCCCTAAGCAGAAGGAGGTTGACGAGCATTTATTGCTTCCCAGTGAGGGGAACAAGGCTGACATAGGGGAGTTTGAATCGGCTGTGGAGGATTCTGTGGAACTGGAGGCATTTGAACTTGGACCTCAAGCCCATTTGTTGGGCCCAGGTCCTATTTCGAATGAGGTTGAAATCCTTGGTCCTGAACAGCCCAGAGAGGGTTGTGAATTGGGCCCTTTTCAGTCTCGAGCCCAAAAGGAGGGTGGGGAGCCCATTTCCTCCTTGTCCGTTCTAAAGCCTAGGGCGTCGGAACCTTTGTTTTCTGAGGATCTTGTCCCAGAGACCTCAAACCAGCGCGTGGTCTGTGCTTCCCATATCTCAAAAGTTCCAAGCATAAACCTCATGGTGGACCTGAACGACGCAGATTGCAGAAGGAGAAGATGAAGACAAATGTCAAACCTCATCCAGATCTACCAGGAGCTGTCGAGTGAATCGGGAGAGGACAGGAGCGTGTCAAACTCCTCTGCTGACTCCATTCACAGCTCTCAACGCATCGTCGATGAGGTAAGGGCTACCATGGCTATTGGTTCTGAATTGAACATTAATTTTTGCCCCAATGATGCTTGTATTTTAAAGAAGATGATCGAAATTGAGAATTTGGAGGCCGCCCGTCTGCGTGAGCGGGAGGGTGGTAACTAGTTACGTAGAGTTACTAGATGTGGTGAATACAATTGGGCCAGTGAGTTTTAATGCAGATTTTGTCTTGGAATATTAGAGGTTTGGGGAGTGATGTAAAAAAGAGATTTTTGTCGAAATTAATTAAGAAAAGAAAACCAGATATGATGTTTGTTCAGGAGACTAAATTGGGTTCTGTGGAGCGTATACTATTACAACGTATCTGGGGTAATAGCAACTTCGATTTTGCATGTTCTAGTTCTGAGGGAGCTTCAGGGGGTCTGCTCATTATCTGGAACGTTTCCTTCTTTAAAGCTTCTAGGATAGAGGTTCATAATCATAGGTCTTTCATTCTTGTGCAAGGGACTATCGATGACTTCTCTTGTACCTTAGTGAATGTTTACGCCCCTAACCTAGTTGTTTCCCGTAGAGAACTCTGGGAGGAATTGTTGGTTCTTAAAGCAAATTTCCATAATCCGTGGTGCATTGGGGGTGATTTTAACGAGATTAAGGATGTGTCTGAAAGGGTGGGGTGCTTGAGGGTGGAGAGAGGTATGAGGGACTTTACGAAGTTCTGTAACAACATGGAAGTTTTGGATATTCCTATGATGGGTAGGAAGTTCACTTGGACCAATTATCAAAACCATGCTATCCACAGCTGATTGGATAGATTTTTGTTATCCCAACTTTTCCTTGATAGGTTTAATATCCTTCAATGGGGTCTGCCAAGGCAAATTTCGGACCATTGTCCTATTATGACCCTCGATGATAATAGAGACTGGGTCCAAAACCTTTCAGGTTTATGGACATTTGGCTCTCTGATCCTAAGTGCATGAAGTTAGCTAAACAAACGTGGGATGAGGTTCAGGGGAATGGTTGGGCAGGCTTCATCATTGTTCAAAAGTTGAGAGCCATTAAAGACAGACTAAAAGTTTGGAATAAGGAGGAGTTTGGGGATATTAACTGTGCTCTTCAAGATAATGAAGCCATACTTCATCGTTTTGATACCCTAGTTGAAGAGAGACAACTGAATGAAGAGGAAAAAGCTTAGATGTTTAGCAAAATCTGAATTTTGGAGACTCACTAAGCTTACAGAATCCCTCTGGAAACAAAAGTCTAGAGTTAAATGGTTGAAGTTGGGCGATAGAAATACTAGATTTTTTCAAGTCTCAGCAAACAATAGATTCAAGAGGAACTTGGTGGGATCAGTAAAGGTGAATGGTTGCGTGTTCGTAGATCCGGGACAAATTAAAGAAGCTGCTACTGATTACTATCGAAGCAACTTTAAAGAAGAAAGAAGTTTCAGACCAGTTTTGGGGGGAGTGTTTTTCAGGAAACTAACTCCGGAGATAGCAATCCAACTTGAGAAACAGTTTGAGGAGAAGGAAATATTAGCAGCTGTGCAAGGATGTAGCAGCCTCAAAGCTCCCGGGCCCGATGGATTTAATTTCTCCTTTGTACAGAAAAGTTGGAACTTTATGAAGGCGATGATCATCCAATTCTTTGCAAAGTTCCATGCCAACGGGAAGCTTACTAAAGGTATCAACTCCACCTTTGTTTCATTGATTCCTAAGGTAGCTTGTCCTGTGTCCTTTAAAGATTATAGACCTATTAGTATGGTGGGGTGGGTCTACAAGATTCTTTCTAAAGTGTTGCGAATAGAATTAAAGAGCATATGTCTTCTGTTATTGGGGAAGCCCAAGCGGCGTTTGTGGGCAGGAAACAAATTCTGGATGGTGTCCTCATAGCCAATGAGGCTATTCACAGCTGGAAAATTAGTACACAAAGGGGTCTTATTTTAAAGCTAGATTTTGAAAGAGCTTATGATTGCGTAAACTGGAGTTTTCTGAACGATATGTTATCAAGGTTTGGCTTTGGGGACAGGTGGTGTGGTTGGATCATGGAGTGTTGTTCGTCAGTCTCTATGTCAATTTTGATCAATGGTTCAACTTCTAAGGAATTTCGTACGGAGAAGGGTCTCAGGCAAGGGGACCCACTATCACCCTTTCTCTTTAACATAGTTGTGGAGGCCCTTAACATAATGCTAGAAAGAGCTAAGGAGAGAGATATTATCAAAGGTACGAAATTGGGGAGGAATGGGGTCTCCATCTTTCATCTACAGTTCGTAGATGATACCATTCTATTTTGCAATAATAATCCGGAGTACATGGAAAATATCAAAAGAATCCTAAGGTGTTTTCAGTTGATGTCAGGTTTGAAAATAAACTTCTCCAAGAGCTCTATTTGCGGAGTGAATGTTCAACCTGAAGTGACAATCACGCTTGCTCAAATTATGGGGTGTAAGGTGGAACAACTCCTTATTAAATATCTTGGTCTGCCTTTGGGTGCGAACCCAGGACGGATTAAGACATGGGATCCGGTTATCGAAAGGACTGAAAAGTTACTGAATGTCTGGAGAACTCGGTGTATCTCAACGGGAGGAAGGCTGACTCTTATCAACTCCAACACTGGAAATGTGCCTATTTATTTTATGTCTCTGTTTAAAATGCCAGTTGCAGTGGCAAGGAAATTGGAGAAACTACAAAGACAATTTTTCTAGGGTGACACGATTGACAAAAAAAAGATGCATTTGGTAAAATGGGACGAAATTGCAAGGAAGAAAGTTGACGGAGGTTTGGGAGTGAAGAGATTATTGCAGCAGAACCTTGCACTCTTGGCCAAGTGGTGGTGGAGATTCGGCAACGATAAAAAATCTCTTTGGGTGAAAGTGATTAGAGGAAAATATGGGTTGGATGCAAACTGTTGACTCCCTATGTCCATGGATCAAGTCCAACTTCTAATATATGGGCGGGTATATGTTCTTTGAAGAACCCTTCTTCACATTTGGCTACTCTATTCGAGAGGGATTTAAAGTCCAAGTAAACTCAGGCAACGCAACTCTATTTTGGAAACATGTTTGGTTGGGAGAGACAACCTTGAAAGAGCTCTGTCCGAGATTGTTCTCCTTATCAACTCAAAAGGAGGAAATGATTAGTAACATGAAGGGAGTTGCAAATGGTGGTTCTTGGGAGTTGTTGTTCAGGAGAATGGTGTTTGGGCGGGCGAAGCAAGAATTGGACAATTTTACTCAGAGAAATCAAGGAGTGATTTTTATCCCGACCAAGCCTGATACGTTACTTTGGAGATGGTCGGCGGACGGGAAGTTCTCAGTCAAATCAGCATATGGGCAGTGGGAACAATTTTCTCATTCTAGCGATGCTCTTCTGGGATCCCTATGGAAGAACTTGAGCCCTCCAAAAGTGGAAGTTTTTGCGTGAATGGCAGTCAAGGAGAAAGCAGCTACCAGGTCACTACTCCTGAGTAGAAACATGATAAGTGAGATTCAATTAGCCTTATGTCCTCTCTGTTCATTGCATCTTGAAACACATCAACACTTGTTTCTGCATTACCATTTCTCTTGGGCTGTATGGTCAGAAATTTTGGCTTGGTGGAATATCAAATGGGTTTGCCCACCCTCGGTTCCTATCTTAGCTAACTGGTGGTTTTCTCATGGGTTTCACAACCTGGAGAAAAATATTTGGGAGTCCTGCTTCTATGCTACTATATGGTCCATATGGTTGGTGAGGAATGACCATGTTTTCAACAACTCAACAAAACAGCCATGGGAGGTGGGGGACTTAGTCAAAACTAGAGTCGCGATGTGGATGAAGGCGAAATTCGACATCAAAGTCTACACCGTGGAGGATTTTAAGGTTTTCTTAGATGGTATTAGAAAAGTGAGATTGTAACTTAGTATTGAAGTGTTATCCAATTTTCAGTTGGATACATTTTTATTTTTTGTGCTTCCTAGCTTCTTGAGCTAAGATGCTTTCCTCTCGATGTCACCTTTCGAGTTCTATAAAATGTTTCGTTTGCCGAGAGAAAAAAAAACATTAAACCTTTGCAAAACTTACTACTATCATTATTTTATGAGAGTCTTTCCATCATGAAGCAGGAGGAGAACGAGCAGATCAGGGATTATGCAAAGAAGTACTGGGAAACTTTCAACGAGATTGAAAGTTGCAGTGAAGAGTACGCAATTGCTACGTTCAAAACTGGTTTGCTTGTTCGGGGAGAGCTGCGCCGTTCATTAAATAAACATCCAGTAGCCACCTTGGCTAAATTAATGGAACGGATAGAGCAACACGCCAGAATGGAGGATGACATACTCCGTGAGGATGGAAGGACGGTTGCCGAACAGCAGAAGGCACCTGCCAAAAAGGTGGATAAGCCAGAACCCAAGTCTTACAAAGACAGAAGGGAGTACGGGCAGGCTAAAAAGGAGGCATACAAAGACAAGCAAGCTCCTGACCCCAAGTCCTTCTTTTCTATCACCACGGTTTGGAAAGAGCCAATATACAGGATTCTTTATCGAATAAAGAATCAGCCATATTTTAAATGGCCCCCAAGTCTAGGTGGAGACAAAGATGCAAAACGTGCTACGAATCAGCACTGCAGTTATCACAAAGATTGGGGCCATATGACCGAGGATTGTGAGGTGTACAAGAGGCACCTTGATGATTTGGTCTCTCGGGGCTATCTCAAGGAGTTTATCCAGGAGGACCCTAAAGAGAAAGGGAAGGCTATGGAGCTGGGTTACGAGCAGATCCCTAAAGGCGTCATCCATATGATACATGGATTGGCCACACCTTACACGAGAAGTGAGGTTAGATTATTTCAAAGGCAAGTTAAGCATGATCAGCACGTGATGCGGACGGGAAACAAGAGGGGGCGAGAGACTGATGCATGCAAAGAGAGCATGGCATTCAGTGATGATGATTTGGGGGAGGTCCAAATACCCCACAATGATGCATTGGTCGTAACCCTGCGAGTTGGGGAATACGACATCGAAAGAATTCTAGTGGACTCGGGCAGTTGTACAGAGGTATTGTACTATGATGCATTCAAAAAGATGGGGCTGGCCCAATCAGACTTAGAACAGTCTACAACACCTCTAATTGGGTTCGGTGCAGGAGCAGTCTAGCCCCTCGGAAAGGTAACGTTACCTGTTCGAGCCGGATCAGTGGTGTTAAGAATGGACTTTTTGGTGGTCGATGTCCCATCTTCCTATAACGCGATTATAGGGAGGACTTGGTTGCACAAAATGAGAGCAGTCTCCTCGACTTATCACCAGATGGTGAAGTTCCCAGGATCAAATGGGATTGAAGTCCTTAAAGGAAACCAGAAGGTAGCACAGCAATGCTTGATCTCCATCATCAGAACAGCCCCAAAGGTCCACCATGTTCACACACTAGAAGTACCAGATCAACCAACCATCGAGGATGTTGGGAGAAGCCCGGCTGAAAAAGTGCTTGAGGGCCTGGAGAAGATTCAGATCAACGAGACTGATCCTGAAAGATATTTTTTGATTGGGGAATCATTACCAGCAAACGAAAAGGCTGAGTCGATACGATTTCTGAAAGAATATATTGATGTTTTTGCATGGGTACCTGAGGAAATGCCTGGGGTGGATGCAGATGTGATCTGTCACCATTTAAACATTGATCCTCTGCATAAGCCGATCATTCAGAAGAAACGAAGGGCAGCCGTACAGCATGTAAATGCTGTGATCGAAGAGGTCGATCGTTTATTGGAGGCCAAGGCAATACGTGAGGTCTATTATCCAGAATGGTTATCCAACACTGTTGTGGTAAAGAAGAAGAATGGGAAGTGGCGTGTCTGTGTGGACTTCACAGACCTAAACAAAGCATGTCCTAAGGACAGTTTTCCTTTGCCTAGGATTGACCAATTGGTTGATGCAACCTCTGGTTATGAGCGAATGAGTTTTCTCGATGCATATCGAGGATATCATCAGATTGCAATGTTTGAACCTGATCAAGAGAAGACTTCGTTCATCACACCACGAGGGTTATACTATTACAGTGTTATGCCCTTTGGACTAAGGAATGCTGGGGCTACATACCAGAGACTTGCAACCATTATGTTCAAAAAGCTCATCGGGAAGACTTTGGAAGTTTACATAGATGATATGGTGGTAAAGAGTCGAGAAAAAGGAGGGCATATTTCTGATCTGAAGGAAGTGTTCGAAATCCTGAGGAAGTATAAACTGAAACTCAACGCCTCGAAGTGTGCGTTTGGAGTTGGTTCAGGAAAATTCCTGGGTCATTTGGTAACTTTGAGAGGGATAGAGGCAAATCCCGATCAGATTGATGCCTTACAAAGATTACAGAGTCCCAAAACTACCAAGGAAGTCCAGAGGCTGACTGGAATGGCAGCAGCACTTAACAGATTCATCAGCAGGTCAAGCGACAAATGCAGACCCTTCTTTCAGTTATTGAAAAAAAGGGAGGGATTTGAATGGGGAGCAGAATGTGAACAAGCTTTCCAGGACCTGAAGAAGTACCTGGCCGAGCCCCCACTGTTGTCAACTCCACAGCCTGGTGAGTCTTTAATTCTGTACTTAGCTGTTTCCGAGCATGCAGTAAGTGCAGTCTTGTTGAGGGATTTGGGGATCGAACAAATCCCCATTTATTATGTTAGCAAGACATTGTTGGATGCAGAGACGAGATATCTGCCTTTAGAAAAACTTGTCCTGGCACTTAGGACAGCAACCAGGAAATTGCCACACTATTTCCAAAGCCATAAGGTTGTGGTTTATACTGAGTATCCATTAAAATCACTGCTTCGAAAGGTAGATTTCTCGGGACGGATCTCGACATGGTCCCTAGAGTTAAGTCAGTATGATCTCGAGTATCAGCCACGCACAGCAATTAAAGGCCAAGTGTTGGCTGATTTTGTGGCAGAGTTTTCCCCGATTGTTGCTCCCTTGCCTCCTGCGAGAAAGGAACAGGCAGCTAAGACATCATCATTAAAGGATCAACCCGTAGCCGAACAGGATCCCAAAGAATGGAAGTTATTCGTTGACGGATCAGCGTGTAATACTGGTTCCGGAATTGGAGTTGTCCTCTTTCCTCCTCAAGGAGTTCTGATTGAATTCTCTGTTCGGCTTGGATTCAGTGCATCGAATAATGTGGCTGAATATGAAGCACTCTTGGCAGGATTAAGAAGTGCAAAAACCCTTAAGGCAGAACGGGTCAGGGTGTATTGTGATTCCCAACTCGTTGTGAATCAACTGTCCGGCGAGTACGATACTCGGAATGAAAAGATGGTGGCCTACGTGCAGGCAGCAAAAGACTTGCTCGATACCTTCGAGAGGGTATATATTGAGCAAATAAGTTCTGGACAGAATGCTCATGCAGATTCTTTAGCTTGGTTGGCTGCAGCAGTACCAACAGAGTTTAAAAGAAGGGTGGCAGTAGAATACCTCAATGAGCCGAGCATTGGGAGGAGTGTAGACTTGGTCTTGGACGTGAACCAAGGACCAAGTTGGATGGACCCAATAATGGAGTTCTTACGAGACGAGATACTCCCTTCTGATAAAAAGGAGGCCCACAAGATAAGAGTCAAATTTGCTAGGTTTTGGCTGTCCCCAGAGGGTAAGTTGTATAGGAAGTCCTTTACGGGTCCCTATTTGCTATGCGTACATCCTGAGATGGTACAGAAGTTCCTTCATGAAATCCACGAGGGAACATGTGGGAGCCATGCTGGAGGCAGATCTATTGCCCACCAAGCAATTACTCAAGGCTACTGGTGGCCATACATGCAAGAAGATGCAAAGGTGTATGTAAAGATTTGTGAGAAGTGTCAAAAGTTCTCACCAATGATTCGAACACCCGCCGAAGATCTGGTGCCATTAACAAGTCCCTGGCCTTTTGCTCAATGGGGGATGGATATCGTGGGTCCATTGCACAAAGCAACTGGGAATCGAAAATTCCTGCTTGTTGCAACTGACTATTTCACAAAATGGATTGAGGCAGAACCATTGGCCAAAATCACCGAGCCTATGATAGAAAGGTTCGTGTGGAAAAGCATCATCACTCGCTTTGGAGTCCCTTATTTATTGATTACAGACAATGGATCCCAATTTCAGAAGAAATTCAAGGCTTTTTGTGCCCAGTATGGAATACGAAATTATTACTCCACCCCAGCCTACCCTCAGAGTAATGGGCAAGCAGAGGCATCCAATAAAACTATCCTAGAAGGGATAAAGAAGAGGTTGGACAAAGCAAAGGGAAAATGGCCTGATGAGTTACCGTTAGTTTTGTGGGCTCACCGAACAACGCCTAGGAGGTCTACGGGAGAGACCCCCTATTCGTTGGCATTTGGAACAGAGGCTGTCATACCTCTGGAAGTGGGTCTGCCGACCAACAGGACAGCTTTGGTTGAGAGTGGAGGCAATGACAGGGCCCTTGAAATCGAGCTTGATCTTGCCGAGGAGAAGAGAGAAAAGGCCTTGGTACATCTTGCTTCTTACCAAGAACAGCTGATGAAAAGCTACAACAAACATGTTCATCCTAGAGAATTTGGTGTTGGGGACCTTGTGCTACGAAAAGTGCTCGGCAACACCAAAGTGGCAAATGAAGGCAAGCTGGGGGCCAACTGGGAAGGCCCGTATAGAGTAACTGAGATTGTGGGCATAGGAGCCTATCGATTGGCAGATTTGGATGGTGATCCAATTCCAAGGCCTTGGAATGTCCATAATTTACGAAAGTTCTTTGTTTAGAAGTATTAAATCCTGTTTTGGATTTACACTACGTGATTGTGTGGGAATTACGAATATAATTCCTTTGTTCTAGTTTTGATTATTTTTTAAAAGGGTACGAGTAACGCCCTCTTGCGTTTTGCAGATTATGAATAAAATCACTTCTTTCGAATAACTGTTGTGGTATTTAAATACGAACTACGAGTTTGGTTCTCCATATTCGTATTGGGGAGCTGGGTATACCTTTTGAGTATGTGAAACTTAAAAGTTTTATACATTTTTTAAGTATGTGGCACTTAACAAATACAAGTACGAAACACTTGTATAGAATCCCAAGTATGTGAAACCTGGGTATACATTTGAATGCAAGTATGAACATACTTGTGTGTTTTCTTTTAACAAATACAAGTACGAAATACTTGTATGGACGTTCAAAGTACGAGATACTTATATGGTGTTTTAAGTACGTGATACTTGAGAACCTATTTTGGCTTGACTTAAATGTAAGCCACATTTAGTTAAGTACGTGAAACTTAAACACAAGTACGAAACACTTGTGTGATGTTCTAAATACGTGATACTTAACAAGTATGAATACACTTGCAAAGTACTAAACTTAAAACAGTACGAGACACTGGGAAACAAATGTTTTTAAGTACGTGAAACTTAAACAACATTAAGTATGTGAAACTTAACAGGCGTGAAAGATTTGCTAAAAAGTACGAAATACTTATGCAAACAAATGATACGTAAACGGTACGACGTACTTAGATTGAAAAATTGCATACGAACAGATGCAGCAACAAAGGACGCCGAGCAAAACATAAGGTTATGCCACGAAGGGCCAAATACCTGTGTTAACAAAGTATTCAAATTGAACTGGTGCCTCACAGGGCCAAAGTATGCTTATGGTCACGCAGGACCAGCAACCAAAACAATTCTTATACTTACCAAATCAATCCACATTCTGGACCTCTGAAGTATCAGTGTTGATCTCAGTATCAGCACCACCCTCGACTACATTCTCTTCCAAGTTGATGGGCTCAGTGGGTACATCCCGAGCAGGAGCTTCAGTAGGATCCACATCCGTGGGGATATCTTCCTCAGCATTGGCAAATTCTTCAATTTGCCGTTCAAAGTCTTCCTCTGGATGACCTGCTGGCTCTGGAGTGTCTTCAATGTTTTGGACACGGGTGCTAGGCAGCTCGTTGTCAACCTAGAAGGGTGAATCCTCAGCAACCCCTAGTTTTGTCAGACAGGTTTCCCAGCTGGCAATCCAGACCTGGTCCTGTAAAGCTGGCATATGTTCCACGTAACTGGCAGTTGTGGCATCATAACCCTTCTGGTAGCCATCTTCATATGAAGCCTTCTTGGTGCTATCAATTTCGGATAAAGCCTGGTTTAGGCTCTCTTCGGCAACTTGCAGCTTGCCTTTAGCACCATTAAAATCCGCCTTGGCTTTGTCTCTTTCTCTTTCAAGCCGAGCAACTGTCCGAAGAAGTCGAGTATTGTCATTTAGCAACCTGATTTGTTCGGCCTCAGCTTCTTGGTACTTTTGCCCTATGGTTACCATTTTTTGAATGAACTGGCAAAAACAGCGAGTGGTAAGTGACAAGTGTAGTAATATATGATATGTGATATACGAAATATACATAAAGACTTATATGAAAAGGTTGAGTCACAGTACCTTAATTCCATTAACGAGCCCAGTAGACACCAGCCGATCAGGTGACGATAGGGACTCCTTTTGCAAATCAACAGGGAGCATTAACCCTTGAGCCAAGGCTAGAGCAGTCTCAGATGAACTAGCACTATCCCCAACATGAACAAGACGGTCTCCTCTAGTAAAAAGAGGAGTCCATGTCTGGGGGAGTACTTGAGCAGTTGGTGACACGGGGAGATGGGTTTCTGTATCAGCCTGTGGAACAGAACCAGCTGGGTCATCAGACCTAGGCCGTTTGTCCCGATGTGCGTTAGCAGCATCAAGGGAACCCTCCTCTCCCCGAGGAGAAGATGACGATCTTGCTGATCCCCCCCTGTTGCGACGTGATTGTGGGGGCGGGGCGCCAGTTGATGCTACCCTGTTGGTAGCACCACGTCCTCGTGCGGACACAGTAAGTAAAGAGCTCAGATTAAGAGGTTGACGGGTCATTGTACCTGGGTTACAAGGGGATCGAGAATAACCAGAAGAAGAAGACTGGCTGGTATCACGATTTGCAATTAACTGCTCGGGTTGTTGTTGATTAGAGACTGATCCACGAGTAGATCTTCTGAGTCTCAAACGAGGAAGTGGCATGCCTTCTGAAATGGGAACTTCACCAGGTTGGCCAGCAACAGTAACCCCAGTTTGAAGTCTTGAGATACGTTCTTGAGGAGCAGTTGAGGTGGATGCAGCACTGGTACTGGGATGAGCAAGTCTTCTATCAATGACCCCTCTGTACGAAGGATCGTATCCCAGCAGTATGTCAGCGTCTCGACCCCGACCAGCTGTTCGGGTTCCTGGTTCTCCTGTATATTTTAGTATCCTGTTAATGTCCCCTGCTCGGATGTAGCTCGGCTCACGTCTAGGACGTTTGTTAACGTTTTCAGCTGCAAGTTTCAAATTGAAAAACCAATTTAGTTCATGAGAAAGCTACGAGAAAGCAGTAAATGAAGAAATTGCAAAAGATAAAAAGCAAGAGCATACGTGGATAACCCCATATGTGGGGGCAATGGAGCCCTATCACTTGGCCATCTTCCCCTAAGGGCTCGAATGCTCCAGTCACATAGAGGAAGTCGATCTCGTGGTCACGAGCAGAATCTGGCAGATTGAGCACGAAGCGCTTTTCTGCCCTTCTAACTTTGAAATAGTAGGTATTATAGTCAGGGTTTAGTACAATACTGTACCACCACTGAATATCCCAAATTCCTAACTGGGTCCCCAGAATCCTATTCAAAGCTATTACACCCATTATCAGCCTAAAGACGTTTGTTGATACTTGCATGGGGGTGAGACGATACCAGTTTAGGATCTAACGGAGTAGTGGGTGAAGAGGAAATCGAACTCCACCCTCGACGATGGCAACAATGGGGATACACATTCGATCCCAGGAACCTCCGTCTCTATCTGCGCCCAGGGGGGCGAGTTCGAGACCAACATTCTCTGGAATGTTATATTCCCTCCTAAATGCCGCCATGGCAGTAGGGGTTTCACATAATTTCCTAAATTTACTGGGTCTCAAGGGATTCTCACCATCGTCAGCCATGGGTATACTCAGGAAAGAAGAAAGACTGAAAAAGGGTGTAACTCAAACCCTAGAAAAACGACCCACGAATTTGAGAATAGAGATCTCAGATAAAGAACCTAAACAGAAGAAATGAAGTAAGAACGAGGATCTTACAAGACAATGGTGACGATTCCCTGGGATGCAATCGAATTTGCAGACGGCGGTGATGGCAGAAGGTTTAGAAAGAGAGAGACTGAAAGTTCGAGTTCTGGGTAAAAGACCAGACGGAGCCCTTTCAGGGGTTTAAAGGTGAGAGACGGAGACGAAACGTCTCCTCTCACACTGTTACAGGAAAAAGTAACGGAAAGCAGAAACCGTTCTGACGCCGTTTCATAGAACGTCAGTTCAAAGTTAATGCTAGGCATACGAAAACGTGCCACGTGGAGTCGATTACCCCGAAATGGTATAATGACATAGGCGCCAAAAGGCATCAATGAAGTATTGAAATTATGACTGCATGAGATCAAAAGAGTTTGGTCTAGATAGAATTCTGTTTCTAAGCATCATATATTACCCCCGAACAGTGGTAAATACATGAAGCTGGGGAGCAATTGTAGGGAGGTATTCCCGAGCAGATACATTTAGTTACCGAACACGTGATGTTTGGGAACACGTGGTAAATACTACTGGACCTACCGCCGGGCAGTTCGGTAGACAGCGATATGGACAAGTGATATGAGAAGTCATGGCTATAAATAGATTGTTCGGCAGTTAGAGACATTCTGATTACATTGGACCAAGTTACATGTGAAGTAGTTGGTCCAAACAGACTGATCGGTTATGATACAGCCGAACAGATGTAGTAAAAAACCTAGCACGTGATACGAGTGATCACGGGTTGAAAGCAATGCAATTGATATCCGAATAAATGGTACGTGGGACCATAGTTTGAATATAGACAGGACAGTCATCATGCTAAACAAGTGTTCGGCAATATGGACCAGTGACATGAGAAGTCAATGGTCCAGAAAGGTTGTACGGGCTCAAGGACCAGTTACATGTGAAGTAACTGGTCCAAGCCGTCTGTTCGGCCATGAGACGCCCGAACAAAGATGGAGCTCCAATCGAGAGTAGGAGCAAAGGGAATACTCTGGAAGATTCCAGAATAGTCATGTCCCATATAGGGATAAAGATCCCAAGAATATAGGATCTGAGAAAGATACCCAACAAGTATGGAATGTTCGGCTCTTAAAGGAAAAGAATCCTAAAAGGGCTCTTTTCCATAAGCCGATAAAGGAAACGAGATTCCTTGATATCCTGGGTTTCCTATACGAGTTAGGAATCCTATGGCAATAAGGATGCTTGGACAGCAAGCATCCATAAATCTATAAATATGAGGAAAACCTAGAGGAGAAAGGTACGCAATATTGCATTATTATTGCTTTCCTACTGATAATTAGGGCTGAGTTTTCTAGTACGTGATACTAACAAAGGCATCGGAGGGCCTTTGCCACGAGAGGCAAAGGTGCACTCACCCCCTGTCTATTTTGCAGATTAGGGTTCAGACGTCGAGCTAGGGTTCCGGTGAAGAGGCACGAATAAGCCGTTGCAATCCAGTTGATAGGAAGCATCAATTGTTTTCATCCCCCTACAATATTTAAAGGCAAAAATACGTAAATTAAAAGCAAAGATAGACAATGCCAGGAGTAGTCTCATTTTCACAAACTACTTAAAACCACATTAAAATTAATACAAACTATATATGGCCCATGCATAGCTACATTTATTTTTCCCACTGCCAACCAAAATACCAAAAACACCCCCACTCAATATTTCTCCTTACCATCATCATGCCCCCCTGCCCTCCTCCTCAACTCCTCCACCTCTTCACTCACCTCCTCGCTCTTCCCGACCACCGTCTCCTTAATCTTTTGCCCCGTCTCCTTCGCCCCCTCCAACACCCCCTCCACCGTCTGCTTCACCGCCTCGGTCGCCTTGCTCGTCCCTTCCTTCGCCTTCTCTGCCGCCGTCCCCACCGTCTCCTTGGTCTTGTTAGCCCCTTCCTTGGCCTTCTCTGCCGCGGTCTCTGCCGCTCCCTGGGTCTTCTCCTTCGCATTGTAAGCGTACTCTTCGGCCTTCTCTTTCGCGTACTCCGCCGTCTCCGCCACTTTCCCCGTCCCTTCCTTCGCCTTCTCCGACGCCTGCCCCTTCGTCTCTTTCGCGCTCTCCTTCATTTCGTCCGCCTTCTCCTTCGCTTTCTCTTTCAGTTCTTGGGATCCCTCTCTTGTTCGGTCCGCCGTTTCTTTCATGCTGCCTTTCGCTTTATCTTTGAATTCGTTTGCTCTTTCTTGAACATCACTGCTACTCGTCCATGGAGTTTTGTTGCGACTCCCTTCTCTTCCTCCTTCCCCTGCATATATCCCCTGCCATCACAATGCCACCACTTTTATTAAGGTTGACACACCACGAACTTGTTCTGATTTAAATTATATTTATATTTACATATTTATTTATATTCTAATATAAAGAGAGAGAGCAACTTGGTATCTCCCAATTTTGGAGCTCCGCCACTTATTAATAATAATGAGCATACCTTACATATCTCACATTTAAAAATTCTATACAAACATCCAGAAAATACCGAAAATTGTAAACAAATGAGCGATTCTATATGGATATTACACTAACACATGCAAATCTATATACCCAGAACGTATTACGTACGTTTACGTTCTGGGTAATTTTTCATGTTATCTAACAATTACGCTAGGAAGTAGGAACACTTACGATTTTGCATAAACACCTAAACTGACTCACATATATGAATAACCCACATACTGCGATGTCCGTGTGAGTGTTTGTGCAAAAGCGCGCATTGCAGCTAGCGGTTTCTGATCCAACAATTATGAAACAAACCCAAAACTGACCAAATAAATTCAGTAAAAAAATTTCTAACTTGTACATAATAATAACGTGTGTATAGGGATGTATATATATACCTCAGAGTACTTGGAGGCAGAAGCGAACCAAACCCGAGAGACTTTGGAATGGAAGGGGAGAGAAGGTTGGGATTGAGGGAAAGCCCTCGAGAAGTTGAAAAGAAGGGTTTTCGGTACAGACAATGAAGCCATTGTTGTTAGTACTACTGCTCTCTCTGATCGATCCGCTCTGTGTGTACGCGTACGTGTTTCTTTCTTTCTTTTTCTGATTCTTGTTTGGAACTGATACGATGGTGTTATAAAGGGGTGAATGAGGAAGAAGGTGGCTGAGTGACACCTTGCGTAATTGGGGTGGGCACGTGTAGGTACGTGAGTTACTTGGCTTGCTGGGTGGTTTTTCTCCTCAACACTTGTTATTTCAAAGATTTTCAAAGTGGATAAGAAAGTGGGATTGGATAACATTTTGGCCGACAAATTCTACTCGTACGTGGGACTCAGAATTCGGACTTCTTTGTCGGGCTAAGTTGTGGCAAGTTCGTAGGCCTAACTTATGGACCTATTCAAAAATCTAGCCCAGTAGTCACCTTATTAATCATAATCGTAGAATTCTTTTTCTAATCAACCTTAGTAAAATCATGCTAGATTAAGACATTTTTTATTGACTATAAAATTTATAATATAATTTTTTTTATATATAAAAAGATCCAAAAACAATCTTAGACAAAACTTTTAGAATATGTTTCACATTGACAAGTCTCTAGAATGATCGAGATGGTTTTATTGATAACTTTTTTTTAATATATTTCTCAATTTCGGATAAAAATAAAGAGAATTAAGAGCTAAAATCTTTAAATATACGAACAGTTTACAAACCAATAATAATAAGTGAACCAGTCAACAAAAGTTGAAACACGTACAGAACTAATTCTACCTTTCTAGTTTTGAGATATATATATGTGTGTATGCTTAAATATAGTATTAAATTACATAATTATGCTAAATATTTAATTTTTTTAGTTTTGAGCGAGGGCACGTGCCCCCGCTTGAATTCCTTCTTGTTTGTGTCTGTTCGATACATATGAACAATATAAAAATTAGTGGGAACTATTTTTTCCTGTCTCATACATCAAACGGACCCAACGGTAATTTACATGACATGCATGCTAATTTACATGTTTCTCGGCTTTCTGGGTGGTTTACATGTGAACACTTGTTCTTGCAAGATTTCCATAAGTGGATAAGAAATGGACTGGATGATATTTGGTCTTAACTTTTTATGGTCATTTGAATTTGGACGCTTTTGTTAGGCTAAACATGACAAGTTCATAGGCCGGCCGCCTTCGAATGCAATGAGGATATACGTACACTGTTATCTATCTATCTCTATTATAAAACAGAAGGGTGTGGGGACAAGTTGTTGGAATGACTAGGATTGATTTGATCCAAGGGCTGAGAGGCATTCTCCTCGTCTCATTAAAGAGCCCATTTTCATTAAAGAGCCCACATTTTAAAGCTAATTACACAACTGACATACATGCCTCGCCACCACATTTCAAAATGTATTCACCGTACTTCGTCTTTTGAAACCCCCACGCCAGAATTCCTCTCTCTCTCTCTCTCTCTCTCTCTCTCTCTAGGCACACCTCCATCACCATCGTCCTCTCTCCCTCCTTTGTAAGTTCAATGTTTTATTCGTTTAGTACCCTCTTCTGTTTTGAAGTTTGCAATTATTGCTGGATTTTCGGTTTCTTATTAATCACCCATGGCATACATTTGCTTTCAAGGTGTTTGTTAAAATGCATGGTAGAAATAGAGTGAACTCCATTCAGACATCTTAAAAAAAGCCAAGGAAACAAAAGCAAAAAAAAATTTATGGGCTCTTCAAATTCCAAACATCATTCAAAACTCCCCAGCTTATAGGCTCTTTTTCCCCATTCAGGCATTTTTTCCCATCCCTTTTGAAAAAAAACAAAATGAAATAAGCAGCAAATTGTAGACGAAAAGCAGAACTCAAAGGAAAAAAGACCTACCAGCATTATTTTTTTGATCAGTACTTACTGGCAATTCTGGTGCAAGAGAAGTATTCTTAAGCCAATCAAGCAGAATAGGCCCCGAGGAAAAACAGAAAATAGTTTTGGAAAGAAATCGCGAGAAGTGTAGGGACCCAAAGGCTCGGATTCACTTGATCCAATAGTCTTTTTCCTTTTGTTCCCTGAAATTGTGGTCAAGAAGCCTATTTTTGCATATACAAGTTGACGGGTCAACTGTTTCGAGTAATAATCTTCACACCTTTCTTATACATTATAACTTTTGGTTGATGCTGTGGAACTGTACATTGTAGCATGGGGACCAATTTTGCTTTAATGATTACCAATAATCCTTCTTCCTTGATGGTTTTAGCGCTCTTACATTCTTCGCTTGAGTTGATAAGAAAGATTGACAAATTCTATTTATTTCGGTAGGTTGCTTATGTGGTGGTTCGGTGAGTTTTTTTTCTTATAATTTTTTGGTCTTTTGTTTGGAGACTGTAGCTCAATGATTCCCTTCTTGAGGTGATTTCTTTTCGAGGCTGACACTTGAATTGTCATATTTATTGTAGCTTCTCATTTCGGTGTACCTCAGACTCTTATGAACTTTTCTTATCTCTAGGACACCTGATGGTGTTTACATGATTCAGTACCAAAATGCTTGGTTGCTATGGCTTATGGACAATACCCAGGTAGCTTGGATCAATACTGATTTTGGTTGATGCACTAATTTCTAGGTGGTGCTCGGTATTTTCATGCTTCAAGCAGGGCCACAATGCCGACCCCAATGATCTCGAGCCACAATGCCGACCCCAACTGAGCCATTTGCCCTTTGAACGGCCCCATCAACATTTAGTTTTATCACATCAACAAGTGGTGGACGCCACATAGGAACGCTCCCAGAAACAGCAGGGCTTTGGAGAGAATGATGATCAACCATGACAACCTTAAATTCGGAACAAAGAGCAGAAGCCTTTTCCAGAATCATAGTACCATCCCAGCCAAGGCCATCAAAATACACTTGATTTCTTGCCTTCCAAATGAACCAGCAAATAGAAACAAAAAACGCACTCATATTCACCATTGTATCAGACGCATAAGAATTATGGGGGAACGAATACCACCAATCGATAAACTGAAAGGGATTCCACATAGAAGAAACCATAGAGCTAAATGGGGAATCAAGCCACACCACTCGCGATAGCTTGCACTGGAAAAGCAAGTGCTTTAGTGTTTCATAATTGGTCTTACACCTTGGGCAGTAGGGAGAAACATCAATACCTTTACGATTCAAATTAGCACATACAGCAATAGCATTATGGGAACATCTCCACAAAAACATCTTGACTTTATTAGGGATTGGTAAAGACCACAAAGATTTCCAGAAATAGTCAGAAGGAATACCCGAACTCGACTCGCCGCGTTCTCGAGACTGCCGTGGAAGGTTGCTTTGTTTTGCCAAACGATAAGCCAATTTAACTGAAAAGGACCCATTGCTGGTAGAGTGCCATAAACCCCTATCTCCACAGCCTTGTGAACTGATTGGAATCGAGAGGATTGACTCCACATCAGATTCCAAAAAAAGCTCTTTAAGCAATGAAACATTCCAGCTATGGGAAGTGCTATCGATAAGATCCGAGACACGGTGAATGTGACTAAGGGGGGAAGCGGTTGCTGAGGGAGGACTAAGCACTTGAAAAGAGAGAGACCTCGGAAGCCAATGATCGCTCCAAATATCAATGGAAGAACCATCCCCCACATTCCATCTCCAGCCCTTTTTGAGAATGGCTCTGCCTGCCAAAATGCTGCACCATGCCCAAGAAGCAGAGTTCGGGCAACAAGCTTCCCAAAAAGACTTATTAAAAAAAATACTTGCCCTTAAAAAGTTGTAGAAATAAAGAAGGTGGGCCTTGTAAGAGACGCCAACCTTGTTTCGCAAGAAAGGCCAAATTGAATGCATAAAGATCACGAAAGCCAAGCCCACCATCGGATTTATTGTCACAGAGCTTGCTCCAACTAACCCAGTTAATCTTGTTCTCCCGTTCTTTTGAACCCCACCAGAATTTTCGAATTGCACTACAAATATCCTTGCACACCCGCTTAGGCAAAAGAAAACACTGCATCACATAATTAGGCATAGCTAACAGTACCGACTTGATCAACACTTCTTTTCCTGCCATATTGAGAATAGTATCCTTCCAACTTTGAAGCCTATTAAAAACTCGGTCTTTTACGTACCTAAACACCTCAGTTTTGGACTTACCAATAATGGAAGGTAAGCCCAAGTATTTACCTCCTTGAATTTCACAATTAATATTAAGAAAGTCAGAAATACCTTCCTTTACATTGTTGGGAGTGTTCGGACTGAAAAATAAAGATGATTTATCCCTATTCACCATTTGCCCAAAGGCCGCCTCATGTTTACGCAGAACCTCATCAATAGCATGACAGCCTGAAGTAGTAGCCTTCCAAAAAAGTATTGAATCATCGGCGAAAAACAAATGAGAGATTGCTGGACAATGTTGCCCGATTTTAACACCATGGAGAGCACCATTCGATACCACTGTTTGAAGTAAATAATGGAAGCCTTCCGCACATAATATAAACAGGAAAGGAGATAACGGACAGCCCTGTCTAATTCCTCTAGAAGGGGAGAAAAGATCTCCTTTCTCACCATTGATCACTGTAGCAAAAGAAACTGTGGTAACACAGGCCATGACCCACCGAATCCACTAATCAGCAAACCCAAATTTACGAAGAATTGCCTCTAAGTATGACCATTCAATACGATCAAATGCCTTTGCCATATCAAGCTTCAAAGCCACCCATCCTTTTTTACCATGCCGCCTATTTTTCAAAGAATGCATTAGTTCATGAGCGATAAGGATACTATCTGATATCTGACGGCCCTCAATAAAAGCACTCTGATTTTCTGAGACTATGTGAGGAAGGATGGGCTTAAGTCGTTGGCTAAGATTTTTGTAATGATAATGTAGGATACATTACAGAGGCTAATAGGGCGGAACTGGTTAGGCTTTGTAGGGCATCTCACTTTAGGGATAAGAGTGATTATTTCAATTTCAACCGAGGTGCGTAGTGCCGTAGGCATGGGCAAGCACTAGTATTCTATATAATATGGGAGGGTGGTTTATATTTTCCACCGTTGGATTGGTACATATTTTCTACCGTTGGATTGGAAATACAATTCTGACGGAATGAAAGTGATATGTACGTATTGATTTTTTGGGTAACTCTTGAGACTGTACATATCCAAGTGATATGTACGTATTCCTTCTAAAAAGGCTAAATCAATTACCTATGGATTCCTTTCCAATTGCCAATGGATTTTAAAAAGGCTAAATCAATTACATATATGTACCTATGAATTGATTTTCATAAGTGGATAAGAAATGGACTGGATGATATTTGGTCCTAACTTTTTATGGTCATTTGAATTTGGACGCTTTTGTTAGGCTAAACATGACAAGTTCATAGGCCGGCCGCCTTCGAATGCAATGAGGATATATGTACACTGTTATCTATCTATATTTTATATAATATGGAAGGGTGGTTTATATTTTCCACTGTTGGATTGGTACATATTTTCTACCGTTGGATTAGAAATACAATTCTGACGGAATGAAAGTGATATGTACGTATTGATTTTTTGGGTAACTCTAAATTAGGCATTGGAATTTAAAGTGACATGTACGCATTGATTTTTTTGGGTAACTCTTGAGACTGTACATATCCAAGTGATATGTACGTATTCCTTCTAAAAAGGCTAAATCAATTACCAATGGATTTTAAAAAGGCTAAATCAATTACATATATGTACCTTTGAATTGATTTTCAGTTTATAACCGATCCCATAAATTATGGGATTACTTATGAATTGATTTTCCGGAAATTCGTGACTACTTATGGTAATCTATATAATTAGTGAATGCACGTTATAATCAGCCAATCTCTCTCTCTCTCTCTCTCCACTTCACACCTCGCTTCCGCTTCTACTTCCGCTTCCGCTTCACACCTCGCTTCCTCTTTCATCTGGTAAACTGTTCTCTCTCTCTCTCTCTCTCTCTCTCTCTCTCTCTCTCTCTCTCTCCATCCTATTCACCCCTCTCCACGTGTGGATAAATCAAGAAGTTGTCAACTGGAGGTAAATCAAGGAGTTGTCAACTGGAGACGTTTAACACAAGTTATTTAGTTGTAGGGACTTTAAATTTATTATTGTTGTTTCCAATTCAACTTTAAACAGTTGAGTTAGCCAAATGACATAAAAAGTTATTGATTATGTTATGTATATCTCACTTTTTTTGAACTTACGTATGCAATTGATTAAATTCACATTCATTTGGTCATTAACTTTTTCCTCTTTTCTTTGTTATTTGTCACAGTTGTTTTCTTTGTTATTTGTCACAGTTGCTTATGGGTTGGTTTTTTGCATTATGGGAAGTTCAGTTTCCACCAAAAAATTTAATTACGGGTTGGTTCTTTCTATTTATTTTGTTTGATTTCGGGGTAGTTATTGTTTGAGCTACTGTTATTCATGACTATTTTGAGCATCCTTTCCCCAACCCCACTCCCCAATTCTGCTTTGAAAAATGAAGTTTTTTTCTTAGTCTATTATGAATTCGACTGAATTTTTTAAAAAATGATTGAGATGACCGAACCAAACTGTTCCAAGCACACACCGAACTGAATGGGTACTTCCACAGAACGGTCGGTGCAGGTGCAAGAGTTTCAAAAACAGACTTGAACAGTTCGGTGCGAAAAGTGGGAAAAAAACAGACCGGTTCCGAACCGATTTTATCTCTAATCGTAAGACATGGGTTTTGTTGGGCTCGCCAAGACTTAGTTTTGGACGTAGATCGTCTACCCAAAATAATTTCCACACAGATATGTATGGGGATTGAATATCTTTCATTTTTCATTGGCTTTGAAAGAAGGGTTTGGTTTGTATTTTCAGACTTGCTATTGCCTATTGGATAAATCCATGGATACGTTTGTTGAAACACAATTACTTTTTAGTCATAATCTTATGCATCTTATAATTGAATCGATCATGTGTAAAAGTTATGCGTGGGTAGTTTTTTGATCAATTTTGGTCATTTTGAACCCACATTGGCTGGAAAGGTTCAATTCAAAATGATGCTACATGTTTTTTTAGGTATCATTTTCCAATCTCGTATGCCTTTTACTGCATATATCCAATTAAAGAATCAGTATAACTCTGAATTTTATGAGGCTTTACGTGCGTTTAATTTGCTCCATGCGCAAGTTAGGATTAATAAATTATTTTTCCTTTATTTGCAGAATCAAGTAATTAGTAATCAACCAGATCAATGAATATGATTTTTTCATAGTTAGAATTGTTGGATAGGGATTGAGATATTGCACGCGAGCCCACTATTAGTTTGCCAGTGTTGATTGTTTGAGTCGTGCCTTCGGGTACGGGCATGCACTAGTATATGTATATAGTATAGCGTCGTTCCCATTCGATGCCATTCGATGCACGGGACAAACAACAATTTTTGTGCGAACCACACAACATGCGTGTTGATAGAAAAGTCACGGAGCCACACAAATATTTTGTCCTGTGCATCGAACGGGAACGACGCTAGTTGGTAGAAAAGTAACTTGGGGTGCGTGTTGGGCTAATCCGGGCTGTCCATGCTCGGTAATGGACGATTCAGATTGCATCTCAGCCGAACAACAATGGACAGTCGAGATCTGTTTGATCGAATGCAATCTGAGCCATCCATTGAAGAGTATGGACAGCCTAGATTGGCTCAACACGCATGTTGTTCTCTTAGTAGGCACCCCAGAAAATATAGTTTAAGAAAAAAATATCAATGTGAATTTTTTTTGTTCCGTGCATTGAACAAATATTAAATTAAATTAAATTACTTCAAAAAAATTAAATCAAATTAATTTGTAACAAAAAAAAAACATTGTACTCGTTCGATGCATGGGATAAAAAATAACATTGATTTTTTCCGACCCCGTGTATTGAACAGGTACAATGTTAGTGATAAAAAAATATAGTTTGATATTTTTCCGTCTCATGTTCAATAAATTTGAAAAATGAATTTGAAATACCACGTGATGAGACCCTTGCTGGGCATAGAATAATTTTTCCTAGGTCTCTCTCTCCCACTCCCACTCCCACTCCCATATATTTTCTCTTTCATTTTTGTTTAAAAAAACTCAAAATTCTAGGAATTTAGGATTGAGAGGCTCTCCCTCTCCCACTCCCATGTTTTTCTCTCTCTTTCATTTTTTAAAAAAAACCCTCAAAATTTCTAGGAATTTAAGATTGAGGGTTGAGAGGCTTTTAGCTTCAACTACATTTCTATAGTATATCTACACTAGTGCTAACCCGTGCCTACGGCACTACGCATCCCGATTGGAAGGGGATGACAGTTGTGTGATTTAAGTGAAAACCATGGGCACTTAACCGGGAAGTGGGAGAATGCATTACAGCCTTTGGATCAAATAAATCTAAACCGTTCCAACAACTTGTCCTCACACTCTTCTGTTTTATAATAGAGATAATAAGGGAGAAATGTTTGTGAATCTTATCTCTCTATAAATGCTAATCATTAATTTACTTCATAAATCCCCCCCCCCCCCCCCCCCCCCTTCGCGCTCTCTCTCTCTCTCTCTCTCAAACAATAGTAATTTCACAATTGTCACTAATTAAATCTTATGTTCAAAATTCATATCTCACTCTTTCCTCCTCCTCCTCCTCCTCCTCCTCCTCCTCTCTCTCTCTCTCTCTCTCTCTCTCTCTCTCTCTCTCTCACACACACACACACATCTTCTAGCTCTTTGCTGCCAAAGCCCAGATTGACTCCATTTTTTTCTCAGTTTAAATATTGGTTATTTAGATTGCAAAGCTCCCACCATTGTCCAATCTGTAATAGGATTGTCTACCTTTGGGTCGAGGTTTGATTTTGTAATGATTCTCTCCTCGCCCCCCTCCCCTCCCCCCAAAAAAAAAAAATAAATAAATAAATAAAAAAATAAAAATAAAAATAAAAATAATAAAATAATAATAATAACAACCAAACGCTCCATATTCTCTCTCTATGTATGTGCTATTTTGAAATTTTGAACGACCCCTTGGTGGTACATGAATAAGTTGATACTTTGTTCACGGTTACAGTGTTGATTTGCATGTGTGCTGATTGATCGATCTGCGCATTCGTGCACTAAAACAACTCTGTTTGAACCTAATTAAAAAAAAATTTCCCGCATAAATTAGTTTCGTTGGCGGGGGTAGTCAATAGTTTCGTAATTTATTTTAATTGTGTTCAAAATGCGTTGCGCCGTGCCTAAAACTCTAGTTGATAGATAAATAGATAGATAGATAAGGGTCGGTTCCGCTCACAAAATATTTGACACAACATTTGACACAAGTTATTTGTGGGATCCATTCTGGAGTCCCACACAAATGATCAGAGCTATTCAATTTGTTTAAAACATATTTTTAAGAGTTTTCGTAAAAAATCAACTCATTTGAATATCGGTAAGTGCTTGATCGGTTCATTCAGTTGGTTCCTATCAAAATTTGACAACATAATTTTGAATGAGCTAATCAAGCCCTTACCAATATCCGAATGAGTTGATTTTTTACGGGAACCTTTAAAAATACGTTTTAAACAAATTAAATGGCTCTGATTATTCGCGTGGGGGCTCCAATATACGAGGCCGGTTCTGCGGACAACCAATTAAACACCTAAAAAAACACCTAAACTCATTCTCATAGTTTTCGATCAAATTTTTATGATCCGAACCATTCAATTGTTCAGAATGTGACCGGAAAGTGCTTGTTTTGAGATTTGTTTTTTGTTTTTTGGGGGGGGGTTAAATATATACCATCGTTTTGTGTTGCATTTATTGGTGTCTTACGGGAGTCTAGCATTTTCTGAGACTTATCACACTTTTATACAGTCCTGGGCGGAGCAGGATTTGAATTCAAGGGTGACGAATTAGAGTGTGAGAGTTGGGAGCCACATTTATATAACTTTTAAACAAAGAAGAGAATTGGACTCACCTCACCGACTGAGTTTAGTCGCCGGTGGAGGCAACCAGATTGAGTTCGTAGTCGTCGGCCGCGTCACAGTCTCACAGGTCACCGCTTCTGTGTTTTTGTATATTGAGAATAGAGAGAGAATAGAAGATGGGAGAGATGGGAAAGACAAAAGAGATGAGGGTCGGTGCAAATAGTCAATTGAAAGTTTGAGCCTCTGGTTTGGTTACACCCAATTTTCATGCTTCTCTCATTGAAAATTCGGAAAACTTATTTAAAAAAACTACTAACTTTTTTAACTCGAATTTCTAAGCACGTAGTCAAGAAGCCAAAAATTGGGTTTTAAGAAATACAACCTAAATTATGAAGTAATGTGGCGAGTGACCACTAACCTATCCAGTGGCGGATCCATAAATTCAACACAGGAGGGGGCATTCATTAGTCATAGTTTTGATGTGATTTTTTTCCTTGTCAAGCACAATCAAGTCCAAGTTATATAAGCTTTTAATGATTGGTTTTCTACTTTTCTTAATAAATTGAAAGCACTAATTTCACATACAATCATTACCTAAATTTGAAGATGTCAAGCGCATATAACGAAACGCAAAGCAATTGAAGTACGAATATATGTTCTAGATCTCAAGAACACAATACAATCGGTGGTTTTTGGTTTTTCTAAAGTCATAAGACAAAAGAGGTTTTTGTTTTGTTTTTTTTTTTATTTTTAATAAAGGAGATTATAAACAGTTATTAATTAAGGATTGCTTTCGTACTTTTTTAGTATTACAGTGATAGAGTTAATAATTTTAAAATACTAATGGGGCACTAATGCAATTTTATTGGAAATAAGTGAAGTATGCTGTCAATTTATTGGGGTACAAGTGAAAGACTTAGAAATCCAGGGGGGAAAGTGACCCTTCCGGTCATACATTGCATCTGCCCTGAGCCCATCACTAAAAATAACTTTTACTACTACCAAGTGATATGAGTAGAAGAGATTTTTTATTTTTTTTTGGCATTCATTAATTCTTATCTATTCTACCCTAGGAAATTTAGAAAAGGAAATGGGTGTTTACGGGGATCGAATCCGGCCCGATGTACATGGAAGTTCAGAGAGGCACTAACTGCACTCTACGAGTAGAAGAGATTCAAAGTTCAAGTCTTGGAATCGACACTCCCTCAAACATTACGCTTCTGCAAAGTCCGACTTTAATCTATTAACCCTTGTTGGAGCCGTAAAAACCTATGAGGGATTGATAACTCCTGGAGAGCGTTGTGGTCTTCAGGCCTTGCGCAAATGAAATTGCTATAGACTGTTGCCCTGAACGGCTGCAAATGAATCAAACTATTCGTGAATTATTCGAGTCTCGACTCGATAAATGCTCGTTCGAATTCAGTTCGGATACTAAATATGCCGAACTTGAACTGAATTTTAGGCTCTCTTAATAAATGAGTCAAACCTGAACCTTGCAGTTTTCAGTTCGATTAAGCTTGCAAACTCGGAGTATATGCATATATCTCATAAAATTTCACATATAACTATGTATAAACTTTTACACGTACATTATGAGAATTCTATAACTTTTTTTTGGGTAAATAATTCTATAACTTGTACATGTATAAATCTTCAATAGTACGATAAACCTAAATTTTAATATGTTTTTATAATTTTGTATATGTATGATTTTGTTTATGTGAAACTAGGTGCATCGCGACGTGCCTTGCACGTCTGTCATGCCCGTTGTGGACATCGATTTTGGTTGTTTCTGAACTTTTAAATGGATGAGCGTAACATAAGTTGTATGCATAAGTTTGATCATATGGAATCAAAGCGATAGAAGTAGAATCGTTCTTCCTCTAAATGAAGTATAACATGTACAACTTTTACATGTTTCCAGCTCACCATGTACAACAAAAATGGAAACAGTGCAGAAAGTGGGCAAAACCCCTTTTGCCTGTGTATTTGGAGTCGTTACCCTCCAACTTTTCAGTTTTCATTTCCTTTTTCTTACCTAAAGGCTAAAACCTTGATTCAAATACAGCCGGGGGGGGGGGGGGGGGGGGGGGGGGGTTGGGAACAAATTGTCAAATATGCTAGCTACGAAGTATCTTAGGCGGAAGAGGACGATCGTACCCCTATATTTTCCCACCACATTAATCCCACGGACTCTGACTTGTGAATCCGCACAGGTGACCATCAGTTGATTCAGTTTACTCAGATCTTGTGGGAAGAACTGCACATAGAATTAAAGGAAATCAGTGTGAATTGTGCAGAATACAAGAATGAGTTCATAATAAATGTAGGCAACAAGAAAAACATAAAAACATAAATGGGTGAGAGATGATCACCTGGAAGCCAGTTATCCTTCTGCAGGGTGCCTTTTTCTTAGTGTGCAAGTCTATCTGAGCTTCTCGCTGGAAGTGATCACTTGATCCAAGCAAGCACAGAACAATTTGTTAAAATCTGAAGTTTCTCACAACTCATGGGGTTTAAAATCGTTATACAAACCTATAACAGAGAAGGACATTGTGTCAAAAGGATTACAATTTACTATACAACAAAGGGACAAAAGCCCGAAAGGAAACATAAGTAAAATGGGACAAAGGAAAAAATAAAAGAGAAAAGAAATAGTGGACCACAAGCATACACTTCCCTTCAGGTGCACAACGTAGAAATTCAATAGCTGTTATAATCATAAAACAAAGATCCGTGTGAAAGGGTAGCACCACAACCGCATTTTTCTAATCTTGTAATTGAATTGTTTGCTTACGATTGTCAATAACCTAGATTAACGGATGCGTCCAACATGGAGCAACCAGACTATACATGCACACATGTTAGTTTACTTGATTCCAATAAACACAGGAATATCTTGCCCACATAGCATCACCACTATGTAGAGTTAGCAACTTTGACCGTTCGAAACTACATTAGCAAGCTCAAATCTCAAATCTTTAGAAGTCGTTCAAATATGGCGTAATCTAACCCCAACAAAAGCGCTACATATTGCCTAAGGTTAAATGATGCAAACTGTAGAAAAGATAGAGCACGTTCCGGCCAGCTCAATCACATCCAAATATGAAAATGAAATTAAAAAAAGTGATCCCTAGTTTGTATATGAAGGCTCAACAACAAATTTAATTTCTATTGCAAAAACAACAAACCTAAGCAGATAATGCATATGAACACCAACTTCTTCCCCATAAAAAAGATCATTACTATAAGCAATTTAAGTTCGTTAATTAACTGAACTTACAGTGCCATTCATTTATGCACGGTTGACGACACTACAGGTACCTACAAGAGAGGAAATAGTATTCATTCAGTCTATACAAGCACTATAATTTCCGTAAATGCATGGATCTTCTCATTCTAGAATGGAGTTTCAATTCCACAGTTCAATATTCCCATTAATCCTATTGATCACTGAACAATGAACATATCTTCCAAAGAAATAGACATGACAAAGATTTGCTTGACTAATGAGTAAAACTTTTTAAAAAAAAAGGCCAATTGGAAGTTGTTATATCAATGTGTCCCCAGAAATAAGCCATTGTTGGCTTCATACTTCCTTGAGAAACTGGTACATCAACAAAGATACAATCCGAAATTGACAATGCAGTTCAAAAAATCCATCTTTGTAAGGAAAAATCTGTCACCAATCACATTATAAGAATTCAAATTCAACCAAAACACATATACCAAGTAAAAATTTCGTAAAACCAGTCAAAAGCAAGCCTCTCCTACTCCAAATTGTCAGAAGGAATTAGGGAATACACGCTTATGATTAGTCACACCAAAGAACGGATGGATCTCATGACGACAACTCATGAGTTCCTAATCAACCTTGCAAAAGGAATGATACCGACGAGAATATATTGAACTAATAAGGAATAATCAACACCGTCAACCATTTCGACCAAGTAACCCAACAAAATGCGATCATGTCCAAATGGGGCTAATAACTTTTTAATTTGCCTAGTGATTCATAATAACCAGGATTCCAAAAAACACTTAATAAAGATCATGGCTAATATCTAATAAAATTTCTTCCGAAGCCTGGAAAAGTGAACAGAAAACATACCCAAAATCCTTCCAAAAAATTTCAGAGCTCCACTTTAGTTCAAAATCACTGCAATAAACTACAAAAATCCAATAGGCTTCCACTTCTCTCCGCCTGCTTTGTCAACCTAAAATACACAAATCTTAGAAACTAATTTTGTAATAAGGGAAGCTCAACTTCCATTCGGTTGGTAAGAAATTAAAGCAAAATAATTCTGATTTCTACATATCGAATGTTGTTTTTCTAGCAGCTGGGGTGGAATCATATGGATCCTGCCACAGACAGTAATTAAATCGTAAAGAAAAGACAAGTGCAATTTTACAAATCGAATCTCAATCTCTAAAAGACATTAAATTCGATACATGCAATATATTTTTAGTAAAAGAAAACTACTCATCAATATAACCAGAGGTGAAGAAATCATCAATTGAAATGAGAGAACCCAAATATCTTACCGATATTCCTAATGGCAAAACCCGAGGAAACAACTTGCGTCTAGACACGTGAATAGATCTGCAAAGAGGAATCCAAAATTATGAAACCCCATCAGAAAAAGAATAAAAACTAATAAGAGCAACGACAGAGATATAAAGAGAACGGAGGGGAGAGAGAGAGAGAGAGAGAGAGAGAGAGAGAGAGAGAGAGAGAGAGAGAGAGAGAGAGAGAGAGAGAGAGAGATCTGATTAGGTGAAGAAAGAGTTGGGTGGAAGGGAGGGTTTGCATGGAGTCAAATCGACTTACCGTATTCCCAGTTAGGGTATTGCCGAAAATCTGAAACCCAATTACATGCCCCGTTGGATCTGCCCCTCTTTCTCTCTCTCTAAAACCTAAATTCTTGGATTATCTCTCTCTCTTCCTCTGCGTATGTGCGTGTGCTAGAAAGGGAGACGGCAAATCATTTTGTTTGGGTTGAGCGTGAACAAGCCTGAAAGGAGAGAGAGAGAGAGAGAGAGAGAGAGAGAGAGAGAGAGCCATGGCCCATGGGGGTGAAGAAAAATTGCAGGACAGAGAGAGAGAGAGAAAGGAGGTATTAGGGCATGTACACCAGCATCTGTATTGGGCTGCTTTGAGGTAAAATAGAGAGCTAAGGCCTAGAAAGGAGGTTGTAGCAGAGTAGTTACTGCATAGGTAAAATACATTTGGCTCCCATGGATCGGTAAACATACCGAGAAACTATTCATCAACAATTTATTAAAATATTATTCTTTCTTTCTCTTTCCTTCCTACTACTCTCTCATTCCCTCTCTACCCCTCTCTCTGTCTCACTCTAGTAGTATATTTTATAATGATAAAGAAGTATAATAGAGAGGATTGGTGTGAGGTTGAAAGAGATTTAAGTAGGTAAAATGAAAAAAATAAATTATTGAATAGGTAAAATACCTTTTATTGGTGTACATGCTTACGTGGTTGTCTGGGAGGGTGTGGCTGTGGGAGTCCACGCCACGTGCCCACAATGTACAAGGCGCAAAAAGACTCTTCTGTCCAACCGAACAAGAACACCATCCTAATAAAAGAAGGGCAAAATTGTCCAAAAGCAGCATAAAAAGTGGCAAGCGAAACCGGACCAAAACTGGTTCTTATTAAAGAGGAGTAGGATAAAAATTTTATTTGCAATTCGAGACCTGTATGAGAGTATAAATATTTAATATTGTTGACTCGTAAAAGTTTGTGAACAAGTTTAAGTTCGACTCAAACCTAGGGAAGTTTGGCTCGTCAGATTTTCATAGAGTTCAAGCTCGGTTCGAGTTCACTTAAAAACTAAATGAATAAACTTGAACACTCTAAAACTCGATTCGATTCAGCTCGTTTGCAGCTATTATACCTAGGAAGAAATAAAGAAAATTTAAACAAATCACTTACTAGTGGGTCCTGGTTTATCCGTTACCCGACCCATTTGCAACTCTTTGTGAATTTGTGATAAGGCTATTCCACAGTTCACTTTCCCCTTCTTCTCTCTTCTCCTCACTCTAAAACCATGGCCGCTTCCGCAACTTCTCTCTCCACCACCTTCTCCTCCCTCTCCCTCCGCCGCACCCCTCGCTTCTCTCTCCTCCCCCAACCTCACTCTCTCTCCTACCCTCTCAAACCCCCCCGCCTTTCTCTAAAATTCTCCCCCCTCCGCGCCTCTCCAACCGACCTCAACGACCCCGACGCCCAATACGACGAATCCGACGAATCCGACGATGCCGTGACCGAATTGATCTCCGATCCCGACGAGATCTTCGACTACGACGAGGCCAAGTATGGCAAACCGCCCGAGCCCGTCCAGCGCTTCGGCAGCACGCCCTCCTTCGACGACTTCCCGCCCGAGTCCGAGGAGGAGATCGCCATCGGCTACGAGGAGCTCTACGGCCCGGCCTACAGCGGGGAGAGCTACCTGGGCAACGACGTGAACGCCGTCGGTGGGGGGGAGGATAGCGACGACGAGGACGAGGAGTGGCGGAACGAGGTGGAGGACGAGGACGAGGAGTTCGCGGAGAAGGTGCTGGACGGGTACGAGGAGGAGGTGGTGCAGGTGAGGAGGGTGACCAAGGTGGTCAAGGGAGGGAAGCAGCTGAACTTCAGGGTGGTGATGGTCGTGGGGGACCTTAGGGGGAACGTCGGGGTCGGGGTGGGGAAGGCCACGGAGATCGTCGGGGCAGTTAAGAAGGCGGGCATCGACGCGAGGAGGAACATCGTTAGGGTTCCGTTGACGAAGTACTCCACGTTTCCACACAGGTACTTCTACTGTGGATTGTTTTTTAATTTTGGTTTGTGGTTGTGAATCGGGAGCGCGTGAACATTGTTTGTAATGAGTCGTGCTAGCTGACTTGCTAACTTTTCGCTAACCTAACCAGGGGGCTCAAATGGTCAAATGGAGTCATACATTCATTACCCACATCTTATGGGCTCTCACAATCTCCCCCGCCTTATGATATAACTTGCATTGGCCCAACGATTTTCACCCTTCTGGCCGTGTGACTATTAGCCAGACCCTAGATGTGCCCCTCATCATGTAGACTAGGGTTGCCCTCTGATACTAAATGGAACCTCCCGCGCCAACTGACCTGCTAACCAGGGCCGGCCCGAGGTATTTGGGTGACCAAGGCTTGTTCTAAGGATGGTGCCCTAAATGCTTGACAATTTTTATGGAAAAAAAAAACCAGTCAGAGAAAGCCAAAACTATAGTATTAAATCCACTTTGCCAATTGAGCATTTCCTCTGTTGACGTGGGACAAACAGTTGCAAAACAAAGCCTCCCACCTATAGGCTCACATCGCTAGTTGAAGGAAACAATGAAGGCAAATAATCTTTTATAAGTAGAAAGTCCTACTGTCTCAGTATCAATGCTCAAGAGACTGGGCCTTACTTTTGAAACTTGGACTGAGCATTTCCTAAAAAGAGTCCTTCCCAACCCAAATACTAAAAAAAATTAAGGTGCCCCAAAAATTGGACATCTTGGGGATGCCCAAGGCCTAGGCCGCCGGCTGTGCTGCTAACTCTTAGCCTATCTCTGTGGCTCAAAAGGTTAACCTCAAATTATACAATAGCTTGTCGTGAGCCATTATATAATTGTGATTTAGATTTTGGATTTTGGTGGAGGAATTATTTCAATTGAGTGATCTCATTAGGATTTTTTGAGCTTCCAGATTATGCCCAAATTAATATTCTTGTCTGCCCAAAGAAGATTGGATTTGAATTTGCATAAAGTTAGTTCAATTATGTGATTTGAGGTTTGAGAGATTGTGCCCAATTTGGACTTTCTTGTGTAGGAATGCCATATGCATTTGGTGTTTGTTGTTGAATTGTACGTTAAAGTAGTGCTTTAAGTTTGTGTACATTCTGAAGTTCTGCAAGGAAATGAGACTAAAGACACTAAGGTTTTTTTTTTTTTTTTGTGTATATATTTTTTTTAAAGTAGACTGAAGACACTAAAGATGAGCATCACAGAAGTGCTAAGAGTTTTTTAGACTATATGGCACCCAAATTTTTGTTTATTACCTTTATCTGGGGTTGAGCTTAGCCCATGGTGAGAAGAGAAAATAAGTAGAAACCTTTTCACTTATTTGGATGCCAAAAGGGAATAGAAATGGTGAAAAAGGAGGAGACATAAAGAAAAAGGACAAGTTTTACTAATCCATTTTGTTTGTCCCCAAATCTTGCTACTTTGGGTGAGATTTGGTGAGAAATCATAAGCCGTCCTTTTTCTTGCTTTCTCACAATCCAAAGGGCTTATTAGGGGTGACGACCAGGTGTAACAAGACAACATCTTAGCAAACCATAAAGTGTTAGTGTTTAGTGAGCATTCAGACTAGTCTAAGCTTTGGTCAATCTGGCATTTCAAGCGGTAGGTTATATTAAAAGGAAGCAAATGAAGCTCAAATTTATGATTTCTGTAGTTCGGCACTAAATTAGTCTCAATTGGGGAAGGAAATCAGTGGAAGACATACACCTGACCTGAATGCTTACTTTTGAACAACCTATTCTTACGTTTTCGGAAGGTTTCAACTACCTTGGTTCTATGAATTGCAGTTACTTCTCTGAACTCTTTGCTTATTATCTTACCACGTTGTTCAAAATGCAGAAGAAGCTTCTATATCTATATTTCGGAGTAACTTTAGGCAGTTAAATCCAGACTGCTAGTTATTTGTTCATACAAGGAACTTGAAAGTTCTTGCTTCCAAAGTTAGAAATCCAAATAAACTTCCTTTCATATGCTAGAGGAATTGGGAGATGGTGTTGTGTAGTGGTGTGCACAGCACCGTATTGTGCACCTCTAAGCCGTTGGATTGTGCATCCGACGGCTTGGATCTCATCTTGGCAATGAATGGCTTTTGATCGTTGGTTGCCGAGATGAGATCTGAATCGTCAGATGCACGATCCGACGGCTCGAAGGTGCGCAGCTCAATGCTGTGCACCTCACTGCACAGCCCCCACCCGAAGTCCATGCTAGAGAACCCAACTATCCTGGTTAGTTTGACGTACGGAACAAAATTTTGTTTCTTTTCATGGAAATGGCCAAAGTGGTTTTTGTTTTTATTTTGTTTTCTAGGAGACCTAAATGAAACTTTATGGGACTCCTTAAGACTCACTATTTCCATTGACACGTACCAAAACGCACAAAAAGATGTCAGAATACTCAAAAATGTTTCGACAAATATTTGAATTTTCAAACAATGACATTTCCTACATTCCAAATTCTTTTTAAGCTTTCATTATGTTCTGGCCACCTTCCCTAAACTTTTTTGAACTTTTTTGACACATTCCAGTAAATGTTTTCTTCTCTTGCTAACCAAAATTACATACCCGAACAAAATTTTGATCCTTTCGTGCCACTTAAGATCAATTCCTTAAATTAGTACTGCAGCTGTAGGCACTTTTGGCTTTTTAATGCTTATCTCCCATTGTTAATCTTCGGAGCTAATAAATGGCAGAGCTGATGGAAAATTTGGAGCTGCAAAGGTGATGCTTAGACCCGCTTGCCCAGGTACTGGAGTGATTGCCGGAGGTCCTGTGCGGGTCATCTTAGAACTGGCGGGTGTGCAAAATGCTTTGGGGAAACAAATTGGTAGCGGCAATGCGCTTAACAATGCCAGAGCCACAGTTGTTGCGTTTCAGCAAATGAGGCAATTCAGTGAAGTCGCTGCCCTACGTGGGATGCCAATGGAAGAGCTGTGGAAGTGAGGCATCTTGAAAATGTGTACCATTGCAGCATTGCTATTGTTCGTTCATTTTGTTGGAACATTTCTTTTTCTGATTTTTTTGTAGAAATTTCCTGGCTGATTCTTAGCAACTAGCAAGTACATTGAATTGTCTACTTGTTCTAACTCTGAGTGGCTGAATATATGGTTAAAGTTGATAAATTAAAGTATCCTGGATGATCATTATTTGATTCTTCTGCAATTCTCTTCTGGACTTTCAAAACAATGCACAAGAATTGGAATTGGAAAATTTCTCAATTCTGGTTGGTTTCAGATAGTAATCACTGAACTTGTTCATGCAAAGATAAAGCTTTGTTACCTATTTTATTTAAGAGGAAAAAGGTGCAAGGAGAATTGGTTATACTATTTGTGTGATGAAAAGACTTTTGTGTGCAGATTAAATGTGTGCGAAACTGTTCGATGTAGATGGATCCGAAAAATGAGGGACCTACGTGTAGCGGATGGTTTCCAAACACATCTTTGATAGGACATGTGCACATAGGATGGTTTCCAAACACATCTTTGATTGGGGATGGTTTCCAAACACATCTTTGATAGGACATGTGCACATAGGATGGTTTCCAAACACATCTTTGATTGGACATGTGCACGTAGCATTGTTCTTCGTGAAGTAAGTTTATTGCAAAGACATACACAATTTGAAACACAAAATCACACAACCCCAATCTCCTTTCATAGTCATTTGTCGAAGAAGCATATACTGTAATTGGCAACCACACACATCGCAAATGCTTTCGCCTTGTAATTGTGAAATAAACATACTTCCAAGGGCATACGGCATACCCTAATCTAACAGCAATCATAAGCTTCATTCCTAGTATCATTTAAATGAACTTCTGATCTCAAAACATTCTCAATGATATCATCACAGTTTTAATGAACTGAAATCATAGATATACCAAAACATTCTCAAGCTTGACAAAAACCCTAAGATCCAGAAAGTCACTAAAGCAACACACACACACACACACATACCCGAAACAATGAATAAAGTTCATCTATCTAAACTACATAAAAAAATGTGTATATTCAGCAACGGCCTTATTGCCGGTGCTGCAACTTCCAAAATAGCCTATCCATTTCTGGGTTCTATCTGAAACCTATGGAATGCAAAATTGTCCATTTGTACAAAGAAACAAACCACCATCATCTCCATAATTTCATGCATCGGTCATGACTCACTGAAGCAATCATTTGATTCTGAGGACAATCTGCTAAAGCAGAAATTATACCATTGTGTGCGGTCGCGACTGTTACAGGTTTGCTGCTCTTATCAGTTGGATTCCACAATTTTATAGACTGCAAAAATGCTCAAGTTGTAAGATTCCACAGTGAGAAATTCCACTGTTATCTTGAAACCAGAAATGTAACACAAAAAATTGAGGGGAAAAGAAGCAGCAGCAACAATACAAGACTTCCACGCACCCAAATATATATATATATATATATATATATATATATATATATATATATATATATATATATAAAATAAAATGCGGGACTCCCCTTCCCGATTGAATTTCGATGATCCGAGCCGCTCAAAGTGATCAGAACGTGATTTTAAAGGTCCCTGAGAGAAATCAGCAAAAAAAATGATCGGGAAGGGCTTCATCCGAGCAGTTTTCATTGAACGGTTCAAAAAAAACTGCTCGGATGAAGCCCTTCCCGGTCATTTTTTTTGCTGATTTCTCGTGGGGACCCTTAAAATCACGTTCTGCACACATTGAACGGTTCGGATTTTCAAAATTTGATCGGGAAATGAAAGTTCCGCATTTTAACAAAGTGAGGGATCCCTCACTTGATCCGTGGTGTGTGTATATATATATATACATACAAGACTTCTTCGTTTAAATGGCTCAAGTTGCTTTCACTACATAGTGTGTTCGTTATGTAGAACGTGTTCTCGTATTTTGTTCACACATTGTTGTTATCCCCAATCGGCAATACCTACTTATGTCAAATAAGCTTGGGTAACGGGTATTGGGTGTAGGTATGTGTTTGAGTGTCAGATTCATCTACTCTCATTTACAGTATATGCACATTCCAATGATATGATACAATCATACAATGATGTCACAAGGTGACATAGGAATTTCATGCCTAACATTTCAGCTTTAAAGCTAGTTATATGGTAAAACATCAAATAGCTAAATAAGCTTGATAGACATAGGTCCCAACTGCACCTGCTGGACAGATACTAGATATCCTTATCTAAGTGTTGGGTGCCCAACGCAGATACTTCATATATTCATAAAAAGTCCACAAAACAGTGGTAACTACTACTATAATTTTTTTTTTCATAAGTAAACTACTACTATAAAATTAAAAAGACTGACATCTAATAGAAAATTATACCACTGAAAATGCTCCCTTCCCACAAGCTTAACCTTACAAAGGTGGATCCTGCGGCTGTATTCTATTACGACACCAACCTTAGTTCTCCTTGACAAAAAAGGGGTACAAAAAATGAAACACACTATCCCACCCAAGACAGCATATCATTAACAGAAATCAAGGGACTTCAGAAAAGGAACAAGTCTCATGGATTGAGATGATTAATTTCAATTCATATAAGACCACCCTTTCTAGAAAAGGTACAATCAGAAGTAGCTAAATAACGAACATAATTATGTTGAATGCATCTTCATTACCTTGTAACAACCAATAACCATGAGAAGAGAATATCCTGGATGGAATGTGCAGGATTCAAACTTATTGCCATTAGAGTGCAATTCATATACGCAATTTCCACCCGATGCAAATGACCACACCCTTGCACTTTCTTCGCTCACCGATGCAATGTACCTCCCACTTGAATCCCAGCAGATCGAACGGACTTCTTTGACATGTCCCTTGAAAACCACAAAACAGAAAAATAACTAGAAATTGGGACCACTAACTGCCTTTGGACCATCAACGCGTGGAAGGATTTATCAAGGAAAAGGAATATAACGAAAACCTGTATAAGTAAATTTAATTTCTTACTTAAATAAATTTGGCATCTCAACTGTAATGTGAGGTATTGGAGAATGTAATCAGGGGCATACCTCCAAATAGCATTGGAGAATGTTAGTCTCCACATCAAATAAGCCAATTTTGTTTCCTGAAGCAGCAGCCAAAAGTTTCCCCAGTCGAGGTTGGAATCTAACCTGTCTCGTAGCTCCCTGCATTAGTTTTGTGGGAAGAAATTGGTAAAGCTTAATAGAGAAACCCAAAATGCTGAAATCATCTTGAAAAGAACAAGACTAGACGCAAGTCACAGAATAACTCCACATTCAGGGGTTATTGCTTAGAATAGGCAAATACTTCATTATTCAAAACTAAAAAGTTTGAACTTCACAACAAATTGTCCAATTTTCAATCAGTTGAACATAAATAAATGCATCCATCAAGTTGAATACGTCTTCTTTTAAGTAATGAGATGTTGACTATATCTTCTGTCCAATCATTTATCAAACAAGGAAGCCAAGTTCAGATTCCAACCACAGGAGATATATATGTGCAATGGCTCGCAGTTAATCAACACGCCTATCACTTTGAAGACAAAGAACCATGAAGATAGATTTAAAATGGTGAATTATATGGACAAATGACATGTCAAACTGCAAAAACTGAAGATATTGTACTGTTCTCCATAAGCGTGTATACTGACCTTAAAGATGCTTGTGCAAGCACATTGTTTAATGCTCCACAGTCGAATCTCATCATTAGAATCGCAGGAACAGAGGACATCCGTCTTTCTTGGGTGGAAATCCAATGAAGTCACTTGTTCAGTGTGCCCAAAAAGCCTAAACAGTGGATCGGTTGGCTACATCCCATGGATAAGAAACATGTAAGTTTACAACCAATAAAATAAATGTTCACATGGAGAGAGAGAGAGAGAGAGAGAGAGAGAGAGAGAGAGAGAGAGAGAGAGAGAGAGAGAGAGAGAGAGAGAGAGAGATTTACTTTTTTCGCATCCCATATTTGCACTGTTTTATCGAAGGAAGATGTGGCGAAAGTACTGGAATTTGGTCTAAACCGAACATCTGTAATTAGATGAGAATGACCTTCTGCGGTATTAACAAAATCAAAAGTACTCGTCCTCCAAAGTAAGACCTGGAGCGGAAATAAACAACTTAGTCCTAGTTTATAACCTATCACTGAGTCACTTCCTGAGAAGGAGATGCTAGAGAGAGGAAGGGAAGGCATACAGTGGAATGAGATGTCAAGATAACAAGTGAAACCAACAGAAATAATAGCACTTGACAGAGCAGAATGCAACAAAGGATACGAAAGCATAATACTTTCAATAAGAGAGCTTGAACTGAATGAGTATGATATACAATTATACATGTTATAACTTGTCCCACATTGCTTAATTATAATCTCCAAAACTAGTATATGATATACAAGTTAGAGCTAGGCTTTTGAGCAAGACTCTCTTGATTGTCCGTCCCGTTGTTTGTGCCATAAGTGCATCTTGTTTCATTATGATCCAAACGATATGGGTCCTTTGTTTACCAGGGGTTGCACATGTTGGGAAGTGTTAGAGCTTGTCCCACATTGGTTAATTATTATCTCCAAAACTAGTATATGAGTTTGGGCGGCCTCTCCACTCATCATCCATTGGTTTTGAGTTGGATGCTTTAATGATACATATACGGTCCGAGCTACCACAATTGCAATAGGTATCGGTTCGGCTTGGTTAAGTCCAAGTTCATTAAGAAAAAGAAACGTAGGAACAAGTTTCCAGAAAGCTTAAGATGAACATTTGATTTAATACTGCTAGAGTCAAATCTTCCTGTCATGGCCAGCACTAGCAACCAAGTGCTAGAAAGCTAGGCTTTTGGAGGCTTTTGGGAAAGACTCTCTTGATTGATTACCCCGTTGTTTGGGCCATAAGTGCATCTTGTTTCAGTATGATCCAATGTTATGGGTCATTTGTTCATCTCTCCACGTGCGGGTCAGGGGTCGCACGTGCGGGGAGTGTTAGAGCTTGTCTCTACAAAACTAGTATATGAGCCTGGGTAGCCTGTCCACTCATTGCCAACTGTTTTTGAGTTGGATGTTTTAACAATAATTCTGGTCCAAGCTATCAGAATTGGGATAGGTATTGGTTCGGCCTGGTTAAGTCCAAGCTCATAAAGAAAAAGATTACTTACGAACAAGTTTCCAGAAAGCTTAAGATGAACAGTTGATTTAATATTTCTAAAGTCAAACCTTCCTGCCATGGCCAGCACTAGCAACAAAGTGTCCATCTGTTGAAAAATGGCAGCAGAGGATCTCGCCATTGCTCGAGTTGACTGAAGCAACTTCTTCGAATTGGAATCCTGCCACATAGAATATTTAGTGAATGGAACTGAGAAGATTGCACAGTATCTATATCTTGTTCTGTTTCTCATCCGTATTATGTACTCCTCAATATTCTTGTAGGACCTTTCTTGTTTCAGTTCACTAAGAATAATGAGACACAACCATATATTCTTGGAAACAAGTAAAAACTAGTTCCATCCATAATGACTTGTACTATGTTGCATTGCCCATCCAAAGCCCGGTGGAACCTTGAGGGCTCAAAAGTCAAGATTGAAGCACCAAAGTGTTCTATGCCGCGAATTGACTCAATCTATCGATGATTTTTGCTTTGCTGACTACAGAAAAAAAGAAAAGAAAAAAAAGAGAGATCTATAACTCAAAAAAATCTTTTGGAAAAATTCTCACCAAATATTGCAATCGTGTGATATATGCTGAAGGAAAGGATGCACAATATTTTCTGTTTCCTGAGATGAAAGCCTCATCCACTCGAGGAAATGATTCGGACATTATCAGTTCATTATTCTAATGCAAAGAAGGATTCATATGGTTTTGGCATATTCTTTTATAAATCTCTGATCAGTAACAGAAATCTTATATATCAAACTTGGAAAAAGTTTTCCCAGTTTCTCCATGTTGCAAACTGATTATAGATGCTAATAAAATCCCAATAGTAGCTTAAATTGCTGATCAATAGAGAATATCTTCCAGACTGTTTGGATTTGTACAACACGACCAGATACTGAATTGGGCAAAGGGATGAGGCAAAGATACAAACAAGTTTGGGCTGAATATCCTCATATCCTGAATATTCGGATGACATTTTCCGCAACTATAGTAAACAAAAAAGTGACGGAGGTAGCTGAAGTTCAAGCCTTGTTTTTCCAATTTTAGACTCATTAACAGGCCAAGTAATAAAGTGAATCATCGAGATCACAGTCCACAAGTTTAATGCTCACATACCATTCTGATTTTTTATGCTGCAAGGTGTAGTAGTTGTTGGGAAGTTGCTGAAAGAAGTGCCGGTATTATCAGCATTGTCAACGTCATGGGACAACAAAGACTCCATATCAACATCTGAGGATTTCTCCACCTCAGTACCCTTGCCATCCTACAGCAAACAACAAGAGAAATTACAATTGCAAAGACCAACAAAATGGATATAGACACCAGATAAGGACATCTTGGTGGGAAATAAGACCGCAAAAATCGAGAAAATATATGAGCACCCCTTACAGGCCCAATTCTGGTCACACCCTCTGTAAGGTGCTAATTTGAAAAAAAGATACAACAGTTTCTAGAAGAAGAACTGATTCTCATCATAGTTATTCTCTACTTTATCCACACAAAAAAAATATAAAATCTGATTCACACAATCAAAAAAATAGTTTTGTTCTTTAATGGGAAATTACAAACCTCCATGTTCATATATTCACACATTGATACACTTTTCCACGAATGAAATTTTATAAATTTGCGTGAAAAAGAAAAAAACAATCAGGTGATTGTACAGAAAGGGAGAGAAAATCAATCTCATTCTAAAACTGTCATGAGTACGATTCCCCTGCAATAAAGCATTCTCCTCAACCAGTGAGAAATGCATTATTGTCTCTTTTGTGAGAACTCAAGTACTAATAACAATATATGTAGGTACATCAATAGATTGCAGTACATAAAATTAAACTGAGACAGATATGCAGGTACGTCAATAGATTATTGAACTGAAAACTTGTTAAAACCAATGAATTCCTTAGAGAACAAAATATATAAAAGAAGATAAAGACAATAACATAACAAGTGCGGTCATTCATTCTGGACCACTGCTGCAAACTTGGAGGAAACAACTGCTTAATTCCAACGTCCCATACCTGTCTATCTGTCCCACTTATGACATTCGTAGGAAGCATATTTCCCGAATTGTTAATGCTTCCTTGAAAAGCACATATTGCTTTCACTTGTGGTTTTGCAATTACATGGGACACAAGATATTGTTGATGATGATCTATCGAGGTATGTAACTGTTGCTGTTGGTTAGGCACTGGTAAAGAAGAATTCAGTACTGGGAAAGACATGCTAGGACTACTTTGGCCAATTCCCTGAAAGAGAGAAACAAAATCAACTACAGGTTGAAACTGATAGCAAACAAAACTAGAAAATATATGCAACTGTTATTGAGCCACTTACAGTCAAAGGCCATTCTTTCAATAGCATCTGATTGGCCCCCTTTTCCAACCCTGGAAAGGATAAACATCGTGAAATAAGATTCAAGACTGTCTAAACTCAATTTAACAAGCCGTGATCCCAAGATTCCCCACTACCAATTAGGACCCTCAGTTCATGAAAAATATCCAAGCACTCACACCACATAGGAATACAAGGGGAAGGAAAGCCAATTCAACAAGCCATTTGAATTGTGAGAAAAAAGAAATTTCAAGTGAAACTAATAGCATGACTATTGAAATTCACCAAACAACTGTGGACATTGCATGCAAAGAGGAAGTAATTCTAGACGGCTACCAAGTATGCTAGTACTCCATCTTCTAGAGTGAAACGAAAAGCTACTTGAATAGAAAATGACAAATATTAGCTTGCTAGGCAAAGTCTAAAGGTAACCTCCCTATCAAGCCTAATAAATCATGTCTCAAACCTGTGCAAGTATAATAATACCATATTTAACGGTTTTTGTGTTTTCTCTTATAACCTAGGGGTAATTTAGACATTACAGGGTAATTAGGGTTTGGCAATATGACCTTATGGTTACTCACGTATTAAGCTGTCATGTTAGTAGCAAATTAGCAATAAACAAATACATTTTGTCCTCTCCTTTTCTATTCTGTCAAAACCTACTAGGAAGAGTGCAAGATTGAAGATTTTACAGACGTAATGCTGATGCTTTGAATTGGGCCTATGGTCTCTGTTTTGAGTGGTTTGTCCTTCACACCTTATGTGGTCTTTTGTGTAGCCTCTCAGGTCGTGGTACAAGTTTTTGTAGGCTAGGTTTTGTCTTTGATGTTGCTTAGGCACAAACCTTACCAAAACTTATGACAAAGGGATTCGTATGTGTACATATCAAGAGATATTGTAAAACAGTAGGCTAACTGGCAAAAAATCAGAAGGTAACATCTTGAGACAATCACTATATTAGCGAAGTACGAAAACACGTTCACATGATATCTCTTTTATTAAATTCACGAGATTAATACTGTTCAAAAGAAAAGGCCAATATGTGAGGCAGATCTAAACTTTTCCCTGGCAAATAACTTAAATTAGAAGAAAACAAACCCGCATCATGAAGCCCTGCTCTTGGCAACATTGGTTTTGGTTTTCCACAGAGAGTTGCGTCCATACGTTTAGCTCTCCCCAGATTAACACCACTGCTTCTATCCTGCAACAAGGGTAATATATCTTCAATTCCATACCATCAAATATGGTGTTGCACAAGAATTTATGCATAGATGTATCCATACTCTCGCAGTCCGCTGTTGAGCCTTATGAGGAATTTGCTGCTGGAATTGGCTGCAATGCCTCAATCCAAGTAAAACATTTCATCAGTATCCCTCTAAACAGATAAGTAGCAAACAAATAGCGTAATGATATCCTTTATAAAAGTGCAAGGCTTGAATCAAAAAGCACCGTAGAAGTGTGCTCCACTTCTCATGCCAATGCAACTCAACACCAAACGAATATGAAAAGGAAGTGAAATTCAAATTAAACTAATACATTTCTTTCTAAGAGCAATTTGATAGCAAGAAAATCGCACCCAAAAGGAGATTGGAAGCATACAATTGCCTCTCCTACCTTATCAAGTATAATATTCGTTGGTCTTAATTCTTATCAATGTCATCTTAAAAATCAGCATTTAGTGGCCACTAAGGTAAACAACAGAGATACATGGACTCTTCTATATTCCCACCATACATGTGACTGATGAATATACATGTGTAAGAGTGTGCGATGGGAATCAGATCAAGTACATTTCTAAATATTTTACAACATTCTAAGAACACCTACAATGCACCATACAAATAACACAAGGTGTCCCATACCCATCTCCAACTTTTGGATACTAAGATATAAGTTTAGCCATCTAGGAAGACCTACCGCTTTCATGCACACAAGACTCGTATTGAGTCCATGGAAACATAGATAAACAGGTCTACCCAATGTAGATACAAAAACATAACCAGATGGAAATCAGTATATCACAAATGAAATCCCAAAAACGTAACATCTATTTTGAATCACACAAAACAAACTACAAAATATGCCCAAACATATCATACAGGTTCGTTCTTGAAGTACCTAGCATGGCTTGAAGACGGCTTTGAGGGAGTCAATATATCGACATTGAGATGCTGTAAGCTGGGATTGCAGTAGCTGACAGGAAGCTGTGATGCCACAAAACTTGATTCTTGTTGCCCCGTCATCTTGTCAAAATTCATATTTAGAGGAAACTGCATGGCCCTCTGCTGATTCAGGTTTGGCACTGTATGAGTTATATTCTGTTGCTCATTCTCCATCATTTGAGTAAGCTGAGGGTTAAACAAGTAATATCTCAAACACATTTTCTTAGAATCGGGAAAATTGTAGATGAAAGCTTCAAAATTCATCAAAATCGCACCTTAACGGTGGAATTTTCCATGGCCTGAGGACGTGCCAGTTCCCTAGAAGAATATATGTCCCAAAAGATTGTCCACCATTCAGTCAAGAAACCATATGGCTCGTTGATCACTGAAACAAAAGTTCCAGATTTCCAATCAAGGTCACATATTATAGAGCAACAGGGACATAGAATTGAGAAAAACATTTCATCCTTATTTATGAAAAATGGCACTGATCTTTCAACTCATTGAACGACAAGAAAGCACAACTAAAATGCATTGGAAGTACATGTTCAGTTACTACATTAGGTAGCAAGTGATTGATGAACACTGAGAGTGAAATCAGGATATAACAATGCAGACAGAGAGAAAAAAAACATCAAAACTATAAATGAAGAAATAAAGAGAAAAGAGAAACAAGGGCTAAAACAGTTACTTGTGAGCCTTGTATGGGTTACATAGCAATTACTTCTAGGCGCATCAATTTCGATCCACACTGGTGTTAATACAAACTAACGAACTTGTACAAACTTTCCTAACATAGATGACATGTCCTATGACTCCTATCTTGTTATACAAGTGGGATCCATAGTCATTTCTATTCTACTATCATCTTATTCCTGTTTCACAGATAGTAATCAGTTGATTCACTTCTTGTCCGGATCATTCAAGTGGATCTCATTTGAGTCATTTCACATACCAAAGTGCCATTATACTCTAACATATGAGTGAGTAAAAAACTTGTGTAAGCTTGTTAGTTTGTATAGCATTTTCCTTCAGTTCATCTATCCAATTTGTTCTCCCAAAAAATAAACCAAATGCGCAATTAATTAAGAATACAACCATCAAAACTAAGCAAAATACTGCACTAACAGAGGAAATATAGAATACTAAAAATTACCTATTAAACTATCATATTGAGGGGTCTCTTTTTTTGGTTTAAAAGGAGAAATAAGAGTACACTGGGTATTTAGAACCCTCAGCATCATTAAATAGTTGTGATTTAATACAATTTGGAATAGAACGGAATGAAAAGAAGGTTCTCTACATTCTCAATTTCTTTCTCTTTTTCTTCGTAAGAAGGGAGTTAGGGACTCCTCCAAGACAAAGCCACTTTGGACCCATCCTGCTAGGTAAATCCCATATATCCCCCAGTCATGGCATAGGTTGCAATGTACGGTTAACCTAAAGGAGTTTGGCCGAGTGCACATGAGACAACAACCAAAGGCTTCCTCAAGAGGTCGCAAGGTCAAATTCTACGAATGTCAAACATTCCAAACCTTGGGGTCACACGAGGCTTTTCAGCCCTTAACTTCATCTTCATGAACTTGGGATCAATCGAAGCGTGCGTAAGCTGATACATATACCCGATTAACCCAAAAAAAAAAAGGTCAATTATTTACAGTGGCTCGATTGACAACATTAACCACCAAGGTGGTAGCCTAGATGGCTAAGGTGTAAGGGTGAAAGTCCCCCCATACGGTTGCAGGTTCAAATCCCACTTGCGGGTAGTAGTCCTGTGAACCAGATGCTGTGAGGGCCTTGCTGTGTGGAGGCCCTCAGCCCACTCTAGCACTTTGGTGGAGTTGTGGTGACGGCCTCGCCTTCCCAGATAATAGCCATGGCTCAAATCGGACATTCCACTTGTAGCCTCTTCCCATCCTTTTACTTAGCAAAAATAAAAATAAAAAATCGATAACAGTAGGGCTACCCTTATGGATTCTCTAGATCATCAAGCTAAAACATTCTTAATTCAAAATTAAAGAGAAAATAAAATTAACTAACTTGAAAAGAATGTGGATGAGAAAACGTACCAGCAAGATTATTACAAACATTCGCGTCCCGTGCAAACATCTCAGCAGCTGCTTTGAAATTCCTTTTCACCAGATAATCATATATATACATGTCGAGCCTACAAAGCCCACCGCATAATCAATTAAACGCAACGTAAATTTTTGGGGAGAAAAAAATCAATCAAGAAAATAAATTTTCTAGGAGTATAACAAACAAAAATAACATTAAAGCATATCTATAATCTACTCACATCTTTTCCGCATCCCAGTCTACACGAGACGCCATGACAGACAAGAAAAAACCTTTCCTTTTTTTGACAAAAACAAACTGTGCCCAAGTGAGTGTTTTTGGCAGGGAAGAGTTGGAAACAAGACCCAGATGGAAATTTATCACGGGAAGTAATCAAAAGGCAAAAACCCAGTTGGGATATGAAGAAACAGAAGGCTAAGAAGGAAGTAGTGAGAGTCCCATGCAAAGAGGACAGAGAAAACAACGACAATTAGACAAACAAAGAACGATGGCTTTTTATTTCCTTTTTATACTGCAATGAGAGAGACAAGGGCGGAGGGTTTATATAGTAGTAATCAGAAACCCCTTGGGGAAAAGGAGAAAAGGAAAAAAAGGGAAAACCCCTGAGGAAAACGGTGAACCCAAATATGCGAGAAAAGAGTTTCAATGTAACGGTTATCTGTAATATTCTCTTATATGATGTGGGTTTCACCTCTGTATAGATTTCATCCGATGTGATGGAGGCATTACCAATAACCGATGTATTAAAATTTTTCTCCAAATTTGCAATCGGTGGGGATTTCAGGGAATACACTCTGTGCAGATTTTGAACTTTTAAAAAGTCAATTTTGTTTTTTAAAGATTATTTCATCTACTACCAAAAAAAGATTATTCCATTTGTTTAATTTAGTTTGAGATCCATAGCGATTACAGTAAGGGCCTCTTGCCATACTTTTTTCCAGACTTTTTGGAGACAGTTTTTTATTTTATTTTATTGTATGTTTATTAGGGCATGTACACAAGAGTAGCCAAATGAACACTTTTAGGTATTTTACCTAATTTAGGACACAAAAACAGGCTGCACCAGTTTCGGCAAACTGGTAGCCATTTTTCCTTCACAAAAAATGCTCGGTGTATATAACGAGCCACTGTTCACAATGTATTTATTATAATATTATTTGTTTCTCTCACCTCCCTCCCACTCTCTTATTCTCACTGGTTCCTTTTTTCTACTATAATATTATAATATTATTTGTATCTATTATAATATTTTTTGCCGGTTTGGATGGGGTAAAGTAGAGAGGCTGCTGTAAGTGAGATGAGATTTTCGATGAGAATGGATAGGTAAAATGTACAGCTCATAGTCATTTTTGCTCACAACTGATGTACATGCTCTTATATTTGAGTCAAATTTTTACTTAATATTTTTCATCTTAATGAGAGATATCCAAAAAGTTGAGTGGTGTGGTCCAAATTGAGTCATAAATTGTGAATTTACAAAGTTGAGTGGTGTGGTCCAAATTGTGAAAATCTCATACATTAATTCAACTTTTAGTTGTCAAACCTAATGAAAATCTCAGTAAGATCATTAAAAGCAGAGCATGGACACAACCTTTTTTTTGCATCATTAATTTACACTTGACAAGTTTTGGACACAACCTTTAAATGACTTCGTATAAATGTAAATTTCCACAATCCCATATAATAATATCAACTACATTTTAAGAAGATGAGCTTGAATTTAATAAAGGGAATGACTTCGGTGTCCCCAGTCATTTTGGGGACACCGTAATTACTTCTCTCTTTAATAAAATCTACACCATAGCATATCCTTTAATAAAATTACGGTGTCCCCAAAAGTTACGATGCTATGGTGTCCCCGGTCATTTTGGGGACATCGTAATTTTTGGCATAACTTCACCATTATGAGCATAACTAAAACCCATTACAAGCATAACCGAACCCAAACAAGGTATAACCAAGGAATATCCAAAAAATCAACCAAGGCATAATCAAACCCAACCAAGGCATAACAAATAAGTTATGCTTTGCTATGGTTCTGTTATCCTCATAATGATTTTGGTAATGCTCATAATAGGTTTTGATTATACTCATAATAGTTTTGTTATGCCAAAAGTTACAGTGTCCCCAAAATGACCGGAGACACCGAAGTCATTCCCAAAAGATTATAGGGAATGACTTCGGTGTCCCCGGTCATTTTGGGGACACCGTAACTTTTGGCATAACAAAATCATTATGAGCATAACCAAAACCCATTATAAACATAACCAAAACCATTATGAGCATAACAGAACCATAGCAAGGCATAACTTGTTAGTTATGCCTTGATTGGGTTTGATTATGCCTTGGTTGGTTTTTTGGATATTCTTTGGTTATGCCTTGTTTGGGTTTTGTTATGCTTATAATAGGTTTTAGTTATGTTCATAATGGTTAAATTATGCCAAAAATTACGGTGTCCCCAAAATGACCGGGGACACTATAGCACAAGATTATGCCTCTGATTCACGCAATGGCATAACATGTTATGCTATTTAAAGATTTTGGTTATGCTGTAAATAATTTTGTTATGCCAAAATTTACGGTGTCTCTAAAATGACAAGAGACACTATAGCACTATCCAAATGTAATGGTCATTTCTCGTGACAATATAATTCGATTTAAATTTTTATATCCAATCGTTTGTCTATGTGAAAGGAATCGAAAAATTATAAATCAAATTCAAATAAAATTCATATAAGGTGACAAAAATACCCAAAAAAAAATTCAATCCAAAGAAGTCTACATGTATTGTTCCAATTTTATCGGATGTCCCTTCGGGACAAGGAGCCTACATGAGAACTGAGAATCAAATTGAGTCGGCACCTCATTATAGCAGTAGGTCTTGACATCTTGTCAATCTCCAAGTTGATAAGGGGGGAAATGCTACGGTGTCCACCCACCGTTTGAAGACACCGTAACTTTTGGCATAACCGACCATTAAAAGCATAACAAAAATCAGTGATGTGTATAACCAAAACCTTACAAAGGCATAACCTCCAAAATCCCCAAAATTTCTGAAGATTTTGAGGGTTATACCTTTATAAGATTTTGCTTATGCACATCACTGATTTTTGTTATGCTTTTAATGGTCAGTTATGCCAAAAGTTACGGTGTCCCCAAAATGACCGGGAACACCGTAGCATCATCCAGATAAGGGTTACTACACATGAGATGACAATTAATTTGGGTTGACCTCAAGCAGTGGAGTCAATACTTAAACTTTTTTGTGCTAACTGATGCCTTGTCCTACTAAGAGAAATAAGTACTTATTTTTCAAATAAGTTCTTATTTTTTGAATTAAAAGTGATGTATTGTGAGAGAACAACATGTCTCGTAAAATAAAAAATAAATACTTAAAAAATAAAAAACTTAGCAAAACTGAGCATAAATATTACCATTCAGTGTGTGTAGTGAAAGAAAAAAGCACAAACCTCCATTGTGACATTGTTCTATGAGGGTTGTTTAAATATACAAAAAATTATCTCGATATTATGTAAGCATAGACATTTTGGAAACCGTATGTTTTATATCTTTTAATATGAATCTTCAAAATTATACAATATAGATCTTATTTGATAAATTTCAATTTGTTCTATAATACAAAGTTGTCGAAATTATAAAAAACATTAGAGTGAAAGATATACCATAATAGACACAAAAGAAACAAAAAGAATAATGGACAATCAAAATGAGACGAAGGGAGTAATTTCTATGTTGAGATTGATTCGATCTGAGGACCAATAATGAGTGGGTAAAATCAAGCGTACAATTCTTGGTCAAAGCTCAAAAGGGTAATAAAACTTACTTATGTGATTTTCAAAGCCTAGCTGAAGCTAAAAAAGTAAAATTCATTTTCGGGATGGCAATCGGACGGTCTCGAATCCGTCCCGTTTCGAACGCGGCAGTTTTTAACTCATTTTCGGGTATAGGGTTGGAGTTTGGGTTAAAATTCCAAAACCTAACCGGGTTCGGGGTGGAAGTACCTTGCTCCGAATAACCACCCCGACATATATATATATATATATATATATATATATATATATATATATATATATATATATATATATAATTATACTTTTATCCTAATTTAATTATCATTAGGGTTGTTCGCGGTCCGGTTCGATTCAAATTCCTAGGAATCGGAAGACCGAACCGCTAGTCACAGTTTTTTGAAAATGAAATCCGTGTCCGGACCAAAAGTCCTACGGTTCGGTTCCAATCCAATTCGTGACTCGCGGATCGGTTACGGTTTTGTCCACGGATTTTGTTATGTAAGTAAGCAAAAATTAAACACTAGCATATAATCATTTATCTTGCAGACTTAAAGCATTACAGTTCTAGAACAGAGCATACACCAAATGAAAGCAAACACCAAATGAAAACAATACAGTTGTAGTCTTCTAGGCATTCATTAAAACCAAAGAACAATAAAAACATCAAAGTGGAACCAAAAAAAACACCAAAGAAGATCTTCCATCAAAATGCAAGGCACGACAACCAACAAGAGTGTCACTCTGGAATTGGATGAAGTGAAACTTTTTGTAGAGCTGCAAATAAATGAATGAAGCTAAATTAGATTATAGTAAAATGAAACTCTAGCATACAAATTAACTAAGTTATAAACATAAATACAAAAGGCACAGCTGGGGGGGGGGGGGGGGTGGTGGTGGTGGTGGGTGAATTCCACTTTCAATCTTCTCCTTCCTATGGCGTGAATGGAGAAGTCGCACATAGACGAGCTGGGTACCTGAAAACCGAAGGGGAGTGTACCTCCGGGAAGAAGCTCTGACGACCTAGTTAGTAGTTGAAGGATTAAGAGGAAAGGGGGATTGCCTGTGAGGGGATTTTTAGAGAAAGAAAAAGAGAGAGATTACCTGGAAGATGTGGTTCTATATTTATAGGCAAACTTTGGAGTGACAAACAAGTCTTTTGCTTCTTCCATGTGCTTCGTATTCTTCGGCTTATGTCATTTGTTAGAATCATTAACGAACGCCGCTTACGAGGTCTACAGAGCCGCATCAATCAATGTCAGAGATGTCACATCAGACAGCAACGTCACACCGTGGCAGGATAGTCACATCGTTTTGACTTGGCAAACCACTGAATGACCGTAGACGAGCATCCTGACTGCCAAGCCTGGCGGTTTCTGAACAAACACATCGTCCGAGTAATAAACTACCGAATAACGTACCACCGAACGTTCAACACGAAGAAAGTGCAGAAGAAAAGATAACTCTCGGCGAAGATCGTAAGGGGATGATACCGTTCGGCATAACAGAGCAAGTTAAACTAAGCATCGAAAGAGTCCTTACAGACCGACTGGGACAACTGTAGGGTGAAGTGTCGTTCACCGTTATCCGAACCCTTTGAACCTTCCGCCACATGGACTTTTCGGCCCACTACAACAGTAAACTGAAACTTTACCCAATTCAAGTTCTTGTATTTTTTTCCATATTCTCTTCCACTTCAAATGGCAATGGAATAGCACGCATCCAATCTTGTATACAAATTAAACACTCAACAAGCCTTGGAGAGAGAAAACTGTGAAATTGATCAACAACATAACCACTGGTACTAAAAGCATCTTGAGCAATTTTAGAAAGAATCGAGTACTTAGAAGAGTTCACCTTGCACCATGCCAAGATATCGAATTTTGAAGTTTTCTTCTCACAACGTTCTCCTAAATACCTATCTATCTTTGATTTCATTTTCCCCACATCATCTTCTTCTTCCAATTGTTTTTGAAATTTGGATTCAAATGACACTCCCTGCTCACTTCCACTATGTCTATTTGGTTGGTGAACTTTTCCATTGCATTACTATTTTGGCCAGAAAAATGGTGCTCCTTCATTCGATTTTTCGTACTCAACAAAGGCACGATCCAACACGTTTCTTATCATTTGTGTTAACTCTTTCTCCAAATCAAAATCAAAAAGTTCACTAAAGCAGAATGTCACATACCTTAACTTAAATTGGGGATCCATCACAATAGTAATGAACATCATCATGTTCATCTTTTCCACTTGACCCCAATATTTATCAAACTTTTTCTTCATTTTTCTATCCATAGTAATTAGTGCATCACGACTCACATTCCTCTCATCACCCTCATACATCACATGAACATCTTTTAGAAAACCCGGTAAAACTCATCAACTGCAATAACTTCATTGAAATACATATTAGACGTGGCATATGACTAACTACGATTTACCCCCTAAATTTTATGTAGACTTATATTATATCCCATTATTAAGTAAAATACTGAAATTGGTATATAAAATTTTATTAATTTATTTATAGGTGAAAATTATTTATGTATAGACACACACACACCCATATATATTAATACAAGGCAGTTCCGGGGACATTTATAAAAACATCTCATAGTTCTCAATCAAATTTTGATTATCCGGGCCGCTCAATATGATCAAAACGTGATTTTAAGAAAAAAAATGACTGGAAAGGGCTTGATCTGAGCAGTTTTTAGATCAGATTTGATGAACGGTTCAATTAAAAATTGCTCAAAATAAGTACTTTCCGGTCATATTTTTTGCTAATTTCTCGCAGGCACCTTTAAAATCACATTCTGCACACATTGAATGGCTCAGATCATAAAAATTTGATCTGGAACTATGAGATTGAGATTTGGGGTGTTTTTTTAGGTATCTCTAGAACTGCCCCAATATTAATAGATATATATATTTATAATAAATTCTCACGGTCCGGTTCGGTTAATCCACGGTTTCATAATAAAAATCCGTGGACCGAACCGCGAGTCACGTTTTTTTAATTTTTCAATCCGTGTCCGGATCATTAATCCACGGACAAAATCCAAAAGGTACGGTTCGGTTCGGTTTCACGGTTCACCAGTTTTTTTGCACTGCCCTAATTATCATTATACTTAAAATTTAACATTTTTACCCTAATATTATTATCATTATACTAAAAAATCTTATTCTTAACTTCATATTTTCACCATTATACTAAACTACCACTTTTTTTATAACTATTTTATTTTGCTTTTAGATTACCAATTTTTAAGTTGTTATGGCTGGTGAGGGGTAGGGCGGATAAACCCGTTCCCCGATCGGGGGGAATGAGGATACCCAAAAAATATCTGTTTGGGTTCGGGTCGGATTCGGTACCGTGTAATAATTTCCGGATCAAGATATGCAAAACCCTGCCCCGTTGCCATTCCTAGCTCCTTCCCATAAACTCTAGCTGTATTAACTTTAAGGAAAGTGGTGGCATTGCTATAAAATCTTTCGAAGGCTGAAGCTCAACATACTTTCTTTTCTTTTTTGGTGTTCCGTTATTTGTTCCATTCTTTTCTGTTAGTTGTTCCATTAATTTTTTTTTTTTTGTATGTAGACACTGTATTTTTATAGTTAAGTAAATAGGATTTGTTGCCCTTTTGTGTGTGTGTATTCTCTGTCCATCCATATTTTTTGTTTATTTTTTTTGGGTATTCTCTGTCCATCCATATTTTTTGTTTAAGGAAAGAGGTGGTGGTCTTAATTGAGTGGATTTGAATCTTTCTTTTTCTTTTTCTTTTTTTATGGTTCAAGCACATTTTAAAATTTGACTCTCTCTCTGTGTTAGCACTCAGCAGAGTGGGATCAAATTTCTTTTTTTTTTTTTTTTGGTTTTAACATCCGATGGGATATTGGGATTTCTTAGTTAAGAGAGTGGAATATTTAAATTTCAAAGCGTGGCTTCTATAAATTCATGTTAATGGCTTTTAACTGGTTGATTAGTGGTTATCATTTAACCAAAAAAGAAAGAAAGAAAAGGAATTGAGTATGATGTCGTATTTCATTTAAATCTTGAAGTCTTACATATATTCCTATTCCTTGGAAGCCTTAATGGATAATATTTAAATCTTGAAGTCTTACATATATTCCTATTCCTTGGAAGCCGTAATGGATAGTAATATTTAAATCTTGAAGTCTTACATATATTCCTATTCCTTGGAAGCCTTAATGGATAATATATTTTGGTGTTGATCATAACTTATTACTCTCCGGCCTCCGTTCCTATTTAATTGTCTACTATGATTTTGCATGCATTTTCTACGACTTATATCTCTCAACGTATATTGCTAAAAATATGCAATATAGATTTTGTTTGATATATCTCAATTTTTTCTATAAGATAATGATTTCAAAAATATAAAACATAATATATGTTGAGAATTATAAGCTATTGAAAATGCACGCAAAATTATAGTGAACAATTAAATAGGGACGGAGGGAGTAAGACTTTAAATCACTGATAATTAAAGAGTGATAAAGACAAGCTTTTGGAACTATGTTCCTTTTGTTGAATACGACCCCCGTTCCGGAACGCGAAATAAGTACTTATTTTTTAATAAGGCAATTCAAGCTCAAAAATGATGGGCTTATTGAAATATAAAAATATGCAATATGGATCTTGTTTGAAAGATCTCAATGAGATCTTTAATACGGTGTAAAAAAAAATTGAAAAATTATTTTTCATTTATATTATTTTTAAGTTTAAAAATATGAAATAAGTACTTATTTTTTAAGAAAGTGTTCTGCAACGGGCTCTGTTAGTATTTTTTCATGCAAGGTATTCATTTGAAACACCCTTTTTGCAACATGCATGGTATTCGTTTGGATTATATAGTTTGAATAATAATTCAATTTTTATCTTATCAACTTTGTACTTATAGATAACCCATGCTACAACACTTTCTAAAAAGTAGGGGTGATAAATTGAACCCAGACCCATTAAGAAATCCAAATCTATCTATTAAAAAATGAACCCAACCCAACCCATTTATTAGTTGAGTCAGAATGGGTCCAACCCATCTAACCCATTTATTAATGGGGAATTTTTAGGTCGGCCCAAAAAATTAAGTTCGGACTTAATTTAGTCCTGCACAATTATTTATATTTTTTATTCCAATCATGCCCCTTCACGCGCATCAGCGCACAGAACTAGAGAGCATCTAGTATAGAAAAATTATCCAATACTCCATGAATATTGGTGCACCATTAAAACATTGTTTAAATTTCAAAAAGTCATATTTTTTGTTGTAGATATTCATTTTTAAAAAAAATTATATTTTTGGAACCTATTCGACGATATTTACTAAACAATATCCATATTGAATATGAAATTATGTAAGATTAAAAAAATATCATTTACTATGAGAACTCTCTATGAAAATTGTCTTTATGAGAAGTGTCTATGATAACTATTTCTATGAGAACTGTTCCTACGCGAATTATCTTTATGAGAATTATTTCGGACAAAAATATTTTTGGCTCTGTGAACTGGTTATGTGAAATAGCTATGTGAATGAAAAATACACAGTTCAAATAGTCTCAACACACACTAAACTACACAGTTCTCATAGAAAATACGTAGTTGTCATAGAAAATACACAGTTCTCATGGACAATACTCAATTTTCAAAGAAAATACATAGTTTTCATAGATAGTTGTCATGGACAATACACAGTTCTCATAAAAAAATACACAATTCTCTTAGAAAAATACATGGTTCTTATAGACAGTTCTCATAGAAAATACATAATTCTCATAGAAAAATACATGGTTCCCATAGAAAATACACAGTTCTCATATATAATACACAGTTCTCATAAAAAATACACAGTTCTCATAGAAAATACACAATTTTCATATACAGTTCTCACAGAAAAATACACAATTCTCATAGAAAATACACAGTTCTCATGGATAAATACACAAATCTCTTAGAAAGTACTCATGAACTATGGTTACGAGAACTGAGACTATGAGAGCTATATTTTTAGAATCAATTTCTGAATCATATTATTTCGGACAAAAATACCATTGGATATGTGTACTGGCTATGAGAACTGCCAAGTCTCATAATCAGTTCTATGAGAACTACTCAGTTCTCATAGAGAACTGGTCTTGTGAGCTGAGCTATGAGAACTGGCTATATAAATTGCCAATTATCATAGTCAGTTCTATGAGAACTGCTAGTTTTCATAGTCAATTATATGAGAATTGGCTATGAAAAGTAATTGTTCTCATAGAGAAGCTTTGTAAACTGGTTATGAGAATTAGACTATGTGAACTGGCTATATGAACTAAAAAATATATATTTTACATAGTCTTACGATGCACTAAAATACACAGTTCTCATAAAAAAATATATAGTTCTCATAGAAAATACACGGTTCTAATAGACAATTTTCATGGACATTTCTTATAGAAAAATACACAGTTCTTATTGTCAGTTCTCATGAACAACACACAGTTCTCATAGAAAAATGCACAATTTTCATAGAAAATATACACTCGAATAAAAATTGAACAAAAATAAAAAGGTAATCAAATCAAATATAGTTATAAATGTTCTCACCGTCATGTCTTCAAAAAAGTAATCAAAATAAAAAAAGTAATAGTTCACATAGGAAATAAATTGATTTAGAATTGAATTTTTAACTATCAAGTCTCATAGAAAAATACACAGTTCTTATAGAAAATACATTTGTTTACATAGTCTCACCACACACTAAAATACATACTTTTCATAGAAAATACATAGTTCTCATAGAAAAATACACAATTCTCATAGATAGTTCTCATGGATAATACACAGTTCTCATAGAAAATACATAATTCTCATAAACAATTTTCAAATAAAATACACAGTTCTCATGGACAATACACGATTCTCATAGAAAAATACACAGTTCTCATAGACAAATACACAATTCTTGTGAACAATATATAGTTCTCATAGAAAATACACAGTTCTCATAGACAGTTCTCAAAGACAAATACACAGTTCTAATAGAAAATACACAGTTCTTATAGAAAAATATACAGTTCTCATAAAAAATACATACAAACAAAAATTGAACCAAAAAAAAAAATCAAAATCAAATATGAGAGGTTGAAAATACATAAATTTGACATTTAACAAAAAAAACATCTACAAAAAATTGACTGCCATTGATGGATGGTCCAGCATTCAACAAAAAAATCGATTCACATTCAACAAAATATCTAATCAACAAAGATTTCTACCCTTGCTCCGGCGTCTTCAGCGTGGATCTCAAAAAATTTGTGTTCTAAAATTCGGATCTCAAAAAATTTGGGTTCTGAAATTAGATCGGAGAAATACCAATGGGCCTCCATCTCGTACGTCGTCTTCATGTTCATGCTCCAGCAAGAACCATGGGCAAAGCGATGATGAACTACGTACAGTTTGTGAAATTGAATTGAAACGGATCTAACGGTCGATCGGAATCGGAGAAGACGGCCGGAGTGGAGTTGATTCCCGGAGAATACGGATACGTGATCCTTGCCCTCGTTCTCTACTGCTTCCTTAACATCTGGATGGCCGAACGAGTCCTCAAAGCACTCAAAAGGTATGCAACTTTCTTGATCTAAATCATATCAATGGTACTATTGATTTGATAATGAAAAATCTCTTTATCCTCTTGCATCAATTCAATAGAATACAGATTGATGATGGAGAGAGAGAGAGAGAGAGAGAGAGAGAGAGAGAGGTTTATCATCTTCAGAGGGGGAGGGAGAAGGAATGATGAGATTGAGTTGACGATGCGGACTAAAATGGGCAAAAAAGTCATAAGATAACATATCCGAGCCTATGCAGGCTTGAGAATAATATTTTGGGTTAAGATCAAACCAAGTCTAAAAACTAGGACCGGCCTCTAATTATCTATTTATTTTATTAAATAAATTGGGCTTAATTGGGTTTTAATTGGGTCAACTTATATGACTCAATAAGTCACGAGGATAACCCAACAAAAAAACCCATTTATCAGTCGATACTCTCCTCCCACCTCCTCGCAGCCGTGCTTGCCATCACCACCTTCTCCTCCTCCACCAATCGGATCACCGCCAGCCGCCATCGAGCACCACCATTTCCACTACCGTACACCACTGCTGCACCTCCACTGCCGAACACCATAACCATCCGACCGAGCTCCGTCGCCACTCCGAACCGCCGCCAAAATCTTTACAAAACTCGTTTCACGGACGCAAGGTAGTCCGAACTCACCTCCATATGTATATTTATATGTTAGCTATGCAATTCTATCAATGTTCTGGTGCTGTACATTTGAAGTTCCATTGCGATAACAAGAAACCCGAGCCGAACCGTAAACCTTCGAAAAAGCTTGGAATTGGAACCTTAAATCGCTGTGAAAAACTAATTAAATGTTCGGGCCCAGTATATTGGTTGTGAGTACTGCTATATACACCGACCATTTTGGACCGAAACCGTACCGACGGCCGCGCGCGGCCGTCTCCGGCCACCGGACGGCCGATCCGAGCCGTCCAAAAATTTTTAAAAAAAAAACCGAGGGGCCCAACGCGGGAATCAACGTCATCCGATGTGTGTAGGGTGCTTGATCTAAACACCCTATTTTTCGTGTATATATGTATACACGAAAAATAGGGTGCTTGACATCGGATGACGTTGATTCCCGCGTTGGGCCCCTCGGTTTTTTTTTTTAAAATTTTTGGACGGCTCGGATCGGCCGTCCGGTGGCCGGAGACGGCCGCGCGCGGCCGTCGGTACGGTTTCGGTCCAAAAATGGTCGGTACACATAGGATTTTCGATTGGTTGTTGCCCAGTAGGTTAAAGACTGATTTTAGCACTCCATAGTGTATAAAACGAACACAAAATGAAGAGAGAGAGTGCAAACTGAGTTTCGATCAAAATCTGCGTTTTTTTTTTAAAATTGTTTGAACGGAAAATCTGATCTGTCCATCTTGTTTGTCTCCTCAAGACGGTTCGGATAATGGTAAAATAAGCCTCCATACGATGTCGGGTTAGATCACATGCGTCGATCAAAGTTTTGAGTGTGTGAGCTTACCACACTCTATAATTTTTCATTTGGCACGAGGTTGAGGATGAGGCGACATCACGGAGAGAGAGAGAGATGAACCAAATCAGCGGTCTTTTCTCACAAAAGTTTCTTAGGTCCCGTCCGGCTAAATAAGTCAATTGGATTATTTTTTTTGTCTTTATTCAATTTTTTTCATATTTGTCAGTTTTTTGTCAATTTTTGAGGGATTATTGCATTGTCATGACGAGAAGAATCTAAAAAGTATAAAATTATGATCGAAATCCAATTTTTTTTTGAATAAAAACAAAAAAATTGGCTTATTGAACATTAGGTTTCGATCGTAATTTTTTACTTTTTAGATTTCTCTTGTCATAACGATACAATAATCCCAAAAAATTGACGAAAAATTAACAAATACGAAAAAAATTTGAATACAAAAAAATAACCCAGTTGGCTTATTTAGCCGAACGAGATTAAAGTTTTGCAAAGGAAGTACAAAACAGAAAAAAGCCATGTAATATGGTAATTAAATGTACATGGGTAATTTGGTCATTTTACTAGTAGAGGGATAGTATGGTAATTTTAGTGTACATTGGTATTTTAGTCATTTTAAATTTTAGTATATACTAGTATTTAATTGAGCTAATGAGCTGGTTGGGTTTGCTTTTTAATAAATGAGTCGGGTTAGGTATGGGTAATTAGCCTCATAGTTAATGGGTCTAAATGAGTCAATAACCCATTAAAGACCCAACCCACTTATAACTTGCCCAATTTGACCCAAACCCGCCCATTTGCCACTCTTACTAAAAAGTTACACGTACAAATTGAAAACAGTCGTAAGGGCTCAAAAAATAAAACTTTTTGTTGCAAAGTACCGCAAGCATAGAATAATTAGCTAGACAAACATTTTGCATCGAAACATATTTTGCATCAAGACTAATACACTATTCAATAGTTTTTTGCATCGAAACAAACGAATCTGCAGTGTAGCATATGGATTATGGATTGAGCCTGACCGGAGTGCTACAAGCAGGTTCAATAGTTCTAATTTAGATTTTTTGGGAAGAATTTGTCATAGTCTAAAGAATTGTACCACTAATTTTGTAGGTAGTGCCATTGACACGGGTCATTTACTAGTATATATATACATATATTTTGGGTTGGACTTATAGTTTTTTTATTTTTTTTGGTACTTTATATTTGTTACTATATATACATATATTTTGGGTTGGACTTATAGTTTTTTTATTTTTTTTGGTACTTTATATTTGTTTGACACGGGTCATTACTAGTATACATATACATATATTTTGGGTTGGACTTATAGTTTTTTTTTTTTTGTGATACTTTATATTTGTTTGCCCCATAGGGTTGCCCGAGCCCAAGTGCTTGTGGGGCTTACCCCGGTCAGGGGCCCGCTTTGGTAAGGACTTAAGCTTGGTAATACATGTAATATTTGGGACGGTCGACAACATGCCTTAGGCATTAGTTGAGGACATGGGCTGGATAAATAAGTTGAGCATCTTCTATCTGTAAGGGTCAGGATGAATGGAATCCTGAGAGTAAGAACACATATAGGAAAAACGAACAGGGAAAACGAACAGGGAAAAAAAAGCTTCTCGTAGCCCCGGCCTGCCTCTTGAGGTTGGGAGTTCAACTCTCGCCTCTTCCCCCTCACCCCTTAAAAGAGCACTCGAGAAACAATATACAGCATTCGGTGAATCATGCCCATGATTGTTTATGTTCCAACCTACTCTTGTTTCTGCTTCAGTAAGCCCAAAAATGGCAAACCGGAGGAGAAGTAAGCAAAAGAGTGCTCGAAAGATGTTACTGCTCAGCTGCTCTGATGAAGAACCTATTGTGGAGATCGGAGGAAATGCAATGATCTGCAAATCGCTTCGAATTGTTTCTTGATTTCTGTTATGGGACATGCCGACCGCGGACCATAACCATCATCTAATTTTAGGATGCTGTAACTGGGCCTCTTTTCATCGCCATCTGTATTACTGTTTACATTTCCGGATCTTCAACTGCTCTTTTTATCGATCACGGCCGAGTCTTTTGGGGCCAAACCCATTTCCTGCATCTGATGTTCAACAGAAACCAGGCCAGTCTCTGCAAGAAACCTGCATTAAAATTCAAATCACAACCCATAAGCTAAACCGTGATGGATCGGGGGCGGTGGGGGGCGACTGCACCGCAGAATTTTAAAAAAAACTGCATATCATATTAAAAGTTTCTAAGATAATAGCAAATTATATGGTTCGCACCACACAAAGTATAAGAGCCCACACACCCAAGTTGTAATCCTGAATGAGTCCTGGGACTACAATAGCATAGTCAAAGTTTTGACATCATTTCGGCAGGTGAATGGTTGCATGAGAGAAGCTATGAGGAGGCGGTAAAGCCTTTTTATGCCCTTTCGCAGCCTTGAAAGGTCAAAGGAAAAGACATAAAAGGGAAAAAAGAAAACTCCACACATATAAACCTTCATTTCTTAGGCCAAACCCATTTAATGCCTCCAAGAAGTCATTTTAGAAAATCCAAGATGCAATCCCAAAAGGTAATTAAAGGTATCACTCTCCCAGTCTCCCTTGTATCATCGGATGAAATGTAACTCGAAGAAGAAGAATATGCAAATGAGTAATTAAAGGCCTAAAGGGTAAGAGTGGGATGATAAGGCAGCACATTTACTGCGAGCATAAGCTAGAATTTTGGATCATCACCATTTTTAGGAAAAGAGAAGAGCCGCTAGGTGCATCATCAGGACAGTCCAAAACTAATACAAGTTCCCAAAAATGCTAATGGAAAAGAATGGAAGCAAAGCATGGTATATAATAATTGGGTCAGACATCCGGACTGTGTTTGGGGATGCAAAACCCCGAGAATACAAGTTTCTTGTATTTGGAACCTTAAAAATGAGAATCACTGTTCATCCTTAACATGTCCAGAAAGGAGCTAATGTTTCTTCAATCACAACCTATTTTAACAAGACTACAAGAGCAGTCCTACATCAGTTTTATTAGGCATGTTTAGAATACCAAAGTACATATCTGAATTCATTTCCTTGACGTGACTAGGGTTGGACACTCGGACCAGCCACAGGGAATCAACCCTCATTGCATGGTTTTTGCCAGTTAACACTCTTTGTAGAAACGGCTGATCCACCCCAAAAGCTTAAGCCGATAGGTGGGACCATGGGAGAACAATTTGGGGATACATTGTCAATTTCGGGTGGGAAATGCTTACTTCACTATATAGTAGAATGTATATACAGCGGGGATTCAGATTGGAGGAGGATAATAAGAGTGCAGATACTGAAAGTGATGTAGTTAATAAGGGAGGTTCAAACCACCAATCCCTTCTACACTACCTTGCTAGGAGTAGACCTGCTGTGGGCTTCTGGCGGTATTTAGTCAGGTTTTTCTATCTGCATCTATCAAAGACCCTATCGTGTATAGAAGGCCCTTTTTCAGATATGCCCCATGTAGTACTCGTCGTAAAAACCTTTTCCTCCAACCCTATTAGGTGGACAGGTCCCAACATTATCTTAACTATTAAGTAGCCACTCCTTCTATACGAAATCTGAAATAACTGAAACTCCATACTAATAATTCAATAGCAAGTTATAATGTAAATAATAAACCAGAGAGACAAGACACGAGAATTGCGTGGAAACTACTTAGGGTCTAAATACCCTAAGCATAAAACCACGGCCTAATCCTACCATTTTCCAATAAGGCAAAAAGGTTTACAAGAGATAACAAGTTAGGAATTACCCACAAACCCTTTCAGACACCTAACTCCACCTCTTGACATAGTACTCCGTACCCCTTCGATTCAATGGACTCCAAAAGCTCCAACGTCTTGATCCAAATTAAACCGGCACTGAGGAAATTAAGAAAGGGGCCATGCAGTCCAACAAGGAAATTACTTGCAAATCACTTGAACTATTACATGTGGACCAACTAGGGATCAACTCATGAGTGTTTGCAACTTTGCATTGGAATAGGACCCAAGTACAGTGGTATGTTGTAACACTCCAATCCAACTGTTGCCCTTAAGTGACCAATGCCGAAAAGCAGAAACAGACAAGGCCCTATCCCGCCCAAGAGGGGTTAGGGAAGCCCTCTTCTCACCCATTTCTAGAGAAGGCACATTGAAGATACCACACCAACCGTTTCTCTTCAACTTGACCAACAGGCAATATCGATATATTTGCCAATGTGCATATACCCATCCCCGAATGAGTACTAAATGACTCTTGAGCATAACTGCATAACTGTATGGGGAATGAGGCGAGACAGTCAACGTACAATAGCAATTTCCCCTCCTTACGACAAATGTTGGGTTGGTCATTGGTTCATGCTGTTCTTGACTATCATTGCTTCCAACTTTCCCCTCACTTGAACTTTTATGTTCCTTAAGGTAGAAAAAAGTTCAATAATCTAGGACCACCACGTTTAACTTTTGTCCCAGTCATTTAATGTCTTCCCCCTACTTTGGACTCACCTATCTACTAGGGAAGCAACAAGCCCCCCTGATGAGGTTAACACGTGAGACATCGGGTTCTATGTTATCCATCGTGGGAAAGCATTGGTGGATGAGACCAAACCTGAAGCTATGGTCGAAGACCACGGAACAATAACTTCTTAACATGGAGTTAATTGACCATCTATCATCCCATGTGTTGCGCCTCTGTACTCCAACTTGGAAACTCCATGCCCTAGTAGTCAAAGAAACGAAAAACTTAGATTCCAGCCTTCTCAAGCATAGTCTCAGACTCTCAGCAACTTACTCGCTTACTGCTATTTTCCCTTTTCTAGTCAGAGAACACCTTATGCATATTTAAGTCCATACTCCTATTTAGGGGAAAAAGGTTTGGATTCCATTTGTTGGACTTGGAATATTGTTACCCCAAACAACCGAGTCCAAATGGCCAATGATATCGACCCACTAGATTTTATTGTTACCACTTCATCCTGAATTGAGCACTTATGCCTCCATTAGAATTTAGACATGCAATCCACCCTCGCACAAGGTGGTGTGTCCCTTGTAAGAGAGCAGCGATAAGGACCTATTGCCTATTGTCACGGCAAGCTTGGTTTAAATAGACAAAATTCATTCATTTTAGCCATAAAATTTATCAATTCCCACGAATTAGGCAGATAAAATCAGCATTACCCTCTCAAGAGGCCACCATGTGTTGTCTGGAACTCGGATCTTTTTATAAAAGGAGCAAAAACGTGAACAGCTGCACCGCGTCCTAAATCGTGGTAACTAAGGGCTAGGCTTACATAGATCACCGTTTTAAGATGTGCCTCTTGGCCCTCTTCTAAGTTCTAAGCCATGATCATTCAGCAAAATGATATCGCTTTCTTAGTTTCTATATTATTCCCAATGGCCAACACAAGTCCACGAGCATAGTAATGATTTTTTCCCCATTCTTTGTCCTTCCAAAACTCTACTAAGACTCTGGTATCTCTAAACTTCTAACTTACAATGTTTCAGTTTCGGAAAAACTTAGGGGAACGATATGGATTACTACATTCATGGTTACGGAACGAAGGTGTACCATTTTTTGAAATGCACCATTCGCGTGTTGAATGCAGCTACTTACGCATGTTTCTGTTTACAGGTGTTTTGATACACAAGTTCACTTACAACAAAAAATGTAAACCGATTACGCAAAGATAACTATTCTACCGAAAATAAGAATAGGTTTCCCCAGCAATAGGGCAACCCTAATTCAGATCTATTCTACGCAAGTTCGTAAACATTCAATACATAAAGGTACACAAGTTTATTCATGGTAATAACCAACAAACACCCATATTCAACTTGACCACGACCCACAAATATAAGCCAAATACAGTTGACTTTACTGAAAATCAAAAGGTACCTGGTGAGAAGAATGAAGAGAGTCCCAGTAATTAGAACAAGCAATGTGACATGAAGTATCAAACCAGTATCACTGGAAGAAAATGCCAATCCAAGCATAGCTGCTAGACACAGACCCAACATCAAGAACGCAACTTTCAGGGTATTCCAAGTCGGACCCTGATATCAAAACAGCAGAGGATCAGTACTTAGTTATTGGGCATATCAGATAGTCGTAATCGGTAGTTGAAAGAATTCTACAGACGTTAACACCAGGTGCTAGGGCTCCAAGTAAGACTGCTTTTGCTGATGATACGTCTTCTGGATCAGATTGATTGTTCTCCATGAGGATTTGGTTTGGGGGATCTGCAACTCCTGGTTATGCGGAGAGAGAGAGAGAGAGAGAGAGAGAGAGGTCAAACAAATTTTAGGACAGAGTTGAGAAGGTATCAAACCGGTGGACTCGCACGGGCTTAGACTGGTTCGACACGGTACAAAGTTGGCATGGTTTTAGACGAAATGAAATGACATCATTTTTTTTTTCCAACAAACTCGGTAGATGGGCCGATACAGACATGTCACAACACAATTAAAATACGGCACAATTATATAAACAGACTGTTATAGTAGGCATGAAACTAGATGGACCAATACACTGGCACGGCACTATACGATTAAAAAAAGGCACAACACTATTATGTAAACGGACTGGGCCGGCCTGTTTGAGACCTCTGGTCGAGACTTGAGAGTAGGCCATTCTTACTGGCCCAGAACGAGAAAAAGTGGATAGTTCGAGCAGGCTAAAGATCCGATTATCCGGCCCAACTAGAAATGCCTTTTTTTTATTATTTTGATATGCTTGATTTTTTTTCCCTTGTCCTTTTTCCTTTTCATCTGCACCAAACAGATTTTCTTTTTTGGTCTTCACTAGAATTTTTGCAATCTTCATAAATGAAAAATTAAATGAATAACGCAATTTTTTTATTTATCTCAAATAGATAAATTAAAAAGCTATAGTATACAAAAGTGCACTAAATTATACCCTCTTTTGATACTCTTTTACTACTATTTTTGATACTCCCATCATAATAAAATGTCCATGGGGGACAGAATAAGTTCCTCAAAGTATTTGTAAGAACAAAGTTAATTTTCTATATGTGCTTCAATTGGAATATCTCTTCAACAGAAAATTAGAAAACAAATAGCAACCACAAAATGCCAAATAGAGACTAAGATCAAAATGGAACACAAGCACACCAACTGATCATCATATGTGCCATGGAATTTCACCCCTAACCACAACTCATCTGTTGAGATGATCAGTCGGTTTGGATCTCCAATTAGTTGTTGGGCAAGTCCACAGCTCAAGAATGAACTTCGGATATTGTTTAGCTGATATAGCAATCAGCTGTAGAGAAGGAACAAAAACTCTCATCCTAATCAAATAGTAATTCAGCAAATTTGTTGTGTTGGAGAATAAGAACCACTTTCAGAGTTCATAGGCAAATGAATCATTCACCATAAATTCAGTCCAAAATATATAAACCTGTCGGACGGAGGGCTGGCTGCTAATGCACGACGGAAGAATAGTGCTACCCGGTGCACTCCACCGGAATTAAATTTCAACCTTTAAAATAGCTGTCAATCGGACTCCTAAGATGGATTTCTGATTGGTACGTACACAACTTTCTAAGCTTTCTTTAAATTGGAGATAAGTTTTTTTTTTATTTTTATTACTCGGTGTTCACTATCCAGTCAACTGAACTAACTTATCTAGGAGATCAATCCCACCATATGCGGTGGGGGGCCTTTACATGGGACAATTTTATCTTCCAACAAACGTTTATTTGATCAAGCAAGAGGATGATAATATAAACTTCAATATTTAAAGAAACTAAATAGCGTAAGAGCTGAGAGCTAACTCAGTTGGGCAAGACTTTTGTATCTCACTAGGAGGTCAGGAGTTTGAGTCTTCTCACCAGCTTGTGGGTGTTCTTTCCTTTGTATTTATTGGAGTTATTTCTCCCCTAAATGGGACTTGTAGTTGAGTGATCGGTTTTTAGTGACTGTGGTCTTGTTAGATCCCACATCGGCTACTTGAGGAAGTAGTGAATGGTATATAATGTAAGGCCGACGAACTATTGTATAACTTGTGATTAGTCTTTTGAGCCACGTAATTAGGCGAATGGTTAGCATGTTAGTTGGCGCGGGTCGTTACAGGTGGTATCAGAGCTTGCACCAACTGAAAAATGTTGGCACTACAACAAATTATACAATTTCCGACTAAATTTCCCGACTAAAATAAAATAAATTTAGTCGGCAATTTTTTACCAATTACCGACTAAATATAACATAGTCGGTAAATATTTTCATATTTTCTAACTAAACATTCTTTAGTCACTAGTGTTAGCTTTTTGCCGACTAATAATAAATTTAGTCGGCAATATATGCATTTTTCACCAATTTAAATAACCAATAAATCAAATAGATTTCCCGACTAAGTAATTTGGTCGGGATTTACATGTTGCTGGTAAATGCATCTCTCTCTCTCCCTCTCTTCCCCCCCACCCCCCCCCCCCCCCCTCTTTTGTTGTCCTTATAGAATTGAATGTAAGGAAAACCATGAGGTTCCACTCTCTACCTATATAATGGGTAAAAGAAGCTGTAACTTGTAACTTCTTATTTGGGCTGTATTTGGGCAGTCAAAAAAGAGTGTCAAAACTTGTTTAAAGTTGAACCAAGAAGGGGTGGTTTACCAAACCAAAAAATACCCATACAAGTTAAAATGACCCCTCTCTCCCCTGTTTCGGGGGTGCATATGTGTCCCTTCGCCCCTGCAAAAATGACTGACTCTTTCCTTCTAGTACACAAAAGTAGAGTATGAGGAATAATTACTTTTGTTGCATATTGCCTAGTGAAATGAACTCTAGACTTTGGGAAATGGCAATATGTTGATTAGAAATACCAATATGCATTCGTATAGGTTCAGGGATCATTGTCTTAGAAGCAGATTTAATGTTTGTCGTATACTCAAAATTAGGTCAGCATTATGTGGCTACCATATTAGTTTTTCATTAACAAGATCGTTTCAAATCTTATGGTTATTTCTACAGAAGACTAACCCTACTACTACTTTTAGAAGTGGGTCATGAGCAGAAGAGGGAATCATATTGTAAAAATGCATTTCACACATGCTTTTGGATTTTTAAAATGCTGTTGGTGTCATTTTTGTGATAAAGTATGCAATCAAAGTTGTGTTTATCCATTGATTGGTTTCTTGTTATATTCAATGTGGAAAAGACAAAGCTACTTGACCAGTGAGCCTCGTAAGAGTTATCATAAACAAATACAGATTGTCCAATTTGAGCTGCTAGTGTTTGACGGTGGCCTCATAAGTCATCCACATGGGTTAATTGATTCTTTGTCTGTATTATGTTTCCATTAAGCTGACTGATAAAGCATTAGAGGATCTTTTTGGTTTCATTTATGTTATAGTAGATGTATTCTTCCCCTGCTATGTGAAGTTCAGATGAACCTTTTGGCTAACCAAGTGCACACTTGGTTCATGTCATTACTAGAGCATTGTTGGCCTCACCGTATTCTGCTCAAATGGAATATGCATGTTTTGTGAACTTCCAATACATTATACATACTGCCATCAACATATACTACATACTTCTTTTTTACTGCTGCATTATACGTGTTGTAAGTTGTGTGGCTCTAATCTTATAGTTATTTCTGTATGCATAATTATGTCAAGATAATTTTTCGTTCTGGCTTCTAATTAGTTAGTATTTACCATGTTTTGTAGTTGGAGATTGTAATTTTTCGTTCTGGCTCCTGTATAGGGTATGATGGTTTTTGCTTATGAACAGTAGTGTCATTGATTTTTTTTTTAGTTTCATTTGTATATGCCAAAGCCATCTCCTTGGTTTGCTTGTTCTTTGTTTGAGCTATAAAGAAGTGCAGTACTCATCAAAAACAACAAAACCTTACGAGTTATTTCTTTCTTAATTGAATCCATCGAAAAAATGCTTTTTATGTGTTTGTTTCTTGACCTTAGAAAATGACCAATGCACCAATTGGTCTCCCGAGAGTTGCATTTTTTTCTTACTTGATATGTATTTGTGTGTGTCTCATGTATATTCTCAGCCCCTACTGCTCATTACTCATAGGTTGGAAATTAGAAGTTCAACTTTTTTTTTTTGCCCATAAATTTAGTTCTTTCTGATCCAGTTAAGGAAATTCTAGTATAACTGTTTTCTAGCTGCATTATCCGTGTTGTAAGCTAAAACCATGTTGTAAATTGCGTGGCTCTAACGTTACAGTTATTTTTTTCTTAATTGAGTTCATGCCCATAAGATGGACTCAATTAGCTTTTTTAGCATTAAGAGGCACAATGTCAAGATAGTTTTTCGTTTTGGCTTGTAGTTAGTTAGTATCTACATATGTTCATGCTTTGAGCAATGAGATACACGAGTTCATAAATACTAATGGTGGATTGTTCTTTTCTTTTTCTTTTTTTACAGATCGACGCTTAATGGAGTATCCCGCAGTTCTACTTTTGGTTATTGACTATGAAGATTAAAGTTGGATTTTGGCTGTGGACATGCTTGGATGTTTTTAGGTTATCCATTTGTCGAGGTTGAACTTTTTAGTATTTTGCAGTCTACGGGTTTTTATCAAGCTTGGATTTTTTTTTTTATTTCCCTCTCATGGTTGGACGTGTTGTTATTTTGCGTTTTAGGAATTTGAATACAAGTTGTTTTCTAAGTATTTGGTGGACACCTCTATTTATGGAAGTTTGGATTTATTTTTTGTAATTTTATTTTTACTAAATACATTATGTTTTGGCAATTTTGTGGATGTAATGAAAATGGAGAAAAAAGGGCGCAACGGGAACGTTGCGGTCCAAGTGGGAGAGATTGTTAGATCCCACATAGGCTACTTTGAGGAAGTAGTGAATGGTATATAATGTAAGGCCGGCCAGCTACTGTATAACTTGAGGTTAACCTTCTGAGTCACGTGGTTAGGCGAATGGTTAGTAAGTTAGCTAGTGTAGGTCGTTACAGGTCTTGATAAGCTTATTTATATTGTTGGTTCTGTTATTGGGCTTAGTTATCTCTTGGAGTCTCACACAATGGATGTAGTCTTCTGTGATTTGTACTTCATACATGATGTAATAATCTCTCGTACCGATTGGGAGTAAAAAGGAGAGTGTAAGAGCCTGGTAATTAAAGATAAAACATTGAGTAAAATAAAAGTTAAAAATCCCAAAAGACCCTCCTAAAGAGGAGAAAAAAGTTGTGCTTCCTAAATAGCCCAAAAATCAAACAAAACGGCAACCACCAATCCTCACATCCGACTTTCACTCTCATCCTCTCTCCTATCTCTTCCTTTCGACGGAAATTATGTCATTTGACCAGAAAAACAACATAAAAAAAAAATCTCCCTCTCTCTCCATCACCCCCCTATCCAACCTTGTGAAATGGATTTCCGGTTCTGGATGACCCTCCTCCTGGCGATGGCCGTGATGGTGGAGCCATCGGCAGTTTACGGTGGAGGTGTTGCAGCTGATTCTCAGCACAGTCCATTAATGCTTTCGCATGGCTCTGCTGCGTGTAACGTCGACCAAGTTGGGGATCGCGTCGTCAAAGCTGAGGAGACGATGGTGGGACGGTCCGAGGGCAGCCGAAGAACGCTGGCTCAAAGGCACAGGTTGATCAGCCTCAGAGTTTTCAAGAAGAACCACATACCCTGTCACCATCGCGGTCTGTCCTACTACGATTGTTATCTGCAGGGGGGAATATGACCAGTTATTAAATACTAGCTATGTGGTTTCTCTCAAAATTTCCCATGTAACTAGCAACGAACCAATTTGATGATCTTGTAAATGGAAATCTATGTTATATGGGATTTAAGTGTGTACGTGTATATGCTTATATAAGTGTGATCAGGTCCATCAAATAGGGACACGGTAGGAAATTAAACATCGATCCATTCCCTAATATAATTTGTTCTTTCAGAATAATGTGGTGTTTACAAGGCGTGACAACATTTCTTCATGTGTGATATGGTAGTCGTCGGTGTAGTTTGATGTTAAACTCTTAAAATACGGAAATGTAGCTCTATGTGATTAATATGATTTGATTTGTACCATATATTCTTCGAGCCTCAAATTTGAAGAGAGAGAGAATCTTAAAACGAATTTCAACAGTTGAAATATGTGATGGATGCACTTTACGAGTTGTAAGTGATCGAAAATTATTTTATCTTCTAATGGGACAATAATGGAAATGACTTTTATAAACGAACCACCGAGAATGATTTTGTTCACCGTGAACATTAATTACCCTTCATCTCATTTTGGTCGAACAAAATCATTCTCACGAACCACCCCATTAGGTCTCAATATTTTATCTAATACAAAGGACAGTGATGCCTACTCCCTTGTATGCTGGTGAACAAAACACACGACATTTTTCTTTTAGTACTTCGGAATTTCAATAAAACACACGACTTTGAGCATGCATGTGATAGCTGATCACGAGTCAACTCAAAACCTTAAATAAATAATAAAGGAGGTAAAGAAACACAAATATCTAGTTTTACTGGCTTGTCAACCGATCGGATTCGGTGAGTTCATTCTATATTTTTGCTACTTTTATTTCGGTAATTTTGTTCGTTTATTCTGAATTTTTGTTGGATTCACATTTTAGTTTTTTGGATTAAACATCCATCTCGACGAGAAGAGTGTAAAAAGTAAAAAGTAAAAACTTATTGTCAAAAGCCAAAAAAAAAAAAAAAATCACTAAAGACGAAAGTTGAATTTTTTTTTTGTCTATAGTGTCATTTTATATTAACATTTTTCAACTTCGGTCCACATTTTCATACTTTTTGGACTTCTCTTGTGGAGACCTACGGTTAACTTTAAAAATTATGACGAAAAGTTAAGAAAAATTATGAAAAATAAGTTTTACTGTACTAAATAATATTGAAGACAAGAAATGTAGCATGAATTCGAAATCTAACTGCAGGCATACTAGGGTCTACGCGAATCCAGGCTTTTCGGGAGAGCATGGGCGTCACTTGACTGGTCCAAGCAAACGCCGGGCTCATAGGTGAAAATCAAGGGGGAAAATGATGACCAATGACGTGTTTGATAATTAATACCCGTTAAGGATATTTTTAGCATTAATAAATGTTCTCAGCATGTCCTTGACGGATATTAATTATCAAAAACACGTTCTGGACTATCATTTTCCCAAATCAAGGGTCATGGATCTTGATGAGGCCCATTGGGTTTAGTTCTTCCGAAAATTCGCACGGCATAAGCGTAAACGAGAGCATACCATTGAGGACAGTTGCAACAATCCTCATGTGTACCGTGCATCGCGACGTCGGGTCCTTCACTAGTATCCTTTTTCAGCTCATGATTCTCTAATGGTTTTGTTTGTAGGTGCTTGGGGAATTGATGTTCTCTATCGATCCTCATGTTTAGTAGCTTTTGCATTCCATTTGGGAGGGTCTGATGTTTTTCATTTTGTTGTTTGTTTTGGTCTCTGCTCTGACCATCTCCCTATTTGGCTTGTTTCTTGTAGTTTTCTCGCACTTTTTGCTGCAAATGTACTAATTAAGTCTTCATAGTCAAATTTTTTCACCAACTCTTTCACGATGGATAATATAGCCAATCCATTTAATCTTTCTTGAGATATGGTTGATCGACAATAATTTTTGATCAATTTTAACTTTGAAAAGCTTATTTTCCCCAATGCAACTGTAACTGGTATAGTCAACAATATACCAATCTACCTAATAAAAGAGAATGGTGTGGGCCTCCACACAAGTTAATCCAAGGGTTGTGATTGATTTTATCCAATGGTTGAGAGTTATTCTTCCAACTCTATTGAAGTTCCATCATTTTTTTCTAAATTGCAAAAATGCCCTCTGTTGTTCTGTTGTCATTGTCCGGGTTCTCTTCACAGCCGTAGGTTGCTTAAATTCAAAATTCAACTCTCGCTCTCTCTCTCGCTCTGTGGAGTAAGCTGAGGACACACACACACACTCTCTCTCTCTCTCTCTCTCTCTCTCTCTCTCTCTCTCTCTGTGGAGTAACCACCGTCCACCGTCAATGACTTTACTTCCTCCATAACACTCCTCCTCGATCGTTGTCGGTGGTTTAATTGCGGGCATAGAGACCGCTTGATTGTTTTTGACTGGGAAGGCTTTACCTTTGAGAGGCAGAGAAGGAGGTTGCAGCCACCATTGGAGCTGTACACTGCAGCAGCTGTGGAGGTATTTTTTGTTGCCCACCATGTGTTTGTTAAAATGCTACCCAATGCTAAATGGCAGTGAAGTAGTTTGTAGGAATAGGTTTCTTGCTCAATTGATTGCCGGTCCAATTTTTTGGCATTGATCGATTAAATACTACTACTTACGAAAGAACAGAGAGAATCCGGACCATTTTTTTTGTCAATTCTGTTTCGTGGGGAATTCTGTTTCGTGGGGATATCTCCATTTAGCCACACGACATTGTACTACGAAATTGAAGTGGTTAGAGTTGATTTTATTTTCATTCTCTTTGGCCTTGATAGTTGTCAAATGTTGATATGCTTTAGTTCGCTGGAAGTTTTGACTTTGTAAAGACTAGCCTTACTGAGTGAATATTAGCTTTGCCTCTACCAGGTGTACTTGATGTGAACCCGAAAACAAGAACCCTTTTCGGTTTTGGTCCTGCCAAAAGAAAATCTGCCTGTAAAGCCATAGTTCAACACGAAATCCTTTCAGAAATCTCTCAAAATAAGATGAGTTAACACCGTCCCACGCCATGTCCTCCTCCCATTTTACTCCATTTAGCACCCAGTTCACAAAAACAGTTGTTAACACTTTAGAAATCAAGAAATCAAGAGAAATGTAAAAGGCAGTGAGGTAGTTATCTGATTTCGGTATTTTTAACTTGGGTTGGCTATGTAGAAGTAGTTATCTGATTTGCGAATAGGTTTGCGTCGAACCGATTACCAGTGCTTCTAGAAAAAATTCGGTCGCCGAGTCCATTCGAACCACATCGGTGAAGTTTCACTTTTTTCTTTGAACCACTTCGGAGAAATTTCACTTCTTTCGCCACTCTGATTACCAGCGCTTCTTGGAATCTTGAATATAATGCCCATTAGAGCATATGGTTTCTAACATCGAAACCTGTTTCCTTTGGTTTTTAGGTTCCCACCTCTATGAGTTTTTTTTGAGGCTGTGTTCCAGTGAAAACAATTTTACCCTAACTGTCGTTTTGTGTTCCAGGAGCAATGGAACTTTCTAAAGGGAAAGGAAAGGCCATCTATGTAGCCAAGGGAAAGAAATTAATGCTGGATGGTGATTTGGAGAAGACTGTAAACTTTAACTCTCCATTTTTCATTTTCAATTGATCACTATTCTTCATTTCTTCATTTTTCATCTACCTATTGATCATTGTTCTTCATTTTTCATCTACCTATTGATCATTGTTCTTCATTTTACTGTCATCTACCTATTGATCATTGTTCTTCATTTTTCATCTACCTATTGATCATTGTTCTTCATTTTACTGTTGCATATATGTATGTATAGGTTACATTTCTTCGAGAAAAGAATGTTGGCGTAGTGATCCGTGATGAGCGAGAATTTAATCAGATTCGCATGCATGGGGTATGCCTATTAATTACATCTTGATGTTTGTTAGAACATATATTCTGGAATATTGTTAATCTTATTCTTTTCTTAAGGAAAAGGCAAAGGAAAAGCCAATTTGTGGAGGTAAAGAAAATGCTGCACCTAAAGTGGTATGATTTTGTACACATTCCTTCAAGTTTTCATTCTCTTTTTTGTGGGACCAGTAATTTTTATTGTCTAAACTCTATTAAAAAATTTTGAACTTTTATTGTCATCTTACTTGATAAAATCTAAAGTTATTTCATCCACTGTGTAGGCACCAAATGATAATGTTAGATCAAAGGCCCAATGCATTCAACCGAGGCAGCCCACATTCTTTCCGTCTTTAACACCAAGTCGTCGCCGACGTGCATGCCTAGAAGATGGCATGTCTATAGAAATTCCTACAACTGCACCAAAGCGAGCAATGGTTTCACATGCCTTTCAGACATCATCAGTTGTGGTACTTCCTAAAATACCAAATTTGATTTAAAATTTTTGTACTTTTAGAGACATCTTACTCGATATAATGTAACGTTATTTCATCCACCGTGTAGGCACCTAATGATAATGTTAGATCAAAAGCCCAATGCTTACGACGTGAACGAGAGATTTATATTTTTATAGAAAGCGTGAGCATGAGGAGCAGTGGGTGCCTTCAAGAAGGTAATACTCTCAATTCTTCAATTTATATTTTCCAACATGGTCGTCTTTAAGATTCCTATGTTCTTATTAGAATGTATAGACTTCTAGCTATCATACTGCAGTGGGCATGAAGGGCGGTATCATGGCAAACTTTGCGGCCAAAGTTGTAGACATTGGATGAACAATTAAGGCACGTGCATGTTTTTTTGCCTTTGTAGTATTGTGGCATCATTAACAATGACTAGCAGCTTTCATATTTTTCTTGGTGGAAGTTCAAATGAATTACTTGACTGAAATGATCAGGCCACCTAAGTTAATAGGATACTATGATGCACGGACACGGACACGGACACAGACACAGACATGGACACGGAGACACGAGAATTCTAATCTAAAAAAATGGGGACACAGACACGGCGGGGGACACGCTGCTAGCGACCATCTCAGGTCAGTGCTCGATTGGGGTTTTTATTATTTGATCAAACCCCCCTCTCTCTTCAAAATACACAATTGGATTCCTTCGAAACTCGAAAGACATCAAGGTCACTCATGTCATTGTAAGAAAGTTCGATTTAAGCTAACGCAAAAAAAAAAAAAAATTTCCTTCTATCAGTTGTTCAAATTATGTTCTTAATCACATCCCTTGCTACTAATTATTTTTTGTTGTCTATAGGGTATTTGGTCTCATTATGTATGCGAGTAACGTGCTATCTAATTGTAATTTAAAACATTCAAGACTTTGTTATGATTGAATTTTTATGTTGTTACAGCTAGGCTTAGATAGTGAACGTGAAGAAGACCGTGCGCTAACTGGGGTGTATGTTTAAGTTTTTAGAATTATAAGTGCAAAATAAAATTGCAATTTCTTTGAGGGCTATGTATTGGACTCAGAAGTGTGTAAAATAAATCTTGGATGAGATGTTGAATGAATTTATGTATCTTTTGGCAGAAAGCTTTGAGCCATTGCCATTCGATGTTGTGATTGATGCCGTGTTACTTTTTAGGAGAGATTCTTCAAAGAAGCCTATTTTTTGCATATACAAGTTGACAGGTCTGCTGTTTTGAGTAATAATCTTCAGACCTTTTTTCTGCATTGTAACTTTTGCTTAATACTATGGAACTGTATATTGTTGTTTGGCTTTCGTGCACTTTTTTTTTTAATGGTGTTGCATGGGGACTAAGTTCGCTTTGAAACACACAAATTATTAGCAAGAATCCTTCTTCCTTGATGGTTTTAACGCTATTACAGTTTCTTGGCCTGAGTTGGTAAGGAGGATCGGTGAATTTTATTCATTTCGGTGGGTTGCTTATGTGGTGGTTTGGTGATTTTTTTTTTCTTATAATATTTTGGTCTTTTGTTTTTAGGTTTTGACCTCCATGGTAATGCGTGTTTGGAGTCTGTAGCTCTATAATGATTCCCTCCTTAAGGTGATTTCTATCCGTGTTTGCCAAGGCCCAAGGATATGAACCTTCCCTTTCTCCAGTTCCACAGCTAAATTTATCATTGGATGAGCTGCATGTTATGAATTTAGGTTGGCTTCTTTGTGGAACTGATCTGTAGAAGCATGCAATTATGCCAATGTCTTTAGTGGAACTGAAATTAGCATGCAATTATGCCAGTGTCTTTAGTCAGTCATGTTTCAGTTTTGGGACCTTTTAGTTAGTCATATAATTTCTTTCTTTTTACAACAAGGCTTACGATTTCAATTTATCCGTTGGTAGTTGAATTGTATTAATTGGGGTCTAAATTGGTGGAGGGGTTGATTTAGTTATAGTTACGATCGATATGTAGAGGATCACATATTACACAGTACTAATGAATCGATAGTGTTTGAGCCACTAGCTAGGACAATTCCATCCGACGTGTGTAGTGCTGTAGGCACGGGCAAAACACTAGTTATTTAATGAGGAACAAAAGCCTCAAACCCTTAGGAATCCTTGTTCTTTTGAAGAGGAAAGGAGAACTATAATTAAAGAGGGAGGTAGAGAGAAAAAGTGTAAAGTGAGGGATAAATCTAATCTGAGGTTCAAAGTTATTTATACCCCCTAATAATTGAGTTACAAAAGTCCAAAATGCCCCTAGACTAAAATCAGATCGAGCATAAAATCTGTAGTTTTTTTCCAGGTTAGTATCGGTACCAAGTTTTAAGTAGTAGTGGTACCAAAGTTGCTGTTGGCAGATTTTTGCCACTTTCTTTGCTTCTTCAACCTTTGATCTTCTGAGGTCCTGAGCACTCTTTGAGGCTTCTTCCAATGACTTTTCGGCCTTGGTGACGGGTTTCCGCATGGCCTTGGATACTTGGACACTTTCAGAGTATATCCATGGCGCCAAAACGCGCCTAGAGGGTTGGGGATGAGTGAGTGGGGTTTAAAATCACCACATAATACATTGAAGCAGGGTCGGCTCATAAGTTTTAGAGGCTAGAAGTGAACCTCTTGAATGAGACATTCCTATATTTTTTATAAAAAAGTTGGTTTACAAAGAGTTTCATTACAAAAGATTTACCATTACAAACTATAAGCATATAGTTATCCAAAATAAATGCAATCATTATAATATCTCAAAATTCATCATTTAAAAATTAGTCTTCTCGCACTTTTTTTGCTATAAACGTATTAATTAAGTCTTCATAGTCAAACTTTTTCACCAACTCTTTTTTGATGGACAATATAGTCAATCCATTTAATCTTTCTTGAGATATGGTTGATCGACGATAATTTTTGATCAATTTTAACTTTGAAAAGCTTCTTTTCTCCGATGCAACTATAACTGGTATAGTCAACAATATTCTATATGCAATTCAGGCTTTTGGGAAACAACTGCATGCAAGTATTTACCCATCCATGGTCGTCGTCATCCCTTAGAGTCATCTCGTCAACCTTCAAGTCTTCAACAGCTATGGGTAATGCCGTTTGCCAAATTGTCGTAATGGGAGTGACTAGCTATGGTTCACCCATTTCTAATTCCACCGTTTCTATTATTCTAGTATCTAATTGAGCCTATTTTGTGACCTCTAAATTTTTTATATTTTGTGTAAAGTCTAAATTTATTTAGGCCATATATAAAATACATAAATATATACATGGATCTTAGAATTTTAGGAGCCCTCATTTTTAGCCTTTTTTGGGGCCCAAAGCCCATGCTTCTTTGACCTCCCTTGTCAGCCGGCCCTGCATTGAAGTACAAGATGCCTACCATTGGTTCACCACTTCACTTGAATCGGCAATAGCAGTTGAATCGGGATAAGCTCCTCTCCATACTCCATTCTTCCATACCCCTCCATATTCTAATTTTTTTTTGGAGCCCACGACTATGATTTGAATTGTTCACCTGAGAGAACACGCAAAAAATTATGTGTACAAAAAACCAATTTGATCAAGTATCGATAGACACGCATGAACACGTTCTGAATTGTTTTCTAAAATGAATGGTAAATGTATGATCTGATCACCTGACCCTTAAAATTTACAGGTCAATATATAACTTATTCACGTATCTAGTGAAACCCAATCGTTCTGATTTCTTGGAAACATGTTGTTCTTTGGGTGCTATACGAGGTGAAAGATTTGGATCACAATGGTGAACCCGAGATGTGTGCAAAATTGTGAGGTTGGAAAGGTATGAAGAGGAGCTCATCCTGAGTTGGATCATGCGACTTAGGAGGGAAAAAAGGATTCGCAATTATGCAATTTCGAGGTATTTAGACTTTAGAGCCGTAGAAAAACTAGCAATTGAAGCCCTGTAAAAAGGAAAAATTAGTCATTGTCCCGGGACGCCACGTGATGTTCTTAGTCCTATCATTATTATTATTTTTTTGCAATAATTAAAATCAGGATTTTGTATGAATGAAAATTGGAATTCTCTCACTAAGTTGCACATTTGCAAATCGTTAAACTTGCGAAAATGAATTTTGATAAAAGCAAATTAACGGGTTAATTAAAGTGAAAATGGATCACCATTTTTGGAGAATGAAGTCGTCGAGAGTTAATGGATAGTAATGTTATTATTAATTTTAGAAAAGATTCGGGAACAGTTACATTCACATAAAACAGTAAAATCTTCTTATGTATTCCCAGCCCCTGTTCGGATCAACTATTTGTGGGGGGAGGGAAAAAAACACAAGAGAGACAAAGGAAATAACAACGGAGGCTAGGTATTAGTTTTCGCAATAGAACGACTCATCATCGTATTAAGCGTATATATCCATAAAACCATTCATGTCGATCCCATACAATTCATGCGAAATAAACGCACATTCAAATGACTCTCAACACATTTGTATCTGAATTTGTGCATATTCAGAATCAGACATTTGTCCTCCAAAGCATTTTTCAATCCATCGCATCCCTAAGTTGTTTAGTTTTGAGCAAAACTCGAAACCTCACTGTTCCGCGTAGTCGATAGATGATTCGTTTTCTCAAAATGTTTTTTCAAAAAAATTGTCAACCAAACATAAAAAAAAAAAAAAACTGTGTTTATTTCCTATGTTTCGTAACTCTTTCCCATAATCCAATCAAAGCTTTAAGACCAAGTCAAAAGTACCCAAAAGAATAACAAGGAGAAATAACCGGATTTTCATACCAAAAAAATAGCTTAACCCACAAACAACAAAAACCAACAATTCCCTCTTACCTCACCGCCACCCACATTCCTCTCTCTCTTCTCTCTCTCGCTCTCTCCTCGCCTCTCCCCCCTCGCCTCCTTTAACCATAACAATACCATAAAACATAAACCTACAAAAATCAAGCCCCCCTTTCCTCTTTCTCTCTCCCCAATCTCTTCTCCCTCCTCCAAGATGGCCATCCGGGTCGGGCTCTTCCTCCTGATCCTCGCCCTTGCCATGCTATCGGCCGGGTCATCGCTCTCCTTCGACGACCCCAGCTTCTCATCCATCACCCGCTTCGACATCGACCCCACCCGCTCCCACATCATCGGCGTCGGGAAAGTCGGCGATTTCATCGACGAGGACGAGGAGGGGATGGTGGGTACGGAGTTCACCCGGCGCGTCTTGGCGGCACAGAGGTACATCAGCTACGGTGCGCTCCAGGCGAACAACGTGCCCTGCACCAAGCGTGGCCGGTCGTACTATAACTGTAACAAGAGGGGGAAGGCTAACCCTTACTCGCGCGGGTGCAGCTACATTACGCGGTGCGGTAGGGTCACCGGGCGATGAGCGAGAGATGATCAGAGAGAAAGTACGTCGTGCGGGAGAGAGAGGCTGAAGATGGATGAAGGATTTGGATCCAATCCGGGTTTTTTTTTTTTTTTTTTTTAAATTACTGGTAATCTATTTATTTTATTTTCTTTTGTATGTTATTTTGTTGGTTTAATTTGAAGTGAATGGGATATTGAGGAGGGTGCAATGAGGTGAAGAGGTTTAAAATTACATGGGGAGAGTGATTCTCCTTTTGTGAATGTAATTGCACTCCTACTTAATTGTTCATTTGATTTGGATCCTTATGGTTGGGTAATAAAATTGTTAATGTATTACGTACGTTTGTGTTAGTCTTAAATTTGAGCACATTTCACGTTGAAAATGCTATATAATGTTTTTCTTGCCAATATTATCTTGTCACATAACACCACGATTAAATATCTTGCACGTAAACTAAATAGGGAGAGAAAAATATCGACTACCTTGTGACTCAATAATTCTATGTTTAAGTGCACAATTCAATATGTTTATTGTGGCTTGGGAATCATGTTTTCGATCAACACAAACATAGAGACTTTTCATTGTGTTCGATGAATAGGGGTGTTTGGGCATGTAAAATAGTTGAAGGAATTAATTGAAGTGCGTGTAAAATAGAGACTCTTTAAAAGACTATATACTACATCTAACCCTTCCGAAGCTGTGATAGTGATGGGAGACTCGTACACTGAGTTAAACGTGCAGAGAACTAGATTAGTTCACCTTTTCCATCAGTACCTTGTTGCCATGCAACATCTTTTCTTGCATGGTGGGTTATTAGCTGAGAAGGATCCAAGAATATAGTTTAGTGGGGCACTTGTTAATCATACTAGTAAAAGTTTATTTTTTTAGTCAATCACATTAAGATCGTATAAAATTAATGTATGTATTACTAATTACAAAAGTTTATAATGCATATTTTAAGTTAAATTAGGTAAAAATGAGCACAGACTCTCAAAATGATTGAGTTATTTTTGTTAATGGCGTTATTTTAAAACATTTCTCCTAGACGGTTAAAAATAAAGAGAATCAATAAAGAATAGCTCCAAATAGACAAATAACTCATAAAGCAACAAGTATAAATGCATTATATGATGAAATTCAGACATAAAATTAATTCTATATGTGTATTTTCAAGATATATGCAAGTGTATATGTTTATATATTAGCACACTTTTATAATTATGCTAATTTATATAAAAATATAATTAAAAAATCATTTTGAGTGGGGGCATGCGTTCAAGTGGGGCATGTGCCTCCGAGTGCCCCCACGTAGGTCCGTCCCTGGTTATTAGGGTTTGAATTCGTCCTTATGTGCAGCTTTTCCTTTTGGGGGTTTTAGACCCCAACCCCCTTTTTTAGCTTTGGTTCTAAAATAGTCCTTTACATATTATTTTTATCCAATCTTTTTAAAAATAGTCTTGACCCATATTAATTCGGACAAAAATACCATTGGCTATGAGAACTGTCTCTATGAAAATTGGCTATGAGAACTAACTATAAGAGCCGTCTTTATGAGAACTGACTATAAGAACTAGGCTATGTAAACTGGCTAAGAAAACTAGGCTATGTGAACTGAAAAATACATAGTTCACATAGCTCCAATACATACAGTTCACATAGTCTACTACACAATTTACATAGCACAAATACACACCAAAATATACGGTTCACGTTTATAATTCACATATGTGAACTATTTAAACAAGGCCTAATTATAAAGATTCAATGACTTAGAGTAGTAATATTTAATGTCAAACACCACCTTAGAATTCGAAAATCAACAAATTACTTTAAGAAAGCTTAAAATACCAGAAGAAAACAACAATGACGATCTCGAGTCGGCAATCACAGCACCTCAATCGACAATTAATCAACACTACTTCCAAGTTCCAACACTATGGCTACTTTACCAACAACCCCAAGAATCCCTCTGACGATTTTGACGACGATAATACGTCGAGTCGGAAATCAAGACGATCTGACGGTTAAACAGTTGGAGCAGCCTCAATGTGGTGTTGCGCACGTAATAAACGGCTCAACCTCCATGAACGCTAGAAAAGGAAGAGCTCCGCCGCTGCCGTAGCAGCACGACCCGTTTTTTTCAACTGGAATCTTAGATTTTCCCAACTCAGTTGACGGGGACAGTGGCGGTGCTCCATCAAAGGAGGGAGAGAGAGAGGTGTTGGGGTGTCGGAGAGGTGGCGGTGGTTGAGAGAGAAAGAGGGGGAGTGAGTTCAGTTTTCACATCTGTGGAGTCAGGAGTGGATCTTGGTGGGCAAAGATGTCATTAAATAGCATAACCGAGCCTATGAAGGTTCGGTAAAATGTATTTGGGTTGGGATGAAATCCAACTTAAAAAGAGGACTTAAAAAGAGGACCGGCCTCTAATTTTCTATTTTATTTTTGATCGGCAACAAAAAATTATATTAATAACTCGATAATGGGTACAACACAACCCTAATAAGAGCATGAGCCAAAAGCTAGGCCAAGAAGAGGAGAAAAAAGAATCCAACCAAACGTTGAATAAGGGGATAAAGAAAACAATACAAATAGCCACTCTTCAGCAGCAGGGGTAACAAAAGGAGGCAACTTGATCATGGCATAAATATCAGCAATCCAAGCAGATACCTTGGCACATAGCATTCAGGCCTTAGAAGTAGCAATAACCACGCCACAAAAGTCGAAAGAAGTAGCAGAAACCGATGAAGCTTTATAAGCTATTGCATCTTCTGTTGGGAGTTTGAATGATGCATTGACTTGCTACCGCGTGCTCAAGACTCAATTTGCATGAGAGTAACGACAGAGAATGCAGAACATCACTTGGACCAAATATTCACTTGGGAGTAACGTTAACACACATGTTCTAACATCTTCCATCTCAGATTCTTCATGATCAATAGACAGTCTTCTACCATAGACACATCCCACGACTTGAGTAGGCCCTCCCTCAAGAGAAATTGTAGTAACAGACATGACAAATCTGTTAGTAATTTATTTTAATCAACGGTTATCTGTAATCTTAACGTAGGGAGATTAATAAGTATTTAATATCATGAAGCTCGTAATATAATTGAGATAAAGACAGGGGTGCAATTATAATTCTGTAGTGCGGTGAATTATAATTAGTAAAATAAGAAATAGAATCCTGGCAGGATTAGGTTTTCTTATTTACACTGAGAGCTCAGACTTATTACTCCTTAGGTCCCTATCGTAACCCTATATATACACGTTATGCTCTTTAGGTCAGTTTGATGTTTTTATATTATTCAATAAATAGAGGCAGGCTTAGAGAGAGCAAACAGATCACGAAAGAGTCCATACTTAGTTCGTATTCTAGACGTGGAGGGAATACGATAGAAGATCGTAAGGTACGGTTGAACAGTATTCGTGGTTTATAGCAAGGCGTGCTATAATAAGTTCAACCAGCGTTCGTGTCGCAGAGAGTTGAGGTAGAACAGGCTGTAATAACGCGTATGGATTAAACAAGCCATGTTGTCCGTAGGTTATAGAGGGTAGAACGTAGAATTGTACTAACCCTTGTTTTGCAGCGTTCTTACCCAGCTATTATGATCACATGATTTTTATTGATTTTATGTAATTGGATCCCACGATATTTTTTTTCGTGGTTATTGTTATTTATTGGGTGCCACGATTATTTTTCGTGGTTGTAATAATTAATGTAACATGTGTTATTTATTGGGCGCCACGATTATTTTTCGTGATTGTAATAATTAACGTAGCATGTGAACTCCAATGGAGGCATAAGATCAATGTTTGTATGTTTCTTCGATTGTAATAGCATTCGACGGTTATTCGGAGATCGAAGATGGTAGATACAAAATATACAAGTTCTTTGGCTCTCAACAGATTTTTTTCAGATTCGTAGGGTCTGCTTGCAGAGCAATTTCGACCCAGTAAACGTTGGAATTAGAAAATCTGTTCTTCACAAAAGTTGTAGATAATTGAATTTCGAATCCAATTCAGTTTGAATCACTTCAATTGGAGGTCGGATGAAAAAGATATGGCCAAAATACTAAAGGCTGTGCAGTTTACGCGAGAATACATCAAATCCGAATTTTCTTGCATAAGCACGGTTGAATTTTGGTTTCCTTGATTGATTCAAACTATCTAAGTCTTCTACACAAGTATAGCCAAAGGATTTCAAGTTTGGAAGGACTCCTTATTGCTTGAGAATTTCAAGTTTGGAAGGATTCCTTGTTGCTCAAGGATTACATCTTTGACCATAATAGTTGGGATGCATATTTTATTATGTTTCCTTATTTATGTTTATGCATGTTTCTATGAGTATTTGCATATGTGATAGTTTACCATATTGGGACAACATAATAATATATGGCATTTGACCTAAATCACGTTTTTTGCAAACTCAAAATTTTTGATAGCCCTCACAAATTTTTTTTAAATAACTAAGTAGGAGAGGGAGTTAATTTTTATAAATCCCATGGTCTCCATTACTAGTATGTTGATGATGTAATTAATTTTGTGTGATGGTTTTAGAACCTTCCTCCCCACCGGGCAAAATTAATTATGACCTTATCGGTACAGACTTCCTTAAAGGATAGGTCTATGATAATTGTTGTGTGAATTACTTCACCATCTGAGGTAAATTATAACGGAACAATGGGTCATGGGGCTAGGTAATGGTATACACTTAGCTATAAATAATAGTATCCTCACCATTTGAGTCACTATTATTATTTATAGGACCGAAACTATATTAGCTATTTAATTTTACTTGGCAAGGTATAGTGTCTAGATAGTAAAATTAAAAGGTTGTGCCTATCTACCCGAATAATAAAGAGTAGAGACTTCCCATCGAGGCATGCTCTTCACAATGTGTAGGGTTGCCAATATTTTTCTTTTAACATGTGGCAGAAGGAACCAATATTAAAATGAAATTCAAAATTTTTATTGCCATTCATAATTGATTGTTATGTTATTTGATTCTCAAATTCAAAAATGGGCTCTTTCAATCCTCTTGTCATTATTCTCAAAGAAAATAAATTTCCTGGACCAAACTATGTTGACTGAAAAAGAAACTTGAATATTGTGTTAACTGCTGAGGGCCACAAATATATGTTATCTACGGCGTGCCCTCCTATACCTGAAGAGAATGCCACAGAACAGGAAGCAAAACCTTATAAAGATTGGGTTAAGGCTGATGAGATGGCGCGGTGTTATATTTTGGCTTCTATGTCGAATATATTGCAACATCAGCATCAAGCTATGGAAACTGCTTCTGATATGATGCTGAACCTCAAAGAAATGTTTGGGGATCAGAATCGGGCAGCAAGGCTAGTTGCTATGAAAGAATTGGTGAGCATCACCCATGTTGAAGAGACCCCAATTAGGAATCATGTTCTGAAGATGATAGCTCTTCTTAATGAACTAGAGATCCTTGGAGCTGAAATTGATGGGAAAACCTAGATCGATTTTATTCTTAACTCACTGCAGTCTGAGAGTTTTAAGCAGTTTCGCCTGACTTATTCTATGAATAAAATGCATTTATCTTTGGCGGAACTTCTTAAGGAACTCCAAGCAGCTGAGGGTCTTTTGGTTGGGAAGAAACCATCATCAGTGCTAGTGGCAGAGAAGGCTTCTACTTCTAAGCCGAAAAGCAAAAAAAAGCAGAATAAGTCTCAAAAAAATGTTGTGGAGCCAGTTCATGCGTCTCAAGGTGAAGTGAAAAAGTCTACGGACAAGTGTTTTCACTGCAAGCAAAAAGGACACTGGAAGAAGGAATGTCTGATTTTTCTCAATAAAGTGAACAAACAAGGTAAATCTTTTTCACTAGTTGTTGAATCATGTTTAGCGGTGCTATCTACCAGTACCTGGTGTGTAGATACGGGAGCCACTAATCATGTTTGCAATTCATTGCAGGGGTTCCAGGAAACCAGAAGACTCAATGATGGGGAGATTTATCTACATATGGGAAATGCTACGAGAGTGGCAGCAGTTGCAGTAGGAAATATTTTTTTAAATTTTAGTAGTAATAGGAGTTTAATTTTGAGAGATTGTCTTTATGTTCCTGCTATTAGAAGAAACTTGGTTTCAGTTTCTAAGTTAATAAATGATGGATATTTGGTTTATTTTAGTGACTCTGTGGTTATTAAGTTAAATAAACGTTTTATCTGTTCTGGTTCATTGGTGGAAAATCTTTACATTATTAATTCTATATTTTCTACAGTGTAACTGCATGAATTGAATAACACTAATAATTTGCCATGTAAGAGAAAAGAGCCTTCTAAATTGAACCAAACGTATCTTTGGCACTTACGTCTTGGTCATATTAATCTTAATAGGATTTCTAAACTAGTTAGAGATGGACCTTTAGGTTCATTAGAAGTTAAGGAACTTCCAGTCTGTGAATCCTGTTTGGAAGGTAAGATGATCAAAAGGCATTTTTCAGCAAAAGGATATAGAGCCAAAGAGCTATTGGAATTGGTTCACTCTGATTTGTGTGGGCCTATGAATGTCCAAGCTAGAGGTGGTTTTGAGTACTTTGTCACTTTTATTGACGATTACTCAAGGTATGGATACATTTATTTGATGCACCGTAAGTCCGAATGCTTTGAGAAATTCAGGAAGTATAGGGCGGAAACGGAAAAGCGTTTGTGTAAATGTCTCAAGACACTACGATCTGATCGTGGTGGTGAATACCTCTTGGGAGAGTTTAGGAACTACTTGTTAGCTGAATGGATTACATCCCAGCTGTCAGCTCTAGGTATGCCACAACAAAATGGTGTAGCAGAGAGAAGGAATAGGACTCTTATGGATATGGTAAGATCAATGATGAGTTATTCAGATTTACTAATTTCGTTTTGAGTACATGCACTAGAAACAACAGCGTATATTCTTAACTTGGTACTATCTAAGTCAGTATCATCTATACCCACAGAACTATGGACTAGGCGCAAACCTAGTCTGTAGCATGTTCGGGTTTGGGGTAGTCCAGCACATGTGCTGAATGGGAACGCAGATAAATTGAAATCGAGGACAGAAGTTTGCTTGTTTGTAGGGTACCCTAGAAGAACGATAAGTGTTCTATTTTATAGTCCTATGGATAAGAAGGTCATTGTTAGCACTAATGCCCGGTTCTGAGAAGAGGATTATGTGATAGACCACAAACCCAGAAGTAAAATTGTTCTAGAGGAATTGAGAGGAAAGCGACCGGCACAAACTTCTTTACCACCAATAGTGCAAGAGGAAATGCCACAAGAGACTTTTATAGAGGCACCTATTGACACACCGGTACCTCGTCGTAGTGGGAGGGTTACTGTTCCACCCAGTCGGTATATGTTGTTGGGAGAGTCTTTTGAAATGATCCCTGATGATCAACATGCCGAACTCTGTAACTACAATGAGACACTTCAAGATAAAGATGTGAAACTTTGGCAAAAGGCTATGAAATCAGAGATGGAGTCTATGTACTCTAATCAGGTCTGGGATCTTGTAGAACCACCTGAAGGGATTAAACCCATTGGATGCCAGTGGATCTATAAGAAGAAGAGACGGGAAGGTACATACCTTCAAAGCTAGGCTAGTTGCGAAAGGGTATACTCAGAAAGAGAGGATCGACTATGAGGGAACTTTTTCGCCAGTAGCCATGCTTAAGTCCATCAGGATTCTTTTATCCATTGCGGCTCATCTCGATTACGAGATTTGGCAAATGGATGTAAGACCGCGTTCCTTAATGGAAATCTAGATGAGTGTATCTATATGGTGCAACCAGATGGATTCATAGCAAAAGGTCAGCCGCACATGTTGTGCAAGCTCAAGAAGTCTATTTATGGGCTTAAGCAGGCATCCAGATCTTGGAACATTCGTTTTGATCAAGCAATCAAGTCTTTTGGTTTTGATCAATGTCCGGATGAGTCATGTGTGTACAAGAAGCGCAACGGAAAAGTTGTAGTGTTTCTAGTACTATATGTCGATGATATCCTACTCATTGGAAACGATGTGGGAGTGTTATCTTCAGTAAAAGTGTGGTTATCCAGCCAATTCGAAATGAAGGATTTGGGAGAAATTGGTCACATCCTAGGGATTAAGCTTATACGAGATCGCAAGAATAGGATGTTGGGCTTATCACAAGCTACTTATATTGATGTCATTCTAGCCCGTTTTAGCATGCAAGATTCCAAGAAAGGGTTCCTCCCTTTTAGACATGGAATCAACCTATCTAAGGATCAGTGTCCTAAAACACCTGAAGAGATGGAGAAAATGAAGGCAGTTCTTTATGCCTCGGCAGTAGGAAGCCTTATGTATGCTATGTTGTGTACTAGACCTGATATTTGCTTTTTCGTTGGCATGGTTAGCAGTTTTCAGTCTAATCCAGGGCAAGAACATTGAACTGCAGTGAAACATATACTCAAGTATTTGAAAAGAACTAGAGATCATCTATTGGTGTTCCAGTCAGATAGTCTGGTACCTCATGAGTACACAGACTCAGACTTTATGTGAGATAGGGATTCCAGAAAGTCTACCTCAGGATATGTGTTTACCTTGGGAGGTGGAGCCATAAGTTGGAGGAGTATCAAATAATCTTGCATTGTTGATTCTACCATGGAGGCAGAGTATGTGGCAGCTTCTGAAGCAGCCAAGGAGGCTGTTTGGCTTAGAAACTTTTTGTTGGATCTAGAAGTGGTCCCTTCAGTACAATCAGCCATTACACTCTATTGTGACAATAGCGGTGCAGTTGCAAATTCGAAGGAGCTAAGGACTTATAAGAAGGGCAAACACAATGAGCGTAAGTATCATCTGATTCGAGAGATCGTACAGAGAGGTGATGTTGCTGTGACCAAGATTGCATCGGCGAATTACCTAGCAGCTCCTTTTACAAAGAGCTTACCAGCTAAGACTTTTGATAGTCACGTAGAGGGAATGGGAGTGAGATGCATGGCAGTATGGTTTTGAGTCTTAGTTGGAGTTTGTTAGGAGATTATGTAAAAGTTATGTTTTTTATATGATGGATTAATATTTAATTATTAATCAGTTTTATCCATTTTTGATGAGAATCTTTTATGAGCAATATTTGCATAATATTTTTGTATGTTGTGCATGTGTGTCTTTTATTTTACAAAGTAGATGATCCCGTGTGTAGAGTTTGGCTTACACACAGAAGATCAGATCATCGATTCTTGTGAAATATAAGATATGGTTCACATTCTTAGATGGAACTGGACACACCATCGGTAGGACTGTAGTACAATGTTTAGTAGGTCTGTCTTGACTACAGGGAACGGTCTAGTTCTAACTCATTGTGCTAGTATACTTTGTGTGTATTGAACGGGACCACATTGAGGTAATTGTCTTTATACTAACTTTATAAGATAATTGGAACCTCATAGTTATTATAAATGCTTATGTTCTTAATCCAAAAATAATTATTAGAGGTGTATATTTATTGTTGTTGACTTTGATTCATTAAAGAGTGAGATCTTTATATGGTCAATAGTCTCGGTGAGTTGGGTAGCAATATTATGTATATGACAACTATTAATTATTGATGGAATCCACGTCCCAATAAGGATTGATGATACCATTGAGTAAGCTTATAAGTTTCGATTATGTCAAACCCTGCAAGTGGACATTTGTATCCGACATATCGAATAAGTTAAGCGGATAGTCTCAAGTTAAGATGTTGATTAAGTGGGAGATTGTTAGTAATTTATTTTAATCAACGGGTATCTGTAATCTTAACTTGGGGAGATTAATAAGTATTTAATATCATGGAGCTCGTAATATAATTGAGATAAAGACGGGAGTGCAATTATAATTCTCTAATGGGGTGAATTATAATTAGTGAAATAAGAAATAGAATCCTGGCAGGATTAGGTTTTCTTATTTACACTGAGAGTCCAGACTTATTACTCCTTAGGTCCCTATCGTAGCCCTATATATACACGTTATGCTCTCTAGGTCAGTTTGATGTTTTTATATTATTCAGTAAATAGAGGCAGACTTAGAGAGGTCAAACAGATCACGAAAGAGTCCACACTTAGTTCGTGTTCTAGACGTGGAGGGAATACGATAGAAGATCGTAAGGTACTGTCGAGCAGTATTCATGGTTTATAGCAAGGCGTGCTATAACAAGTTCAACCAGCGTTCGTGTCGCAGGGAGTTGAGGTAGAACCTTAATTCCGCTTTATAGGATTTTACAATTTTTGTTATCTAATCTGTACGCGTCATTATTGGGTCTTGGGGATTCAGTTTCCCAACAAAATCAACGTCTGTGTAGGGATCCATCGGTTCCGATTCTTAGCGCTTTCGCCTTCGCATTTTCTTCTCAGCAGCATTAGCACTCATCACCCTCAGAAGCACACATCCTTCCTATTCCAATGGTTTCGTCGTAAAGATACAGATTGTGTACTAATTTCAGAAGAATTGCTATTTGTCATCTCATTTTATCCTTAATCTGCATGGTAGTTACGTAGCTTCTTGTGGATTTTATTACAGAGAGATTTGGAGTTCTATTTCCGCATTGGCGAATTGGTCATGTTTATAGCCCTAAACAAATACTGGAAAAATGAATAACGTGTGCACATCAGGGAAAAATACATTGATAAATTGCATATATGGCTTGCCCTTCTAGATATTGCACATACCCTAACATGGTAAGGCTTACTTCAAACATGATCAGGTTTGCGTTAGTTGGTGAGACGAATAAAACTATCTATAATTTTTTCATGCCATGAGTTCAGCCGAAATTCAGCATTAGGAACTTGATTTTTTTCGATCATACTCTCGTTGTTTACAAATGCATTTCAAAATTTGTCTTTTAGTGTGTTTTGAAAATTACATTATTTGTAATTCTAACACTAAATAACAAAATTCAAAGCGCAGTTATGCATAAGTAAAGTATAAAAATCATCATCCTCGGTGTTGTTATCTTCGAAGTCACATAATTCTTCACTACGACACTAATTCGTTTCCGCTTTTAATCCTTGCTATGTGCTTCCATTCTCAATGCTCACTCTAATGAATTTTAGTAGCTTAGGTTATTTTTGGAGGTCACTTTCCCGCTCGCGCTCATGCACACATATTACCTGACTAAGGTTACTTGCATGTCATGTTAAGATTCCTGAATTTTCTATGTTTTGACTTTCTTTGGATTGTGGTTCTATGTTTTGGAACATTACTACAATTCACGTTAGGGCTTGAGTATTGTTCAGGCTTGTAGGCCGATATGGTGAAACTTTTGAGGCAAAAAAAATAGCAATGGGATGGGCTTCGAAGAAGTGGCAAAATACCAGCCCATCCAAGAATGGAGGTGATAATGATTTTTTTGGCCCTACCAGAGAAATGTGGTCTGGCCCATGTCTACCTTTATTGATAATAATATAGGTGCTATTGCATGGAATAATATTGTTGGTATCTTTCACTTTTTTGAAAAAGGGAAAAACAAAAAATTTATCTTCCAACGTAGAGGGAGCACCTGCAAATCCCCGTTCGTTTGTAGTATTTCCAGATTAACCGGCCGGTCTAGGCCAATCTTGGCTTTGTATGTCGCTGGGGTGATTTCTTTAGTCATACACATGCAGAAACTTTATCGATTGATTGTCCCCTCGTATCAATTTTGTTTTTGTTTTTGTTTGAGAAGAAAAAGGAACAAACACTATTTGTAGCTTTTTTGTTTGAGCAACAAAGTTGGCCTAATGGTTAGGGCCTTGTTATACCAAGTTATTAAGAAGATTGTATTTCGATCTTGGAGTTATAGAAGGAGTTTTGAAGCATAAAGAGAAGCAAAAGAATTTGTGAATCAAATTACTTCAAGTAAAACATTTGTATTGACCAGATATCTGTAACCCCTTGGCCAGACAACATCCACTAACTAAAATAATTATTTATTTTTCAAAATCAATACTTATTTTTTTAATTAAAGGTGATGTATTGTGAGAGAATGAACTATCTTGTAAAACGAGAAATAAGTAGTTAAAAAAAAAAACCTTAATGTAACGGGGCCTAAGTACTTACAAAAAATGGATGGCCAATGTAGTTTTAAAAATGTATTTTGAAACAAATCAATCTGGAATTTTGGATCATGTAGGTATTAATGTCTGATTAACTCAATTTTCAACTTTCACATAAGAGTCAACGATTTTTACAAATTGTACGATTTAGATCACAATAACAAAATTTTGATTGCACACACCATGACACCCTACACATCCGTAGTGCATTGGGGCACTAAGGATCCCTTCGTCAAAAGAAACTACGGTAACAAACAAACAAAGAAGTCAACTTCAATCTGTAGTCAAAATTATCAGGCTAGAGAGAATGACCAATTTTGCATAGATAAGTTACAACGTAAGCTTGAGGGAACAATCCAGATTGCTAGAGCCAAAAAGGAGATGGATACCATCCAAGCCCTAGGCCCCACCACGAGCATTGTTTGTTGGGGGAATTGCTGTTCAGTGAGGATTGGGGCAATTTATTCCCAATTCATGAGATACTTTTTTGGAATTGTCCAGACATGGGAAGGAAAAGAATAAGTCCCAATATATGGTGCTGAAGACAAAAATATTCCTCTCTATTATAACACACACTCAGGGAGCAATGTACACACATTCAGGGAGCAATATTATATGATTGAAATAGCAATATAATTTAATTGAAGGTGCAATATTATATGATTAAAAGAGCAGTGAACTTCCACCGATACCTTATACAGGACGCCATAATTAATTTTTATTTCCAGGCCGGGCTTTCATTGAAAAGCCCTAAGAGAACCATACCAAATGAAAAAATTAAGTGTTCAAATTTTCAATCCGTTTGAACAGGTGCAAAAATTTTATTTTTCTGATCATTTTATCAAAAAGGATCATAATAAATTTTTAACTCTAGGGCTATCGTTGAAGAGCTAAGAGAAGGATAAAACTAAATGTTTCAAACACAAAAAAGAAAATTCCAAACCCAGATAGGTTTATAGAAGGGACAACTTAGGTCCATAGAAGGGGCAATGTAGGTCCAAACCCAGATTCAACTACAAATCGAGTCATGAGCAATGTGCAACTTAGATCCATAGAAGGGGCAACATAGGTTTATAGAATGGGCAACTTACGTTTATAGAAAAGGCAACTTAGGTCCAAACCCAGAATCAACTACAAATTGACTCCATGTATGGGAATTTCTTTTTCTCCGTTTCATGTATAGGAAATTTCGTTTTTTCCGTTTCATGTATGGGCAATTCCACAAAAACTTGAGAGCGTAATAGTCATTTTAGGTGGCTCTTTTCATGTTTTGGCAAATTTTTTTTTCTTTTCATATCTAGATGAATTCAGAAAAAAGTGGTTCATGAGTTGGGCATTATTTGCCCTTCTTACCACTGTCCTGTAATTTCCCCTTGTTTGTTTTGTAAGGCATAGTATTTTATGAATCTCTATTGTGAATATCATCCACCAAAAGTATTAGAATTTTTTTGGAGGGTTCCAACCTAAAATTAATTGGCTATAGGTGGAGCAGCCTCTAAAATATATACTCCCTCTGTCCCTTTTTAAGTGTCCTGCTTCGTAACTCCAAATTATTAAAAAGACATCATCATTATACCTTTCACATTAACTTTTTCCTCCATTTTTCCTACTTACCCATCATCATTTAGGGATGGCAAAGTGAACCGAACCGATGGGTACCCGAACCGTAACCGAAAATTTTCCCCGAACCATAACCGAAAAATTCCCCGTGGGTATGGATCTGGTTGAGGCCTTGGATAACCGAACGGGTATCGGTGCGGGTATGGTTTAGCAGATCCCTGAACCGAAACCTATATATATATATATATAATAAAAGAGATCAAGGTCGAATTGCAAAGTTCCAAATATTTTAGGGACCAGCTTGTTGCATGTGTTAAGGTCTAAGGACCTAGAGTGTAATAACCCTTTATATATTTAAGTACTTAACAGTAGGTGATTACTGATTAGGGTTTAGAATCCCCAAAGTCCAACACCCTCGATCTCTCGCCTTTCTGAGAATCACGCCGATCCTAACCCTTTTCGCTTCTCGCCAACTGATCATCCTCACCCCTCTCGCTTCTCGCCGTCAATCATCCACACCCCTCTCGCCGAGTCGCCGTCGATCAGCCTCACTCCAGGCACTCCTCTTGCCATCCATCGTCATCACTTTGAAGAGGTGAAGAAATAGCTAATCTACGTTCATTAATAGAAGTTGGTGTTTGTGTTGCTCGATCAGTTGTGTTGCTTGATTAGTTTACAGAAATCAGTTTCTAGATCTGCTCTCTCTCCCTCTTTCTCTCTTTCTCTTGTTTTATTCGGTTACCCGTACGGTTCGGGGATTACCCGAACCCCGTTTGGTTCGGTTACGGTTCATTCCTCCCCTCCCCATTCGGGTATCGGGGCGGATTTGGTTCAACTTTCGGTTTCGGGGATCGGGTACGGATATGCCAATATCCGCCCCAAATGCCCCGAATGCCATCCCTATCATCATTACACTTTTACTTACTAACTTTTCAAAATGAAATCTATTTTTAGGGGCAAAATGGAAAATTCACCATCTTTTACCCACTAACTTTACAAAATGGACACTTATTAAAGGACAGCCCAAAATAGAATACTGGACTATAAAATAGGGACGGAGGGAGTAAAAAAATAGGGACGGAGGGAGTAAAAAATTGGTTTACGGTCCACTATAGCATGTTTGTAACCCACCAAGTCCACCTCTCAAGTTTGTAACCCACTAGATCCACTCAGACAAGGGCCTTGTTTGGCTTAGACAACAAAGGTATTTTTATTCTTTTTTATTTTTTGTGTTGCCAAACTGGACATTTGTCAAGCCAAAAAAGAATTAATACAAGACAAAAAAGCCCTTGCGGACTTTTTTTCATTTCATTTTTTAGAATTTTGACAGTTCTCTCTCTCTCTCTCTCTCTCTCTCTCTCTCTACCTTCTAGATCTCACCCGCTCTGTCACTGCACAAATAACATTAAATGTTCAGGTTTGTTAGGCTGCTGTGCGGACCAATTCATATAAGGTTGTCTATGATTATATATAGTTTTGGTTTATTATTCTTTTATAGGGTTATATGGTTATAAAGAGTAAGGAACAATATAGTTATATAGTTATATATTTAGATCATATATAACGTTATAATTTTTTTCTTTTTTTTTTGTTTTGGAATTTTGACAACTCTCTCCACATTCCAAATCTCACCCTTTCTGTCGCTGTACAGATAACATTATATGTTCAAGTCTGTTAAGCTGTTGCGCGGATCAATTCATATATATAAGGTTGTCTATGGTTATATATATGGTTATATATGATTATGGTTATATGTTTATGCATATATATGTCTAAGTTTTAACAATTAACAATCATTGAAACCACTCACCCGCTCTGTCACTGCACAGATAACATTATATGTTCAAGTTTGTTAAGCCGCTGCGCAAACCAATTCATATAAGGTTGTTTATAGTTATATATGATTATGGTTATATGTTTATGCATATATATCTTCTAGTTTTAACAAGTAACAATCATTGAAACCATTACATCCTCCAATCAAAACATTTGTGTTTAAAATAAATAAAAAATGGATCTAGAGTCTGCTATTATTCAACTACATAATTATAAATTTGATCGATAGATCTACAAAACGGATTCAGAGTTTTCTAAATAGCAATATGAAAACAAGAGAAATAAATTACACCAAAAGACTTTAACCAAATTAAAATTCTAAATCTAATGTTCTTGGCTATCTTTCTCAGGATCAACGATCCTAATGTGTCTCTTCAACGTTATGAGGTACCTATGGTAGAAGGATTTGATGTGGAGTGCTCTTCTGAGGTTGGAGTTCATCCTAAACTCCATTATTACGGTGTCATTATGGTGGTACTCCAATTTGCAATAAATTGGATTAGGCACTTCATGAAACCATACTCCTATTTTTTTTTGAATTTGTCATTTCTGCACATATAAGAAAAAAGTTAAACCGATGGAAACGTGCGTATAGCTTTATATGTTTGAAAAAGGATTCAAGAATTCGTATATTATCATATATGTTTCATGATATCAGCTGTCAAACGAAAACCTAAACGTTATATATTTCATGATACACTATAACAAAAAAAAAAATCATATATAACCGTATATATTAGGAATGATGGCATGATACAAGGTACATAATTAGATATATAACCATATGTATCTCATATAAAGAGAACAGACCATATTTCCTTAAAATATGGTTATATGTACAAATAAAATTAATAAATTTATATATGAAAACTAATAAAAATACTAAATTTATCTTAATGAATTGGTCCGCGCAGTGGCCTAATAGACCAGAATATATAATAATATAGGCATATTAAAGCAGTCCACATGTAACCATATGATGACATGATACAAGATACAGAATTTGATATATAACCACATGTGTCTCATATACAAAGAGCATACCATATTTTTTTTATAATATGGATATATGTACAAATAAAACTAACATATATTTATACACGAAAACTAATAAACTACTAAATTTACGTTATTGAATTGGTCCACGCAGCGGCTTATAGACCTGAATATATAACCATATATATTCATAGAACAAAATGACAACCTTCAACAGTGATTTAGTCCAAAGGTGTGGGGGCAGAGCCCCTTAAAATTGCACCCCGAACTGTAGCAAAGACGATATTTTCAATAACTTAGGGTGTAATTTCGGCCATAAAACCCGATCTAATTATATTGCAGTCGGTATGTAATTAGGGTTATATGTTAAAGAATCAAATGTAAACATATATCATCATGTGTTCTTCCACTGCAATGAAAAATATTTCAGAAGAACATATATAAAATTATATGATTCCATAAGTTAATCTAAAACCCTAACCAAACCAGATCTGCACAAATAATAACAAATAACCGTATATGTTCAACTCTAAACTAAATTCGACCTACATGTTTGTGTTGAAAACAACGGCGATGGTGGGAACGAAGCCGACGCTAGAAAAGGACGTCGATCTCTTGGAGATTTGTGCAGATCCCGTTTGGTGACGTGCTGACGAACTATGCCACTTGTCGAACACGACTGTGACGCGGATGTGAGATGCGACGGCGACGGAGAGGCTGGGACGGGATGCGACGCGAAGGGAGGTGGATGGCGACAGCAACGACTACAGGAGGCTGGGACGAGATGCTTGTCCCGGCGGCCCCCCCCCCCCCCCCCCCCCCCCCCCCCAGTTTGAAGAAAATGGAAAAGAAACTACAGATACTGGGGTATATATAGGGCTACATATAGTGGGTTATATTGGTATTTTTGTAGGCTAGTGGACTTAGTGGGTTATGAAACTTAGAAGTGGATTAGATGGGTTTGGAAACTGTTATAGTGGACCTATGCAAAATTCTCCCATAAATATACTCCCTCCGTCCCAAATTTTTGGTCTTCTATGATTTTACGTGCAATTTTCAAAGGCCAGTATATCTCAATGTATATTATTTTTTTATGTTTTTGAAAATATTATTTTATAGAAATAATTGAAATATATCAAACAAGATTTATATTGTGTATTTCAAACAATATACATATACATAGAGAGATATAGGCCTATGAAAATTACACGTAAAATCGTAGAGGACTAAGAATTTGGGATAGAGAGAGTATTAACCAAGCTTAGGTGGTTTGGATGAGCGATGTGAGACAAAGTCTAATACTTCCCCTCACGTGTAGCTCGGATGCACGTGAAGGTGCAAATTGATGTGCTGACCAAGAGATTTGCTTCGGGCGACAGAAACTCTCCCATGAGAGATGAGACCATCTAAGACCTAGCTTTAATATCATATTAGATTCATAGAGGGTTTCAACCTAAAACCAATTGGCTATAGGTGGAGTACTAGCCTCTAAAATATATTAACAAAATTTGGGTGGCTTAGATAAGCGATGTACGTGAAACAAAGTATAACACTCCCACTTGAGCGACATGGAACAAAGTCTAACAAAAAGTACTAAAATTGGTAGATAATCTCAGGTGCTTGATAATCGAAAATCTTGCATGTCACTCTGCATGATGTGGTTATGTTGAATAAGCGTACGTTCCATGAGATGCACAGATAAACAATTTTGAGTTTGAGCCTTTTATCAAAGCAAAAAAGTCAAAATTATGCGTCAAAAGTGTTAAAGTTTTTGCATTGAAATTTAGAAGGTTGGGGTTGAAGTTTGTTTCTTCGTAGTTGGTAGTTGGGAGAATATTGATTACCTTTCTCTCCTTCCTACTTTGCAGCGTCGAATTAACAAGCTGTATTCTCAAGAAAGTGACTAAAATGGACACAATATTGCAAATAAATATACTCGACACAAAGTGTACGTTAAATATTAATCTTCGAGTATGTATTGTTACATTTTTGAGTGTTTCCTTTTTTATTTGTAGAGATGACCTTGTGAACTTTTAAAAAAAAAAATGTAAAAAATAAGTTTAGGTAAGATTTTGTACACCTCATTGACACTCCATACTCACATGGAGCAGGGTCCACAACCTAGTAGTATTTATCTTTTGATTGGTCTTTCAAGTTAGTTAGTACAGTATTTATCAAAGAGCAAGAAATTGCCGCATTAATTTAAGCTTTTTTTTTTAATTTTTTAATTTTTCAGCATTTGGAGGCCTTTGATACGTAAAAGGAATGCACTCCCAAATTATTCTATTCTTTTTTAAAAATTTAAACAAAGAAAAAAAAGATAATCTCCAATTGAAAAAGAAGGTAGAGCGGAATTGGAAGGATTAAAAGGTAACATGATTATTTGTTTTTTTATTTATTTAAAGAGCATCACGTAGAATATAAATACTAAATGCTCCTTCTATCCTAAAATTTAGGAGTGTTCAAGAAAATCGTCCGAACTGTAAAACCGGTCCGATCCGGACCGAACCGTCCTATTTGGTCCGGTTTTGCGGTTTTACGGTCAGGTTATGTTCCAAAAAATAAGAACCGTAAATTTTGGTTCGGTTACTGGTTCTCAATTAATGAACTGTGGTTAGAACCGGACCGTTAATTACTGGTTCTCAATTTTATTTTCTTCCTTCCTTTCTTATTCCAGCAAATTATCTTCATATTTCTTTAATTTTATAAGTTTATATTTTATAAATAAGTGTTTGGATGTTTATTGGATAGAACCGGAACCGAACCAAAATCGGACCGGTCTTGCAATTTGATTCTAGTTAGGTTCCATGCATATATTAGTTAGGTTCTGGTTCCTAATTTTCTAGAACTATTTGAAATGGTTTGATTATTGATTTCTAAAGAACCGGATCAATTCGTACCGTGTACACCTCTACTAAAATTATTGGCCTCCACGACAAATTGTGCAAAGCGCACTGTTCTTTCGCCTATTACTAAAGAGGGGAAAACGAAGACTACAAACATACAGCTAGAACCAACATGTAGCGGGGTCCACGGCCCAACTCGGCCCAGCCCATCCAGTGGACCTCAGACAATATTGGTCCCCAGTCAAAAAGATGAGGATTGATGATTGGCAAGTGCAGAGAGAATTATCAAAACAGTGGCACATGAAATTTTTCAAACTTACAATTAATTGACCCACCAACCATAAGGTTCAAAAGTCCTTCAAAATCATACCCACACCCACACCAAAAGGAACAAGCAAACCAAAACATGACAAACCAACAAATAAAAACACAAAGAGGCCACTCCCCCACCACCTTGTTCTCTCTCTCTCTCTCTCATATTTCTTTTCTTCTATTATCACTAGTCCAACTTTTCAACCGGTTGGCTTGATGGTCAAGACTTAAGACTTAAAGATTTGCTCTCTCGTAAGATATCAAATTCGAAATCTCTCAAATGCTATTAACTCTTTTGCAATCAATACATATTCAATGAGGCTCCGCTAATGGACGGTGGAATTAATTCCTCACGATCAGCCAAAATGTGTGTAAACTGAACCGGACACCTAATTATTAAAATAATAATAATAATAATCACAAGTCCAACTTTCCACCCACTCTTTCTCGTGCCCCTATTCACAAGGCATTGGGTGTCTTTTGGGGTCAAAAGACAGACTTGAGTGACCTACCTTTGATTGATTTCTTTAATGATTTCCTTACCCAAATTCAAAGGTGCATTAAAGAATCCAAGAAACAAAATAAGGCCGTTCTTCAACCCAACCCCCCCCCCCCCCCCCCCCCCCATCTCAAAGGAGAGTAAACTCAGGTGGGTCAATTTTTGTCAAGCGTCCTGATTACTCCGGGAGAGTGCATGTCGGTGCAGTTTCATGGGTGCCCCAATGTAAAGCTTTCATCTTCTTGCTTACAAATTATGGATGCCATCCATATCTACGACAGGTTTGGCATGCTTGAGACATCAATTGTGTAGCACAACAAGAAGTTCGAATCTTCTGTGCCAATGTCTAACACGAAATTTGAGCATAAGATGCAAATAAAGTTTGAAAAGGTATGTGATAGATGTGCGATAATATCGACGAGTCATGCATCCAATAGGGACAAATAGGAAGTGGTGAGGATATGAGAAACGCGTCTGATACATGAATCGTCTGATAGTATCCACGGATTATGCAGCCAACAAGTATGAATAAGAAATGGAGATTTTCATAGTGATACCAATGACCATAAATCTTACAAGTAATTCGATTTTTTTTTTTTTTGAATTGACTCAAATGTCTGAACAAATTTACGCGCATCTCAAATTACATGAAACTCGATTTTAGCTTGTGCATATATTTTGCCCCTCAAAATCAAAGTACGAAATGTGAGATATTTAAATCTAATCCTGTCCCACTGCCTTGAACACCAAAATTAAAAAATACAGTATACACCAACTCAAACTTTGACACACTGCCGGAGGAGTAGTATGCAGAATTAAGTAAATTTGTAATATTTACTTAGTTTTCTGGTAGATTGGAAAGACTTCCCCTCACCACTTGGACTTGTCTATTTAAGTCGTCATGGGACCCATCACACATCCAATAGTGCATCACTTTGCCATCTTCAACCATTATTATAGACTCACAAGGTTAACTCCATTCATATACCCAGCTAGTTTGTTTCTAAGAGCAACTTCAATCCCTCTCACTCTTTTTCCATTTTAGAGGCTCAAAAAAAGTATTTTATTCAAAAAATAATTTTCAAAAAATCAACAACTCCAACCCCAATTTTTCATTTTTCACCTCCAAAACTTCCCCTAATTCTTCTTCCACCCCCAAACTGGTAGCATAAATTGCAATAGGAATTTGGCCTCATCTTACAATATCAACTTTAGAAGCGCCACTTGGATTGAGCCGCTCAATTGATCGAATGCATCCTCGAAATAAATGGTTTGAATTTACATTTGATATTATTTCAAATTGTATTTATGTTTAATATTAGATTGATTTTGAAGGTACTATTAATATCTTTTCAATGATACCAATTTTATAAAAATAGGATGTATAATGTAAAAGTTATATGCAATTGATGAAATTCTAGCAAAAAAAAAAAGTAAATGGGATATAGTTGGTATTATAATTTGTTGTCAATAGATCAAAAGGTTAAAATGATGATTTTAAGAAAAAGGGGAGATTTAGGAGGAGACTCTCCAAATATAGAGAATGAGAATTGAGTCTCCATTTTGGAGACCCCAAACGAAAATGGACCAGAGGGCTTGAATTCTTCAAAATGAAGTTTTGGTGCTCAATGGAGATGGGTTGGAGTTGCTCTAAGGGGGTTTATTGTGAGTTCGACTCTTAGTGGTAGGTCAACCGGTTGGGAGGTGAAAATCTATGTTTGTAGCCTCACGAGCAAGTTCATTGATCACCCTTTTAGTTGCTTCTAACTACTTCATGTGGGTATTGGTTCCTTGCAGTCCGCCGTCGGTGGATTAATCTCATCTCATACGGACATGGAGATACCTCCTATGTGTTAAGAAAACCCCTCCATTTCTGTAGTATATCTTTGCTATGGCAAAGCGGCCTGGATTTGTCATCAAGGTAAAATCCAAAATGATGGTGGTTCTGAAAAAGAAATTGTGGCACATATACAATACAATATAGTGGAGTGGTACCAATGGTCCAATCGAATGATAAAAAATGTCATTTGAGTGCATACGACACAAGCACATAGTTTTTTTTTTCAACGGTCAAGGGTGTCCCGGCCAGTTTACGTACACCTCAACTAAATCTTTCCTCTTTCGGTAAAAGACAGGCCATTCACGCCGGCACTAAAAAATTTACAAGAAATTACTATCTTAATGTCTGACTCCAAAAATCGAAACCTAATCAATTATATAAGGAACAAACCCACCAACTAACCGAACCGATTCTTGCAGCTTCAAGCGCATACTAGTATGCTTCCCTTAGTCTTTGGCATCTTTCCTTCAATTTATGAAGACAACAAAAAGGTCAAGATTCCTTTCCCATTCTTCTACTCTTCTCTTGACAGCCAAAGGCCCCACTTGCTCCACCATAATGCAAAATTGATTAACCAATTTTCCCTATTCATTCTTCAACCCCACTTCCAACTCAAAACAATACGGAGTACTACGGGAGAGGCTCCCGTCCAATGTGCAATGGTCCAGTCCCTTCCATTCTCGGCCAATTATGGGCCTATTTTGGTCCAAAACAGCGATCGAAATTGTTCACTTTCTACATCTCATCGAGAATATTAGCCACATCAAAAATCACGTTGATCGAATATCGTTTGATATCACTTTGAAATCCATTAAGTTTCAGAAAAATGTTCTTGACGAGATCTAGAAAGTGAATGATTCCGATCATTATTTTGGACCCGAAAAGAGCCCACAATTGGCCGAGAATGGACGGGACTGGACAAGAGCTACACTTGACGGGAGCCTCTCCCGAGTACTACGGTACTAATGTACTATCTCCTTTATCAACAAGCATATATATATTAGAAACAAAGATGCTACTCACACAACAATCCAAACACAACAACTTACACAACCTCTCACATATATGTGGGGCCCACACATAGTAGTGTGTGTGGAGCCCACATGCATGTGAGAGGTTGTGTAAGTTGTTGTGTTTGGATTGTTGTATGAGTATCATTTTTGTATTAGAAAAAAGCAAATATCTTTTTCACCCATATATATATATATATATATATATATACACATATATTAGAAAAAAGCAAATATCTTTTTCATCCATCAATATCATTTTAGGGCCTATTTGACCGGTTGAACTCGACATGCGAAATATTATAAATTCGTGAGAACTACTGCATTTTTGGCCCCCCCTTCGCAACTAGTCTCTTGGGATTCCACGAAATTACACTTCTTCTTCTTCTTTTTTTGTCCTAATTGATCTGTCCAATCAAATATTGCCTTGGAGTAAGACTAAGAAATGTGCTTACCTCTATGCAAATTGGAAAAATGCTTGGGACATAAATGTCCAGACTAGCGGACACATTTAATTTTGGAGCCCTTCGATGGGTAGGAATTCCACGTGCTTCACGTGAAATCTACGTGCATCGAACGGCTGCGTACATAAATACCATGGCTTATATGAGCTCGTAGAACTCCATAATTAAAGTCGGAATTCCACCAATATCCAAAATTTGAGACAAAATCTTGCAAAACTTGGGGCTCATTTGCCCTAACTTTTTGAAGATTTTTTGAGGCGGCTTATTCGGTTGTTCTCTCTTAATTTTTTAAAGTAGGTCTATTATGTTCTTTTTATCGTCTTACACGAGCTTTTTTTCAATTTTGAGAGGATCGATGCAATGGAAAAATTTGACCAAAATCTAAGTAGAAGTTAAGACAACAACCCAAGAAAAATACTGGGTCAAGGTGGCCTACCCCAAGAAAACTGAGGAGAGCCAAAAGGATTTAAATCACCAAAAGGAAGGGAGAGGAACAGGGATCAAATTACACAATTGAAGCAAAAGATTCTCCAAACCCTCTCCAAATTGTACATCACATTCATCATTATATAACAACAGAGCATTAGCCTCATCAATTTGAAAAACCCACATTAGTAAAATAACAAAACCCACATAATTAAAAAAAAAATTATACAAATACCCAAAAAAAATAAAAGAGAGAAAAATTCGCTCAAGACGAAGAAGAAGAACCTGAAACCCTAGGGGAAGTGACCGGGAACAGGGGCAGCAGCCGGGGCTCCGAGTCCCTCGGAGTGCTCGCCGGCGACGGGTGCAAGTAAAACCCTTTTTTCTCAATCGCATCTTTCTCTTTCTCCATGTCCAAACCGGGCTGCGGGGACCGGTTGAACGGGTCGGGTATGAGCGGGGTGACCGGGCTGAGGGCGAGCGACGGGAAATCGAGAATACTCGGGGACAGGATCTCGTGGGTCCGGGTCAAGCCGGAGTTCAGCAACGGGCTGATCTTGAAGCTCTTGTTGAGGCTGTTCCTCCGCTCGTAGAGTTTGGAAGATGGTTGTTTCTTGGGCCCGGATCGGATCGGGGGGATGGGGTTCTTGGGCGGGTCGGGTTTGGCGTGGGAGGATCCGGTGAGCATCTGGACGACTTGTTTGAAGGAGAAGGTGTCGGCCTGGACGAAGGTGGTCGGGTACGGGCTGTTGGGCTCGGATCTGGTGATGGGTTTGGGTGTGGTGGGGGTTTGTGGTGGTGGTGGTGGGTGGAGCCCATTGCTGCTGGTGCTGCTGCTGGTTGTGCTGGTGGTGCTGTGGCTGTGGGCAGATGGGTTTTGGTTTTCTTGGAGTTTGGGAGAGGTTTCCATTGATGGGTCTGAATTTTGGAGAGAGATAGGTGAGGAGAGAGAGAGAGAGAGAGAGAGGTGTGAAGAAAACAGACTTTGATGAGAGACTATAGATGAGGAGGAAGTTTTCTTTGGCAGTTTTTGTACTCCTTTGTTACCTTCTCTGGTTTGGTAAGAAATGTTTTGTTGGGGAGTTTGGAGGTCTTCTGCGGTTAATTTACACTCTCGATTGGAAGGAATTGTCTCTCACGCGCCTTTGTTGTTTTTACAAAATGATGAGGACAGTTTGGGAAAATAATTCATCTAGCGTTCATGAAGAACTGCCACGTGAAATCCCAAATTTTTTCTCTACCCATATTTGTGTGGTTTGCACCGTAAATTTTGAGGAGCCCAAACAAATGTGTGATAGATACTACTTCTGTTCCAAAATGTTATACATGTTTCCTTTTTTGGACGTCTTAAAAAATTATTTATATTTATAATATATAATATTTTATATGTTCAATATGAATTTTATTTGATAGATCTCAATTAATTCTTTTAAACAAAGATTTTGAAATCATAAAAAAATATTTTAGATTGTGAGATATAAACAATTTTTTGTGAGATTTCAAAAAAAAAACAGACATAACAAATTGGGACGTAGGAAGTAAGAGTTTGAAACACACCCACGTGGTGCCCAATGGGACACTACCTAATTATTCCGAATAGTTTGGCACTTTGGCTGCCCATCTTAGAAAATAAGATTATTTTAGCAAAACAAATTAGATTGTCTTGATTGATAATGCATAATTAATAAACTAATTAGTGGTAGAAATAGATTCTATCTTATGATGTGTTACTTATTTACTTTTTCCATTAATTAAATAAGAAATTAGGTTATCAAATAAGCCGTAAGCATTTATTTTGCTTAACCTAAGAGAGTTGGAATAATAGCCACTTAAAATAAGATTTTTGAAAAGGTGTTCGTTTTGGTTTTAGGGCTTTAGGTTTTTTTTTTCTTTCCTTCCTCATCTCGAGAGTTATGTCAATTTTCTTGATACACTTTTCTCTTTTCTAACTTTTAATAAGAATAACTTTAAAAACTTGGCGAAAATAATTTATCAAAACTCAATTTGAACAATTTTGGCTCCTAATTTCAACAACAAAAAATTACTATAAGCTCAGGTGGAACATAAATACCAAGATAAATATTTTTAGAAATCAAATTTCTTCCAAATTTCGAGGTAATTTTTCTTTGGAAAATAAGTTGGAGAGTGAAAACACCCAATGGCAGAGAGGGTGGGCAACGAGTTTGAAGAAAGAGTCCAACTGGTAAGAAGTCATTGGTGGTTATTGGAATTTCAGAACAAAATGGAGGGCTAGTGGTGGGGTACTTATGAAAGAGAAAGAAACAAAATTGTCAAACGAGTTTCAATATTTGCCATTGACTTGCAGGGTCCCTTGAAAGAGATCACTGTCGTAATTTCATGAGTGGTCCTCTTAATTAGGAGAAATTACTGGATGTACCCATTATATGACAAGTAATTGCAATAAAAAAGAAGAAGAAAGAAGTGCCATTGCTTTGCTAGTGGTGCTTTATTAATTTTCTATAATAAAAGATAACAATATCATTGATGCCTCCCAGAACTAACCTTTGGATGATTACGAAATTGACCCTGCATACGGATCATACTTCCAATTTTGTACCTTCTAGTATTATTGCCCTTTAGCATAAAAATGTATTGTATCCAATGTAGTGCTGTCATGGATTATACTTCCCATTCTTTTATGAGACATTAGGTTAATGCTTTTGATAAAAAAAAGTTTCTAATAGTCATTTATTAACTAACCCGCTTTGCCATCTCATAAGTAGTAGAATGGGTAAAATGTGCATATCGGTTTTTGGAAGAACAACCCTTCCATCACAAATTTGGTCAAAAAAACCTCCGCTCAGGCTACAAAGTATGAACATCTTTTGTCAATCCTGACACAAAAACAACAAACATATTCTCTTTGGTTCAAACGCCAAACGTTGAACAAACTGAGTTGTTTGATTGAGAAGAAATGAGCGAGGTTGTTTGATTGTTCAACGAGGAACAAATGTCAATTGTTCGGCGATGAAAATCAACTGATTTTGCATGGAAATATAAGTCTGACAAATTGAACATTTCTTGAATTATAAGTCCTAACGAATGGAGCATGTTTTGAAATATTGATCCGAACAAATCGCATTTGTTTGGTTCTCGTGATCCGAAGGACAAAATTGATTATTTAGTCTTAAAAAGATTGTTGAAGAGGTGAGTCAAATCCTGTAAACTTGTACGGGATATCTATATTATAAAACACATCGGTTTTTATCTACACATACAAACATGAGCACCTCTACAGCCGTTGATCGCCTTCAAGCTAAGATTGTAGCTGTCCGATTAAGAGAATGTTTCCTTAAGTTATACTTTGACATGCGGTAATATATACACTTTCCTTTCCAATTTATTACCTTTTTGGTTTTTTCCATTTTAAGTTGATATTATTTCAAGAGGTTGATAATTAACCTATAAATTATTGCCATTTTTATTTATTCTCTCTACCTTGGCATGAGCTTTTTAGTTTTTACAGTGAGACAGAATGAATAGGTTATATTGGATCAATAATTTTATAACCATATACAAACACTTACACACACGCACTCACAAAGGTGATGGGTCTCACACACACTGCCAGGGACGGAGGGAAAGGGGGGCACGTGTCCCCGCTCGAAACTAAAATAATTTTGTTATATTTTCGTATATTTTGTATAATTATGAAATTAAGTGTGCTACTACACATAAACAAGTGCATATATTTTGAAAATATACATATAAAACTAGTTTTATGTTTCAATTTCGTCATATAGTGTATTTATACTTGTTGATTTTCGAACTATTTGTCTACTTAGATCGATTCTTTCTTAATTGTACTTATTTTTAACCGTCTAAGAGCAATATTTTAAAATAGTATCATTAATAAAACTATATCGATCATTCTAAAACTTGTAGATGTTCATGTAAATCATACTCTCAAATTTTGTCTGAGATTTTGTGCTTATTTTTACATAATTTAAGTGAAAGTATGTGTTATATATTTTTGTAGTTTATATTGCATGCCTCAATTATGTAACGATCTTATTGTGGTCAACTAGAAAAATAAATCTTCGCCACTATGATTAACAAGGTACCCCCACTAAATGACATTTCTGAATCCGTCCCTGCACACTGCACACCTCCATTGTGTGTGGGATCCACCACCTTTGTGAGTGAGTGTGTGTGTGTGTGATTGTAAAATGGTTGATATTGGACGGATCACGAGTAGAGCAAACAATTTATTTTAAGTTGGGACTGTATTTCGTTTGAACGTGCTCGTAGACACGAGCATCCGCTAGTATGCTATAATTCAAGCCCATTAATTGGTGGTTCGTGTTTCTTTCAGTGTGGTATTTCCATCATAAGCCTTTGACCTTCATGAGATTAAAAAATAATAATAAATTTCTATTGAAAAGGGCTGCATTAATCAAGCTTCAAGGTAGAATTCTCTCAATCAGTATGAGAAATTTGACGAACCTATTGGTGGAAAACAAGTAGTATATAGCATCTGACTCTTACCCATTAAGTTGTACCACTTGGCTTTAAAGAGGAAAGGTATGGGCTTCGAGTTTATGGAGTGACTTCAGACTCCCTTCCGTTATTAATACTGTAATAACTTACGTTATCCGTCTAAGCTTCACTATTGTATACCGTCTCGGAAAAAAATAAAGAAAGACCCCCGCCTTTGAACAACTTTAGTAGAACACCAAGTGTGGTATGAGAAGATGTCCTGCTTTATTACAACATCACCGACGCTTGGTGGGATTAACTAGGCAATCAATGCTTTTTAGGAGATGGCGCCCTAAATTATCAAGATCCCATGGTTAAATAAAGCTTTCCATGCTTTAAATGCACCTCCTTAGGGATCTGAAAACATTGATTTCAAAAAAAATTTAAAAACAAAAATTCTAACTCCACACCCACACCCATAATAGGAATGGGTCTCACACACACTGGATGTGTAGTGTGTGCGGGCTCCACTCCTATTGTGAGTGTGAGTGTGTAATTGGATGTGTAAGTGGATGTAGAAGTAGAATGATTGTACATACATTGTTCTAGGGGAGGCTACCATCCGGTTTGGTCCGTTTATGGGCCCTTTCCGAGCCCACAATAATGATTGGACATGTTCATTTTTTAGAGCTTATCGAGAAAATTGATCACATACAAAATTAAGTTAATTGAATACTGTTTGATATGATTTTGAAATGCACTAATCTTGTTTAAAAAAAGCGTGCAACACAGGAAAGATGAATGAAAAGCATTAATTATCACTACTATGGAATTTATAATATGACATTGAAAGCAAATATTGTAGAAAAAGTAAAAGGGCACACATTTTTGTAGTGCATACCCGGTGCAAAAATGACACTCTATTTTGTTTTCACACATCGAAAGATGCTTTAATTATTTTGAAAGGTATATGCGAAATTGACGTTTGTGAGGGTTGAAAATTAAATAAAGTTCCACTTAGATTTTTCCTTCTCAATGAAGTCCCACATGAGTTATTTTTTGTCCATTTCGGATCTACCTCTCACATTTAAATCGTTCTTTTCGGAATCGAAGCCGACGTACGTAGTTTTTCTACAGTTCCACTCTTTTATTTCTTTTTCTTTATTGTTCCTCCGGCTCTTACTCAAATCCCTCTTCCAATATTCTTTTTGTTTACTAATTCACAAATCAAAACATCACATTATTAGAAAATTGGCAAGGAAAACGTCACATGACCAGAAAGAAGCATTTCTTAAGACTCAACCATGGAGACGCCCTTGACGTATTTCCGTGGAGTCGTAGTTTGTTTTCTATTGTATTTCAATGACGTAATAAAATAAAATAAAAACCACAAAGACGCCCATTTCACAGACTATATATCTTCTATCTTTAATAATAAACGGCCTTGTCGTGGTGGAATTTCAACTGTGAAGTGTTGTGCTTGTTCTGCGCCAAGTCTAGCTAGCTATCAGCATTGGTTGTATAGGAAAATATATGCAGGCCTAGAAATCTAGACGTGAAGCTTAACCTTTACTTGATGGTCCGACCAATCTGAATATTTACTTTACGTAATCTTTTTCAAGGTGGACCCCACCACATTATTTCATTTTGATAATAATAATAATAATAATAATAATAATAATAATAATCTCCAGTATTAGTCTACATTATTTGGTTTCAGTAGATTTTTAACTTGGTTAAACTATAGCAAGTCATGAATTTTGACATATTCACAGAATCCCACGTCCTGATTCGCCCAAGGATTGATCCTCTATATCAAAATTTTCTTGTACCTCTGTTTTTGTGCAATTTTAACCACATGATTGTACTAAAATTTTAAGTACAACCGATGAAGAAACTTTTGTCCGATCCTATATACGGTCGAAAATTGCACAAGAACAGAGGCATTTCGGATTTTGAGCTACTTGTTCAGAGGCCTCTTGAATTTTTTAATCTCGGCCACCTATCCAAATGAGCCGTGCTACAGTATCCAGACACGGGCAAGTCCGGAACTATGTGATACACATGAGACACAACACAGTGTTCAAACACTTGTTCTTCTGTATCAGCTTCGAGTAGTTTACTACATCATGCTGTTAGGGAGCTAGATGGGGTAAATTAGAGATCGAGCGGGAGTTTTCGATACAGGTAATCTTGCTTCTAAGCTACTATATTATAGTTGACTTAAAAGGCCCTAAGTGGACAACAAAGACCAAAATTAGGAGAAATAGTCCTAATTAAGGGATCAAGACGTTTGAATATGTGCACGATGATTGAGTCATCATGTCACCATGTGGGAGTTTTTAATTTGGTTAATTATGGTAGAGTTGAACTAATTTTTGGGTCGTAGCTATTGAAAATGCTTCAATTCAGGCTAGGTCACAATCATTTCAATTAAATTTTGTTATGTTCTTCCTCATTACTGATATTATTTCTTTTTAAATGCAAGATCACCTATTACGTAAAATGAAAATAAAAATGCCACAATCGGCTTTTGACATGATTTCTTTTACCTGGTGCAAGTTGGCTTTTCTCAATACTCCCATCTAGATTAGGTCTCTCTCTCTCTCGATGTGTGCGTGCACATGTGTACGCTCTTCGGTTTTGGGCACTAAAGCATGATTGGTAAGTAAGTTGCCATGTTTGCTTGTTGGTTATTTTCAAATTGAGGACCAATATTTAATAGTCTTGAGATTATTGGTCTATGGACCAAATAATAAGCCAGTCCATTGCTTATTTTATTACTATGGGCTCATTTGGATGTTGGATAAGGATTGGGGGTATTATTTATGAACGATGGATAAAATAATATGGAATATTGGTTAATAAGGGATGACACACATTGCTGTGATGTTTATGGAGGAGGATTAAATAGTAATTGATTTGGATGAGGCATTAAAAATGGAGAAATAAAGTAGTACTTGGTTTGAATAATGGATAAAGTAGTACTTGGTTTGGCAAGTCTTACACGAGAGGATTAGCGAAGAAGCCCTGGTTTTTGGGTTCCCAAACCAGGGCATAAGGAGGGCCCACGGCATTATGGGCCTGTTTGGATGGAGTATTGTGAAGTAGGATTGTGATATCCCCTTTTAGTCTGTGGGCCCAGCCTTAGATCTCGTTTGTGAAGTAAAATGGAGAGGGTAATAACTAGGCCCCAAATTCTATTGTACCCCCTAATACCCCCGGAGGAGGGATTATTTATGTGGAGGTTATGGGGTGGTATTACATAATACCCCCGGATAATACCCACTCTCTCTTTCATTTCAACTACAAAATAACATTATCTCTCAATTTTATCCCTCATCCAAACCAAGTACTATTTAATCCCTCCGTCACATTAATGTGGGCCCACCTTTCTTACATAATACTCTCTACTATCTTATCTCGCCTTCATAACTAATACCCTTAATTCTTATCCCGCATCCAAAACGGCTCTATAGGGGGAGATAAGCCAATACCCCCTTCACAGTACTGCTTCCAAACGAGCCCTATGGCTCACATTTACTGCCATTGCCTATTTTCCTTTGTTTGACAGTAAATCAACTCACATGAGTTGACATGGGTTTCTTCGCCTATGTTGTCTGAAGGTGAAAACTTATTTTTGTCTTTATCTAGAATATTATGAGTTTCGATTTTTACTTTTTCGATTCCTCTCATCGAGACGAATTAATAATTCACATAGTTTGACGCAAAACTAACAAATGTAAAAAAATAAAATAAAATAAATAGAGACAAATAAAAAAGTCAAGTTCACTTTTTTTTTCTGCCAAAACCACCCTAAATTTGTTGGGTGCGATTGAGTACCTGACCAGGATTGCAATAAAAAATGGGCTTAGTCTAGCACAAAGCTAAACGTGTGTAAAATACTAAAATCTTAAATCTATAGTCCATGTTCAATGAAACCGAGAATGGAATCTATTCGAAGTCAAATTTGTATTAGATTTTTCGGACTAAGAATTCGTCTCGACGAAAGTATACAATCATGATCAAAAGTCTCAAATGGTTCAGTAAAATAATTTAAAAAAAAGTATTTTTAATTTAATATTCTCTACTTTGTAATGCAAATTTAACTTTTCAGTAAACAGCAATAATACCTTGGGTTTCCTAATAACATTAATTCAGGCCGAAAAAACCTAAGCCCAACCTTCATGCAGGTCCATTTAATTAGGCCGCCTAATAACATTAATTGGGCCGCCTAAGTATCTCTGAGCTCAATCCCAAGTTTGGATGAGAATGAATTTTGCATTCGTTAATTTGGGATATTGAGTACCTCGGTGAATTAACCGAAGCCCCGTTTCGTTAAGGTTCTTATTTTTTTTAAGTAATTAATTTTTCGTTTTACGAGACAATTCATTCTCTCACAGTACATCACCTTTAATTCAAAAAATGAGTACTTATCTATCAAAGCAACTCATTACCAACATGCCTATTTTTCCGTAAATAGGAAAAAAAAAACCAATAAAATTACTCTATAACATGAAATGGATGATGTAGGGCGACATCGTAACTGTCCAAAAGTGTTTTCAACAATCCAGATTTAGAACAACTCTTCCAAAATGCCTATTTTTCCGTAAATAGGAAAAAAAAAACCCCATAAAATTACTCTATAACAGGAAATGGACGATGTAGGGCGACATCGCAGCTGTTCAAAAGTATTTTCAACGGTCCAGATTTAAAACAAACTCTTCCATCCGTTTCATTGATAAAATCAACGGTTGTGTGCCGTCCTACTCAGCAAACCACCCAGGTCCGTGCCCTAGGAGCACCCCCGGATTCCTCATTAATTTTACATCTTGAATACTTTTCTGTGCATTTTTTTTCTGGATAGATATGATTTCCGCGGACAGGGACGTTAAAGAGGAACTAAAAGAGGATTTGGTCAAAATCATTTATTTTAGCTTATTTTCATCTCTTTTGAATTTTCAATTATTTTGTGTTAATTTTTTAGATTATTTATTTCTCACAGGAGGAATTTTAAAAAGTTCGAGAAAATTGGAAAAATCCAAAAAACATAATCCAGAATGTCTGTTTGTTTTAGATTATTTGTTGTATTAGAACTTTTAAAGTTTTGGATCGCAGTTTTTTGTTTTTTATAACTTTTCTCGGTAAGACAGATGAATATATAATAGAAAAAAGAAGTTTACGCAAAACTACCACTCTACATAAATTGTTGGTCTCATACCTTTTTTTTTTGGTATTTTCCTATGCATAATTTTTTCTTTAATTTTTCATCTAAATTTTTGTGGATAATAATTCATCTCGACGAGACAAGCCAAAAAATTATAAAAATGTGGACCGAAATTTCAAAAAGTACATAAAAGGCAGCAAAAATACCAGCTGTTCAATATTTTTTCATTGTTAGTACAAATTTCTTTTGCTTTTGGTTATAATTTCATTACTTTTTAAACTCCTCACATTTGAGACGAATAATTTATCCAAAAACATAAAATAAAATAAAAAATACCAAAAAACAAAGAGTAAGAAAAGACAAACAAAAAAATACGAATACCAAAATTTATGCAGAATGGGGCCAACATAAGTTCATAACAAATAAAAACAAGTCAAAATAAATACTAACTCAAACCCCACCACATGCAAATATGCAACACAGTACTCTTAAAATTAACCAAAAGCAAAAAAACATCAAAGGCATTTGTTGTAGGGTTCAAAGGCAAATGGCCCAACGGTGAAGAGCTCAAATGGGAATTTGGAGGGTTTCTGTGGCCACCTGAGGAGGGCACCTTTTTCCCCATGGAGAAGATCAGTTGGTTTTTTGCATGCTGGGCTGGGAGAGGAGACCAAGTAAAGCTTGCAACTGTGGGCACCAAATGAGGACAGCTTCTTTTCCACTGTGATCAAGAAATAGCCATTCTTGTCCGTTTTGCCATACCATTCTCGCGGCTGCTTTGTGTTGTTGCATTCTAGCTTCACAACCGCACCTATATATATATATATATATATACACTCATTAACGTTGCAAAGATTTAGAGACTACTAGGACGATCGAGAGATGACGGAAATATTACAGCGATATTGGTTCTTCTCGACGAGAGTAAGTTAAAAAGTTCACTAAAGTCAAACTAAATCAAATTTAGTAGTAAAATTTTGTTGCGTCTTTAGTAAAGTTTTTCAATTTTTGTCATAATTTTTACGTTTTCTTAGATTTCTCTCGTCAAGAGCAACCACTAATTCATAAAATCTGACATAAAACTTGTAAAGTATGTGATTAAAATGGAGTAGTATAAAAAATCCAAAAATACAGTTATGTGAAGACGATAAAGTTCCTCTCCCATGAAAATATGCACACATGCTTACACACCAATGCATCTACACGTACACGTACACCAATACACCATTTCTTACGTACGCACCAAATATACGAACTTTAGATCTAATCTAAAAGCTTAAAATTATATGCCTATCAAAAAAAAAAAAAAAAGAAGCTTAAACTATCAAGTTTATAAATGCTACCGTTTGAATATTATATCGAGTGGTCATTCATTTCATATCCAACAAACATGAGACTACTTTATCAAGACACTAGACACAAGTTTTAAATAACAGGACGTTTCCGATAGATTGTGTTGCAGATAAATAAAGGTTTTTGCGCCTAATTATATCCCGATACTGTTATTCAAAACCTTGAGTCAGTTAGAGACACATCATTATGGTGAGAAAAACTAAGACTATATGTACAACAGTGAAGACCATATATAGGATAATTGAGTAGAAGGCAATTGGGACAAACCTAGAAGTGGAGTAGCTTCCCAAAGCGTGTCGATCCCACGGTACTTGCATGGCTTGCAATAAACAACTCCTTGAACAGCCACAGGACTCCTGCGGCGCGGATGAGGCGCATGACTCGGGGGGTGAGCGGGTGGTGGACTCGGAGGGTGACCCTCGTTGTGGCGACTCGAGGGGTGAGCCAGTGGTGGACTCGGAGAGTGACCCTTGTGGTGTTGAGTCGGGGGGTGAGCCGGGGGTGGACTCGGAGGGTGCCCCTCGTGGTGGTGGTGGTGGTGGTGAGGGTGGCTCTTCGGATATTTTGGGGATTCAACTGGACGGTGGATCGGAGCGTGATCACCAAACACAGTGATGCAACTCAACAGAAACACAAGACCTTTGAGTAGTGGAATGATAGCCATATTTCGATCGATCGATGGAGAGGATCGAGAGAGAGATGGGGAATAGTGAATTTATAGGGGTTTTGAAACGGTTTATTCTGCGCATTTTCTGAGAAAAATAATTGGCAGATCATTAATTATATATGGAGATTATTTTGTATGAAATGGGGTGTGATGATACATAGGGATTAATGTGGGCTTATATTAAGGAGCAATTATCCACGTGATGGTGTTGCTTACCTAAAGCCATGCATTCAACGATTTGGGAACCAAGCAATGAAATACAGTAGTAGTAATTAAATTAGTGGTCAACTTTCCTTTGAATGCACTCAATCAAGAACGTAGATCCCCAAAAAGTTTCACCTCGTTGAGGAGTTTTCGTCTCTTCGACTGCACTGATCACATCATCTCATGATCATTATCGCGATTCGCGTCCATTCCGTCGTTGTAACTTGAATGACGTTTAGATCTGGAGAGTAAAATTTTGGAAGGGAACTGATCATCTCACGAGCATGATCGCGATTCGTGCCGATTCTGTCTTCCTAACTTGAATGACATTCAAATCATGAAGGTCAAACTTTTGGAATGGAAATGATCATCTCCGATCTTCAATTTGAACTCCCTTAGAAAATCCAAATTTCGGTCATCTATCTTGACATTGAATAAATTTGGACCTGGAGACCATGACAAGCAGGGGTGCTTGGCAAGGGTGCCGAGCACATCTCGGCCGTCCAAAAGTGTTTTGGACGGCCCAGATGTAAAGGTACCGAACGGATTTAAAAAAAAAAGAAAGGAAAAGGAAAAACATGTTTCGATCCGGGCCGTTGATTCCGAGATGAACGGCCGGATTGGCCGCTCGGCACCCGCTTGGCAGGGGTGCCGCTCGGCGGGGTCCCCGGGTCCGAATAATTTGGACAATAATTTTTGGCCGTCCGCTCCTATCCAAAATGAAGACTAGCGAAGATCCAAACCCATTTTAAATATACACAACGCTAAGAATGCACATGGCTAAGAATAAATCAATTGATATAGAAAATAACATTTGGAAAAAAAATGTTGAAGGGGAAAAAATTCATGTACGTTCCGTTTGTTTGTACGTAAAATAATTTCGGCACAAATATGTTACCAAGTTTGGGGGTACGTTTGGTTGCATAAACTTGGAGTAAAAATTTTACCAAGTCAGTAACTTATTCTTAATTTCTTCGGCCTTAGTCTTTGCACCGATCTCGTACCAAAAGTTTTACACAATTTTTGTTAAAAATTATAATTTTATGGCTTGCAGCCAAACAATGCGGCATGAAATCTGTAGAATTATTTTCCATGTAAATTGTTTTACGTAAAAGAAATTTTTGGTGAAAAATGTGGAATTGGGGGATGATGCTGTGCAGTGGTATGCGCAGCACTATACTGCGCACCTTCGAGCCGTCGGATCGTGCATCCGACGGCTCGGATCTCATCTCGGCAATAAACGACTCTCGATTGTTGGTTGCCGAGATGAGATCGAAGGTGCGCAGCACGATACTGCGCACACCACTACACATCACAACCCGAAGTCAAAAATATGTTACATTTAAACAAATGGAACCATAAGATCCCTTTGGAAAAAAAGAGGTTCATGTAGAATATATATTGTCCTTAGTTTTCAAAAGTCAGACTTTATTTCCTTAAAAGTGATTCTTGTTCAAAATATTTAGGTAAAAATAATTTTTTTTTACTTTTTCGATTCGTCTCAAATCAAAAAAGTCAAAAAAAATTGACGCAAAACCAAAAAAGTAAAAAAAATTGTTAGTAGAACGGGGTCTTAGTCCGTTTAGACAATTATAAGAAACTTTAATCTTAAGGCTTATGGCTTGTTTGACAATCTAAGGGTCTGTTTAATAAAACTGAAAATTGAAATTGAATGCTGAAAAATTAAGTACCGAAAGCTGAATGCTGAATTTTTTTAAGCTGTTTAATATGTTTACCAAACAGTTTTTCAGCTTAAAAAATTAAGTGAGCATTCAGCACTTAATTTTTCAGCATTCAGTTTTATCAAACCGGCCCATAGAGCATCTCCATTCAGATCTTAACACAATTGGGCTTCTGAAATTGGTCAAAACGGGTTTCGGCCTATTGGGCCTCTGGCTCTCATATGGAATCTAAATGGGCCCTGCATTGGACAACTCAGAATTCTGCTAGAACGTTAATTTACCGGACAACGTTCTTCTTTCTCCTTATATTTCTGAGATATAGTAGTAATTAATTATCAACCTAAAATAGTAAAAGGTCCCTTCTTATTCTTTTCTACTTTTGTTACTTTCGTTTGTGTTTTAACTCAGCTATCATCAAAGCTAAGTGATTGTGTTCGTCAAAAAATAGTAGGTAAATAAACGATTTCTAATGGAATGGACGTGAGGAGTTCTCCATGACCACCAGGTTTCGGGTGGCGGTTCGTTAGGACGGCGAGGGTTCTTTAGGCGGATGGTGGCTCATCTGACCCGTTCTTCTTCCATCGTCTCCAGATTTGTTGTTCCTGGTCTGGCGACGAGCGTAATAAGGTGTGCTGTAACGACCCGAATTTTTGACCCAATTTTTTTTTCTAAATATAATAATATTAGAATTATTTTCCTTAATGCAATTCTTTTTTTTAAATATAATTATGCATACAATATATACATGCATTCTTTTTTTAATTTTTCTACACATACATGCGTACATGCACACTCATTCTCCTCCCTCACCTCAAACTCCTTCCGTCTCTCCGTCTCCTACTCAGTCTCTACTTCCTCCTTAACCCTAAAACCAAGCCAAATTCGTCCATTCCAAATCCCATGAACCCAACCCTATCATCCGACCATTCCAATCTCTTCCTTCTACTTCTAGCATCACCAAGCATCGTCCAATTTGATTCCAAAGTCTCCCGATCAAAAAAAATCCGAAGTCTTCTTCCCCAAAATTCAAGATTCGTTTTTAAATCAATTTGATCCGATTAAAGGTACTATAATCCTATCCAACCTCTTCTCTAAGTATATTAAGTGTTTATATGCTTAACCTTATGTCCCGAACGAAAAAAATATAGTTAATCGCGCGTTTTCTGCCGTATTTATCAAATTGATATTATTTTTGAGCCCGACACCCTATTTGTATTTATTTGTGAATAAGATGACCTTTCTGATATTTATTTTACAATCCGTCTGATATTATTATTATGAAAAACTACTGATCTGATATTATTTTCTTACAATATAATATCAACTTAGTATAAAACTTATTAATAATATCAATTTAATTTATCTGGTGGATTAAGTTGGTTTTAAACGTTTCGAAACGACTTTTCGACATCCCGAAGATTGTTTTTGACCCCCGAACTATTTTTTCTAGACTTTTCACATCTCAAAGATCATAACTTGTTAAGATCATATTTTTTTTATTTAATTACCTATTTATTAAATTATTTATTCGTTATCTTTCAAAGTTTTGCAAACGAAAAATCTTTGCGACCTTCCAAACGACGTTTTAATACCCAAACTAATTTTTCCTAGACATTCGTGCATCTCAAATATGATATCTTGTTAAATTAATATTTTGTTTATTTAATTTACTATTTATTGTTATTTTTTTTAAACGTTTCCGATTAAAAATTCTTTACGACCTTATAACCTTATTATAAATGCCCGAATAATTTTATTTAGACTCTCTATATTCTGAAGATGAAATCTTATTAACAGTAGTATATTTTAAATTTGCAAATTATTTATTATCTATTTACTTCACTTTCGGCCACTTTATTTAACGTCTTTATTTAAATAAATCTCGTGACCCTCCGAACCCAACTTTCGACACTCAACTAGTTGCATAGGACCTTTAGGACTCTTATTAAAGTCATGATAAATGTTTCACTATTTTTATCCAATTAATATATTTAATTAGTTTTTAATTAATATATTATCTTAGAATTAATTAATAAGAGCCCAGAAAATTTTCCTTTTAATTCTTTTTAAAACTCTTACTTGATTATTGACATTGTGACCATACAAGATTAAGGGCAACGGCCCGTTCATAATAAGTTGCGTGATTACATTGTTTATTAATTGTTTTAATTATTATTGATTTGTTGTATATTGCATCGATACTTGATTTAAGTGTTAGATTGGACCCTAGAGACATGGGGTGGTATGCGAGTAGAATTCACCTAGACGATGCTAGAAAATGGATGAATTGGAAAGTTTTATTTCTAGATTGCCTGCAGGCGTGATGTTGAGATTTGTGATGAAATTGAAACTGGCGTGTGTCCAGTGATGAGTTGATAAACTGGCGTGTGTCCAGTGTTGGCGTGTGTCCAGTGATGATTTGATAAACTGGCGTGTGTCCAGAAATGATGGTGAAGTGGTATATAAGATAGGCGAACCCTAGTTGTGATTCAGGCATGATAAGCTTTCCCCTTGTTGTAGTTATTGGGATGCATACTCGGTACATAACTTAGATGCATCTGCGACAGCAAAGGAAAGTGACCTCATGGGACCGAGCATGGCTAGCGGTTGAGGGAGGAAAGATCCCGCGGAGGAGATCTTAGATTACACGACAAGTTAATGGATAGTAATAAACTGGTTTATGTGGAACAAACTTTGTCTTGCTTTTTCGCACTATTATTATCCTGCTGCTTGCTATCTGTAATGTAAGAGGGGTGGTTGGGTTGGATTATTCTATTGGGTGATTTATCACTCACGGATACGTCTGTATCCTGGCAAATTATTTGCTTCGGCGATCAATTTGCTAGAGGGCGCAGGATTCACTGAAGATGATTCGAAGATGTTGCAGTTCAACACGGAAAGAATATCAGGAACGAAGATCGAGTATGTTTTGGATTTGTATCAAGCTTAGAGTCAGCTCTGAAATTAATGTATTTTGAATCAACAAATTTATCTTGTGACTGTAATAGTTAAACTTTATTTTGAAAAATTATATTTATTTAGCAAATTTTCTTAAAATTTTATTTTATTTTACTTCCGAAAAGTCGGGGCGTTACATGTGCGGTTGGTGTAAGGGGATTTTCCGTTTTTCATTTGCTATTTTTTGTTTTTCTTTTCTACTTGTGGGTTTCCTCTGTTCGGTTCTGTAGCCAGTCTAGGTGTTCCAGAGTTCGTGGGTGATGGTGGTGGGCAAATAACTTGGCGTCTATTGAGGAATGATCCGGTGTTGGTGGTTTTTGTGTCTCTGGATGTTTGTTTTGGGGCTAGTGGGTTTCGGTGGTGTTGTTGGGGTTGGTGGTGGTCTGGTGGTGTTTGATTGGGCTGCGCAGCAGTTTCGGCTCGAAGAAGACTGGTGTTCGGTCGTCATGGTCCGGTGGTATTCAATTCTCATCTTGCTCAGCCCGATGACCCTTGTGGTTTTGTCCATGAGACCTGTTAAATTTTAGTTGATTTGTTGTTATTTTGCCTTCAGATTTCAGAGATGCTTAATTGTTTAGGGTTTGAGTTGTGGATTTCTTTAGATCCTCTGTTGTCTAGACCGAGATTAGTTCTTATGTACCAGCGTTATCACAGGGCCCACTTCGACAATAAGTGCCTGAGATCAACGTTCAGGTTGCTTTGGTTCTTTTTTGTATCTGATCTAGAATCTGTTTGCCTGATGAACTTGTGATGAATGAATGACTCTTTTAAAAAAAAAATGGAATGGACGTCAATACTGTACTGGTTGGCGAATTGCTCTACTGGGATGGTACATATCCCGCATGTAACTTGATATTGTTTCAGATTTCCTGCCATCAGTGTTCTAAATGGCGCTTGGCTCTAGTAGGACGCTGATCCACCGCCAAGGCGCCAAGCACTTTGGGCTTCTTTTTTTTTTTTATAATGTTTTTGGCCCATCTTCTTCCTTTGTTTTTTTTTCTATTTTGCAGAGACAGAGTGAGAGAGAGAGAGAGAGAGAGGAACATGATGAGATATATTGTTCACCTTGTGTTTTTATCTTCTGGATTCTTTTCATCTTCTTCCCCTGTTTCTTTTCTATTTTGCAGAGAGAGAGAGAGAGAGGGGGGGGGGGGGGGGGGCGAAGAGTAAATTGGAAGATGGGTGGACAATTACTCGGGGATGACAATTTTGACCGAACCGATAATCGAAATTTTTCCCGAACCATAACCAAAATTTTCCTCGTGTGTATGGGTATGGTTGAGGCCTTGGATAACCGAACGGGTATCGGTTCAATTATGGTTCATCTGTTACCCGAACCGATATCCGAACCGAACCAAAATAACCAAGACCTGGCAATTACATAATTACCCCTTTATATATAATAACACATGTTAGGGTTTGGTCTCCACAAATCATTAATGGCTTTGTTTGGTTAACTGTTTAGTTTTAGTTTTAGTTTTGTTTTCAATTATTACCGTATTTTTTTCTTCAATTATTGACCTATTTTTTCAATTATTATTACTCTCTCATCTCTCTCTATCTCTCTTCAATCATTATCTCTATCTTCAATCATTATTTTATTTATCTTTCCACCCACTATCAAAAATAAACTAAACTAAACTCTCAATCAAACACAACCATTATCCCTCCACTCCATGCAGCCAACAGACCCAACACCTCAAAACCCACCCCCTACTCTCGATCTACGATGACTCACGGCCTCACCCCTCCGCCGTCGACCATCATGGCCCTTCGCCATATTCTCTCTCTCTCAAACACACGCACACGCACACGCACACGCACACGCACACTCAGTACCCATAATCTCTAATTGGTTTTCTTTTATGTTTGTATGCTGCTTTTTGATTAATTGCATCTGTTTGTTCTGAGCTTAGATCAATGGATAGTGGATTCTATGGGTTTCACTCTCTTTTACTGAAGGCAGATGTTGTGATTGCTGAAGCAAAGTGATGGGAAACGGTACAGTGAAGAATGGGGTTTGCTTGTCAGAATCTCTGAATGGTGGGGAAGATTTATGGAGTTGTGACAAATCCGATGCTGCTTCAGCTGATGATCTGGCCGAATCTTCTCTCTCTCTCTCTTTCTCGGTTATCCATTCGGTTCGGGAAATACCCGAACCCTGTTTGGTTCGGTTATGATTCATCACTCCTCCACCCGTTTGGGTATCGGGGCGGATATGGGTAGGGATTCGGTTTTGGGGATCGGATACAGAATTTTTCATATCCGCCCCGAATGCTCCGATTGCCATCCCTACACTTACTTAGGCTCCGTTCTGGAAACCTTCTTAAAAAATAAGTACTTATTTTACCACTTCTTTTTCAAAAAATAAGAAAAGTCATTCCACAAAATCCAAATAAAAAAGTTCCTTCTACATTTTTAAACTCAAAAATAATGTAAATGAAAAAAAAAATTCAATTTTTTTTGCACCGTATTAAAGATCTCAATGAGATCTATCAAACAAGATCTATAGTGATAGAAAAATTATTTGCGTAAACACATGATTTTTGAGCTTGAAGTTGCCTTATACAAAAAATAAGACTGTTGCTATGATAATGGGCGTCGGGGGAGGAAAATCGTACCGGCAGCCGTGCCAGGCCGTCTTCAGCCACCGGACGGCCAATCCGAGCCGTCCAAAAATTCTAAAAAAAAAAACCGAGGGGGCCCTCGCGGAAATCAACGGCATCCGAAGTGTGTATGGTGCTTAATCCGAGCACCCCTTTTCTGTGAATATATTATTATCATATATACACAGAAAATGAGTGCTCGGATCAAACACTCTACACACCTCGGATGCCGTTGATTCCCTCGTTAGTCCCCTCGGTTTTTTTTTATAGAATTTTTGAACGGCTTGGATCGGCCGTCCGGCGGCCGGAGAAGGCCCGGAGAAGGCCCGGCACGGCCGCCGGTATGATTTCCCTCCCGGCGCCCATTGATACCTATATAAATTCTTCCAAAATAATTAGAACTCTTCTTATTTTACGAAACAACCCTTTTTATTCAATAAAAAATAAGTTCTTAACTTGTTTTCGAACCCAGCCTTACTCATTTACTGGTACACGGTACAGCTGTATAGTTGAAAAGTGGAAAAGTAAATTGGAAAGTGGGAAAGTGGGATTTTTTTTTTTATTTGGAAATTGGAAAGTGGGAAACTGGTACACAATAGTACATCTTTTTTTTCCCGGTCTCTCCATCCCTGTACCAACAACCATATCCCTTTCAGACATCTCCATAACCACACCCAGACCTTTGACTACTTCGACGACCATTAAACACCACTGGCGAGACCACCCAGACCACCCGCGAAGCTCTCTGACCTCCGGCAAACCTCCAACGATCAGTATATAGCCTCAGACAATATTGTGTTTCTGTATACGAGTCAGATCTGACTGTTCCGGCGAACCCTAGCCCAGTCTAGGCGCCGCCTAGCTCTGCCAATGCTCCTTGGTCACCGAAAGAACCGCCAAGGGGTGTAGGTGTAGTGGTGACCTGCTGCCAAGCGCCTAGGTGGGGCTGCTATTTAGAACACTGCGTGCAATATATATTATGAATTCGTTTATGTATTAATGCACAATTTAAAAGAGAGAAATAAAACAAATTTAAACACTTTAATATTAGTGCTAATAACAAATTATCATGATTAACATGTTATGGACTCCAAGTTTCGTTAAATTACCATAAACTTCAACCTTATTTATTTTATTTTTTTACCGAGAGAAAAAATACACCAGTAGTTTTGTACCGGCTAAGATTCTAGTATAGGAGGGTACAGACATACACGCCCAATATTAACCGGTACAGGTCGGTATATATTTTGATCGGTACAGATCACCAAGGTTTATGTACCATTTTTTTTCTGGGTACGATATGCAAAGTTGAATGGATTGTGTCCCATTGAATTTCTAGAATGCTGGCGTTCTGGTGATTCGCTTTAGCCCAACTCTACAACTAGCTTTACACTATTGTACCCATTGAGTTCAAATTCTAAGGCTCCGTTCCGGAAACGGAAATAAGTACTTATTTTTTAAGAAGGCAATTTCAAGCTTAAAAATTATGTGTTTACGTAATAATTTTCTTATCAATATGGATCTTGTTTGATAGATCTCATTGAGATCTTTTATATGGTGGAAAAAAAATTGAAATTTTTTTTTTCATTTATATTATTTTTGAATTTGAAAATGTGAAATAAGTACTTATTTTTTAAGAAGGTGTTCTGGAACGGAGCCTAAGTAAGAAAAGTGAAAACTAAATTTGCTTTCGTCTTTTTCTTCCTCCAAGTTGATCTCAAGCTCCAGGAAACAAAGGAAAAAAAAACGTGGGTGGCTTTATCCTTTTTTTTTTTATTAGTATTAGGATTCATACCTTAAAGTCAAATATGGGTTATCTATTGTTTTCATACACATGTCAATTAAAATGCCTATAAAAGGAAGGTTGTGGCTTGTCCAAAAGGAGAGCTACTACTTCTCCATCTTTTTTATTTTTTATTTTTCCTTCTTAATTTCTTGTACCATTTGCTGATTTTCTTGTTAGAGAAATTGAGAATAAATCATGTTTATTCTTGTTATGCCTTCAAGTAAAGTTATATTTATTTCTTGTGTTTATTTTACCTATAAATATATGTTTATTTTGCCTATAAATATACGTAAGTAAGTAAGTTTTATATCTTAGGCTAATTTAACTGCTATGGCTAGGCAAATACATGTTTAAATATCTATAATTATTTATGTCATTTATTCTCTCCAAAAGAAATACTAGCATGTTTTTCAATTGATTAAAGTTCTCCATCTTCATTTGCCTATTTTATATTAAATCATAAAAATTTGATTTTCATCATTTTTGTTGGATTTAGTTTATGATTTGAGAAAAACGAATATAAACTGTATTTTGATGGATTCAGTTAATGTTTTGAAAAAAAATTTCAACTCAAAAAATACTCATTATCCATACTTTCAATCATTACTCTCATTTCTTTCTCCACTCATTACTCCTATCTTCGATCATTATTCTCATTTCTTTCTCTATCTCTCTTTACTCATTACCCATATTTCAAATTACAACTCTAATTTATTTTTCCATTCATTACACCAACCAAACCCAAAACTTTTCAAAAACTCATCCAAACACAACATTCATCACAACCCCAAAAATTGTTGAACTAGATTAGAAATTTTATTTAAGATTATTTAATTGAGTTCTTTAACGCACAATACAAGTTCATGTGGATTCAATCTCGCACAGCTCATGGCTCAGCTTGTTTAGTTATTAAGTTGAGCTCAAGTTTTGGACTCGTTTCCTAAACGAGCCAAGATCAACACTCTATAGCTCGACTTGGCTTATTTGTAGTCTTTGCTTGTTTAAAGTGGTTCGTTAAGTGAATTAGTCAAGCTCTTGCAAGCTAAGTTCTGTAACGATCGGGATTTTCGACTCAATTTTTTTTCCTGATATGATTATTTTTAGTAGATTTGTTATAAAGATTTCATTATAGTGTAAATTCCATGTGTGTATTGTGTGCCACATGCACCATAATTTTTTTCCAAAACATATTTTTTTTCTACTCTTTCATCTCTCTCTCTCTCTCTCTCTCTCTCTCTCTCTCATTAATTCTTTTCCTTTCTCCCCAAGTGAACCATCCCCCCTCCCCCCATGTCTAGCATCCATTCCCCCTACCCCATTCCTTGCCCACCACCCTACCCTCTCTCTCCCCCGAACCGGCTCTCTCTCCCTTTCTCCCTCCTTGCTCCCCACTCCACTCCACCTCTATAAATACCTATCCCTCCCTCCGAAAATAACAACACACAAAACCACCACCACTGAAAAAAATAGTGGGAGTTCGAGCTTCGCCCATGGAGGTTGAGAAAAAAAAGATTGAGGTGGATTTTCGGTTCGCATTCATCAAACCTAAATTCGGTTCACACTGCGCCCACCAAGTTCTGAAGCATCCCAGCAACATCACCCACTTGTCCGAAGTCAATCCCAAATTAAAGTCTATTGTTCCGGTCGTTTTCTCCGTTAGGCCAAAATTCACAGAAACTGTTCGCCGTAATTTTTTTTTCCGATCGAATTCGAGGTATTATAATCCCTCTCCTATCTTCTCTTAAATATAAAGAGTGTTTATGCGTTGATAATTAACGTTTCAAAGCAAAAGAAAATGATTCTGTCGTAGCACAATCGAAACTCGTGGTTTTTCGGAAGTTCACTATACTGTGTGTTAAGGAAAAGGAAATGAATCTCACATTGCTTGGGAGTAGAATGAGTGATCACTTAATAACATCTGGAACCTTTTCACTCATAGCCAAATGGTTTTGAGATGGATATAAAGTTTCTACATGGAATTAAAGCGGGGCTCGTTTCACCTCACATTTTAAAAATTCACAATCCACACTCCACGATAACAGACCAGCAAAAAAAGGCTGCACGATGATAAGACCCAAAAGTTGCCACATATGATAGATCTCAAACGTGGCTGCACGTGAGAGGGGATGTTATGGTAAAGGAAATGAATCCCACATTATTTGGGAGTGAAATGGGTGATCACTTAATAACATCTGAGATCTCTCTACTCATAACCAATTGATTTTGAGATGGATATAAAATTTCTACACTGTGAACGTTTTTTTGTAAAAGGTTGACCCTATATTGTAGTTACACCCCTGAGGTTGTTTAGTATAGAAATTTAGCCCAATTGAGTTATTGACTTAAAACAATTAGGCCCTTGGGTTACTTTAGTGTACAGTTTCGACCCCATTGTTATATTATCACTTATGTGTTAATCTAATTTCATAAAATAAACTAATACAAGCCTAGACTTATTTTTTTATAAAAATTTTATTAGATAAGATTTCTTATATCAATTTAACTTCTTAGCCATACAAGATTAAGGGTAACGGTCCATCCTTAATACGATACGTTGTTTCTATGCTTATTATTTATTTAAATTATTACTTTGATTATTTGTATAGTGTTCAAACTCTTGATTTATATGTTGGATTGGATCCTAGAGATATGGGGTGATATGCGAATAGAATTCACTTAGACGGTGCTCGGTAATAGATAAATTGAATAGTTTTATGATGTTAGAGATTGTCTGTAGACGGGCTTTGAGATGTGAATTGAGATGGGTGCTAATGGAGGCCCAGTCTCCAAACTGGCGGGAAGTTCAGTGATGATTTAAAACTAGCAGAAAGTCCAGTGAAGATTTGAAACTGGCGGGAGTCCAGTGATGATTGTGAAGTGACGATTAAGATAGTCGAACTCTAGTCATGCAATGACTTGATAAGTTTTCCCTTTGTTTGTAGTTATTGGGATGCACGCTCGGTATATAACTTAGGTGTATCTGCAAAAGCAAAAGGAAATGATCTCATGGGACATGACATGACTAGCGGTTGAGGAGGAAAGATCTCGCAGATGAGATCTTAGATCACACATTAGGCTAAAAGATAGTAATGAATCGGTTTATGTGTTATTTCTGTTTTACTATCCTGCTTTAATATTATATCGTTACCTGCTAGATGTAATGTAAGAGGGGTAGTTGGGTTGAATTATTTTACTGGGTGATTTATCACTAGCGGATACGTCTGTATCTTGGTAAATCGGTTGCTTTGGCGATCAATTTGCCAGATGGTGCATAATTCAATGGAGGAGCAGTTGAACATAGGAGGAATACCAAGGGCAGAGATCGAGTATGCTTGAGATATGTATCAAGACTAGAGTCGCTCTAGAATTATTTCAATAAAACTTTACTATTAAATGCCTTCGAAATTTATTTGAAAAATCGGGGCATTACAAGCTCAAGCTCGTTTAAAAATGATCAATCAAGCTACTCGTTCCTCTCTTTTTGTCTAGGAGGCGAAAAGTCTTTGGGCCGTTTCTTAAGGTTTCAATCGCTCGGGGGAGGGGGTAGGCGTTGCCTTTCCCCTCCTCTCCCTGGGCGATCCTCCTCTCCTCTCACACTTCTGTCTTTTTTTTTCATCTATTTTTCCTATTCAAAAACTGATCGGTTTAGGTATAGGGAGCTGAAGATGGTGGCGATGGAGATCGATGCCGGCGTCATGGTTCTCGACGGCTGTTTACCCTCTGGTTGTTTATGGGAGTTGAATCGACAGTTTCTCGGTGACTGGTTTGGGGTTTTCAGCCAGCAACGGGAGCGACGAATGGTAAGATTTCTAGATCTATTGTCTTTTTCCTCCTTTTGTCTATTTTTTCCGCCCCTATCCTAGTTGTCTGCTCCTCTTCTCACATTGCTGCTCCTCCATCTTCGACGTCCTTCTCTCAGCTGTGATCGTACTCGTTGGTTCCCCGCTGATTTTTTCTCATGGGTAAAGTGGTTGTCGGCCTAACGGCTCGGTGGTTCTGCCGATTATGGGCACAATCGGCGTCTGTCCCCCACCGTATACACTGTTGGGTGGCTACTTTCTAATGGCTCAGTGAGCTTCTGCGATAGGTGAGTTGGTGTGTGGATGGTTCATTTTGCCGATGGGTTGGCCATCGGTGGCGTGGTTGGTCTGGTGGTGTCTATTCAGTTTGATGGTGGTCCTGTTCTACAAGTGGCCGTTGGCGGTGCTGTGGTGGTGATGTTTGAAGATTTGCAGAAAACTAGGGCTAGGTTTTGAGTATTCTTGGGCTAGGCTTAGCCCACTTTTGTGGGCTATGTTTTCAAGGTGTTATAGAGCTTTAATTTTCAAATCTAGCTCTTTAGGCCTTTCGTTTGTTTGAATTGTACTGTATAATCTAGGCTATTGTGGTCTTTAGGTGTTTGGGCATCAAACCCCCAGGCTGTAAAGCTTTGCCCTTTTTATCTAATTTTGGTAGGATTTGTCAATAGTGCATAGCTAGGATGAATGACCCCATACATACATACCCCGTCGTGTCCTATACTTTCTTCATGATAGGAAAGAAAAAGAAAATGGTAGAAAAATGAGCGAGAAGTGGGAGGAAACTTGCACTACTCATATATAATATAGAATACTAGAATTTGTTGCCTTTTTTTTTTTCAAAATTGTTGAAATTTCATTGATAGAAAGGAAGAACAGATACACTAAAAGAAGCTCCTATACTCATGGAGAGAAATGGACAGCCGGGTAGGCCTCCCAAGGGACACACCTACAACTCCAAAACCACAACTAGCAACCCATTAACACTCGAAACCTCCACCAACGTGAAGGATACAACTCCATAGAGGGAGAAGAACAGAAAAAAGAATACCCGAAACCTCCACCAACAGGGAGGAGACAACTCCATAGAGGGAAAAACAAAAAATAATTAAAACCAGTAAATAAAACAACCTTCTCTTGGTTATTGATCGTCGCTCCTTCGACCCCAAACTTAACGGATCATCTACACCCATAGGAGAGGGTTGAAGGGGGATGGGAGAAACCAAGAGGAGAACCTGACCGGAATAGAAAGCAGTGTCGAAAGGACTAAAGAGTGCGAGATTGGAGCCACCGGTGCGAAGCCGAGCCACCAGATCAGAAAGTATCGCCGTTTGTGCATTGTCCTGGAAAGCTGTTGGAGATGGGGGGCAAAAGATGGAGAGGTAAGACAGCAAGGGGGGCAGAGATCCTTTAAGGGAGAGTCGAACGGAGAGATGGTGTTGATAAGAGAAAGAAAGGAAGCCGGGGGGGGGGGGTGGGGTTGGCGAGGGGGAAGTCTAGAGGAATTTGTTGCTTTCTCTTTTTTATAAACAATGGTAGGGGAATTTTTTTTAATATTCCGTTCTTTTCTTTTGCACAAGTTCTAAACAAAGCCTTGAAGTTTGACGCTTAAAGGAAGTACAAATTAATAGCGAAGCTACAGAAGTTGGTAGGATAGTTTTCTAGGAATTAGTCGAAGTGTGTATGCTAGATCAGACACTGTGATGTTTATCAAAAAGAAGAAGCCTACGTTGTCATATTAAATTTGTGGGATATGGTGGGATACTGCATGTTCTCATTCGGCCAGTTTCTCGTACCGAAACGATGAATTAATGAAGGTAATTATATAAATCCCATGTCGACTAATTCCTAACGAAGCCCCAGCTGCATAAGACAAACGAATAATATGTATATTTGTCTAATTTGTGCCCTAAAAACCAGCTTTCACCATTCATAATTCTGATTAATTACTAGAAATTTATTATTATCCATTCAAAATGGACCAGCATCATAAAAAGACTTCTTGAGCTTCTCAGCTATCCTCGCAGCTCCACATGCAAATCCAGACGACTCTCCAACCTACACAAAATAATTAATACTCCAAATTTAAAAATTCTCAGCATTTAGACACCATATATATATATAGAGGCGGTTCCGGGGATACTTAAAAAAATCCTTAAAAAAAACCCCCCCAAGTTTCCGATCGAAATTTGATGATCCGAACCGCTCAATGTAATCAGAATGTGATTTTAAGGTGCCCGCGAGAAATCAGCAAAAAAAATGACCGAGAAGGGTTTCATCCGAACAGTTTTTTATTGAACTTTATTGAACGGTTCAATAAAAAACTACTCAAATCAAGCCCTTCCCGGTTAGTTTTTTTGTCAGTTTCCGCGAGCACCTTTAAAATCACATTCTGAACACATTGAGTGGCTTGGATCATCAAAATTTGATTGTGAACTATGAGATTAAGATTTGAAGGGTTTTTTTAAGTGTCCCCGGAACCACCCGTCTATATATATATATATATATATATATATATATATATATATATATATATATATCAGAAAAAGAAGAATTAAAAACTAAAGTCATTGCACAATATAAACAATCAATGATCATTCTAAATTTTTAGGATCGAGAAAGTAAAAGCACTAGAAATCAAATTGAATAGGTACAGAAAACGTGAGATCGATCAATGAGAGGCCTGGCAAGTCAATATTGTATGTGCCTGATCAATTTTTCAAGCAGACGTACCGAAGGTTGAACATCGATCATGGACACAACTCATTAATCTTGTAGAGTGCCAAGTCGATCATTCTACGCTCACTCAAATATTGCACGGTGCCGCATAGCACCTCCCCCGGTTAGGCAGATAATGTTGAGAGAAATATCTAGATTCAACACTTAAGGGAAACTAAGCCGCGTCTGCTGAAGCTTCTTTTTTTTTTTTTTTTAAAGCTTGGAAAAAAAAATGAATAAATCTCCATAATGGGTACATCGAGAGCAAACGCGTAATGCTTGCAGGAAACAACAACAGAATCGAAAAAAACGAACGAAATGTTGGAAGGCACAGAAACAGACCAAAGAGCAAGAACCATATAGAGGAGCCTAATTAAGCCAGCTTTTTGTTTTAGTTTCTCCTTAATTTCATAATTCGTGTAAACTTGTTTGCCACATATTTTTCTTCAGTATTTAGCAAATAAAAACTTAGATAACTTGTTGATTCTCGATCTATTTTGGTGCATGAGTTTGACTTCTGCTATTTGCAAAATGAACTTCTATCAAAATCTAAGTTGCCACACACACCCAACCTCCGGATAAGTTGTCTCCTAATCCAGGAATATTGAAGCTTAATTTCCAACATAGCAAGGTTCTAAATAACGGTAATGGGACACGTAAACGGTACGTCGATGTGTACGGTATCGGAAATATCAAATGATATATACGTAGAATCCATTGTTGCGGTTGTGAATTTTTAAATATCATTTTTGAGAAAAAAGATTTCCCGGTGCCTAAATCATACGTAACAGCCGAGTGGCTGCAACGGACCGATATGTAACGGCCTGTGACTCGGTCTATAAAGGGTAACGACCTGATAAGTAACAGAAACCGTTTCACTCCTACCGGTATATTGGGCTATAACCGTAAGGCCGAAAAATCGGTACGTATCGACCGTAACGTTTAAATCCTTGCAACATAGAATGGCCAATCTCACATGTCTTGATTTTATATTATCATGACAAACTCCAAAAAAAAAAAATTAGAAACTGCTAGTAAATAAGTAGAATTGCCATTTTTCTACCTTGCAGTGAATTGTGTGGAAAACTGTATCACCAACTGTAGAGAAGCTGGCATTCACAACCTCAGCTTCCTCCTCATGAATCAACCGGATAATCTCATTGAAAATGGGCTGACAATCCAACCCAGTAATCAAAACCACTTCTAGGGCTGATCCCATTTCATGGATCTCAATTTGTGGTGATCTGATCATCATACCTGCACTGCTTGATGCGCTCATCATTCTTGAATTAGGGTTCTTACCAGCTCTCATCATTTTGCTGTCTCTCTTCTCCTTCATTTCCTCCAATTCTTTCTCTAACTTCTTGATATAGGTTGACGCTTCGTCTAGTTGATCCGGCAGCGACATTGCTTCCTGCAACCCCATAAAAATTAAGGTCAGCAAATTTAGAGGGTTTAATGAGAGCCTGAATCAGTTTACTAAAGCACGACTCCAAAATAAATTTGGATTAACAGAACAATTACGCCATCCTTGCTTGTGGTTTCATTCAATTTCGCGTTGGATGTAATTTTCCTGTTTTCTTTTCTTTTGGCCTCTCTTTGTCTCAAGTTTTCTCTCTTGAGTTTAGAGCTTGGTTGTCTCGATGTACTCTTTGTCGAGTCCTAATAAAATCTTGTTGCCTATCAAAAAAAATTAACAGAACAATTACACGGCATACTAACTTTAATTTTAAATATAACTTCTTGCTTTTGACTCTTTCACGTCTCCAGCAGATTCAAGTATAACATTCATAGTAATCTTTGTAATTTATTTTCAAAGAGTAATAAAATTCTTTTTTGTTGTTAAAAAAAAAGTTATATCGTTCATATTGATGTATTATAACCTTCATCACGTATATTCATAACATCAACAAAAAATCCAATAACAAAAGATGGATGTCGCGTCCAATTTTTGCAACAAATTTATTGAATCCGATACAAGTGTTGAGAATTTAAGAGGAGTGCATAAATACACCCAAAAATGGTTTCTTGAAATTTCCTAAAAAATGGTTTCTGTCCCAAAAAAGTTCTTAAAAAACAAGTTTGGAAATTATATATCTACCAAAAAATTCCTAGGAAACAAGTTTCAAAAATCATATATGAAAAGTGTGTGTATATATTGTGAGAACTGTTCAGTAAAACTACAAAAATGAAAAGTAAAACCATGTGTCTGAGAGAGAGATGGGGTGTGAGAGAGGAAATGGTTTACAACAACCCAATACCCGGTTGATGCAGAAAACTAATCTCGAACCCTAAGAATAATAACAAACGTACGCAAATCATGCATACACATTAAAAGAAAAACTGATTCAAAAAATTGCTAAAAACCATTAGACTGATAAAAACATAGAGAGAGAGAGAGAGAGAGAGAGAGAGAGACCATAGAAGGGGGATGGGGAACTAAGGAATGGAGCTTGGAATAGAGGGCCTTCATATGATTTCTTCTATTTTTCTCTATAGTCTTTCTATCAGCTCTAGGGTTTTGCTCCATGTCAAACTTTGATCACTTGAAGAATGAGAAAAAAAGAAAAGAAAAGAAAAGAAAAGCTGATGTGAGTGGTTGTGTGTGTTGGAGGCTTTTATCAAGAGGAGAAAAGCTGACCAGTGTATAACAAAAGCACAACATCTATCGCAATCATAAATAGTAGTATATGGTGAAGGAAAAAAGCTAAAACTGATTTGAGAGAGTACGCAAGCTAGCTGGGTCTTTCTTCAGGATGGTCCACGGAATTTTTAATTTTTAATTTTTATTTTTGAAAATTGTGATTTTTTAGAACAAAAACGGAAATGAAAGCACAGGTACTGTGCAAATCTCGGCTTCAACAAATGAAAGCGTAGGTACTGTGTGAATCTCGGCTTCAACAATGTTGTCACCTTGATATTGAATCATTGATTGGGATGTGTCACAAAATACACCCTCTACGATATGCATTCTTTGAATGACTTTGAATTTTTCCTTTTCTCGGCAAAAGAAATTTTTTATAAAAATTTGAAAGGGATATATTGAGGGGAGAGCAAAATAGCAAGAAGAACTAAGCTGCTATAAAAATAAAAAATAATAAATAAAAAGAAACTTTGAATTCACTATGTTTTGGATAAAAGTTCATAACATTAATCTTCAAGAGAAAAACTATTTTATAGCGGAGCCGTGAATATACTTTGTGGCACTCAATTGCGCGCGTCTAAAAATGTTTTGGACAGTCCAGATTTAAAAAAAAACTATTCGCTTGAAGAGCTTAACTCTTCGCTGGAAGAGTTTTTTTTTTAAATTCAGACCATTAATTGCCAAAACGGACGGCTGAGATTGTTCGGAGCCGTGAATAAGTTCTCTCAATTTTCAATATTTGTAGGTTATGAGCTTTTATTTTGATATTCTGAATTTAAGAATATGTTATGAATTGTTAGACAAATGATATTATGATTTATCATGTTAAATGTTATAAATTAATGGCTATATATATTAAATGAGATATTACATACCATAGGCGGTTCGGTCGCTCATCACATTTGTCATTTTCTCCATCCATACCCGTCTGTTGTTGTTCTGCGGTTCGGTTGCTGGTTTGAGCGGTTTGAATGATTTGGACAGTTCATATATATATTAGGATCCGTCATGAATTTTCTTTGGCATTTTTTTATCTTATTATACACTATTCGGTTGACATCTTGTTAACTGTCTTCTCCGTTTTCCTTTTCCGGGCTTTGTTTGGAATATAATTGTCATGGGTTTGGGTGCCAAAATAGTTGAGATGCTTTCCTTGTGATTGTGATGCCTTTTAGCTTGGTTTCTTTAATTTTTTGTAACAATTTCAAAGATTAATAAAATTATCTTTTGCCTTTGAAAAAATATATATATTAGGATCCGTCTCCATCTGTACCATATCTCAAGTGGGTTTGCGGGCGGTTTTGGTTGACCCGCTGAGCACCCCTACTAACAGAGGTGCATTTTGTAGCATTTTCCATCAAGAACTGGTGAAATGATGTGGATCCGGCTCCTCTACAAAAAAAATCTTACAAAAAATTGACATGATCATATAAGATGACACCCTTTTAATTAAATTTGAATATGAATCCAGTAGAAGACTGTAAAACCAAATTGAAAAAAAAAAAAAAACCTATCATTACGTACGTAAAACAAATCAACATCAATAATTTTGAGCTACAAAAAGTGTTGTCTAATACAGATCAGTAACACACATTGATCTTTCCAACAAACGAAAACAATAACTTGTTTAATTCAAAAATGAAAGGCGATTAGGGTTCGTCGTCGTCGTCTTCTTCTTCTTCTTCCGGTCAATTAATTTGTTTCATAAAAAGTAGGGGTGTCAAATAGGCGGATTTGGGTTAAAATGGGCAAGTTATAAGTGGGTTGGGTCTTTAATAGGTCATTGACCTATTTAGACCCATTAATTATGAGTTCAATTACCTATACCTAACCCGACTCATTTATTTAAAATCAAACCCGACCCGCCCATAAACCCAATTACATACTATATACTACAATTTAAAATGGCTAAAATACCAATGTACATTAAAATGACCATATTACCCCTGTAAATCTAAATGACAAATACCCCTATACACTAAAATTAATACTATCCCTATACTACTAAAATGATCAAATTACCCCGTTACACATAATTACCATATTACTGTCTCCTTATCTCTCTAGTCTTCATACTCTTCACTTCCCCCACTCCTATACACTAGACTATCACATTCCACATGGGTCTCGTAAATAATGGCATTTATTTGTTATGCACAGGTTTAATTATATAAACAAGAATGATTTTTGTCTTTGTTTGTCTTAGATAAAAATGAAAAATTTAGATATACCGATAATATTTTTATAAAGAACACAAAAAAAAAATCATTCTTATTTTTTATGAGGCACAAAACTAACAACCGCAAAAAAAATTCAAATAAAGACAAAAATAAAAAAGTGGAAAAAATTGTTAGTGGAACGGGGTCTGAGATTTTGATTTAAGGCCCCGTTCCAGAACACCTCCTTAAAAAATAAGTACTTATTTCACATTTTTAAACTTAAAAATAATATAAATGAAAAATAATTTTTCAATTTTTTTTGCACCGTATAAAAGATCTCAATGAGATCTATCAAACAAGATCCATATTGATAGGAAAATTATTTGCGTAAGCACATAATTTTTGAGTTTGAAATTGCCTTCTTAAAAAATAAGTACTTATTATCCTTTTCGGAACGGAGTCTAACTGTATTATCGACTAAATTCTACTGCTAGTCTGCTGGAGTACTAAATTTCAGGATTTCTCAAAAAGAGGGAAAAAAAAAGAGAAAAGGGAAAAAAAATAGAAAAAGGGCAGAGAGAGAGAGAGAGAGAGAGAGAGAGAGAGAGAGATCAGCATGGAATGGCATTTTCGTAAATCCACCAAGATAAAAGGCTACGCACACACAAAGGTGCCGTGCCCGAAACGCCACATTCAAATCTAACTCAGTCAATTTCATATCCGCGAATTTACAAATGGACTGATGAAGGTTTTTTTTTTGGGTCATAGTTATGATTTATTGGGTTATTTAAGTTGATCCAATTGAGACCCAATTAATAATGGGTTAGATGGGTTGAGACCCATTCTAACCCAACTAATAAATGGGTTGAGTTGGATCTATTTTTTAGTAGATGAGTTTGAATTTTTTAATGGGTCTGAGTTCAGTTTGTCACCCTTAATAAAAAGCAGCTTCTTTTTGAATTAATTCTTGTTGGAAATATTTGGTTAGAGGATCCCAGTCAAAAATATACAACACATATATATCCATTTTGGGATGCATATATATGATTACATGCATGCACCTATTTTTGGTACGTACATATATATGGTATGCGCTCCTAGTAAATTCATACCATTTGTTTAAGTTTTTTATTTTTGCATTTGTCAAATAAATTCATAACAACACGATAAAAGTTATGAAATTTAATACTCATTCCGTCTCTTTTTAAATGTCCTGTTTCGTAATTTCAACTTATTAAAAAGACATCATCATTACACTTTTCACATCAACTTTTTCCTCCACTTTTCCTAGTTACCCATCATCATTACACTTTTACTTACTAACTTTTCAAAATAAAATCTACTTTTAGGGGCAAAATAGATAATACACCAACTTTTACCCCCCTAACTTTACAAAATGGACACTTATTAAGGGACAATCCAAAATAAAATACTGGACACAAAAAAAGCCACGAAAGGAGTACTAATACTATGAATTTATCAAGAGTACGTACTACCCAAAAGCAGGGGCAGGGTGTTCAAGAAAATTTAAAATTAAAATCAGATAAATTAAATCAGTCTGAACCCACTTGTACGTTAGTTGTAGACTTCAGAGAAGCTAGAGAAAGCTACTAGCTACGACTAGGGCAAATTTCACTGACCTCCCCTGAGGTTTTTGACACGAACAGAAACCTCCCCTGAGGTTTCTGAAATGACACTGCCCTCCCCTCCTTTACCCGACAATACCAAGGGACCCCCCTGCCGTTACCTTTCCGTTAGAAAATGGATGGAAAATGTGATGTTGTACTATACTTTTTACAATACTTATACTACTCTCATCAGACTCTTTACCCCTCTCATTTATAAAATATAAAATACAAACATTTTTAAACTTTGTGCTCATTTCACTTTGAGATTTTGTCCTTATTTAAAAGGATTCATATTTGTTAATTTTCTGTCAAACTCTTGTGAATTATTGGTTCATCTTGATAAGAGGAATTGAAAAAAGTAAAAAATTAAGATTTTTACCAAATATTTTGAGAAATTCAATATTTTGGGTAGAAGTAATAAATTTATATTCTTTTGATTCCTCTCGTTGAGACAAACCAATAATCCACAAAAATTTAACGCAAAACTAGCAAATACGAAAAAAATTCAAATATGAACAAAAACCAAAAAGCCTAAAAAACTCCACAAACAAGCCCGCACGAAAAAAAAAATTGTGGGTTTGTTTGTGGAATTTTTAGGCTTTTTAGTTTTTGTTCATATTCAATTTTTTCATGCAGGCTTGTTTGTGGGATTTTTAGGCTTTTTGATTTTTGTTCATATTTGAATTTTTTTCGTATTTGCTAGTTTTGCGTTAAATTTTTCTCGATTATTGGTTTGTCTCAACGAGAGGAATCAAAAGAGTATAAATTTATTACTTTTACCCAAAAATCAGAATTTCTCAAAATATTTGGTAAAAGTCTTAATTTTTTACTTTTTTCAATTCCTCTTATCAAGACGAACCAATAATTCACAAGAGTTTGACAGAAAATTAACAAATATGAATCCTTTTAAATAAGGACAAAATCTCAAAGTGAAATGAGCACAAAGTGTAGAAATGTTTGTATTTTATAATTTATAAATGAGAGGGATAAAGAGTCTGATGAGAGTAGTATAGGTATTGTAAAAAGTATAGTACAACATCACCTTTTCCATCCATTTTCTAACGGAAAGGTAACGGCAGGGGGGTCCCTTGGTATTGTCGGGTAAAAGAGGGGAGGGCAGTGTCATTTCAGAAACCTCAGGGGAGGTTTCTGTTTGTGTCAGAAACCTCAGGGGAGGTCAGTGAAATTTGCCCCTAGGACTAACTACAGCAAGGGACGAAACGACTAACGCTTAGCTGGTCCACCCTTTAATAAAAAATAATGTAAAAGAATCTTGACTCTCGGGCTTCTACGAGCAAGCAAGCGCGCGGTTGCTTCTTTGGGTGAAAGATGGGCTCCTGGCTAGTATTGCGTTCCGACTCATGCATCTGCCAGTAAAGCATGTCCAATAAGTCGCCTTTTATGTTGTGTTTGCTTTGCTTCTTAAAAAGAATTTTTAAATTTTTTTTTCTTATTTTCAATACTTCTCTCTTTATCTCTTTTTATTTATTATTTATATTATTTTTCAAAAAACAAACCAAACTCAGCTTAGTCTGGTCATCTTTTTGGTCCCCAAAGTATTAGTAAACTGTCAATTTCGTTCCTAATGTACACATTTAACCAATTTTGTCCTCAACATTTAAAATGTGTCTATATGGTTCCTAGCCTAATGCTGTTTAGTTTTTCCGTCAAAAAGGAGGGCATTCTTGGTATTTCACATATTGTCATCTTTTTCAAACCCCAAACTCTGCTTTGTTTGGATTGGAATTTGAAAAGTTTTTTGAAAAATAGTAAGGGTAATAAATGAAAAGAGATAGAGAGAGAAATGTTGAAAGTAGAGAGAATTTAAGGGGAATTTTTTGAAAATTTAAATTACAAAGAGAACAAAGCAAAGTCACTTCCTCCTCCGACCTCCTCATCTTCGTCAAATTAACCCTAACCCTGAGAAGCAAAAGCTTTGTCCAATCAAAACTTGATTATTCTCACTCCCAATTTCCCTAATTTTATTATTTCTCAAAAAAAATGGTGCTTTTCTTGAGGGACTCCACCGTTGATGAGGAACTCCATCAACAACCCTTTGAGCTGAAAAAAATGGACGAGATTGCGACTGTTTAGATGATTGGATTGAAGAAACCCCTGTGATGGATATGGCTGGCTCTAATACAAAGTCAGAAAATAGTTCAGTGATGACGTGTTTACAACCATTTTTTGCCAAAAATCAGAAAATAAATTTACGGGTTAAAAGGTGGCTTCGAAGGTCAAGGCTCTAACCTCGAAAGACCTTACGTCCGGTTGCCCACGAATTAAGGCCGGTTCTTAAGAAATGTTGGGCCTTCCATAAAGGCTCAAATCAGTTAAAGGCCCAAGTCTCAAATTAGTCCACTAGGCTTGAGTTTTTTGTTCAGGCCTAACCCAGATTCCTAGGGGTAACAAAGCGTACGTAGTAGGCCCAAATCGGAAGGAGCCTTGATTTTCTCACCAGGCTTGGGCTCAGAAGGCTTACAATGCACAAAGGCCTGTGATTTACTACAAGTTCAGGCCCAATTGACGTATAGGCCTGCTGCGTTAAGAACATCATTCAAAGCCTTTAATGAGCAAGAAAGGGGCCTTAAGCTGCTCACAAACAGCTCAAAGGCCTAGAATATTTTTGCTAGGCAGATCTGGGTAAGCTGCTCACAAGCAGCTCAAGGTCTGAACTGGTGGGACCCCATTCTTCAGCATGAGGCAAGGCCAGTGACAAATGGCGTACATGCAACCCATGAAGATGCTAGTGAATGACTTTTGCAGACCTAAGCAAGCTGCTCACAAGCAACTCACCCAGGTCTGCTTGATATTTTAATTTTCGATTCTTTTTCCATAAGGAATCAGGCTCAAAGGATTCGAGGGACCACAAGAAGTGCAAGGCCCAATAAAATGATAGGAAAAGCCTGGAGTAATAGTAGTTTTTAGTTGTGGTGGGCCCGGAAGGAGTCCATTCAAGCAAAAGCTTGAGTATTTGAAGCAGCTCAAATGGCCTGGATGCTGCAGGAACTGAAATTCTTTTTGCCCTTTTACAAATAGAAGAGGGATTTCTCAGGCCTTTGCCGTTTTCTTGGAGTAAAAGGCATGTTTTGTTCAGAGAGCAGCCCCTTATTGGAGCATTTCGAAGTTGCTCAAGCCCAAGCTTTTGCTAGAAGGCCACATGGCAGTCATGCATTGGAGCTTTTTGAAGCAGCTCAAGACCTGTAGCTCCTATAACTCTCAGTTTTGGAGGCCTTGGCAATGGTCCACGACCTCAAAGCTCATAGCTTATGCACCTACATTTTCATTTCTTTAAAGCATTACTTGTATTCACTCCAAAGTAGTTTAAGTTTTCATCACTTTTTCTGTACCCAAGCCTCATTAAATCGTTAATGGAGTTTGTTTGATTCAAGTTTAGCTTCGCTTTAACTTTCTTTCCATTGTTCTAACAACGATAAGAAAATTTTAAGTCATTCGCTCGCAAAGGCAACCAACAAACCATCACTAGGCCTTACCCTTTGGGCCAAGCACAATCACTCGAAAGAAGTCAGATTTTGAGGCACGAAGGCCTTAAAACAACTCGGACAGCAATCCTGTCCTGGCATGTCCGCATTCTAAGCCGATTTGGTTTTGACACTTTTTGTGGAGAAACATGAAGATGATGATGGAAGTTCAAGCAATTAAGAGGTGTTTGGTAATGAAAAGGGTGGGTCTTGTAGAGAAACAGGTTTGGGAGATGGGTTTTTAGGAATTGGGTAATTTGAAAGCTCCAATTGAAGGAAATCCGGTTTTTTTTTTGTTTGGGTAAATAGAAATCCGGTTATTGATATGGTTGATTCACACCCGGATTCAGAAAAGATTGATTCAGTTAAGATAGAAGTTAAGGCTGTTTATGGTTGTGGGAATGCAAAAAGATGGGGTAAGTTGGTCGAAGGGGTGGAGAGGCACCGGAGAAGAGAAGCTCTCTAATTCTTGACATGTGAGGGTGAGAGTGAAATACCAAGAATGCCCTCTCTTTTGACGGAAAACTAAACAACGTTAGGGTTAGGGATCATTTAAACACACAATTTAAATGTTGGGCACGAAATTAACAACTCGCTAATACTTTGGGAGCCGTTTAGTTGTTTGACTCTATGTTTAGAGGTCTAGTTCTTTGTTTTGAAAACTAAGAGAACAGGTAGTTTTAGTTGTTCATTGTTGATTCTATATTTTAGAATCGTTTTGTTTTTATCAGCAAATTTTTTTTATTATAACCTTGTTAAGGGTACATCAAAAAAGAAAGAAAAAATCTAAACCACGATATTGAACCGTTGTTAGCATAGAACATAACTAGTTTAATCTCTTCCGCTCCATATATATTTATTTTGTTGGTCTAAATTGTTCTAAACTAAAATCTAACTGTGGAGATCTATTGAGGCCAAAAGTTGAATTGTCTTATTCATACCAATGGTCAAATTTATAAAGTAACTAAGATCCAACGGTGCTGAGTTTATTTCGGATCCAGCTGGAGTTTCTTTTTGATCCACACCTTTAATTGTATTGCATAAGTTCGTAAGTCTTTTTGATCAATGATTCTTGAAGCCCAACGACACTTATAAAGAAATTAATTCTATCCAAAATACATTAATTATACGAACCTAATACACACCTGGTACATGAAAGATAGACAGGTTCCATCAAAATATAAAATCGAGTCTTTCATCCAGACACGAAACCAAAACTCTCTAGCACATACCGCAAAAGCGTACCGATCGAAACAAGTTTGGCAATAAAGTGAGTCAAAAGATAAACACAATAGTTCCTATATATGGGATTACCATAAATTTTATCCCATCAATTAAGGACATCTCCCACGGCCCCACTTCCCATTTTTGCGAATTGTTTTGGTAGCAGTAGATATGAAATATTTGGTAGATGAATTCAGGTTTGAATGTCAACGAATGAAATTGCTAAAACTATTTTTGTGGATGTTTTGTGCACTATTTATGTGAAATACTTTACAATTGCACGTTTGTGGATAGTACTAAGAGCATGGGACCAAAATCGGAACAAAATTGGATTGATATCGGGGTTTGGTTCTTAGCAAGTTCCATGTACTAGCAGTATTCAAAAACAAAAAGTTTTATGTACTATATGTCTCATTGTTAGCTTTCGATTCAAAATCCTTTTCAGTCACTAAAACTTAAGGCCATCCACAATGGCATAATCAAAAATGGATAACCAAAAGTTGACACATCAGCTTTTGATTATCCATTTAAGAGGTTGCTAAGCTTAACAATGTTGAGGTCCACAATGGTCACTTCTAGTCCATAACTAAAATAAGGGATACACTATAATTTCACTCTCTCTCCCCTTGTGTTTTGCACCGTTGATCACTTCCCTCCATTACACTTTTTTTTTGACAAAAATATATCGATTTTCTCCTTTAATTTTGGAAAAAAAATTGGTGACTTCCTTCCCTAATATTATGAATTTGGAAAAAAATCATGTACTCAAAAAAAAAAAATAGATGTGTTCTTGAATTTGTAAAAAAATGTAAGGTTCTTTATGTACTCAACCACAAGGAGAGGAACGAAAAAAGAATTAAAAAAAATGAAAAAAAAAAAGTGAAATACCTTAATGCGGCGACAAATGTTTTCCACCATTGATCACTTCCCTCCATTACGTTTTTTTTGGGCAAAAATATATCGATTTTCTTTCTTAATTTTGGAGAAAAAATTGGTGACTTTCTTCCCTCATATTATGAATTTAGAAAAAAAATCATGTACTCAAAAAAAAAAAAAAACAGATGTGTTCTTGAATTTGTAAAAGAATGCAAGGTTCTTCATGTACTCTACCACAAGGAGAGGAACAAAAAAGAATAAAATAAAAATGAGAAAAAAAGTGAAATACCTTAATCCGGCGACAATGAGTTGAATTGTAAATGATCGAAAGATATGAGCTTTACTTTTGAAGGGAAAGAAAAAGAAAGAGTTCGTGGCTGAAGAAAATGAGATATATAGCAGGCAAAGAAAATAAGAAGAAAATACCATTTGAAACACGCGTGTATATAAATTTTAGAACCAGTTAACTTATGTGGTGTGAGATCCACAAATTTTGATTATTGAAAAAGATTGCTAGTTTTGGTTATCCAAAGCCCAAAATTTGATTATTTCTAAGAATGTTGTTAAGTTTGATTATACCATTGTGAGCTATCTTTTACCCAAATATTGTTAACTTTAAAAATAATTTGCTTTTGATTATGCCACTGTGGATGGCCTAACAAAACTAAATTATTTTGATCGGATGTATGTATGTATAAGAGGGTGAGAGAGTGTTATAAATAACTATTGTATCATGTTACTAAATTCCTACCGAACGTAGCGTGGTGTATCATTGTCAGAGAGAGAGAGAGAGAGAGAGAGAGAGAGAGATTCTCGTACAAAAGCATTATGAGAGAGAGAGAGAGAGAGATTGAGAGAAAGAGAGAGAGAGATATTCTCGTACAAAAGCATGATATGAGAGAGAGATTCTCTCGTACAAAAGATGATGAAGTCAAGGTCAAATATTATTATTTACTACTAGGGTCAAGAAAAGATTTTATCAATTCTCAGGTTATCATTTCTCTTGGATTCTCTCTTTTGTGGGCCATGTTACACCTTGTTTTGGAAAATTCGTTTTACGAAAATGCTAGATACACAACCACTCACACACAACAACTCACACAACCGCTGACGTCAAGCTGACGTCATGTTGACGTCAGCGCAAAACGACGTCGTTTTGATAATTTAAAAAAAAAAAAAAAAGGTCTCGGAACAGAAAAACCCCCCTTTTCCCTTTCCCTTCTCCCTTCTCCCATCTCGTTCAAAATACAGACACAGAAGCGAGGGACGGGCTCCCACCACAACTCCAGCTGCTCGACGGCGACCGCCAACCCCAGCTGCTCCCCCATCACCGGCGACCGCCACCAGCACCGGCTTCTGGCACCCCGACGCTGTCCACGACGAAGGTCTCTCTCTCTCTCTGTCCACGACGAAGGTCTCTCTCTCTCTCTCTCTCTCTCTCTCTCTCTCTCTCCTTGTTTCAGATTGATAGATTAATTCCCCCCACTATCTACTCCTCATCCTCATCAATTAGAGGGTTTCAATTTGAGAAATCCTAAAATGTTGTGCTGCCAAACTAAAAAAAAGAACCTAATTCGAAAATTTTGAGAAACCCCTAATTCGAAATTTCTACCTTCTGGCCTTGCTCCAAAAAAGTTGAAAAAAATGAAGTGTAGTTGACGTTGTTCCTGGTTAGTGTGGACGATGTGAAGCTTTTCCTTGTGGCTTTGTTGTGGGTTAGTCTGAACGAGAAGGGAGAAGGGAAAGGGAAAAGGGAGGTTTCTCTGTTCCGAGACCCTTTTTTTTTTTTTTTAATTATCAAAACGACGTTGTTTTGCGCTGACGTCAGCATGCCGTTAGCGGTTGTGTGAGTTGTTGTGTGGGAGTGGTTGTGTGTCTAGCATTTTCGTTCTTTTTATCCTTAATCTCTTTTCTCAATATATACCCTTATCGAGTTTTTATAAGGATTTGGGCAGATCGAATAAGAAAAGTCTGACGTGAGTGGGTTTATATGGAGTAATTCTACTTTGGAGCTAGATTAATTGAACCGCAATCTTTTCCTATTTTAAGTGTTGTTTGATAAAACTAAAAATTAAAATTAAAAGCCGAAACTTAAGTACTAAAAGGTGATTGCTGAATTAAATCTTGAAAGTTATTTGCTAAACATATTAAGCTCTGAATTAAAATAAATGATGAATTAATTTTAATTGCATTAGTTAAATAATTCTATTTTAATTCTGCTAATGATGGAGTGATGGTGGTGGTGGGCGTGGAGTGGTGGCCTGGTGGTGGAAGTAGTGGTGGTGTAGTGATGGTGGTAGTGGTGGTTATGGTGGAGCGATGGTGGTAGTGGTGGTGGTGGAGTGATGGTGGTAGTGGTGGAGTGGTGGTGGTGGTTGTAGTAGTGGCAGTGGCGGCGACAAAGTGTTTGTGGTAGTGCTAGTGTGGTAATGATAGTGGCGACGACGATGAGAGTGATAGTGGTGGTGGTGGTTGTGGCAAAATGGTGGTGGCAGTATCTACAGTAGTACTAGTGGTTGTAGATCGAAGCGACCAGAGTGGTGGTAGTGGTGGTGGTAGAGTTGTGGTGATGGTGATGACAATGATGATGTCGGTGGTGTGGAGGGTAGTGATGGAGGAGGAAAGGGTTGAATTCGAGCACGCATAAATTTAGTCATAATTAAGTAGCTCAAAACCATTTAATTTTTATTAACTTTTAAGCCTACATTTTAGGAGGAACTTAATTTTTTTAATAATGCAAAATATGATTATCAAACGTATTTAAGTCTCATTCTACTAAGATTTTTATTTTTTAAGTATTTATTTTTTACTTTACGAAACATGTCATTCTCTCATAATGCATCACCTTTAATCCAAAATATAAGTACTTATTTAAAAATTTTCTTAGCAGAACGGAACCTTAATCACTTATTACTTTATTTATTTCATTCAACTCCTCCTTGAAGGATCTCTGCCCTTACCTCTCCCCCCTCCATCCTCCCGACCATCTTCAGCAGTGCTTTGGGGCAATGTACAGGTGACGTTTTTTCAGATTTGGTGGCTCGGTGTCTTTCCTTCAGAAGCTACGATATTGTGCTATCAATCCATTCGACGCAGTCTCTACTCGGTCCGGTTTGCCTCTGATTCCTTCCTTCCCCTTTCAACCCTCCTGATAGGTGCAGATCCGGCGAGTTTGGGGTTGACGGAGAGTCGGCCAAATAAAAGAGAAGGAAAGTTGGTGGTTTTAGATTTTGTTGGTTTCGTTTTTGTATTTTGTTTGGTTTTAGTTTCTTCTCTTATGGGGAATCTCTCTCCCATGTTTGGGAGTTTCTCCCGGTTGGTTTCCCTAGTTCGGGCTATGTCCAGGTCTGGTTTTCCTAGATCCGGTGGGTGCTGGTATTGGATGTGTTCTAAGTTTCGTAGTGGTATCCAGTGCTCGTTGTCGCTTGCGTTTGTTGTATAATGAGCTGGCTGGCAGTTGGCTTGTGGTTTGCGAGGTTCTGGAGTTTAAACTTGGGAATCTAGTTCTCCAGGGACAGAGTCAGGATTTTCACCATGCAGGGGCGATTGTGCATGCGAGAAAAAAATAAAAATACATATGCATAATCACATAAATACATTAAAATTCAAAATAATATAAATACGTAAATCGGTTTAACTAATGGGATCGATCTTGATGTATGTGTATTGTTTTTCTTTATTGTTCATCTTCTTTTTTTCATTCATCACAACTAGACGAATTTGGTACATGGGCTTTCATGTTACTTGATTTTACCAGTCAAAAAATAAAGAATTAGGAGAAGTCTAGAACAACAATTGGGAAAAGACATACCTACAACTTAAATTTCACCAAAATTACTTTGGGTTTCTAAAATCTCTTCTCAGCTGTCTCTATTTTCTCGAAATTGCCTTTGAAGTCTTAATAATTGAGGATGTTTGTGCCGAGAGAGAGAGAGAGAGAGAGAGAGAGAGAGAGAGAGGAAATTTGGTGTGCCATTGAGATTTTAGGGCAAAAAGAAATAAAACTGTAAAATACTAAACCCATCTAACGAAAGATTGAAGTTTATTACTTGAATATTCACAATATTAACCTTATAGTTTTATTTTTTTGTTATATTTTAGCCCTTAGCCTTTAGTAATTAATGTTGATATCCTCGTAATTCAAAGGTTAAAATTATTATTATTTTTTCAAAATTCTACACAGGGATGAGCCTATATACCTTCATAGTAATTTTTTTTTTTACATATAATGATTGCGTTTCTTTTTCTTCTTGCAGGGACGGTTGGCCCCTCATGGCTCCGTCCCTATTTCTCCTGTTTGGTTATTGTATTCTTTTGGGAATGATAATCATCTTATTTGATGTATTGAGCTATTTTTATTAATGAAAATTTCTACCATTTTGAAAAAAAAAAAAAAAAAAAAAACCTTAGGCACTCACGAATTGAGTACAAGAAAAGAAGTCAGGTTATTTCGAGGCAACTCCCCTTTGCGAAAGTGCTGGTGTCCCACTTTTCTTCTCCCTTATTCGTGAAAATGACAAACATTGAATTAGCAAAACAAGAAATACTTTTCTATATAAGTATAGATGACAAGATCATATATGTATATCAGTTCACTTCCGATCCACTCCTCTTACGGTTCGCACCCTCTGCACATTTCATTTTCCAATAAAATTCTGATGATCCAAATTGTTCAATGTGTTTAAAACGTGATATTAAAGATACTCTCAAGAAATCAACTCAAAAAAATATCGAGAATGGCTTGATCCGTGTAGTTTTTTATAAAACAGTTTCTGCTAGCATTTTTGAAAAACTGCTCAGATTCAAACACTACAAAAATAATTTGATATGAAGTTATCTGATAAATGTTAAAAATAAAAATAAAAGACTCCTCTTATAAAGTTTCCTAGGAATTCATTTTTGAAATGTCTCTAACTTATTAAGGGAACAACAATGAGTACTAGTAAAAAACTTTGATTTTTCAAGAATGCCCTTCACTTTTTTAACATTAACTGAGAATGCACATTCTCTAAAGCATAATTTTTTAATATAGGGAGGATATTAAGAAAATGTTAACAAGTTAGTCTCAAATTGGACACACATTTTGAGACATGTAAAAGTTAAAAAAGTGGACAAATAAAATGAGACGGATAGAGTACTACACTCGCCTTTAGTAATGAGTACATGCCCTTTTTTTTTCCTTCATTAGGGGTAAAGTACAAAACCTACCCTTCGGTTATGTTGTCCTGAAAAATACCGTAACTACATGGGTGTAATTTTGAAAATTTTCCAATTTACAAGCAGCAGAAAGATCATTTAGCAATAAGTGAGGGGTAATTAGCTAGAGGGATTAGCGGCGGGTTAGCTAGCCACCCTCAGCGACCATGTGCTGTTAGGTAATCATGGGCTCATCCCCTACTCGGAAAATTGATCAGAGTCATTCATTTTATTAATCTATTTGAATAGATAACTCAATCAAAAGATCAAGTTTGTCAGACATTGATAAATTAACAGCTAAACATCAAGATCATACATATAGCCAGCTGACGACATGTATATAATACAAATTCATGTTGTGCGATATGCGGAAGAAACAATGATTATATATCAAGCATAATCGATCTCAAGAACAATAGAGATGAAACGAATACAAGGAAAGCAAGAAACCAAGCACACAATAACAAAAAGATTTACATGGTTTAAAGTAGGAGCTGCGTATCTACTCCACGGGGAAAGGGACATTAATCCACCGTAATTAATAAGGATTACAAACTCCAATCTCCTCTCAATGTATCTCAATCTCTCTAGGTTTCTCTCACCAAAATAAGTAGTAAAAACTCTAAGACCGTAGGAAACATTTAAATTGTGTTGTCTTGCATGCCCAGTCGCCCATCCGGACAGGAGTGGTCTCAAATTTTGTCCACCATGGGTCCTCCGGTTGGCCCTAGGCCCCGTCCGGACGAGCATTGCTGCGAACGCATTATTGAAGCCACACTCAACAAAAACTTTAGTATTCTGTGATGAATATTTTTAGTGTCGCATGCATTATCATATTAACTTTCATGAATCGGTGCCCCTCGTCTATTGAATTCCTAGATCCGCGACTACATTTATGCTCTACAAATATTCGATTAAATCGATTTATATATGATTGATGAGTCCGAATAGTTCCAAACTTCCAAACCAAATCACAACACCCGAAGTGGGACTCCCGTAATTCACAGCACTTAAATAATTTTTCTTCCCTATGGCCTTAGCCTCAATTAAACCACTCCTCAATCCGGTTTCGATAAATAGAGAGAGAAAAAGACAAGAGAAAAAGTTAATCGTGTTTAGACCCTCCAGAGCTGACCTGGTTTTTGTGATTAATTAGAAATTGATTTATTTATTACAAAATGTGCAACACGTGGTTGACGGCCGTGGAATTGAATCTGGCAGTGCCCTAATCATCTTCAAAGACTCTTCATCATTTTACACGTTAATGATAAATTAGTCTAGTTAATTAGGCATAAAATCACAACAATGAACCAGCAGATGAGTAGGCACTACGAGTCTAAATTCTGCCTTCACGTACCAAAAATGGGTTTTATTTATTTATTTATTTATTCCCTTTCTGTTGATTGCAGAATTTGAATCCCAAAAGTCGTCCAGAAAACAGTGCTAAAATTTGAAAAGAGATCATGCGTCCTTCTTATCTCTGAGGTTTGTGTCCCATATTGAGACTGAGAGAGTACATATGCCGTGTGATTTTGCTTTTGAAAGAATTGACTAGTTTCATCTCACTTCTCCGTTCAATGGCCGGTGGTTCCTTCCACCCCATATTCTACAGAGTGCATGACAAAGCGTATGGATCCCACCATATTCTCTGTGGCTTCCGGGAAACTGAATAATCTCTTCCAAAAGGGGGTCTGTTACTTTGGGATTTTGATCTTTTCATGTCAATATCATGTGAGAAAATAGGAGTACTCATTTATTTCTATTTTGTTTATCTGTGTCGTCTATTTTGTAAGTATAATCGTTGATGCAATAAATTAAGTTAACTAGAGATAAGTAAAAACTTGGTCGAGACATTTGTTTTGACAACCCATAGAAATGTAGAAGTAAAATAAACCTCGAGTGATCAGATCCATGGGCCACCAAGGGTACGTAGGCGATGGTAGTGCTTGGTGGTGGTAGGTTTCGGCGACAGTTGTTAAGGGTGCTTGACCGTGAGTTTTAGAATAAGTGTTGTACTGGGAAAAAAAAAAGGCCAAAAAGACCTCTATACTCTTAAGTTTAGGTAAAAAATACCTTAATACCGTTATTTATTGCTTTATCTATTTTTTCAATAACTTGATGATTGGCTTTTAAGAGAAATGGGTTGAACAAGGATTGTTATACCTTTAACGAAGTCACATGCAACTGAGTCAACATTTTTTTTGTCACTGATTTAACGTTTTAATCAACAGAAGGGGTACATTGCAAGTTAACCTAAAGTGTGAAAGTAGGAATGTTCAAATTGAAAATAGAGAGTGGAAAACGACACTAGCGTAAAAGTATTGCGGCTTACCCAAATACTTACTCGTGCGGTCTATGTTTAAATGCAGGAGAGGACCATGACTTCAGGGATAGCTTTCAACTTTCCATACAACCTAGCATTTTTATTCCCCTTTTTTTTCTTTTTCTTTTTTAAATTTGAGGTGTCACGGGTAGCTTATGCCCACCTCGGACTAATTCATCCAGCCCCTCCCACAGTCTATTCACATGAAGAAGCCAATTTATGCGCACCTCGGACTAATTCATACAGTCCCTCCCACAATCTTTTTACACGCTTACGCGTGTGCTTGGGCGTGAAGAATAGATGACCCCCAGAAATTACTGACAAAATGAATCAAACCTTGGACCTTAGGTAGAAGCGAATTCTTAAGGCTTAGGCCAAGACCAAGTCAACCCGTTGATACAACCTAAGCATTATTTGCTGGGTTTCGCTTTTAATAATATATACAAAAAGCAAAAAAGGGACAATCCTATTGACGAGGAGAGGGTCCTCTTCTGAGTCTTCCTTGGGTTCAGATCACTAATGGGTGTCCAACCGTTACTTGGCATAAAATGACCAACAAATAGCTCTTGTCAATTCGTTTGTGCTCCTTCTAGCATAAACAAAAAAATAAGAAATAAAGGGCTTGTTTGGATGGGGCTACTGAAGGGTATTAGTAATACCCCTTCTAAGATATTAGTAATAGCTCTTCTAAGATCGTGGGCCCATGATTAAGTCATGATTTGGAAACACATTTTGCCGGAGTATTAACTAAGCCCCGAATTATCTTGTACCTCCTAATACCCCGGCAGGAGGATTATTTATGGGAAGGTTCTGTGGTGTTATTACATAATACTCCCAGATAATATCCCATCTCTCTTTTATTTCAACTACAAAACAACATTATCCACTCATTCTATCCCTCATTCAAACTAAGTAATATTTAATTCCCCCGTCACATCTATATGGGTCCACCATTCTTACATAATATCTCTACTATCTTATCACCCTTCATAACTAATACCCTCAATCCTTATTCCGCATCCAAACGGCCCCAAAAGTTCATTTTTAGAGACCAAAAGAGATCCAAACAGCTGTTTGGTAGGTTTGTGCTAAGGAAAAAATAAAGGGAAAATGACGGTCAATGACGTGTTTGATATTTAATACCCTCCAAGGACATTTTCAGCATTAACAAATATTCTTAGCATGTCCTTGACGGGTATTAATTATCAAAACACGTCATGGGCCGTCATTTTCCCAAAAATAAAAGTAGGAAGTGATAATAGTAAAATGTATCAATGTTAGTCATGTTATGTCACAAATTAAAATGCAGTAACAAACTTTTCTGCTTTGACACAGGAAGAATAAGCATTATCGTCATCTATCTGCTTTGTGTCCGTTTCCAGATCCCAGTATCCATGCTTCCAATTCAGCTAACAAACAGAAACACATCTGAGCGTCCATAATTTCATGTAACAATGTAGATGGCACACTCATGCACGAGTTTGAGTCCTATTGTCACGAAAGTAGGGTGGTGAATATTGAATCCAGGTTTGTGGAATCCAGGATTCCAACTTCATCGAGTGAGATCGAAAGAACATTAGCCATCCATCAAAGCATGGACACAGCCTAGACGAAACAGGCGGTAAGTGATTGAGCTTCTAGAAAACAAATGGATAGATGGATTGTAGTTTTCCAAGTTGGACCAATCTATAGCTTTCGATTTTGGTGAACCCCAAAATCAGCAAACCCAGATTCTTCCAGGTTCCAAAAGCATGTTCATGCTAATGGAAATCATGAACATGCAAAACAACATATGCACCAAAACTAAAGATCATCAAAATCAAATATGTGAAATGGAAATCGTTCAAGTATTGTCAATATCAGTTCCAAGCCAAAATAGGCGAAATAGAATTCTGTTCAAATACCAGTTCTAACAACAAAGAATGAGAAAATACCAAAGCAAATCCAAACAACAGGGAAATTAATATGCCTCTAATAGGTCAACCATAATCTTCATTAACGAACAAAATCGAAATGCTTACACACGAGATTCTGAAGTACGTCTGACTAAATAAAACAGAAGCAACAAAACATTATAGCAATGGAATAACACAATGTTGCAATCTAAAATTTACATGGACCACACAACTTGTGAAATATCAAGAATTCTGCCAAGACATATTTTAACATGTGCCTCTATCTGCAGAATGCAGCATTTGTGCAAGCAGGTCCAGATTCTAAAATTCAGTTATCTTAACTCCAAGAAGTCGGTATCCAATCTTGCAGACAAATTGTGGTGTCCGTAACAACACTGAAATGAACGATGCCATTCAACAATCTAAAAATGTTGGGACTATGTAGAAGGGTTTTTTAGAAAGACACCAAAATCCAATATCGACAAAGTACGACTTGTTGGATCGGCTAAAGAAATACGTAACACATGCATTTCTTGTATAAGATGGAAAATACGAGAGGATGATATATTCCTGAAAAATTATCATTTGTATCAAAATAAGGTGTCTAGTTTATAACTAGTGTGGCATGAAGTTAGGTGTCAGTTTAATAGTTTATCACTAGGACCGTGACTTTCCCAAGTTTAGACATCACGAGAGAACAAACTTCATAATGTACTTCACCATCAATTACTTGTAAGTGTGCAATACATCAGTAAAAACAAGAACATATTTTAAGTAACCAACCAAACAGGTTTCAATTGAACTTAGGAGCAGGAAAGAGAAGACTCGTCAAAGAATGCAATTTGAATATTACTAACTCTCTTGTGACTTTCGAAGATCACAACAAAGCAAGAATTTACAAAACTGGATGACTGTTATGGCCTTATGGGATACAGGGAATTTGAGATAACAAAACAAGAATATCTTTTTAGTACATTGCTAACCCCAATACCAACACAGATGCACATCCCCAAGTCAGAAAGAACTTCTAGCCGCAAACCAACTTGCAAATTCTTCAAAATCTGACCATATCACGCGATATATATGTATATGCAGATGAAAATCAATTTCACACCAATGCATGCCCAAACCTATTAATTGACGTTTGCATGTAAGTGAAATAGGGGAAACAACCAAAAAAAAAGGGATTAAAAAGCCCTCTTTAATTGCATTCTGCCCTGGCAAAGGTATATTTAAAAAAAAAAAGAAAAGGAAGCCACCAAACCGTAAGGAAGATTCAAATGATCTTAGGCTTGGCCGTAGATGAGCTGTGAGAATGCATGGGACCAAGCTTTTGAATCCAATAAAGAAGCCCCTTCTTATGATCTTGACAAGGGTTTTGGATCAGGTTGAGGGTTCCATCTTGCTTAAGTGAAGACTCGAACTGCTCTAACACCTTTACTACTTGCCAAAAATCTGGCCTTTTCTCTGGTTGCAAAGACCAACACTGCTCAATCAAAGCTCTCATGGCAGGTGGGCAGTCTCCAGGGATAGCTGGTCTCAAATTCTGAAACACCGCATGAATTAGTAACTTCAATTTTAGTATACGATAGTGTCACAAGAGTTCCACAATAAAAAGGCCAAAAGGTTCACCAAAAAAGGAAAGGAAGGAACAGATAAACCAAAAAACCCAAATCATGTAAGAACACGCAACATGCGCCTTCAGTACACTACACATGAAGTTCAATGTCACAGGGTCTCACTCTCTAGTAAGGGAACAAGACAAGTGTCTGACATGGGAGGTCGAAAACTGATTTTCCCAGATTGCATTTGATTTCAAGTCCTAAAAAGTACTCTACAACATGTTAGGCCATAACATCATAGGACAGTATGTTAACTCAGTGATTTGGATGTATCAATAGATACAGTAGGGAAACCAAAACAGCCTAATCTGCAAATTTGCAACTTTCGAACAACATCAGAGCAATAGAAAATGATGTTTACCAAGTACCTTGTTCACGACAGCAAAAGCTGCTTGGATAGGAGTCATCTCCTCGTAAGGAATTGTTCCAGACACCATTTCCCATAGCATAAGTCCAAAGCTATACACATCAACCTTCCGTCCATACAACTTACGTTTGATCATTTCAGGAGCCATCCAACGGTAGGTCCCAGGGTCTTCTGCCAAAAGATCACAGTACGCCTCCTCACAAGCTATTCCAAAATCGGCAATTTTCATATTGAAATCTTGACAAATAAGAACATTCTCAGGTTTGAGGTCCCTATGAATTACTCCTTGAGAGTGAATGTATTCCATTCCTCGAGCAATATCCAGCGAAACAGCAATTAGTTTTTGTAAGGGAAGAGACTGGTGCTCAAGTTTGTGGAGGTATGCTCTCAAGGAACCCCCTGAGAGATATTCTGTGACAATAAAAAACACTGGTGGCCTTCTGCATGCTGCTACAAACTGTTTCATCAGATCAGAGTAGTCAACTCAAGTCAGTAGTGCTTAAAAAGGTAACAAATCGCAAATTTGAAAGAAGTACACGTGAGTCGTGACTTCTTGGTATTGTGCACTAAGGAAGTAGAATGTGCCAAATAAAAAATTCGTACTTCCATATATAAGAACAATTGATTGCTTCATTTGCCATGACATGTTGTACTATCAAAATTGCACGCAAAAAGGGAGCCACAAAAATCGTGACAGTAAAGCAAAAGCAAAACTCACTTTTCTTTTATAATAATTTCAACTTCACTTCCTTCCTGAAGGGAAAAGGCATTTCTGAGAAAATAACACACCAAAATTCCACCCCCGAGGGGATTCTACCACAGTTCCATCAGATGATTCAGATCGACCACAGGTCCATCAGATGATTCAGATCACAGTACAGACAACTCAAGACAGTATGATTTTGAACGGAAACAACTCTCAATTTGAAAGCAGCGTGCATGTGATTAGACTTCTTATTATATGCATTAAGAACATGGAATAGACCAAATCAAAAGTTCCTACTTGAATACATAAGAACAGATTTATTCCTACATTAATCATCCTGTGTGCTATTTTCAAAATTTGTACAAGAAAATGATGACCACAACAATTTGGTGACCATAAAAGTAAAGATAAACATCAACTCACTTCCTTAGGTTATGGGAAGAATGGCTTCCAATAAAATTCCACACAAATATTCTACTAGGAGGGTGTCCAAGAGTCAGCAGATTAATTTTTTTGCTGAATCTGGAAGAAATTGATAACAGAAATAAATTACCCTTAAGACATTTCGATGGTGGAGCCGAGATAAGAGAGTGACTTCTCTAGTGAATTGATTCTCTAACTGAGCTCCCAGAGCTCCATTTTCGTCATCATCCGGTATCTGTATAATTTTCACTGCAACAGGTTTATCCTTATATATCCCTTGGTAAAGCTGACTGTGTGCCCCATGAGCAAATTTAGGCCCAAAATATAGCTCAGAGAGATCAACAATCCACTCATCTGCTGTTTCCACAGAGGTAACCCTTCCACCTCCAACCTCAAAATACTTTGTCCACGACGATTCCTTCCTCGTTTTCATCTCGTCAAAAGTTTTCAAGGAAGAAAAATGCCGAAGTGGGCTTTTCCTTGAGATTGTCTTTGAATTATGTGCTCGTGATGGATGGAACAAATTTCCAATAATACTTTTCTCATGCTCTTTCCTTCGAGGATTAGGCGTGGAGAATCTCTTCAGATCTGATCGAGCTTCCTTAAACGAATCAGAAAGTTTAATTTTAGGGAGAGGTGATATGGACCTCTGCTGGTTTGTAGCCGGATTTCGCTGAATCTGGGGAACAATAGGATCTGATTTTGGATCAACAGAAGCCTTTCCAGGTCTAGATTTCACACCAGATTTTTTTTCTCTTTGAATAGAAGCCAACCTAGCAGAATCCAATCCATGATAGACAGTGCGAGAAAATTTTGCTCGCCTTATCCAAGAAGTTTCCTCTCCCTCCATGCTCACCCCTAAAAGGCCTTGTAACCACAAACAACAGTACCCTTATTTTCCTTCTTCTCCTGATGAGAAGAAGATCTGAAATCAAGATTTTCCGCAAGAAACCCGATATATTTTGCAAAGATCCATACACACATTTGTTTCAAACCCATCAACAGAGAAGCAGTTAACGATCAAACCGCAGCACCATTGAAACTATAAAACAAAATCCCTTAGTAGCCAATTAACCTTGAAAGATCAAACCCACAAATAATATCAGCAGAGTCAAAAGTTTAATCTACTTGATAAAAATCAAAACTTCAAATCATCCCATCAGATTCAGAATTGCCTGAACGCCTACCAAATGCCATACCCTACCCACCAAACTCAACATACCCCTAGCTTCTAAGTCAAATACCAACTTCCTTGAAAACTTGGAAATAATAATAAAAAAGTCAGCTAATCCTACAACAATCAAAACCAATATTTAATTGACACCAAAACAAAAGTATACTCAACCGAATGTTAAAAAAACAGCCATGTACCCATTGAGCAATAAAGAAGTACAGAAGAACCATTAAAGTAAACGAGCATTTACACCACAAAACACCAATTGCCACCACAATCAAAATCAGAGAACCCTTGAAAGTTCCATGCCACAATCAGGTACCAAGAAGAGTTTCAAACCTTAAATCTACTTGTTAATAATCATACTTTTCACATCATCCTATAAGATTGAAAACCGCTTGAAAACCCCATAAAAAATCAATACCATAAAGACCTAGCAAACCCATCTCACACCCACAAAACCCTATAACAATCCTCACCTCAAACAACAAACCCTTTTTAGCTTCAAAGCCAAATACCCCACTTCCTTGAAAGCCTGGAAATCTCACAATAAAGCCCCTAAATAAGAATCATTTGACCTATAACAAACAAACAGAATGCTAAATTATACTCCATTTTCTTAAAAACATCATTCTATAATAAGGAAAACCGCCTGAAAAATCCATCAAAATTCAATACCATAGAGGCCTAGCAAACCCATCTCATACCCACAAAAATCCAATACAACCCTGACCAAAACCAACCCACGCCTCAAACAACAAAGCCTTTTTTTTTAGCTTAAAAGCCAAATACCCAACTTTCTTGAAAACCTGGAAATCTCACAATAAAACCCCCCAAACAAAAAACTTTCCCCTATAACAAACGAACAAAAAGAATACAAAAATGGCACTAAATTATTCTCTATTACATTAAAAACAAAGAACCCATCAACAATCGCATACCAGGTAGTTTTTCCGAAAGGTAAAGATGACCCATCATCTCAAACAAGCAACAACAAAAATTTAACCTAGGCATATATAAAACCAAACACCAAACTCTACGATCTTAGCATATGGATTGAAAGTAAAGAGCCCATCTACGATTACATACCCATAAAATGATCAAAAACCAAAACAAACCCCCAAGCATATGATAGACGCAACTTAAAAAACCCAAGTACAAGACGTTAAGATCCGAGCATGTGGCACTCACCAGATGGGTCTATCATCAATCGTGTTTCCACTCCTTTATTCTCCTCTCTTTCCAATCTTTCTCTCTCTTCTACCACTATCAAGCACAAAATCTAAGTATTAGAGAGGACAATTCATGAGGGGAAAAATCTGTTGAAATGGTACAGTTTGCGTATACGGAGGAGATATACGTAGATTCGATGGACCCGGAATTGTTGCTGAGGTCTTGTGATGGGGGCGGCGAAGGTGGGGTGTGGGACACACCCTCCAGAAAAAGTCAGAATAGGCGGAGAGAGAGAGAGAGAGAGAGAGAGAGAGGGAATGGAGTAATAAACAGGGGCATATTTACACTTTCCCCCCACTGTTTTTTAAATTACACTGACTTGACATCCCTTTGTTCTGCAAATGCGATTGCTTTCCCATAAAATTCTAAAGTCTCGTTTTTACCTTCTAAACATTGGCTTTGTTTGGTTTGGGTTTTGAAGGGTGTTATTGGAGTATTAATTGAAAACCGTACACTGAGAGAATGGTTGAATCTAGAGACCCAAAACAAACCTAGTGTATTGTCTATTCAATTTTACGGGTTTCAAAACTAGGAAGGAGAATTCTATTTCGGTGGCTCCTTTATGTTCTTGATTACATTTTGTGAATTTATCTTATTTCCGTTTAATCCTTTCTTTTTTATTCAGAATGTTTTTTTTCCTATAATGATACGGATTGGGCGATTCTACTTTAATCTAAAAGAATCTATATCTTCTAAATTTATCTTCTCATTGTTAACAATGGAATGGGAGATCGCTGGTAAGGTAGAAATGCAATGAGGATTGGACGAGTGGCTAAGAGCGATAATTCGTGATGGATGTAGGAAACATATACATTTAATTTATTGATATCAACAAATGTTTGAGCTATCCGTAGTTTTTTCCTGTAGCTAAGCGGATGGGGCTCTTTTGAGCACAAGCAAAAATGTGAAAAAGTCTACTATATTAGATAACATAATTCAAGTGAGCGAAAAGAAAATTTAGCTAGTGGCAAGTGCAAATAGTCACCAAAACATAAGAGAAGTTGATCTTAACCAAGGCCTGAAGTATGAGAACTGTCTATATTTTATTGTATTGAAATCCAAAAATACCCTTTCTAATTATTATTTTTCTCTCACCCCTCAACTCTTCAATTACAAGTGCAGACAGTATTTGCGAAATAGTGTTGTTGTTCAAGATGGATATATGGATCCTGTCTCTCTTACTATCTTCCATTACTTATTTTTGTATCTTTTACAATTTCGGAAATTGAATGTTTTGCCAAAAACAATGTTAGTTAATTGGGGTCAAACTATGATTCCAGAAAGTATGAAGACAGACTGTGTTTATAAATGGATACAGAGGGTGTTAGTATAATTTAACCAATAAAACTGGAAGAATATAAGCATCACTATCGGATAAACGATGTCTACCAAAAAATAACGGGCACTGATATTCGCAGCCCTTTATTTTCTCTCATAACTCACTACATTTCAGTAAATGGTTGTTGAAAATCATAAATAATATTTCGGTAAATTACCGTTGAAAACAAGATTATATTTCGGTAACTATATGTCGAAAATATGTTCAACTTTCGGTAAACAACTGCCGAACATATATTTTCGGTAAATAGTTGGTGAAAAAAATATTATATTTCGGTAATTGAATGCTGAAAATATATCTCAATTTCGAGAGAAAATAGAAGGCTGTGAATAGCAACGCTCAAAATAAAAAAGACGTACGAACCGGACCGGCCGTTGGTTCTGCTCCCTCCATTAAATTGGTCCCAAGTTGATCAATTGCAGTTACAATTGACAACTACAACTCGGATAGTATTTAGCAACTTAAGGCCCTGCTTGGACGAAGGAAAAAAGCGAGGGGGGGAGAAGTAAGAAGGGGCACAAGGGAGTGTTGCTATATGTACCGACCACGGGGAGGGAAAACGTACCGACGGCCGCCGGCGGGCCGTCTCCGGCCACCGGACGGCCGATCCGAGCCGTTCAAAAATTCTAAAAAATAAAACCGAGGGGGTCAACGCGGGAATCAAGGGCATCCGAGGTGTTTAGGGTGCTTGATCAAAGCACCCTTTTTTCGTGTATATATGTACACACACATATATACACGAAAAAAGGGTGCTTTGATCAAGCACCCTAAACACCTCGGATGCCCTTGATTCCCGCGTTGACCCCCTCGGTTTTATTTTTTAGAATTTTTGAACGGCTCGGATCGGCCGTCCGGTGGCCGGAGACGGCCCGCCGGCGGCCGTCGGTACGTTTTCTCTCCCCCAATGGTCGGTACTCATAGATTTTTCGGGCACAAGGAGAGTGGCCGGCCCATTTACCTCGTTTGGCATCCTAATTTGTTCTTTTATTAGAGCATACGTATTGTAATAATCAAATTGATATGGATAAGCAAACTTAACAAAAATAGTTTAAAAACACCTCATATTGTAATAAGTAAAGTTACAAGTCTTTTAGCAAATAACCAAATTCCACTCATTCCATAACCAAACTTAATAACTTTTACCAATAACTAAAACTCAATAACCAAACTCAAAATTCAAGAACTAATAAATACCCCACATTAGACCCCACATTAGAATCGTCTCATCGAGACGAATCATTTGGTGTGGTAAGGTGCGTGATTGGAACTCGTTTGCAATTGGACATAGGGGCATTGTATACTGTGGGGTTTTTTTTTTATAGGGATGCAAAAATAACCAATGTGGAGGTAAATGTTGTTAAGTTTTATTATGAACAAAATGGATAATTAAATGCTGACGTGACACATTTTGGTTATTGATTTTGATTATTCCCATTGCGGATGCTCTTATTTCTTACCCCCTCTTCATTTTCCCCAGTTGAAGGGATTGTCCGGTTTTATTTTTGGACTCCTCTTAAGGTCTTCAAAAATAATCCGGATTTGGAGGGGTATTTTGTGAACGAAAATACCCTTCGTTATCCCCTCTTCGTTATCCCCTTTTCCCATCCACCATTCAACCAGCTTCTACTCTCTATTCTATCCAAAATCATATTTTCCATTCAAACCTATCATAAGACTCCTTATTTAGTTTCAAGGCTCTCTTAGGGTGCTCATTAAAAAGCCTTAGAGCCAAAAATTCATTATGACCATTTAAGATAAAATGATCAGAAAAATAAGATCTTCGCACTGGTTCAAACAGATTGAAAATTGAAACACTTAGTTTTTAACTATATTTTTTAATATATAAACGATGTAAAAAAATGTGTTCCAATTTTCAATCCGTTTTGAACTAGTGTGAAGTTATTAGTTTTCTGATCATTTTATCTTAAATGGTCATAATTAAATTTGACTCTATGGCTCTCGTTGATTAGCCCTAAAAGATATTTGATTCTACGACTTTGTTAGAACTAATCAACGAGAGCCCTATAGTCAAAATTTAATTATGATCATTTAGGATAAAATGATCAAAAAATTAAAATCTTTCCACTGATTTAAACGGATTGAAATTTGGAACACTTAATTTTTTAACCATATTTTTAATATATAAATTGTCTAAAGAGGTTGAAAAATTAAATGTTCCAAATTTCAATCCGTTTGAACCGGTGAAAAGATTTTAGTTTTCTGATCATTTTATCATAAATGGTCATAATTAAATTTTGACTCTATGACTTTCGTTGATTAATTTTAAGAGATATTTGATTCTACGACTTTCTTAGGGCTAATCAACGAGAGACCTATAATCAAAAATTTAATTATGACCATTTAGGATAAAATGATCAGAAAACTAAAATCTTTTCACCGGTTCAAACGGATAGAAATTTGGAACACTTAATTTTTTTTCAAAAACCAAATTTAGTAAAAAAAAAATTGTTTAATAGTAATACTAAATTCGTTAATTTGTTAGTAGAAATAAATATTACGGCTTAAATTGTGAAAAAATAATTAAATTTGCAATCCTTATAAAACGTAATACATAATTAATTTAGGGACTACACAAGGGCAAAATGGTTATTTGACAGCTTTGTATATCATTCACCTTTTCTTATACCCCCTATTAATCCTTCATCCAAACAAAGTATTATTTAATCCCCTCTCTCTAATACCTCATCCAAACAACCTACTATTTAATTCCCCCTCTATAAACATCACATCAATGTGGGTCATCCCTTATTAACTAAATACCTCATACTATCTTATCTCCCCTTATTATCTAATACTCCCAATTCTTTCCCCTCATCCAAACAGGCCCTAAAATCAATGGAAGTAAATAATTCGAAAAGAATAATGAGTACATACACCATGTACATATCCCGCGTACATACGTCTATGGGATTCGTTTTGGGCCTCACAAAGATGGCCTGAGCTAGCTAAACTCTAAAACAAAATTGAATGTTTAGTAAACGCTCTTACCGATATTCAAATGAGCTGATATGGAGACCCTAAACCACATATTCCGAATAAAATGAACGACTTGGATCATCTTTGTAGGAACCAAAACAGATCCCGAAGTGCATGTAGGTGGGGATATGTACATGGTGTGTGTATCCATGGCACGACTGTAATTAGAGGGGTGTTTATTTTGGAAATGATTTTGCACTTCATATTTAAAAAAATGCATTCCAACAATCGTCTTTTAGTATTTCCAATTACGGACACAAAAAAAAACTAGCACACAAGAACAATACCAGCAGACAAATTTAGATAGAACTTTTAAAAAAATGGATTGCAAAAATCATTACTTTTTTTTATTGACAATTATAGGGTTAATTCAGCTTCTAAATATCAGTCCAAATACTCGAAACAAATATGAGGTTTTAATTAACAATGAATCAAAATCATATTGCCAACTAGGGGCGTAGACGGATTAATTTGGTACGGTTTAAGCATTTTTTCAAACCAAACATTATATATTGGACATTCTATAAACCAAATCAAACCATATTATATTTTCAGTTTGATTAGATTTGACCAATTTCTTCCGGTTTGGTACTTAATAGCGTATACTCTAAAGAATCCTGTATATAATAGTCTCTCTTGATCCAATACAAACCAGTTGAAACACAATGTTAATCCACCAAGCTTCATTTATGTATAATAGTGTCATGTGTCATGCTATGCACGAAAGTGCGTGCTCAGTATAATTGATCGCATTTGGGTTTTAATAATTTGTCTGGAATGCATTTTATAGACGTTAAACATGTACAGATGGTAAAGAAAATGCTGCAGTGGGGAGAGAGGGGATGTAGAGACCTGTGTTAAATTTCAATAAATACTAATGTTTTATAAATACCTGGATATTGAGAAAAATGAGGAATGAGATATAGTTATGTAATTTGGGGTTAATATGATGGAACTATTTACAATAAGGGTGCAAGTACAATTTGTGTGTGCTAATATATATAGAGGTGTGTAATTGGACAGGATAGAAGAACCCAACCAGGGCCGACCTTAGGCCTAGGCCCACCAGGCAGTGGCTTAGGGCCTCCCCAAAAAGCTCAAATATTAGGGCCTCTCACTAATATAGTTAACATAGTATACTAGGAGTCTTTAGGCCCAAATGCTTTGTAAGTCCAATTTGGCCAATTCCTGAACTCTTACTCTTAAAAGAAAAAAGGAAAAGAATTTTACACAAAAACAAATCCAATCGACTTCTCTCACCCCAAAATTTCATCTCCTACCGGTGAGTTGTGGCCCTAACCCTCAAATTCCAAATCAAAGCAAACCCCAAAATACTTTTAGCACTTGGAGAGGTAAAAACTTGATACAACATGCACGAACCGGTTTTTGCGGCAAGGAATAAATCTACCACTTAAATTTGATATTTTGATTTGCTATCGCCTTGTCGGATTGCTTTCTTGCCTCTCGGAATCCTCTTTTCATTCTAGGTGTGGCTATGGGCATTAGTTGTTGTAATGTTAAGTAATTTTTGTGACCTCGACATATAAGTATTTGCAAGTTTTATATTGCGATGATTTGTATCTTTTGAAAATATAGCATCTCTAAATGTGAAGGGCCCCAAATTGGTTGATCACCTAGGGCCCTGTAAAACTCAGGGCCGGGCCTGAACCCAACTCATCTCTCTCTCTCTCTCTCTCTCTCTCTCTCTCTCTCTCTCTCTCTCTCTCTCTCTCTCTCTCTCCATTGAACTTAAAACTCACCCTTCAACCTCAAAACTCATACTTTCGACCTTCACTCCGTCTTCTACACGTGATTTGAGCCTTGGATTGCGTGGGTTTGGGCTTAAAGTCATCCTTGATTACGTTGTGTATTGATTATGTTGTGGTTGTATTCCATTCCTCTTTCTCTCTCTCTCCATTGAACTTAAAACTCACCCTTCAACCTTAAAACTCATACTTTTCAACCTTCACTCCGTCTTCTACACGTGATTTGAGCCTTGGATCGCGTGGGTTTGGGCTTAAAGTCGTCCTTGATTACGTTGTGTATTGATTATGTTGTGGTTGTATTCCATTCCTCTTGGTGCATCAATCATCTCATTCACATATAGCTTAAGCACATATATCTCTACTGGGCTAGTGTAGTTTATCCTATCATCATTTTCAGGTACACCATAGGGGGCAGTGACATGGCGTGCTTGCTATACATGTTGACATCACACTTTTGAGAGCTAGATACAAGGAATTACTTTAGCATCCACTTTATATTTTGGAAAGATGTAACTATAACTTTAAATTTGTTCTCTTTTGACTTTGAAAATCATGTAACTGTAAACTCTCCATCTTTTGACAATCTTTGGGAATTTGGGCCGAAGTGCCATTATTGTAACCTTTGGAACACGTTCGTACTTTTTGGAGGATCTTGGAGAAATCTTTCGGGTTATAATTATATATGGTCGATGGACTTTTCCTTTAAAAATTATTATTATTGTTAAGTTGAAAATCGTAGATGTGATAGGAGATGTTATACTATGAAAATGTACTAAGGAGATGAAGTTATATTTGCCAATTCTGTGTTGGCAGTGGAATGACTGTCAAAGCTAAGCTGACAATTAAAGAGTTGCTAACTAAAGCCAAGTACTTAGTTTTCTGTAATTTAAATTTACATTCATACCTGGATACATACGAGCTACATACCAGCTCGTAATCCATACTAATTTGACCAAACACCAAGGTATTCAACTCTACATTGATGTTAGGATTCAGCACAAATGTGTGGTAGGGTTTTTTTTTTTTGTTGAACCAAACTCATAAATTTTGATTACTCAAAATCCGCCTAAAGAGCTACAAACCCCAAACTGAGGGAGGTGGATGCGCCAAACCACTCCAAAACTTCGAGATCTCAACAGATAAGGCCCATCACCGACTGAGCATACAAACTGAAAATCAAAAGGGGTCATCTAGTAAAAACCCTTTTGATTGTCCTTTTAGTAGTCATTTCTTTTACTTTGGTTGCAATTATGCCCTTGTGGGTTCTTTCAACTAAATGGCCGTTTTCTTGAATCTCGAGATCATGCATTATCTAGATCCCTCCCTTGGATCTCCCCTCCCCCGTTTTCGTGGTAAATGGGTATCATAGGGCCATTTCATTTGGTCAAATGGCCTTTGAAACATTTGGAGGGAAATAACCGACTTGGGCTGTATCCGACTTCCCTCTTTTCGTGGGCCTTTATCGATGATCCAAACTACCTCCATGATTCATGGGCTAATACACACGTGAATCCATAAGTCCTGTGCTATAGCTTATTTTTGAATCAATTAGTAATTGGGCCCAAGACTTGTTAATCATCACAACCCATGAATCTTCAATCCATAATAGTCCATGTGATGGCCTAATTCAATTGTACATTTAATTAAATGGCCTTTCAATACTATCCCGATGCTCGGTGCCAAAAACGGATATAAACAAATTGCTCACGTAGAAAATGGAGATTAGTCAATGACTAAAAGGATACAGTGGGTATGAAGCTTTAGAAGGGATAGAGGTCCAAAATGTTTACCCTAGGGGGGCAGGCTACAATGTTTCTAACTTTCTAAGTATTACCCTATTGGATATGATGGATTTTGTTGGGAAGTGTTTTTTTTTTTTTTAAAGGTCTTAGGGAAATAAGCAAGAGAAGTGGAGGTAGGTTAAAAAGTAGAACCTTCAAATATAACGCAAGGAAGTCGATATGAATGGCTTTTTCGCTGTATTTTTTAAAGAATTATTTAAGAAATTACAAGTTACTTTTGTTGAATTTAAGAGGATGCAATTTCTCCAAATGGAGTACCTCTATGTAGGATGGGGTTTAGCATAGTCCAACAATCCAAGACTACCTCCAACTGGATACTGGATACTAAGTATGGGTAGACATTGGTATCTTGAGGTAAAACCTACTTCTCACTTAGTGTCGGGTATGGAAATTTGGGAGAGTGCAAAAGGAAGTCAACACATTTGATGTGTTTCGATCATGAATTTGTGGGGGGTTTTATGGATGAAAAGGAAGGCTGCGGAAAAATTTCCTTGCCCTCCTTGCCATGCTTCTTAGACTAAAAACTCCATCCATGTATCCATGGCCTAAACACAGTCTATGCACTAATCATTCTAGAGTTGAGAATTGACAATTATTCCAGTGTAGAGGTATAGCGTTCACTACTATAAAAATAGATAAAGATCTCGGTCATCTAGTGTAGTCTTTCACTTTTAATTTCACATTCAAAACCATAGTCTATCAAAGTGTAACTAAAAATCCCTATCTTTTAACCACGAGATAGAACCGTGATTAAAATTCCTTAAAACCGTGACTAAAAAGGTAAAAATCATGATTAAAAATGACAAAAATGTGACATTTTAACAGCTTAACATCATAGTTTTATTATAAAACTATAAAACCGTGGTTGTTTAGAGAGAAATAATCTCAGTTTTTGAAAAAATAGAGGTTAAAAGTGGCTTCTTCCTATGGGAAAAAAAATCCCACTTTATTACTTCTTTTGGGTTTTAAACCCAAGTCTCCTAAGTTTTGCATAGAATCTTCAACCAATTGCACCACACACACTTTTCAATATATAATTGAAATATTTAATATACTATAACATATGCGTTAACATTAAAATATATTTCGAATGTCATTTTGAACCTTTAAATATTAAAATTAACAATTTTGATAAACATGAAAGTTGTAGCCCTTTATGTTATTGTTAAACCCAATTTGAATTATCTCAATCGGAGTTCTGAGCAAAGAATTATACTCAAAATACATTTGGCGACAAAACGCAACCTTCATTGGAGTACTTTATTCATTGTTTTTTTAATTTATCAGTTACAGTTCCATCAAAAGTCATTATTGTTAACTTTATAGGATCGAAAGCTCGTAAATCACATAAGACTTACATGTACGATTGAAGCGCAACGGAATTGAATTGCTTCAAGCTTTTCACGATCTAAGGCCTGCTCTACAAGCACCGACCTCGTACACGTACACCGTCTTCGATTCTCGCCAGGTAGAGGAGACTACTAGAGTCTGCTCTTGATATCCACACCGCAGATCCTAGGGTTCTTAGATGGAAACCCTAGAGAGAGAAGATATTTGACAGGAGAATTTTTCTAGAGGAGAAGGAGAGATGGAACTCTAACTATTTCGTATTGTATATCTCTCCAAATATCTGCAGGACTATATTTATAGATTAAAGTCCAAGAGTTCACAGTCTCCTAATAGATGTAGGTGATCTATTATCTTTGAACTCTCCTAACAGATAGAGATTATGAGTCTGTCTCATCCTTCTAACCAACTCAATCACATAACCCATGTGGACGACCCATGTGGGTTGGGTCCGGTCCGAACCGACCCATTTGTCTAACATCTCCCACTCGTACACATTGGGCTTTAAGGAAAACATCTTATCCATGTCAATCTTATCAATTCTCTTTTCATACAGGAAATGAGGCGTGCGACCGACGAGAAAGAAACTAGCAAAATACGAGTACCATATTAAGCTTCCATCAAACTAACATGGCACATCACTCCACAAGATCTCGTCATTTCCCTAGACAAATCTAGCCACATCGGATCAAGCATCTCCAATCCCTCTTGAGTCCCAGCTCAGAGCAATGCTCAACCCCCTTGCGTTGGTGTGCTCCCAATTTCAAAATTATTTTTCATTTTGATATGCTGTATATAAAAGTATAACAACTTGTGCCAGCACAAAGCACAACCAACCGCATAAACGAATGTGATACCAGAAAGTCTTCCTGGAGCCCTCATGTCATTCCATGTTAACCTTGCTGCTTTCCCAGTCATGCTCCATGGGACCCTGACATTTTGTGGCCTTAGGTAGTCAAGCTAGAGTAGCAACACAAAGTCTCTACTTCATGACATAGTCTCAAGTCAAGTAAGGGCAATGTATGGTCATATAAATGACTCTTAGAGCTCACACAATGATAGGAAAGGGATCCATGCTATCACTCCTCTAAGTATGGTCAACAACAGCACATGTGGTATGATTCACATGCTACGATGGAGTAATCCATAAAGATTGTGTCACTCTCAAAAAACACCATACAGACATAAGTACAGTCGCTACTAAAGGCGCCTTACTCGAGACTCTCAAATTTGTTGCATGCACTGCGCCCTATCTAGGTCTCCATCTTGCTCAACCAAAGGCTACACAGACTCTGTGTTCGGTCAAGAGTGACCTCATCTTGGTCCAACCAAGGCGACAATACTCTAAACACAACATCATATAAAGAGTATAATTATGTCTCATCTCGCTCGCCCATCAGCGCCAAGGTAGGTTACCGTGTGAGATGGTCAACCCTATGCCTTTTGACACACAATTGTAAGTGCATAACAATTTAAATGCAACATGATTTTTATTATCACAATCAACTCGAATATAAAAATCAGTGCATAAACAATAAATATCCAAAGGTGTCTCAATAAAGCATAAACAACTCAAATCCTATGAAGTCCCAAACTACTAACATGGCTCTGAAAGACATCCCTCTCTATAGGCTTAGTCAAGGGATTAGCAACCATATTGGTCGTGGATATATGCTTTAAGACCACCTCTCCTTGCGCAACCATGTCTCGAATGTAGTGAAACCGAATATTAATGTGTTTGGATTTTCCATGATATTTGGGATCCTTGGTATAAGCAAGAGCCGCCGTACTATCACAATATAGAGTCACAGGCCCACTAGACTTAGGCCTTGTGTCAAGGCACTGTAAGAATGTCCGCAACCAAACAGCCTCTTGGACAGCTGAAGAACAGGCTATGTACTCAGATTCCATTGTGGACAATGCGATATAAGTCTGTTTCTTACTGCACCAGGAAATTGCTCCACCTGCAAGCAAGAATGCATATCCTGAGGTAGATTTGCGCTCATCTATGTCACTACCCCAGTCTGCATCACTGTATCCTCGTAAGCATCCGTCTCCACCTTGATAGCATAGCATGTAATTTGCAGTGCCTTGCAAGTATCTAAGTATTCTCTTCACAGCCTTCCAGTGAGCAAGTCCAGGGTTACTCTGAAACCAACTGACCAACCCTACTGCAAAAGAGATATCTGGTTGAGTACACAACATAGTATACATCAGACTCCCAACCGCCCTTGCATAGGGGACTCGAGCCATTGCCTCCTTTTCTTGATTAGATTGAGGGCATAAAGCAAGACTCAAGGTGTGTCCCTTCTCGATTGGAATGTCAATGGGTTTTGGAATTTTGCATTCGAAAACGCTCAAGAACTTTTTTGATATAGGTTTCCTGACTCAAACCAAGAAACCTTTTTGAGCGATCTCTAGTGATCTTAATTCCAAGTACAAAATCAGCCTCTCCCATGTCCTTCATCTCAAAGTTTGAAGACAACCACTCTTTAGTGGCGACAATCATCTCCATATCATTCCCAGCTAAAAGAATATCGTCAACATACAAAGAGAGGATAAGAAAAGTTTTCATGGACTCCTTCACATAAACACAATGGTCTTCTTCAATCATCATAAACCCATTAGAAATAATGGCTCTATGGAATCTCAAATACCATTGTCTAGATGACTGCTTCAGGCCATAAATGGAACGTTTCAACTTGCAAACTTTGCGCTCACGTCCCTCAACTTTAAAGCCAACCGGTTGATCCATATAGATCTCCTCATCTAGTTCTCCATTGAGAAATGCAGTTTTAATGTCCATTTGAAAAAGTTCCAAATCCAAGAATGCGACAATAGCTAGAATGAGGCGAACAAAGACTATTCTCACCACCGGGGAGAAAGTCTCATCATAGTCTATACCCGCTTTTTGGGTAAAACCCTTCGCCACAAGATGGGCTTTATACTTGTCGATTGATCCATTTGCCTTGCGCTTAATCTTTAAGACCCACATTTATTACCAATGGTCTTGCGCCTAGGCGGAAGATCTACCAACTCCCACACCTGATTTTTGCCCATAGAACTAATCTCGTCCTCTATACTAGCTAGTCATTCCTTACATGCAGGTGAAGACAAAGCCTCATTGTACGAACTAGGCTCATCTTCCTCTTCAGGAGCACACATGAAAGATTCCCTTTCAATCTCAAAACGACGACGAGGAATTCTTTCACATTGACTCCCATGTAGTGGAGGATCTTGAGAATCAATAGTCTCTAGTGGAGTACTCCCACTGTTCTCGGCGACCATAGGATGAGGATTTAAACTCCCACCCTTGCCGAGAACAGGTGTAACTTCCTCTGATTCACACATCTCATAAAGATTAAGATCTCCCCTAATGTCACCTCTGCTTGGAAACTCATGTTCAATGAAATTCACATCTCTGGACTCAATTTCAGTCAATCCACCATCAAGTTGTTTGCATATCATAACATACCCTTTCGAGTGTTCAGGATACCTTATAAAGATACCCTTTTTGCCTCTCGGATCTAATTTTCCAAGCTGCTATGAAGGAATGCGCACATAGCCTGCTGACCCCCAGGGTCTTAAATGGTCAAGAATTGGCTTCCTGCCTGTCCATAACTCATATGATGTAGAAGAGACTGATTTACTTGGCACACGGTTAAAGATGTAGGCCGCACTCAATAGAGCATCTCCCCAAAAACTAATTGGAAGATTAGCATGCGCTATCATCGACCTAACCATATCTAACAGTGTACGATTCCGTCTCTCTGCAACACCATTTTGTTGCGGAGTACCTGAAATTGTTAATTGTCTTTGGATACCTTTATCTTCACAGAGCCCTTTAAATTGCTTAGATAAGTATTCGCGTCCGCGATCTATCCTCAAAACTTTTAGGGTTCTTTCTCTTTGATTCTCAACTTCTTTAACAAATCGAATGAAGCAGTCCAATGCTTCCGATTTATGATAGATCAAATAGACATATCCATATCGCGAATAATCATCTATAAATGTGATAAAGTAGGTACCACCATGTCGTGCCCTAACATTCATGGGTCCACAAATGTCTGAATAAACTAGCTCTAGTGGACTTGTAGCTCGCACTGCTACAAGGAATTCTTTCACGATGACTCCTACGTGGTGGATGATCTTGAGAATCAATAGTCTCTAGTGGAGTACTCCCATTAAGAGGCAAGCTACTCCCACTGTTCTCGGCGACCATATGATGAGGATTTAAACTCCCACCCTCGCCGAGCACAGGTGTTACTTCCTCTGATTCACACATCTCATAAAGATTAAGATCTCCCCTAACGTCACCTCTGCTTGGAAACTCATGTTCAATGAAATTCACATCTCTGGACTCAATTTCAGTCAATCCACCATCAGGTTGTTTGCATATCATAACATACCCTTTCGAGTGTTCATGATACCATATAAAGATACCATTTTTGCCTCTCGGATCTAATTTTCCAAGTTGATGTGAAGGAATGCGCACATAACCTATTAACCCCTAGGGTATCAAATGGTCAAAAACTGGCTTGCTGCCTGTCCATAACTCATATGGTGTAGAAGAGATTGATTTACTAGGCACATGGTTAAGGATGTAGGCCGCACTCAATAGAGCATCTCCCCAAAAACTAATTGGAAGATTAGCATGCGCCATCATCGACCTAACCATATCTAACAGTGTACGATTCCGTCTCTCTGCAACACCATTTTGTTGCGGAGTACCTGAAATTGTTAATTGTCTTTGGATACCTTTATCTTCACAGAGCCCTTTAAATTGCTCAGATAAGTATTCGCATCCACGATCTGTCCTCAGAACTTTTAGGGTTCTTTCTTTTTGATTCTCAACTTCTTTAACAAATCAAATGAAGCAGTCCAATGCTTCCGATTTATGAGAGATCAAATAGACATATCCATATCGCGAATAATCATCTATAAATGTGATAAAGTAGGTACCACCATGTCGTGCCCTAACATTCATGGGTCCACAAATGTCTGAATGAACTAGCTCTAATGGACTTGTAGCTCGCATTGCTTTACCAAATGGTTTTCTTATCGCTTTTCCTTCCATGCAAGACTCACATATTGGTAGGTTGACTTTAGCGAGTTGACCTAAAAGGCTTTCTCTAGCTAACCTAGTCATCCTATCTTGGCCAATATGGCCTAACCTGGCATGCCATTTCACAGAACTAGAAACAACATCGTCATCATGAAAAGCCATAAATGCATTATTATTCAAACCATCCAAATCCAAAACATAGAAACCACCAGAAATAGATCCATGCCCAAACGGCTTATTACCTAAGTAGATGGAAAAACTATCTTTGCTGAAATTAAAGGAAAATCCTAACTCAACTAAAGCTATAACTGATATCAAGTTACGTCGAACTCTAGGCGCATAAAGTACGTCATAGAGAATAAATGTGCGACCATTTTGCAACTTTAGCTGATAAGTGCCAACACCTAGCACATCTTCGGCTGAACTATTCCCCATAAAGACACTCTGGCTACCAACAGGAATCCGACGATACTCGATAAATCCTCCTCGATCTCGTGCTACATGTTTTCTCGCTCCTGTGTCAACAATCCAATTAGGATCAGTATGAGCAACCAATACATGAGAGCAAACTAAGCAATCTATGCGAGAAATAGGGTAAGATGGTACCTTTTTTGGCTCAGTGCAATCACGAGCGAAGTGTCCAATCTTCTGACAGTTGTATCAAGTCACTTTAGATTTATCCTTCTTGCCTCCTCTCTTGCCTCTGCGACGCTTAACATGTTCCTTTGGCGCATTATCTCTAGCTGGCCCTTGCTTAGCCTTGCCATCTTGCCTTTTGCGCTTAGACCCAATTGTCTTGCGCTGGCCTGGTTCAACCACAAGAACCGCATTGCCTCGCTTAGCATCTTGGCGCTCGGCTTCAAGCTCAAGATGACACTTCAAATCATTAAAGGTTTTAACCATTTCATTGTGTGTCATTATGAGCTTGAAATGGTCCCAAGTCTCATCAGGCAAAGACCTATGCATAGCGAGAATCTGTTGCTCATCAGTCAGAACATTACCAGCAGTCCTAAGGTCGCGTATCATAGCGGACATAACTCTCAAATGTTCAGGCATGGAATGTTGGGGGTTCATTTTATAACTGTCGAACTTCAATGTTAACGCGCACAACCTAGTTGCCATTGTGCCACCCAAAGCAATTTTCAGCTGGTTCCACATTTCTTGGGCAGTGGCGCAGTTTTCAAACTCGCCAATGAGATCATTGTGCATGCTGGCTAACATAGTAAAGCGCACACAACGGTCTTTCTTGACCCAATTTTGATAAGTTCCATGTTTCGGCGGTCTTGGGCAGTGGTCCCCTCTTCGGGGATAGTCATGGTATTGGTCAAGGTTTCAAGTACTTCTTGCTCATTTAGGAGATACTGGATTTTCTTGTGCCACATGTCATAGTTTTTGCCATCCAGTTTCTCCCCCTTAACAAGATCAGCAACAATAGTCCTCGAGGCCATTTCACTACATTTATTTGCGCATTGGAAATATTTAGCACATTACAATAATTTTATCCTAAAACCCTATTAAGCAAATAATGATTTTAACCATGGACAGAGATTGAAAATCTGCAATGCTCGTAGTCATCACTCCAACACATGGTGTAAATCATTATTTCTTAATCGATTTTTAGACAAAATTTCCAATGAATCAATATAACAGTAAGAGAATGGGACTAGTTATTTTAAGTCCCTAATTAATATTTTATGCAAGAATGGGAGTCAAAAATATTATACAAACGTAAGTGCAAAAATTCACCCCTTACAAATAAAAAACAAATGAGGGTGTTGCACTTATTCCATATAATAAGTTTGTCTCCGGTCTCTATCATCAATGAAAGCCCATCTCCAAACGCATACAAATATTAATTCCTTCAATTGACCATCCATGCCAACATGCAATAACACATAATGGTTAAAGGTATGGATGGTTCCACCACACTCTCCCTCTAAGAAGATGGGTGAAGTCCGATTACTAAGGGTACAATTGTTTGCGCTATAACGCAACAATAAATAATCAATTCATAATGAATATGAAAAAATATACAATTTGTTCATAATAATCGCAACGTATCCAAACGCGATAGTCACAAAATAATTAAAAGGAATTATTGCAAGGTTGGAGCCCAACTAGCACAACCCTCGTGCGCACTGTTTTTTTTTTCCGACTCGAAATCTGATGATATTTTTGAAAACGGAACAGCATCAAATTAAATATGAAAGTTGATGCGGTGGTCGCTTGTTCAATCCCTGCACCACTCACTAAAAACACCTTTTTTTTAATAGTTGCGCAAGCCAAGCCGCGTGCTATCAAGCTGCTGAACCTTGACCGAGCCGCGCAATCAAGCCAAGCCGCGAGCCACGCTGTCAAGCAGATCCGTGAGCCACTTATCTAGCCGAGTCACGCTCTTTTGTTACTGTTCCAGATTTCCACGCACATAAAACTCCAAATTTCAAATGGCCATACCTTTTTCGTTTTAACTCAAAATCTGACGAATCTTATATCGATGTGAACTTTAGGAAAAACAGAATCCTATCAGATAATTTTTCATCGACAAAAAAAACTTTAGCAAAGATCAGATTGAGCACAAAACAAGGCCATTAATAAAAAAATAATTATTTTTGTGACGAGGATTATTACGAACATAATATATGGTGCAAGTTATATGCGAGAGCGAGCCCTAATGGCTCTGATACCAATGTTAACTTTATAGGATCGAAAGCTCGTAAATCACATAAGACTTAACACGTATGATTGAAGCACAGCGGAAGTGAATTGCTTCAAGCTTTTCACGATCTGAGGCCCGCTCTACAAGCACCGACCTTGTACATGTACACCGTCTTCGATTCTCGCCAGGTAGAGGAGACGACTAGAGTCTGCACTTGATATCCACACTGTAGATCCTAGGGTTCTTAGATGGAAACCCTAAAGAGAGAAGATATTTGACAGGAGAATTTTTCTAGATGAGAAGGAGAGATGGAACTCTAACTATTTCGTATTGTATATCTCTCCAAATATCTGCAGGACTATATTTATAGATTAAAGTCCAAGAGTTCAAAGTCTCCTAATAGATGTAGGTGATCTATGCTTAAACTTCAAACCTCGCCTTCAAATAAGGTTGAGAAAAACCTCAAGGGTAGGGCTAGATTGTCGATAGCATAATAAACCGGTAAGACTGGGATCATATCCACAGAGAATTCGAATATAACTTAATCGGATTGTACGTTTTATAAGGTGGTTTGTGGCGTTTAAAACAACCAACTTAGTTTTGCTTTGAAAGGTGAAAAGGCTAAAGTAACAGATTAGATAAGAGCTTAATAAACTAAAAGAGGCAAGTCTAGGGATCGTCTAACTCTTGACTTAAGCCGTTACCGGTTCTCGATTATAACTCAGGCGAAAGTCACGACCGCGTGCTCACGCCCGGAGAATTTAGCTTTAATGACTTCGTTTAACGAAAGATGTGATTAAACGGAGACGAACCAACTTATTTTTAATATTTGTCGAACACATAGGAGGCCACGAGCCCTCGGTAAGCTTTTTGCCAAGACCGCTTGGCTAAACATCTTACCAAGGAGTTAACACCCCTTGTTTAGACCAAAGATGCAAGTTAAGCTCTATTCCGAAAATCATGATTTTAAGCTCGAGGACTTGAGAACCAAGTAACCACCTAAGTACTCGGGAAAGATTACCCCGAGACTTGGCCTATCGACTACTCACACATAGCTAAAGCATAAAAGAAAGCATAAAAACGAGACATGATTTTTAACTGATAAAAACGAAAACAAACTTGATATTATAAAGGATCCAAGTCGTACGAACAACTTTAATTAACGAGAAATTAACAAACGAGAAAAAACTTACTTGAGTTCTATGGAAATTACTCTTGAAAAGCTTAAAAGAACATTAATGGAGGAAACACTAAAGAGAAAACTAACCTAGAACATAAAGTAGATATGAGATAAAGTGAGAGAGAAGAGTATTTATACAACTCAACTTCTCTCGCAACAAATATCCTAGAAACATACTATAAGTAGCAACTATTCCATAAATGGAAAGTCCAAAAAGCAGCAAATATCTGGCCGAAAGCTCGTAGTATCGATACGGATTACACAAAGTATCGATACCACGTTGCTAAGTTGAAAAGGGTCATTTCTCCGTAATGATCCCGTATCGATACGGATTAAGGCCATATCGATACAACAAAACCTGCCTTCCCACTAAGCAAACGCGTATCGATACAGCCTAAGGCTGTATCGATACGGAGAGCTTATCTCCAGTCTTCAGGCCAACCTCCAAGACTTAGCACCCGACGGCCCCGGAGCTCCACAACATCTTATTTTCATTCTCTAAAGTTAAGTAAAGACTACATTTTAAACCTTTCTTTTGCCTTTTCTTTTCTTTAATTTATTTAATGAAAATAAGAAAGTACCCCATTTGAAAACAATGGCATTACCAGAATTTGAAGATTCCAATTAAATCAAAATGTCAACCCCCCACTTTTAGTGTAAAATGGAAAATTGCACATTTTTCGCAAGAGAAAATGACTCAAAACATGACCTTGCTCTTCAAATAAAACCTTGTAACTTTGTAGTTACTCTTAGAAAAATTCAAAGATCAATTACCGCCATTTTTAATCTCGAGAATCGATACTTTTCCTGAAAGTCATTTTTCCATACTTAGATAGATTTAAGGGGCTGACAGGGTCTTCGAGTACTTGGAAGCATCCGGAACATTCCTTGGCATTCAAATGCGCCTTATTTGCACGGTTTACCTGAAAATACAAAAAACACACCTTACGTGCAATATCGTTATAAAAGCTAAACAAACGCAAGTTAAAGCAACATAAAACGGGACTAGTCACACCAAATATCTACAATATTGGGTGCTCATCACCCCCTCCAACTTAAACCTTGCTAGTCCTTAGCAAACTAAAGCAAAACATATTTAACTAAGCTATGCAATCTTCCTGAGATTCAAGATACAAAAATTATGCTCAATAACTACAACTTAGCAAGAGTCCAAAAACACCCCTTCAAACCCGATCGTATGCAATCCACGCACAAACATGCCATTAACTAGGACAAACAAACTATGCCATATTAGAGTAGTCAAGCATGCATGCACCACAACGAGTTTCAACTCCAAAACGCACAAGGATACACTCTTATTCGACTTTTCACACAGTGAGATACAAGATACATCCCATGACAAGCGCTAGCAATTAAATGCAATAGTCAGAGACAAAAAGCTACGCATGCTATCAAAAGGGCGTTTAGAACAAAAGGAAAGCTAATTATTCACAACTCTGCACGTCAATGGACCAATCATACTTAAAAAGTAATAGATATCAATCATGCATCAAATGGAGTTAATTAGCGTACAAAAGATCAACGGAGGACTTTATTAGCTTATAACGACCTTGGATACAAAGAGAAATGAACTACAAAAATGTAGTGGCCACATACTAGCTCGGGTCAACTACCTTTGGCCACTACTGACCCTAAACTACCCAAGGCATGGCCACATATCGGCCAAACACTAAACAAAATTACGAAAAAGAAATAAAGAAAAACTACTACTACCGACTCCAACACACATAGTCATCATCCTCATCCGGCTCCTCATGGTATTGAGCCTCGAGCTTCCTCTCCTCATCGGACTCTTCCTCCTCCGGAATGTAAGCTAGCCCAAAGGTCACACCAATCCTCTCATCATAGTATTCAACCCTCTTTCGGATATGATTTTGCTTTTTCATAGCATTTCTTTAATTTTTCTTTGAGGAATAGGGTCATTTGAGGTGAGATTTGTAAGGAGAGAGATTGATGGGCCAATGTTGAGGGCTTGGAGAGAGAGATGAAAATTTGGAGCTTTAACATTTGTAGTGGGAGAGGAGAGATAAGGAATCATGTACCAATTTTCGCCTTTTTGCATCCCAACCACTTCTATCACATTCACACCACCCCCAAACCTTCTTGAAACATTGAAAACTATAGACACACAACCCTCCGAACATCCGGTTACCTAGGTTTGCACAACGGAAGAGACTCAGACTATGGTTCAAAATAAGGACAAAGTGACTCTTATGTGGTTTAATCAAGCAAAAATGCCTTGAATCATTTCCTAAGTACGTTAACAACTCCAAACAAGATGCACAAGAGATATAAACATTACTCAAGCATGAACAAAAGATATTATTTACGTAAATGCGGAAAATGAAAGCAAAAAGCATGGGATGCTTAAGAATGAATCTCTACTCTAGCGATGCATAACACTTGACTTGACTTTTAGGCTAAACTTGTTCATCAATGTTCATGTATATGCTTGTGACATAGATTCAAATATATAACCAAATTCGACGGGATACACGACTCTTGCCACTGACACAATTGAGCATAATTAAAGTATCTAACTTACGAACAAGGGAGTATTGCAAGCAAGAGCAAAAATTTTAAAATTTTAACGAAAACGAAAAGAGACAAGTCTCAAAAACATATATATAGCATATATAGATATTCCTCCCCCAAACTTAAACGATGCTATGTCCTCATAGCATGAAGAACAACAATATTGAGAGGAAAGAATAAAAGATTGTACCTCCGGGGGAATGTTAACCCTCGTATACCTGAACCAAGTTGGAGGCTTTCTTGTCATTGCTTCCCTTCGTCATTGGAACTGCTTCCAAGGCTCACTATTTCGGCTCCTCCATCAGAACCACAACTAGTCACACAAGGTCATCGCCAGGGCTTTCTTGGTCTTACAATCGCGACACGTAATCGCACCCATGCTTAGGGCTCCTGAATGCCTCACTCACCCTAGCTTTTAGACCTAAACCACCAAGGCTGGTGTGGTAGCATGCTTACCCTGCAAAAGACTTAAGAACCAATTACCTACTAAGAAGCAAATGACATTAGTATCGCCTGGCTCGTGTTATCCGGCCCCAACAACTGACAAGTAAAATTAAATTCACCAAATCGTCACGTGATTACACGGGTACTACTTTTAGTACCTTTCTCCCCATATCCAACTCATAGTGCCGTAGAGCAAGGCATGCAACAACTTGGAGCTAGAGACGGGTGACTATACCGGACCATCAAAAGAGAAAAAGAAAAAAAAAGAGAGGGAGAAAAAGAAAGAGTTTATGTACGTTCAGCCAAACGCGGACTCCGAACTTTTAATATGCCAATGAGAGCTAATAAAATGAACATAGCACTCCACTCCACACTTTGCTTCAAAAATTGAATCCGACCATGCCACAAAAATAGATACTTTGAGTACCACAATTGCCAAAATCCGTTGAGAAATTTAATTTCAACCAAGTGCGTATTCCAAACTAGATTGATTTTCAAAGAGTTGACAAAATCCACAATATAAGGATGATAAACCAAATCAAATTCATCAACACCTACAAAATCAATCAATTCGACTTTTAAAAACTCTTGCGAAAGTGGAGACTCAGTACAAAGGGTGGCATCATCAAGAGCTGAGAGTATTGGATGGTTCAAAATTTCTATGGATGGTATCTCTTCAAAAGAAGGAGACAAACTCTTAGGTCTATTCACATTCTTCACATCCTGCTCATTCAGCAGAGCACACAAAAAGTCTACCTCCGCATTTGTTTTCTCAACAATGAGAAATTTCTTCCTTGGATTGTCACACAAAAAGGGCTCCACGGAAGGAGAACACTGGACAACAGGTTCAAGACTTGACTCATCACTCCAAACATACTCTGAGGAGTTGTCAGAATCTACACTAACATCTTCAACAAAGATAGGCGGCTCAATATCCTCTTCCATGACATTTGAGTTGGAATCTTGAGAATGTTTAACAAAAATCCTAGATCGTAAAATTGCGGCCAAATGATCGAAGAAATTTAAGGCTTGAGCGGGTTCTTTTTCAAAAAGTTTGCCATCGCGTATCATGTCTAAGAACCGTTGACTATTTTAAGAAAGTCCATCATAAAAATAGTTAGCAATTTGGAAATTATCATAGCCATGATTCGGGATCGCAATGAGCAAATCCTTATATCTTCCCCAACATGCATAAAATGACTCATTCACTCTTTCGGCAAAAGTTTGAATTTGGTTCTTGAGATCAAACCAATTGGTAATGGTCATACGACTTTTAAAAACATTGGTGTCATGAGTAGCTATGCAAGGGGGTGTGAAAAGTTGATTGGGACAAAGGTATTCCCGCAAAGTCTTGTGGGGTGTTTCCCAATTTGCCACCGCCATTCTATTAGATAGATAAGACATAAAATAAACAGGCTAGAGGGGCTATGCCACCACCTCTTTTCTCAAAACAGTTCCGTGGGGTTATGTCACCACCACGTTATATAGACAATAAAAGAAAAGGCAATTGATGCTCAATCTAGCTTCGTTACACCTCAAGTTGAATTGGTGGCTCGGTTAGAGGTATCCACTAAGTCGAGTTCAAATTACACAAACAAAAAAATAAACGGAGTACTTATAGTGGTTTGTCGAACCTCCAAATAAGCTATATTAAGATTCCCTGGCAACGGCGCCAAAAATGTTTAACCTTCAAACCTCGCCTTCAAATAAGGTTGAGAAAAATCCCAAGCGTAGGACTAGGTCGTCGATAGCATAATAAACCGGTAAGACTGGGATCGTACCCACAGAGAATTTGAATATAACTTAATCGGATTGTAGGTTTTATAAGGTGGTTTGTGGCGTTTAAGACGACCAACTTAGTTTTGCTTTGAAAGGTGAAAAGGCTAAAGTAACAGATTAGATAAGAGCTTAATAAACTAAAAGAGGCAAGTCTAGGGATCGTCTAACTCTTGACTTAAGCCGTTACCGTGTCACGCCCTCGATTTTCAGCTAAAATAATAATATATTTTCCACAACAAAAGTCTTCCTCTCAAACTATATTTACCCTTAACTGTCATGCCAATCCAAATAAAGAATCAAAGTCTCTTCTTCTTCTCTCTAAATTTTTTTTTATTTATTTTTTATATAAAGTCTCCCAAACGTTTACAATTTAATGAGTTCCATAATGATCAATGAGAGGAATTTACACATAGCTTTACATATATTCTAATCAAAAGGTACAACTTTCCATTGCGAGTAAAGTACACAACATGAATTAGACTAGATGATAAACACTTCCTTTATGATACCAATGAAGCTCTCAAGAGACGTCTCAATGTGCACTCCATGCAATCCAAGCTAAGTGACATGGCGAGTACCTGAAAGGATAGGGTGAGCTACACTAGCTCGTAGAGATATCCATACCTAAATTACATGCAGAAGTAAAGACAGATCACAAGGGAAAACATTTTCCAAAAGCATACTTGTTTTGTCAAAAGTGAAACTCAAAATGTCATACTCACGCTGAAAAATATTTAACTCCATTTCTCAAACACCAACACTCTCACCCACACACACCAATATTCTTAAAAATCTCAGCTTACCGTTACGGCATTATCCAAATCGATCCTTACTTTTTCATTTCCATTTCAATGACCTAAAGATTAATCTTAGTTCCTTAACGAAATGTTTTCACTTTCTTTTCTCATACAACTAGCCAACCTCACCCCAAAATATACGCGCTAGGCATGTAGAGTTAGAACATAAGGTAAGCAATGACAAGTCAAACAATATTGCACCTCAACAACAAGGAAACTCACCCGTCAACCCCAAATCAATCTTCAAATCTCAAGTTTAACATCTAGTAAAAATCTCTTTCACAATAAGATTTCTTTTATGAAACTCTCGCAATGCATAGCCCCACAAGGTACCAAATATGTATTCACACAAAACAAGTTGACCACCACATATTAGGAAAACAAGTCACAATGATTTGGAGGTCTAAAAGAAGGAATATAAAACATGTATTGACATACTGGACAATCCAAGTTACCAACTCAAACTGACATTTCAATCTTAGTAAGATGCTAAATACTATGAAGATTCTCCGTTTTCACTGTCACATGTTTCGATTTCATTTCCGGGCATTAAGGATCCTGTGCGTCCTATGTTAATTCCGGCATCACACCTTTCGGTGGATCCGTGGCTTTCTTGTGCACTTCCGGGCATTAGGGACCCCGTGCGTCCACTAAAATCCTTTTGATTAAATTCCGGGCTTTTAGGACCCCCGTGCGTCCACTAAAATCCTTTGATTCAATTCCGGTCTTTAAGGACCCCTGTGCGTCCACTAAAATCCTTTGATTCAATTCCGGGCTTTAAGGACCCCCGTGCGTCCACTAAAATCCTTTTGATGCAATTCCGGGCTTTTAGGACCCCCGTGCGTCCCCGTGCGTCCACTAAAATCCTTTTGATCCAATTCCGGGCTTTTAGGACCCCCGTGCGTCCACTAAAATCCTTTTATTCAATTCCGGGCTTTAAGGACCCCCGTGCATCCACTAAAATCCTTTTGATTCAATTCCGGGCTTTTAGGACCCCCGGGCGTCCACTAAAATCCTTTTGATCCAATTCCGGGCTTTTAGGACCCCCGCGCGTCCACTAAAATCCTTTTATTCAATTCCGGGCTTTAAGGACCCCCGTGCGTCCACTAAAATCCTTTTGATTCAATTCCGGGCTTTTAGGACCCCCGTGCGTCCACTAAAATCCTTTTAATCCAATTCCAGGCTTTTAGGACCCCCGTGCGTCCACTAAAATCCTTTTGATCCAATTCCGGGCTTTTAGGACCCCCGTGCGTCCACTAAAATCCTTTTGTTCGATTCCGGGCTTTTAGGACCCTCATGCGTCCACTAAAATCCTTTTGATCCAATTCCGGGCTTTTAGGACCCCCGTGCGTCCACTAAAATCCTTTTGTTCGATTCCGGGCTTTTAGGACCCTCATGCGTCCACTAAAATCCTTTTGATCCAATTCCGGGCTTTTAGGACCCCCGTGCGTCTACTAAAATCCTTTTCTTCAATTCCGGGCTTTAAGGACCCCCGTGCGTCCACTAAAATCCTTTTGATTCAATTCCGGGCTTTTAGGACCCCCGTGCGTCCACTAAAATCTTTTTATTCAATTCCGGGCTTTTAGGACCCCGTGCGTGCACTAAAATCCTTTTGATTCAATTCCGGGCTTTTAGGACCCCCGGGCGTCCACTAAAATCCTTTTGATCCAATTCCGGGCTTTTAGGACCCCCGTGCGTCCACTAAAATCCTTTTGATGCAATTCCGGGCTTTTAGGACCCCCGTGCGTCCCCGTGCGTCCACTAAAATCCTTTTGATCCAATTCCGGGCTTTTAGGACCCCCGTGCGTCCACTAAAATCCTTTTATTCAATTCCGGGCTTTAAGGACCCCCGTGCATCCACTAAAATCCTTTTGATTCAATTCCGGGCTTTTAGGACCCCCGGGCGTCCACTAAAATCCTTTTGATCCAATTCCGGGCTTTTAGGACCCCCGCGCGTCCACTAAAATCCTTTTATTCAATTCCGGGCTTTAAGGACCCCCGTGCGTCCACTAAAATCCTTTTGATTCAATTCCGGGCTTTTAGGACCCCCGTGCGTCCACTAAAATCCTTTTAATCCAATTCCAGGCTTTTAGGACCCCCGTGCGTCCACTAAAATCCTTTTGATCCAATTCCGGGCTTTTAGGACCCCCGTGCGTCCACTAAAATCCTTTTGTTCGATTCCGGGCTTTTAGGACCCTCATGCGTCCACTAAAATCCTTTTGATCCAATTCCGGGCTTTTAGGACCCCCGTGCGTCTACTAAAATCCTTTTCTTCAATTCCGGGCTTTAAGGACCCCCGTGCGTCCACTAAAATCCTTTTGATTCAATTCCGGGCTTTTAGGACCCCCGTGCGTCCACTAAAATCTTTTTATTCAATTCCGGGCTTTTAGGACCCCGTGCGTCCACTAAAATCCTTTTGATCCAATTCCGGGCTTTTAGGACCCCCGTGCGTCCACTAAAATCCTTTTATTTCACATCTCATATTACCACCTAATGGACCCCCTTTGTGACATCTCCATTAAGAGTCTAATTTGCAAATACTTATAAAGATCCTCATCTTTGTGGTACCCATCAATGCTTAACAACCATGCACTCATGCCAAGTGATTCACCAAATCCTGTTTAACTCACTGCAAGTATCCCGCAAGCCCAAAGACTCAATCTCATGGAAAGACATTGAATAATTTACACATCGCATCAAACATTCTACAACTTAATTTATCATCGATCGTATCATCCATCTAATCCATTTTCTATTCCAATCGTTTACAAGTATTTTAACCCTTATGCTCACTAGTTCTCATATCCCAATAATTAATCATCTAGATCAACTCATCATATCCCCACATATCCAATAGGTGAAATTAATCATTCACACTTGAAGTTCTGACTATATCCGATCAAATAACATAAATTTAAGAACGACATTTAAACCATTGAAAAGTAGGCTTCTTCTTCTTCGATCCGAAGGTCATACATCAAAAAGAAACGGAGTTCGGGTAGCCTTGCTACGGCCTTATGATTATGGCTCCACGTAACCATGAAACTGGTGCAAAGGCAAAATTTGGGTCAACTTTGGATGCAAATCTGTTATCGCTCGGACATACCCATGATGCATGGCATGTATCGTTGGAAAGCTCTATGTGTCTAGTTTCTAACAAAACAAACGGTGCGTCATTTCAAGTCCCGAGCTAGGAGTTATGGCCATTTTATCAAAGTCCGCTGGTGCTGTCAGATTCTACGCGGGAACAAGTAAAATTGATTGAAAAATCATAACTCCTTCATCTTAAACCCAAAAATATTGAAACCAATGCCAAAAGTTGCACCACTACAAGCCCTACAGTCAATAAAAATTCCAGGTTCAGAAACGAGAGGAGGTTAACCCAACAATCAAAAGTAAAACCGATTCGCAACCATTTTCGCACCTGTCAACCAACCCTGCTTTAGAAATTTACCAAAAATCGTATACTTAACCAAATTACTTGATTCCAACGCCAATCTCTTCTTAACTTAAATATGCAACTCCTGTAAATGACCCAAAGCCACCCAAAATGTTCATCATGCCCAGAAAGTTAAAAGAAGACAGCCACGCACAGATTCGCACATCCAGCAAACAACCAGTATTCAAAAATCCATAACTAATTGTGTGATTATCGGTTTTGCATGATCTTGGTACCGAAATGTTCGTATTGAAACGCACTTTAACAGTTATGAAGACACCAAAAATTGATTCCTAGCAGAAGAGCCCCAAAATGACAGATTACCAGAACCCACGAAATTTTCAGCATTCACTAGATTTATTCAAGACTCAAAATAGATAATCAAACTTAATCCTTGCACATCAAACCAACACTTAACACATATAAAAAAGGCTGGAGATCCCTACCTCAAGTATCAAGACCAAGCTTTGAGCTCAAACCAAACCCTAGCCTCCAAATCCGAAATATGCCTCCACCGAGCTCTTCCCACGCGATCCGAGGGCCGAGGATGAAGAGATGTGCGTGGGTTTTCAAGGATTGATGGTGGAGTAGCAAGAATTTGGTTGAGGGAGTGAGAGAGAGGAGACCGAGAGAAAGGGAGAGGAGGGAGAGAGAGCTGGCGTTAAAAAAGAAAAGGGGAAAGTGAAGTGTTCTCTTGGTGTGTGTTGATAGATATAGCCCTAATGCACTAACACCCCTCTATTCAACAAATATCACATTATAACCCCCAACTCATACACCCTTACACATTAACAACATTTTGTTCAAAACTTAAATTCATATATATATAGAGACCAATTGCATTATAAATACCAAAAATTAAATGATGAAATTACGGGTCTCTACATACCGGTTCTCGATTATAACTCAGGCGAAAGTCACGACTGCGTGCTCACGCCCGGAGAATTTAGCTTTAATGACTTCGTTTAACGAAAGATGTGATTAAACGGAGACGAACCAACTTATTTTTAATATTTGTCGAACACATAGGAGGCCACGAGCCCTCGGTAAGCTTTTTGCCAAGACCGCTTGGCTAAACATCTTACCAAGGAGTTAACACCCTTTGTTTAGACCAAAGATGCAAGTTAAGCTCTATTCCGAAAATCATGATTTTAAGCTCGAGGACTTGAGAACTAAGTAACCACCTAAGTACTCGGGAAAGATTACCCCGAGACTTGGTCTATTGACTACTCACACATAGCTAAAGCATAAAAGAAAGCATAAAAACGAGACATGATTTTTAACCGATAAAAACGAAAACAAACTTGATATTATAAAGGATCCAAGTCGTACGAACAACTTTAATTAACGAGAAATTAACAAATGAGAAAAAACTTACTTGAGTTCTATGAAAATTACTCTTGAAAAGCTTAAAAGAACATTAATGGAAGAAACACTAAAGAGAAAACTAACCTAGAACATAAAGTAGATATGAGATAAAGTGGGAGAGAAGAGTATTTATACAACTCAACTTCTCTCGCAACAAACATCCTATAAACATACTATAAGTAGCAACTATTCCATAAATGGAAAGTCCACAAAGCAGCAAATATCTGGCCGAAAGCTTGTAGTATCGATACGGATTACGCAAAGTATCGATACCACGCTGCTAAGTTGAAAAGGGTCATTTCTCCGTAATGATCCTGTATCGATACGGATTAAGGCCGTATCGATACGGATTAAGGCTGTATCGATACAACAAAACCTGTCTTCCCACTAAGCAAACGCGTATCGATACAGCTTAAGGCTGTATCGATACGGAGAGCTTATCTCCAGTCTTCAGGCCAGCCTCCAAGACTTGGCACCCGACGGCCCCGGAGCTCCACAACATCTTATTTTCATTCTCTAAAGTTAAGTAAAGACTACATTTTAAACCTTTCTTTTACCTTTTCTTTTCTTTAATTTATTTAATGAAAATAAGAAAGTACCCCCTATTTGAAAACAATGACATTACCAGAATTTGAAGATTCCAATTAAATCAAAATGTCAACCCCCCACTTTTAGTGTAAAATGGAAAATTGCACATTTTTCGCAAGAGAAAATGACTCAAAACATGATCTTGCTCTTCAAATAAAACCTTGTAACTTTGTAGTTACTCTTAGAAAAATTCAAGGATCAATTACTGCCATTTTTAATCTCGAGAATCGATACTTTTCCTGAAAGTCATTTTTCCATACTTAGACAGATTTAAGGGGCCGACAGGGTCTTCGGGTACTTGGAAGCATCCAGAGCATTCCTTGGTGTTCAAACGCGCCTTATTTGCACGGTTTACCTGAAAACACAAAAAACACACTTTACGTGCAATATCGTTATAAAAGCTAAACAAACGCAAGTTAAAGCAACATAAAACCGGACTAGTCACACCAAATATCTACAATATTGGGTGCTCATCAATCTATTATCTTTGAACTCTCCTAACAGATTGAGATTAGGAGTCTGTCTCATCCTTCTAACCAACTCAATCACATAACCCATGTAGACGACCCATTTGGATTGGGTTCGGTCCGAACCGACCCATTTGTCTAACAATTATTCATTTGAAGGTGCTAAAATTTAAAGGTGCTTTGTGCGAAGATTAATACCTTCATTCTGTTGGGGATTACAATTATCATTTGATTGGTTGCTGCGTCCTTTGACAAAGCTTGTGAATGCTGTTCAAGCATATATTTAACTTCATGTCCTTCGAATGATTTGTTTTCCTGTGCTGGCTGGAAACCCTTCAGTCGACACACCTGGAGCAACGGATCATTGAATTACTTCATGGGATATGATCATGCATTTAACACTAGTTATTTGCTTTATTGAGATAATTAACATCAGTCACACGTCATTTTAAATAGTTAATCACAAAGAATTTAAGAAATTTTGTGACATGGCTCTATGTAGATCATCTGGATCTCTCTCACAAGAAATGAGAAATGATCAATCGTCTAGATTAAGGACACAAGACTATTAAGATCAATCCAATTCAAATTTCCTATTGACGTAAGTAATTGGGTGCATAGACTATGTAGGGTACATGGTGTCTGTTGATGGTTATCACAGCATATACGTACAATCATAATTAAAAAGCATACTTTTTTCTTCTTTAAGCGAGAATCTTTTTAGTTGGAAGACCTCTGCGTGCACTTTTACTAGTCTAATAAAATGATCAAAAGCTTCTCAAAATTCAAATTTGGCTTATTCCAAATTCAAAATTGGACAGCTAACTTCTCTAAGAGTTTATTTCTCATAATTCTTTTACCAACATTTGGGTAGTAATACGAATTTAAAATTCCTAATATCCTGCTACTCCACTTGTTGAACTCTGAACCATAACTCTTCATAATGGATGAATTGACTAATATAGAAATTTTTATTCACCCAAGCAAAGAGTCCAAAAAACACAAGAGGCAGGGATCAATATCACCAAACACCAGATGTTTACAGAGATCAATATCACCTAACGAGTATTTATGCCCTACAATATTTACAAAGAGCATGCTTGAAAGCACATATATTGTTAGCTCAAGCTATTATCCAGCTTCGAGTCTATAATGTATACCACTAATGTATGCAAGACAATAAAATTTAAAATGCAAACACTGTTTTGAATACTAGGCTTTTGTTGTTAGTGGGGAAAAAAAAACCTCTTCCCAAAAGCTAAAGCCAAAAGTGTGGGTCTTTGGTTTGAACTTAGTTACCCCGATTGGTAGACATGAGCTTCTTAACTAAAGACAACATTTACTTACAAAACACTATAATGCAGGAATATAAGCAAACAACAGGCTATTCAAATTTGAAGTGGCTTTGTGCATTCAACTGTGAATCTCATCTCCCTATCTTGGTTTTATTTTTCATTGTCCTTGGTAGCGCCAATCCCTAGCATCTGCCTATGTAGGTACCCTAATGATTGTAAGACACATAAGACTTGCGCCAACAGTTAACCAAGGGCCCTTTTCAAAAAAAGAGAACGAAAAAAGATAAAGCATATTAGTCTAAAGTTCAAATGAAACAACTCCATAGAAGCTTTAGTTCAGTCTAAATTTCTGTGATATGTAGAGTCCATTAATAAAAATATTTTAGAGTCTAGAGTATGTGAAAAAACAAAATTGTCATTAATGAGACAAGGGCTTTGTTTGGCTAATACAAAAAATATTTTTTTCATTTAAATTGTCTTAAATGAGACAAGGGCCTTTTTTTCGTGTTTTTTTTTCCGTGTTTTTCGATCTTGTTGCATTTTCGTAGGGTACCCTAAGGTTTTAGGCACTTTCATAGGGTTTTAAGGTGCATTTTCCTATTATAGGATTTTAGCGGTTTAGACACTTTCATAGGGTACCCTAGGGTTTTAGACACTTTCAATGCTGGTCAACATTGGTCAACGCCGGTCAACCTTGGGAGGGATTTTTTTTGTAAATCCTGGGCAGAATGTCCTTTAGACTTTACGGAAAAATATTTATGTCCTTATTATAGCAAAATTAAAGGCCACCAAATGATAACTAAGCAAGCTCACCTAACAAAAATCAACCACAGCAGAACCCATTTAGTCCCCAATTATTGGAGATATGGGTGGGGAAGGATTGGAGACAGACGTAACCTTTGGCAATATGCACAAAGTGGCTGCTCACAAAATACCACTGAAACAATGGCCCCTTTATACCTGTTTTGTTGCGGAACCATGCCTCCAAATCAAAGCCAAATGGCATCAGAGAGGGCATACCTAGAGACCAAAATTAATTTATGCGCACATTACTATACTTCCTTCATTGATAGTTTAGAGCATTAGTATGCAAACAAAAATGATAAAGGTAAATCTGTACCATCATGTACAGATCAGTTTTGGGTCCCAAAAAAATAATCCGATCCGCTCATTTTGTTTAAAATATTTTATTTAGGGTCTATGCAAAAAATCAGCTAAACCGGATATCGTTACGAGTGTTTGCGATACATCCAACTTTGCTTCAGAATTCTAGCCTGAATTTTGAGACAAAGTTGGATGCATCGTAAACGCCTCTACCGATATCCAATTTAGCTTATTTTTTGCAGAGACCTTGAATAAAATACTTCAAACAAAATGAGCGGCTTGGATCATATTTTTGGGACCCAAAACGGGCTCGAAACTGATTTGTACGCGGGGTATGTACTAGTATATCAGTACCAATAGCATATCTCACCTAACTATGCAAATCCATGTACAAAAGTGTGAAGGACAACTTTAACATCCGACAAAAGTGTATTTTCCAACCAACCAAACACACCTCATACTCATATTTCAATACCACCTAAAACTTACATATTAACCAAATAAAAATTTAGCGCAATAGTTTACCCCAGGCCCCTATTGGAGGGGCTATTTTTTAAAAATTCGCCAAAACCAAATATTTAAAACAAAGTTAATCTCCTAATTCAATCAAAGCATTATGCAAAGAATATAAGCAAACATAAAACAAACCAACCCTAACTAAACCTCCAAAATAACTCTACTCCTTTCAACATAAACCAGAAAAGAAGTGAAAGAAAAAGAAAGAGTGTCCATTATTACCCTATGAAGCACGGATACGCTATTTCGGCCTCCGGATCACATATCATACGCATATGACGTATCGCATATGCATACACTCAGTTATATATGCTCCGGATACATGTCCGATATGTTTTTCAAAGTATCGTGATTTTAAAATTAATTTTTGGTATCTTGATACGTTTTGGATACGCTCGGGTGTCAATATGTTATTTCTTAAAATATATGGGTTAAAACTATAATTAGGGCTATCTATCCATTTTCCCCACCGACATCAAAAATTAGAAAACGCAGAAAGGGAGAAAGGCAAAAGACGATCAATCACCTCTCACCTATAAGTATCTTCTCTCTCTCTCTCTCTCTATATGTATATATAAGTGTGTATATATTACTCTATCCGTCCCAAATTGAATGTCAATTTTTGATATCCGTGCCAATTTCAACTCCTTATATCTTTCAATATGGATCTCAAAAAATATGCAATATGAATCTTGTTTGATAATTCTCGATTTGTTCTATTATACAAAATTTTCAAACTCATGAAAACGTTATAGATTGAAAGATATATATAAGCGATGAAAAATGACACGAGTTTCAAAAATTGTAATCCTTTTTGAGATGGAACGAGTAACTATATAGATAACTATGTATATATAACTATGTACATATATGTAAGTATCTCGTCTCTCTTTCTTCTCTCTCATAATATATTTTTTATTTACTTTTACATTCAACGTATCTCCAAACATATTGTATCCTACTTTTTGAAAAAATCACATATCCGCGCGTATCAATATCGTATCGTAGTATCCGTGTCTGTGCTTCTTAACCATTGCCTTGTCAGCCTTCTTCTCTGTTCTTCCTTTGTACTCCCTCCATTCCAATTTGAGAGTTCATCTTTCCTTTTTTGGATGTTCCAAAATGAGTGTCCCATTTGAAAAGTCAACACCAAAAAAGCTAGAACTTTCCTATTTTGCTCTTTCTTCTCCAAATGTAAATACTCATTAAATAATGATGTGAAAGGACAATTTTGAAAAGGCAAAATTGGCGCCCATAATACTAGAACCAAATTGACTTCTCCTTGGGCAATGTGACTCTTCGTAGAAATTGCAAAGGCAATTTAAAATCCAGCACAACATACAGTAATTGAAATCTACTTGAGGACAAAATTGAAAATTAGAAAATCTGTCAATGCAATGATGAGGCTTTCTTAAATAGTTGGATTTCTCAAAAGGGTCTCACAAATTGAAACGGATGGAGTATTTCGGAGTGGAAGGGAGAAGTACGGAACCACACCCACCCCTTAGGGCTTCCTTCTCCTCTTCCTCCTTAGATTTCTCCAACCTATCTCTTTCCCCTCCATCACCATCTCCGACCACCACCGTCTCCCTCTCTCTCATCCGTTCATCGCTCTCTCTCGGGTGATTTCTCTATCCTTCTCCCTCTTCATTTGCCAAACACAGATTGAGAGAGGAAGAATCATTAGAAAGGAGAAAGAGAAAGCCTTTTTCCAATTTTAATGGAAGCCCAACCGACCGTCAATTTTCTACACGATGAAACAACTATGTGTCCTCGCCCTTCTTGGCCGCGTCATAGGCCATCCACAATGCCTCCAGCTTCATCGAAACGAAGCCGCAGCGGTCGGCAATGAACAAGAGGCAAGCGACCTTCATGCGGTTTATGTAGAGGGACGCATACGCCTCGACATCGAGTTGCTAGCTGCTAGTGATCGGCCTGTGATGCTGGGATTCATCACCGTCGTTGGAGAAGATCTCGTCGATCATCCGTGACAATGCTTCATCTGTGCCTTCCATGATTTTGTAGCTCGGAGGATGTTGGAGTTTCTGTCTCTGTCTCACTCTCACTCACTTATGTGCTCTCAGAGGAAGTAGAAAGAGAGAGAAAACATTACACCTACTTTTGTACTTCTACTATTGACTTTGTATTGGAAAGTGGAAAGGAATTAACGCTGCAGACCCATGATTTCCCCAAACAACGCTTGAGCAAGAAGACAAAACAAAACCAAATAACACTGCTAAATAGGATAGAAAATGGCAAAAGTCTAGAGAGGCAAAATGATTATCAAAACCAAACCATTGCCATTGTCATAGACTCATAATCACTGCATAAGACATTAGAAGGCGAGGGCTGCGCGCTTATTATCATTTCAATAGTCCTCTTAACAATCTAAAACCATAAAACGCAGTAAAAAGTTAGCAAAAATGGATATCAACCCGGTACATATTCTAGGCAAAATTCATCAAATGACAATGTAAAGGCAAACTGAAACATGCAACAACCTCAAGGATATAATTCAACTGTTGGATCGTAAACCAACATGTCAAGGTTAAATCAACAGATCACAAAAACTAGACACAACAAGAGGGGGAAAAGTTTAATGTGACAGCAAGCGTGGAGCTTGTATCCACTCGATTTATCGATAATAGCAAAAAGAAACCATAAACAACAACGTATGTTATTTTTAAACCGTGTTTTCGAGACCAAATTGTATTGACATTGCTATACATTTCATGTGTTTTTTATATAACTTTTAGCGATCTGTACGACCCCGATATCTCCTCGTCAAATCGTGAAACCAACAGTGGAATTAAATATCTAAAAGGATAACAAATTAAACGCCACAACTCTTATCCCGTAACCAAACTTGCCATGTCGTGTACAACCAAAAATAAAGAGGGAAGAGTATGTATCGAAGGGTTAGGAGAGACCTCGTGTTGTGACCAGCGGTGGTCTGGATAAAACGCGAGCCAGAGAGGGGAGGGGCATTGTACGAAGCACTGTCAAGGGCTTACCATAGTCGGACGGGTCCTCTGGCCGGACGTTGCTCCGTCCCTGCTACAACCCAGGGCATACGCACTCTAGCAAAATCACGCCATTGCAACGGCACGACGGTGGAATCAAAGAGACAATGGTGTTGGATAGGGTTCGAGCGCGGTTGTTGAACAACCTCCATAGAACCTCCGCGATCCTTCGCTTCCTCGCCATTGCGAGAGAGAGAGAGAGAGAGAGAGAGAGAGAGAGAGAGGACTTTTTTTTTACTGTGTGTACCGTGTAGGGAGATCCAACTTCTTTGTCTGGATAAAACGCAGAGAGTGGAGGGGCATTGTCGGATACCACAACGAAGCACTGAATCGGACGGGTTCTCTGGCCGGAAGAGGAAAGACGTCGCTCTGTCGCCGCTACAACCCAGCATCCGCCGTCCGCACCCCTTGCAACGGCACGCTGCCTCCGACGGCGTCAGTGGTGGTGGAATCAAGGAAATAATGGTGTGGGCTAGGGTTCGAGCGCTCCTCTTGAACGCCTTCCATAGAACCTCTGGGAGTCTAGGACCCTTCATTTCCTCGCCAGAGAGAGAGAGACGTTGAGCTTTCAAATTCAAGAGGGGGCTCCTTTTCTTTTCTCCCCCGTTAGGTTTAGCTTATTTGTTGGGTTAATTAATATATTCTTGGTACTAATATTTCTTTCTTTTAAATTTATATGCTTGGTAGTTGTTAGGTAAAAATTTTGTTATGTCCCTTCGACTTTAAGCAAAAATTCAATTTGTTCTTTCCCCTTTTAATTTGTACAAATAAATACGTCCATTTTAGAATTGATTCCAATGTCAATACTTGGTTGAATGTCGTTAGTTTTTTGAACGGAAAATACACGTGTCTTGCACGCGAGCTAATGGGAGGGGTATGTATGCCCATTCCCTCTTACCTTTTAGAAATTATTTTGTGAAACCATTGGTCCATTACTCCACCCTCCGAAGTGATGTAATATCTCTTTCCACTCAACACGTGAAAAACCTCCATTAATAGTTTGTCTCTCTCATCCACTTTAGAATCTTCTTCCCAAAACCCAACCCACGACAACACCAACGCCCACCGCTACAATCGTCCCCTCCGATTGCCGGCTGCCAAAAATTTGCAAGAATGATTACCCAGCGCTGAGACCACTTCTTCTTCCTTTATCTCTTCAGTTTCTTGTTCGATTAATGTTTTTTAAATTAACAAAATACAGAAAAAGATATTTTTTGAATTAAAAAAAGGGGTTAAAAATCTCCTCATCTCTGCAGATCTCCAACCCCCCAATAGTTTCTCTCGTGAGTAGGTACAGGTTTTCGGCCGCCGATGATTGGAGAGGGCGGTTGCAGCAGTGGGCGGGGATCCTCCTCCAGCGAATCCGCCGAAAACACGACAATGATGTTGAACAACTATCGGCAGGAACAAAGAGACGAACGAAGAAGGAATGGTCGATTTGAAAAGTAATCCTCCGTTTATGAAGCCAATCGAACTAGATTCATTGCAAATTTTCGACTCCGATACAAGTTACTCCTTGAACCACGACTCTAACACCCAGATCATATACTTACATATTTATGAAGATGTATATGTATATACAAAAAAATGGTGTGTATTGTTTGTGTGTGTATATATATGTATATATGTATGACATAAAATGGGGAAGATTTTGGGGAAATACTGGTCTGGTGGGATTGGACCGAATTCAATGGAATTTGGTGGAGTGGAACACAATATTGATATGGGTATTGGTGGTAATGCAAAATGGGTTGAAACTTGAAAGGTTACAGGTTGGAGCTTTTGGTGGAAGAGGGTTAGGGATGGCCAAATATGGACAGAGAATGAGAGGGAGGAAGGGGTGGGTGAATGAGAGGGAGGAAGGGGTGGGTGAGAGAAGAGAAAGAGACTGGGGTTTTGAGGGAGAAGAGGAATGGCAAATTTACCCCTGAAAAATGGTTATGTGCTGGGCGCATGACGATTTTCCGTCCAAAAAACTAACGATATCCAATCAAGGTTGACATTGGAATCAATTCTAAAGTGGAAGTATTTATTTGTCCAAATTAAAAGGTGAAGGACCAAATTCAATTTTTGCTTAAAGTTGAAGGGATATAACAGAAATTTTCCCGAGTTGTTATATATATATCAAACAAAAGTAAAAAAAAAAAAAGGGACCCAGATATTTTTTTTCCAAATGTGAAAAGCTATTCAATTGTGAGGCGAAAGCCTACACAACAGAGAGGGACCTGTTTGGGCTAAATTAGCTCGATTTAATGGCAAATAATTATGTGCAGGCATGCCAAAAAAGAACTAACTTCAGAAAAGAAATTATTCTTTTCAGATTGATTGAAAACGACTAATTTAAATCAGGCAACCGTCTTATCCGTTCGCTTACCTCAACTAGGAGGATTTTTCCTTAAAGTATCAATCAAACAATGGATTGACGCTCTTCAATCAAAAAAGATAATTGAACATAAACAAATGCCTACACAACAGAGAGGGACCTGTTTGGGCTAAATTAGCTCGATTTAATGGCAAATAATTATGTGCAGGCGTGCCAGAAAAGAACTAACTTCAGAAAAGAAATTATTCTTTTCAGATTGATTGAAAACGACTAATTTAAATTAGGCAACTGTCTTATCCGTTCGCTTACCTCAACTAGGAGGATTTTTCCTTAAAGTATCAATCAAACAATGGATTGACGCTCTTCAATCAAAAAAGATAATTGAACATAAACAAATCTGAATTTAATCAAAGGTAAGTTTATATATAAAACTATTGAGATTTCTATAAGAACAATACAGAAATATAAGCGCACTGAATTTAATCAAAATTGAACTTATAAACGACTACTCTTTGGTAAGAAGAATAAAAGAAATAAGATAACTTGAATTTAATCAAAAGAAGCCTTACATGCAAATAAGTCTTCAACTTACAAATTACTAAACTAATCTAATCTAAGTCCTAAGTTATGATAAATCTCGGAGCAATCATTTTGTATGAGTTGTAAGATGATGAAATTTTGTCGGGGGTGTGGGCATGCGTGCCCGAGGAATTTTTGGATTCCAAAACGCAGGGGGCCCGGGTCGAGGGAGCGTGAGCGGGGAAGCAAGCGCTCGCAAAATACAGAGTCGCCACTCGGGTTTGAAGGTCCGACACCCAAGGAACCGTATTTCGAAGCACTTGCCGCGCTGTTTGATTCGAAAAAGTTAAGGAACCAGTCCGTCATAACCATATCTGGGTTCGGGAGCCAGGTTACGAGAGGGGAAGGATTTTATGGCACCCCTCTCGCCCAATTCGGAGATCGGTCTCTACTTAGGCATTTGCGAAAGATGTTTGTTTGCGATTCTGTTTGATTAATCAATTTTTAGCCAATTAGGGCAGGAGAACAGTTAATCGGGGATTAAAACTGTAACAATTTGCAGGATGTGATAGATATGGCATGGATTAATGAGATGACAAGTAATAAATGGAATAAAGTTCAAAACATCGATTATACATCAAGACAGTGCTGTGTATGATTTTGGCACGAACAAACAGCCAGCCTGCATGCATGAGTTCATCTGCATGCAAGCAAACCGTCGCGCGACACAACCATACACTCGCGCGAGGTTGATGCTCTACCAATGTTTTGAATTTTACCTCCTTCTGGGCTCTGGAAGGACCAGTGCTCACCCAGGTGCAAACCAAGCAGTTTATAAGTACTTGGAAGTAAACAATATTACAACAAGCAGATGGAAATATTGTGAAAACACGACCCCTAAACAGTGGGGGTATCTAAACAGAGGCCAAGGCCAAGCTGCTCATGCAAGGGCAGTCCCTGGAAAACCCAGAACCATCGCGCGACAGAGTGATACAGGCGCGCGATTGTTCAGACTGGACTTCCAGGAATTGCTTTGCATACTCAGGGCTCTGAGACATATTCAAGAGCATCCCAAGAGCATTCCAAACCAAGAGGAATTATAAACTAAGCTAAACAATAATTTTTAACATGCAAACTTGCAAAGTAGGGAGCTAAAGCTCCTTAAAAGACTTTAAAAAGACTATGAACACAACAATGAACTTAAAGACCAGGATCCCTTCCCCACGTGGTCCAATCTCACGCAGACAGAAGTGTCGCGCGAGTGTATGGGACCATCGCACAAGGGTGTTCCAGGTAACGGCTCTTGAAACCTTGCCAGCTTTAGGGCCAGAACTGGTATCGATTACCAGCCTTGACCCTGCCAGCCCCCCTCAGGGGTTCGAACAGTGAGCAGAAAGATATTATACCTTTGCTTGAGTGTCTTGGAGATGGCTTGAATGAGGTGGTGATGCTTAGAGGGTGATAGTGTAGGAGTGAGTGTGGTATGGGATATTTGTGCTTGAGCTTTGCTTCTTCTTTCTTAGAGAGAATTTGGTAACCCTTTGCAATGAAGCATGGGGGGGGATTTATAGAAGAAAGGGTTGGTTGGTGGCTAGCCAAGGCCTTGTAACCAGCCAACAATGCTGGTTACAATTGCTTGGTGGAGAAGTGGGGTGGCAAAGGTGATGGGATAATGGGGGGTGAGGTGGTGCAAAGGGAGCCCCCCAGAACGTTGTTCAGCCGAGAAAAACGGGGTCACATAGGCCTGTAGCCCCCTGACCACCACGCAATCTGGGTGAAAATGACAGGTGTTGACCATCGCGCGATGAAGTGAGAGCATCGCGCGAGGGTCCAGCCAATCCCGCGAGGGTCAATGGTCAAAGCTTTGACTTTGACCACCACCTGGCAAATGGACCATCGCGCGAGGATCCTAGTGTGTCGCGCAACTATCAAACCCAAGGTCCAGGTTCTGATTCAAGGGTTTTAGGGCTAAGGATGGGTTCCTCACATGCCAAACTCAAGCCATTCCAAGTTCTCGAGACTGTTTTCGACCTGATTCATCATCGGGGAATCAAGAAACCGAAGAAGAAAGTAAAACGATCGGGAAGTCAGATTGGGGTGTCTACAGGGGGCTCTCTCTTCACTTGCTTCTTCTATTTATAGACAATGAGTCTGCCATCGATCTTCATTCTCCACGTTCTCAATTAATACCCACGTCTTTGATCGAATTGCTCACCCTTCCCTCCAAAAAACGGTTGAGAGGGCCTTCAAACGGTTACTTGAATTGGTCTTTCAGAATTCTTCTCCTTCCACGTTTGTTGATGTTGATCATGGCTGTTTTCTGGGTTATGGGGTTCCTGTTTTCACACAACATGGTTTAGTGCTATAGAATTGACTATCCAAACGATTCACTACAACCACGATTGATATCCTACATGAAATGGGCAGTTTAATATCATCGTTTGATGGTTAATCAATGGCTAAACCCAATTACCATCTTATTTACCCTTGTTTGAAGTCCAAACGAGGTCGTTTCCAATCGAAACAATACCGTGTAGTACTAAAATAACATCATCATCAAACTTTCTGATCCTCTACATCTTGGGTTGAGATGAGACATGTTCTGATTGGGCAAAATGTTGTTCGGTACCATGTGTAATTTTCTCATTGAGTGGCATATTTTAGGATGTAAAAAGAACCCCATGGAGGCAAATGGGCGTCCATAGACCGGACAAGCCATTAAAGAGGGCAATCAGAGCACAATATGTGCAGCCCTATTTCAAACTCGCCTAGCGATATCAGGTTCGCAGAAAATAAAACTAGTACCAAGTACATGACCAACAAACCACCGGACTAAATCCAGACAAAAACAAAATAAAGCAAAAAATACACTCTCCTCCGTCATTGAGCAGCCCTTCTCCTGGCTAGCCCTCTACCGATCAATCTCCCAAGTCGGCGACCTAAGAAGCCGCTGGCGATCACGCGGCTGCAAACCCAGAAGCGATGCGGCAACAAACGGCAAGCGGTTTTGGTGGAGAAGGGGAAAGGGAAACCATATCTAAAGGCAGGAATTGGTCCCTCCTCTCTTGTCGCCCAAATGAGGATATAAACCCAAGGGGGACGGAGAAAAGAAAGTATGACAGTTGTTTTAGGGTTAGGGAGAGATGCTCCAATTTTAGGGTTAGAGAGAGGTCTTGCATTGGTTGTGGACCCAAATAGTTGGGTTTATAAAAAAAAAGTTGTAAGTTAATTTAGGAATAAAATTTTTACTTTTCCCTGATGAGAGAAATCGAAAAAGTAAAAAAAATTACTTTTTCAATTTGTCTCAACGAGATTAATCAATAGTTCACAAAAATTTGACGCAAAACTAACAAACGTGAAAAAAATTTGAATAAAGACAATACTAAAAAAACCCCAAAAAGTTACCCAAAAAAAAGATTAGTGAAACTCCATCTTAGTGTGTAAATGAATGTTAGTGTGATAATTGAAAGAATGCTGCCCCCTTTTCTTCTTTTTTCCTTCAGTTCCCTCTCTTACCATGTGTAGTTAAAAGGACTACTACAATTATGTTCTAGACCAATTTTGGCTCAAAATTTTCAGACTTTAACCTCAACTAAACCTCACTATTGGAGCTTAATCAAACTCTAAGGTTTGTTAACTGAGATAATACTGACCTCAATTTTATCTTTAATTAACTTATTTGAGATGGTCAAAGGTGGCGGCCTCTTGAGTCTTAACTGAGGTCGGCCCTAATGGTATAATAATACATGATTTGTAGGGGTTTAAAGAGGAACATAAATTCACGAGTAATTAAAAATAAACAATTTTGATTCATCACCATATTGATAAAAAGAAGAAAAAAATCCCCTCAGCATCCTATCGTTTTATTTACAGTTTCCTTTCCCATTATATTGCCCTCCACACGTCCATGATCACAACTCAAGCTATAGGTTTAGTAATTAATGGAATATTTTCCCTTTGTTCATGCTTATGAGTTCTCAAACCCATGGCACATATATTTAATAGGGAAATTTATAAAAATGGTCCTCATAGTTTCACTCGAGTCTCGTTTTCATCCTCCAAGTATCAATTGCAACTCTTTTGACCTTCAAGTTTGGTTTTCGTACTAAGTTGGTCCAATTGATAACGTCTGTCAACCAAACTGGATGGAAAAAATCAGATTGAGGACAAACGTTATCAATTGGACCAACTTGGTACGAACTGCAACGTCCAAATTACCATCAATCTGATTTTTTTCGTTCAGTTTGGCTGACAGACATTATCAATTGGACCAATTTGGTACGAAAACCAAACTTGAAAGTCAAAATAGTTGTAATTGATACTTGGAAAACAAAAATGAGATTCGGATGAAACTATGAGGACCATTTCTATAAATTTCCCTATTTAATAAGAATGACATGCACAATATGACACGACACAACGGTTAAATTTATACATTACATGCATAAGTTTGGCTTAAAATCTCCAATAAATTCAGAAAGAGTAGCTCTGGAACCCAAAGAAAAGCATTTGAGTCAAATTGATCAAGTCTATCTGTCTTGTCCCCTCAATATCTTTATACCTACCTCTTCCCTTTAATATATAGGATAGATACCAGTGTAGTTAGAGCACATACATCAGGTTAGCAGAAAGAGCAAATTATTCATTTTACATAACCAAATTGAAGAAAACTCAACTACAGTAGCTTCGGTAAACCTTATGTATTTTACATTTTGCTACAGTTCTTAGCTACAAATACCTGATCAGCACTGTACACCCGCCATTTATTTGTTTATTTGTATTCACCCACTCTCTCTCTCTCTCTCTCTCTCTCTCACAGTTTGTTGATGCCCAATTAGTGATGAACCCAATTTTTTTTATAAGATATATTTGTGCTTATTCTTGTTTCAAGATATGTGAAAGAAACCCATTTTTATCTTCCAAGAACAGTGAAATTGGATGACCAATCAATAATGAACGCAGTATTTATTACAAGATCTATTCCTACCCTTTCAAAAATTAAAGCTCGATTGGAATATCCTTGTTTCATCTGTGCCTATTCGTCTCTAAGATTTGTTTATGTGAAATTCCGGCACCGATCTGTGATTCAGTGTTGTAGTTTTAAGATCTCAGGCGACGAAAAAGAAATAGATGACAAAAGTAGAAATACATTATTTTAATAAAGGATTGGTAAAATAAATACTATTGGTAGAGTGTTGATTGGAATGTGAGAAGGTAAAATGTAAAATGTGCATTGTTCACTAGCATTTTTTGCTAGTGACCGGTAAACTTGCTCTTAGGCAACCCTTTTAGAGAACACAAGAGGACCAACGCGTAATTGTTGCACCAAATGCCTCGGTCAATTTGAGTTACTCAAGCGAAATAACAAGACAAAAAGGCAAAAAGACAAGACCTACAATCACACAACTTCAACTACAGTCCTAATCATGTTGGGCATATTATCCATCAAATCTACAGTCAGCATCGATGCCCTCGGCTTGGCGGCGGTGGCTGTTCGGCCAGGAAATCCGGCTGCTGCCACTAGAGGCTGAGCCGCCATCCTTTCACAGGAGGTGCTCAGCCACTTGGCTTGCATGTACTTGTGCTTCCTCCAAGGACCCATGTGCATTTTGTTCTCTTTCATGCACTTCTTGGCAGCAGAGCACAGGATCTTGATCAGATTTTGTAGCCTTTCCACTTTTCCAACAAATACTTCTGGGAGCTTTTTGATCAGTAGCTTGTATTCTTCGCTTGCTCTTGAAATTTCGAATTCAGCGTGAAAATTCAACTCGATCATGACTCTGATCTCTCCTTTCTTTGAACTTGGATTGTCCACAACATCTAAAAATGTGTGTTCACCTGAAGAAGTGAAAATTTTAGGTTAGGCAAAACTAATGTGTCATCTAGGAAAGGGTATTCTTCGAATGAAATTGATTCACAAACTAATCTCAGTGTCAAATTTTTTGACAACTTAAAAGTATTAGAACAGTTTACGTGCACCCCGACTACACTTTGGGGACCAGTTCTATGGTCCCTTAGCAACGAGTTAAATCAAAATTAGGACTAAATTCTCAGTACAGGTCCAGTTTAATTTAATTCTTCGCGATATACGTCAAGTACAACACAAATATATATTTGTTTGAAGGGATATAAGGCTCTGTTTGGATACCTGATGGGATATACGGAGAACTCCTCCACTTAGACTTGCAAATGGCACTGTTGAAACCGGCATTCCTAAGGTGGCCACATATCACTCTCATAAGGCAATTCCGGCAACCACCGGCAACCGGTCTCCGGCAAACACACAAGTTGCCGGCCATTTGCGCTTCTTTTAGTGCTTCCTTCGTAGCACTTCGGATCCTTGATTCCAAAGAGCTACTCCTAAACAAGGTGTCCTGTAAAAATGGCAAGTATAGATAAATCAATTAGGTCCAATCTGATACTTCACTTCCCAACCAAACCTTATTGGCTCCATTAACTATGAAATTAAAAAATCTGTACGGAAAATATATAATACAGGGCTTATGTAATTTTAGGTAACCATTTTCATCAAAAGATTCAGTTTTAGAATTGCAAATTTTACATCGTTCTGCGACCATTGCAAGTTTATCTATGTGGTTTTTACCAATCTTAAAAGTCTAAAGAGCAGAAAACTTATTTCATCCAGCTTTTGAAATTAACCGTCGTGTCATGTTTGATTTGAAAGCTCTGGTTGGAGCTACTCTGAACCACCAAATATCCGCGCGCACACGCAAAACAAACAAACATCATTTCCCAAGGCAAAAATGGTCAAAAATTTTGGAACTCTTTTTTTTTTGAAAAACTAGCTTAAAACTCTTGTTCACAAACTTTTACTCAAAATTAACTCAGCAAAAAGTAATAAGCCAAGCTTAAAGGGTAGAGCCAAACGGGACCTAAAGTATTTTGAAAACCATTTTGAAAGATGAAACCAACGTATATATATATGTGCAGTCAGTGGTGCTTAATGAATTTGGCATACAGAAGATCAAAATGATCACAATAATCCAAAACTCTTCTTAGTTTTTCAGGGATTAATACAGTATGAATTAAAATGACTTGCCACTCACGTGAAGAAGTTGGTGTTGAGTTTCCCAGAAGCCCCTGTCATCTTCAACATTCCTACTACTTTCTTCCTCTTCCTCTTCATCAGTTTCTTCATTTTCACCGTAATCACGACCGTCAGTACTTTCCGGCGACCCTGCGTAACTCTCATCGAAAAATTCAAAAACAGTGTCCGACAAGTTCATTCCGGGCTCACCGGAACTCTCATATTTGTAATTCTCACACATCAAAAGCCGGCCACTCATCGGAATTTTCGCGGTTGCTCCAGCCATGGCCATTACACACACTAAGCTTTCAAATCCGCTTTATTTTTGGAATGGACCATACCTTTGTTTTTTAAGAGGTTAATTTATATACCCATAGTTGGATGTGAGCGGGACCCAAGCGAACCTGCGTGGACGCACAAGCCGACGCGCACATGGGTAGTAAAAGCTGGAGTCCACATGGCAGTTATGTACTCCAATTGATAAGGTGGTGAGAACGAGTAATTATTCAGTGCCCTAGGGGCTTCTTCCACCACACATTGTGATGGAATCTATACATTTTCTCTTAGTGCCATAGCAATGTGTGGTAGAGGTAGCGGCCGAGCCAGAAATTTTCATTTAGATGAGGCACCTCTTTACAATGATCATTCTTGCGGTTCCTCAATTGATTGTTCGACTTATATTTTGAAAAACTAGAAAATAAATTGAATGGACAAAACATGTCAAACAAAGTAGTAATTTGCCTCCCTGAAACAAGCATTTAATTCTTTAAGGGGTCTATTGATTTAGTTGGAAATGCGTGACGATAAGCCTTATGCCCAAAATTTTCAATTTCTCTAACATTTTTTGAGTAGGTGTACAAAAAAAAAAAAAAAAGTTTAGGGGATAAAATTCTAAAGGGGCACGTGACCCCGGGGCCTATGCTAGCTTCAACCCTGGTAGGGGTAATATTTAAACCGACCAAAAAAACAATCGAATTTGTTGGTTCGGTTTGGTTTTCGGGGATAGTTTTGAGTTAGTTTGGTTTTGCTTTTCAAAATATATTATTTCAGTTCGATTTTCGATTTTGAGGGAGGTCAAAATTGAAAAAATCAAACTGAATTATACATGCTTTACTCCAATTTTTAATCCTACCCATTCATCTCTAGAAATTGGGAAAATTGTAGCTGTTCATTACAACCTATATATCATCTAAGCCCTAAAATTTTGCCCATTCTAGCCCCCCCCCCCCCCCCTCTATCTCCCTCTCTCTCTCTCTCTCGCTCCCTCCCTTTCCGTCTGGGCAATTACCAAGATCTTTCTCACTCCAGCCCAGTTTAGAGAGAAAAATCTCAAAGCCATCTGAATCCTAGAGAGAGAAGAAGAAGAAGAAGAGGGGAAAAAAGGGCTTTTAATCAACCAAGATCATGCAATCCTCAAGTGCTAAGAGCGGTGGTGGTGGCGATGTGCTTTTTCGGATACATTCTGCGCCCACCTCTTTACTGGCACTTGATGGAAGGCTTAGCCGCCGTCAACCACCTCCTTTTCATCCTCTGCCTCCTGGCCTCCCCGCATCTGCGATTGCTCTTCTCTTCGGCCCTCTCCTCACTGTAACAGCCCTGATTTTTGGAAGGTAAAAATTTCGTTAATATTTAAATTTTATTTGAATTACTTATTTTTACTTTCAGTAATCCGTCGTAATTAGATTCTAGTCCTTTGGGGCCAATCGAATTAGATTCCAACCGACTACTTGGAGGAACCGAGCAACCAAACTCACCTAGTTACTAGATGAACCTTTTGAACCTTTTGCCTTTACCCATTGGTCAATAGATGTTAGGGTAATCTTTGTTCATTGGACATTAGGCCTCTCATTAAAATATTTTGATAGTACAAAGATATAGTATTTTAATGGTGTATATCCACATGTGCAAAGTACATATATGCATTGTTTATTGGGGATTCTTCCACCCTTCTATTATCCTTTGGTTATTAACCACTAGGAAAACTATTACCCATTGAGTAATACCTCAATCTTCCAACAAGGTAGAAGGTTTTATTTAAATAAACAAGTATGGATTTCCCATGTAATTTTTTTGCACTAAAATATTGGGGTATATCTAAACCCTAGATTTTTCAAAGTACTTTATTGAATAAAATAGTACTTGTACTTTATTATTATTTTAATAGAGAGAATCCTAGCCTATTATTTAATTGGGATACTTGGTACCACTTCTATATTTAAATATTGGGCATTTGTACATGTGTATCAATACCCTAGATTTGCAAAAGTACAATATCTATTAGTTTAATCAAACATGTGCCTAATTAGATTTCTTTAATGGAGTATTTGGATTTAAAAATCTAGTACTTTTGTACTTTTATGTTATTATATGTGTGTGTGTGTGTGTGTGTATATATATATATATATATATATATATATATATATATATATATAGTGTACTTGAGAGAGAGAGAGAGAGAGAGAGAGAGAGAGAGAGAGAGATGCTGAGAGAGAGAGAGAGAGAGAGAGAGAGAGAGAGAGAGATGCTGAGAGAGAGAGGGAGAGGGAAGCCGAGAGAGAGAGAGAGAGAGAGAGAGAGAGAGAGAGAGAGAGGAGGAGGAGGAGGAGGAGGAGGAAAGAGAGAGGAAGATTGGTTGTACCTTCCATGATCTTTTTCATCCTTTCAAATCCATGGGTAAATATTCTTCCTAGCCTAAATCTACCTCCCAATTGTCCTCCTATAGTTTAAGAACCAAATCTTGTACAATTTATCATTTCTCTCCATCAAATCTTTCAAAATCTTCCATAATCAAATCTTTGGTACAAATCTTAGCCATGCAAGCCTAGGGTTAGGCCTTGATCTTCCAAGATTGCATGACAAGTATCAAAATTTGAGGTATGGAGAGAAAAGGGGGGGGCCGGCCTTGAGAGAGGAGAGAGAGCCAAAGTTTTGGCTATAAATAGAGCCATTCCCATGCCATTGCAACTCACACCTTCCATTCTTCAACTTCTCTTTCTAGAAATCCTTTGTTCTTGCTTTGTTCTTTTTGTTCTTGAGTTCTTCTTGTGTTCTTCAAGAAACTCATCCAAAGCCGCCACTAAACTGCCACTCCACCACCCTCCGATCTAAAAAGCTTAAATAGTTTAGTCAAGATTAGGTTTCGAGAGAGACCTTTATCTTTCGAAGCTACCGAGACCACCGTAGGAAGTTACTTCGTCCGACCACTGATTACCGTCCGTAAGCCGTTACTACCGCCTAGAAGAACGGTAAGGAAATCCTTACTTACTTACTTACTTACTTATTCCAAGTAAAACGTATGTTGTTGATCTTTGAGAAAGAACGGTTTTCGAAAGTTAAAACGTTACTATTTGAATCGAAGTATTCGTATTTTGATAGTTCAAAGAGTATGAGCTTGCATACATGAATTGATTGTGTTACTTGTGGTATATTATAGAGTTGGATGATCTTGTTAGAATGTTTCATGCTTACTTTTGTCCTATCATGGAGTCTTTGCATGTAAATGAAACACAAGAATCGAGAAAGTAGAAACATGGCACCTAGGGTGTGATTAATGAAAGGAAATATTTTTCGAGGAAGGAAATATTTTTAAAACTACATTATGACCGATTTTGATGGCATAATGTGAGTTGGGTGTGTGTGTTCCAATGAAAATCCGTAGCAGCGGAACCATTGTGAGGTTGTGTGTGTTCCAATGGGAATCCGGAATAGCGAACCATTGTGAGGTTGTGTGTGTTCCAATGGAAATCCGGAATAACGGAACCATTGTGAGGTTGTGTGCGTTCCCATGGAAAACCAGAGCAGCGGAACCATGGTGAGGTATGGGCCGTATGGCTTGGTTATCCGCGGTACGGAGCCAATGTAAGTTTTGTGTGCCAATGGTAACCCAGTGCGGCGGAACCATTGTGAGGATACTCGGGAACCCGGAACGGCGGAACTGAGGTTGGGTGTGTTGAACAAAAGATTTTTGAAAGGTTGAACGGTATATGAAAATGATGACACGGTCTACGACGAATCGCGTAGAAGAAACTCAGAAGATCATGACACAAACACTAAGTAATGAATGTGGACGTGTGATTGTTATTGTCTGTTGTATATAAACTTTTGTTTGTAAGTTATGAGTTAACGGGTATGGGATTGTTCTGTTGAGCTTTTGTAGCTTACGGTGTTATTTTTGGTGACCCTGACATATTATATCGGTGGCAACGCTGGTATAATGTGTCAGACCTTGTAGATGTTCAAGACGAACAGTTCACCGTGGAAGCTTTTGGAGCAGAGGAGCTTGATAGGATGGAAGAGCAGGCAGAGTAGTATTAGGAACCCTAGTTTCCTTCCTTGTTGAATAAATGTACCCTTTACTATTGATGTATTTATGATGTAATAATGAGCCGGACTCTCTTTATTATGTAATAAATGCCTCATTAACGTACCCAAAATTTGGGGGGCATTACACTCACCCTCCCCAAGGTACAAAATTGGAAAATCAGAACAAACCGACTGAAACCGATTGAATCGAAAACAGCCGAAAAAATCGATCACCTCTTCGGTCAGTTTCGATAGCTACATATGGAAAACCGAACCGAACCAATTTTTTGGTTGTTAAAATCCTCAAAACCAAATCGACCGAACCGAAGTCACCCCTGGTCCAAGGGCAAGTGCCTCAGTGGCATAGAATAATTTTTCGGTGAGAACAAACAAAATGTGGTGGACCGGACAGCAAGGATGCACGTAAGTCTAAGGTCAATTGGTTCATCCACTTTGGGAATTATTGGAGAGGACCAGTCCAATTGTTACTCCAAACCACTTGGTGGCCCACAAAAAGGGTTTACATCAACCCACCCAGTTGTCCGTTTGATATAAGCATAGATCTTACTAAATAAAAATCCAGATTGATCAAACATTTAAACGTAAGATCACAAGAATTGGCTTTGAGAAAATTGACATGATCATGAGGCGTAACTTATTTCTTGCCAATTTTATCTGAATAACCTACCCCTAAAATTGAATGAGGACGCAGAGAGTACAAATTTATTAAATGTGAATTCAGATTGGTCTGGCATCATTAAATGTAGGGATAAGATCCACAACATATTGCTCTCGAAAAAATGAAGATCCGTTTCTTCTCTTATCAACTTTTTTCTTATAACAACTATTAATATTACAGTTGAATGGTTCAGATTATAAAAAAAAGAAAAAAAAAACCGTGTTCACGGAGTGATGGTGGACCAACCAAAACAGATTCCACGTTCCCATCCATAAGATAAACCACAGAGGATCCCAATCTCCACTCAGAACCACCGGATATGTATTCGAATATTCTGAATTGCTTTTTATTTTAATCATCTACTCCGTTGAGTTGGATCTCATCTCAATCTGGTGGAGTGGTGGGACCGCCACGAGTTCCTATGATTGCAGATTGCGAAATCCTGGCCGTTGATGCCTATCTTTATCCGATGAGGTGGGTCCTACTTGTCTGCTCACCTAACGCCAAATCATTTCCTCCGGCACTCCAGTCCAAACCCGATATGGATTTATTGGACCAAATACGCGGCGTCTTGCCTATGGGTTTTTATTTTTGCCAGACGATTGGACGAAATTGCCCCTGTCAGAGGAGCCCAAATGCCCAATGGCCGACCAATTATTTATTGTGGGTTCCGGTAAATTTATTTTTTCCCTTTGTTTTTGTTCGTTTTGTTTTGAATTTTTGTTAGATTTGTATTATATTTTTTGAATTAATCATCTGTCTCGACAAGAGAAATCTAAAAATTAAAAAATTATGACCAAAAGCGGAAAAAAATTCGTTAAAGACGAAAAAAATATCAAACTGTTTTTTTTTTTTTTGTCTAAAGTATCGTCTTATACGATTTTGGTCTATACTTTTATACTTTTCTGATTCGTCTCGTCTAGATGAACGATTAACTCTAAAAATTATAACAAAAAATAAACAATGAGTTATTAAAAGTAAAATAAGTTCTGAACAAATAAGTTACAAGAACGCAACCTTTAAATGGTTCGATGGGTCTTTCTGTCTTTTCATGTGAAAATTATTTGGAGTTGAGTCTCCAAAGGAATGGGGTAGAATACAAAAGCCATAAAAATGCTTTTCTCCTCAACTCCTAACCAAAATCTTTATATTTTTAAACAATGCTTTACAATTATTTGAGCGTTGCCCACTCAAACACGCAGGAGTACCTATTTTAAGAATTTTGTGAAAAAGTGAAAATAATAATTTGGGGAGGAAGAATTTAAAATTCTAAAGTCGTTACCATTATGTACAAACTCGATCAATCATTGTTTAGTGAATAGTTTTTAGCATAATCGACATCGTTTTCGATGGGAAAAAAACCATTTTTTCGACCCAAAAGAATTAATGTCATCGGATAAAATGTAACTCAAATAAATAGTGGTTGTGTAGTTTTTAGCCTCGCGGAGTTGCGGGGAGAATGTGTAATATTACGACGTGATTGTAATTTTATCGTAAGAGGTGAGCAAAGCAAGAGGTCCGGCTTATTGAAAGAGGTCGGCTTAACAACCCAAAATAATTAAAATTCTAGTTCTGTCACTGATTATAATGTACCCATAAAATTCACTTCATATTTGAAAAAAAAAAAAAAAGTTTATTTGTTTATCCCAGGATTAAAATTCTAGTTGTGTCATTATAGCGTAATTGACATAAAATATTAACCGCGTTGATAGTGATTTGACTAAAGTGGATGGCATATTCATCGAGTTCATCATTTCTCCTCCTACAGAACAAATCACATATTTTCCTCATGTTTAATTAATTGGTTTGACGTTAGATTTTTCCACGCAACTTTTTGGAGAGAGATTCTCCAAATTAAGTGTGATAATTAAGCATGTTAAATGCATTCATTATATTGTGAATAAAACAGCATTTTCCACCCACATGCAGAGGAAATGAAAATCTCTTTTTTCTATGCAAATGCAAGATAGGCATTATGGAATTGAGAAAGATTTAGAGGTGTTTTGGCCTAAATAATTCATCTGGATTACTTTTGTCCTTATTTAATTTTTTTCGCATTTGTTAATTTTAAGTCAATTTTTTGTGAATTATTGATTCGGTGAGAGGAATCTTAAAACTAAAAAGTTACGATTAAAATTTTAGAAAAGTTCACTAAAGACAATTAATATTCCAAAAAAGGTAAATATTTTGGATTACTTTTGTATTTATTGAAAAAAAAATAGTTTGGTTCATACTTCTTTACTTTTAAGATTTCTCTCACTGAGACGAGTTAATAATCTGCCAAAATGTGAAATGTGGAAAAAAAAATTGAATAAGGACACAAAATAATCCTGTTAAAAAAATAGCTCAACAAATCGAAGAACATAAATGCAACTTTTTTACGTTTTTAGATTTTTGTTTATTTCCTCCATCAATATTTTTGCATATTCATAATTCGAACGTGGCACACTTTAGTTTCAACTTTGTAAAGAAAAGTGTCAAGATTGGGTATTTCCTAAGAAAGTAATAATGTTACAATTTTAATCCCAATGGTTGGTTTGGTGGTAATGCATGGCTGGCTTGGGATGATCTCAAATGAGAAAGTTTGCTATGAGATCAATCCATACAGAGCTTTATCACGGCTATAAATAGGTCATCTGCTTGTACCAGTAGAAGGTGGTATTAGTCTCTCACAAAGAATTAGCCGAGGTGCGTGCCATTACGAATAAATGGTGTCTTCCGGTCACAGCTCACAAGGGTGGCAAATATTGATTTTGGTTCCCCCTTTCCGTTGCATGATTGCTTCAACTTTCCTTAAACCCATACTTCCAGTCACAAAATGGGCTTCGTCGATCCCCGAGCCCGAAATGTGATTCACTCAATAATATATTTTGACACGCAAAAAACTCCAAAAGATTAAGTTGATCAAACATTAGTAAAGTGATCGAATTATTTGGGCATGGCAGCCACCGTTTTAAATAATTTTGAAGATATGTACATGCTGGGCTTAAGTATAAGGTGGACTCAATTTCGAACAAGTTATATCGAGAGCCATCTCGAGTAGCTTGATTTTGTTATATAGCCAAGTATTAACAAATTCAAATTCGGTTTATTTATGTATTAAATTGATCTCGAAGTGACTTTAATAAGCCCGACACAAGTTCAAACTCAAATAGCTTTAGTTCATTTTTTTGTTCTATTCACCACATATTGATTAGACGTTAGGAGGGAGGGAGAGAGAGAGAGAGAGAGAGAGAGAGAGAGAGAGAGAGAGAGAGAGAGAGAGAGAGAGAGAGAGAGAGAGAGAGAGAGAGAGAGAGAGATCCCTTATGTTTCGTGTGTGGTTAGAGAAATTTCTCGACTTTTTCCACATACATAACAAGAAGCCAGTGATAAAGACAATTCCTTTCTAACCTTAATTGGGAACCTTCAAGTCTTCAACCCCATACTACTCAATAATCAGGGACGAAGTCCGGAATTTTACTATACGGGGTGACCATGTATGCAAGACAAAAAATAAAAATAATCATGCATAGCAATGTAAATGCATTAAAAAAAAGAAAAGAAAAGAGTACAAAATAGCAACACTCCATACCTAATTATGCTTTTCATAAATTAATAGATTGCAAAAGCAGTAACGACTTTCCTAGGGTTGCTAAACGAACCAAACAGCTCGAGCTTGGCTCGACTTTTAGCTTGTTTAAACTCGTTTAAAAAAAATATAAGCCAAGTTCAATCACATTTTTTTGTTTGTTTATGAATTCAAGCCAAACTTGAGCATGTCAGTGTTTGGCTCAATAAACTTGTGAACAAAGCGGTCATTCCATAAATCTATATTATAAAACAGAGCAATTTTTTTTTTTTGGAAAACGTCTAGGCATACAAATGAAAATAACATTTATATTAATCACATTACTCTTCATTAAACTAGTAGCTCTGTGATTAAAAAATGTACAAAAAAAGAAAACCTAATTATTGTTTTTCTTACCAAATATCTATGTTTTTTTTTTCATAATATCTATTAATTTTTTTCCCTCTATCACACTATCTTTATAAAGTTGGATTACTCTTCATTAAAAATCGTAACCATCTGATTAGAAAAGAAACAAAAAAGCAAAACCTAATTATTCTTTCCCAAGTATTCATACCAAATCTGGCAAATTGATGCTAGGGACACATCAATTTGTCACACTCCAACCATATTGTTACCCAAAAATTGCAACCTAGAGGGGGGTGAATCGGGTTGCTTAATAATCTCTAACAAATATATCCAAGATAATATGAGCAAGTAAAAGAGAGAGAGTTAGAGAGATAGAACCCGATTATAGTGGTTCGACCCGGATTTGTCCACGGTTTGGCCTAGTCCACTTCTCCTCAAGCAACTACTTGAAGGTTCCTTTAATCTTCAAAAAGATTATAAGTAGTAAGTCTTGCGGGTGCTTACAACGACCTTATCCCCTAGCTTTCCCGAGGATCTAGTGCAACCGCAAGAGTTTTCTCCGAAAACCTCTCAAAAACAATAACACCCAAATTCCAACCTGAATTTGGTCTTCTAAACTTTCAAGTGTTTGACTCAAACACTCACTTAGGAATTACAAGTATGTGGAGAAATTTGAAGCTCTCAAATAACAATAACCTCACAAGGTAGATATAAAAGTGAAAGCTCTCAACTTATACAAAATTTCTCTCAAAATAGATATGAAAGTGTTGGCTTGATTTTTGGAGAACTTGTTTGGGTGATATGAAAGTTGTAGCTTGAATCCCCACTCATCAATGAGTCACTACAAGAAAAATTACATTGGGTGACGAATGAAAATCGTCGCAAATTGTATGTTTTTCGTCACAAATAATATAGGTGACGAAAAAAAATTTGTCAACTAAAGGTTGTCGAGGATTCCTACCTGGTGACGAAATCTACTTTTCGTCACCTATAGTGCTTTTTGGTGACGAAAAATTTCGTCACGGAAAAATGACTTGGTGACGAAATTTTCTTCGTCACCTATTGTGCTTTTTTGATGACAAAAAATTTCGTCACAAATTATTCCCTTTGGCTCGTCAAAAGTGACCCATCGGTGACGAAATTTTTCGTCGCGAAAGACATTCTTATATATGTGAAAAAAAATCTCACTTTCTTGCTCCTGCGGGGTTTCGAATCCGAGTCTCCTAAGTTTTGCACGCAAGCTTTAACCAACTACACCACACAAACTTTTCAGCATATGTTTGAAATATCTAATATATAACACATACATTGAACATTAAAATATATTTTGAACGGCATTTTGAACTATTAAACATTAAAATTAGCAATTTTAATGAACATGAAAGTCGTAGCTCTTTATGTTATTGTTCAAACCCAATTTAAATTATCTCAATCCTGAGCAAAGAGTTATGCTTGAAATATATTTGGTGACAAAGCGGAATTCATAAATTTCGTCACCAAAGGATAAATTTTTCGTCACTAAAAACGTAAAAAGAAGACGAAAATATTTTTCGTCTCCAAATTGGTTCATTTGGCGACAAAATATTTTTTCCGTCACCGAATAGTTATCTTTGGCGACAAAAAATAATTTCGTCTCCTTTTTTACTATTTTGGCGACGAAAATTTTATTTCGTCGCCAAATAGGAGCCTTTGGTAACAAAAATATCTTTTTCGTCGCTAAATAGTTATAATTGGTGACAAAATAATTTTGTCAAGGAAGTTATCAAAACAGTGACGAATTTATTTTTTTGTCGCCAAATATACTCATTTAGCGACGAAATTAAATTTTGTTGCCACTTTTTCGTCACTAAACATACTTTTTCTTGTAGTGAGTTCTTGAACCCTTATATAGCCTTTCAATCTCCTACTAGCCGTTTGTAAAGTGATTGAACCGTTGGAGATTTGAGCCGTTGGAGGCCATTTTACACTGGTCGGTTGACAGAGTGGTCATCCGGGTGGTCGACCGGCCGGTCATCCGGTTGGTCATCCGATGGTCTCTAGTTGTCACAGCTCTGTGTTCAGACAGCCGGCCTGTCAGCCGATTCGTCAACCTGTGGCTCAAAATTTCATCTAAATAAATCCGTTAAAGCATGTATCGAGCTCATTAAGTCTTTGTAAGATTTGAACTTTGAATCCAAGAGACTTTATGTAATGTTGCAAGGCCTAAAATATTTAGTCCAAAAAAGACTTTTTGAAAGATTAGCATTTGCCGAAACATCATAATATCATTTTTTTCAACATTCATCAAAATAAATATATAAATGTAATACATATAATTTTTCCCAAATTATTATGCATACATTTTTCAACAATCTCCCCCTTTTTGATGAAAGCACAAAAATGATAGATTTTATGCGAAAGCAAAGATTATGCCAATATATAAATCTCCCCCTTAGTACATGCTCCCCCTAAATGAGATTTTTTAAGGAATGTGAGAAGTATGATCATAAGATACGCATCTCGAGGTTGCCATGGATCTTAACTCTTAGATGGTTAAATCTACAAATAAGAGTCGAGGTTCTGATACCAATTGTTATCCAAAAATTGCAACCTAGAGGGGGGTGAATCGGGTTGCTTAATAATCTCTAACAAATATATCCAAAATAATATGAGCAAGTAAAAGAGAGAGAGTTAGAGAGATAGAACCCGATTATAGTGGTTCGGCCCAGATTTGTCCACGGTCCGGCCTAGTCCACTTCTCCTCAAGCAACTACTTGAAGGTTCCTTTAATCTTCAAAAAAATTACAAGCAGTACGTCTTGCGGGTGGTTACAACGACTTTATCCCCTAGCTTTCCCGAGGAGCTAGTGCAATCGCAAGAGTTTTCTTCGAAAACCTCTCTAAAACAATAACACCCAAATTCCAACCCGAATTTGGTCTTCTAAGCTTTCAAGTGTTTGACTCAAACACTCACTTAGAAATTACAAGTATGTGGAGAAATTTGAAGCTCTCAAATAACAATAACCTCACAAGATAGATATGAAAGTGAAAGCTCTCAACTTATACAAAATTTCTCTCAAGATAGATATGAAAGTGTTGGCTTGATTTTTGGAGAACTTGCTTTGGGGTGATATGAAAGTTGTAGCTTGAATCCCCACTCATCAATGAGTTCTTGAACCCTTATATAGCCTTTCAATCTCCTACTAGCCGTTTGTAAAGTGATGGAACCGTTGGAGATTTGAGCCGTTGGATCTAGCCGTTGGAGGCCATTTTACACTGGCCGGTTGACAGAGTGGTCGTCCGGGTGGTCGACCGGCCAGTCATCCGGTGGGTCATCCGATGGTCTCCAGTTGTCACAGCTCTGTGTTCAGACAGCCGGCCTGTCAGCCAATTCGTCAACCTGTGGCTCAAAATTTCATCTAAATAAATTTGTTAAAGCATGTATTGAGCTCACTAAGTCTATATAAATATTAATCATTGAATCCAAGCGACTTTGTGCAACATGTCAAGGCAAAGAAAAAATTTGTCCGAAAAAAGACTTTGCGATAAAAGATTTTCTTTTGCCAAATAAAAACTTCATCAATATAATCATCAAAATAATAAATAGTAATGCATATAATTTTCAACAAATTATCATGCACATATTTTTCAACAATCTCCCCCTTTTTGATGATGACACAAAATGAAGGTTTTTATGCAAAGCAAAAATTATGCCAATAAATCTCCCCCTTAGTACATGCTCCCTCTAAATAAGAGATTTTGTATAATTTTGAGAGGCATATGCAGCAATATGATCGCAAAGTGATCCCTGCAAGGTTAGTTTCATATAGGCAAAGTATGTATGAGAAATTCAAGCCCTAAGCCATAGAATTCACAAACTTAAACCATAAAAACATAAAACCAAGATTTTTGGCCTAGTCCACTCTCCTCAAGCAACTATTTGAAGGTTCCTTTAATCTTCAAAAAGATTACAAGCAGTAAGTTTTGCGGGTGCTTACAACGACCTTATCCTCTAACTTTTCCGAGGAGTTAGTGCAACCGCAAGAGTTTTTTTCGAAAACCGCTCAAAAATAATAACACCCAAATTCTAACCCGAATTTGGTCTTCTAAGCTTTCAAGTGTTTGACTCAAACACTCGTTTAGAAATTACAAGTATGTGAAGAAGGTATGAAAATTATCACTCACGACTTGTACAAATTTTCTCTCAAGAAAAATATGAAAGTAGAAGAACAAGGAGAATTTTTGTCTTTGATCTTTTGAGAAATTGCTCTTGCAATAATATGGAATCTTGTAGCTTGTATTGGTACTCATCAATGAGTTCTTCATCCCTTATATAGCCATCTATCCACCTTCTAGCCGTTAATAAAGTGTAGGAGCCGTTGGAGAGTTGATCAGGAAATTATAGTCGTTGGAACTTTACTGATCAGCAGAAATTACTCAGAGTGGTCGTCCGGGTGGTCGACCGGCCGGTCATCCGGTGGGTCATCCGGTCTGTCATCCGATGGTCTCTGGTGGTCACAGCTCTCTGTTCAAACAGCCGGCCTATCAGCCGGTTCGTCAACCTGTGGCTCAAAATTTCATTTAAATAAATTCGTTAAAGCATGTATTGAGCTCACTAAGTCTATATAAATATTAATCATTGAATCCAAGTGACTTTGTGCAACATGTCAAAGCAAAGAAAAAATTTGTCCGAAAAAAGACTTTGCGATAAAAGATTTTCTTTTACCAAATAAAAACTTCATCAATATAATCATCAAAATAATAAATAGTAATGCATATAATTTTCAACAAATTATCATGCATATATTTTTCAACACATATCCCTTCTCACATACATGTGGGGTACATACATTTATTATGGGATTCTCACACATGTATGTGAGAAGGGTGTGATAAATTGATGTGTCTGTAGCATTATTGTTGTATTTTTTTCATAACATTTGCTTTACCTCTCTCCAACTTGATAAAGATAGAGACGGAGAAGAAAAACAAATATTAGAGAGAGAGAGAGAGAGAGAGAGAGAGAGAAGTAATAATTAGTTTTTTTTTTTGTTTCTTTTCTAATCACATGGTTACTATTTTAACAAAAAATAATTCGATGGCGGTTAATATTGCTCTCAATTGTATGCGTATGAATAGAGCAGTTTTCTTTGAAAATGTCTGGGCATATAAATGAGAGCAACATTTATCACAATCGAATTATTTTTTGTTAAAATAGTAAATAGAGCAATTTTCTTTGAAAATGTCTGGGCATATAAATGAAAGCAAAATTTATTGCCATCGAATTATTCTTCGTTAAAATAGTAGCCATGTGATTAAAAAGACATAAAAAGAAAAAAAGAAAACCTAATTATTGCTTTCCTTACCAAATCTCTTTTCCTCTTTTTAGTACTACTTCTTTCCTCTCTATCTCTATCGTTATCAAGTTGAATTAATTTTAGTAAAAATAGTAGCCATGTGATTAGAAAAGGAACAAAAAAGAAAAACCTAATTATTGCTTTTCTTACCAAATTTTTCTCTCCGTTTTTGTTAACATTTTTCTTCCTCTCTCTATTTCTCTCAAACTTGATAAAGATAGAGAAAGAAAGGGAGAGCAAATAATAGTAATTACGAAGAGAGAGAGAGAGAGAGAGAGAGAGAGAGAGAGAGAGAGAGAGAGAGAGAGAGAGAGAGAGAGAGAGAGAGAGAGAGAGAGAATTAGATTTTAGTAAGGAACGCAATAATTAGATTTTTTTTGTTTCTTTTTCTAATCACATGGCCATTATGTTAACAGAAAAAATTCGATGGCGATAAATGTTGCTCTCTTTTATATGTCTAGACATTTTTAAAGAAAATTACTATGTTTTATAATACAGATTTGAGATAATGTTTTAATACGTGTAGATACTAAAAAAATAAGATTATTATTAGGAGTGCCTTTAGGCATGAGTAATCTGCTAGTATTACAAATATAGGGGTAGATTTAATAAATTTTCCAAAATATGAGATATGCATCTACATTTTATATGAATATTTTCACCAGTTTTACAATACCATTGCATTTAAATAGGAAATATTCTATGTGATATATGAAAATTTAAGGGTTTGAGAGAGTTTTTAATTTAATGAATGTAGCTAGTAATAGAATTTTTTGTTTATGAGGTTTTTTTTATTTTATTATCTAGATTAATGATGCTAATTCTTCTTTATGGCTTTAAATTAGCCGCTTTCATGTGGAACTCAATGAGTCTATATAGCTTGAAAGCTTGAAATTTTACAAGTTTAAGCTCATGTTTAAAAGTTTGAGATTTGGTTGCATATTCCACAAGTACGTCAAACCAAACTTATCACGAACACAAAATTTCAAGCTCAAGCCGAGATTGAACAATTAATTTTTAAAAAGTTTCAAGCTCAAATCAAATTTGAACACATGTAACTAGGAGTTAATCCAAGCTTGAGCAATACTCTGTTTGGCTTGTTTGGCTCGATTAGCACCCCTAGACTTACCTCAATAAATACATTAAAACCAAAAAAGTACAAAATAGCAACACTTCATACCTAATAATGCTTTTCATATATTAACAAATTGCAAGAGCAGTAACGACTTACCTCAATCGATCTAGTAAAATGATTGGGCAAAAACATATCTACACCTTAGATTTCACCAAGATTTCTTGGGTTCCTAAAAATCTCTTCTCTTCTGTTCCAATTTTCTCGAAACTGCTTTCAAAGTTTTAATGATGTGGGATTTTTATGGGTGAAAAATTGAGAATTTTATTAATTGAATATTCACAATGTTACGTAACCCTCAAATTTTATGTTTTGCTATATTTTAATTCTTAGCCTTTAGAAATTAATATTGGTATCCTTATATTTCAAAAGTTACCACTATTTGATTATTTTTTCCAAAATACTAGAGGGGGGCGAGCCTATATACTTTGATTGGAATTTTTTTTAATATAATTGTAAAGTTTATTTTTTCTTCTTGCAGGGGCGACCGCCCCTCCCTAACTCCATCCTTGTCAACAACCAACAGGCATTAATTACCTTTTTAAAAAAATTACTTTAATTACCTTTTAAAAAAAATTACTTTTGTTGAAAGAGAAATAAAAACATCTATGGATACTGGTTTTCCTTTTATTTTTTTTCCCAAAGGTGACCAAGGAAATATTTGACAGAGCTATTTGTTTTCTTTTCATTTTTTCTCCATTTGACGAAACCAAGACCAAAGAACAAAATCAGATTTACTTCAAAACCAAAAGTATTTTAAGTTAAATACTTTAATCATCAATGTAAATATAGTAAATAGACAAATTTATATCGATGAAAATTTGAATCAATATCAACATAATTGGGCTCCTCAAAAGTGGGCGGTGGAATTCAGCCACAGGATTAATTGAGGTGTGCGTAAGCTGACTCGAACACCTGAGTTAATCAAAGATAAAGACCGATGAATGCCAACCTATATCCACACCCATTGAATGCGACATTGAAGTGTACGTGATCACCAATATTTTTGGTTGGTGCAAGTATTATAGACCAAACAATACCTAAAATTTGGATGCTGATTGCTGACTATGAAATTTCACAACAATGGCACATGGAAGGTTAAGATGAAGACACGCTATGAAGAAGATAAGGAGCAGATCTAGAAACAGAGATGACACACAGATCATGGAAAGTGATATATTTCTGTTAACTTGATAAGCGTGGACCGAATAAGCCAAGAGCCTTTGTCCAACAACACTAGGACTCGCACGGATTCAGGAATATAAAATAGTGGAGGCACCTGTTAATTATAATGGCAAAAGTTTATTTTTTTTAGTCAATCACATTAAGATCGTACAAAATTAAGGCATGCATTACTAACTACAAAAGTTTATAACGTATACTTTAAGTTAAATTAAATAAAAATGAGCACAAAATCTTAGACAAAATTTTTAAAGTGTGTTTTAAATGAACATCGACAAATTTTAGAATAATCGAGCTAGTTTTGTTAATAACTTTATTTTAAAATATTTCCCCTAGATGGTTAAATTTAAAGAGAATCAATAAAGAATAACTCCAAATAGACAAACAACTCATAAACCAACAAGTATAAATGCATCGTATGATGAAATTCAGGCATAAAACTGATTCTATATGTGTATTTTTGAGATATATGCAAATATGTATGTTTATATATTAGCACAGTTTTATAATTATGCTAATTTACACAAAAATATTAAAAATTTATTTTTAATTTCCAGTGGGGGCGTGCCCCCACTTAGGTCCGTCCCTGCCAAGAGCGCACTTAAGGTGCTAAGAGAAAAGGAGGTTGGTAGTTCAGCTCCTCTTCTAAGGCTATTCACAATGACATAATCAAAGTAATAGGTTTCTAAGTTAACAATGTTTGTGCAAAAATGACTCACAATGGTATATATAGTCAAATTTAGTAACCTCCTTAGAAATAATCAAAATTTGGGCTTTGAATAACTAAAATTAGCAACCATTTGTCAATAACCAAATTTAGTGAACCCCACATATTCTTAATCAAATATACACATCATTATACAAAAAATTTCTCTCTTTCATTTTCAACAATGTTTTCAAAATAAAATTATTTTCTTAACTGTTTTTCAAAAAGAGTTTTTTACCCAAAAAAAAAAAAACTTTTCTTTTTTTGAAAAACTATTTGTTTTTAAAACTATTTTTTTTCAAAATCTTCTTTCCCGAAAACTCTAGTTACACAAAAACTATTTTTTCCCAAAAAAAATTCCAAAAATTACTTTTTATTTCTAATGAATAGTTCTTATTAGTTTCAAAACTATTTTTAGAAATTTATATTCTATGTTCACAATTTTTAGTTTTTTGTAGTTTGAAAAGATGATGGAGCAAGTTTTGGTTTTCTAATTTTAATTATGTCATTGTAGACCTTTACATTGCTAACCTTAGCAATCTCTTAAATGAATAATCAAAAGTTAATGTGGCAAATTTTGATTATCTATTTTTATTATGCAATTGTGGATAGCCTAAGGTCATAATCTGGGGGTATTCCGGATGCGCAGTAAAAAGAATTTTTAAAAAGGAAGGTTTTTCAAGCTCAAATATAATGAAAATGAAAAATAATTTTTTCATTTTTTTTACACCGTTTAAAAGATCTCGATGAGATCTATCAAGCAATATCTATATTAGTAGGAAAATTATTTGTGTAAACACATGATTTTTGAGCTTGAAAAACCTTTTTTTTTCAAAAAAAAACTTTAAAAAAGAAAGTGGAACACTCTCTAACTCTAACTCTAACTATTCTACCAATACTCGATCACTTTCGCCCATGAAAAAAAAGATTGAACAATCGGCTCAAGTTAATTATTTGCAACTACTATGTTCAAGGCTTGACTATGGATTAGCCTAGTCAAAATGAGATGTCATTTTTTTTTATAGTATTTTAAAAAAAAATCCATGATTACCCTTTCTCCTATTCAAAAAAGAGAGAAACTTATTCACGGAGTAGCGCGCAATCTCACTAGTCCGTTTCGACAATCAACAGTTGATATATGTTTTTAATTTTTAATCGGTAATAAATATCTATTGCCGTTAATAGTTTGTCTTTAATCTGAATCGTCGAAATAATTTTGGACGGTTGAGATAATTGGCCTCCGTGAACTTTATTTGCGGAACCTCCGTAAATAAAGATTTTCCAAAAAATCTATGATTACCCTTTTTCTTATTAAAAACTTCCATGATTACCCTTTTTCGTATTCAAAAAGTTCCATGGTTACCCTTTCTCTCTAACAATCTTCTCTCTTAATATCTGTTAATGACAAATTTTTGAAGTTTTTGTTTTATGAAATTTTGCATCATTTATGGATCTTAAAATGTTTCATATTTTTATTATTGTCCTTAGTTTTCTATAAGCTTTGTGCACATATTGTACATAAGTTTTTTTGGTTTTGGATCATTTTACACATTTTACTATTATTATTTTAGAATCAAATTTATGATTTTTTTTTTTTACGATTTTTGATAGATTTACTATTTTAAGATTTAATTTGTTTTGACACTAGTTTAGAGAATTTTGAAATACATAAATTATATAAAAATTAATCCTTCGAGAAATTATGCAAAAATTCATTCCTAGCCTAATGAGAAATTTAATTATATGAGAATTTACATAAATGAGAATTTCTGTTTCAAAAAAAAAAAAATTATATGAGAATCGTAATAAATATAAAATAAATATTCCACAAAACACACACCAAAAATCATAGTTATGAAACCAAGAAAAAGATGAGAAAGAAAATCCTGAAATCAGATGCCCAACATTCTCCAAAAATCAGTTTTTTGGAATTCATTCATAGTTGGACAAGGATTTTGTGGAGTTGGCAAACCTAATTGCAAGTTGCTGGTTTCCATTGCAAGCCTATCTCGGGTTTCAAATTGATACTCCGTAATTCACAAATGATAGTGATAATGTCAAAACTGTTTTTGTTGGTGTCAAAAATTTTAATGCATTAAAGTTTTATACATTGCACATAGCACAAGCCTTTTGTACCTTAAAGTTTTGACATTATCATTTTCCATATATATAAGAGAATTAACCCAAACGAAGACACCCGGCCTAATTGCAAAAGGAAGCTCATAAAGTCTAATTCGATTTCACGATTATTTTTGAGTGATTAACAAGGAAATCCAGTGGTACCGGGGGCAGATCATGTTATAACGCTAACCGGCCCATAATAAGCCCATTTAATAATGCTAACCTATAAGAGAGAACGAATGATCAAAAAGAGTAATGAGAAAAGGAAGGTTGAGTATGTTCAGAACATGATTTAAAAATTCAATGTCTGATCTGATGGATTGAGTTACTATTAAACAACTACTTCCAATATTTATAGACTTTGTCACGTCCTTTTTCGATGACGACTTGATTTATAATAAATTGATCGATCACGTCTCCGATCGATGTGACCAAATTTGTAAGTAAGGAACGTATACAAGCTAGCCAGGTACATCTGGGCCTCTGGCGATTGGATTATATGAATTCCAGTACGTGTGTCGTGTGAAATCAGTCAAATCAAAAAATAAAATGTGCGAAGAACAATTAAGCAAATGAATAAAAAAATGCAAAAAAACACGAGATTTTACGTGCATGGTTTCCCAATTTTGTATTTGGTATATCCACGGTTCAGTTCATATCAGTTTCCATTACACGACGAGTTAAGAACATAATTACATTGGCTGGATATAAAATGTTTGAGAAATGATATTGGTACTTTAAAAATTGATGGCAACACTCCCAAAAATAAAATAAAAAGTGGCTTTGGAATTACACTGATTTTGAAGTGTTTGCATCAATTTTTGGAGTGTCAATATCATCTTCTTTTTTCTTATCTGACATATAACATGTATTTGTAACATATATAGGGTTCACATTACCCCAAGTCAAATCCCAAACAGTCAGCAAAACGCAAATTCAACCGAACCTACCTTTACAAACTCAACAACTAATGCGACAAAATCTCAAATAGCTTTGGCAAAAATAGAATTGAGTGACAGCCAAAACATTGATGAAATAATGCAAAATACTTGAATTAGCCAATTTCATCGCTTTCTCGAACACACCTAATTGTTGTATGAACCAGCGGCTGGAGGTTCTGTTTTTTCTTTTTTTAGTTTATTTTCTTGGTGTTTTTCCGTTCCCTGCGTGGAATCTTTTCTACCCTCTATGAGTATTTCTGTTCCCGGGAGTGAGTTGTTCGAAGGGGAGGACGGTAAGGTGGGTCAAATTACCGTTGTCGTCCTCAACTCCGTTTCAGTCTTCTTCCGCGTGGAACTGTTCTCGCCTTCTTTGGGTAGCGTCTCTCTGTACTCGCTGTATGCCCATCCAAACCATATGGATAAACCTTATTATCGTGGGTTATTCCCATCGACGGGCTCCAATTTGGAGTTTGTAAGGGCGGATTTTGAATTATCAAAATTTCTGAGTCTGGTTTAAAAAAGAAGAAGAACAATATAGACTTGAGTGATGGAGTAGCTTTAATCAACTCATATAACGTATACCTTTAAAGTGGTTACGTGTTAATCCTCTGTAACAAAAGTAGGTTGTGCTTACTGAAGAAATTGAAAATCAACTTTTAAGTTGGTCAGAATCTGTAGCTGATTCAGAAAATATCAAAAATCCAACTTCGATCTCTAAAATCTTACAGTATTTTAGATGGTTTTCAATTTTCAAAAATCATTAGAATCACAAGTCGCCCAGGCCTGGTCACTGAAATCTCCTAATTACAAAGTGCTAGGGGCACTCCTTTTCCTGAAGTTATGGGGCTATTACGTCGAGTCTCTGCTGATCATAGGAATTTCTCATAAATACGAACTAGTAGAATTTAGGCTCCGTTTATTTGTACGTAAAATATTTTTGTCAAGAATATTTTACGTAATTTCCATTGTTTGGTTGTTGAAATGCCCGTAAAATAAACTTTTTTGGTAAATATTTTACATCTTTGACCATAAAACAATCTACTCTCAGAAAACTCGGTAAGTCAATTTCGGACTCTTCGCATCCGTTTGCCCATGCCATTTGACCATCACCTCTATTGGAATAACTGGGCAACAAAGTATTCTTGTATTTCCTCGCGGCCACGTCAATACACATGCAAAAAGGACTCTCTCTCTCTCTCTCTCTCTCTCTCTCTCTCTCTCTCTCTCTCTCTCTCTCTCTCTCTCTCTCTCTCCAGCCAAATGCCAATACCCGCCTACCCGGACTCTCCCTCTCTCTACCCACTTGCATTCCTAGGCACCCCATGGCCTTCATCTCTCTCCTGGACTTCCTCCAAACATGAAGAAATACTTTCACTTTAATACTACTTCAAGCAAATTAGATGAGTTATTAGTTTGTGTAATAGTAAAATTAATATAATTCAATCAAACACCGGAAAACAATTGTAAAACTTGTATTTTTCTGTAAAATAATGTTTTACATGAAAAACTTTTTCAGTTGTAAAATATTTTACACCCAACCAAACAGAGCCTTGCATCTTTATGAAAGTTTGAATTTCAAATCTGCTATATCTTTTTGAATATGTACGTTGGCATGTACAGGCATGCACTTGGTCATTTTCCATCTACTTTCGAAGACACGTTATTTTCTTTGACAATCGATCACGTGGAGAAATTATTTGACTTCTCTAACCTACCTTTCTCACGGTAATATCCATTAATTACGTACGTAATTAATTGGTGCCTGCCATTAATATTATTGCAAATAGTGGTGGCCTGGCCGGTACTGATTGAACTCGATCCATTTGGACTTGACACATAAGTCTTCAGACATTGCAGATAACGATCTGCAACCGTTGTCCATAAAAATCTTTCTCCTAACCATGCGCACGGTTCAAAAACTTAAGCTCAAATGTACCATATAGCTAGGGTCGGGGCTCAAAAGCTTAAGCTCAAATGTACCATGTAGCTAGTGGGTTCTTATATAAATATATCAATGAGTTCATTGGTAACCCACCGATGTCCGACTAGGGAGTGCATAATCTCCTCCTTTTAGGATCGCAATGTTCTCATTGTGCTCTATTGTCCAACAGCATCTCCCATTAAGTGGTGTAATTAAGTTAAGTTTTCGCATAAGCACTTCAAGCTCCTCAAGCTTGTCTCATGTGGAACCCGACAACCCGTCCAAGTGTAACAAACACCTCGAATTCGTTCTTTGTTGGGCCCACCTAAGCACATCACCTAGTAGACTGGGACCCGTCCACACTTCATGTTAGTGCACACTCTGATACCATCTGTAACGATTCCCAATAACTGTCCACAAAAATTATTGACCTAACCGCCGCGACTCCAAAACTTAAGCTCAGATGTACCACAAAATTAGCTAGTGGGTCTTTGTTTGTTGTTTGTAGCGTGGGACAAGGATTTCGCAATCAACTTCAAGAGACGACTTGACTGAAAAGAAGTTTGATGTGATATATATATATATATATATATATATATTAAACACGTGAAAAGAACATTATACACAGAATGCAGGTTGTTGTTTTTGTTTGGAAACCAGTTGTTGACGTCACATGAGAATGTTAGGTTGGAATAAGCTTGGATGAGATATTGAAATTAAACAAATGGGAGCACCAAAGGGAATCTAGGATGGTTTACCCAAAAAAGGGAATCTAGAATGACACCAATTGACAATCGGACTCATATGCAGTTTGTTTTTTTGGAGCAAGAAATATGTCAGTAACAACGAAGTTGCAATTCATCGTGTGCATCTAGTATAACACTATAACTGAAGAAGACGTATTGGACACAAGTGAGATAAATAACACATTCAAATCAAATAAAGAATACAAATAAGACGGCTGGTCAGATATATGTTGGAGAATATGCTGAGGTGTATGGGAGCTATGGTTTTCCATTTTGCGTTACTGTATTTTGCTTGTGCTGGCCATAGATTACGGAATACATTCTTGCATAATGCAAAATGAATGATGACAAATGAAAAGAATACATGACAGGAGAGGGAATAATTGAGGTGTGCGGAAACTGACCCGAACACCCCTGAGCACCCCTGAAGGGGTTCTTTAAACTCTCATCGATACACCACTCTGCTGCAAAAAACTCTTTTGCACATTACTATCATGGCCAGCTCTAGGCTAAGGCCTCATGAGACGATGGCCTTAAGCCCTTCAAAATATCCAAAAATTAGGACTTCCACTTGTTTTTAGTACCTAGTATATATGTGTTACTACATAGCTTATTTTTTAATCCATGAATATGTTTTACATAAGGTCCAATGGCCCAGTAAAAATGGAACGGAGGAAAAAACAAAAAACAAGAATAAAGTTGGATCGCTTATCTTTGGAAAAATTATTCCGTGTGGTGAGTGCATCATTAACATGGATGAATCTTTTCCCCTTACCCACCGAACAATTTCAAAAATTAAAAAAAATTTCTTTTGCCGTTTATAAAAAAAAAAAAAGAGGATTCCCCTCTAAAATATATAAATAGATGATATCTTCTTTGCATTCTTCAACAGATTGATAAGATACACTAAATGAAAATTGGGAATCTAATCACACTACTGCACCCAAAGAAAATCAAGGAAGTAAAATTTCGATCAAGTTCTTTTGATTTTGTTTCATCTTGGTTTTGGTTGACACATCGATGATCGGCCCAGTTAGAGACTTAATTGATCATAGAGCCATCACATGAGGAGGCAGCATTGATCGCTTGATTTGAAAATTAATTTGATATATCTTTTGCAACTTATCATCAACATCGGTACCAATTTTCTGGTCCCCGCCATCATCCGTATCAATTCTCCTATTATCAACTTCAATTAAGACCTGTTTAAGGGCTTCTTGCCCATTGTACTATGGATCGGAGGTTGTTTCACCGACTGATATTCATAACTTTCGTAAAACATGCCTCCACATTTATTCTCACTATCAATTAAGTTGATAACAAGAATTTTGTGCGAAAGACATTAATTTTGGTTAATAGGTTTGTTGCGGGTAAAACACGATTTTTACTAACTTTGTGTTTATCTAAGGTAGGTTTGGTATGAGTAATTGCCTTGGTAGGAATCATACTTAATTCTCAAGCAAATGTCATCGAGCCAGACAATTTCTTACTTTGATACCACTTGACGCAACAGAATAATTAAACACGAGAATAGATAGCGTTATAGGAAACGCAATAAACACTCTGTCCATGTGAAAAGTTGAAAACCAGAGAGAGAGAGAGAGAGTACTCTATGGTTTTAATGAATGAAAGATTTTACTCAACTAGGAAACAATAGATTTTTGCTACTCAAGGAAAAAGATAAAAAAAAACTAATAAAAGGCAAAAAATGAAAACTGATAATTCTTTTTTTTTTTTTACTTAAACATCATATAGTAGAAATTAAGACTGTTAACTACCTCAATAGAAACATACCAAAAAAAGTGGACTATAATTCAAATTTTCTAAACCAAATTATTACTAAAATAAAGTTTACATAAATAAAACCCTTAAGATGTTTGTCCTCCATCAGTCTCATTTTCTTCCGATGAACTCATCTTCAAGTTCTTATCAGCAATCTTCTATCTTTCATGCCATATAAATAGATATTTGAAATACTTCAATCTCTTGATGCCCTTACGACAAAACGTAACAAAAAGTGTACTTACAATAATATATATTCTCTGTATGTATGCTTGCAATAATATATTCTTGGTTTTGGTTGACACATTGATGACAGGCCCAATCAGAGGGAATGACTTAGCCATAGGGCTATCACATGAGGTGGCAGCATTGATCACGTCATTTCAAAGTTTATTTTGATTTTAACAACTTGATCATTAATACACACCCATTTAATGTGTATACCATATGCATCTATTATGTGGTTCATATTGTGTCACTTCATAAAAAATTACTTGTAGAACCGTTCATTCATAACATTTTATTTCGTATCGTAACTTTTATATACTAAAAATTCGCAACTTTTCATTAACATGATTCGTAACTTTTAGCAATAGATTAATAACATTTTGGGAATTATAACATTTTGGTGTGTTTCAATGAAGGTGCATATGATACACACCCAAATAAGGGGTGTGTATTGTAGCACTTCCCTTAACATTTATACCAATTTTCAGCTCCCCGCCATCATTCATATTGATCAATTTTCTTCACCAGCTTCAATTAAAACCTGTTTAAGGGCTTCTTCATTGACATCTTTGGCAAAAATGACTGAATTATTTTGCATTGGCCCTTATTTTCGTTTTATGAATTGCTCAGAATTCCATAGAAAAATTCTTTTCATCGTACGTCTTTTAATTTTTAACCATGTGCAAATACAACAGTTGCCTTGTCGATCTCTCGAAGATTGCAAATCTAACCACCATCATAGTGTTGGACTTGTAAGTTTTAACAAGTATCTCCACTTTTCTTTGGCTACAATTCTCATATATATACTAGGAAAAAATTGTCAATGTCTGGAATTTAATCTAAAATATCTTCAAAATACTCGTAATCACTGAATCTAGATAAGTTATTATAATATCTGAAATCAGGATAAGCATATTCATGTACTTGTGCCTGTATCTTTATTGACTGATATTCATATATTTTGTTTAACAAGCCTCCACATTCATTCTCACTGTATAGTTGACAACTGGAATTTCTATAACTTTTGTGATTAGTTAGTTGGGTCCGGGTAAATTCTGAATTGGGGGATGGTGTTGTGCAGTGGTGTGAGCAGCACCTTGCTACGCACCTCCGAGTCATCAAATTCGACGGCTCGAAGGTGCGCAGCACGGTGTTGTGCACTTCACTGCACAACACCAACCCGAAGTCCGTAAATCCTTTGGCATGAATCATTCTTAATCCATCCATACGTACAACCATCATAAATATATTTGTGCTTCTCACTCCGCAAATGTTATCGAGCTAGACAAATCCTTGCTCTAATACCACTTCAACACAGTATGATAAAAAGTGGGGCTAGACAAGGTATGCAAATGAGACAACACTCGAGCCCACGAGCAATGAAATCCACAAGGAAAATAGAGCAATATTGAATGACAACTTACTTTCTAATTTGCCGGTAACCTACATCCTTATTTGAGGTCAAGCCCTTACTCAACTAGTAGGAAATAGTAGATTCTTGCTAGTCAAGAAAAATAATAAAGGAAACTAAGAAAGGTAAAAATGAAAGGCTAAATAAAGAAAAAAAAAATTGATTCTTGCTAATCATACAAAAACAATTGGCACAAAATTGATTCTGCTTTGTTTGGAATACTTTTTGAAAAAATAATAGGAGTAATAAATGGAAAGAGATAGAGAGAAATCTTTTGAAAATACTTTTCAAAAAGTGTTCCAAACAAGACGTTCCAGTTTTCCTAAACCAAGTTATTACTAAAATGAAATTTACGTAAATGAAAATTCTTTAGATCTTGTATGTCAATTTATCCCTCTTTTCATAGTGGATTTCAAGGTTTTAGGACTCGAGTGTTTATCTTGTTTGCTAGAAGACTACCGTGCGCGACTGTATAAATTCTACTTCGTCATCTCCTTCTTTTTTTATGTTGATACAAGTTTTCCCGACACATTCTTAAACCTCTTGTGAAACTTAGGCCTTGTTCCTCTAAAGAGCATTTTGGTTATTCGGGGTTTTTTATTTTATCTTTATTCAAATTTATTTTACGTTTGTGAGTTTTACGATAAACTTTTTATGAATTATTGATTTGTTTCGATGAGAGAAATCGAAAAAGTAAAATAAAAATTACTATGACTTTTACCGAAATATTTTTAAAAATATTCAAGATAAAGTTCAAAAAGCTGAATTTTTGGCTTTATTGCGCCTTTTTGGGTTGTATCATGGATATAACAAAAAATATTTGCGTAAAAATTAAAAATATATATATGACTTTTACCCAAGTCAGCATGATCATAAACACGATATACGTCAAGAAGTAAAAGCGTATGATTAATAAAAAAAGGTCATCATCATAAACTCTTTGATTATGACATTCATCATTCAATTTTCAATAGCTATGTGAAAACAAGTAAAAAAAACGACCCAAACAGAAGCTCCACAAATCGACATAGACATCGGGGCATAATTATAGTAATTATTAATGACGTCATTATCGTGTTAACAAGTGGCACACAGTAGTTAAGATAGCACCATCCAATGATACCACCAACGTCATACGTCGTCGTCTCAAATAAAAACGCACTCGGCGCATTTTAGCTGGTACCCGTGCTCGGCATTTTATCACCCATATAAAATGGTACTCCAGTATATATATATATACACACACACATAAATTTCTCTGACACATCAGCCAATCAAAAAAATTCCCACACGGCCACACACCACAGAAAATCATAAGATCCCAGATTTGTCCAAAATACTTTGATTTCTTCAAACCCTAGATTTAAGCGAAAAAACCCTAGAACTCATTCGCCTTATAACCATTTCGGTTTCAGAGCTGTGCGTGGTTTGATCCGTGAGTGCTTTTGTTTTATACATTGGCCATATATTCCACTAATTTGGGTTGAAATCCATTCTGGGTTTTAATTGCTGAAAGGTCTGATTTTTATTTTATTTTATTTTTACTTATATACTTTTGTATGCCCAGTTGCATTTGATTAGGCAAAGATAAGATAGAATTCGAATTGGGTTTTGGGTTTAAGACTTGGATTTTGGATATTGGATTTAAATCCATTCTGGGTTTTAATTGCTGAAAGGTCTGATTATTAATTTTTTTTTCTATTATATATTTTTGTTTGCCCAGTTGCATTTGTTTTTTTTTTTTCTCGGCAAACGAAGATTTTATTAACTTGAAAGGGTACATCGAAAGGAAAACTCGCTAAGCACAAACTCTTACAAGCAGAAAAGAGTAAAGAACCCAAACCATGATACGAGAGCTGGTGATCGTCCAACAGAAAGTTGGACTGAACCAATCCTCAAACACAATCATTATACTTTGACCTTCCTCACGCCATCAAGATATCAAAGTCTTCCACCGAGTATACCTTTATATCGAACTTCACTTTAACCCACATTGCTACCCTGATGTTAATTAGCTCTCCAAGATCCTCCACGCTCCCTGGAATATTGTTTAACACTAGATCGTTCCTTGCCAACCATAGAGACCAAGTTGTGGCATGGAATGTTGTTTCCCATTGATGTTTCTCCAAAATAAAACAACGGAAATGATCCCATGCCCAGTTGCATTTGTTTTGGCAAGATAAGATAGAATCCGAGTTGGGTTTTGGGTTTAAGACTTGGTAGCAGTGTCTTCCTTTTCTTTATTTTTCGGTTGATAGGAAAAGGTTTCGTTTTTTTGCCGCAAGAGGTATTCTTTACTCTTTAGTGCCCAATTTGCATTAACTTCTTTTGCAATACAGATAATTTTAATTGGGTTTTGAGTTGACTTGGTGGCAGTGTTCCTTGCCCATCATATTGGATTGGTTCATTGGAAACTGAGGGGTGCCTCTAACTTTGGGGCCAATTGGTGAGCTGGGTTTTCATTTCGAGGTGAATTTAGAAGGATTAAGTATACAGTTTGGTGTTGATGAGAGGAGGGGGGTAGAGGAGATGAGATGAGAGAGAGAGCTGAGGAGGGATTGGGGAGACAACAGTGACAACAATGTCATCGGGTATTCGTAATTCAGGAAGCAATGGATCGTTGCAACAGTTTCATCTGTTGGCGATGTTGGCGATTCAGACCGCGCCTCCCCTATCTGCCCGTAAGGCTTTTTCTAAGATGTCCAAAGACAAGGAGAGTTTGTTCCATTGGATCTGTAAATGCACCGGCTGCAATAAGGTTGGAATGCTGCTCTTGTGTCTTGTCTCTGCTGCAGTTTTTGGATGGGTTTTGTATGTTGGCAAAGGTTTGATGCCCCACTCTTCTATCCCTTTTACATTGGTCCCTTTTACATTGGTGGCTCATTATTTAACATTAGCGTAGGATTCATATATAGATATCCTATGTACTTATATTCTCAAGGAAGTTACATGCTTAATTATATGGGGGAAAATATTTAGGACATGTATCTAGGAATTTGTATTCACTTTTAACAACATACTTCAACTGGTTTTGGTCAGGAAACTAGGAGGATTTTAAGATCAGATATTAGTTATCAATTGTTTCCGTATGGGTTTTTATGCTGGCAAAAGGTTTGATATCACATCTTTCTATTTTTTGTACTAGTTATCTTGGTATTATTCCGCGCTGTAATTACAGAATTCAGCCAATTTTGGTGAGGCGCTTATTAATGCAGGTGAAATTTAGTCAGGATACTGAGGAATGATTTAAGATCAAATATTAGTCATACTTGTTCTAGGGACCGTGATAAGAATTCTGGTTTTTTTTTTTTTTTCCCGCCTTACTTACTCTCATGGTATAGCTAGGGGATTGAAATTCAAAGTCCCACTCATGTGTTTGTTTCATGCTTTTGGACGGCAATTTGTGAAGTTTGTTTCCACTTGATAATTGTAATTTGCAAGATCATTTAGATTAGGAATCCGGGAAATTCACCTGAATGGGTGTCACCCCTTGTTATCTACGATTTATATCAATTACGACATATACTAACTTAGATGCTCTGTGTAAACTTTGTCTTTGCCTGATTGTGTTGTTATATTTTAAATGTTCAAATGATGTGGGTTTTGTCATTTAAGAAAGGAATTTATTTTGCTTGTTTTTGGATGTTTTAAGGTGAAGATTCTCAAGAACGCTACCGTATCGAAAGCATTAGACTTGACAATACCTTGAGCTTTCCTGGATCATCGCCCACATATATGGAGCATAATAATGATAATGGCATCATTTCATCTACACAGAATTATGTGGAAAGTAATCAAAGTAGATTGCAACCTCCTGCATTTTTTACAGGATACACTCTTCCTTCAGGGAATCCATGTGAAACTTTCACATTGCCTCCTCCTCCAGCAGATAAAAAAAGGACTGGACTTCGTCGTAAGTTTGGTTTTAGCTCTCAGATATGTTTTCCAGCTTCTATCAATTGCTTCTGTGAAATCGCAAATTATTACGTTGTTTTAGCATTTGTTACTTGCTACCAGGGATTCATACTCATATGCATAACAATGGCAACAAAGATAGATATCTTAGTTACTAAATAACACCCTTTTTTTTTCTATCTAAATTTGTGGACCCTAGTTTATTACTACAGTGTAATTTCCACTAAGTTCTTTTTTGGTCCCATTTTCCGGCTTCCAGCATGTCGAGTATGTTATCTACCGGTTGAAGAAGCAATTGCGCGAATGCCAAATTCCCCATCATTTTCTCCCGTACTCAAACAGTTAACCTATATTCATGAGGAAAATCTAAGTAGAAGTGAGTTTGGAGGGTCAGAATTTGGTGGATATCCATCTCTGTTGCAAAGGAATGATTCTTATGATATACGAGAGTCAATGAATGTGCATTGCGGGTATGATATTTGATCATGGAACATCTAATTAGTTATTTCATTGAAAAATGATTTTTCTTTCCCATTTTCTATCCATTCTCTGCCAATATAATATTATTGTGGCTGTTATGTTTAGTTTCTTGTTGATTGATGCATTACCTACACCATCAGATTTGTCAGAGGAATTAAGCCTGGACGTCAAACAGGATTTGATATTGATGGTTCTGACCTCCTTGAAATGGAGCAGTGTCGTGGGATTGTTGTTGCCTCTGCAATTTTTGGTATTGCTCTTCAAATCACATAGAAATGTCTCTCTGATCTTTAAGCGTGCAGGTTGTATTCTAATAAGTGTAGTCTTGACCAGGAGCCTATGATTTGGTACGACAACCAAAAAGTATTAGTGAAGCTGCCAAGGAGAATGTTTGCTTCTTTATGTTTGTGGATGAAGAAACGGAACTATTTCTGAGACATTCTAGTCGGCTGGATAACAACAAGAAGCTTGGATTGTGGAGAACTGTTGTTGTGTATAACCTTCCTTATACTGATCCTAGACGCAATGGGAAGGTAAAATTTTCCAATTAAGCAACTGTAATTGCTCATGCAGGCTTTTATTTATGAATTACTTTCTTGTGGTCAATCTGTTTTAGAAGACCTAGTGCTTGGTATTAAAGCATCCAACTCCAAACCAATTGGCTTAGAGTGGAGAGGCCGCCCAAGCTCATATACTAGTTTTGGAGGAGATAATTAACTGATGTAGGATAAACTCCAACACTCTCCCGCACGTGCGACCCCCGACACGCACGTGGAGAGGTAAACAAACGATCCATAACATTTGGATCACAACAAACAACGGTGCACTTACGGCACAAATAAGGGAGAACAAATTCTCCGAAACCCTAGCTCTGATACCATGTTAAAGCTTCCAACTCCTAACCAATTGGCTAAGAGTGGAGAGGCCACCCAAGTTCATATACTAGTTTTGGAGGAGATAATTAACCGATGTGAGACAAACTCCAACACTTGGAAAAAGTGTACTGCCAGATGGTATTAGTTTTTCCCTTTCTCATCATGATAAAGCTGTTGTTGTGTAGGCTAAAACATTCTTGTAGCTAATGATGTTGAGGAACATGTAGTACTACCAGTACTAAGAAACTTTTCATTCTAATAGAGCATTGGGTAATTGTACCGAAGACCAAGAGGCTCTTTGGAAGAGGATACATGCCAATTTTCTATCAGTTTTTTAGATTTGGAAAACCGATAAATATTAAACGTTCCGTTTGTGAATATATCACTTATTTCCATAAACATTGACAAATGTTACTCAAACTTGTCAAGATTAATAATATTGCTTGAACAAATTTAGAGAAAAGATCAATTGTATGGTTATCCTGCTTCAAATATGGGACACTCTCATTATACTTATAAAAGATTAAATCACCAGTGACAATTTTTTTCCCCAGAATTCAGCGGTGTCATTTGATAGCACTTGAGTACACGTAGCTCCACTTTGGATACTATAGCTTACCTTTTGACTCGTGCATAGTTGGAATCTGAGAACAGTGTAGTTGGCAAGAATAAGTAGAATGATTCGAGTCTTCGCAAGCTTCCACCAATTACTATACTATCAAAGCTAAACCAAAGTTTTTTTATACAGCTCCATCAGAGGCATTTGGCCAATTGTAAGACACAAAAAATATGTTGCTGCATTTATATATTTGATCAACTGCTTTCCAACTTACAGTTCTCTACTTCTTCACTCAGTTCATGTGTGGCATTTGTTATCTATCTTTTGAACATAAATTGACAAGCTGTTGTCATAAATACGATTGTACTGCTTTTTTTTTTATATTATTATCACAGAAGGGTAAGAGAGTAATTCTACTTACCACCTCCACTAGGCAATTGTTGACTAGGGAGGGGTATGCGAACTTTCTTAAACGATTGTACTGCTTATGGAGATAGGTTTTCTTTTTCTTCTGCTTGCTGTTTCGTGTCCAACATGTCCGCCTTTGTTTGTATCTTTTGCAAAGAATTTCGAATAGTATTGAAGATCCTCTGTTTTCGATTATCTAATAAATCGCTTAATGAAAGTAGATTATCTTTCCATTCATTTCAAAACGTCCATGCATATAAATTTTGTACATCAATTGATTTTCGGTACCCTAGAGCTATCTTGATGGGCAGAATTATTTCCTATGCTGACATTGAGGTTCAATTTGTTTCTATTTCTTCCACACCATGGATTGAGTTTCATTGGATGCCTCACAGAAATGATGAAATCTATCTACCATTATGATTTTTTGCTCATAAAGTCTTCCCTTCACTAATGTCTTGCAGTCAGAATCCTTATTTTGTCGTAGAGGTTCACCTCTGGACGTACACTTCATGTTATTGGAAAACGTTTATGTAGGATAAAACTTGTACAAAATCATGATGATTGTGCATGTAACTTTAGCTAAATCTCATTTGTGGTTTTATTTGGTCTTTTAGGCTGAAATACCACATTAGTTTACATCAGGTGGTGCTTGAAAATGCTTTGACACAGGTTATACTTTTGCCAGATTCCGAAGCTTCTACTGCATAGGCTTTTTCCCAATGTCCGCTTTTCTCTCTGGATTGATGGAAAACTTCGGCTAGTTGTGGATCCATATCAAATCCTTGAAAGGTACTTTTAGTAGTTTTCTTTTTCTTTTTCTCTCTTTCTATTTTTGTTCGCAAATAGCCAAAGAAGCTTGCAAAAATTTAAGTCAAAAGCAAATGCCTACTTGATGACACTTGCATCTTGAGTTGGATCAATTAGTTTCCTCTTTGTATGGATTCCTACAGCCAATTAATTTTCCCACTAGGGATAATTTCTCTTTCGTTTGGACTATCTCATGAATTTGGCATGTCATCATTAACAAGTAGTTTCTACACATCATATGATGTATGTCTACCTAATTGCAAAGCGGTACACTTCTAAACATATTGACATTGGACCAAATCAAGGGCAGTCCAAGTCCAATCCCTGTTATTGATGATTTCCATTGTTCCACCTCTGACATTGTTTTGTTCATAAGGGATTTAGCAAACTGTTATTCCAGATTTAATTTATGTTCCTACTTAAGATGCAGCGTTCTAAGTATACAAATACATATGGCATTTCAGTTGGTTCTATGCCTAGGCCAAAAAACTGGTTTATATTTGATTCTTTCAACTATGTACTATAAATGGTTGGTAAAGAGCAAGTCAACCCAAATCAAACAAGAAATTATGTTCTTTACCAAAAAAAAAGAAAAGAAATTATGTTCCTATCAATTAGGGACGGCTATATTGTACCTTTTTTGGCTATAGGGTGAACTAAATGTAAAAAGTTCATACTCCTTTTTACAACAACATCACAGGTTGATTTCGGCCTTCTCCTCCCAAATTGTGCCTCAAATGGTTTTATTACCATTTCTGCGTTGTTTGGACCGTTCCCGCCCTATAAAACCTCCTCACGCTCCCCACCATTCTACTTCCACTATTCCACAAACCAAATTTCCCTCCTCACACTCATCATTACCAAGTAGTTTCCACACATTAGATGATGTATATCTAGCTAAGTGCAAAGCGGTGCATTTCTAAACAGATCGGAATTGGACCATATCAAGGGCAGTCCAAATCCAATCCCTATTATTGATGATTTCCATTGTTCCACCTCTGACGTTGTTCTGTTCGTATGGTATTTAACAAACTGTTTCTCAAGATTTACTTTATGTTCCTACTTAAGAGGCAACATTCCAAGTATACGAATGGCATTTCAGTTGGTTCTATGCCTAGGCCAAAAATAGGGTTTATATTTGATTACTTCAACTATGTACACCATAAATGGCTGGTAAAGAACAAGTGAACCCAAATCAAATCAGAACTTATGTTCCTATCAATTAGAGACTTCTATATTGTACCTTTTTTGCCATTCTGCTTCGTCAAGGGCTACAGGGTGAACTGAATGTAATAAGTTCATACTCCTTTTTACAACATCATAGGTTGATTTAGGCGTTCTCCTCCCGCCGGCACTTACATTTTCAGTGATATCATCTCTGTCTTAACTGTAGCATGTTCTCTCTTCACTTATCTTCAATTCGTGAAGAGGAATTGATTGGAATATTTAGCAATGGCCAACATAAGCATGTGACATGCCGCTGAGATCTGTCTTCTTGTGCAAATCTCAATATGCCTTTTTAAGTTGTGAGATGTATGCATTCACCTGCAACCGCAAAACTTAGTTCTCTTCAAATTTTGTATTTATCTTACAGGTTCTTGTGGAGAAAAAATGCCAGTTTTGCAATATCCAGGCACTATACACGCTTTGATGTGTTTCTGGAAGCACGGGCTAATAAGGTTGCTGGGAAGTATGATAGTGCCTCTATTGACTTCCAGACTGAATTTTACAAGATGGAGGGTCTAACCCCATACTCTAAGGCCAAGCTTCCCATTACAAGTGGTACGAGCAGTTTGTTTTCTTCCATTCTTTCCTGTTGTTAATGGCATAAATAAAAAATTTGCTTTAAATTTCTTTAATTGACTGGATTTGCAGATGTTCCTGAAGGATGTGTGATAATAAGAGAGCATAGTCCTATCTCCAACCTCTTTACTTGTCTTTGGTTCAACGAAGTTGACCGTTTTACTTCCAGAGACCAGATTAGTTTTGCTATTGTAAGGGACAAGATTGCGTCAAAGACAAATTGGACTATCAATATGTTCTGGGATTGCGAGAGACGGAACTTTGTAGTTATGGTAATTCTTTTTATCATTTTTTTCAGCTCATGCATGCTCTGAAAATGGTAGCGTCTGATGAGTACGGAAAACCTAGGCAATGTCTTGCTTGTTCGTTTTTCCCGTTCATGCTTCTATTGGGCATGCATAGATTATGTGTGTTTTACTACCCTTTTTTTGTTGGTTTTGAGGGACACAAGGCTGTTATGGAAAATTTGAGCTGCTCCTGTTTTTGTCGTATGTTACACAAAAGCGCCATTTTTCGTTTTAGATCTCATAATCATGAATACGGTCAAGTGTTGAAAATCGCAGCCTGAAGTACATTAAAAATCTCAAAACTACTCTATGACTTGAGGCAATGGTTCTCGTTTATCATTGCCTCATGATGGATATTAATTTCTTACATGTATAAATAAATAACAAAATGTGCTGAGCTATCAATTATCCTTGAGCATTTCTTTACAAGTTTCTCTAGTTCTACGTCTCAGAGGTCGTTCTTACTTTGTGTGTAGAGTAATTTTTCATTCTTTTTGGCTTTTTGACTGAAGAGTCTTATTTTATTCCCCCCTCACTGCTTAGTTCATATATTCTCCTGTTGGGTTTTCTTGGAGCAATTTCCAGTTTACTTGCATTTCTGCTGTCGGTTTAACTTTCAACTACTTGCATTCCCTTCATTGGATTTCAAGAAACAAATCTCTCTCTCTCTCTCTCTCTCTCTCTCTCTCTCTCTCTCTCTCTCTCTCATATTATTGTGCCTGTTTGCAGGGGCATCATAGAAATGTTCACTGGGCTCCTCCTCCTCCTGGTTCTTCAGCTATCGTTCATCCCCCACCACCTTTTGTTGATCAAACACCAAATAAAACGACACCTGAGATTTCTACCCGTTCCAAAAACCTTCTTAAAAAATAAGCAGTTTATTTCACATTTTCAAACTCAAAAATAATATAAATGAAAAATAATTTTTTAATTTTTTTTGCATCGTATAAAAGATCTCATCGAGATCTTTCAAACTAGATCCATATTGCATATTTTTAAATTTCAATAAATCCATAATTTTTAAGCTTGAAATTGCCTTATTAAAAAATAAGGACTTATTTTTTGTTCTGAAACGGAGCCTAAGTCGTCCAATTAAGTAAATCCTGGCAATGCGGGGTAAAGAAAAGAAATCCAGTTCCAAGCGTCACCGCAAGGTTGCTGCGGGCAGTAGGGAAATCAGTTCCAGATAAGATTTTTGTTTTAAGCAAATTTACAGTTATTTTCCTTCCCTATTTAAAATCATACTATGGGGCTGGGAATATAGGCAGGATGAGAGCTTTGTAGTTGTGTTTCTACACAACATATCTCTTCTTTTTGCAATTTTTTGTTTTTTTGGTTTATTAAAAGCTACCCATTATTTGGTGTATATATACAGTTGAGTCCCCAATAATTATCACATGGGCTGCTTCCATTTCCTCATTTGAGGGAGCCCATTTTCGTTTTTTACAGGAGTTTATTGTATTGGACCTTGATTATTAATGAAAATATTGGTTTTACTTTGTCCTTGATAAAGTCAAGATTTAAACAAATTGATTTTGTCTATTCTGTGAGAAATATTAAGGAAAAATAGTTGGTTCACTCCTAGATAAAGCTTGTGGAAATAGTAATAAGACTTGGAAGCAATAGATAAAGCCTCATGAGAATACTAATGGGGTCAGGCACAACATTGTTTACCTTCACTGCATAAATAAATGCTAATCTAAAGACATTAAAAATTTACTGCTAAATCACCTATTTATCACAAATTAAGAAACTACAAAATGCTTAATAGATTTGGTGAGCAACCTATTTTTAAATCCCCAGTAAATTACCTAGTCTCTGGCTTTCTCTTGAGGTTGACGGCCACTATTATGATGTTGTAGTAGTACTTGTTAGGCATCTTACTTTGTCAAAAATGGTGAGCAATAATTTCATCGTGACATGTTAAAAGGAAGCAATAAAAAAATAAGTGAACAAACATTAATGATCAGAACTCATGGGGTTGGCTCGGTGGGCTTAGCATGAGATAGGAATTTGCTCCCTCATAAGATTTCACGTTCGAAATCTCTCAGGTACTATTAGCTCCTTTCAAATCTATTCATAGTTCATGCAGACATTTGCTCTAGCTCCAAGTAAGGCCCTGCTAATGGAAGGTGGGTTTATGGTTCCTAGAATTAGTCAATGTGCACATAAGCTGGCTGGACGCCTGATTATAAAAAAAAAATCAAGAAAAAACTAGGTAAGGTCTTACATTTAGTGTAACGCCCCGCTATTTTCTAAAAATAAACTCCAAAATACATTGTATTTCAAACACTTCTAGGCCTCTATTTTCTCCATAACTAAATTACATCACCAAAATAAACTTAAGCTGCCTTCTAAATAATCTTGTAGATGCTCTAAAATTATCAACTCTTCCAAGACCTCTCCAAATTAATCCTTATGTGCTCTGATTCAATTTCGACTTACCATGTTATAACGCCCCGATATTTGGGAACGTTAATTTAATAAATTTTTCAACATTTATTAAATAGAAGAAACATAAAGTCATTACAAGCCAAATTATCTCTAAATTTGTGTTACACTTATTTAAATAGATAAGGGAGGGGTAGGGTAACTTCTACTCCTCTGGACGTCCGTCTTCTTCTGCATTATTCTGCTCAGAACCAAAATCTTCCAAATTATAAAATCCCTCATGTTCGTCTCTAACTCTGGCATAAGATGTCAGGGTCACAAAAGTAACACCGTGAGCAATTAAGCGCAATAGCTAACTCCGACCTCTATGTCCCATACACTAACAAAAATAATATATATAACAATTTATCATTTCTACAAAAAAAAATTTAGCATCACCAGTGTATCGCAAACCGTGTCATCATTTTTTAAGTATCGATTCCACTTTCATTTTATTTTCTCGAGTACTCGTTCCGCTGACCATCTTTCAGGACCTACCTGGCTCCCAGGCTAAGTTTAGATTTTGCCACCCAAAAGCACTGATTCTACTAACCATCTTTTAGATTCTATCGGTTTCTCAGGCTTATACACACACACCGGAGCCATGATTCCGCTAACCATCTTTCAGATTCCATCAGGTTCTCATGCTCACACACGCACACTCGAGCCATGATTCCGCTAACCATCTTTCAGATTCCATCGGGTTCTCATGCTCACACACACACACACCCGAACCATGATTCTGCTAACCATTCTTTCAGATTCCATCGGGTTCTTATGCTCACAAAATTATTAATCTTTCACATCTTATTTTCTTTTTGTATTCCACTTCTCATTTCCCGTGTCTCGTAATCATACATCATTTTCTCGCGTTCACATTATTCTTTCAAAGCTTGCTACAATCATGCAATAATAATAAATCACTAATTTCATGCATTTCTATTTTTGAAAACATTAAAAATTATAACATTACAACTTGTCAACAAACATGCAATTAATTAAGCATTACAACGATAAAATCAATTTCTCAACTTAAACAATTTAATCATGTGATATCATAAAAATAATAAATAAATAGTTAAACATATAACACATCAACATTATATTTAGGTGAGCAGATAAAAGGTTTTTACCGTTCTTCTTGGCGATAGGGCGGCTAAGGAGTATGTCGAGTGAAAATGTAGGCGGAGTAACGTCGTTTCGGCTTGATCGAAGAATAGAAAGAAAGTAGTTTTCTTTTCCGGAATCACAAATATTTCTAGAAATTTTAAAAATCGGGATCAAAGGGTGATTTTGAGTGGTGTAGGAAAGGCGGCAAGGTGGTGGTGGAATTGAACTAATTTCCTCCTCTTTTTCTTTTTCTAGCTGAAACCTCTCTCTCTTTTGCTCTCCAAACTCATACTAATAAAGCATGAGAGAAGTGAATAATTAGTGGTGCGTGTGTGCGCTTGTGAATGTGGAAAGAATGTGAAAGGGCATGCCTATTTATACTAGTGAAGGAAGAATTTAGATCATATTTAGAAATCTTAATCATATCTTATATAATCCTAACAATATCTAGCAAAATCTATATAATATCTAATAAAATTTAATCCAATCCAATCTCAATATATCTTATAAAATCTAGGGATATCTAGGAAAAATCTATATCAAATCTCTCTCTCGATCTCCTACAATAAACTCTTTAGATTTAAGGGAAACACAATCTTAGATTGTATATCATATCTAGATCTTTCTAGGATCATAACTAGATTTTTCTAGAATTCCTTAAGGTAACAATTATGACTCTCTTCTTATCTATATTTATACACTATGATTATACTTGGATATCAATATCTCCCAAATCTCTCCTAGATTTCTCAAATCTTTTTCTATATATATATATATATATATATATATATATATATATATAGAGAGAGAGAGAGAGAGAGAGAGAGAGAGGGAGTTAGGTTCCGGTGAGGGATCCCTCATTTTATTAAAATGCGGGACTCCCCTTCCCGATTGAATTTCGATGATTTGAGTCGCTCAAAGTGATCAGAACGTGATTTTAAGGGTCCCCGTGAGAAATCAACAAAAAAAATGACCGGGAAAGGCTTCATCCGAGCATTTTTCATTGAACGGTTCAAAAAAACTGCTCGGATGACGCCCTTTCCGGTCATTTTTTTTGCTAATTTCTCGCGGGGACCCTTAAAATTACGTTCTGCACACATTGAACGGTTCGGATTTTCAAAATTTGATCGGAAAATGAAAGTCCCTCATTTTAACAAAATGAGGGATCCCCCACTTGAAAATTCCTCTATATATATATATATATATATATATATATATATATATATATATATATATATATATATATCAAGATCTCTCCTAGATTTAGCCATATCTTTCCTAGATTGTTAGGATCATGAATCTAAGGCTAGGGTTCTATAATAGTTGGGTACAAGGATATCATGGTTTAAGATATGAAAAAAAAATCCTATGATATCAAAGGATTTTTAATGGCTAGCTCCTAAAGTTAAATTATAATAATACAATCACTTTAATAAACGATAAAAATAATTTTTAGTAAAAGAATTATAATAAAATGTTTGATTTTATTTTAAAAAATTGACTTAAAAATTCGGGTCATTACAACCTACCCAATATCCAGGATGGGTCGAGGATGACTCGGTGAGGAAGGTATTGGGGGTGGGTCATTGGTCATGTACAGAGGAGGACATGATATGAGGTCCCTTGTGATTGTTGCTTCGACTTGGTGGTCGATTATCGTTTATTGATTCCACTTGAATATAAACTTTGTTATTCTGTTATATCGTATACTTCTCGGATAATTTCTTTTTCAAGCATGGAGTTAGATTAGTGGAAATTGAATCAAAGCATATAAGGATTAATTTGGAGAGGTCTTGGAAGAGTTGATAATTTTGGAGCATCTAAAAGATTATTTAGAAGACGGCTTAAGTTTATTTTGGTGATGTAATTTATTTATGGAGAAAATAGGGGCCTAGAAGTGTTTGAAATACAGTGACTTCTGTCACGTCCCAAATCCAGTGGATTTGAATATCGTGACCGGCCAGTGAGTCTACATCACCAAAGGCCTCTATCTTCCTTTTCACAAATAGAAATAAACTTAACATTTGCGGAAACGACCTCTAAAAATAAAAGTCACTAGATATTTATTTTCTATTGAAACATGAACCACATATTTCTCTTCCCTTATTTATCACACGACCATGACATAGCTTAACAGTATCGATATTTGGCCCGTCCTTCTATTAATTCTGATTACCTGAAAAGAAGAGATTCCAATAATATAAGCCACTGCTTGTGTGAATTTATGAATTATCGGAGTTACATGAGCTACCATTGAATTCTTTTTAGCAAAGAAAGCAGGAATCATAACTTCAGTTTTTCATGGCTTGAACTGTAACCAAAATCATAACTTCAGTTTTTCATGACTTTAATTGTAACCAAAATCATAACTTCAGCTTTTTATGGCTTGAGCTGTAACCAAAACAATTCTGTGTATAACATAACATAATAATATGATACCATCAAATGATTACCGCCGATACTGGGGGAGCGACCCCCAATGCGCATAACATGAATTGATCAATTCAATTGGACACCCAGCTATACCCCCTTTCTTTCCGCCCTTATAACACCATTCCGACTAGTATCTTTACCGTCATCTAGATTCGAGGGACATCGTTCGGATGTATTGATAATACTTTTTCATAAACTGTTCAAAACATCATAACTCCATGGTATGTTTGTTACAAAAGAACTTTATCATTAAATAGCCATAATTTGGTAAGCTAAAAATATAAACTTTACAAAAATTCTTGTAATAGGGATAATTCATAACTCACCTTTCGTTCCATCCAACTTGTCTTATGATTAATTACTTCGAATGACTCGTATCTAATTCTTTTCCTCCTCTTTTCGCTCACTCTTTTTTTTTTTCTCTTCTTTTCCAGTTGAGTGCTGTGAGTGTGGTGTGTCTGTTTTGGCTTGTGTGTGTGTAGTGTGTGCTTGTGGAGTAGATGAGAAGGCTATTTATAATGTTAAATCACAAGCTCTAGAATATTCTACCATATCTAACTATATCTTATCCCAATCTAGTGCAATCTATACATAATCTAATAAAATCCAACGATAATCTTATCATATCATATCTTATCTAAATCTAGAATAATCTATATATCTTTATTATAAAACAAAAGGGTGTGAGGGCAAATTGTTGGAATGGCTAGGATTCATTTAATCCAAAGGCTCGTGTGTGCTTTCCAAATCTCTTAAGAAAGCACTCACAATCTTACAAATATATTACAAAAACGCCATCAATTTGTTTTTTTTCCCCTACCAATCAACTTCTGTTTTGTTAATTAAAAAAAAAAAAAACAATAGTCACCATTCCATCTCTCTCTCTCTCTCTCTCTCTCTCTCTCTCTCTCTCTCTCTCTCAACAAAGCCTCTCTTCTGATTGTCCGGCCACAAACAATCATCGCCCTTACCTGTGAGTCACTCGGAACCCAGAATCCACTGTCCTCGGTAATATACTCTCTCACTCTTTCTCTGATAGGTAGTACTTTTTTAGTTTTGGTTATCATTTTCTCTATTTTCCTTTATCTTTTCTAAAAATTTTATAGCTATCTAAAAATTGAAATAATGTTTTGAGCCACTATCAAGATTCAAATAGTAATTTCAATTCCAATCGAGGTGAGTAGTGCCGTAGGCACGGGTAAACACTAGTAATCTAATAAAATTCAACTATAATCTTATCATATCTAGAATAATCTATATATGATCTAATAAAATCCAACTATAATATTATCATATCTAGAATAATCTACATATAATCTAATAAAATCAAAGTATATCCCACAAAATTTAGGGATATTCTAATAGGATTTGATCCGATTCACCTTATAATGAGATGTCGCCTCTTTCCGGATTATTTTGTTTCGGTTCTCCGCCTCGCAGGAACTTATGTCCTTTCCTTTGGCCATAATGTCGTTAACAGGGTTAGAGCAATAACGTTTTAAAAATTGACACATATGCAAAAAAATACTCTAAAAATTGTTTTATACCTTAAGTCACAAAGAATTTACTTTCTAAATTCTAACGGTAAGTGGCCCGTTAAATGATTGCCCCCCTTACTGTTTCCTTATTCTTTTTTGTTCTAAAAAGTCGAGGTGAATGACCCGAATGTCGGGCCAATTTTTTTTCCGAATAAAATTAAATATTTTACTGAAGTATTTTTGTAAATATAATTGATTTTGTTAATTGATAAATCTAAACCTAGACTTTCTAGGAAACTCTAGCCCTACTTTATAATCTTAAAAATCTAGGAAAGATATGGAGAAAATTAGAGAGAGAGATGGGTGAATCTAGGAGAGATATGCCTTGCTCTCCAAGCCTAGATCTAGTATTACCGTAGGATTATTCACTTTAATGTAGGGGAGATCTTGAGAGATATAGAGAGAGATCTAAAAAAAGGTTTAAGGGAGATTGAGAGAGAATTGGCGTCTTAATAGATCAAATTAGGTGTCTCTAGATTTATAATAATATTCTAGATAACCTTAGATATACTTAGATTTTATATTCCTTGATTGTAGACATCTCAATCCGGATCTCGGAGGTTCTTTGAACGCACTGATGATGAAATAAAGGAAACAATACATATGAAAGCTTGAATAAAGGACTTCCTTAGCCCAAAAGTCTGAAGAATCCAAAAACCCAGATAAGCCTAAAAGTCCTGGACTGAACCTATAATACCGCATGGAACACTTCTACACCGCGCAGCATAATAAAACTTATTACGCCGCACGCGGTCATGAGGTTAACCGCACGACATTTTGTGGAAAAGTTCTGACTGGCTCTGTAAGCTGTCGGCCACGCCTGTTTGAGCCACATCTGCAAAATGGCTTAGCTGAAAAAGCACTTCTAACCCGCATTGAAAACACCTCCCTCATTTGAATTCAAAATTCTTGGCCTTTGCCTATAAATACACCTCTCCACTCAATAGAAAGGGCCCCTGAATTCTCAATTTCTCTCTCTTACCTGGTTCATACACCCATTTCATTTCTAAGCATTGAGAAGTGTTATTCTAAAAAGACATTCTCTAAGCACTTTCTTTCTCAAGGTGTCCCATTTTTCTCCTCACCATCAAAGTTAGTCTTTATTTACTTTGAGACCTTACCAACCAAAACACCCAAAACCCCTCACACTTACTCTTTCTTACCCACTCACACCCACACTCACTCTTTCTTACCCGTTCTTGCCTACAATCATCCATCGTCATCCGTCCTCGTTCAAGTTCAAGACCAAAGGTACAAACTAAGTTTTCTTGGGTTAGGCCATGTCCTGGCCCCTGAGGGAACTTTCTTATAGTCACGATTAACCCCTTTTGGTTGAAGGCGGACTTAAAAATTATTTTCAAATGCAAAAACAGTCACTATACTGAACATACCACGCCGTGCGGCATTCTTATGCGTCGCACATCGTAGTATGTTCAAGCGCATGTTCCTTTCTATTAGTTACTGTTTGTTTGATTAAACAGTCTAGATCGTGGCTATCTTTCATCAAGCTTGTTTGTGTTGTTAAAATACTATTATCAATACTTTTCAGAATAAGACCATATCTACAAGCCATGTTTTATGTCCAAAAGAGGTTTTCTCGATCACCCCAAGTGATCAAATGTACTGAAAATTATTTTACGTTCATGGCTTGAAGAGATGGTACTGTTCCAAGACGGATCAGCGGTTGTGCATCTTCTGATATCTTTAAGGAATAACGCACAGGATATATAACACATCGCGCGCTGTTCTGGTGATAAGCACCAAATAATGTATATTTTTGGTGCTTAAGTCCTCTAGTATATTGTATTTGTACATATATGTTGTCATTTTTATGCGATATTGTACGTAAGGTTTGTTTGAGGAAGATTCAGGTAAAACGGGCTAATAAGGCGTGTTTGAGCGCTAAGGAATACACCGGGTGCAACCTCATGTCCAAGAGCTCGATGGCATGTGCCTCATCGTCACCAAGACTTAAAGGCACGAGAAGAAGTCTCGATGGATGCCCGGAGAGTCAAGTGTCAAATGGGCAATCCAAGCTAAGGAAGTGAAGTCAATGAATCGAGGATAGCTCTTAAGGGCATCCGAGAGACCAAGACCATATGGCACTCCTCCATCAAGTCCCGAGGATCAAGTAAAGAAACATGTGAGTTAAGTATTAATCATTCACACGAGCTTTGACTTATGTATTTTCTTTTCCACCTTTCAAGAAGTGATGCGTAGTGTGGCGGGGTGTTTACTTTTGATATGTGTTGTATATTTGGAAAATGAAGTTATGCTTTATGGTCACTTAGCTTTGCATATGGTTTGTAAATTTGTAGGTAAGCACAGCTCTGAGAAGTTTACCTTTTTGTTTGTAAAACTTTGGTTTGTTATCAATAAAATGCTGGCTTTTTCTTCCGCTGTTATGTTTTAGTCCCTTTTGATTATCACTTGTTTAGGTGATCTTTGATTTGTGATTTGGCCTTAGTGAGAAATCACTAGCATTTGTCATGATTAAGACCTCAAGGGGCGGGTCAGGGTCATGACAAAATCAGCCCTACAAAGGACCAAAAGGTCCTTAAAATATCCCAAAAACATTCTAGAAGTAAAAACTTTTCATATATGGAAAGTTGAAAAAGTTAATAAAAATCTACACTTTGGGCTTTGGTACCAATACCTCAAAACTGAGGTATCAATACAATGGGACTGTTCAGCTCCGAGGGCAAAAGGTACCAATACCTCATTTTTTAGGTATTGGTACCTCTGCTGCAAAACTGCAGATTAGCACAGCCAGCTTCACAAGTCCTTTGGCGGCCCCGACGACCTTATTTTTCTAGGCGATTGGACAAAATTGCCCCCGTCAGAGGAGCCCAGATGCCCAATGGCTGACCATTTTTTTTGGATAAATCAGCTTGAAATAAAAAAAGGGGATAACCGAATATACAACCTACAAGGGGCATACCCCAGGAGGAAACAAAAGAAAGAAAAAAGAAGAATAAAGAAAAGTGACTCGTAAGCCAATTGGCTACAAGATACTAAAGTAAAGGGTACCATTTGTTTCCATTCCATCTAAAAAAGAGGGAACGAAAACAACTGAACATTAGTACCGAGAGATATGAGTTTGAGTCTATTACATAGCCATGAAATGGAAACAAAAAGCTTAAGGACTCCATTTGTTTCCGTAGCATTCGAAGCATCTACAAAAGGGACATAGCACCATGCCACATGACTGAAATCTGGATTGGTAGCAGTCCGGATGTACATGACTGATAAGTGGCCACCGTAAGGCACAACTATAGTTGGTGAGGTAGCAGCAGAAGAGAAGGCATAAGCAACTAGCAAAATGCAGCACACAACTGCACATGAACAAGGCTGCCAATACCGTAAGGGAACTCTAACCAAACATGAACACAGAAGAACCCAAAAGAAAAAAGCAGAGGAAATAGAAAAAAACTAGGGACATGCCCCCTAGAAAGGCTTAAACAGCCCAAGGGACAACCCCCCAAGGGTAGGTACAAACATAAAAGAAAAACAAGCAAAGGTAGCCAACTCAAAAGCACTAGATTGAGCGACAAATGCAGCAGCTTTCCAGGACAGCAACAAAAAAGGACATTCCAGCAGCAAAATGCACTTACAACAAAATGGAGACACCCAATGTCCAGCAACAAAATGGACTAGCTAATAGAAGCCAAAACCTGGACATACAACAATGAAATTGGCAATAAATGCCCAAGAATAAAACCTAGACATTCATAAGCATACAATGCCCAACTAAAACATATGCACTACTGCCCTTAATCAGATTTATCTTGTTCAATAAACCAATGAAGCAACAACTAACTACGGACCATGTGTGTGAGCAAAGAATGGGTCAGATGCATGGAGCCAATCTAGATATTACAGATAAAGCAATAAAGGAGATATCACAATATCTTTTGTAGTAAGATTCAGTATGATGCAGTATTGTAGCTTTAACAAGGAAAAAGATCAGAAAGCTCATGGATCACATTCAATAGTGCAGTAGTGTAAAAGAAAGACAATCTGACCCAAGCAACCAGTTACTTCCTTTCCTCCCTACAACACTTCAAGTAAGAAAGTAAGTTCAAGTACAAGTTCAAAGATTTTGTCCATAGCACTATGTCCTCACTTTACAACTCCCTCGGAAAGCTCACAGCTCCCACTCTTTTTTTCACTCATGTGCTAGGACAAGGCTCCACCAACTCCCTCCCTAGTTCTCACAATAAGCCCCCATTACGTATTACCTCATCTCTTAAAGAAATGATGAGGCACTAGCACACACCTCACGGGAAAGCACACCATATAAGGAGGGATCACACAAAGTCTCCAAAAGACTCCACCAAGGGATAAAATATATACCTGATAAATAGAAGTAATAGAATCCTGGCCCTCCTAAGAAGGACCACTTTGCACACCTTATCTTGTGTCACCATGGGTGGATTGCTGAACAATCTGCTATCTGCACAATCTCTTGTAAAGCAACACTAAATGAGCCAAATAGCAACATATAATGTTAAAGACAGTAATATCAAATGATGCTTTAACTCCCACTAATATTCCACTCATTGACAATCCATTGTGCTTAAATTTTTGGAAATTTGGACAGTGATAAAAGTCATGCTCTGACCATGGAATTAATTTTGTGAACAACTACCTCCCAAGAAGAGGACTTGCCTTGGGATTTTCTCACATTCCTCTCTATCCACACATGGTAAACAGTAGTTGTAAAAACTAGTTTAGTGATGAGATCCTGAAGAGAGGTGCCTTTGACAACAGAGAGAAAGGTGACCGAATCAGCCCATGGTCTTGGGAGCCAAGTAACATGGAGTTTGCATAAAATGGAATCCCAAACCAGTTTAGAGAATGGGCAATTAAAGAAGAGGTGATCATGACTTTCACTCCCCTGGCAAAAACTACATTGAGAAGAATGGTTAAGGCCAAAAAGTACAAGTCTATCTGCAGTAGAAAGCCTAGTTTGAATAGCTAGTCATGTGATAAAGCTACATTTTGGTATGTGGGATGAGAACCACACCAATTGATGCCACAAAACCTTGGGAAAGGGACTTCTCAATTTGTTCCAAAATGAAGCAATTGAGAACTGACCATTGGGAGAGAGGGTCCATTTGGAGTGATCAGACCCACTTAGTCTGGTAGCTACTAAAGGAGGTAGGGTTCTTCTGGCCTCATTTAGTTCAAAAATTTGGGTAGTAGGAAATGCCCAAGTTGAGTTATGAATGAGGTAGGACACCATAGCATCCTTGGGGATTCCAGAGTCATAAGCAATTTCGGAACTAACTTTGTCTATCAAGGGGCCAAAAGGATGCCAGTTGTCATACCACAAGGAAGTGGAATGACCATTCCCTATCACCCTAAGAATATAAGGTTGTATCAAGGGTCTAAGTTGCAATAGTTTTCTCCAGACCCAAGTGCAGTCTCCAGGAATTTTCAAATTCCAAAAATTCCTTCCTTTAATTAAGTATGATTTAACCCATTGACACCACATGGACTGCTCCCTTCCAGAAATAAGGAACCAAATGTGTTTGGCAATGGCTGCCTTATTCCACACTTGCATGGACTTGAAACCAAGGCCACCCTCCTACTTAGGGGCACACAGGTGCTCCCAAGAGACCTTAGCACCAGTTTTCCTAAGATCAGGGCTTGACCAAAGAAATGCTCTAAGAATTGACTCTACTTCCTTAATCACCTTTTTAGGAATTATGAACAAGAAAGACCAATATGTTTGAATGGAGAAGAGGACGTTCTTGATCAACTGAATCTTACCAGCGTAAATGAGGTCCCTATTTGTCCATGTCTTAGTTTTAGCAACAATGCTATCAACTAGACGTTGGCAGTCAGAGGCTTTGAGTTTAGTGGAAAGAAGTGGCACCCCAAGATATCTGACAGGCAGTGTGCCTTCCTTGAAGCCTAAGACCTCTAAGATTGCCAATCTAGTGGTTGTGTTAACCCCAGAGAAATAGATACTACTTTTTCCAGGGCTAGGTGAGAGTCCTGACAAAGTCTGAAACTCAGAGAGAGCACTCTGGATATGATTAATTGAGGTCATATCCCCCTTGCAAAAGATCATAAGATCATCAGCAAAGCAAAGGTTGATCAAATTGGTACGGCCACATCTCCAATGATAATGAAAATCAGGGAGAAGGGATTTCTCTCTCAGAATACAAGTGAGAACTTCCATCACAATTACGAATAGGTAAGAGGACAATGGATCCCCTTGCCTCAGTCCTTTTTTCCCTCTAATGTAACCAGTGACTTCCCCATTGATGCTGAGAGAATAATTGGCAGTGGTAAGATAAGCCTGAAGCCACTTAATCATTATGGGATGGAAGTTCATGGAAGAGAGGACATCCCATAGGAATTCCCATCTAACATTATCATATGCCTTCATAATGTCTACCTTCATAGCACACCTAGGAGTGGATGATGATTTATGGTACCGTCTCATGAGCTCTTGAGTAAAGAAAATATTATCAGCAATCCTCCTGCCTTTAACAAAACCTGATTGCACAGGATCAATTAACATGGAGAGGGGAACCTGTAATCTTCTAGCAAGTATCCTAGAGATACATTTGTAGACAGTATTACAACAAGAAATGGGCCTAAAGTCCCCAACTTTTGATGGATTAAGAACCTTAGGAACAAGTGCAACAAAGGTAGAATTTGCCTTTGTAAGCAACTGGCTAGACCTAAAGAAGGTTTTGACGGCTGCAGTGACCTCATAACCAATAATAGGCCAAGCTTTCCTGAAAAACCCAGCATTATAACCATCAGGACCAGGGGCCTTGGTAGGATTAAGGGACAAAAAGGTGTCCTTAATTTCAAGGCCAGAAACCTCAGCAATCATGGCAACCTTTTGACTATCAGTTAGCTTCTTTCTGATTACCTGGTGAATCCTAGAATGCCCCTGGTATGGAGTAGGATGAGGTGATCCTAGTAAATTAGTGTAAAAATTAACGAAGCTGGTCTTAATATCCTCAATAGCATGGATGAGAGTTCCATCATCAAGCACCAGACTGGTAATCTTACTCGTATTTCGTATGTTGCTCACAGCTTTAAAGAAATAAGAAGTACAATGGTCCCCAATTTTAAGCCATTGAATTTTTTCTTTTTGCTTGGCCAAGCTTTCCTCAGCCCTTAATAATGTGAGGAGTTGCCTATGTACAACTCTTTCCTGGCTTATGATGGAAGGATTAGAAGGTGGAGATCCCAATTCTCTTTGCAGAATCTCAAGCTGTTGTCTAGATTCAACAACCCTTTTAGAGATATCACTAAACTCTCTGATGTTGAGTTGCTTAAGCTCATTTTGCAGAAATTTGAGTTTCTCACATACACAAAACATGGGATTCCCAAGGATCACTCTCCTCCAAACTTTCTGAACTACTATTAGGAACTGAGGATGATCCGCCAAAAAGTCAAAAAATTTAAAGGGTTTTGGAGAATTCGTAGGACTAGGTGAGATGCACACAATAGCTGGGGAGTGATCAGAACCCCAGGAGTGGGAAAATGAGCAGAAGAAAAGCTAAAAGCTTTCATCCAATGCTCATTGATTAAGACCCTATCCAACTTGGTACTAACAAAGTGGGAAGGGTCTTGCTTGTTGGCCCAAGTTAAAAAAAACACCCAATATACCTAAGGTCATCCAGTTCTAATGCATACAGACAATGATTGAACTCATCCATATAAGAGGGCCAACTAGTATGACCCCCAATCTTCTCATTAGGGAACTTAATGGCATTAAAGTCCCCTAAGACTATCCAAGGGGATGAAGTGCTAAGTTGGTGGAGGCTAGACCATAATGCCTGCCTATCCACATGGTTGTTAGCTCCATACACAAAGGTTGCAAAAAAAGGTGTCCCTCCACATTTAGGCTGCACCTCACAATGCATAAATTGGTCAGATTGATCTAATACTTGAACATGCATCACATTAGGATTCCAACATACTAAAATCCTGCCAATGGGAGCTTGAGGATAGTTGTTCGCAAAATTCCATTGAGGACAGACAAATTTCATTATTTTGGCAGCCCAAACCTCCTTTATTTTATGCTCCAACAACCCCAAAAGTGAGAGCTTGTTGTTATTTACAAAACATTTAGCCTCTTTTTGCTTGATTGGATCATTAAGACCCCTAATATTCCAAAAACCAATGTTAAGAGGTTGTATAGTCATTAAAACAGATTTCTAAGCAACAAAAGATATGCAATTGGCAGCAAATAGAAGTATTAAAAACTGCCCTAACAAAAAGGATATGGGTGACCTAATTCCTTCCATTGTTTAGGGAACCTGCTGAGTGTTCCCTAGCTTGTTTCCTCCATCTTTTCCTGGCAGATTTGGAAAGTGTCTGATAAGGTTCAATGCTTCCAATGGAAGCCAACTCTACAACTTTCACCCTGTCTCCCAAATCTTGAAGGTCAGGTGGTTCAGGAGTTGGGGGTTTCTTCAATTCAGAAATAATGATTACCCTTCCTAGCTCCATAGGATCAGAGTAATTCACTCCATTAGAACATCCATTCTCCAATGCTTCTGTGAGAGTTAAATCTTGCCTGATAAGTGGAGTGGTAGAAGTGAGTGGATTATTAGAGCCTGCCTCATGAGCGTTGGTTACTACTCCTTCCAGGACTTCCAGCGGTTCATCTTCAGAATCACTATGTTCTTCTAATTGAGTCACAATGGGATCTGTTGACATATTTAATTGGTGAGGACTTGAGATGGCAGCCAGTGAGGATGATTCACTACAGGGGCCAATCTTTTGTTTTCCATTCCCTACCTGGGTCCAAACAAGATTACAGGTTTGGGTGGTAGAGTAGAGATGGGGGTTCTTTTGGCACAGTGGGCTGTGGAGTGCCCAAACACATGGCACATATTACACATGGGAGGGAGGACTTGGTATTCAATAGGAACTACTACTGATTCCCCTTCCACAATAACTGTAACCTCATTGGGAAGATCAAGCTCAGCACTGACTTCAATGCAATTCCTTGCTTTAGTTGATTTTGTCTGGAGAAGGCCTGGCTGTTTAGTCGTCTTTGTTGTGGCTTGATCTACATGCAACGGCCACCCTATTGTGCTAGCTACCCTACTCAAACATTCTTGATTCCATAGTTCAAATGGTAAATCATGAAGTTTAACCCAAGCTGGGATCCTGGTAGGTTGCTCCTGAGCAGGTTTCATCATTCTATGCCAATCTTTAAGGACAAGATATTTTTGTGAGAAAAAATAAGGTCCCCCTTCAAGAACTTGTATTTTAGCTTGTTCATCCTTAAATTTAAACAAATAGAACCCAGCTACATCAATTTTGACTGCTACAAACATGTCTTTCCATTGTTTCCGAGCAGTGGAGACAATGAGGGGGTATGCCATTTTCCAATCCAAGAAATGACCTACCAGGTATTTGTTCCACTTACCCACTTCAGTCATCTCCGGATCAATTTCAACTAGTGCTTCTTTGCCTCGTTATAGGTCAGGGTAATAGTCGAGTTTCATATCCAGAGATGGACTCTGCGCTTGGAGGAGGGAGGCCCAATTTTTTGGTTTGGGTTTAGGTTGATTCTGACTAGAACCGATTCTAGGATTGGGATTTCTAGCAATAGGGTGGGTTGTGGTGGCCTGTCGATGGAGCTGTGGGAGTGATTGAAGATTATCCAGAGTCGATTAGGGAGGAGTACTTGATTTGGTATCAAGCCCATGACTTGATGGAGGTGGACCAATGGTAAAGCCTGGAGACAGGTGAGGAGGAGCATTTCGAGGTTGAATATCATTTGAGCTATACCCTGGTTTAGGATCACCATCCACATATGGATCTTCCCGAGCATTGAATAGGATTCTAGGGTTAGGATTAGAATTTTGTACCTCATGAAACCCGCTCCTCAGCCTCCAATCTCAAGGTCTCCTCGAAGAAGACCTGTTGAAGCTTCCTAGCGGGACTAGGGTTCTTGCATGATCTGGGGCTGTGATCCCCAAACCCAGATGAAGATGCTGGATCGAAACCCAGATTCTTCGAATCAGAAATTGTTTCGATGGCGGAAGCACCAACACCCACTACAAGAAATAACACTTTTGCCGACCAAAATTATGGTCGCCAAATGGCTGTTTTTAGTTGCCAAAAGGTTTTCCCGACTAAAACTTTTGGTCGCCAGTTTGGTCGGCGACACTTGGTCTGGGATTTTTGCCGACCAAAATTTTTTTGTTGCCGAAGACAATTTTTCCTGACAAAAAAAATTGTCGTGGAAGGTATTGCCGACTAAACTAGTTTGTTGCGACCAAACTATTAGTCGCTGTATCCAATTAATTTGAATTCCGTCAAAAAACAATATTATATATGGTGACCAAACTTTTTGTCGGCAAATGTTCATGCTAAACAAATATTATTATAAAATAATTTGGTGCCACGTAGCACCATCATCTTCAGCCTCGTGGGTACAACTCGTACAGCCCGTAACACGTTGAAATATTCCACGCACTCCCCAGGTTTCGAACGCCCAACGCTGAGCACTATCATGGAGCACACAACCACTGAGCAACGCCATAACTTGCTCTATATTACCAAAAACAACATATATATTATGTATGAACCTTTCATTTGTGAACGAAAAATTATATATATAAAATCAAATAATTACGTTTATTATGATATAATACATAGTAAAAATGTATGATTGAAAAATTATATGTTCTAATTTTCAATTCATTTGAATCGGTGTAAAGATCTTATTTTTTTAATTATTTTATTCCTGAAAGGTCACAATTAACTTTTGGCTCTAGAACTCTCATATGAGAGCCCTAAGAGAGCCGTAAAACCAAATGAAGAGCACATACTTAATTATGAAAGTCCTAAAGACATTAATTATGATCTTTAAAGATGAAATGACCAAAAAAATAAGATCTTCGCACCAATTCAAAGGGATTAAAATTGGTGCACTTAATTTTTTAACCATATTTTTTTAATATATCAACAGTCTCAAAAATTAAATTCTTTAATTTTTAATTGGTTTGAACCAATGCGAAGATATTATTTTTGTTCTGCTCGTTTTATTCTAAGACATCATAATTAATGTTTATCTCTAAAGTTCTCATAATTAAAGTATTTACTCTTCATTTTGTACTAGATGAGAGCCCTATAGCCAAAAATTAATCATGACCCTTTAAGATATAAAATGATCAAAAAATAAATTTTTCGCACCGATTTAAATGAATTGAAAAATTTGAACACCTTATTTTTTAATCATATTTTTTAATATATAAACTGTTTAAAAGAATATATATATATATATATATATATATAGAGAGAGAGAGAGAGAGAGAGAGAGAGAGAGAGAGAGAGAGAGAGAGGAGAAAATATTTCATTCTCACTAAAACTAGTGGGGAGTGCCACATCAGTTAACCCACTAGCTATATATAAGAGGACAGAGGGTTAAGCTCAGAACGTCAACCAAGGAAATTTAATGATTGTCGTTTAATAATATAGCATCTACAAAATTGTACGGATCAGACGAAAATAACATGTTTAATGGCCCATAAATCGAAGTTTTATTACAGTGTACTATATTTTGCAGCATTTATTGAATTTAATAATTGTTGATCATGTGGCTATAGCTATCTGATCAACTCCATATTTTGCATGACTAATATGCTTGGTGGACACTATAAACTAATTGTCGGTCCAAGGGCTCAAACTGGGCTATAAACTGATGGGTCGGATCGAAGGGTCCGACCCACCTCTCTTCGGTTATGCTGCTATCCTGTCCACTACGTTTAGGCCCTAGCCCAAATGATGTACGCGGGGCCAGCAAGGAAAGCCCACACTTTGGCTCTACCCATTTCCCTTTCGTGGGCCGATTGTAGGCCCAGTCTCGGTTCGGCCTACCACACATACATTCACTTACAACAACAAATATAAATTTAGTTTATAGTATTCGCGCCTAAGCTGATGTCTGGAATGGCTATAGTGGGAAAGACTCTTTATATAACATGGTTCCGACATCGAATGATTCCCCACAAGGTGCCTGAAACTCTCATTTTTATATGTTTTGCTACTAGTGAGAATATGGTACCTATATAATCATAACAAAAATTCCATCATCGGACCCGTTCATTTTGTAGTATCTGCCAAGTATACTAGTTATGAAAAATATGGAGTTGATCAGATAGCTATAGCTGCATGATCGGTAGTCATTATATTCAGTAAAGGTAGTGCACTTTGATAAACCTCTAATTATGGGCCCATAAATGACATGTTATTTTTATCTGATCTATACATTTTGTAGATGTTATTGATTAGATAATTCCTACAAAATATCAAGTTGATCGCATTTTGGTAGCCAAATAATCGAACGGAAAATATGATGATGGTATAAAATATGTAACTTTATTATGATATAATATAGAATTTTTCTCTTATCCGACTAATATTTTTGTTGGCAATTTTATTGTTTCCGCGACCAAAACCCTTTGGTAGCTGAATGATAGCTTTTGCCGACTAAAACGTTTTGTCGCCTTATGTTTTCTTTGCCGACTAATTGTTTGGTCGCCAATTGGAAGCCTTTTGCCGACTAATGACATTTGGTAGCCAAATGGAAGCCTTTTGCCGACTAATGATGTTTTTGTCGCCAAAAGTCACCCACAATCGGCGACAATAAGGAATTTAGTCACCAAATGTCTACAATCGGCGACTAAAAATATTTTGTCGCCAAAAGTTGTGAATCGGCGACTAAAGGTGGTTTGGTCGCCAAACGTGTTTTTTCTTGTAATGACCCTTTTGCTTCCTTCTGATTTCATTTGAATCCAAAGCTTTACTGCCTAAGCCATCCGCGAAGGAGATGGTGCCATCGGCCATGGTAGACGATCACTGTAGCGGTATTATATGTTTTGAATTAATCATCTGTCTCAATAAGAAAAATCTAAAAAGTAAAAAATTATGACCAAAAGAGGAAAAAATTCGCTAAAGACGAAAAAAATATCAAACTGTTTTTTTTTTTTTTTTTGTCTAAAGTGTCGTCTTATACGATTTTGGTCAATACTTTTATACTTTTCTGATTCGTCTCATCTAGATGAACGATTAACTCTAAAAATTATGACAAAAAATAAACAAAGAGTTATTAAAAGTAAAATAAGTTCTGAACAAATAAGTTACAAGAACGCAACCTTTAGATGGTTCGATGGGTTTTTCTGTCTTCTCATGTGAAAATTATTTAGAGTTGAGTCTCCAAAGGAATGGGGTAGAATACAAAAGCCATAAAAATGCTTTTCTCCTCAATTCCTAACCAAAATCTTTATATTTTTAAACAATGCTTTACAATTATTTGAGCGTTGCCCACTCAAACACACAGGAGTACCTATTTTAAGAATTTTGTGAAAAAGTGAAAAAAATAATTTGGGGAGGAAGAATTTAAAATTCTAAAGTCGTTACCATTATGTACAAACTCAATCATTGTTTAGTGAATACTTTTTAGCATAATCGACATCATTTTCGATGGGAAAAAACCCTTTTTTCGACCCAAAAGAATTAATGTCATCAGATAAAATGTAACTCAAATAAATAGTGGTTGTGTAGTTTCTAGCCTCGCGGAGTCGCAGGGAGAATGTGTAATATTACGACGTGATTGTAATTTTATCGTAAGAGGTGAGCGAAGCAAGAGGTCTGGCTTATTGAAAGAGGTCGGCTTAACAACCCAAAATAATTAAAATTCTAGTTCTGTCACTGATTATAATGTACCCATAATATTCACTTCATATTCGAAAAAAATATATGTAAGTTTATTTGTTTATCCCAAGATTAAAATTCTAGTTGTGTCATTATAACGTAATTGACATAAAATATTAACCGCGTTGATGGTGATTTGACTAAAGTGGGTGGCATATTCATCGAGTTCATCATTTCTCCTCTTATTGAACAAATCACATATTTTCCTCATGTTTAATTGGTTTGACGTTAGATTTTTCCACGCAACTTTTTGGAGAGAGATTCTCCAAATTAAGTATGATAATTAAGCATGTTAAATGCATTTATTATATTGTGAATAAAACAGCATTTTCCACCCACATGCAGAGGAAATGAAAATCTCTTTTTTCTATGCAAATGCAAGATAGGCATTATGGAATTGAGAAAGATTTAGAGGTGTTTTGGCCTAAATAATTCATCTGGATTACTTTTGTCCTTATTTAATTTTTTTCGCATTTTTTAATTTTACGCCAATTTTTTTTGAATTATTGATTCGGTGAGAGGAATCTAAAAACTAAAAAACTACGATTAAAATTTTAGAAAAGTTCACTAAAGAAAATTAATATTCCAAAAAAGACAAATATTTTGGATTACTTTTGTATTTATTGAAAAAAAAATAGTTTGGTTCATACTTCTTTACTTTTAAGATTTCTCTCACTGAGACGAGTTAATAATCTGCCAAAATGTGAAATGTGGAAAAAAAATTGAATAAGGACACAAAATAATTCTGTTAAAAAAATAGCTCAACAAATCGAAGAACATAAATGCATTTTTTTTATGTTTTTAGATTTTTGTTTATTTCCTCCATCAATTTTTTTGCATATTCATAATTCGAACGTGGCACACTTTAGTTTCAACTTTGTAAAGAAAAGTGTCAAGATTGGGTATTTCCTAAGAAAGTAATAATGTTACAATTTTAATCCCAATGGTTGGTTTGGTGGTAATGCATGGCTGGCTTGGGATGATCTCAAATGAGAAAGTTTGCTATGAGATCAATCCATACAGAAATTTATCACGGCTATAAATAGGTCATCTGCTTGTACTAGTAGAAGATGGTATTAGTCTCTCGCAAAGAATTAGTCAAGGTGCATGCCATTACGAATAAATGGTGTCTTCCGGTCACAGCTCACAAGGGTGGCGAATATTGATTTTGGTTCCCCCTTTCCGTTGCATGATTGCTTCAACTTTCCTTAAACCCATACTTCCAGTCACAAAATGGGCTTCGTCGATCCCCGAGCCCGAAATGTGATTCACTCAATAATATATTTTGACACGCAAAAAACTCCAAAAGATTAAGTTGATCAAACATTAGTAAAGTGATCAAATTATTTGGGCATGGCAGCCCCCGTTTTAAATAATTTTGAAGATATGTACATGCTGGGCTTAAGTATAAGGTGGACTCAATTTCGAACAAGTTATATCGAGAGCCATCTCGAGTAGCTTGATTTTATTATATAGCCAAGTATTAACAAATTCAAATTCGGTTTATTTATGTATTAAATTGATCTCGAACTGACTTTAATAAGCCCGACACAAGTTCAAACTCAAATAGTTTTAGTTCGTTTATTTGTTCTATTCACCACATATTGATTAGACGTTAGGATCGGAGTGAACTGAGAGAGAGAGAGAGAGAGAGAGAGAGAGAGAGAGAGAGAGAGAGAGAGAGAGAGAGAGAGAGAGAGAGAGAGAGAGAGAGAGAGATCCCTTATGTTTCGTATGTGGTTAGAGAAATTTCTCGACTTTTTCCACATACATAACAAGAAGCCAGTGATAAAGACAATTCCTTTCTAACCTTAATTAGGAACCTTCAAGTCTTCAACCCCATACTACTCAATAATCAGGGACGGAGTCAGGAATTTTACTATACAGGGGTGACCATGTATGCAAGACAAAAAAATAAAAATAACCATGCATAGCAATGTAAATGCATTAAAAAAAAAAAGAAAAGAGTACAAAATAGCAACACTCCATACCTAATTATGCTTTTCATAAATTAATAGATTGCAAAAGCAGTAATGACTTTCCTAGGGCTGCTAAACGAACCAAACAGCTCGAACTTGGCTCGACTTTTAGCTTGTTTAAACTCGTTTAAAAAAAATATAAGCCAAGTTCAATCACGTTTTTTTTTTTTTGTTTATAAATTCAAGCCAAGCTTGAGCATATCAGTGTTTGGCTCAATAAACTTGTGATTAAAATAGTAGCCATGTGATTAAAAAGACATAAAAAGAAAAAAAGAAAACCTAATTATTGCTTTCCTTACCAAATCTCTTTTCCTCTTTTTAGTACTACTTCTTTCCTCTCTATCTCTATCGTTATCAAGTTGAATTAATTTTAGTAAAAATAGTAGCCATGTGATTAGAAAAGGAACAAAAAAGAAAAACCTAATTATTGCTTTCCTTACCAAATTTCTCTCTCCTTTTTTGTTAACATTTTTCTTCCTCTCTCTATTTCTCTCAAACTTGATAAAGATAGAGAAAGAAAGGGAGAGCAAATAATATTAGTAATTACGAAAAGGGGGAGAGAGAGAGAGAGAGAGAGAGAATTAGATTTTAGTAAGGAAAGCAATAATTAGATATTTTTTGTTTCTTTTTCTAATCACATGGCTATTATGTTAACAGAAAAAATTCGATGGCGATAAATGTTGCTCTCATTTATCTGTCTAGACATCTTTTAAGAAAATCACTATGTTTTATAATACAGATTTGAGATAATGTTTTAATACGTGCAGATACTAAAAAAATGAGATTATTATTAGGAGTGCCTTTAGGCATGAGTAATCTGCTAGAATTACAAATATAGGGATATATATATATATATATATTTTTTTTTGATAGGCAACAAAATTTTATTAAAACTCGACAAATGGTACATCGAGGGGAGACCAAATACGAACCACAGAGGATGAGGTACCATAAAAGGCCTGCAAAAGAAAGAAAAGGAAAGGAGAAAAATTGCATTCAAAAGATATTGAATGCGTCTGGGAATAAAAGGCCCAAGATTCAGCACTCAATCTATTCAATACCAGCAGCACAACTCTAAAACAAAGGTATCTTCAATCTTATAAAATATAGGGGTAGATTTAATAAATTTTCCAAAATATGAGATATGCATCTACATTTTATATGAATATTTTCACCAGTTTTACAATACCATTGCATTCAAATAGAAAATATTCTATGTGATATATGAAAATTTAAGGGTTTGAGAGAGTTTTTAATTTAATGAATGTAGCTAGTAATAGAATTTTATGTTTATGAGGTTTTTTTTGTTTTTATCTAGATTAATGATGCTAATTCTTCTTTGTGGCTTTAAATTAGCCGCTTTCATGTGGAACTCAATGAGTTTATATAGCTTGAAAGCTCGAAATTTTACAAGTTTAAGCTCATGCTTAAAAGTTTGAGATTGGCTTGCATATTCCACAAGTACGTACGTTAAACCAAACTTATCACGAACACAAAATTTCAAGCTCAAGCCAAGGTTGAACAATTAATTTCTAAAAAGTTTCAAGCTCAAATCAAATTTGAACACATGTAACAAGGAGTCAATCCAAGCTTGAGCAATACTGTGCTTGGCTTGTTTGGCTCGATTAGCACCCCTAGACTTACCTCAATAAATACATTAAAACCAAAAAAGTAAAAATAGCTACACTTCATACCTAATTATGCTTTTCATAAATTAACAGATTGCAAGAGCAGTAACGATTTACCTCAATCGATCTAGTAAAATGCATGATTGGGCAAAAACATAACTACACCTTAGATTTCACCAAGATTTCTTGGGTTCCTAAAAATTTCTTCTCTTCTATTCCAATTTTCTCGAAACTGCTTTCAAAGTTTTAATGATGTGGGATTTTTATGGGTGAAAAATTGAGAATTTTATTAATTGAATATTCACAATGTTACGTAACCCTCAAATTTTATGTTTTGCTATATTTTAATTCTTAGCCTTTAGAAATTAATATTGGTATCCTTATATTTCAAAAGTTACCACTATTTGATTATTTTTTCCAAAATACTAGAGGGGGGCGAGCCTATATACTTTGATTGGAATTTTTTTTAATATAATTGTAAAGTTTATTTTTTCTTCTTGCAGGGGCGACCGCCCATCCCTAACTCCATCCCTGTCAACAACCAACAGGCATTAATTACCTTTTTTAAAAATTACTTTTGTTGAAAGAGAAATAAAAACATCTATGGATACTGGTTTTCCTTTTATTTTTTTTCCCAAAGGTGATCAAGGAAATATTTGACAGAGCTATTTGTTTTCTTTTCATTTTTTCTCCATTTGACGAAACCAAGACCAAAGAACAAAATCAGATTTACTTCAAAACCAAAAGTATTTTAAGTTAAATACTTTAATCATCAACGTAAATATAGTAAATAGACAGATTTATATCGATGAAAATTTGAATCAATATCAACATTATTGGGCTCCTCAAAAGTGGGCGGTGGAATTCAGTGACAGAATTAATCGAGATACGCATAAGCTGACTCGAACACCTGAGTTAATCAAAAATAAGACTGATGAATGCCGACCTATATCCACACCCATTGAATGCGACATTGAAGTGTACGTGATCACCAATATTTTTGGTTGGTGCAAGTATTATAGACCAAACAATACCTAAAATTTGGATGCTGATTGCTGACTATGAAATTTCACAACAATGGCACATGTAAGGTTAAGATGAAGACACACTTTGAAGAAGATAAGGAGCAGATCTAGAAACAGAGATGACACACAGATCATGGAAAGTGATATATTTCTGTTAACTTGATAAGCATGGACCGAATAAGCCAGGAGCCTTTGTCCAACAACACCAGGACTCGGACAGATTCAAGAATATAAAATAGTGGGGGCACCTGTTAATTATAATAATAAAAGTTTATTTTTTTTAGTCAATCACATTAAGATCATACAAAATTAAGGCATGCATTACTAACTACAAAAGTTTATATATAAAGCGTACTTTAAGTTAAATTAGATAAAAATGAGCACAAAATCTTAGAAAAAAATTTTAAAGTATGTTTTAAATAAACATCGACAAATTTTAGAATAATCGAGCTAGTTTTGTTAATGACTTTATTTTAAAATATTTCCCTTAGATGGTTAAATTTAAAGAGAATAAAAAAAGAATAGTTTCAAATAGACAAACATCTCATAAACCAACAAGTATAAATGCATCATATGATGAAATTCAGGCATAAAAGTGATTCTATATGTATATTTTTGAGATATATGCAAGTATGTATGTTTATATATTAGCAAAGTTTTATAATTATGCTAATTTACACAAAAATATTAAAAATTTATTTTTAATTTCCGGTGGGGGCGTGCGTGCCCCCACTTAGGTCCGTCCCTGCCAGGAGCGCACTTAAGGTGCTAAGAGAAAAGGAGGTTGGTAGTTCAGCTCCTCTTATAAGGCTATCCACAATGGCATAATCAAAGTAATAGGTTTCTAAGTTAACAATGTTTTGTGCAAATATGACTCACAATGGTATAGTCAAATTTAGTAACCTCCTTAGAAATAATCAAAAATTTGGGCTTTGAATAACTAAAATTAGCAACCTTTTGTCAATAACCAAATTTAGTAAACCCCACATATTATTAATCAAATATACTCATCATTATACAAAAAATTTCTCTCTTTCATTTTCAGCAATGTTTTCAAAATAAAATTATTTTCTTAATTGTTTTTCAAAACGAGTTTTTTACACACAAAAAAAAAACTGTTCTTCTTTTGAAAAACAATTTGTTTTTAAAACTATTTTTTTCAAAACCTTTTTTCCCGAAAACTGTAGTTACAAAAAAACTAATTTTTCCCAAAAAAAATTCCAAAAATTACTTTTTATTTCTAATGAATAGTTCTTATTAGTTTCAAAACTATTTTTAGAAATTTATATTCTATGTTCACAGTTTTTAGTTTTTTGTAGTTTGAAAAGATGATGGAGCAAGTTTTGGTTATCCAATTTTAATTATTTCATTGTAGACCTCTACATTGCTAACCTTAGCAATCTCTTAAATGAATAATCAAAAGCTGATGTGGCAAATTTTGATGATCTATTTTGACAAACTCAACAACTAATGCGACAAAATCTCAAATAGCTTTGGCAAAAATAGAATATAATTAAATTGAGTGATAGCCAACACATTGATGAAATAATGCAAAATACTTGAATTAGCCAATTCCATCGCTTTCTCGAACACACCTAATTGTTGTATGAACCAGCGGCCGGAGGTTCTGTTTTTTCTTTTTTTAGTTGTGTTTTTCCGTTACCTGCGTGGAATCTTTTCTACCCTCTATGGGTATTTCTGTTCCCGGGGGTGAGTTGTTCGAAGGGGAGGACGGTAAGACTGGTCAAATTACCGTTGTCGTCCTCAACTCTGTTTCAGTCTTCTTCCGTGTGGAACTGTTCTCGCCCTCTTTGGGTGGCGTCTCTCTATACTCGGTGTATGCCCATCCAAACCATATGGATAAACCTTATTATCGTGGGTTATTCCCATCGACGGGCTCCAATTTGGAGTTTGTAAGGGCGGATTTTGAATAATCAAAATTTTTGATTCTGGTTTAAAAAAGAAGAAGAACAATATAGACTTGAGTGATGGAGCAGCTTTAATCAACTCATATAACGTATACCTTTAAAGTGGTTATGTGTTAATCCTCTGTAACAAAAGTAGGTTGTGCTTACTGAAGAAACTGAAAATCAACTTTTAAGTTGGTCAGAATCTGTAGCTGATTTAGAAAATATCGAAAATCCAACTTCGGTCTCTAAAATCTTACAGTATTTTAGATGGTTTTCAATTTTCAAAAATCATTAGAATCACGAGTCGCCCAGGCCTGGTCACTGAAATCTCCTAATTACAAAGTGCTTGGGGCACTTCTTTTCCTGAAGTTATGGGGCTATTACGTTGAGTCTCTGCTGATCATAGGAATTTCTCATAAATACGAACTAGTAGTATTTAGGCTCCGTTTATTTGTACGTAAAATATTTTTGTCAAGAATATTTTACGTAATTTCCATTGTTTGGTTGTTGAAATGCCGGTAAAATAAACTTTTTTGATAAATATTTTACATCTTTGACCATAAAACAGTCTACTCTCAGAAAACTCGGTAAGTCAATTTCGGACTCTTCGCATCCGTTTGCCCATTTGACCATCACCTCTATTGGAATAACTGGGCAACAAAGTATTCTTGTATTTCCTCGTGGCCACGTCAATACACATGAAAAACTTTTTCAATTGTAAAATATTTTATACCCAACCAAACAGAACCTTGCATCTTTATGAAAGTTTGAATTTCAAATCTGCTATATCTTTTTGAATATGTACGTTGGCATGTACAGGCATGCACTTGGTCATTTTCCATCTACTTTCGAAGACACGTTATTTTCTTTGACAATCGATCACGTGGAGAAATTATTTGACTTCTCTAACCTACCTTTCTCACGGTAATATCCATTAATTACGTACGTAATTAATTGGTGCCTGCCATTAATATTATTGCAAATAGTGGTGGCCTGGCCGGTGTTATCACTGATTGAACTCGATCCATTTGGACTTGACACATAAGTCTTAGGACATTGCAGATAACGATCTGCAACCGTTGTCCATAAAAACCTTTCTCCTAACCATGCGCACGGTTCAAAAACTTAAGCTCAAATGTACCATATAGCTAGGGTCGGGGCTCAAAAGCTTAAGCTCAAATGTACCACATGAAGTTAGTGGGTTCTTATATAAATACATCAATGAGTTCATTGGTAACCCACCGATGTCAGACTAGGGAGTGCATAATCTCTTCCTTTTAGGATCGCAATGTTCTCATTGTGCTCTATTGTCCAACAGCATCTCCCATTAAGTGGTGTAATTAAGTTAAGTTTTCGCATAAGCACTTCAAGCTCCTCAAGCTTGTCTCATGTGGAACCCGACAACCCGTCCAAGTGTAACAAACACCTCGAATTCGTTCCTTGTTGGGCCCACCTAAGCACATCACCTAGTAGGCTGGGACCCGTCCACACTTCATGTTAGTGCACACTCTGATACCATCTGTAACGATTCCCAATAACTGTCCACAAAAATTATTGACCTAACCGCCGGGCCGGGACTCCAAAACTTAAGCTCAGATGTACCACAAAATTAGCTAGTGGGTCTTTGTTTGTAGTGTGGGACAAGGATTTCGCAATCAACTTCAAGAGACGACTTGACTGAAAAGAAGTTTGATGTGATATATATATATATATATATATATATATATATTAAACACGTGAAAAGAACATTATACACAGAATGCAGGTTGTTGTTTTTGTTTGGAAACCAGTTGTTGACGTCACATGAGAATGTTAGGTTGGAATAAGCTTGGATTAGATATTGAAATTAAACAAATGGGAGCACCAAAGGGAATCTAGGATGGTTTACCCAAAAAAGGGAATCTAGAATGACACCAATTGACAATCGGACTCATATGCAGTTTTTTTTTTTGGAGCAAGAAATATGTCAGTAACAACGAAGTTGCAATTCATCGTGTGTATCTAGTATAACTGAAGAAGATGTATTGGACACAAGTGAGATAAATAACACATTCAAATCAAATAAAGAATACACCGACGATAAATCAATAAGACGGCCGGTCAGATATATGTTGGAGAATATGCTGGGGTGTATGGGAGCTATGGTTTTCCATTTTGCGTTACTGTATTTTGCTTGTGCTGGCCATAGATTACGGAATACATTCTTGCATAATGCAAAATGAATGATGACAAATGAGAAGAATACATGATAGGAGAGGGAAAAATTGAGGTGTGCGAAAACTGACCCGAACACCCCTGAGCACCCCTGAAGGGGTTCTTTAAACTCTCATCAGATACACCACTCTGCTGCAAAAAACTCTTTTGCACATTACTATCATGGCCAGCTCTAGGCTAAGGCCTCATGAGACGCAAGCCTTAAGCCCTTCAAAATATCCAAAAATTAGGACTTTCACTTATTTTTAGTACCTAGTATATATGTGTTACTACATAGCTCATTTTTTAATCCATGAATATGTTTTACATAAGGCCCAATGGCCCAGTAAAAATGGAACGGAGGAAAAAACAAAAAACAAGAATAAAGTTGGATAGCTTATCTTTGGAAAAATTATTCCGTGTGGTGAGTGCATCATTAACATGGATGCATATTTTTCCCTTACCCAACGAACAATTTCAAAAATTAAAAAAAATTTCTTTTGCCGTTTATAAAAAAAAAAGAGGATTCCCCTCTAAAATATATAAATAGATGATATCTTCTTTTCATTCTTCAACAGATTGATAAGATACACAAAATGAAAATTGGGAATCTAATCACACTACTGCACCCAAAGAAAATCAAGGAAGTAAAATTTCGATCAAGTTCTTTTGATTTTGTTTCATCTTGGTTTTGGTTGACACATCGATGATCGGCCCAATTAGAGACTTAATTGATCATAGAGCCATCACATGAGGAGGCAGCATTGATCACTTGATTTGAAAAAATTAATTTGATATATCTTTTGCAACTTATCATCAACATCGGTACCAATTTTCTGGTCCCCGCCATCATCTGTACGTATCAATTCTCCTATTATCAACTTCAATTAAGACCTGCATGTTTAACGGCTTCTTGCCCATTGTACTATGGATCGGAGGTTGTTTCACCGACTGATATTCATAACTTTCGTAAAACATGCCTCCACATTTATTCTCACTATCAATTAAGTTGATAACAAGAATTTTGTGCGAAAGACATTTTGGTTAATAGGTTTGTTGCGGGTAAAACACGATTTTTACTAACTTTGTGTTTATCTAAGGTAGGTTTGGTATGAGTAATTGCCTTGGTAGGAATCATACTTAACCCATACCTATGCACGACCATCATCAAAATTAGTTTTGGGCTTCCTTCTCAAGCAAATGTCATCGAGCCAGACAATTCCTTACTTTGATACCACTTGACGCAACAGAATAATTAAACACGAGAATAGATAGCGTTATAGGAAACGCAATAAACACTTTGTCCATGTGAAAAGTTGAAAACCAGAGAGAGAGAGAGTACTCTATGGTTTTAATGAATGAAAGATTTTACTCAACTAGGAAACAATAGATTTTTGCTACTCAAGGAAAAAGATAAAAGAAACTAATAAAAGGCAAAAAATGAAAACTGATAATTCTTTTTTTTTTTTTTACTTAAACATCATATAGTAGAAATTAAGACTGTTAACTACCTCAATAGAAACATACCAAAAAAAGTGGACTATAATTCAAATTTTCTAAACCAAATTATTACTAAAATAAAGTTTACATAAATAAAACCCTTAAGATGTTTGTCCTACATCAGTCTCATTTTCTTCCAACGAACTCGTCTTCAAGTTCTTATCAGCAATCTTCTATCTTTCATGCCATATAAATAGATACTTGAAATACTTCAACCTCTTGATGCCCTTACAACAAAACGTAACAAAAAGTGTACTTACAATAATATATATTCTCTGTATGTATGCTTGCAATAATATATTCTTGGTTTTGGTTGACACATTGATGATAGGCCCAATCAGAGGGAATGACTTAGCCATAGAGCTATCACATGAGGTGGCAGCATTGATCACATCATTTCAAAGTTTATTTTGATTTTAACAACTTGATCATTAATACATATCCCTTTAATGTGTATACCATATGCATCTATTATGTGGTTCATATTGTGTCACCTCATAAAAAATTACTTGTAGGACCGGTCATTCATAACATTTTATTTCGTATCGTAACTTTTATATACTAAAAATTCGTAACTTTTCATTAATATATATGATTTGTAACTTTTAGCAATAGATTAATAACATTTTGAGAATCATAACATTTTGGTGTATTTCAATAAAGATGCATATGATACACCCCCAAATAAGGAATGTGTATTGTAGCACTTCCCTTAGCATTTATACCAATTTTCAGCTCCCCGCCAACATTCATATTGATCAATTTTCTTCACCAGCTTCAATTAAAACCTGTTTAAGGGCTTCTTCATTGACATCTTTGGCAAAAATGACTGAATTATTTTGCATTGGCCCTTATTTTTGTTTTATGAATTGCTCAGAATTCCATAGAAAAATTCTTTTCATCGTACGTCTTTTAATTTTTAATCATGTGCAAATACAACGCTTGCCTTGTCGATCTCTCGAAGCTAGATTGCAAATCTAACCACCATCATAGTGCTAGAGTTGTAAGTTTTAACAAGTATCTCCACTTTTCTTTGGCAACAATTCTCATATATATCTAACCTGTTAATAAAAGAACGTTAAAAGGGTTGGGAAATTTGGTCCGATTTTTCCAATTAAGTCCCTGGATTGGAGGGGCTGCAGTTTTGTGTTCAGGGGTGTTTATGTCAAATGGCACGGATGAAAGCTGTTTGGATCTGAGCCGTATATTTTTTCCTCTAGGCCAGATGGGGCCACGTGCCTTGCATCTTTAAGGTCGGAAGGATCTAGGTCTTGCCATATTTCTTCTACCGTTTTCGTCTCTATTCATCTGGGTCTCAACCAACGCAAACCTCTCTCTAACAATCGCCAGATCGATCGGTGCACGGCGAGCCCGTTTCAGCGCAGTCCAAATCTCCGGCCACAATCACAGCCATCATCATGCCTGTATGTAACTCGTACTCTCTGTTCCACAGGTTCTCTCACTCTTTCTCGTCGTCTTCCTCCTGCCGTTTTCTCTCTCATCAGCATTGTCCCCCTCTCTGTCTTTGTTTGGCAATTTTTTGGCAGATATGGAGCATAGAATTGATGTCGTTTAAGATCTGCACCTTTTGGTCTACGATTTCGGGTGAGTTTTCTTTATTTATTTCGGTTGTATAATTTAAGTTACAGCTCCTATCCCTTATTTGGAGTATTCGAGGGGTCGTCTTTTTTTCAGTCATCTGTCCCTTATATACTCAGACATGAAGGATATATGTATACGTACATGCAATATCCAGTATATAATATAATAGTATTATTGACTATTTTGCAGACGGAGAGAAGTAGATGGGAGTTATAGACGGTTTAATTCAGCGCAGAAAACTGCTAAGACAGATGATTCTGTATGCTTATGTGTGTTATTTTAACAATTGCATTGCTATGGCTAAAGATATCTGGATGGATACAGATTAAAAAATAAATGTGTTTGGATTCTAAGACGGGTGATTCTGTATGCTTATGTGTGTTTTTTAAACAATTGCATTGATATGGCCACAGATATCCGGATGGATGCAGATTAAAAAATAAATGTGTTTGGATTCTGAAATTGTTAGACTCACTTGAGCAATCACACGAAACACATGAAACTCACACGCGTCAAGCACATCGAAAAGTTTTGAACACGTGTCTGGCCATGTGCACTTAAAACCATTGGCTTAGGGAGAGGTTTTTGTTAGTTTAACAAAGAAATTATCTACCTCCCAAATTCTGCCTACAATATCTTCCATTCTGCATTTTTTTCCACCATCATATATGGTAAATAAAGAAAAATGGATCAGGGGAAAACCTAAAATCCAGCTGCCATGTTAAATATAAACAGGAAGTAGATAATGAAAACTATAGAGTTACTCCAACAAGCTGGAAGGTCAAATTGGAAACTAGAAGCTAAGAAGCAAGAGGTAGAATTTGATGAGTTCTCTCTGCTTGTATGCATTGGCAACCATGTACCGCGGGAGAATTCCTCCTTGGTTAATGCATTCATCTACTCAATTCAACATTACAGCCATAAGATCATAGACTTGATTCATAACTATTTATGCCTTAAAAATTGTGGTTGGAGTTTGACTATAAGTGTGGAAAGGGATTTGATGAGTTTTTTTAGCTGAATTCTGAATTTGATTCAAGATTAAAGTAAGGGGAAGAGACATCATACCGCCATAGTTAATTCCAAATTGCATGAATGAAATAGAAATCAAATGCGAGGTGATGAAATTTGCTGATTTGGTTGTGTTCGTTAGATTTATAAACTCAAAAGTGTTTCTAGGTTGTTTAAATCGTGGGTTTAAATTATTTGATGAGAGAGAGAGAGAGAGAGAGAGAGAGAGAGAGAGAGAGATTTTATTAATAATTGTATCTAATTCATCGGGAATTGTATACGGGTGGCATGCCCTTTATGCCTTCTTTCTAATATAATTATTTACTTATCAAAAAAAATCTATCGGAAATTTGGTAGATATAAACAGCAATGCTTTGCACGCCAGCGTTGAACGTCACGACGGCGAAGGTCGGGAAGTCAGAGATTATGGTTGGTAACTTCTTAATCCCATCTTACATCATCTCTAATGATTTGAGCTGTTTTTTTCCGAGCCAAAGCTATTTTTTGACTTGCTATGGTAGTTTTTGGTCGAAATTTGGCAAAGTTGATGCGGGTCATGCAGTGGTCTCAAATTTATTTTGTGCATTAATCCATGACAGCGGTTGCCGGTTGGATCACTTGAATAGGGGTTTGATGCAAAAAGCTTGCGTCTGACAATGCTGAAGCAACGGTACAAACAAGTCAGTGGTTGATGCTAAATTGATATTGACGGTGTCATTTTTTTGGCTTCCTATATTGTCAAATACCCAAAAATTAGCGATGTGGTTTCACTGGTACGGCGCCATTTTGACACTGTCAAATGCACACAGTTGATTTAAATTCATTCCATTTTCCGATGCAAATCGAATGGCTTAGATAGTGTGCAGGTTTGGCACGAGGGTGGAGATGATTTTGCTGCCATTCTTGATGCCAAATTTTTGCTCTGGCATGGGATTTGGCACAAGGGTGTACTTTCTATAAGTGGCTTTGCCATTTTTTTTGGTGCCAATCCTGGCGTGAGAAATGGCCTAGCTCATTTTGGGGATCTCACGTCAAATAATGCCTTTGGCTTGAGAAATCGCTTATCACACGCCATGACCTAGCTCATTTTGGGGATCTCACATCAAATAATGCCTTTGGCTTCAGAGATGGCTTACCATTAGAGATATTCTTAATTGTTAGTTCTACTAAGTTTCCTTTGGCTATTCACTGCAACAGTCCTATGCATTCATTGGGAGAAACCTATACAAGGAAAAGAAAGTCAAATCTTCAATCCTCTTCGTCCTAAGCTGAATAGTCCCCGTTTGGTTGCTGTTTTCAGCGTCAGTATAGCAGAACATTTACCCCTAAACTTGTTTGACATATTCTCGATATCTTTTTCCGATAAAATTGTAAAATGGGAAAACATGTGGATTCATTGATTGGTTTTCTAAAAAGCAATTTTGGTAAGTATTTGTTGTTGGTTAGCCCCAATTGGTTACAACATATGAAGTATCATAGTATTTAAGTGCACGTGATGTATTGACGTCACTTGCGTATCATGTCACACGGACGCATGTATTGGCTCTTCTTCTTTTTTTTTGATAACTCAAGTATTCGGGCCGGCTTGCCTGACACATGTATTGGTATTGAGTGTCGTCACCGTATCTATTTCTAAGTGTCTTATTTTTCTAATTCCTTGTCAAACAACACAACAGGGTAGATATTCTTAGTCTTTAATACAAATGTTTGTTAAGTATCGCGCATCAGATGCTTGGGCATTGTTATATTTTGAATGCAAATATTAAACTTCCTTATTGGGCTCATGATCAAATAGACATATAGGATATATTGGTGAAAATCATCTTCAGACTGATACAGAAAAATATTAATGACTGATAGATGTCTGCAGGTTTGGGAATTTGATCAGGATCACCAAAGATGGCTTCCGGTTGCTGAGTTGGCTTTACCTAAGGAAAAGGGCGATCCAATTTATGTGGTTGCTTGGGCACCAAATATTGGCAGGTAACATTGTGTCCATCTTCTGATACAAGTTTATTTCGTGCGCGGCACATGTAAATATAACCTTAAGCCCACGATTCCGGCATTTTGAAATGCTAAATATTTTCAGGGGCAATGTTTTGCTTCAGCATACCATGATTCTGAGGTTACTGCTAGGAGCATCATTATTTGAGATGACTCTTATCTTGGGTAGATATTTCTTTTTTAGGCCATGACGTTAATAACAACTGGGACTCACAAGCAAATTGCATTATGGCACCTTGGATTGAACCCCAATATTGATGGAAAGCTCTCAACGGAAAAGGTTACATTGCTCTCTGGTCTTGAAGAGCCCTCTTTTCTTAATTTCTTTTTTATTTATTTACTTGTTTAAAAAAGGGTCCCCTATAATATAGGGGAGGATGTGCTTCTTGAATCTTCCCTTACAAATATTATATTTCCGTGATCAGGTTTGGGAGATGGAGTGGAACATCAGTGGAATGACACTAGCAACCACTGGAGGTGATGGCGTGGTGAGTTTGTGGCAGTCTAACTTAAAAGGCGTTCATCTACCAGCAGTTTTTGAAGTTTTTGAACCCACCATTTAGCCCACTTTTCTTCTTTCTTTTGCCATAGCTTACTGTTGTATTCTAGCTTATTGTTTCTGAACCCACCAGCCCACGTTTCTTCTTCTTCCCTGGCACAACCACCCTTTTAACTTGAAGGCTTGCATGGATGATTACGGAGGGATCGAACGTTGTGTTTTCACTGTCAACTCAATCTCTGACCCAATCAACATCGAAGAACCACTGCAGCTAGAAGCACCCCAACCACAACCGGCTCAACCCCAACCTCCAAAAACACCAAACAGCTCCAGAGTTAGCTCACCAACATGCTACAGCGACATGGAAGAAGACGAATCTGCACAGCCTCTGAAACACAAACAGAAGAAAGAATAGTGATTTGCGGTATTTTCTGTTTAGTACACAACTCTTTTTATCCAGGCAAATTGCTACTTAACTTTAGGTATATTCAGTGCTTCTAAGTCTGTATATAAATCACTTTGGACCAGAGTTTTACTCACCAATTCTCTTATTTTACATATTTCACGGGCACGAAATCTTCGTGCGAGCACGACGGCCAACACCTAGTACTAGGAAAAAATTGTCAATGTCTGGAATTTAATCTAAAATATCTTCAAAATACTCGTAATCACTGAATCTAGATAAGTTATTGTAATATCTGAAACCAGGATAAGCATATTCATGTACTTGTGCCTATATCTTTATTGACTGATATTCATATATTTTGTTTAACAAGCCTCCACATTCATTCTCACTGTATAGTTGACAACAGGAATTTCTATAACTTTTGTGATTAGTTAGTTGGGTCTGGGTAAATTCTGAATTGGGGGATGGTGTTGTGTAGTGATGTGAGCAGCACCTTGCTACGCACCTTTGAGCCATCAAATTCGACGGCTCGGATCTCATTTCGCCAATGAACGGCTCTCGATCGTTGATTGCCGAGATGAGATCCGAGCAGTCGGATGTACGATCCGATGGCTCGGAGGTGCGCAGCACGGTGTTGTACACTTCACTGCACAACACCAACCCGAAGTCCGTAAATCCTTTGGCATGAATCATTCTTAATCCATCCATACGTACAACCATCACAAATATATTTGCCACTCCACAAATGTTATCGAGCTAGACAAATCCTTGCTCTAATACCACTTCGACACAGTATGATAAAACGTGGGGCTAGAAAAGGTATGCAAATGAGACAACACTTGAGCCCACGAGCAACGAAATCCACAAGGAAAATAGGGCAATATTGAATGACAACTTACTTTCTAATTTGCCGGTAACCTACATCCTTATTTGAGGTCAAGCCCTTACTCAACTAGTAGGAAATAGTAGATTCTTGCTAATCAAGAAAAATAATAAAGGAAACTAAGAGCATCCACATTGTAATAAGCAAATTGGTATGGATAAACAAATTTAACAACAATGCTAAAAAAATATCTCACATTATAATAAGCAAAGTTACAAGTCTTTTAGCAAATAACCAAATTTCACTCATTCCATAACCAAACTTAACAACTTTTACCAATAACCAAAACTCAATAATCAAACCCAATAACCAAATTCAAAACTAAAAAACTAAAAAACACCCCACATTAGAATCGTCTCATCAAGAAGAATAATTTGGTGTGGTCGGGTGCGTGATTAAAACTCATTTGTAATTGGACATAGGTGCATTGCGTATTGTGGGGGTTTTTTTTTTATAGAGATGCAAAAATAACCAATGTGGAGGTAAAATTTGTTAAGTTTGATTATGAACTAAATGGATAATCAAATGCTGACGTGGCACATTTTGATTATTGATTTTGATTATTCCCATTGCGGATGCTCTAAGAAAGGTAAAAATGAAAGGCTAAAATAAAGAGAAAAAAAATTGATTCTTGGTAATCATACAAAAACAATTGGCACAAAATTGATTCTGCTTTGTTTGGAACACTTTTTGAAAAAATAGTAGGAGTAATAAATGGAGAGAGATAGAGAGAAATCTTTTGAAAATACTTTTCAAAAAGTGTTCCAAACAAGACGGAAGTTTTCCTAAACCAAGTTATTACTAAAATGAAATTTACGTAAATGAAAATTCTTTAGATCTTGTATTGACATTTATCCCTCTTTTCATAGTGGATTTCAAGGTTTTAGGACTCGAGTGTTTATCTTGTTTGCTAGAAGACTATCGTGGGCGACTGTATAAATTCTACTTCGTCATCTCCTTCTTTTTTTATATTGATACAAGTTTTCCCGACACATTCTTAAACCTCTTGTGAAACTTAGGCCTTGTTCCTCTAAAGAGCATTTTGGCTATTCGGGGTTTTTTATTTTATCTTTATTCAAATTTTTTTTTACGTTTGTGAGTTTTACGATAAATTTTTTATGGATTATTGATTTGTTTCGATGAGAGAAATCGAAAAAGTAAAATAAAAATTACTATGACTTTTACCGAAATATTTTTAAAAATATTCAAGATAAAGTTCAAAAAGCCGAATTTTTGGCTTTATTGCGCCTTTTTGGGTTGTATCATGGATATAACAAAAAATATTTGCGTAAAAATTAAAAATATATATATGACTTTTACCCAAGTCATCATCATAAACACGATATACGTCAAGAAGTAAAAGCGTATGATTAATAAAAAAAGGTCATCTTAAACTCTTTGATTATGACATTCATCATTCAATTTTCAATAGCTATGTGAAAACAAGTAAAAAACAAACGACCCAAACAGAAGCTCCACAAATCGACATAGACATCGGGGCATAATTATAGTAATTATTAATGACGTCATTATCGTGTTAACAAGTGGCACGCAGTAGTTAAGATAGCACCATCCAATGATACCACCAACGTCATACGTCGTCGTCTCAAATAAAAACGCACTCGGCGCATTTTAGCTAGTACCCGTGCTCGGCATTTTATCACCCATATAAAATGGTGCTCCAGTATATATATATACACACATAAATTTCTCTGACACATCAGCCAATCAAAAAAATTCCCACACGGCCACACACCACGGAAAATCATAAGATCCCGGATTTGTCCAAAATACTTTGATTTCCTCAAACCCTAGATTTAAGCGAAAAAACCCTAGAACTCATTCGCCTTATAGCCATTTCGGTTTCAGAGCTGTGTGTGGTTTGATCCGTGAGTGCTTTTGTTTTATACATTGGCCATATACTCCACTAATTTGGGTTGAAATCCATTCTGGGTATTAATTACTGAAAGGTCTGATTTTTATTTTATTTTATTTTTACTTATATACTTTTGTATGCCCAGTTGCATTTGATTAGGCAAGGATAAGATAGAATTCGAATTGGGTTTTGGGTTTAAGACTTGGATTTTGGATTTTGGGTTTAAATCCATTCTGGGTTTTAATTGCTGAAAGGTCTGAATATTAATTTTTTTTTCTATTATATATTTTTGTTTGCCCAGTTGCATTTTTTTTTTTCTACTGGCAAACGAAGATTTTATTAACTCGAAAGGGCTACATCGAGAGAAAAACTCGCTAAGCACAAACGCTTATGAGCAGAAGAGAGTAAAGAACCCAAACCATGATACGAGAGCTGGTGATCGTCCAACAGAAAGTTGGACTGAACCAATCCTCAGACACAATCATTATACTTTGACCTTCCTCACGCCATCAAGATATCAAAGTCTTCCACCGAATACACCTTTATATCGAACTTTACTTTAACCCATATTGCTACCTTGATGTTAATTAGCTCTCCAAAATCCTCCACGCTCCATGAAATATTGTTAAACACTAGATCGTTCCTTGCCAACCATAGAGACCAAGTTGTGGCATGGAATGTTGTTTCCCATTGATGTTTCTCCAAAATAAAACAAATAGAATCCCATGCCCAGTTGCATTTGTTTTGGCAAGATAAGATAGAATCCGAGTTGGGTTTTGGGTTTAAGACTTGGTAGCAGTGTCTTCCTTTTCTTTATTTTTTGGTTGATAGGAAAAGGTTTCGTTTTTTTGCCGCAAGAGGTATTCTTTACTCTTTAGTGCCCAATTTGCATTTACTTCTTTTGCAATACAGATAATTTTAATTGGGTTTTGAGTTCACTTGGTGGCAGTGTTCCTTGCCCATCATATTGGATTGGTTCATTGGAAACTGAGGGGTGCCTCTAACTTTGGGGCCAATTGGTGAGCTGGGTTTTCATTTCGAGGTGAATTTAGAAGGATTAAGTATACAGTTTGGTGTTGATAAGAGGAGGGGGGAAGAGGAGATGAGATGAGAGAGAGAGCTGAGGAGGGATTGGGGAGACAACAGTGACAACAATGTCATCGGGTATTCGTAATTCAGGAAGCAATGGATCATTGCAACAGTTTCATCTGTTGGCGATGTTGGCGATTCAGACCGCGCCTCCCTTATCTGCCCGTAAGGCTTTTTCTAAGATGTCCAAAGAGAAGGAGAGTTTGTTCCATTGGATCTGTAAATTCACCGGCTGCAAGAAGGTTGGAATGCTGCTCTTGTGTCTTGTCTCTGCTGCAGTTTTTGGATGGGTTTTGTATGTTGGCAAAGGTTTGATGCCCCACTCTTCTATCCCTTTTACATTGGTGGCTCATTATTTAACATTAGCGTAGGATTCATATATAGATATCCTATGTACTTATATTCTCAAGGAAGTTAAATGCTTAATTATATGGGGGAAAATATTTAGGACATGTATCTAGGAATTTGTATTCACTTTTAACAATATACTTCAACTGGTTTTGGTCAGGAAACTAGGAGGATTTTAAGATCAGATATTAGTTATCAATTGTTTCCGTATGGGTTTTTATGCTGGCAAAAGGTTTGATATCACCTCTTTCTATTTTTTGTACTAGGTATCTTGGTATTATTCCGCGCTGTAATTACACAATTCAGCCAATTTTGGTGAGGCGCTTATTAATGCAGGTGAAATTTAGTCAGGATACTGAGGAATGATTTAAGATCAAATATTAGTCATACTTGTTCTAGGGACCGTGATAAGAATTCTGGTTTTTTTTTTTTTTTTTTTTTCCCGCCTTACTTACTCTCATGGTATAGCCGGGGGATTGAAATTCAAAGTCCCACTCATGTGTTTGTTTCATGCTTTTGGACGGCAATTTGTGGAGTTTGTTTCCACTTGATAATTGTAATTTGCAAGATTATTTAGATTAGGAATCCGGGAAATTCACCTCAATGGGTGTCACCCCTTGTTATCTACGATTTATATCAATTACGACATATACTAACTTAGATGCTCTGTGTAAACTTTGTCTTTGCCTGATTGTGTTGTTATATTTTAAATGTTCAAATGATGTGAGTTTTGTTATTTAAGAAAGGAATTTATTTTGCTTGTTTTTGGATGTTTTCAGGTGAAGATTCTCAAGAACGCGACCGTATCGAGAGCATTAGACTTGACAATACCTTGAGCTTTCCTGGATCATTGCCCACACATATGGAGCAAAATAATGATAATGGCATCATTTCATCTACACAGAATTATGTGGAAAGTAATCAAAGTAGATTGCAACCTCCTGCATTTTTTACAGGATACACTCTTCCTCCAGGGAATCCATGTGAAACTTTCACATTGCCTCCCCCTCCAGCAGATAAAAAAAGGACTGGACTTCGTCGTAAGTTTGGTTTTAGCTCTCAGATATGTTTTGCAGCTTCTATCAATTGCTTCTGTGAAATCGCAAATTATCACGTTGTTTTAGCATTTGTTACTTGCTACCAGGGATTCATACTCATATGCATAACAATGGCAACAAAGATAGATATCTTAGTTACTAAATAACACCCTTTTTTTTTCTTTCTAAATTTGTGGACCCTAGTTTATTACTATAGTATAATTTCCACTAAGTTCTTTTTTGGTCCCATTTTCTGGCTTCCAGCATGTCGAGTATGTTATCTACCGGTTGAAGAAGCAATTGCGCTAATGCCAAATTCCCCATCATTTTCTCCCGTACTCAAACAGTTAACCTATATTCATGAAGAAAATCTAAGTAGAAGTGAGTTTGGAGGGTCAGAATTTGGTGGATATCCATCTCTGTTGCAAAGGAATGATTCTTATGATATACGAGAGTCAATGAATGTGCATTGCGGGTATGATATTTGATCATGGAACATCTAATTAGTTATTTCATTGAAAAATGATTTTTCTTTCCCATTTTCTATCCATTCTCTGCCAATATAATATTATTGTGGCTGTTATGTTTAGTTTCTTATTGATTGATGCATTACCTACACCATCAGATTTGTCAGAGGAATTAAGCCTGGACGTCAAACAGGATTTGATATTGATGATTCTGACCTCCTTGAAATGGAGCAGTGTCGTGGGATTGTTGTTGCCTCTGCAATTTTTGGTATTGCTCTTCAAAGTCCCATAGAAATGTCTCTCCGATCTTTAAGTGTGCAGGTTGTATTCTAATAAGTGTAGTCTTGACCAGGAGCCTATGATTTGGTACGACAACCAAAAAGTATTAGTGAAGCTGCCAAGGAGAATGTTTGCTTCTTTATGTTTGTGGATGAAGAAACGGAACTATTTCTGAGACATTCTAGTCGGCTGGATAACAACAAGAAGCTTGGATTGTGGAGAACTGTTGTTGTGTATAACCTTCCTTATACTGATCCTAGACGCAATGGGAAGGTAAAATTTTCCAATTAAGCAACTGTAATTGCTCATGCAGGCTTTTTTTTATGAATTACTTTCTTGTGGTCAATCTGTTTTAGAAGACCTAGTGCTTGGTATTAAAGCATTCAACTCCAAACCAATTGGCTTAGAGTGGAGAGGCCGCCCAAACTCATATACTAGTTTTTGAGGAGATAATTAACCGATGCAGGACAAACTCCAACACTCTCCCGCACGTGCGACCCCCGACTCGCACGTGGAGAGGTAAACAAACGATCCATAACACTTAGATCACAACAAACAACGGTGCACTTATGGCACAAATAAGGGAGAACAAATTCTCCGAAACCCTAGCTCTGATACCATGTTAAAGCTTCCAACTCCGAACCAATTGGCTAAGAGTGGAGAGGCCGCCCAAGCTCATATACTAGTTTTGGAGGAGATAATTAACCGATGTAAAACTCCAACACTTGGAAAAAATGTACTGTCAGATGGTATTAGTTTTTCCCTTTCTCATCATGATAAAGCTGTTGTTGTGTAGGCTAAAACATTCTTGTAGCTAATGATGTTGAGGAACATGTAGTACTACCGGTACTAAGAAATTTTTCATTCTAATAGAGCATTGGGTAATTGTACCGAAGACCAAGAGGCTCTTTGGAAGAGGATACATGCCAATTTTCTATCAGTTTTTTAGATTTGGAAAACCGATAAATATTAAACGTTCCGTTTGTGAATATATCACTTATTTCCATAAACATTGACAAATGTAACTCAAACTTGTCAAGATTAATAATATTGCTTGAACGAATTTAGAGAAAAGATCAGTTGTATGGTTATCCTGCTTCAAATATGGGACACTCTGATTATACTTATAAAAGATTAAATCACCAGTGACAATTTTTTTCCCCAGAATTCAGCGGTGTCATTTGATAGCACTTGAGTACACGTAGCTCCACTTTGGATACTATAGCTTACCTTTTGACTCGTGCATAGTTGGAGTCTGAGAACAGTGTAGTTGGCAAGAATAAGTAGAATGATTCGAGTCTTCGCAAGCTTCCACCAATTACTATACTATCAAAGCTAAACCAAAGTTTTTTTATACAGCTCCATCAGAGGCATTTGGCCATTTGTAAGACACAAAAAATATGTTGCTGCATTTATATATTTGATCAACTGCTTTCCAACTTACAGTTCTCTACTTCTTCACTCAGTTCATGTGTGGCATTTGTTATCTATCTTTTGAACATAAATTGACAAGCTGTTGTCATAAATACGATTGTACTGCTTCTTCTTCTTTTTTTATTATCACAAAAGGGTAAGAGAGTAATTCCACTTATCACCTCCACTAGGCAATTGTTGACTAGGGAGGGGTATGAGGACCTTCTTAAACGAATGTACTGCTTATGGAGATAGGTTTTCTTTTTCTTCTGCTTGCTGTTTCGTGTCCAACATGTTCGCCGTTTGTATCTTTTGCAACCAAGGGTCTGCTACCGGATTTTGGTTCCTTTGATCTAGCCAATCACATTTGTCTGCTTGGTTCTTTCTTTCTGCATATAAATTTTGTACATCAATTGATTTTCGGTACCCTAGAGCTATCTTGATGGGCAGAATCAGAATGTATTATTTCCTATGCTGACACTGAGGTTCAATTTGTTTCTATTTCTTCCACACCATGGATTGAGTTTCATTGGATGCCTCACAGAAATGATGAAATCTATCTACCATTATGATTTTTTGCTCATAAAGTCTTCCCTTCACTAATGTCTTGCAGTCAGAATCCTTAATTTGTCATAGAGGTTCACCTCTGGACGTACACTTCATGTTATTGGCAAACGTTTATGTAGGATAAAACTTGTACAAAATCATGATGATTGTGCATGTAACATTAGCTAAATCTCATTTGCGGTTTTATTAGGTCTTTTAGGCTGAAATACCACATTAGTTTACATCAGGTGGTGCTTGAAAATGCTTTGACACAGGTTATACTTTTGCCAGATTCCGAAGCTTCTACTGCATAGGCTTTTTCCCAATGTCCGCTTTTCTCTCTGGATTGATGGAAAACTTCGGCTAGTTGTGGATCCATATCAAATCCTTGAAAGGTACTTTTAGTAGTTTTCTTTTTCTTTTTCTCTCTTTCTATTTTTCTTCGCAAATAGCCAAAGAAGCTTGCAAAAATTTAAGTCAAAAGCAAATGCCTACTTGATGACACTTGCATCTTGAGTTGGATCAATTAGTTTCCTCTTTGTATCCTACAGCCAATTAATTTTCCCACTAGGGATAATTTCTCTTTCGTTTGGACTATCTCATGAATTTGGCATGTCATCATTAACAAGTAGTTTCTACGCATCATATGATGTATGTCTACCTAATTGCAAAGCGGTACACTTCTAAACATATTGACATTGGACCAAATCAAGGGCAGTCCAAGTCCAATCCCTGTTATTGATGATTTCCATTGTTCCACCTCTGACATTGTTTTGTTCACAAGGGATTTAGCAAACTGTTATTCCAGATTTAATTTATGTTCCTACTTAAGATGCAGCGTTCTAAGTATACAAATACATATGGCATTTCAGTTGGTTCTATGCCTAGGCCAAAAAACTGGTTTATATTTGATTCTTTCAACTATGTACTATAAATGGTTGGTAAAGAGCAAGTCAACCCAAATCAAACAAGAAATTATGCTCTTTACCAAAAAAAGAAAAAGAAATTATGTTCCTATCAATTAGGGACAGCTATATTGTACCTTTTTTGCCATTCTGCTCCGTCAATGGCTATAGGGTGAACTAAATGTAAAAAGTTCGTACTCCTTTTCACAACAACATCGCAGGTTGATTTCGGCCTTCTCCTCCCAAATTGTGCCTCGAATGGTTTTATATCCATTTCTCCGTTGTTTGGACCGTTCCCGCCCTATAAAACCTCCTCACGCTCCCCACCATTCTACTTCCACTATTCCACAAACCAAATTTCCCTCCTCACACTCATCATTACCAAGTAGTTTCCACACATTAGATGATGTATATCTAGCTAATTGCAAAGCGGTGCATTTCTAAACAGATCGGAATTGGACCATATCAAGGGCAGTCCAAATCCAATCCCTATTATTGATGATTTCCATTGTTCCACCTCTGACGTTGTTCTGTTCGTATGGTATTTAACAAACTGTTTCTCGAGATTTACTTTATGTTCCTACTTAAGAGGCAACATTCCAAGTATACGAATGGCATTTCAGTTGGTTCTATGCCTAGGCCAAAAATAGGGTTTATATTTGATTACTTCAACTATGTACACCATAAATGGCTGGTAAAGAACAAGTCAACCCAAATCAATTCAGAACTTATGTTCCTATCAATTAGAGACTTCTATATTGTACCTTTTTTGCCATTCTGCTTCGTCAAGGGCTACAGGGTGAACTGAATGTAATAAGTTCATACTCCTTTTTACAACATCATAGGTTGATTCAGGCGTTCTCCTCCCGCCGGCACTTACATTTTCAGTGATATCATCTCTGTCTTAACTGTAGCATGTTCTCTCTTCACTTATCTTCAATTCGTGAAGAGGAATTGATTGGAATATTTAGCAATGGCCAACATAAGCATGTGACATGCCGCTGAGATCTGTCTTCTTGTGCAAATCTCAATATGCCTTTTTAAGTTGTGAGATGTATGCATTCACCTGCAACCGCAAAACTTAGTTCTTTTCAAATTTTGTATTTATCTTACAGGTTCTTGTGGAGAAAAAATGCCAGTTTTGCAATATCCAGGCACTTTACACGCTTTGATGTGTTTCTGGAAGCACAGGCTAATAAGGTTGCTGGGAAGTATGATAGTGCCTCTATTGACTTCCAGACTGAATTTTACAAGATGGAGGGTCTAACCCCATACTCTAAGGCCAAGCTTCCCATTACAAGTGGTACGAGCAGTTTGTTTTCTTCCATTCTTTCCTGTTGTTAATGGCATAAATAATAACATTTGCTTTAAATTTCTTTAATTGACTGGATTTGCAGATGTTCCTGAAGGATGTGTGATAATAAGAGAGCATAGTCCTATCTCCAACCTCTTTACTTGTCTTTGGTTCAACGAAGTTGACCGTTTTACTTCCAGAGACCAGATTAGTTTTGCTATTGTAAGGGACAAGATTGCGTCAAAGACAAATTGGACTATCAATATGTTCTGGGGTTGCGAGAGACGGAACTTTGTAGTTCTGGTAATTCTTTTTATCATTTTTTTCAGCTCATGCATGCTCTGAAAATGGTAGCGTCTGATGAGTACGGAAAACCTAGGCATTGTCTTGCTTGTTCGTTTTCCCGTTCATGCTTCTATTCGGCATGCATAGATTATGTGTGTTTTACTACCCTTTTTTTTGTTGGTTTTGAGGGACACAAGGCTGTTATGGAAAATTTGAGCTGCTCCTATTTTTGTCGTATGTTACACAAAAGCACCATTTTTCGTTTTAGATCTCATAATCATGAATACGGTCAAGTGTTGAAAATCGCAGCCTGAAGTACATTAAAAATCTCAAAACTACTCTATGACTTGAGGCAATGGTTCTCGTTTATCATTGGCTCATGATGGATATTAATTTCTTACATGTATAAATAAATAACAAAATGTGCTGAGCTATCAATTATCCTTGAGCATTTCTTTACAAGTTTCTCTAGTTCTACCTCTCAGAGGTCGTTCTTACTTTGTGTGTAGACTAATTTTTCATTCTTTTTGGCTTTTTGACTGAAGAGTCTTATTTTATTCCCCCCTCACTGCTTAGTTCATATATTCTCCTGTTGGGTTTTCTTGGAGCAATTTCCAGTTTGCTTGCATTTCTGCTGTCGGTTTAACTTTCAACTACTTGCATTCCCTTCATTGGATTTCAAGAAACAAATCTCTCTCTCTCTCTCTCTCTCTCTCTCTCTCTCTCTCTCTCTCTCTCTCTCTCTCTCTCTCTCTCTCATATTATTGTGCCTGTTTGCAGGGGCATCATAGAAATGTTCACTGGGCTCCTCCTCCTCCTGGTTCTTCAGCTATCGTTCATCCCCCACCACCTTTTGTTGATCAAACACCAAATAAGACGACACCCGAGATTTCTACAGAAGTTATTTTAAGGCTCCGTTCCGGAACAAAAAATAAGTCCTCATTTTTTAAAAAAGCAATTTCAAGCTTAAAAATTATGGATTTATTGAAATTTAAAAATATGTAATATAGATCTTGTTTGAAAGATCTCGATGAGATCTTTTATACGATGCAAAAAAAATTAAAAAATTATTTTTCATTTATATTATTTTTGAGTTTGAAAATGTGAAATAAGCTGTTTATTTTTTAAGAAGGTTTCTAGAACGGGGTCTAAGTCCTCCAATTAAGTAAATCCTGGCAAAGCGGGGTAAAGAAAAGAAATCCAGTTCCAAGCGTCACCGCAAGGTTGCTGCGGGCAGTAGGGAAATCAGTTCCACAAAAGATTTTTGTTTTAGGCAAATTTACAGTTATTTTCCTTCCCTATTTAAAATCATACTATGGGGCTGGGAATATAGGCAGGATGAGAGCTTGGTAGTTGTGTTTCTACACAACATATCTCTTCTTTTTGCAATTTTTTGTTTTTTTGGTTTATTAAAAGCTACACAACATACCTCATTTGAGGGAGCCCATTTTCGTTTTTTACAGGAGTTTATTGTATTGGACCTTGGTTATTAATGAAAATATTGGTTTTACTTTGTCCTTGATAAAGTCAAGATTTAAACAAATTGATTTTGTCTATTCTGTGAGAAATATTAAGGAAAAATAGTTGGTTCATTCCTAGATAAAGCTTGTGGAAATAGTAATAAAACTTGGAAGCAATAGATAAAACCCCATGAGAATACTAATGGGGTCAGGCACAACATTGTTTACCTTCACTGCATAAATAAATGCTAATCTAAAGACATTAAAAATTTACTGCTAAATCACCTATTTATCACAAATTAAGAAATTACAAAATGCTTAATAGATTTGGTGAGCAACCTATTTTTAAATCCCCAGTAAATTACGTAGTCCCAGGCTTTCTCTTGAGGTTGACGGCCACTATTATGATGTTGTAGTAGTACTTGTTAGGCATCTTACTTTGTCAAAAATGGTGAGCAATAATTTCATCATGACATGTTAAAAGGAACCAATAAAAAAATAAGTGAACAAACATTAATGATCATAACTCATGGGGTTGGCTCAGTGGGCTTAGCATGAGATCAGAATTTGCTCCCTCATAAGATTTCATGTTCGAAATCTCTCAGGTACTATTAGCTCTTTTCGGATCAGTTCATAGTTCATGCAGAACATTTGCTCCAGCTTTAAGTGAGGCCCCTGCTAATGGAAGGTGAGTTTATAGTTCCTAGAATTAGTCAATGTGCACATAAGCTGGCTAGACGCTTGATTATAAAAAAAAATCAAGAAAAAACTAGGTAAGGTCTTACATTTAGTGTAACATCTCACTATTTTCTAAAAATAAATTCCAAAATACACTGTATTTCAAACACTTCTAGGCCCCTATTTTCTCCATAAATAAATTACATCACCAAAATAAACTTAAGCTGCCTTCTAAATAATTTTCTAGATGCTCCAAAATTATCAACTCTTCGAAGACCTCTCTAAATTAATCCTTATACTCTCTGATTCAATTTCCACTTACCATGTTATAACGCTCCGATATTTGGAAACATTAATTTAATAAATTTTTCAACATTTATTAAATAGAAGAAACATAAAGTCATTACTAGCCAAATTATCTCCAAATTTGTGTTACACTTATTTAAATAGAAAAGGGAGGGGTACTAGGGTAACTTCTACTCCTCTGGACGTCCGTCTTCTTCTGTATTATTCTGCTCAGCAACGAAATCTTCCAAATTATAAATCCCTCATGTTCGTCTCTAACTCTGGCATAAGATGTCAGGGTCATAAAAGTAATACCGTGAGCAATTAAGCCAAATAAACTAACTCCTACTCCTATGTCCCATACACTAACAAAAATAATATATATAACAATTTATCATTTCTATAAAAAAAAAATTGGTGATTTAGCATCACCAAAATAATCAAAAGTGTTGGTGTCTTTCAAAGTTACCGCAGTGTATCTCGTAAACCGTGTCATCATTTTTTAAGTATCGATTCCACTTTCATTTTATTTTCTCGAGTACTCGTTCCGCTGACCATCTTTCAGGACCTACTGGGCTCTCTGGCTAAGTTCAGATTTTGCCACCCAAAAGTATTGATTCCGCTAACCATCTTTCAGATTCCATCGGTTTCTCAGGCTCACACACGCACATCTGAGCCATGATTCCGCTAACCATCTTTCAAATTCCATCGGGTTCTCATGCTCACACACGCACACTCGAGCCATGATTCCACTAACCATCTTTTAGATTTCATCGGGTTCTCATGCTCACACACACACACCTGAGCCATGATTCTGCTAACCATTCTTTTAGATTCCATCGCGTTCTCATGCTCACAAAATTATTAATCTTTCACATTTCATTTTCTTTTTGTATTCCACTTCTCATTTCTCGTGTCTCGTAATCATGCATCATTTTCTCGCGTTCACATTTTCTTTTAAAGCTCATGCGATAATAATAAATCATTAATTTCATTCATTTCTATTTTTGACAACATTAAAAGTTATAACATTACAACTCTTCAACAAACATGCAATTAATTAAGCATTACAACGATAAAATCAACTTCTCAACTTAAACAATTTAATCATGTGATATCATAAAAATAATAAATAAATAGTTAAACATATAGCACATCAACATTATATTTAGGTGAGCAGATAAGAGGTTTCTACCGTTCTTCTTGGCGATAGGGCGGCTACGGAGTACGTCGGGTGAAAATGTAGGTGGAGTAACGTCGTTTCGGCTCGATCGAAGAATAGAAAGAAAGTAGTTTTCTTTTTTCGGAAACACAAATATTTCTAGAAATTTTGAAAATCGGGATCAAAAGGGTGATTTTGAGTGGTGTAAGAAAGGCGGCAAGGTAGTGGTGGAATTGAACTAATTTCCTCATCTTTTTCTTTTTCTAGCCGAAACCTCGCTCTCTTTTGCTCTCCAAACTCATACTAATAAAGCATGAGGAAGTGAATAATTGGTGGTGCGTGTGTGTGCTTGTGAATGTGGAAAGAATGTGAAAGGGCATGCCTATTTATACTAGTGGAGGAAGAATTTAGATCATAGTTAGAAATCTTAATCATATCTTATATAATCCTAACAATATTTAGCAAAATCTATATAATATCTAATAAAATTCAATCCAATCCAATCTCAATATATCTTATAAAATCTAGGAATATCTAGGAAAAATCTATATCAAATCTCTCTCTCAATTTCCTACAATAAACTCTTTAGATTTGAGGGAACCACAATCTTAGATTGTACATCATATCTAGATCTTTCTAGGATCATAGCTAGATTTTTCTAGAATTTCTTAAGGTAACAATTATGACTCTCTTCTTATCTATATTTATAAACTATAATTATACTTGGATATCAATCTCTCCCAAATCTCTCCTAGATTTCTCAAATCTTTTCCTATATATATATATATATATATATATATATATATATCTCAAGATCTCTACTAGATTCAGCCATATCTTTCCTAGATTGTTAGGATCATGAACCTGAGGCTAGGGTTTTATAATAGTTGGGTACAAGAATATCATGGTTCAAGATATGGAAAAAAAATCCTATAATATCAAAGGATTTTTAATGACTAGCTCCTAGAGTTAAATTATAATAATACAATCACTTTAATAAATGATAAAAATGATTTTTAGTAAAAGAATTATAATAAAATGTTTAATTTTATTTAAAAAAATTGACTTAAAAATTCGGGTCATTACAACCTACCCAATATCCAGGATGGGTCGAGGATGACTTGGTGAGGAAGGTATTGGGGGAGGGTCATTGGTCATGTACTGAGGATGGCATGGTATGAGGTCCCTTGTGATTGTTGCTTCGACTTGGTGGTCGATTATCGTTTATTGATTCCACTTGAATATAAACTTTGTTATTCAGCTATATCGTATATTTTTCGGATAATTTCTTTTTCAGGTATGGAGTTAGATTAGTAAAAATTGAATCAAAGCATATAAGGATTAATTTGGAAAGGTCTTGAAAGAGTTGAAAACTTTGGAACATCTAGAAGATTATTTAGAAGACGGCTTAAGTTTATTTTGGTGATGTAATTTATTTATGGAGAAAATAAGAGCCTAGAAGTGTTTGAAATACAGTGACTTCTGTCACGTCCCAAATCCAGTGGATTTGAATATCGTGACCGGCCAGTGAGTCTACATCACCAAAGGCCTCTATCTTCCTTTTTACAAATAGAAATAAACTTAACATTTGCAGAAGCAACCTCTAAAAATAAAAGTCACTAGATATTTATTTTCTATTGAAACATGAACCACATATTTCTCTTCCCTTATTTATCACATGACCATGACATAGCTTAATAGAATCGATATTTGGCCCATCCTTCTATTAATTCTGATTACTTGAAAAAAAAAAGATTCCAACAACATAAGCCACTGCTTATGTGAATTTATGAATTATCGGAGTTACATGAGCTACCATGGAATTCTTTTTGGCAAATAAAGCAGGAATCATAACTTCAGTTTTTCATGGCTTGAACTGTAACCAAAATCATAACTTCAGCTTTTTATGGCTTGAGCTGCAACCAAAATAATTATGTGTATAACATAACATAATAATATGATACCATCCAACGATTACCGCCGATACTGAGGGAGCAACCCCCAATGCGCATAACATGAATTGATCAATTCAATTGGACACCTGGCTGTACCCTCTTTCTTTTCGCCCTTATAACACCATTCCGACTAGTATCTTTACCGTCATCTAGATTCGAGGGACATCGTTCGGATGTATTGATAATACTTTTTCATAAACTGTTCAAAACATCATAACTCCATGGTATGTTTGTTACAAAAGAACTTTATCATTAAATAGCCATAATTTGGTAAGCTAAAAACATAAACTTTACAAAAATTCATGTAACAGGGATAATTCATTACTCACCTTTCGTTCCATCCAACTTGGCTTATGATAAACTACTCCGAATGACTCGTATCTAATTCTTTTCCTCTTCTTTCCTCCTCTTTTCGCTCACTCTCTCTCTTTTTTTCCTCTTCTTTTCTAGTTGAGTGTTGTGAGTGTGGTGTGTCTGTTTTGGCTTGTGTGTGTAGTGTGTGCTTGTGGAGTAGATGAGAAGGTTATTTATAATGTTAAATCACAAGCTCTAGAATATTCTACCATATCTAACTATATCGTATCCCAATCTAGTGCAATCTATACATAATCTAATAAAATCCAACGATAATCTTATCATATCATATCTTATCTAAATCTAGAATAATCTATATATCTCTATTATAAAACAAAAGGGTGTGGGGACAAGTTGTTAGAATGTCTAGGATTCATTTAGTCCAAGGGCTCATGCCAGCTTTCCAAATCTTTTAAGAAAACACTCACACTCTTACAAATATATTACAAAAACGCCATCAATTTGTTTTTTTTCCCCTACCAATCAGCTTCTGTTTTGTTAATTAAAAAAAAAAAACAATAGTCACCGCTCCATCTCTCTCTCTCTATCTCATCAAAGCCTCTCCTCTGATTGTCCGGCCACAAACAGTCATCGCCCTTACCGGTGAGTCACTCGGAACCCAGAATCCACTGTCCTCGGTAACATACTCTTTTACTTTTTCTCTGATAGGTAGTACTTTTTTAGTTTTGGTTATCATTTTCTCTATTTTCCTTTATCTTTTCTAAAAAATTTATAGCTACCTAAAAATTGAAATAATTTTTTGAGCCACTATCAAGATTCAAATAGTAATTTCAATTCCAATCGAGGTGAGTAGTGCCGTAGGCACGGGTAAACACTAGTAATCTAATAAAATTCAACTATAATCTTATCATATCTAGAATAATCTATATAAAATCTAATAAAATCCAACTATAATATTATCATATCTAGAATAATCTACATATAATCTAATAAAATCAAAGTATATCCCACAAAATTTAGGGATATTCTAATAGGATTTGATCCGATTCACCCTATAATGAGATGTCGCATCTTTTCGGATTATTTTGTTTCGGTTCTCCGCCTCGCAGGAACTTATATCCTTTCCCTTCGCCATAATGTCTTTAACAAGATTAGGGCAATAACATTTTAAAAATTGACACATATGCAAAAAAATACTCTATTGTTTTATACCTTAAGTCACAAACAATTTACTTTCTAAATTCTAACGGTAAGTGGCCCATTAAATGATTGCCCCCCTTACTGTTTCCTTATTCTTTTTTGTTCTAAAAAGTCGGGGTGAATGACCCGAATCTCGAGCCAATTTTATTTCCAAATAAAATTAAATATTTTACTGAAGTATTTTTTTAAATATAATTGATTTTGTTAATTGATAAATCTAAACCTAGACTTTCTAGGAAACTCTAGCCCTACTTTATAATCTTAAAAATCTAGGAAAGATATGGAGAAAATTAGAGAGAGAGATGGGTGAATCTATGAGAGATATGCCTTGCTCTCCAAGCCTAGATCTAGTATTACCGTAGGATTATTCACTTTAATGTAAGGGAGATCTTGAGAGATATATATAGAGAGAAAGAGAAAGAGAGAGAAAGAGAGATCTAAAAAGGTTTAAGGGAGATTGAGAGAGAATTGGCGTCTTAATAGATCAAATTAGGTGTCTCTAGATTTATAAGAATATTATAGATAACCTTAGATATACTTAGATTTTATATTCCTTGATTATCGACACCTCAATCCGGATCTCGGAGGTTCTTTGAACGCCCTGATGATGAAATAAAGGAAACAATACATTTGAAAGCTTGAATAAAGGACTTCTTTAGCCCAAAAGCCCGAAAAATCTAAAAACCCAGATAAGCCTAAAAGCCCTGGACTGAACCTATAATACTGCACGGAACACTTCTACATCGCGCGGCGTGATAAAACTTATTACGCCGCACGCGGTCATGAGGTTAACCGCACAGCATTTTGTGGAAAAGTTCTGACTGGCTCTGTAAGCTGTCGGTCATGCCTGTTTGAGCCACAGCTGCAAAATAGCTTAGCTGAAAAAGCACTTCTAGCCCGCCTAGAAAACACCTCCCTCATTTGAATTCAAAATTCTTGGCCTTTTGCCTATAAATACACCTCTCCACTCAATAGAAAGGGCCCTTGAATTCTCAATTTCTCTCTCTTACCTGGTTCATACACCCATTTCATTTCTAAGCATTGAGAAGTGTTGTTCTAAAAAGACATTCTCTAGGTACTTTCTTTCTCAAGGTGTCCCATTTTTCTCCTCACCATCAATGTTAGTCTTTTACTTACTTTGAAACATTACCAATCAAAACACCCAAAAACCCCTCACACTTACTCTTTCTTACCCACTCACACCCACACTCACTCTTTCTTACTCGCTATTGCCTACACTCATCCATAGTCATCCGTCCTCATTCAAGTTCAAGACCAAAGGTACAAACTAAGTTTCCTTGGGTTAGGCCATATCTTGGCCCCTGAGGGAACTTTCTTATAGTCAGGATTAATCCCTTTTGGTTGAAGGCTGACTTAAAAATTATTTTCAAAAGCAAAAACAGTCACTATACTGGACATACCACGCCGTGCGGCATTCTTATGCGTCGCACAGCGTAGTATGTTCAAGCTCATGTTCCTTTCTATTAGTTACTGTTTGTTTGATTAAACAGTCTAGATCATGGCTATCTTTCATCAAGCCTGTTTGTGTTGTTAAAATACTGTTATCAATACTTTTCAGAATAAGATCATATCTACAAGCCATGTTTTATGTCCAAAAGAGGTTTTCTCGATCACCCCAAGTGATCAAATGTACTGAAAATTATTTTACGTTCATGGCTTGAAGAGATGATACTGTTCCAAGACAGATCAGCGGTTGTGCATCTTCTGATATCATTAAGGAATAATGCACAGGATATATAACACACCGCGCGCTGTTCTGGTGATAAGCACCAAAAATATACACTTAAGTCCTCTAGTATATTGTGTTTGTACATATATGTTGTCGTTTTTATGCGATATTGCACGTAAGGTTTGTTTGAGAATGTTTCAGGTAAAACATGTTGATAAGGCATGTTTGAGCGCCAAGGAATACACCGGGTGCAACCTCATGTCCAAGAGCTCGATGGCATGTGTCTCATCATCCCCAAGACTTAAAGGCACCACAAGAAGTCTCGATGGATGCCCGGAGAGTCAAGTGTCAAATGGGCAGTCCAAGCTAAGGAAGTGAAGTCAATGAATCGAGGATAGCCCTTGAGGGCATCCGAGAGACCAAGGCCACATGGCACTCCTCCATCAAGTCCCGAGGATCAAGTAAAGAAGCATCGAAAGGTCATCGGGGCCGCCAAAGGACTTGTGAAGCTGGCTGTGCTAATCTGCAGTTTTGCAGCAGAGGTACCAATACCTAAAAAATGAGGTATTGGTACCTTTTGCCCCCAGAGTTAAACAGTCCCATTGGTATTGATACCTCAGTTTTGAGGTATTGGTACCAAAGGCCTTAGTGCAGATTTTTATTAACTTTTTCAAATTTCCATATATGGAAAGTTTCTACTTCTAGAATGTTTTTGGGATATTTTAGGGACCTTTTGGTCCTTTGTAGGGCTGATTTTGTCATGATCCTGACCCGCCCCTTAAGGTCTTAATCATGACAAATGCTAGTGATTTCTCACTAAGGCCAAATCACAAATCAAAAATCACCTAAACAAGTGACAATCAAAAGGGACTAAAACATAACAACGAAAGAAAAAGCCAGCGTTTTATTGATAACAAACCAAAGTTTTACATAGTTTTACAAACCAAAAGGTAAACCTCTCAGAGCTGTGCTTACCTACAAATTTACAAACCATATGCAAAGCTAAGTGACCATAAAGCATAACTTCCTTTTTCAAATATACAACACATATCAAAAGTAAACACCCCGCCACACTGCGCGTCGCTTCCTGAAAAGTGGAAAAGAAAATACATAAGTCAAAGCTCGTGTGAATGATTAATACTTAATTCACATGCCTTCCATGGACAATGCAAAGTAATTTGATAGTATCTCAAAACAAAGAACTCAAATCCACAAGTCAAATATAATGCATATTCCGCTATTCAAAATTCAAAAGTTACCATGCGTCCCCGGTAGTGGATAAGCCAGACGTCTACGCATTATCCCAAAATACACACCAACCTCAAACACCCTTGCGAGCCATTAAGCCGTCTCCTAGCAAGACCGGACGTTGGGAATGCCATTAAATAGATTCGCAAATATTTCACAAATAGGTCCACCTTCCATTGTTATTCCATGGAGTACACAATTTATAAAACTTGTTCAAATAAGCTCATTAAGGAACACAAGTTCAAAACCATGTGTTTAGGTATTAAATCATTCACCTCGGCTCTACGAACCACTCGAACTTCCTAAAACAATTAGGCAATAAAAACATGATTCGAAGATGCTAAACAAGCCTATCTTTATGAACATAAGGTCCTTAGGTAAACATATGAAGTTAGATAGCTAGCCCAAGAAGATAATCACAGAATCTGCAGCTTCACCCACTTTAACGCCAAAAACTGACTTTGCACAAGAATAACTAAGACACAATCTTTTTGCATTTTTTATGGTCTATGAGTCTACTTTCAAAATTAGAAATCGGATCGCAATTTCATCGCTCAAGTTAAAAATTATGGCTGTTTCTCTAACACGTGTGTATGCAGTCAGCACAGTCCAAACTACGCGCCGCAAGGTCACGAATTTTTACAGAATTCAATACTTCGAATCTGATTCTGAAATATTTACCATAGACAAAAAAATCATAGAGGAACTCTCAATAAAAATCTCATAATTTTTGGAGTTTAGGAACTGTCCCAACAAAAATCCCCAAAATCAGGACAGACACAAGGTTTCCAATTCTGTAGATTTCTAAATTAAGTAATTTATGTTCTAAGCACTTAAACTACACAAATTTAAGACATTTAAGAGAGAATTCATTCAACTCCACAATATTGATATGGGTATTGGTGGTAATGCAAAATGGGTTGAAACTTGAAAGGTTGCAGGTTGGAGCTTTTGGCGGAAGAGGGTTGGGGATGGCCAAATATGGACAGAGAATGAGAAGGACAGGAGGGAGGAAAGGGTGGGTGGGGGAGGAGAAAGAGACTGGGGTTTTAAGGGAGAAGAGGAATGGCAAATTTACCCCTGAAAAATGGTCATGTGCTGGGCACATGACAATTTTCCGTCAAAAGAACTAATGCCATCCAATCAAGGGTTGACATTGGAATCAATTCTAAAGTGGAAGTATTTATTTGTCCAAATTAAAAGGTGAAAGACCAAATTGAATTTTCTCTTAAAGTTGAAGGAATATAAAAGAAATTTTCCCTAGTTGTTATGTATAAACAAAAGTATTAAAAAAAATGGGACCCAGTTTTTTTTTTTTTTCAAATGTGAAGTTATTCAATTGTGAGACGAAAGCCTACATAACAGAGAGAAACCCCATGGGGCAAATGGGCGTCCACAGACTGGACAAACCATTAGAGTGGGCAATCAGAGCACAATATGTGCAGCTCTATTTCCAACTCGCCTAGCAATATCAGGTTCGCAGAAAATAAAACTAATACCAAGTACATGACCTACAAACCACCAGACTAAATCCAGACAAAAACGAAATAAAGCAAAAAATACACTTCCCTCCATCATTGAGCAGTCCTTCTCTTGGCTAGCCCTCTACCGATCAATCTCCCAAGTCGGCGACCCAAGAAGCCATTGGCGATCACGCGGCTGCAAACCCAGAAGCGATTCGGCGACGAACGGCATGCAGATTTGGTGGAGAAGGGGAAAGGAAAACCATATCTAAAGGCAGGGATTGGTCCCTTCTCTCTCGCCGCCCAAATTAGGATATAAACCCAAGGGGGAAGGAGAAAAGAAAGTATGGCGGTTATTTTAGGGTTAGAGAGAGATGCTGCAATTTTTAGAGTTAGAGAGTCTTGCGTTGGTTGTTGACCCAAATAGTTGGGTTTATAAAAAAAAGTTGTAAGTTAATTTAGGTATAAAAATTTTACTTTTCCCAAATGAGAGAAATCTAAAAAGTAAAAAAAATTACTTTTTCAATTCGTCTCAACGAGACTAATTAATAGTTCACAAAAATTTGGCGCAAAACTAACAAACGCGAAAAAAAATTTGAATAAGGACAATACTAAAAAAACCCAAAAAGTTACAAAAACAAAAAAGATTAGTGAAACTCCACCTTAGTGTGTAAATGAATGTTAGTGTATGAAGGAATGCTGCCCCCTTTTCTTCTTTTTTCCTTCAGTTCCCTCTCTTCCCATGTGTAGTTAAAAGGACTACTACAATTATGTTCTAGACCAATTTTGGCTCAAAATTTTCTGACTTTAACCTCAACTAAACCTCACTATTGGAGTTTAATCAAACTCTAACGTTTGTTAACTGAGATAATACTGACCTCAATTTTACCTTTAATTAACTTATTGGAGATGGCCAAAGGTGGCAGCCTCTTGAGTCTTAACTGAGGTCAGTCCTAATGGTATAATAAATGATTTGCAGGGGTTTAAAGAGGAACATAAAATTCACGAGTAATTAAAAATAAACAATTTTGATTCATCACCATATTGATAAAAAGAACAAAAAAATCCCCTCAGCATCCTATCGTTTTATTTACAGTTTCCTTTCCCATTATATTGCCCTCCACACGTCCATGATCACAACTCAAGCTGTAGGTTTAGTAATTAATGGAATATTTTTCCCCTTGTTCATGCTTGTGAGTTCTCAAACCCATGGCACATATATTCAATAGGAAAATTTATAAAAATGGTCATCCTAGTTTCACTCGAGTCTTGTTTTCATCCTCCAAGTATCAATTGCAACTCTTTTGACCTTTAAGTTTGGTTTTCATAACAAATTGGTCCAATTGATAACGTCTGTCAGCCAAACTGGACGAAAAAAATCAGATTGAGGGCAAATGTTATCAATTGGACCAACTTGGTACGAACTGCAATGTCCAAATTGCCATCAATCTAATTTTTTTCATCCAGTTTGGCTAACATACATTATCAATTGGACCAATTTGGTACGAAAACCAAACTTGAAAGTCAAAAGAGTTGTAATTGATACTTGAAGAACGAAAATGAAATTCGGATGAAACTAGAAGGATCATTTCTATAAATTTTCCTATTTAATAAGAATGGCATGCACAATACGACACGACGCAACAGTTAAATATATACATTACATGCATAAGTTTGGCTTAAAATCTCCAATAAATTCAAAAAGAGTAGCTCTGGGACCCAAAGAAAAGCATTTGAGTCCAATTGATCAAGTCTCTGTGTCTTGTCCCCTCAATATCTTTATACCTACCTCCTCCCTTTAATATATAGGATAGATACCAGCGTAGTTAGAGCATGTACATCAGGTCAGCAAAAAGAGCAAATTAGTCATTTAATTTTACCTAACCAAAATGAAGAAAACTCAACTGCAGCAGCTTAGGTAAACCTTATGTATTTTACATTTTGCTACAGTTCTTAGCTACAAATACCTGAGCACTGTACACCCGTCATTTATTTGTTTATTTGTATTCGGCCAGTCTCTCTCTCTCTCCTCTCTCCCTCTCTCTGTGAGTTTGTTGATGCCCAATTAGTGATGAACCCAATTTTTTTACAATATATATTTGTGCTTATTCTTGTTTCAAGATATGTGGAAGAAACCCATTTTTATCTTTCAAGAATAGTGAAATTGGATGACCAATCAATAATGAACTTAGTATTTATTACAAGATCTATTCCTACCCCTTCAAAAATTAAAAGCTCGATTGGAATATCCTTGTTTCATCTGCGCCTATTCGTCTCTAAGATTTGTTTCTGTGAAATTCCGGCACTGATCGGTGATTCGTTGTTATAGTTTTAAGTTCTCAGGCAACGAAAAAGAAATAGATGACAAAAGTAGAAATACATTATTTTAATAGAGGATTGGTAAAATAGAAACTATTGGTAGAGTATTGATTGAGATGTGAGAAGGTAAAATGTAAAATGTGCACTGTTCACTAGCAATTTTTGCTAGTGACTAGTAAACTTGCTCTTAGGCAGGTAACCCTTTTAGAGAACACAAGAGGACTAGCACGTAATCGTTGCACCAAATTCCTCGGTCAATTTGAGTTACTCAAGCGAAATAACAAGACAAAAAGGCAAAAACGACAAGACCTACAATCACACAACTTCAACTACAGTCCTAATCATGTTGGGCATATTATCCATCAAATCTACGGTCAGCATCGACACCCTCGGCCTGGCGGCGGCGGTTGTTCGGCCAGGAAATCCGGCCGCTGCCACTAGAGGCTGAGCCGCCGTCCTTTCGCAGGAGGCGCTCAACCACTTGGTTTGCATGTACTTGTGCTTCCTCCAAGGAGCCATGTGCATTTTGTTCTCTTTCATGCACTTCTTGGCAGCAGAGCACAAGATCTTGATCAGATTTTGTAGCCTTTCCACTTTTCCAACAAATACTTCTGGGAGCTTTTTGATCAGTAGCTTGTATTCTTCGCTTGCTCTTGAAATTTCGAATTCAGAGCGAAAATTCAACTCGATCATGACTCTGATCTCTCCTTTCTTTGAACTTGCACTGTTCACTAGCATTTTTTGCTAGTGACTAGTAAACTTGCTCTTAGGCAGGTAACCCTTTTAGAGAACACAAGAGGACTAGCATGTAATCGTTGCACCAAATGCCTCGATCAATTTGAGTTACTCAAGCAAAATAACAGGACAAAAAGGCAAAAATGACAAGACCTACAATCACACAACTTCAACTACAGTCCTAATCATGTTGGGCATATTATCCATCAAATCTACAGTCAGCATCGACGCCCTCGGTTTGGCGGCGCCAGCTGTTCGGCCAGGAAATCTGGCCGCTACCACTAGAGGCTGAGCCGCCGTCCTTTCGCAGGAGGCGCTCAGCCACTTGGCTTGCATGTACTTGTGCTTCCTCCAAGGAGCCATGTGCATTTTGTTCTCTTTCATGCACTTCTTGGCAGCAGAGCACAAGATCTTGATCAGATTTTGTAGCCTTTCCACTTTTCCAACAAATACTTCTGGGAGCTTTTCGATCAGTAGCTTGTATTCTTCGCTTGCTCTTGAAATTTCGAATTCAGCGCGAAAATTCAACTCGATCATGACTCTGATCTCTCCTTTCTTTGAACTTGGATTGTCCACAACATCTAAAAATGTGTGTTCACCTGAAGAAGTGAAAATTTTAGGTTAGGCAAAACTAATGTGTCATCTAGGAAAGGGTATTCTTCGAATGAAATTGATTTACAAACTAATCTTAGTGTCAGATTTTTTGACAACTTAAAAGTATTAGAACAGTTTACGTGCACCCCGACTACTCTTTGGGGACCAATTCTATGGTCCCTTAGCAACGAGTTAAATCAAAATTAGAACTAAATTCTCAGTACAGGTCCAGTTTAATTTAATTCTTCGCGATATACGTCAAGTACAACACAAATATATATTTGTTTGAAGGGATATAAGGCTCTATTTGGATACCTGATGGGATATACGGAGAACTCCTCCACTTAGACTTGCAAATGGCACTGTTGAAACCGGCATTCCTAAGGTGGCCACATATCACTCTCATAAGGCAATTCCGGCAACCACCAGCAACCGGTCTCCGGCAAACACACAAGTTGCCGGCCATTTGCGCTTCTTTTAGTGCTTCCTTCGTAGCTCTTCGGATCCTTGATTCCAAAGAGCTACTCCTAAACAAGGTGTCCTGTAAAAATGGCAAGTATAGATAAATCAATTAGGTACAATCTGATACTTCACTTCCCAACCAACCCTAGCTTATTGGCTCCATTAACTACGAAATTTAAAAAACTGTACGGAAAATATATAATACAGGGCCTATGTAATTTTAGGTAACCATTTTCATCAAAAGATTCAGTTTTAGAATTGCAAATTTTACATCGTTCTGCGACCATTGCAAGTTTATCTATGTGATTTTTACCAATCTTAAAAGTTTAAAGAGCAGAAAACTTATTTCATCCAGCTTTAAGATATAACTATTGTTTGATTTGAAAGCTTTGGTTGGAGCTACTCTGAGCCACCAAATATCCGCGCACACACACAAAACAAACAAACATCATTTCCCAAGGCAAGAATCGTCAAAAAATTTGGAACTCTTTTTTTTTTTTTGAAAAACTAGCTTAAAACTCTTGTTCACGAACTTTTACTCAAAATTAACTCAGCAAAAAGTAATAAGCCAAGCTTAAAGGGTAGAGCCAAACGGGACCTAAAGTATTTTGAAAACCATTCTGAAAGATGAAACCAACGTATATATATATGTGCAGTCAGTGGTGCTTAATGAATTTGGCATACAGAAGATCAAAATAAATGATCACAATAATCCAAAACTCTACTTAGTTTTCAGGGATTAATACAGGAGTACGAATTAAAATGACTTGCCACTCACGTGAAGAAGTTGGGGTTGAGTTTCCCAGAAGCCCCTGTCATCTTCAACATTCCTACTACTTTCTTCCTCTTCCTCTTCATCAATTTCTTCATTCTCACCGTAATCACGACCGTCAGTACTTTCCGGCGACCCTGCGTAACTCTCATCGAAAAATTCAAAAACAGTGTCCGACAAGTTCATTCCGGGCTCACCGGAACTCTCATATTTGTAATTCTCACACATCAAAAGCCGGCCACTCATCGGAATTTTCGTGGTTGCTCCAGCCATGGCCATTACACACACTAAGCTTTCAAAACTGGAATCCGCTTTATTTTTGGAATGGACCATACCTTTGTTTGTAAGAGGTTTATTTATATACCCATAGTTGGATGTGAGCGGGACCCAAGCGAACCTGCGTGGACGCACAAGCCGACGCGCACATGGGTAGTAAAAGCTGGAGTCCACATGGCAGTTATGTACTCCATCGGATAAGGTGGTGAGAACGAGTAATTATTAGTGCCCTCGGGGCTTCTTCTACCACACATTGTGATGGAATCTATAAATTTTCTCTTGGGCCCACAACAGTGTGTGGTAGTTGCAGTGGCCGAGCCAAAAATTTTCATTGAGATGAGGCACCTCTTTACAATGATCATTCTCGCGGTTCCGCAATTGATTGTTCGACTTATATTTTGAAAAGCTATAAAATGAATTAGATGGACAAAACATGTCAAACAAAGTGGCAATTTGCCTCCCTGAAACAAACATTTAATTCTTTAAGGGGTCTATTGATTTAGTTGGAAACACGCGATAATAAGCCTTATGCCCAAAATTTTCAATTTCTCTGACATTTTTTTAGTAGGTGTAAAAAAAAAAATGTAGGGGATAAAATTCTAAGGGGGCACGTGACCCCGGAGCCTATGCTAGCTTCACCCGTGGGTAGGGGTAAATATTTAAATCGACAAAATCGAATCGACAGAAAAAACAATCGAATTTGTTGGTTCGGTTTGGTTTTGGGGGAGTTTTGAGTTAGTTCGGTTTTGCTTTTCAAAATATATTGTTTAGGTTCGATTTTCGATTTTGAGGGAGGTCAAAATTGAAAAAATAAAACCGAATTATACATGCTCTACTCCAATTTTTAATCCTACCCATCCATCTCTAGAAATTGGGAAAATTGTAGCCATTCATTACAACCTATATATCATCTAAGCCCTAAAATTTTGCTCTCTCTCTCTCTCTCTCTCTCTCTCTCTCTCTCTCTCTCTCTCTCTCTCTCTCTCTCCTCTTCCTTCTAGGCAGTTACCAAGATCTTTCTCACTCCAACCCAGTTTAGAGAGAAAAATCTCAAAGCCATCTGAATCCTAAAGAGAGAAGAATTAAGAAGAAGAAGAGGGAAAAAAAGGGCTTTTAATCAACCAGGATCATGCAATCCTCGAGTGCTAAGAGCGGTAGCGGCGGTGGTGGCGGCGATGTGCTTTTTCGGATACATTCTAGGCCCACCTCTTTACTGGCACTTGATGGAAGGCTTAGCTGCCGTCAACCACCTCCTCTTCATCCTCCACCTCCTGCCCTCCCCGCATCTGCGATTGCTCTTCTCTCCGGCCCTCTCCTCACCCTTCCCCAAGTTACAAAATTGGAAAATCAGAACAAATCAACTGAAATCGATTAAATCGAAACTGGCTGAAAAAACTTATCACCTCTTCGGTCAATTTCGGTAGCTACATATGGGAAACCAAGCCGAACCAATTTTTTGGTTGTTAAAATCCCCCGAACCGAATCGACCGAACCAAAGTCACCCCTAGTCCTGGGGCAAGTTCCTCAATGGCATAGAATAATTTTTCGGTGAGAACAAACAAAATGTGGTGGACCGGACAGCAAGGATCCACGTAAGTCTAAGAGTCCAGCTACTGATACAGAAAAATTGGTACAAATTTTGTACATAATTTTTTGTGGGGCCCACTACAGGTCCTACATAAATGATCCAAGCCAATCATTAAATGTAAAATAGTTTTTCAAGGGCTCCTGCAAAAATTCAGCTCAATCCGCTACTTATAGGTGTTCAATTCAATCATCTAATTTTTCATTTAGATTTCAGGATATGAAAAAGTTAGATGATTAGATCGAATATCTATAAGTATCAGATTGAGCTGAATTTTTGTGAGAGCCCTTGAAAAAATATTTTACATTTAGTGAACGGTTCGGATAATTTGTATGGGATCCGTAGTGGATCCCAAAAAAAATTATGTATAAAATCTGTACCAATTTTTCCGTACCCATAGACTTTCTGTAAGTCTAAGGTCAATTGGTTCATCCACTTTGGGCATTATTGGAGAGGACCAGTCCAATTGTTACTCCAAACCACTTGGTGGCTCACAAAATGGATTTACATCAACCCACCCAGTTGTCCGTTTGATATAAACCTTTGTGTGCATAGATCACTAAATAAAAATCCAGATTGATTGAACATTTAAACGTAAAGATCACAAGAATTGGCTTTGAAAAAATGACGGTCCATTTTTATTAAAGAAAATTGACATGATCATGAGGCGTAACTTATTTCTTGCCAATTTTATCTGAATAACCTGCCCCTAAAATTGAATGAGGACGTAGAGAGTAAAAATTTATTAAATGTGAATTCAGATTGGTCTGGCATCATTAAATGTAGGGATAAGATCCACAACATATTGCTCTCGAAAAAATGTAGATCCGTTTCTTCTCTTATCAGCTTTTTTCTTATAACAACTATTAATATTACAGTTGAATGGTTCAGATTATAAAATAAAAAAAAAAATACGTGTTCACGGCGGAATGGTGACCAACCAAAACAGATTCCACGTTCCCATCCATAAGATAAACTACAGAGGATCCCAATCTCCACTCAGAACCACCGGATATATATTCGAATATTCTGAATTGCTTTTTATTTTAATCATCTACTCCGTTGAGTTGGATCTCATCTCAATCTGGTGGAGTGGTGGGACCGCCACGAGTTCATATGATTGCAGATTGCGAAATCCTGGCCGTTGATGCCTATCTTTATCCGATGAGGTGGGTCCTACTTGTCTGCTCACCTAACGCCAAATCATTTCCTCCGGCACTCCAGTCCAAACCCGATATGGATTTATTGGACCAAATACGCGGCGTCTTGCCTATGGGTTTTTATTTTTCCAGACGATTGGACGAAATTGCCCCCGTCGGAGGAGCCCAAATGCCCAATGGCCGACCATTTATTTATTGTGGGTTCTGGTAAATTTTTTTTTCTTTATTTTGTGTGTTTTATTCGTTCCTTTTGAATTTTTGTCATATTTGCATTATATTTTTTGGATTAATCATCTGTCTCGATGAGAGAAATTTAAAAAGTAAAAAATTATGACTAAAAGTGGAAAAAAATTCGCTAAAGACAAAAAAAATATCAAACAACTGTTTTATTTTGTCTAAAATGTCGTCTTATATGATGTTTTTTAAACATTGGTCTATACTTTTATACTTTTCTAATTCGTCTCGTCTAAACGAACGATTAACTCTAAAAATTATGACAAAAAATAAACAAAGAGTTATTAAAAGTAAAATAAGTTCCGAAACAAATAAGTTACTAGAACGCAACCTTTAGGGCGTGTTTGATAGCCGGATTGGTGCTTGGGATAGGACTCCGAAAGTGAAGTGCAGTTCAAAAAGTGTGTTTGGTTGGATTTTTATCCCATGGGGGGGGGTGGGGTGTTATTACGAATCTCATCCCCATGGAATTGAGCAAAACCAATTTAAAATTTCATCTCAATCTCAATCCTAATCCTAGCCAAAACAAACATGTTATTTACAATCCCATCTCATTCTCATTCTCAATCCCAATCACAATCCTAATCATGTGCAAAACAAACATGAATAAATTATTCATCCTCTCATTAATAATCTCACCTCATTCTTAATTCCAATCCTAATCTCACCTCATTACGAATCCCTCAAAATAAAATCTGCAATCAAACACGCCCTTAGATGGTTGCATGGTCTTTCTGTCTTTTCATGTGAAAATTATTTGGAGTTGAGTCTCCAATCCATAGGAATGGAGTATAGAAGACAAAAGCCATAAAAATGCTTTTCTCCTCAACTCCTAACCAAAATCTTTATATTTTCAAACAATGCTTTACAATTATTTGAGCGTTGCCCACTCAAGCACACAGGGGTACCTATTTTAAGAATTTTGTGAAAAAGTGAAAAAAAATAATTTGGGGAGGAAGAATTTAAAATTCTAAAGTCGTTACCATTATGTACAAACTCAATCATTGTTTAGTGAATAGTTTTTAGCATAATCGACATCTTTTTGGATGGGAAAATCCCTTTTTTCGACCCAAAAGAATTAATGTCATCGGATAAAAATGTAGCTTAAATAAATAGTGGTTGTGTAGTTTCTAGCCTCGCAGAGTCGCAAGGAGAATGTGCAATATTACAATGTGATTGTAATTTTATCGGAAGAAGTGAATGAAACAAGAGGTCCAGCTTATTGAAGGAGGTCGGCTTGACAACCCAGAATTAAAATTCTAGTTCTGTCAATGATTATAATGTACCCATAATATTCACTTCGTATTCGAAATATATAGGAGTGTAAGTTTATTTGTCAATCCCAGGATTACAATTCTAGTTGTGTCATTATAACGTAATTGACATAAAATATTAACCGCGTTGATAGTGATTTGACTAAAGTGGATGGCACATTCATCGACTTCATCATTTCTCCTCCTGCTGAACAAATCACATATTTTCCTCATGTTTAATTGGTTTGACGTAGATTTTTCCACGCAACTTTTTGGAGAGAGATTCTCCAAATTAACCCCGTTTGGTTAAATAAACCAACTAACTTATTTTTTTTTCTTATTCAATTTTTTTTTGTATTTGTTAGGTTTTCGTCAATTTTTTGGAGATTATTGCATCGTCAAAACATGAGGAATCTAAAAAGTAAAAAAATACGATTGAAACCTAATTTTTTTGAATAAAGAAAAAAATAAGCCAATAAACCATTTTTTTCGTCTTTATTAAAAAAAAAGGGATTTCGATCATAATTTCTTACATTTTATATTCCTCTCGTCATGACGATGCAATAATTTCCAAAAAATTGACAAAAAACTAACAAATATGAAAAAATTTGAATAAGGACAAATAAATAAACCAATTGGCTTATTTAGCCGAATGGGGTGTGATAAGCATGTTAAATATATTCATTGTATTGTGAATAAAACAGCATTTTCCACCCACATGCAGAGGAAATGAAAGTATCGTTTTTCTATGCAAGATAGGCATTATGGAATTGAGAAAGATTTAGAGGTGTTTTGGCCTAAATAATTCATCTGGATTACTTTTGTTCTTATTTAATTTTGTTCGCATTTGTTAATTTACGTCACTTTTTTTGTGAATTATTGATTCGATGAGAGGAATCTAAAAACTAAAAAGTTGCGATCAAAATTTTAGAAAAGTTCACTAAAGACAATTAATCCAAAAAAGACAAATATTTTGGATTACTTTTGTATTTACTGAAAAAAAATAGTTTGGTTCATACTTCTTTACTTTTAAGATTTCTCTCACTGGGACGAGTTAATAATCTGCCAAAATGTGAAATGTGAGAAAAAAAAAATTGAATTAGGACACAAAATAATCCGGTTAAAAAAATAGCTCAACGAATCAAAGAACATAAATGCAACTTTTTGTTGAGATGTGAAGACAATTTTGTAGTCGCAGTAAAAATGGCTCGAAGGGTTTTGGGTCCCACCCGGGCTGTCGGGCACGAAAAAAAAAAGACGTGGGTTTTGGCATTTTTAGGGTTTTCTGTGTATTAGCTTGCTTGCTCATATAAAAGCATAGCTAGGGCTGCCTCCTTTTGTAACTCTGACATATTTTCTTCAGCCATTGTGTAAACCCTTGACCTCTTAACCCGGAGCTCTGATGCCAGTTGTTGGGGATTCGAACGTCCAAACCCACAAGCAAACGCACACAATCGAAGAACAAACCAAGAACAAAAAATAATATAAATCAAGAAAAGAACAAGACATAGAGATTACGTGGTTCCGATTTAAGCTGATTGCTTAATCGTATGCCACGGGGTGCTGGGGTGTTTCACTATGATGAAAATATGTCAGAATTACAAAAGGAGGCCGACCTAACTTTGCTTTTATATGCGCAAGCAAGCTAATACACAGAAAACCCTAAAAACGCCAAAACCCACGTCTTTTCTTTGGCAATATTCAACGCAACCGACGGCGCGAGGCTCAATCGCACAGTCCCCAAAGCTTTGCGATTCAAAATATCCCAATCTGCTTGCTTTATGCTTTCTGGTTTTGTGCCACTGATCGGAAGATATAGATCCTTTTGGTACAAGATATCCTCCATCTGCATCTTTTAGAAAGCATAGTTCGTACCATTGAACTTCTCGATCTTGTATTTTTCTTCGATTGTGTGCGTTTGCTTGTGGGTTTGGATGTTCGAATTTCCAACACTTTTTTATGTTTTTAGATTTTTGTTTTTTTCCTCCATCATTTTTTTTTTTTTTGGCATATTCATAATTCGAACGTGGCACACTTTATTTTCAACTTTGTAAAGAAAAGTGTCAAGATTGGGTATTTCCTTTTGCTCACGCTGTACATTAAGAAAGTAATAATGTTACAATTTTAATCTCAATGGTTGGTTGGGTGGTAATGGCTGGCTTGGGGTGATCTCAAGTGAGAAAGTTTGCTATGAGAATATGAGATCAATCCATACAGAGCTTTATCACGGCTATAAAGAGGTCATCTGCTTGTACTACTAGAAGGTGGTATTAGTCTCACACGAAGAATTTTTCGGGGTGCGTACTATTACGAATAAACGGTGTCTTCTGATCACATCTCACAAGGGTGGCGAATATTTATTTTGGTTCCCCCTTTCTGTTGCATGATTGCATCAACTTTCCTTAAACCCACACTTCCGGTTACGAAATGGGCTTCGTCGATCCCAAGTCCGAAATGTGATTCACTCAATAATATATTTTGACATGCAAAAAAATCCAAAAAATTAAGTTGATCAAACATTGGTAAAGTGATCGAATTATTTGGGCATGGAAGCCCCGTTTTAAATAATTTTGAAGATATGTACATGCTGGTCTTGACTATTATAAGGTGGACTCGATTTCGAACAAGTTATTGATAAGCATCCAATTGTGTAGATATTTGGTGCACCTAGTCCCGTTTTACGTCATTTAACTTATGTTTAGTTACTGTTTTAAATGATTTTGCGCGTAAGGTTTTCTGTTGAGCGTTTCAGGCAATACGCATTAAAGGGCCATGTTTTGATGTGTTGAACAATCTTTGAGAGGAACCAAGTGGCGATGCCTTATGAGCGTAGCCGTCGGCCTACGGGAATGAACAAACGGAAGGTCGGGAAGATTAGAGGGCCATCGGGTGTTGAGTCGGGGCACGAGGGGCTTGATTCTGCGAGCAAACATCTCGGTATCGATACGGTTATTGGAGTATCGATACTTCATTAGAACAGAAGGAAATCTAGCTCTCAGCGTATCGATACAATTTTCGGAGTATCGATACGGTTCTCTGCGTATCGATACGGTTCCTTTACGGGAAATTTTGGAATTAAAGCAAGGCTGCACGGTATCGATACGTTATTGGAGTATCGATACGGGTGACTCACCGACATGCTTTTTGACAGATTTTAACTTTCCATTTGTGGCATGTTTCCACTTTTGGATATTTTCTGATATTTTAGGAAGAGAGAGAGTGCATTCTTGTATAAATAGCCATCACTCTCTCTCCCTCCTTCATCATCTAGCACATTACTACTTTTAGGTTGGTTCCATTAATGTCTTCTTAAGCTTTCTAAGTTGTAATTTCTCAAGAACCATTAAGGTATTTACGTTACGTTAATTTCTCGTGTATTAAAGTTGTTCGTATGCTTTGGATCCTTTATAAAATCAAGTTTATTTCCGGTTCTATTGGTTAAAAAAATGTTTGTCAATTCTAGCATGCTTTCTAGTCTTCTTAATATGCATGAGTAGTTGATTAGGCTTGGCCACGGAGTGATTAACGTCATGTGACTTATGTTAATCTTACCTTTCTCAACTAAATACTTGAGGTTCGGTATGGAAAATGAGCGTGGTTCACTTTTTAAGTAACAAAACTTGTCGATGTTAACCTCCGGTGACCATATGCTTGCACATATGGTTCCGAGAGCTATGTCTCGCCTCGTGTTTGCCAAGAGAAAAAAAAAGAGCTCGCTTGTTCTCCATACTTAATTTCCCGTCTTTAATGGTTTCATAGCAAAATCTTCCGGTTGATAGCCTATGCCGTGCGATTCAACCGTGTTTTCGTTGAGAATGGTTAGTTGGTCTAAGTTACGGGCGTTATGAACTCCAACACCTTGCCACTTGTTTAATCTAGTTAAAACGCATTTCTAGTCTTTTTCATAAGAGCATTTTTCACCTTTCAAAGCAAAACCAAGAGTTGGCCGTCTAAACACCGCAAACCCTTACATCTAAAAATCCTAGCAAGCTTTAAAGACCATCTCTGTGGGAACGATTCCGGACTTCCGGATATTATGCTGACAATGACCTAGCCCTACGCTCGGGGTAATTCAACCTATTTCGACGGTTAGGTTGGGACGAAGCAGTTATAACGAGAGCCATCTCGAGTAGCTTGATTTTGTTATATAGCCAAGTATAATTAACAAATTCAAATTCGGTTTATTTATGTATTATAAATTGATCTCGAATTGACTTAAATAAGCTCGACTCAAGTTCAAATTCAAATAGCTTTAGTTCGTTTATTTGTTCTATTCACCACATATTGATTAGACGTTAGGAGGGGGGAGAGAGAGAGAGAGAGAGAGAGAGAGAGAGAGAGAGAGAGAGAGAGAGAGAGAGAGAGAGAGAGAGAGAGAGAGAGAGAGAGAGAGAGAGAGAGAGAGAGAGAGAGAGAGAGAGAGAGAGAGAGCCCTTATGTTTCGTATGTGGTTAGAGAAATTTCTTGACTTTTTCCACATACATAACAAGAAGCCAGTGATAAAGACAATTCCTTTCTAACCTTAATTAGGAACCTTCAAGTCTTCAACCCCATACTACTCAATAATCAGGGACGGAGTCAGGAATTTTACTATACGGGGTGACCATGTATGCAAGACAAAAAATAAAAATTACCATGCATAGCAATGTAAATGCATTAAAAAAAAGAAAATAAAAAAGTACAAAATAGCAACACTCCATACCTAATTATGCTTTTCACAAATTAACAGATTGCAAAAGTAGTAACGACTTACCTAGGGCTGCTAAACGAACCAAACAGCTCGAGCTTGGCTCGACTTTTAGCTTGTTTAAACTCGTTTAAAAAAAATATAAGCAAAGTTCAATCATGTTTTTTTATTTGTTTATGAATTGAAGCCAAGCTTGAGCATATCAGTGTTTGGCTCGATAAGCTTGTGAATAAAGAGGCCATTCCATAAATCTATATTATAAAACAGAGCAGTTTTTTTTTTTGAAAAATGTCTAGGCATACAAATGAAAATAACATTTATATTAATCGCATTACTCTTCATTAAACTAGTAGCTCTGTGATTAGAAAATGTACAAAAAAGAACAACCTAATTATTGCTTTCCTTACCAAATATCCCTATCCCTTTTTTGTTCTTCATAATATCTATTAATTTTTTCCCTCTATCACTATCTTTATCAAGTTGGATAACTCTTCATTAAAATAGTAGCCATGTGATTAGAAAAGAAACAAAAAAGGAAAACCTAATTTTTCTTTCCCAAGTTTTCTTACCAAACCTGGCAAATTGATGTTAGGGACACATCAATTTGTCACACTCCAACCATATCTCTTCTCACATACATGTGGGGTCTACACATTTATTGTGGGATTCTCACACATGTATGTGAGAAGGGTGTGACAAATTGATATGTCCCTAGCATTATTGTTCTTTTTTTTATAACATTTACTTTCCCTCTCTCCAACTTGATAAAGATAGAGAGACAGAGAGGAAAAATAAATATTATGGAGAGAGAGAGAGAGAGAGAGAGAGAGAGAGAGAGAAGTAATAACTAGGTTTTTTTTTTATTCTTTTCTAATCACATGGTTACTATTTTAACAAAAAATAATTCGATAGCGATTAATGTTGCTCTCATTTGTATGCGTATAAATAGAGCAGTTTTCTTTGAAAATATCTGGACATATAAATAAGAGCAACATTTATTGCAATTGAATTATTTTTCGTTAAAATAGTAAATAGAGCAATTTTTTTTGAAAATGTCTATGCATATAAATGAAAGAAAAATTTATTGTCATCGAATTATTTTTCGTTAAAATAGTAGCCATGTGATTAAAAAGACATAAAAAAAAACATAATTATTGATTTCCTTTCCAAATCTCTTTCTCTTCTTTTTAGTACTACTTCTATCCTCTCTATCTCTATCGTTATCAAGTTGAATTAATTTTAGTTAAAATAGTAGCCATGTGATTAGAAAAGGAACAAAAAAGAAAAACTTAATTATTGCTTTCCTTACCAAATTTCTCTCTCCTTTTTTGTTAACATTTTTTTCCTCTCTCTATTTCTCTCAAACTTGATAAAGATAGAGAAAGAAAGGGAGAGCAAATAATATTAATTACAAGAGAGAGAGAGAGAGAGAGAGAGAGAGAGAGAGAGAGAGAGAGAGAGAGAGCAATAATTAGATTTTAGTAAGGAAAGCAATAATTAGATTTTTTTGTTTCTTTTTCTAATCACATGGCTATTATTTAACAGAAAAAATTTGATGGCGATAAATGTTACTCTCATTTATATGTCTATGTCTAGACATTTTTAAAAAAACCACTCTATTTTATAATACAAATTTGAGATAATGTTTTAATACGTGCAGATACTAAAAAAATAAGATTATTATTAGGAGTGCCTTTAGGCATGAGTAATCTGCTGGTATTACAAATATAGGGTTTCCCAAAATATGAGATATGTATCGACATTTCATATGAATATTTTCACCAGTTTTACAATACTATTGCATTCAAATAGGAAATATTCTATGTGAGATATGAAAATTTATGGGTTTGAGAGTTTTTAATTTAATGAATGTAGCTAGTAGTAGAATTTTATGTTTATGAGTTTTTTTTTATCTATTCTTTATGGCTTTAAATTAACCTCTTTCATTTGGAACTCAATGAGTCTATATAGCTTGAAAGCTCGAAAGTTTACAAGTTTAAGCTCATGCTTAAAAATTTGAGATTGGTTTGCATATTCCACAAGTCAAGCCAAACTTATCACAAACACAAAATTTCAAGCTCGAACCGAGATTGAGCAATTAATCTCTAAAAAGTTTCAAGCTCAAGCCAAACTTGAACACATGTAACAAGGAGTCAATCCAAGCTTGAGCAATACTGTGCTTGGCTTGTTTGACTCGATTAATACCCCTAGACTTACCTCAATAAATACATTAAAACTAAAAAAGTACAAAATAGCAACACTTCATACCTAATTATGCTTTTCATAAATTAACAGATTGCAAGAGCAGTAACGACTTACCTCAATCGATCTAGTAAAATGATTGGGCAAAAACATACCTACACCTTAGATTTCACCAAGATTTCTTGGGTTCCTAAAAATCTCCTCTTATGTTCCAATTTTCTCGAAACTGCCTTCAAAGTCTTAATGATGTGGGATTTTTATGGGTGAAAAATTGAAAATTTTATTAATTGAATATTCACAATGTTATGTAACCCTCAAATTTTTTGTTTTGCTATATTTTAATTCTTAGCCTTTAGAAATTAAAGTTGGTATCCTTATATTTCAAAAGTTACCACTATTTGATTAGTTTTTCCAAAATATTAGAGGGGGGCAAGCCTATATACTTTGATTGGAATTTTTTTTAATATAATAGTAAAGTTTATTTTTTTTTCTTGCAGGGGTGACCGCACCTACTGGCCTCTCCCTAACTCCATCCCTGTCAACAACTAACAGGCATTAATTACCTTTTTTTAAAAATTACTTTTGTTGAAAGAGAAATAAAAACATCTATGGATACTGGTTTTCCTTTTTTTTTTTTTCCCAAAGGTGACCAAGGAAATATTTGACAGAGCTATTTGTTTTCTTTTCATTTTTTCTCCATTTGACGAAACCAAGACCAAAGAATAAAATCAGATTTACTTCAAAACCAAAAGTATTTTAAGTTAAATACTTTAATCATCAACGTAAATATAATAAATAGACAGATTTATATCGATGAAAATTTGAATCAATATCAACATAATTGGGCTCCTCAAAAGTGGGCGGTGGAATTCAGTGACAGAATTAATCGAGGTGCATGCACATAAGCTGACTTGAACACCTGAGTTAATCAAAGATAAGACTGATGAATGCCAACCTATATCCACACCCATTGAATGCGACATTGAAGTGTACGTGATCACCAATATTTTTGGTTGGTGCAAGTATTATAGACCAAACAATACCTAAAATTTGGATGCTGATTGCTGACTATGAAATTTCACAACAATGGCACATGGAAGGTTAAGATGAAGACACACTTTGAAGAAGATAAGGAGCAGATCTAGAACAGAGATGACACACAGATCATGGAAAGTGATATATTTCTGTTAACTTGATAAGCATGGGCCGAATAAGCCAGGAGCCTTTGTCGAACAATACCAGGACTCGGATGGATTCGGGAATATAAAATAGTGAGGGCACCTGTTAATTATAATAGTAAAAATTTATTTATTTTAATCAATCACAGTAAGATGGTACAAAATTAAGGCATACATTACTAATTACAAAAGTTTATAATGCGTACTTTAAGTTAAATTAGATAAAAATGAGCACAAAATCTTGGAAAATCCTATATGTACCGACCAAAAATGTAGGGAAACCGTACCGACGGCCGCGCGCGGCCGTCTCCGGCCACCGGACGGCCGATCCGAGCCGTCCAAAAAATTTAAAAAAAAAACCGAGGGGCTCGGCACGAGAATCAACGGCATCCGATGTGTGTAGGGTGCTTGATCTAAACACCCTATTTTTCGTGCATATATACACGAAAAATAGGGTGTTTAGATCAAGCACCCTACACACATCGGATGCCGTTGAATCCCGCGTAAGGCCCCTCGGTTTTTTTTTAAAATTTTTGGACGGCTCGGATCGGCCGTCCGGTGGCCGGAGACGGCCGCGCGCTGCCGTCGGTATGCTCCGATCGGTGCAAATAGCACCACTCCAAAATCTTAGACAAAATTTTTAAAGTATGTTTTAAATGAACATCGACAAATTTTAAAATAATCAAGCTAGTTTTGTTAATGACTTTATTTTAAAATATTTCCCCTTGATGGTTAAATTTAAAGAGAATTAAGAAAGAATAGCTCCAAATAAACAAACAACTCATAAACCAACAAGGATAAATGCATCATTTGATGAAATTCAGGCATAAAACTGATTCTATATATGTATTTTTGAGATATATACAAGTATGTATGTTTATATATTAGCACAGTTTTATAATTATGCTAATTTACACATATATTAAAAATTTATTTTTAATTTCCGGTGGGGGCGTGCCCCCACTTAGGTCCGTCCTTGCCAGGAGCGCCCTTAAGGTGCTAAGAGAAAAGGAGGTTGGTAGTTCAGCTCCTCTTCTAAGGCTATCCACAATGACATAATCAAAGTAATATGTTTCTAAGTTAACAATGTTTGTGCAAAATATGACTCACAATGGTATAGTCAAATTTAGTAACCTCCTTAGAAATAATAAAAAATTTGGGCTTTGAATAACTAAAATTAGCAACTTTTTGTCAATAATCAAATTTAGTGAACCCCACATATTCTTAATCAAATTAATATACTCATCATTATACAAAAAATTTATCTCTTTCATTTTCAACAATGTTTTCAAAATAAAATTATTTTCTTAACTGTTTTCAAAAGAGTTTTTTACACACAAAAAAAAACTATTTGTTTTTAAAACTATTTTTTTTCGAAACCTTTTTTTCCCAAAAATTGTAGTTACACAAAAACTATTTTTTTCCCAAAAAAATTCCAAAAATTACTTTTTATTTCTAATGAATAGTTCTTATTAGTTTCAAAACTATTTTTAGAAATTTATATTGTATGTTCACAGTTTTTAGTTTTTTGTAGTTTGAAAAGATGATGGAGCAAGTTTTGGTTATCCAATTTTAATTATGTCATTGTAGACCTCTACATTACTAACATTAGCAATCTCTTAAATGAATAATCAAAAGCTGATGTGGCAAATTTTGATTATCTATTTTTATTATGCAATTGTGGATAGCCTAAAGTCATAATCTAACTCTAACTATTGTACCAATACTCGATCACTTTCGCCCATGAAAAAAAAGATTGAACAATCGGCTCAAGTTAATTATTTGCAACTACTATGTTCAAGGCTTGACTATGGATTAGCCTAGTCAAAATGAGATGTCATTTTTTTTATAGTATTTTTAAAAAAAATCCATGATTATCCTTGTTGAACACAAATTTCGAGTCTACGAAAGAGACAGGAAAAATTATGAACGAGAGTCAATTTTATTGATATATCAAAACTAGGGTTACAATCTTTGATGAATTTCTAAGAGAAAATAATCATCTGATTCTTCTCTTCGGTTGTTGTTGAAACGAGGGCTTGATGCTTATTCTCGGATCGAACGGCGGAATCTTCTCCGATGTTTGCGAAGAAGATGATGATCTAGGTTGAATGTTCTTCGGAGTTTTGAAGCTTTGATCTGAAAGAACCTTCTTGTTGGATTTGGACTTGAGGAATTCTGAAGGGCTTTGAGGCTTTGATCTTCAGAGCTTTGGAGTTTAATGCTTGAATGTTGATTGAAAATATGAGAGTAGAGCACATCTATTTATAGAGATGTAGGATGGAGAGTCATGAAATATCCAATCTCCTCTGTATTTATCTCTCTAATTATTTCTTTATTTAATTTTAAAGAAATAATTATAATTTAATAATTATCCTTCTTTCTTTTATCATAAGAAAGACAATTATGTAAAAAGAAATAAAAATATTATTTTACCAAGCGGCTTAATTTGATTGGCCGAGCTTAATAAAAACAATAACTGCATCACTTTGACATGAGGCGCCATCTGATTGGTCCATTCGCATCATTTTAACTTTTGACCTAAAGACACTTGGCAACATTTGATTGGGCATTTATTATGTCCTATTTATTAGGTCCCACAACACGTGGCAACTTGCGATTAACTGAAAATTTTACATGCCTACAGATGCCCCCTCGAGACTTGCTCATGCACGAAAATGAGTAGGTCTCGAAAACGTTGACTTGATTTGATTTGCTGTCAAAAATTTGTATATTCGGCAATAACTTCTTTTGCTTGGAACTTGAAGTGATCTTGGCTCTTCAAAAAAAAAAAAAAAACTTAGTCTTGTATAACTTGAATTTATCTTCCGAGGCAACAACATGTGAGGGCCCAATTTATTTGTGGACTGAAGTCGGATAGCCCAATACTTCGGCAATTCTTGAAGGTTGAATTTTGTTTGAACGCATCAGAATTAGCGGGCCCACTCGGTTTGTGTTTGCCGACCCCGTTTCTAAAAATCACCGCTTGAATACAATTGTATTTGATTTAGAATAGGACTTCAAAATCACCGCTTGAATACAATTGTATTTGATTTAGGATGGGACTCCAAACTCCTTTTCCCATTAGAAGTTTACTCTTCTGCTCTATATATTTAGAATAGGGCACCATAACAAATCATCACAGTTTTCGAAGCCGGCAATAACCCACCGAATTGGTATACCACCAGAGGTGACTTTCCACCTCTCTTTTGTTCTGTTTGCTTTCCTTTGTCCTCTTTGTTTTTTTTTTTTATTCCAATTTTATGTAAACACACACGGTATTCTCTGAGGTGTTGATGTCACTTGTGCCAAAAACAAAGAATAATCATCTTTTTAATCATGCTCTTGCCCGAACGAATTAGGTAGGAAACTCAGATGCCCCTAGTTATCCCCGTGATGTCAAATTGCTGCCACGAACCAACCACGTCGAAAACATGAACTTTTTCTCAGTAGTATTTTTTAATCCAGAACTCAGATGGAGAAAATTGCATTGTTTCTGCACCTGGATACCACTGCTTTTCAGAAGAAAAAATTTTCTTCAACAGAACCATAAACCATGATCTTCGGTTTTCGTCATGATCTATAGCTTCAACTTGTGAATTTTTTTTTTAAACCAATCAACTCAAATTAATTGGTGTGAAAATTCTAGCAGCCACTGAATCTGTGAACAAAGAACTCGGTGCCACTATTGATTTTAGTATGACTTGAACTCTTATATGGTAGTCTCCTAAATTGACAACCAGATTCTCCTTTTTGAACAAAAACAATCAGCCCTCCAAGGAAACTCGTAATCTGAGTTCTGGATGCTTAGTCAGAACACAACCAAGTTTAATGAACCCATAGATAGTCAAATTTAATCACAACTTTATAGTTCCACATAATCTTGGCTCTTTCAAATGCTTTTGCTGACAGCATGTGCAAAATCTTTATATAGTAGCAGAGGCATAGCTACATCCCGGACCTGAACCAACTATAAAAAATAGTAAGTGCATTTTTAATCTGAGCTCCATCATTATTGAACTGTAGTTGCTATGCATGGTTTTACCATCAATCAATATTGGGAGTGGGCAGAAGATGTACTTGGGCGATCTTCAGAAATACTTTTTCAGGCAAGAATTTATGGTGCCGTCTATGCTTCTCTTTTCACATGTGATTGTGATGCAAACCCCATTCAATCATTCTGCGAGCATTGGTGTCCTTCCACAAACACACTTCATTCACCAGCAGGAGAGCTATCAATCTCTCTCTGGGATCTATTTTATATTGGTGGTCTGCCGATCTATGGAAAATTTTACGATGAAGTCATCCCGCCGGCATGTGATCTGACAGGCGTTGATGAAAACAACATGTACCTCCTTCCGCCTAGTTGCAGGCACCTCTTGTAACAACCTTGATTTTTAGTAAGTAAAAATTTCGTTAAAATTTTGAATTTTTATTTTTAATTACTTGGAATGCGTTTGAAATCCCTTTTAATTTCTAAAAATCCGTCATAATCAGATTTTAGTCTTTTAAAATTATATTTCTTGGCTAGAGATTCTACTTGGCAAGTATAGTTAGATTCTAACCATTTAGTTAGAAGAACCTAACTACCAATTCATCTAGTTACTTTCTACTAACCCTAGATGAGCCTTTTGAACCTTCCAAACCCTAATGGAACCCTTTGGACCTTTAACCTTTACCCATTAGACGATAAAAGTTAGGAAAACTTTTATCCATTGGACAATAGATCTTTCATCCAAGATCTTTTGATAGATTTGTTAAAGTACAAGGATATAGTTATATATAGGTATATATACACATGCCTAAAGGACATATGGTATTATTCTAGTGTATATAGTACCTCACCCTTTTATCCATTGGTCAATAACTACTAGGAAAATTATTATCCATTGGATAATAGTATTAGTCTTGCCAACAAGTACTAGGGTTTTATTTAATAATAATCATTTCCTAGATTTTCCATGTGATGATATATTTATATAAATATATATGTGTGTACTTTATAATATATATTCTAGATTTTCCTAAGATATCCTAAGTACAAAATATAGTATTTTAATGGAGCATGTGCCAAATTGGATTATTTTAATAAAGAATTTTGATCTTATAATTTTTTATTGGATACTTGAAAATCTTACTAGATTTCATAATACTATTATATATTTGATTAAAAGAACATGTAGTCATTCAAGTCTTGTTCAAGTATTATCTTTTTTTAACCATTGGTCAATACATGTTAGGGTAAATAGTACCCCTTGGATAATAGAGTTAATCTTTCCAATGAGTACAAGGGTTATTAAACAAACCATTTTCTAGATTTTCCATGTGTTGATATATATATATATATATATATATGTAAGTATTTTGTAGACTTAATACCCTAGGATTCTCTAGGTACAAAATCCATTATTTTAATAAGAAACCTGTGCTAATTTGGATTATTTTAATCAAGGATTTTGATCTTGTAATTTTTTTACTGGATTTGGAAATCTACCTAGATTTCATAGTACTTATTTATACATATATATATATATATATATATATATATATATATATATAGAGAGAGAGAGTCCCCTTCTCCTAAGGACCACCTTATTTTAATAAAATAAGGACCTCCCTTTCCCGATCAAATTTTGATGATCTGAGCCGCTCAATGTATTCAGAACGTGATTTTAAGGGTACCCGCGAGAAATCAGCAAAAAAAAAATGGGAAGGGCTTCATCCAAGCAGTTTTTGTTATGTTTTTATCAAACGGTTCAAATAAAAACTGCTCAAATCAAGCCCTTCCCGGTCATTTTTTTTGCCGATTTCTTGCGGGTACCCTTAAAATCACGTTCTAAACACATTGAGCGGCTCGGATCATCGAAATTCAATCGGAAAATGGGAGAAATGGGGAGGTCCTTATTTTAACTAAAATAAGGACCTCCTTATTTGAAAATAACTGTATATGTACTTGGATTTATATATACTTATTTTATTACAAGTACCATGTGTTTATTAGTATAGTTTATTAGAAAAATCTTTACCCATTGGACAATAATTGTTAGGAAAAATTTTATCCCTTTGGTAATAGCCAAGACTTTTGCTATAAATAGCACCATTGCCCAAGTCATTTCTCACACCTTCACTCCTTTGCTCTCACTTCTCTCTAGAAACCATTTTCAGACAGCCTACTGCCCTTTATGAATCCTCATTTTTCTCCTGCTTAAAGTAGTTTTTAGAACCAACTCCCTTCGGAAAAGTTGTAGAGCACTTCAAGACCTTCAAGTTAGACCCAAGAACCACCCTAATCGGTCAATAAACGACAAAGATATTGACATCCGAAGTTCAGTAAAAATCTCAGATTTCCAGTTCCAGACAGCATACTGTCTCTTCCTTTATCACCATTTTTCTCCTACCTAAAGTAGTTCCTGAGATCAACTTCCTTCACAAAAGTTGTAGAGCGCTTCTAGAGTTTCGATTTCGACCCAAGAACGATCGTATTCGGCCAGAGATTGACCGAGTTACTGCCATCCAAAGTTCGGTCCAGATTTGCGAGTTTCACCACCCGTAGGATTTTTCAACTAGCTTATTCGGCCCCGACTAGTTTCGGATCAAGGTAGATTAATCTCTACTCATTCTCCCTAGTATAACTTTAGTTATTGTTGCTTATGATAAGGCAAGTTAATGTATTAGAAATAGTTAACAAGCTTGTTTTACTAAAATCTTGAAATGAAATTATGATCTTGTAGATTATTCTTATCCCCTAGCTCTAAGTATATGTAGAATGCCTCTACTTATTCTACGTATATTGTATGTTGTTTGTATATCGAAATGCATGGAAGTATTCATATTTTGATCTTTAAGATGGATATGAGCATGTATTATGAATTGTTTGTATCACTTGCCTTGTTGTAAAGCATAAGTGATTTTCACTCCAAAGACGTCCAAACATGTGGCGTTACGCTTTAAGTTGTGGTTTGAGCATGATGATTTGATCTTGCTAGTTTAGTTTTAAGATTACAATGAATGATTTATGATTGCATATGTGAAAAGTCCTACCGCGGAGTCGATGCATGAAAACGAGACACGAAAAACGAGAAAGTAGAAACATGACACCTAGGGTGTGGTTAATGAAAAGGCGTGTTTGAAAAAGGTGAAATGTTTTGGAAATCGCAATGTGGCTGGACCTGGTAGCCCATTGTGTGGTGTGTGTTTTCTTTCGAAAACCCAGTGGGAACCGGAGCGGTGAAACCATTGTGGGAATACTCGGGAACCCGGAGCGGCGGAACCGAGGGTTTAGAATGATTTAAAAAACCAAATGGGAACCCGGAGCGGCGGAACCATTGTGGTATCTTGGGAACCCGGAGCGGCGGAACCGAGTGATGAATTGTAGTTTGGTTATCCGAGGAAATGAGCCAACACAATTGGTTTAATGATTTTCGAAAACCCACATGGGAACCCGGAGCGGCGGAACCATTGTGAGGGTACTCGGGAACCCAGAGTGGCGGAACCGAGGTTTTGAATTGTGGATTGGTTATCCGTGGAGAGGAGTCAATACCAAATTCAATGTTTTTGTGTGCCAATGGGAACCCGGTGCGGCGGAACCATTGTGATGATACTCGGGAGACGGGAACGGCGGAACCGAGGTTAAGCGTGTAAAAATGATTTTGGAAAATGAAAAGTGGAAAATGGTGACACGGTCTACGACGAGTCGCGTAGGAGAAACTCAGAAAACCATGGACGCAAACGATAGTTGATTAGCGAATGTGGATGTGTCATTGTAAACGGTTTTGTTAAATATGCATGTATTATGTGGAAATCGTTAGTATTATGATCTACTGCTTGTAAGTTAAGGGTTAGTGAGTATGGGTTATTCTATTGAGCTTTTGTAGCTTATGGTGTTACCTTTGGTGATCTTGACATATTATATCGGTGGCGACGCTGGTATAATGTGTCAGACTTTGTAGATGAATAGGGTGAGCTGTACACCTTGGAGGCTTTTGGAGCCGAAGAGCTGGCTAAGATGGAAGAACAGGCGGAGCTGTAGTTGGGAACCTCAGTTTCCCTTCCCTTGTGTAATAAAAGTACTCTTACGGAGGTTGTGATGTAATAAAGAGCCAGACTCTATTTTGAAGTTGCAATAAAATTGTCTATTTAACGTACCCGAAATTGGGGGCGTTACACCTCTTTGCAGCGTACCACAGACTTTTTCGTGTTTCAGAAACTCACCATATCACCACCTGTGACTAGATCCATTTCTGGTGCAGGCTAAAAAGTAGATATTCAAATCTTTCTCCTAATGATCAGAGCGAGGGAGCAAGCCGGCCAACTGGGCACACTAGCATGCCACCAGAGTGCACAAAGGATGAAGAAAGAGCATTCAATGAGTTAGGCATCAAAGCACGTTTAAGGGAAGAAGTCTATTTAGCAGCCTTCCTGTCGTGCTAGCTGTCCGTATTTGTCCTACCCAATGGAAAAGCAAACCAAATTCGTCCTACCGTCTTCAAAGTTGCAAGCATGATGGCGCGCGGATCTACATTTTCTTTGGCGGTGCCCGTTTTGGCGAGCATATACCATGGCTTGAGGCAAATTTCATCATCTTCTACTCCAAGTCAATGCCATGCGATCCTTCCCATGCATTATATCTACGGATGGCTTGGCAACTACTTCGACACATACCTTCCATCCCTACACTCTCAACCAGGCGTTAAAATGGTCCGACTAGCCGGAGAGAAGAATGCAAAACATTTCACAGCAATTGGGGACCGAAAACTCCTCAGAAGCGTTGGTCCTTCGCAATTATCGTCCTTGGCCATGTTTGACAAAGAAGAGCAGTTAATGGTAGATGACGGAAAGCAATCCCACTTCTGGACAGCCTACACCATCAGTCTTCCTTCAAGTTACCTGACTCTTCGCTATGATATGCAGTATATCGTTGAGTCTTACAGCCCTCATGAATTCTCACGACAATTCAACTTTTACCAAGACATACCCAGAAAATTGGTGGAAGAAGCATGTCCTCTCAATCTACCCAATGTCGTAGGACTTTGGCAATCCTGCACAAAGCTTGGCACCAAGGCAAAACTAAGAATTCCTGTCTCCTCGCACAAAGGTCTTACCACAAAGCGATATCAAGAGTGGTGGACAAAACACGCAAGTGATTTTGTTAAATGAGACATTGAGCCTACCGAAAAGCAAGAAAAACCCAAGACTCCAGTCAGAATTCGCCTTACCAAGGGCAAGGGAGTAGTTACACCTATTGAGAATGCCCATGAAGTTGAAGGCACTAACGCAATAGCAAGCAAAGCCAAAGCAAGCAAAACTAGACCAAGTAGGGCCAAACCAAAAGTTCTACTTGTTGTTAGCACCCATGAAGTTGATGGCACCAATGCAACATTAGGCAAAGCCAAAGCAAGCAAAGCTAGACCAAGCAGGGCCAAACCGAACCAAGGAAAGGATCTACCCAAAGATGCATCCAAAGAAATGGAGAGATCAACTCTCAAGCCTAAACCTCTCTTGAAGATTTCTGCTCCAAAAATTCCATCTGTGATTGTCAAAAATCCAACAACCGAAAATAGAGACAAGAAAAGAAGCCTTGTGATTTATGATGGGGACAGCAACTCTAGCTAAGGTGATCGTCACTGGAATCGCCCCAAGAAGCAGAAAAACATAGCCCAAGTCACACCCTTGGAGGATATCCACATTGACACGGATGGTTTTTTTCAAGATGTGCCTGATAGCAGCACACCTTTGGAGGATTTAGAAGCACACGTAAGAAAACACATACTTCCTCGAATGCTTTCACATTTTTTTTATTTCAGTAAGCTGCTTAATTTTTTTTCCCATATATGTGCAGTTAGGAGTCAACAACTTGAATCTTGGTGATGAACTATACTCTCAAAGCAGTGGAGGTTCTATAGATGGTCCAGATTCCTTTGGATTGCTTTCTCGTAAGGGAAGATCTGTCGAAGAAGCATCACGTCAAATTTCTCATGAGAAGGTTCCTATTGACATGCCCAAAGTGCCAATAATAGAACCAAGACAATTTCGAGTAAGACCTTTTGGTCCCACGTTATCCGATGTTAGTGTCTTTCAAGGGATAGATGTGATTGCTAAAAGTCGGCGCAAGTATAGCTCAGGGTTGTGGTCCCAACTTTCACATAAGATCGAGAAAACTAGCTTGGATCATGTCGACGATATTGAAGATGAAGCTGAGAAGGTTCTCGAAGAGATGAGAAACATGAAAGTAATGGACACTTCTCCGTTACAGCGCAACCTTAAAAGCTTCTTTGATAATATTCGGGCATACAAAAACCGCTCCACTTCTATCAAATCATGTGCAAGTCAGCTGACAGATATTTCTCAAACTCTTTCTCATGCTAAAATCAGAGAAAATGAGGTAATTAAAGAATCTGAACTTCATCAATAAGAATTTGAAGCCCTTGAAGTTGACAGGGCTAAGTTGGAAAGAGCATTGGAAGGCATAGACACCAAGCTGAAGGTCAAAAAAGCAGCTGTTGTTGCAAATGAAGGAGAATTATCTAAGGTGCAACTTAAGATCTCTAACCTTGAAGATAAGGTCTCTGCTATCAAGAATGCCACAGTACAGACTGATGAAGACATTGCAAAATTGGAGGAGATGAGAAGGTTGCTTGAAGCAAATCAAAACGAGTAGGCGAACGTCAAGCTATTTCCTTAGTTTTAGTTTTCTATTTTTTTTTTCCATTAGGAAAGATTGTTTCCCTTTCTTCATTGTTAATTACATTTGGTCTACTTATTCATTTGAGGAATATAGCAAACACAATTTGTCATTATTGATTAGAGGAAAGACTGTTTCCTTTTTTTTTTCATGATTAATAACACTTGATCTACTTATTCATTTGAGGAATATAGCAAATGCAATTTGTTATTATCAAATTAATATTTTTTTTTGGAATGACTGAGCTCGAAATTCAAGCTGCCTACGTATGCAAAATGGGATCAAGCCCAACGCAGTTCATATTTTATGTTTTTATTTTTTGGTTTGCCATGCACAGTTTTAGCTCATGCGGGCCAGGAGCAACATGCAGTTTAAGCTCGTGTGTCATGGAGTGACGCTTGTTTTTCAAAGGTAGTAGCGCTTCAAGAATTTACCGTTTATGGGGCCAACTCTCAAGCCATCTTCAGCAACCAATTTGTAGGCGCCACTTGAGTAAACTTCTTGCACCAAATATGGTCCATCCCACTTGGAAATGAATTTACCACCAATTTTATGAGTGGTATTAATGGGTCTTCTTACAGCAAGAACCAAGTCTCCTTTCTGAAAAGAACGAAGACGAACCTTCTTGTTGAATGACTTTGACATACGGGCTTGATAGCATTCAAGACGTTGTTGTGCCTCAAGCCTCTTTTCGTCAAGTGCCTCTAGTTCTTCAAGGCGCAGGCGAGCATTGTCTTCATGAGTGAGGCCTTCTTGAATGGCAATCCTTAAAGATGGAATTTAACGCTCAAGCGGCAAAACAGCTTCCACACCATACACTAATGAATACGGAGTGGCTTCTGTGGGCATTCAAAACGTGGTTCGATATGCCCAAAGTGCTTCTTCAATTCTCTCAGGCCAATCTCTTCTTGCTTTGGCAACCACTTTCTTCAATAAGCTCCCAAAAGTCTTGTTGAATGCTTCAGCAAGACCATTTGCAAGTGGATTGTACATACTAGAAGCATGTTGTTTGAAGCCAAACTTCTGACAAAGTCTAGTTACGGCACTATTGTAGAAGGACTTTCCATTGTCAGTGATGACGTAACGCGGTACACCATATCTAAAACTGAGATGAGTACGAATGAAGTTGACGACATTTTCCTTCTTCACTTCCTTCAATGGAATGGCCTCCGCCCATTTGGAGAAGTAGTCAATCGCAGCCAAAATGTATAAGTGGCCACCAGAAGACTTTGGCAAAGGCCCCACGACATCTAGCCCCCATGCATCAAAAGGCCACGAAGCGACAGTTGGATGAAGCAGTTCTGGCGGTTGATGTATAAAGTTGGCGTGGATTTGGCAAGCATGACTTCTTCGGCGTACTTCATGCAATCTTTGACCATGGTCAGCCAGTAGTAGCCCATCCTTTTGATTCGAAAATGAAGTTTGGGGCCAGATTGATGAGCGCCGCATATTCCAGAATGAGCTTCTTCCAGAGCTTGCTTTGTCTCATTTTCTCCAAGGCAATGGAGGAATAACCCTTCAAAAGATCGGCGATAAAGCGTGTCTTTGTAGTAGATGAATCGAGGGGCGCGACGCTTCACATCTGTTCTTCTATATGGATCATCAGGCAGTTTTCCATGTTGCAGATAATCAATGAATGGTTGGCGCCAATCCTCGGTTTCAATTTCCAAAACTGAGACAATGTTCACTTCTCTTTCACCACCGTCTTCATCGTCAAAGATTGGCGGTATGACTCAACTTCGACATATTGGAACGTGCGTCTCTTGGTCAGGTAAAGCAAGCATAGAAGCAAGCTTTGTAAGTGCGTCTGCTTGTATATTCTCTCCTTGCGGCACATGCTCTAGGGTGACATCACCAAGCCATGCAATCAAGCGACGTGCATAGTTATTGAAAGGCACAAGTTCAAGTTTCCTCACTTCATAGATGTCAAGAAGTTGGTTGATGATCAACATTGAATCTCTATATACTTTGAGTTGCAAGTGTTTTGCTTCAACCGCCATCTCCAGCCCAAGAATGAGAGCTTGGTACTCAGCCTCGTTATTTGAACAATTTTGTGTGAGAGTGAAAGCATATGGCAAGACATCTCCTTCTGGGTAAATAAATACCACACCAGCGCCTGCTCCACTTCGATGAGACGCGCCATCAAAGTACATTGTCCATGGGGGACAAACTTCGACTACCATGACATCCTCATCTGGCAATTCTTCGGACAACTCCCACTCGGCTGGTATAGGATGGTCTGCCAAGAAATCGGCTAGAGCTTGCCCTTTAACGGCTTTTTGAGGCACATAGATGATCTCGTATTGTTGAAAAATGAGTGACCACCTTGCCAATCGATCAGAGAGGACTGGCTTTGACATGACGTATTTAATGGGATTAGCTTTGGAGATGAGATGCACTGTGTGAGCTTGAAAATAGTGCTGCATTTTTTGGATTGCAAAGACAAGGGCGAGACACATCTTCTCAATCACAAAATAGTTCAACTCATGTGGCAGCATCATTCTGCTCAAGTAATACAAGGCATTCTATTTCCCTTCATCATTCTCTTGAGCGAGAAGTGCTCCAACCGAACACTCTTGCGCAGCAATGTACAAGATTAGTGGTCGTCCAGGTATAGGGGCAGTGAGAACTGGAGGGCTCGTTAGATAGGATTTAATACTTTTGAAAGCATTGTTGCATGCTTCATCCCATTCAAACGGAGTCCCTTTCTTCATGAGACGACTGAATGGTTGACATCAACTAGCCAAATTTGATATGAAACGACGAAGGTAAGCCAATCGTCCTTGAAGACTCTTCAGCTCATGAATGTTTCGAGGTGCAGGCATTTTCTTGATAGCGTCAATTTTAGCTTGTTCAATTTTTATGCCACGGTGGCGCACAATGAAACCAAGAAACTTTCCAGACCTAACCCCAAAAGCGCATTTCAAGGGATTCATCCTAAGTTAGTACCTTCGTAACGGTTCAAACACTTGTCTTAGATCATGAAGATGGTCGGCTCGTCTCTTTGTCTTCACGACTAAGTCATCGACATAACACTCCACATATTTGTGAAGTAAATTGTTGAAAATATTTTGCATCGCTCTTTGGTATGTAGCACCCACATTTTTCAAGCCAAAAGGCATAACTTTGTAACAGTCGATGCCTTTAGGTGTGCGAAAAGCTGTGAACTCTTCATCTCGCGGAGCCATGTGGATTTGATTGTAGCCAGACGAACCATCCATGAATGACAAAACCTCATGTCCAGTAGTAGCATCGACCATGAGCTCAGGTATAGGAAGTGGAAAGTCATCCTTCGAACAAGCATTGTTCAAATCACGAAAGTCAGCACAAATTCGGATTTGCCCATTTTTCTTCTTTACTGGGACGATGCTCGAAATCCAGGTGGGGTACTTGACTTCTCGAATGAAACCAGCTTCAATGAGTTTATTGACCTCCGCTTCAATTCTGGGAACCAAGTCAGGTCGAAAGCATCTTTGAGATTGCTTGATAGGTCGAACACCGTGCTTCACTGCAAGATGGTGAACAGCGACTCTTGGGTCTAACCTTGGCATTTCCGTGTAATTCCAAGCAAAGACGTCTTTATACTCTAGTAGGAGTTCAATGTAGGCAATTTCTTCTTCAAGGGTGAGCGAGGCACTTATGTAGGTTGGTCGTGGGTCATCCCTAGTGCCAAGGTTGATCTCTTTTAAATCATCAACGATGGACCTCACGCCTTCTTCCAACTCTTGTGGTGCATCTTCAACATCTTCCTCTGCTTGGACTTCATTACAAGAAGCTGTGATATGGAATGAGGAAGTGAAGCATCCTTCATTAAGTCCATCTTTCAAGCCCCTAGAAGGCACCTTAGTTAACACCACAGTTTGTCGCTTTACTTTCAGCACTTCATCGTCAACTGCCACGACGAGAGTAGTATGGCGCTCCATGCGAGAGGGTATTTTGCTTTTCTACTTATTATCGTCTTCTGACAAGGGAGTAGTCCTCCGTTTTGAAGCCTTCTTGATGGTAGTATTTGAGACACCCAATCGGCAATGTATAGACTTTCAAGGAGCGTTTGATGAAGACACCCCCTTCGGTAGACTCAATCTACTATGGACAGACTCACACAAGCTAGAGGGCATAAGGCTTTCACTTGGCGGCCCTAATCGGCTTTGAATGGATTTTCTCGTGCGAGACGATGAGACTACTTCATTTTGGGGCGCCAATCTGTCAAAGATTGACACTTGAGATTTCGAAGCACTTAAGCGGTCAAAGACAGATGTCTTAGATGAAATTGATGAGGTTCCTTCTTCTGTCGTGATGTAATTGCTGGTGGATTTCTTTATGAAAATGCAAGCAGGAGCATAAGCAGGTGCGGTATATCCAAGGCCTGCTTGAGACTCTTTGACAGCATATCCCTTTTGCTTGAGCATCTTCTGAGTTGAGTTCAAGCCATGTATCTTTTCACTGGTCGCCTCAGGCAGAAGTTTCCCTAAAGAAGTTGAATCTTTAGGATTATGTCCAGCCTTTGCGATAAGCTTGTAGGCATTGGGATCAAAGCCGTTTGTCCGTTGTGAAGGCAAGTAGCCATTTTCCACTATGGGAGTATGCGTGGCTCGAACAAATCCTTTTAGGGGTGGAGCGACCTTGGCTTCGTTAAGGTTAGTGATTAGGAGCGTCAATCCATCTAAGGCTGACTCTTCACCTTTCTTCACTTTTGGCACGTAACGAAGTACATGAGTCTCTTTCTTCTTTAATGCTTCCTCTACATGACGACTGATACCTTGATCAATTTTTTGCTTCTCCTTAGTTAGAATATTGGTCTTACTAAGTTGCAAGTCATTTGCTTTGGACTGCTTGTAGCTTGATGAAGAGGCAGTAGGCTCTAACTCCGTCAGCACCACATTTGCTAAGTAGAATTTAGCATCAGCAAAATGGGATTCGGCTTCGCTAAAGGGTTTATCATCAGTTACCACTTTCTTTATCACACTATCTTTGCAGTACTTGAAGCATTGATAGAGGGTTGATGGGACAACGCCATTCTCGTGGAGCCACGGCCGCCCTAAAAGTGCGTTGTAAAAAGTTTTGGCGTCAATGACATGAAGTGATGCACTTAAGGTCATATCAGCGATGAGCAAGTCCAGACGAATCACGCCAATAGCTTTTTGCCCCCCTTGATTGAATCCTTGGATCATGAGACGACTATGTGCTAGTTCGTCTATAGAGATGCCAAGTTCCTTCATGGTACGAAGCGGCAAGATGTTAACTGCAGATCCACCATCCAAGAGCACCCTATTAACCCTCTTTTTGCATATGTATCCAGTGACAAAGAGTGGGCAATTGTGTGTTATGTTACCAAGTAGCAAATCCTCGTCAAAAAGTGTAATGCTTTCAATGCAAGCAAGACAATCACTGACACAACTTGTAGAGTCAGCCTTGATTGGAGTATGTTTTGGTGACTCAAGCTCTGGATCCTCAGTTTCTTCGACACTCACAGTGTTGCATGAGGCCTCAAAAAGACTGGAGTTGTAAATTTTCTGAGGAAGGAAATCCCATAGGGTAAAAGGAGCACGCAATTTTCGGGCGGGCGTGTCTTCTTGCCGATTTGAGGATATTCTCTTCGACTTCTTCCTTCTTTGATGTCTTCTCGCACGCATCCTTTTGGGACTAGGCTTTGGTATTGCAACTTGGGGATGCTTCACACTTGATGTGTGTTTCTTCTTTTTACGAGTAACAAGGGTCCATCCTTCATCATCTGCATCCTTAACTTTTGTGTTGGTAGAGATGCTGCCCCCAGACTGTTGAATAAAAGGACATCGCACTACTTCAATTGGATCAAATGACCCAAATTGAATCTTCACCCTTGGTGACGCTTTAGGCTGAAGAATGTCATTTTGTAGAGTAACTACAGTCTGATTTGTAACTACAGTTTCATTTTCTTCCTCCAAGACAATCTTCCCTTGGCTAGCGAACTCTACTAACTTCTCTTTAAAGACGAAGCACCGTTGAGTGGGGTGGCTCACCAAGCGATGGTACTTGCAGTAATTTGGATCATTCACCTTGTTAGCCTCCTCAGGTTGTTTCATCTCCGGGAGCTCACTGAGTTTTAGATCCAATAATTGATCAAACATTGAAGAGACCTCTAAATTTGGAAACGGATACACCTTTTCTTGCATCTCCTTCAACGTGAGTCTTTTCCTCTCCTTCATTTGCATCGGAGTGGACCTCTCTACTTGCTTTTCTTTGGGTTTAGTAGAGATCTTGAACGGTGCAGCATTCACGGCCATGGATTCCTTTTTTCCTTCTTTGACTAGAAATTTGCCCCATTTGCGAAAATTTGGCTTGTTACTTATGGTGCGAGAATCTTGCGCTTTGCGAGAGTCTTGCACTGGTATACCTTGCTTTCCATTTGCTGCAATGGTGAGTTCCATGTCATGAGCTCGAGAAGCCAACTCTTCAAAGGTTTTAGGCAGGATTCCTTGAAAAATGTATTGTAAATCCCATTGCATGCCTTTGATACAATGTGTTGTTTTGGATTGCCATTGCCATCAAATTGCTGAAATTTCAGTGGTTGATAACCAGTGGGCATCTTTAAAAGGTCGATCCTTCTGGTATAAGGCTTAGCATAAGTAGAAGAAGATTTTGGTGCCTCCTCGTACTTCTGCTTGATGGTGCCTAAAATGAAATCCTTCAGTTGGTCCATGGGAATCAAACCTTCACTAGAAAGCATGAACGCTTCAGGTACCTCCTTTTGTTTGCCTGAGGACTCAACTCGACTTGAATCCTCTTTACTTTCTACTTTGCTTTTGAGGTAGGCGATTTCAACATCACGTTCTTTTAAGGTTTTGGACATTCCCTCAACCACTTTGGCCAGGTTAGCGACTTGTTCTTCTAGGCTGACTGCATTTGTTGTCATAACATCCATGATTGTAGAACTAGTAGTCTTGGTGGGGGCATTAAATTTTGACTGAGGTGTGCTTTTAAAAGAGTCGGAGTCAGAACTCCAACCGCTTAAATAGCCATCTTCCAAATTCTTCTAAATTTCTGAACCGGACTCCTGAGGCATAGAAGGATTTTCAGTGTCGGTTGCCACATCCTTCATTGCTTCTATGGTAGAAATGACATCCCTTCCTTCTAGTGAGCTTGGCAATGCTTTTGGTAGATCAGCCTCAGACTCGGGATTTAATTTTGGTGAGCTTGGTGGTGCCTTTGGTATATCAGCCTCAAATGTGGGATTTGATTTAAACAAAAGTGAGGCTTGGGCAGTATCCATAGTGACAACCTTCACCTTGCTTCGAGTTGTTGGACCAGCACTTTTGATGTGAGATCCAGAGCCAGATTTGGTAGCGGCAACCTTCACCTTGCTTTGAAGTGTTGCACCAATACCTTTAGCATGAAATCCAGAGCCAATTTTTGCAGCGGTTGAAGACTTGAAGCGTGCAACCAGAGCTTGAGAAGCTTTTCAATGGGCAGTCTTAGGAGCCATTGAGAGTTTGTTGAGTTGTTGAAGAAAAGAGATGAGAGGCAGAGATAGTCCCATCGGGCGTGCCAAAATCTGTTGAACACAAATTTCGAGTCTACGAAAAAGACGGGAAAATGATGAACGTGAGTCAATTTTATTGATGTATCAAAACTAGGGTTACAATCTCTGATGAATTTCTAAGAGAAAATAATCCTCTGATTCTTCTCTTCGGTTGTTGTTGAAACGAGGGCTTGATGCTTATTCTCGGATCGAACGGCGGAATCTTCTCCGATGTTTGCAAAGAAGATGATGATCTAGGTTGAATATTCTTCGGAGCTTTGAAGCTTTGATCTAAAAGAACCTTCTTGTTGGATTTGGACTTGAGACTTGAGGAATTCTGAAGAGCTTTGAGGTTTTAATCTTCAGAGCTCTGGAGTTGTGTTAAGTTATGAGTGTATATGTAATTAGCGTGTAATTGAACCCTTGTGTAATTAGATTAGGAGTTAAGGGTCTCAGTGTAATTATTCTCTTAATCTAGTATAACTCTAACGTAATGAGAAAAATAACCCTAATAATTTGGGTTTCCAATCCACGTCTCTCTCTTCCTTACAAGTTTACATGGTATCAAAGCAAGACGATAAACATAGGGACTGTTCCGTTCATCCTCGTTCATCGTCAGTGACTGGTCGGCTTTCATCAATCAACATTGATCACTCTATTCGCTTGGACCCGTTGATCCTCGTGGATTTCCGACGCCGTACAACTCGCGTTTAACGCTGTACGTCCTCCGACGATCTTTTTTTCCGACACCGTACAACTCGTTGGCTCTTCTTTCTATGTTTCAGTCTTAACGTTCGAAGTAAGTCAACCCCGCACTCTCCTCCAGCCATCGCCTACTACTGAAAAACCTCGTACACCACCGAACAACTGCCAACAGTTCTTTTAGAGCACTTGCTGACCACCGACAGCCACCTCAGAGCACTTTCCAACCTTCAGGGATCCTTGCTTTCACTCCAGCAACCCTCGGTTTTCACTCAAAAAGGACTGGGTATGATCTGATTGTTCTCGATTGAAACTAGGTCAATACATCCAAGGTTTTTTCGGCACTGTTTGAGGTATTTTTGAACTGTTAGGATCTGTTTTTTTGTGTTTGGTATTGTTCAGTTGTGGAAATTCTGGTTTTCATAGTTCCTTGAAACTCTGTTGGAGAAATTGGAGACTGTGTTTGGCTTATTTTGTCTTGGTAGCATTCTACTATTTATTCGTTAAAATGTCGGAGGAAAAACAAAAAGCTTCCGCTAGTACAAAGGATGAATTGAGTCATGTAGGGACTCTAGATAATTTTTCTCTGGATATTTGCCATATTAAGTTGGATGGTACCAACTATTTGATTTGGTCTCACACTTTTACTTTGGCTATTGAGGCCAAAGGGATGTCAGAATTTATTGAAGGTTCTGTTACTCCACCTGTTAAGGCTATTGCACTAAAGAAATTTAAATCTCAAAAATCGTTAGTTATGACCTGGTTGTTTAATTCTATGAGGGCTGATATTCGTCATACTTTTCTGCTTCTTGATACTCCACATAAGATTTGGACTACTGCAGTCCAAACCTATTCCCAGCAGGGTAATGATGCACAGTGTTTTGAGTTGAGGAAGAGGCTCTGTACATTGGAACAAAATCATCATTTCGTTGCTGTGTATTTTGCTGACTTGAATGGAGCTTGGCAAGAATTTGATTATTATCAGGGATTTCAGGCTATTTGTGCTGTTGATACTGCTACTTGGTTAAAGCGATTGGAGAAGGAACGTGTCTATGATTTTTTGGCTGGACTTGATATAGAATATGATCTGATTCGCGTGCAGGTGTTGGGTCGTATTCCGTTTCCGTCGTTGGGAGAGGCCTATGCCATTGTTCAGCAGGAGGAGAGTAGAAGGGGTGCTATGTTGGACACTCCTACTCCTGAGCGTTCTGCCTTGGTTGCAATTCCTCAGGGTGGGCTTGTTCCTCAGAGTGGTAAATCACAGTCTGGTGCTAGCAGTGGGCCTATTAATCAAGAGTCACTCCGATGTGATCATTGTCACAACACCGGCCATACCAGGGATTTCTGTTGGAAGCTACATGGCCGTCCTTCTCGTGGGCGAGGGGGTGGACGCGGTGGTCGAGGTCGTGGCCCCATGCGTTCTCAGGCCCATGTTTCGGAGTCTACATGGGTTGCTAGCTTGCCTGATTCTGGGTTCAGTACTGGGGTTCAGGCGTCTTCTGATCATGTTAGTGGTTTTTCTCAGGGGGAAATGCAAGCTCTCCGGCACCTAATGGCTCGGGCTGATTCTCCGTCTACTATAGCTCCTACTTCTACAGCAAGTCCCACTTCATCCTATTTTGCTCGCACAGGTATTTCGGCTAGTGCATTTACTGCCTCTTCTATTATTCCTTAGATTATAGATTTCGGTACTTCAGATCATATGACATGTTGTTCCTCTGTATTTGATTCTTACTCTACTTGTTCTGGTAAGGATAAGGTCAGGATAGCAGATGGATCATTCTCTACTATTTCAGGGAAAGGTTCCGTTCGCTATTCTTCCTCTATTTCCCTCTCTTCAGTTCTATATATTCCAAACTTTGCCACTAACCTTCTGTCCGTTAATAGTCTTACTCATTCTGCAAATTGTTCAGTGATATTTTTTCCTACTCATTGTGTTTTTCAGGAACTGGACACGGGCAAAGTGATTGGCAGTGGTAAAGCACAGGATGGCCTCTATTTTTTGGAGTCTGCACCTCGTTCACCTATGTCATGTGGTCTTGCTCTTCAAGCAGATACGAGTTCAGCTCTCTCTATGTTACATCAATGGCACCTTAGATTGGGTCATCCCTCTTTTGGGATTTTAGAGAAACTTTTTCCTACTTTAATTAAGCATTGTTCTAGAAGTCATTTTTTTTGTGAAGCTTGTGAGCTTGGAAAACATAGACGTTTATTTTATGCACCTATTAATAAACGGAGTGCCTCTCCTTTTATGGTTATTCATTCTGATGTTTGGGGTCCTTCTCCTGTTACATCTCTTAAAGGTTTTCGATGGTTTGTCACTTTTATTGACTGTTATTCTCGTGTTACTTGGGTGTATTTACTTAAATCAAAGAATGAAGTCTTTTCTTGTTTTAAATCTTTTCATGCAATGGTGCGCACCCAATTTGATGCGAATATAAAAATTCTTCGTAGTGACAATGACACTGAGTATATCGATAGGACTTTTAGGGCCTTTCTAGATGAACATGGCATTCTTTTTCAGACGACTTGTGTTGACACTCCACACCAAAATGGAGTTGCTGAACGCAAAAATCGTCATCTTGCTGAGGTTGCTCGCTCTCTTTTATTCACCATGAATGTTCCCAAATATTTATGGGGCGAAGTGATTTTGACTGCAACTTACCTTATAAACCGTATGCCATCCAGTGTTCTTCACTTCAAAACTCCCATTGAGTGTCTTCTTGGTAGTTTTCATGTCACGACTCTTCCTCCGAGAGTTTTTGGTTGTGTATGTTTTGTTCACGCTCCTCACCCCACTGGTGGCAAGTTAGGTCCTAAGGCCCGTAAATGTGTTTTCATTGGGTACTCTCCTACCCAGAAGGGCTATAAGTGTTATGATCCTCCCTCTAGGAAATTTTTTGTCTCTATGGATGTCACTTTTTGGGAAACCGAGCCATTTTACTCTCCCTCCGCTCCATCTCTTCAGGGGGAGCATAGGCAGGAAGAGATGAGGGAGGTTTATAGTCATGGTCAGGGGGAGGAATTATTTTTTAATCATGGTGAGAGAGAGAAGGAAAAATTTGAAGAGGAACCAGTATCTACCGAAAGAGCAACATATGACATTGGTGGTGATATTGAGAACAGATCACAACAATGACAAAGGCCTGACTTGGAGGTCTATACTAGAACTAGACAAAAAATGGAAAGCTCTCCTGTGTGATGCCACCTTGTCAATCACAATTGCCTGCTCCAGTTCTGGATTCCTCAACTGATTCATCTGGTAATGAATCTTCTCCCATTGAACCTCCTTTTATTGATTCTGATAATCTTCCTGTTGCTCTTTGGCAAGGTGTCAGGTCATGCACCCTGCATCCTATCTCTCAGTTTGTTTCTTATGATCGTTTATCTCCTTCGTACCATGCCTTTGTTTCGTCTCTTTCTTCTATATCTATTCCACAGAATTGGCAGGATGCACTGGTGATACCTAAGTGGAAAAGAGCTATGGTAGAAGAGATGACAGCTTTGAAAAAGAATAGCACTTGGGAGCTAGTATCACTTTCAGAAGGGAAGAAATCAATGGGATGCAAGTGGGTTTTCACTGTTAAGCAGAATGCTGATGGTACCGTTGAGAGGTACAAGGCGAGACTTGTTGCTCCGGTAGCAAAGATGAACTCTGTACGAGCACTACTATCTTGTGCTGCAAATTTGAATTGGCCCCTACAACAGTTTGATGTGAAGAACGCATTCCTTCATGGTGAATTAGAGGAGGAGGTGTATATGGATATACCTCCAGGTTTTTCTTCCTCTGAGATTGAAGGAAAGGTTTATAGGTTGAAGAAGGCTCTCTATGGGTTGAAGCAGTCACCTAGAGCTTGGTTTGGCAGATTTTCGAAGGTTATGTTGAGGTTTGGATACAAACAGAGCCATGCAGATCATACTATGTTCATCAAGAGGGCTGCCAGTAAGATTGCTGTCCTTATTGTCTATGTTGATGATATAATAATGACAGGTAATGATGTGGATGAGATTCTTAATCTTAAGTCTAATCTGGCTCAAGAGTTTGAGATTAAGGATTTGGGATCATTGAGATACTTTCTAAGGATGGAGGTGGCGAGGTCTGACAGAGGTATTTTTATCTCCCAACGAAAGTATATACTTGATCTTTTGGAAGAAACAGGTATGTTGGGTTGCAGACCTGCGAATTCTCCTATTGAGGCGAATCATCATCTTAGTGGAGATGTGGGGGAGCACACTGATAAGGAAAGGTATCAACGACTGGTGGGTCGATTGATATACTTAGCTCACACTCGACCGGATGTTACTTATGCAGTTGGTGTTGTTAGTCAGTTTATGCATGATCCTCGTACTCCACACCCGGATGCAGTTTATCGTATCTTGAGGTATCTCAAGTCAGCTCCAGGGAAAGGAATTATGTTCTCTAATCATGGTCACTTGCGGTTGGAGGTTTTCACTGATGCTGACTGGGCTGGATCTGTGGATGATAGACGCTCTACTTCGGGCTACTGTACTTTCCTTGGAGGGAATTTGGTTACTTGGCGAAGTAAGAAGTAATCAGTGGTTGCCAGATCAAGCGCAGAAGCAGAGTATAGAGCTATGGCTCATGGTGTTTGTGAGCTCTTGTGGCTCCAAACCTTGTTACGTGATTTGGGAATTTCTGATAGTGGTCCTATGAAACTCTACTGTGACAATAAAGCTGCCATCAACATTGCTCATAATCCTATTCAACATGACAGAACAAAGCACATAGAGATTGACAGACACTTCATCAAGGAGAAGCTGAGTGATGGGTTGATATGTATGCCTTTTGTGAAATCGGAGGATCAATTAGCTGACATATTCACAAAAGGGCTTGGTAGCAAGAGTTTCCACTCCGCTGTCTTCAAGTTGGGCTTGAATGATATCTTCGCACCAACTTGAGGGGGAGTGTTAAGTTATGAGTGTATATGTAATTAGCGTGTAATTGAACCCTTGTTTAATTATATTAGGAGTTAAGGGTCTCAGTGTAATTATTCTCTTAATCTAGTATAACTCTAACGTAATGAGAAAAATAACCCTAATAATTTGGGTTCCCAATCCACGTCTCTCTCTTCCTTACAAGTTTACAAGTTGGATGCTTGAATGTTGATTGAAAATATGAAAGTAGAGCACATCTATTTATAGAGATGTAGGATGGAAAGTCATGAAATATCCAATCTCTTCTGTATTTATCTCTCTAATTATTTCTTTATTTAATTTTAAAGAAATAATTATAATTTAATAATTATCATTCTTTCTTTTATCATAAGAAAGACAATTATGTAAAAAGAAATACAAATATTATTTTACCAAGCGGCTTAATTTGATTGGCCGAGATTAATAAAAATAATAATTGCATCACTTCGACACGAGGCGCCATCTGATTGGTCCATTAGCATCATTTTAACTTTTGACCTAAAGACACTTGGCAACATTTGATTGGCCATTTATTATGTCCTATTTATCAGGTCCCGCGACACGTGGCAACTTGCGATTGGCTGAAAATTTTACATGCCTACAATCCTTTCTCCTATTCAAAAAACAGAGAAACTTATTTACGGAGGAGCGCGCAATCTCATTCGTCCGTTTCGACAATCAACAGTTGATATATGTTTTTAATTTTTAATCGGTAATAAATACCTCTTGCTGTTAATAGTCTGTCTTTAATTTGAATCGTCGAAAATAATTTTGGACGGTTGAGATTAATTGGCCTCCATAAACTTTATTTGCGGAACCTCTGTAAATAAAGATTTTCTAAAAAATCCATGATTACCCTTTTTCTTTTCAAAAACTTCCATGATTACCCTTTTTCTTATTCAAAAAGTTCCATGATTACCCTTTCTCTCTTAATATCTGTGAATGACAAATTTTTGAAGTTTTTGTTTTATGAAATTTTGCATAATTTATGCATCTTTAAATGTTTCATATTTTTATTATTGTCCTTAGTTTCTATAAGCTTTGTGCACATATTGTACATAAGTTTTCTTGGTTTTGCATCATTTTACACATTTTATTATTATTATTTTAGAATCAAATTAATAAATTTTTTTTTACAATTTTTGATAGATTTACTATTTTAAGATTTAATTTGTTTTGACACTAGTTTAGAGAATTTTGAAATACATAAATTATATAAAAATTAATCATTCAAGAAATTATTCAAAAATTCATTCCTGGCCTAATGAGAAATTTACATAAATGAGAATTGCCGTTCCAAAAAAAATAAATTATATGAGAATCGTAATAAATATAAAATAAATATTCCACAAAACACACACCAAAAAAAATCATAGTTATGAAACCAAGAAAAAGATGAGAAAGAAAATCCAGAAATCAGATGCCCAACATTCTCCATTAGGTTTTTTTTTTTTTTTTTTTTTTTGAACTATTTGCCATTCTCATTAACTCGAAGCCTCAACAGAGGCATCTTCATTACAAAAGACAGAAAGAGCAAATGGCAAAATTGAGTCCCAGTCTAAGGGGATAGAACCCTTGAAAGCCTGGGAGGCAACCCAGTGAGAAGCCTTGTTACAGGCCCTAGGCACCCAAGAAAACTTCCTAGCAAAATTAGAAGAAAGCAGCCGAACTTGAAATCAAAAGGTACTTTGAAATGCCACTAGGAGAACTGGCTCCACGGCCCTATTAAGTTTAACCCAACTCACTTTGGGCCCTACTATAAGGTCCAACTTACTTTAGAAAGCCCAATTTAGGCTGGGGTCAATGAGAAAAATGAAATTTCAGATGCAAAAAATTACTTATCAACTCTTACCCCAAAATTTTTGTCTCACGTAAAATCAAGCAACGCCTATCAAACGTAAAATCCGATGTTCTGCCTTCAAACTTCGAACGACCATTTAGATTTCAGAGAGACAATGACTTGCACAAGAACAAGAATTGCAGCGTTGGAAGGTAAGGGAAATGATCAAATCTTACATTCGATCAAACATGCCAAAAAAGAGGTTGAATGGATCGGCGATGTTATATATCTACTGAAAAAATGACTTCTTATTTGAAAAGCTATATCTACTCAAATTCTTGTAATTGCAGTTTTTGTTTTTCTGGTGGCGATTTGTATCTTTTGAAACTATAGCTAGGCACCGAAAAACTCAAGATCGGCCCAGACTATTCAAGCACTATTTTGTAAGAACCGTGCGCATCATAAAAAATCAAATTAGTCGAATGATAATTTAGGTAGTGTCGTGATAATTTAGTTGATGTATATACTTCTTCCTTACTTTTAGTTTTTTGGAATTCATTCATAGTTGGACAAGGATTTTGTGGAGTTGGCAAACCTAACTGCAAGTTGCTGGTTTCAATTGCAAGCCTATCTCGGGTTTGAAATTGATACTCCGTAATTCACGAAGGGTAGTTATACTATCAAAACTATTTTTATCAGTGTCAAAATTTCAATGCATTAAAGTTTTATACATTGCACATGGTACAAGCCTTTTGTGCCTTATAATTTTGGCACAAAAAAAAAACAGTTTTGACATTATCATTTCCCATATATATATATATATACACAAATTATCAAGTGAGGGATCCCTCACTTTTTTAAAATGCGGGACTTTCATTTCCCGATCAAATTTTGAAAATCCGAACCGTTCAATGTGTGCAGAACGTGATTTTAAGGGTCCCCGCGAGAAATCAGCAAAAAAAATGACCGGAAAGGGCTTCATCCGAGCAGTTTTTTTTGAACCGTTCAATGAAAACTGCTCGGATGAAGCCCTTCCCGGTCATTTTTTTTGCTGATTTCTCGCGGGGACCCTTAAAATCACGTTCTGATCACTTTGAGCGGCTCGGATTATCGAAATTCAATCGGGAAGGAAAGTCCCGCATTTAAAAAAAATAAGGGATCCCTCACCGGAACCTGACTGTATATATATATATATATATATATATATATATATATATATAGTCTCCTTCTCTTAAGAACCACCTTAACTTAATAAAATAAGGACCTCCCTTTCCAGATAGAATTTCGAAGATCTAAGCAGCTCAATGTGTTCAGAACGTGATTTTAAGGGTACCCACGAGAAATCAGCACAAAAAAAATGATCGGAAAGGCTTCATCCAAGCAGTTTTTTGTTTGTTTTTTATCGAACGGTTCAAATAAAAACTACTCGGATGAAGCCCTTCCCGGTCATTTTTTTTGCTGATTCCCCGCGAGTACTCTTAAAATCACGTTTTGAACACATTGAGCCGCTTGGATCATCGAAATTCGAATTAATGGGAAATGGGAGGAATGGAGAGGTCCTTATTTTAACTAAAATAAGGATCTCATTATTTGAAAATGACTATATATATAAATATATATATAAGAACCCAAATGAAGACACCCAGCCTAATTGCAAAAGGAAGCTCATAAAGTCTAATTTGATTTCACGATTATTTATTTTTGAGTGATTAACACGGAAAGCCAGTGGTAACCAGGGAGGGGCCGATCATGTTATAACGCTAACCCATAATAAGCAGACCATTTAATAATGCTAACCTATAATAGAAAACGAATGATCAAAAAGAGTAATGAGAAAAGGAAGGGTGAGTATGTTGATTTATAGACTTTGTCACGTCCTTTTTCGATGACGACTTGATTTATAATAAATTGATCGATCACGTCTCCGATCGATGTGACCAAATTTGCAAGTAAGGAACGTATATATACAAGCGCGGATCAAAAAAAAAAAAAAAAGAACGTATATATACAAGCTAGCCCGGTACATGCATCTGGGCCTCTGGCGATTGGATTATATGAACTCCCAGTACGTGTGTTGTGAAAATCAGTCAAATCAAAAAAACAAAAAGTGCCAAGAACTAATTAAGCAAATGAATAAAAAAATGCAAAAAACACAAGAGATAAAAACTTGTTTGGTTGAGAGTTTAGTTTAGTTAAATTTTGATAGTGGGTGAAAAGAAAAATAGGATAATGATTGAAGAGAGAGATGGGAAAGTAATTATTGGAGAAAGAAGTAGGGTAATAATTGAAAAACTAAACTAAACTAAACTAAAAACCGAACACAACCTTACGTGCATGGTTTCCCAATTTTGTATTCGGTAGATCCATGGTTCATATCAGTTTCCATTACATGACGAGTTAAGAACACAATTACATTGGCTGGATATAAAATGTTGGGAAATGATATTAGTACTCTAAAATTTGATGGAGACATTCCAAAAATAAAAAGTGGCTTTGGAATTACTTTGATTTTGGAGTGCCAATAACATTTTTCTTTTTCTTATCCGACATATAACATGTATTTATAACCTAGGGTTCACATTACCCCAAGTCAAATCCCAAATAGTCAGCAAAACGCAAATTCAACCCAACCTACCTTTACAAACTCAACAACTAATCGCGGCAAAATCTCAAATAGCTTTGGCAAAAATAGAATTGAGTGATAGCCAACACATTGATGAAATAATGCAAAATACTTGAATTAGCCAATTCCAACGCTTTCTCGAACACACCTTGTTGTATGAACCAGCGGCCGGAGGTTCTGTTTTTTCTTTTTTAGTTTATTTTCTTGGTGTTTTTCCGTTCTCTGCGTGGAACCTTTTCTACCTTCTATGGGTATTTCTGTTCCCGGGGGTGAGTTGTTCGGAGGGGAGGATGGTGAGGCTGGTCAAATTACCACTGTCGTCCTCAACTCTGTTTCAGTATTCTCCCGCGTGGAACTATTCTCGCCCTCTTTGGATAGCGTCTCTCTGTACTCGGTGTATTTCCATCCAAACCATATGAATAACCTTATTATCATGGGTTGCCCCCATCAACGGGCTCCAGTTTGGGGTTTGTAAAGGCGGATTTTGAATAATCAAAATTTCTGAGTCTGGTTTTAAAAAAAATGAACAATATAGACTTGAGTGATAGCTTTAATCAACTCCTATAACGTATACAAGTGGTTACATGTTAATCCACTGTAACAAAAGTAGGTTGTGCTTACTGAAGAAACTGAAAATCAACTTTTAAGTTGGTCAGAATCTCTAGCTGATTCAGAAAATATCAAAAATCCAACTTCGATCTCTAGATTTTAGATGGTTTTCAATTTTCAAAAATCATTAGAATCACTAGTCGCCCAAGCTTGGTCACTGTGACCTCCTAACAAAGTGCTAGGGGCACTCCTTTTCTTGAAGTTATGAGGCTATTATATATGTCGATAAATACGAACTAGTAGTACTTAGGTTCTGTTTGTTTGGATGTAAAATTTTTTGCCAAAAACATTTTTCGTAATTTTCATTGTTTGGTTGATGAAATGCCCGTAAAATAAACTTTTTTGGTAAATATTTTACATCTTTTGGCCATAAAACAATCTACTCTCGAAAACTCGATAAGTCAATTCCGGACTAGGGCTGCAAATGAACCGAGCCGCTCGCGAGCCGCTCGTGACTCGACTCGCTAACGGCTCGTTCGAACTTGGTCCATCAAATAAACGAACGAGCTCGAGCCATCATTCTCATCTCGTTTCATAAACGAGCCAAGCTCGAGCAACTTAAAGCCAAGCTTGAGCAACTTAAAGCTTGGCTCGGATGAGCTCGCAAGCTTGTATATGTTTATATATATATGTATATATAATTATATGTATAACTGTATGTGTTTTTTTTTTTTGTAAATAAGTTTTGAATACACAACTTTGGATTTTCCTTTCCACGTGTTGCAACGTGGCTTATACAACCACTCCCTAACGACGGCAACTCTACTGCTTAGTTTTTATAGGGGAGGAGTACAATACCTTTGCACATCTTTTACAGATGTGGGACAAGTAGGAGTCCCACATCGATAGTTTTTGAGAACAAACACCCACTGTACCAGTATAAAGAAAGAGTCCAGCTCCTTAACTTTTTCGTGTGCCGGGCAAGCATGTCTCCCATTTAAGCGAGCCACACGAGCTGAGCTCGAGCGGTCAAATATTTTCACGAGCCGAACTGAAGCACTCAAATATTTTCACGAGCCGAGCTTGAGCTAACATATTTGGGTTCGATTCGAGCTCAAGCTAAGGTAAATTAAGGCGAGCCGAGCCCAAACATATTGAAATTCGGCTCGATTTGTTTGCAGCCTTATTCCGGACTCTTTGCATCCGTTTGCCCATGCCATTTGACCATCACCTGTATTGGAATAACTGGGCAACAAAGTACTCTTGTATTTCCTCACGGCCACAGGCCGGCCACGTCAATACATATGCAAAAAGGACTCTCTCTCTCTTCTCTTTTCTCTCTCCTCTCCAGCCAGTACCCGGACTCTCCCTCTCTCTACCCACTTGCATTCCTAGGCACCCCATGGCCTTCATCTCTCTCATGGACTTCCTCCAAACATGAAGAAATACTTTCACTTTAATACTACTTCAAGCAAATTAGATGAGTTATTAGTTTGTGTAATAGTAAAATTAATATAATTCAACCAAACACCAAAAAACAATTGTAAAATTTGTGTGTTTTTCTGTAAAATGTTTTACATTTGAAAAACTTTTTCAGTTGTAAAATATTTTACACCCAACCAGACAGAGCCTTACTTCTTTATGAAAGTTTGAATTTCAAATCTGCTCTTTTTGAATATGTACGTTGGCACGTACAGGCATGCACTTGGTCATTTTCCATCTACTTTCGAAGACACATTATTTTCTTTGACAATCGATCACGTGGAGAAATTATTTGACTTCTCTAACCTACCTTTCTCACGGTAATATCCATTAATTACGTACGTAATTACTAATTGGTGCTTGCCATTTTTATTATTGCAAAAAAATAGTGGTGGCCTGGCCAGTGTTATCACTGATTGAACTCGATCTATTTGGACTTGACACATAAGTCTTAGACCCCGTTCTGAAAAGGAAAATAAGTCATTATTTTTTAAGAAGGCAATTTCAAACTCAAAAATAATGTGTTTACGCAAATTATTTTCGTATTAATATGGATCTTGTTTGATAGATCTTATTGAGATCTTTAATACGGTGCAAAAAAAATTGAAAAATTATTTTTCATTTACATTATTTTTGAATTTAAAAATGTGAAATAAGTACTTATTTTTTAAGAAGGTGTTATGGAACGGGGCCGACATTGCAGATAACGATCTGCAACCGTTGTCCATACAAATCTTTCTCTAACCATGCCCACGGCTCAAAAGCTTAAGCTCAAATGTATCATGTAGCTAGTGGGTTCTTATTTCTTATATAATATATCAATGAGTTCATTGGTAACCCACCGATGTGGGACTAGGGAGTGCATAATCTCCTCCTTTTAGGATCGCAACGTTCTCGTTTTGCCCTATTGTCCAATAGCATCACCCATTAAGTGATGTAATTAAGTTAAGTTTTTGCATAAGCATAAGCACTTCAAGTTCCTCAAGCTCGTCTCATGTGGAACTCGTCCAAGTATGACAAACACCTCGAATTCGTTCCTTGTTGGGCCCACCTAAGCACATCACCGAGCAGGCCGAGACCCGTCCACACTTCATGTACTAGTGTACGCTTTGATACCATATGCAACGATTTCCAATAGCTGTCCACGAAAATTGTTCACCTAACCGCGACTCCAAAACTTAAGCTCAGATGTACCATAAAATTAGCTAGTGGGCCTTTGTTTTTTGTGTGGGACAAGGATTTCGCAATCAACTTCAAGACGACTAAATTGAAAAGAAGTTTGATCATTAAACACATGAAAAGAACATTATACACAGAATGCATGTTGTTGTTTTTGTTTGGAAACCAGTTGTTGACGTCACATGAGAATGTTAGGTTGGAATAAGCTTGGATTAGATATTGAAATCAAACAAATGGGAGCACCAAAGGGAATCTAGGATGGTTTACCCAAAAAAAGGGAATCTAGAATGACACCAATTGTTCTACATTATTGACAATCGGACTCATATGCAGTTTTTTTTTTTTTTGGAGCAAGAAATATGTCAGTAACAACGAAGTTGCAATTTATCGTGTGCATCTAGTACAACTGAAGAAGACGTATTGGACACAAATAAGATAAATAACACATTCAAATCAAATAAAGAATACACCGACGATAAATCAATAAGACGGCCGGTCAGATATATGTTGGAGAATATGCTGGGGTGTATGGGAGCTATGGTTTTCCATTTTGCGTTACTGTATTTTGCTTGTGCTGGCCATAGATTACAAAATACATTCTTGCATAATGCAAAATGAATGATGACAAATGAGAAGAATACATGATAGGAAAGGGAATAGTTGAGGTGTACGTAAACTGGCCTGAACACCTCTAACCGTCAAAAAAAAAATGTAAGATCCAAAAAGCACCCCTGAAGGGGTTCTTTAAACTCTCATCAGATACACCACTCTGCTGCAAAAAACTCTTTTGCACATTACTATCATGGCCTGCTCTAGGCTAAGGCCTCATGAGGCGCAAGCCTTAAGCCCTTCAAAATGTCCAAAAATTAGGGCCTCGGCTTGTTTTTAGTACCTAGTATATATGTGTTACTATAGGGCTCATTTTTTAACCCATGAATATATTTTATATAAGGCCCAATGGCCCGGTAAAAATGGAACGGAGGAAAAAACAAAAAACGAGAATAAAGTTGGATGGCTGATATTTGGAAAAATTATTCAGTGTGGTGAATGCATCTTTCCCCTTACCCAACGAACAATTTCAAAAATTAAGTAAATTTTCTTTTGCCGTTTATAAAAAAAGGATTCCCCTCTAAAATATATAAAGAGATGATAACTTCTTTGCATTCTTCAACAGATTGATAAGATGCACTAAATGAAAATTGGGAATCTAATCACACTACTGCACCCAAAGAAAATCAAGGAAGTAAAATTTCGATCAAGTTCTTTTGATTTTGTTTCATCTTGGTTTTGGTTGACACATCGATGATCGGCCCAATTGGAGACTTAATTGATCATAGAGCCATCACATGAGGAGGCAGCATTGATCACTTAGATTTGAAATTTTAATTTGATAGATCTTTTGCAACTAATCATCATCAACATCGATACCAATTTTCTGGTCCCCGCCATCATAAGGTATGTACAACGAGTGAGAATGAGGTAGTGGAAAGGTGGGGGTGTGAAATGATAAGAGCGAATGTGGTGGAATGTAGAAGGGAAGTGAGGGAGAGAGGAATTCAGGAGAGATAAGGAAGAGGGGCTGCCGAGAGTGGGTGAGAGGAAATCCCATAAATTATGGGATGGGAAAAGGTTATGGTGTGGGTGAGTTGTTAGGAGAGAATATAAGATAAGTATGAATATATATACATATATATGTGTGTGTGTGTAAGGTTTAGTAATTATCTTGAATAAATACTTATGACTAATTTTAATTATACATTTAATCATGTAGTCATATTAATGAACTTAATTAATTAACAAATTAAAAATTAACATTTCAAAATTTTTATTTTCTAAAAATTCAAAATGTTACAGTTTTAACCTTTGGTTAGTACTCGGGGCTTGGGGCTTTTAACGCTCCCGGCGTTTGATTTAAATGTCTTCCAAATGAGATTAAGTCATTTCCGGGTTAATGCCATGATTATGCTCGGCTTTTAACGTTGAGTATTCCGGGTTAAGTTTGTCTATGCCTTAACTTGGAATTGTTAGAAAGAAATGGTCAAATCGGCTAAGTCATCGGGCGTTTTTAGCCCCTAGACCTTGCCGCCTGTTTTTACCAAGCATAAACCACTTCTCTAGTCTTTTACAATAGTTTTCAATTCACCAAAGCAAATTCGACAGTTGGCCGTCTTAAATGCAAAGAACCTTACATAAATCCTACAATCCGAATTACCTATTTTTGATTCCCTATGGTACGATCCCGGTCTTATCGGTTTATTGCTACCGACGATCGAGCCCTACGCTTGGGGTTTCCGACCTTATTCCAAAGGCAAGGTTTTACGGTTAAGCATTGTGGTTCGAAACCGAAACCAAACCGTAATCCAGTAGTTTGAATTGGTTTGGTCCTATGCTTTTTGTGGGTTAGTTTGGTTCCCTAAACTCATAATCCGTCATTCCATCGGTAAGTGGTTTGGTTCTTGGTTTACTATAAAACCGAACCAATCCGATCCATGCTCACCCTAGTTTAAACTCTCATTAGATACACCACTCTGCTGCAAAAAAACTCTTTTGCACATCCAACTCTAGGCTAAGGCCTCGTGAGGCGCAAGCCTTAAGCCCTTCAAAATGTCCAAAAATTAGGGCCTCCACTTGTTTTTAGTACCTAGTATATATGTGTTGTTATAGGGCTCATTTTTTAACCCATGAATATGTTTTATATAAGGCCCAATGGCCCAGTATAGATGGAACGGAGGAAAAAACAAAAAAAAAACGAGAATAAAGTTGGATTGCTGATCTTTGGAAAAAATATTCAGTGTGTTGAGTGCATCATTAACATGGATGCATCTTTTCTCCTTACCCAACAAACAATTTCAAAAATTAAGAAAATTTTCTTTTGCCGTTTATAAAAAAAAAAAAAAGATTCCCCTCTAAAATATATAAAGAGATGATATCTTCTTTGCATTATTCAACAGATTGAAAAGATGCACTAAATGAAAATTGGGAATCTAATCACACTACTCCACTCAAAGAAAATCAAGGAAGTAAAATTTCGATCAAGTTCTTTTGATTTTCTTTCATCTTGGTTTTGGTTGACACATCGATGAATGGCCCAGTTATAGGGAATGACTTGACCATAGAGCCATCACATGAGGAGGCAGCATTGATCACTTGATTTGAAAAATTAATTTGATATATCTTTTGCAACTTATCATCAACATCGATACCAATTTTCTGGTCCCCCGCCTCCATCCGTATCAATTCTCCTATTATCAACTTCAATTAAGACCTGTTTAAGGGCTTCTTGCCCATCCTACTATGGATGTCGTTTCAACTGATATTCATAACTTTTGTAAAACATGCCTCCACATTTATTCTCACTATCAATTAAATTGATAACAAAAATTTTGTGCGAAAGACATTTTGGTTAATAGGTTTGTTGTAGGTAAAACACGATTCCTACTAACACTGTGTTTATCTAAGGTAGGTTTGGTATGAGTAATTGCCTTGGTAGGAATCATACTTAACCCATACGTATACATGACCATCATCAAAATTAGTTTTGGGCTTCCTTCTCAAGCAAATGTCATCGAGCCAGGCAAATCCTTACTCTGATACCATTTGACGCAGCAGAATAAACACGAGAATAGATAGCATTATAGCAAACGCGATAAACACTCTGTCCATGTGAAAAGTTGAAAACCAAAGAGAGAGAGAGATGGTTTTAATGAATGAAAGATTTTACTCAACCAGGAAACAATAGATTTTTGCTACTCAAGGAAAAAGATAAAAGAAACTAATAAAAGGCAAAAAATGAAAACTGATAATTATTATTATTTTACTTAAACATCATATAGAAACGGAAATGATACTCACACAACCGTTAACTACTTCAATAGAAACATACCAAAACAAGTGGGCTATAATTAAAATTTTCTAAACCAAATTATTACTAAAATAAAGTTTACATAAATGAAACTCTTAAAAATGTTTGTCCTACATCAATCTCATTTTCTTCCAACGAACTCGTCCTCAAGTTCTTATCAGCAATCTTCTATCTTCCATGCCATAGAAATAGATAATTAGAATACTTCAACCTCTTGATACCCTACCTTACTACAAAACGTAACAAAAAAGTGTACTTACAATAATACATATTCTCTGTATGCATGCTTGCAATAATATATTCTTGGTTTTGGTTGACACATTGATGATAGGCCCAATCAGAGGGAATGCCTTAACCATAGATCTATCACATGAGGTGGCAGCATTGATCACGTCATTTCAAAGTTTAATTTTGATTTTAACAACTTGATCATTAACACATTTGGAAAAGTCTTCAATACACACTCCTTTAAGGTATGTACCATATGTATCTATTGTGTGGTTTATATTATGCCACCTCATAAAAAATTACTTTTGGGACCGGTCAGTCATAACATTTTATTTTGTATCATAACTTTTATATACTAAAAATTCGTAACTTTTAGCAATAGATTCATAACATTTTGGGAATCATAATATTTTGGTGTGTTTCAATGAAGGTGCATATAATACACACTCAAATAAGGGGTGTGTATTGTTTCAGCTCCCCGCCATCATTCATATTGATCAATTTTCTTCACCCGCTTCAATTAAAACCTGTTTAAGGGCTTCTTCATTGACATCTTTGGCAAAAATGACTGAATTATTTTGCATTGGCCCTTATTTTCGTTTTATGAATTGCTCAGAATTTCATAGAAAAATTCTTTTCGTCATACGTCTTTTAATTTTTTAACCATGTGCAAATACAACGCTTGCCTTGTCGATCTCTCAAAGATTGCAAATTTAACCACCATCATAGTGCTGGACTTGTAAGTTTTAACAAGTATCTCCACTTTTCTTTGGCTACAATTCTCATATATACTAGGAAAAAATTGTCAATGTCTGGAATTTAATCTAAAATATCTTCAAAATACTCATAATCACTTAATCTAGGTAAGTTATTATAATATCTGAAATCAGGATAAGCATACTCAAGTACTTGTGCCTATATCTTTACTGACTGATATTCATATATTTTGTTTAACAAGCCTCCACATTCATTCTCACTGTATAGTTGATAAAAGGAATTTCGTGCTAAGTTAGTTGCGGGCAAATCCATCGACGCAATTTCTATAACTTTTGTGATTAGTTAGTTGGGTCTACGTAAATTTCAAATTGGGGATGGCGCTATGCAGTAGTGTGCGCAGCACTATGCTACGCACCTCCAAGCCGTCAGATCCAACGGCTCGGATCTCATCTCAACAATGAACGGCTCTCGATCGTTGGTTGCGGAGATGAGATCCGAGCCGTTGAATGCACAATTTGACGGCTCGGAGGTGCGCAGCACGGTGCTATGCACTTCACCACACAACACCAACCCGAAGTCCGTAAATCCCTTGGCATGAATCATTCTTAATCCATCCATACGTACCACCATCATAAATAGGGTTTGTGCTTTCCACTTTGTTTCCCGAAATCTCCGTCGATTTCGATCGAGGGAAAAATTGGTAAACACACTCCGCAAATGTTATCGAGCCAGATAAATCCTTGCTCTAATACCACTTCGACACAGTATGATAAAAGTGGGGCTAGACAAGGTATGCAAACGAGACAACACTCGAGCCCACGAGCAACGAAATCCACAAGGAAAATAGAGCAATATTGAATGACAACTTACTTTCTAATTTGCCGGTATATAACCTACATCCTTATTTAATGTCAAGCCCTTAGGCTATCCACAGTAGTATAATCAAAATCAAATTATTTTTAAAGTTAACAATATTGGTGTAAAAAATGGCTCATAATAGTATAATCAAATTTAGCAACATTCTTAGAAATAATCAAATTTTGGGCTTTGGATAACCAAAACTAGCAATCTTTTTGAATAATCAAAATTTGTGGATCAAACACCATATAAGTTAATTGGTTCCAAAATTGTTTACACGCATGTTTCAAATGGTATTTTGTTATTCGCCTGCTCTATATCTCATTCACTTTACCCACAAACTGTTTCTCTTTCTTTTCCTCCAAAAGTGAAGCTCGTATCTTTCGATTATTTACAATTCAACTCATTGTCGTTGGATTAAGGTATTTCACTTTTTTTTCCCGTTTCTATTTTATTATTTTTTCGTTCCTCTCCCTGTTGTTGAGTACATGAAGAACCTTGTATTCTTTTCCAAATTCAAGAGCACATCTGAATTTTTTTTTTTTTGAGTACATGATTTTTTTCCCAAATTCATAATATGAGGGATGAAAGTCACCAAATTTCCCCAAAATTAAGGAAGGTACGTAAACGATATATTTTTGCCAAAAAAAAAAATATAATGGAGGGAAGTGATCGATGGTGGAAAACATAAGGAGAGAGAGAGTGAGTGAAATTGTAGTGGACCTCTTATTTTGGTTATGGACTATAAGTGACCATTGTGGACCTCAACATTGTTAAGCTAGGCAACCTCTTAAATAGATAATCAAAAGCTGATGCGTCAACTTTTGGTTATTCATTTTTGATTATACCACTGTGGATGACCTTAGAGCATCCACAGTGGAATAATTAAAATCAAAATATTGCTAATGTTAGCAATATTTGTTTAAAAAAGTGTTCACATTGGAATAACCAAACTTAGCAATCTTTTGACAACTCATCAAATTTTGGCCTTTGAATAATCAAAACTAGCAACGTTTTGCCAATAATCAAAATTTTATCTCTTAATCAAGTACACTATCATTACACAAAAACACACACACACACACTCTCTCTCTCTCTCTCTCAACGATGTTTTCAAAAAATAATTTTAAAAAACTGTATTTTTCAGAAATGTTTTTTTTTTTTTGCAAAAAAAACTGTTTTTTCAAAAAATTTAAAAACTGTAAGTAAATAAAGTGTGTTTTTAATTTTTTTTTTTGAAATTTCAAAACTGTTTTTTTTGGTAAATGATTTTTGAAATTTCAAAACTCTTTTTACACAAAATCTGTTTTACAAAAACTGTATTTATAGTTTTAAAAATTTCAAAACTGTTTGTGTAAATATAATTCTTTCAAAATTTCTCAAAACTGTATTTATAGTTTTTAAGTGAACAAAATGTGTGTTTTTTAAAAAATTGTTTTTTGTTTCGAAAAACTTTTTTTTCTTCAAAAACCGTTATTTCGAAAAATATGCGTAAAATGAAGGGAAAAAGTTTGGAGGGCCCATTGATTTTGATTATGGCAAAAAATAATCAATGTGGGATTTAACATTGCTAATTTTAACAACCTCTAAATGGATAATCAAAATCTGATGCGACATGCTTTGATTATTTACATTTACTTATTCCACTGCTGATGCTCTTACTCAACTAGTAGGAAATAGTAGATTCTTGCTAATCAAGAAAAATAATAAAGGAAACTAAGAAAGATAAAAATGAAAGGCTAATAAAGAGAAAAAAAAAATGATTCTTGCTAATCATACAAAAACAATTGGCACAAAATTGAAGTTCTCCTAAACCAAGTTGTTACTAAAATGAAATTTACGTAAATGAAAATCCTTTAGATCTTGTATGTCAATTTATCCCTCTTTTCACAGTGGATTTCAAGGTTTTAGGACTCGAGTGTTTATCTTGTTTGCTAGAACACTACCGTGCGTGGTTGTATAAATTCTGCTTCGTCATCTCTTCCTTTTTTTATATTGATATAAGTTTTTCCCACACATTCTTATACCTCCTGTGAAACTTAGGCCTTGTTCCTCTAAAGAGCGTTTTGGTTATTCGGGGTTTTTTTGTTTTGTATTTATTCAAATTTTTTTTTACGTTTGTGAGTTTTGCGATAAACTTTTATGGATTATTGATTTGTTTCGACGAGAAAAATCGAAAAGTAAAAAAAAGAAATTACTATGACCTTTACCGAAATATTTTTAAAAATATTCAAGATAAAGTTCAAAAAGCTGATTTTTTTGCTTCATCGCGCCTTTTTGGATTGTATCGTGGATATAACAAAAAGTATTTGCGTAAAATTTTTTAAAAGAAAAGACTTTTATCCAAGTCATCATCATAAACACGATATACGTCAAGAAGCAAAAGCGTATGATTAATAAAAAAAGGTCATCATCATAAACTCTTTGATTATGACATTCATCATTCAATTTTCAATAGCTATGTGAAAACAAGTAAAAAAAACGACCCAAACAGAAGCTCCACAAATCGACATAGACATCGGGGCATAATTATAGTAATTATTAATGACGTCATTATCGTGTTAACAAGTGGCACGCAGTAGTTAAGATAGCACCATCCAATGATACCACCACCGTCATACGTCGTCGTCTAAAAATAAAACCGCACTCGGCGCATTTTAGCTAGTACCCATGCTCGGCATTTTATCACCCATGTAAATGGTACTCCAGTATATATATACACATAAATTTCTCTAAAGAGCACGTACATCAAGGGATCTGCATTTTAGCTACAAAATAGTGCACTTATTTATTTTACCTACTCAAATCTCTCTCAACTTCACACCAATCTTTTATACTATCATCTCTATCCTTATAAAATACTATATTATATTATCCCATCTCTCCCACACACAAACACCCACTTCATTAGCAGAAAACTCAAAAATTGAACCCAAAAAATGACTCCGGCGAAGAAGCTGATCGGAAACCCCTCCGATTTTGAACCCAAACCCAAACCCACAAATTGACCCCAATATCCAAAAACTGAACCCAAACCCACAAATTGATCCCAAATCTCTGATTTTGAACTGTACAAAATCAGAAGAAGTCGGAAAATTCGGCCCGAAGAAGCCAACGAGCACGTGTCGATCTCCGCCGACTCCGGCTTTCTGCTGCTCGTCTCGATCTTCTTCTTCCTTGTCAAAATCTTCAAACTCTTCTGCTGCCTCCACACGGGGAGAGAGAGAGAGAGAGAGAGAGAGAGAGAGAGAGAGAGAGAGAGAGAGAGAGAGAAATAATAAAATAAAGGATTGCTGGTGAATAGTAGCTCGGTTGAAGTACCGAGCCATTGAAGCAAAGGTATTTTGCCTGTGTGTTTGACTAGGCTGGTGTAGACAGTTTTTGTGGGTTTTTCTCTTTATTTTACCTAATAAATTGGATATACAGAGACTTGTGTACATGCTCTAACGCATCAGCCAATCAAAAAAGTTCCACACACAACAGAAAATCATAAGATCCAAGATTTGTCCAAAAGACTTTGATTTCCTCAAACCCTAGATTTAAGCGAAAAACCCTTGAAATCATTCGCCTTATAACCAATTGGTTTCAGAGCTGTGTGTGCTTTGATCCGTGAGTGCTTTTGTGTTATACATTGGCCATATACTCCACTAATTTGGGTTGAAATCCATTCTAGGCTTTAATTGCTGAAAGGTCTGATTTTTTTTTTTTCCACTTATATATACTTTTGTATGCCCAGTTGCATTTGATTTAGCAAAAGATAAGATAGAATTCGAATTGGGTTTTGGGTTTAAGACTTGAATTTGGGATATTGGGTTTAAATCCGTTCTGGGTTTTAATTGCTGAAAGGTCTGATTATTATTATTATTTTTCTATTATATACTTTTGTTTGCCCAGTTGCATTTGTTTTGGCAAGATAAGATAGAATCCGAGTTGGGTAATTGGGTTTTGGGTTTTGGGTTTAAGACTTGGTAGCAGTGTCTTCCTTTTCTATATTTTTTGGTTGATAGGAAAAAGTTTCGTTTTTTTGCCGCATGAGGTATTCTTTACTCTTTAGTGCCCAATTTGCATTTACTTCTATTGCAATACCGATAATTTTAATTGGGTTTTGAGTTGACTTGGTGGCAGTGTTCCTTGCCCATCATATTGGATTGGTTCATTGGAAACTGAGGGGTGCCTCTAACTTTGGGGCCAATTGGTGAGCTTGGTTTTCATTTCGAGGTGAATTTAGAAGGATTAGTAAGTATACAGTTTGGTGTTGATGAGAGGAGGGGGGGAAGAGGAGATGAGATGAGAGAGAGCTGAGGAGGGATTGGGGAGACAACAGTGACGACAATGTCATCGGGTATTCGTAATTCAGGAAGCAATGGATCATTGCAACAGTTTCATCTGTTGGCGATTCAGACCACGCCTCCCCTATCCGCCCGTAAGGCTTTTTCTAAGATGTCCAAAGAGAAGGAGAGTTTGTTCCATTGGATCTGTAAATTCGTCGGCCGCAAGAAGGTTGGAATGCTGCTCTTGTGTCTTGTCTCTGCTGCAGTTTTTGGAGGGGTTTTGTATGTTGGCAAAGGTTTGATACCCCACTCTTCTATCCCTTTTACATTGGTGGCTCATTACTTAACATTAGCGTAGGATTCATATATAGATATCCTATGTACTTATATTCTCAAGGAAGTTACATGCTTAATTATATGGGAAAATATTTAGGACATGTATCTAGGAATTTGTATTCACTTTTAACAACATACTTCAATTGGTTTTGGTGAGGAAACTGGGAGGATTTTAAGATCAGATATTAGTTATCAATTGTTTCCGTATGGGTTTTTATGTTGGCAAAAGGTTTGATATCGCCTCTTTCTATTTTTTGTACTAGGTATCTTTGTATTATTCAGCGCTGTAATTACACAATTCAGCCAATTTTGGCGAGGCACTTATTAATGCAGGTGAAACTTAGTCAGGATACTGAGGAATGATTTAAGATCAAATATTAGTCATACTTGTTCTGGGGACCGTGATAAGAAATCTGGTTTTTTTTTTTTTTTTTTCTGCCTTACTAACTCTCTGAGTATAGCTGGGGGATTGAAATTCAAAGTCCCACTCATGTGTTTGTTTCATGCTTTTGGACGGCAATTTGTGAAGTTTGTTTCCACTTGATAATTGTAATTTGCAAGATCATTTAGATTAGGAATCTGGGAAATTCACCTGAATGGGTGTCACCCCTTGTTATCTACGACTTATATCAATTACGACATACTAACTTAGATGCTCTGTGTAAACTATGTCTTTGCCTGATTATGTTGTTATCTTTTAAATGTTCAAATGATGTGAGTTTTGTTATTTAAGAAAGGAATTTATTTTGCGTGTTTTTGGATGTTTTCAGGTGAAGATTCTCAAGTACGCGACCGAATTGAGAGCATTAGACTTAACAATACCTTGAGATTTCCTGGATCATCGCCCACATATATGGAGCAAAATAATGATAATGGCATCATTTCATCTACACAGAATTATGTGGAAAGTAATCAAAGTAGATTGCAACCTCCTGCATTTTTTACTGGATACACTCTTCCTCCAGGGAATCCATGTGAAACTTTCACATTGCCTCCCCCTCCAGCAGATAAAAAAAGGACTGGACCACGTCGTAAGTTTGGTTTCAGGTCTCAGATATGTTTTGCAGCTTCTATCAATTGCTTCTGTGAAATCACAAATTATCACGTTGTTTTAGCATTTGTTACTTGCTACCGGGGATTCATACTCATATGCATAACAATGGCAACAAAGATAGATATCTTAGTTACTAAATAACATCCTTTTTTTTCTTTCTAAATTTGTGGACCCTAGTTTATTACTACAGTGTAATTTCCACTAAGTTCTTTTTTGGTCCCATTTTCTGGCTTCCAGCATGTCCAGTATGTTATCTACCGGTTGAAGAAGCAATTGCGCTAATGCCAAATTCCCCATCATTTTCTCCCGTACTCAAACAGTTAACCTATATTCATGAAGAAAATCTAAGTAGAAGTGAGTTTGGAGGCTCAGAATTTGGTGGATATCCATCTCTGTTGCAAAGGAATGATTCTTATGATATACGAGAGTCAATGAATGTGCATTGCGGGTATGATATTCGATCATGGAACATCTAATTAGTTATTTCATTGAAAAATGCTTTTTCTTTCCCATTTTCTATCCATTCTCTGCCAATATAATATTACTGTGGCTGTTCACTTGCAATCATTTCAGTTATGTTTAGTTTCTTATTGATTGATGCATTACCTACGCCATCAGATTTGTCAGAGGAATTAAGCCTGGACGTCAAACAGGATTTGATATTGATGATTCTGACCTCCTTGAAATGGAGCAGTGTCGTGGGATTGTTGTTGCCTCTGCAATTTTTGGTATTGCTCTTCAAAGTCCCATAGAAATGTCTCTCCGATCTTTAAGCGTGCAGGTTGTATTCTAATAAGTGTAGTCTTGACCAGGAGCCTATGATTTGATACAACAGCCAACAAATATTAGTGAAGCTGCCAAGGAGAATGTTTGCTTCTTTATGTTTGTGGATGAAGAAACGGAACTATTTCTGAGAAATTCTAGTCAGCTGGATAACAACAAGAAGCTTGGATTGTGGAGAACTGTTGTTGTGCATAACCTTCCTTATACTGATCCTAGACGCACTGGGAAGGTAAAATTTTCCAATTAAGCAACTGTAATTGCTCATGCAGGCTTTTATTTATGAATTACTTTCTTGTGGTCAATCTGTTTTAGAAGACCTAGTGCTTGGTGTTAAAGCATCCAATTCCAAATCAATTGGCTAAGAGTGGAGAGGCCGCCCAGGCTCATATACTAGTTTGGAGATTAACCGATGTGGGACAAACTTCAACACTCCCCCACAAGTGTGACCCCCGACTCGCACGTGGAGAGGTAAACAAATGATCCATACCACTTGGATCACAACAAACAACAGTGCACTTATGGCACAAATAAGGGAGGACAAATTCTCCGAAACCCTAGCTCTGATACTATGTTAAAGCATCCAACTCCAAACCAATTGGCTAAGAGTGGAGAGGCCGCCCAGGCTCGTATACTAGTTTTGGAGGCGATAATTAACCGATGTGAGACAAACTCCAAAACTTGGAAAAAGTGTACTGCCAGATGGTATTAGTTTTTCCCTTTCTCATCATGATAAAGCTGTTGTGTAGGCTAAAACATTCTTGTAGCTAATGATGTTGAGGAACATGTAGTACTACTAGGACTAAGAAACTTTTCATTCTAATAGAGCATTGGGTAATTGTACCGAAGACCAAGAGGCTCATTGGAAGAGGATACATGCTAATTTGCTATCAGTTTTTTAGATTTGGAAAACCGATAAATATTAACCGTTCCGTTTGTGAATATATCACTTATTTCCACAAACATTGACAAATGTAACTCAAACTTGTCAAGATTAATAATATTGCTTGAACAAATTTGGAGAAAAGATCAGTTGTATGGTTATCCTGCTTCAAATATGGGACACTCTCATTATACTTATAAAAGATTAAATCACCAGTGACAAATTTTTTCCCCAGAATTCAGCGGTGTCATTTGATAGCACTTGAGTACACGTAGCTCCACTTTGGATACTATAGCTTACCTTTTGACTCGTGCATAGTTGGAGTCTGAGAACAATGTAGTTGGCAAGAATAAGTAGAATGATTCGAGTCTTCGCAAGCTTCCACCAATTACTATACTATCAAAGCTAAACCAAAGTTTGTTATACAGCTCCATCAGAGGCATTTGGCCATTTCTAAGACACAAAAAATATGTTGCTGCATTTAGATATTTGATCAACTGCTTTCCACCTTACAGTTCTCTACTTCTTCACTCAGTTCATGTGTGGCATTTGTTATCTATCTTTTGAACATAAATTGACAAGCTGTTGTCATAATTACGATTGTACTGCTTCTTCTTTTTTTTTCACGGAAGGGTAAGAGGGTAATTCCACTTACCACCTCCACTAGGCAATTGCTGACTAGGGAGGGGTATGGAGACCCTCTTAAACGATTGTACTGCTTATGGAGATAGGTTTTATTTTTCTTCTGCTTGCTGTTTCGTGTCCAACATGTCCGCCTTTCTTTGTATCTTTTGCAACCATGGGTCTGCTACCGGATTTTGGTTCCTTTGATCCAGCCAATCATGTTTGTCTGCTTGGTTCTTTCTTTCTGTTTATAAATTTTGTACATCAATTGATTTTCAGTACCCTAGAGCTATCTTGATGGGCAGAATCAGAATGTATTATTTCCTATGCTGACATTGAGGTTCAATTTGTTTCTATTTCTTCCACACCATGGATTGAGTTTCATTGGATGCCTCACAGAAAGGATGAAATCTATCTACCATTATGCTTTTGCTCATAAAGTCTTCCCTTCACTAATGTCTTGCAGTCAGAATCCTTATTTTGTGGAAGAGGTTCACCTCTGGACATACACTTCGTGTTATTGGCAAACGTTTACATAGGATAAAACTTGGACAAAATCATGATGGTTGTGCATGTAACATTAGCTAAATCTCATTTGCGGTTTTATTAGGTCTTTTAGGCTGAAATACCACATTAGTTTACATCAGGTGGTGCTTGAAAATGCTTTGACACAGGTTATACTTTTGGCAGATTCCGAAGCTTCTACTGCATAGGCTTTTCCCCAATGTCCGCTTTTCTCTCTGGATTGATGGAAAACTTCAGCTAGTTGTGGATCCATATCAAATCCTTGAAAGGTACTTTCAGTAGTTTTCTTTTTCTTTTTCTCTCTTTCTATTTTTGTTCACAAATAGCTAAAGAAGCTTGCAAAAAGTTAAGTAAAAAACAAATGCCTACTTGATGACACTTGCTTGTTGAGTTGGATCAATTAGTTTCCTCTTTGTATGGATTCCTACAGCCAATTAATTTTCCCACTGGGGATAGTTTCTCTTTTGTTTGAACTATCTCATGAGTTTGGCATGTCATCATTAACAAGTAGTTTCTATGCATCATATGATGTATGTCTACCTAATTGCAAAGCGGTACACTTCTAAACATATTGACATTGGACCAAATCAAGGGCAGTCCAAGTCCAATCCCTGTTATTGATGATTTCCATTGCTCCACCTCTGACATTGTTTTGTTCACAAGGGATTTGTCAAACTGTTATTCCAGATTTACTTTATGTTCCTACTTAAGATGCAGCGGTCTAAGTATACAAATACATATGGCATTTCAGTTGGTTCTATACCTAGGCCAAAAAAATGGTTTATACTTGATTCTTTCAACTATGTACTATAAATGGTTGGTAAAGAGCAAGTCAACCCAAATCAAACAAGAAATTATGTTCTTTACCAAAAAAAAAGAAAAAGAAATTATGTTCCTATCAATTAGGGACGGCTATATTGTACCTCTTTTGCCATTCTGCTCCGTCAGTGGCTATAGGGTGAACTAAATGTAAAAAGTTCATACTCCTTTTTACAACAACATCGCAGGTTGATTTCGGCCTTCTCCTCCCGAATTGTGCCTCGAATGGTTTTATTACCATTTCTGCGTTGTTTCGACCGTTCCCGCCCTATAAAACCTCCTCACGCTCCCCACCATTCTACTTCCACTGTTCCACAAACCAAATTTCCCTCCTCACACTCATCATTACCAAGTAGTTTCCACGCATTAGATGATGTATATCTAGCTAAGTGCAAAGCGGTGCATTTCTAAACAGATCGGAATTGGACCATATCAAGGGCAGTCCAAATCCAATCCCTATTATTGTTGATTTCCATTGTTCCACCTCTGACGTTCTGTTCGTATGGTATTTAACAAACCGTTTCTCCAGATTTACTTTATGTTCCTACTTAAGAGGCAACGTTCCAAGTATACGAATGGCATTTCAGTTGGTTCTATGCCTTGGCCAAAAATAGGGTTTATATTTGATTATTTCAACTATGTACACCATAAATGGCTGGTAAAGAACAAGTCAACCCAAATCAAATCAGAACTTATGTTCCTATCAATTAGAGACTTCTATATTGTACCTTTTTTGCCATTCTGCTTCGTCAAGGGCTACAGGGTGAACTGAATGTAATAAGTTCATACTCCTTTTTACAACATCGTAGGTTGATTTAGGCGTTCTCCTCCCGCCGGCACTTGCATTTTCAGTGATATCATCTCTGTCTTAACTTAACTGTAGCCTGTTCTCTCTTCACTTATCTTCAATTCGTGAAGAGGAATTGATTGGAATATTTAGCAATGGCCAACATAAGCATGTGACATGCCACTGAGATCTGTCTTCTTGTGCAAATCTCAATATGCCTTTTTAAGTTGTGAGATGTATGCATTCACCTGCAACCGCAAAACTTCATTCTCTTCAAATTCTGTATTTATCTTACAGGTTCTTGTGGAGAAAAAATGCCAGTTTTGCAATATCCAGGCACTATAAACGCTTTGATGTGTTTCTGGAAGGAGAGGCTAATAAGGCTGCTGGGAAGTATGATAATGCCTCTATTGACTTCCAGACTGAATTTTACAAGATGGAGGGTCTAACCCCATACTCTGAGGCCAAGCTTCCCATTACAAGTGGTACGAGCGGTTTGTTTTCTTCCATTCTTTCCTGTTGTTAATGGCATAAATAATAACGTTTGATTTAAATGTCTTTAATTGACCGGATTTGCAGATGTTCCTGAAGGATGTGTGATAATAAGAGAGCATATTCCTATCTCCAACCTCTTTACTTGTCTTTGGTTCCACGAAGTTGACCGTTTTACTTCCAGAGACCAGATTAGTTTTGCTATTGTAAGGGACAAGATTGTGTCAAAGACAAATTGGACGATCAATATGTTCTTGGATTGCGAGAGACGGAACTTTGTAGTTCAGGTAATTCGTTTTATCATTTTTTTCAGCTCATGCATGCTCCAAAAATGGTAGCGTCTGATGAGTACGGAAAACCTAGGCATTGTCTTGCTTGTTCGTTTTCCGTTCATGCTTCTATTGGGCATGCATAGATTATGTGTGTTTTACTACCTTTTTTTTGTTGGTTTCGAGGGACACAAGGCTGTTATGGAAAATTTGAGCTGCTCCTGTTTTTGTCGTATGTTACACAAAAGTATGTTACACAAAAGCACCATTTTTCGTTTTAGATCTCATAATCATAAATCATGAATACGGTCAATTGTTGAAAATCGTGGCCTGAAGTACATTAAAAATCTCAAAACTACTCTATGACTGGAGGCAATGGTTCTCGTTTATCATGCCTCATGATGGATATTAATTTTTTACATGTATACATAAATAAATAAATGTGCTGAGCTATCAGTTATCCTTGAGCATTTCTTTACAAGTTTCTCTAGTTCTACCTCTCAGAGGTCGTTCTTGCTTTATGTGTAGACTAATTTTTCATTCTTTTTGGCTTTTTGACGGAAGAGTCTTATTTTATTCCCCCCTCACTGCTTAGTTCATATATTCTCCTGTTACTTGGGTTTTCTTGGAGCAATTTCCAGTTTACTTGCATTTCTGCTGTTGGTTTAACTTTCTACTACTTGCATTCCCTTCATTGGATTTCAAGAAACAAATCTCTCTCTCTCTCTCTCTCTCTCTCTCTCTCTCTCTCATATTGTTGTGCCTGTTTGCAGGGGTATCATAGAGATGTTCTAGAGCACTGGGCTCCTCCTCCTCCTCCTGGTTCTACAGCTATTGTTCATCCCCCACCACCTTTTGTTGATCAAACACCAAATAAAACGACACCCAAGATTTCAACAGAAGTTATTTTAAGTCCTCCAATTAAGCAAATCCTGGCAAAGCGGGGTAAAGAAAAGAAATCCATTTCCAACCGTCACCGCAAGGTTGCTGCGGGCAGTAGGGAAATCAGTTCCAGATAAGATTTTTGTTTTAGGCAAATTTACAGTTATTTTCCTTCCCTATTTAAAATCATACTATGGGGCTGGGAATATAGGCAGGATGAGAGCTTTGTAGTTGTGTTTCTACACAACATATCTCTTCATTTTGCAATTTTTTGTTTTTTTGGTTTTTTGATTTATTAAAAGCTACCCATTATTTGGTGTATATATACAGTTGAGTCCCCAATAATTATCACATGGGCTGCTTCCATTTCCTCATTTGAGGGAGCCCATTTTCTTTTTTTACAGGAGTTTATTGTATTGGACCTTGGTTATTAATGAAAATATTGGTTTTACTTTGTCCTTGATAAAGTCAAGATTTAAACAAATTGATTTTGTCTATTCTGTGAGAAATATTAAGGAAAAATAGTTGGTTCACTCCTAGATAAAGCTTGTGGAAATAGTAATAAAACTTGTAAGCAATAGATAAAACCCCATGAGAATACTAATGGTGTCTGGCACAACATTGTTTACCTTCACTGCATAAATAAATGCTAATCTAAAGACATTAAAAATTTACTGCTAAATCACCTATTTATCAAAAATTAAGAAACTACAAAATGCTTAATAGATTTGGGGAGCAACCTATTTTTAAATCCCCAGTAAATGACGTAGTCCCAGGCTTTCTCTCGAGGTTGACGGCCACTATTATGATGTTGTAGTAGTACTTGTTAGGCATTTACTTTGTCAAAAATGGTGAGCAATAATTTCATCATGACATGTTGAAAGGATGCAATAAAAAAATAAGTGAACAAACATTAATGATCATAACTCATGGGGTTGGCTCGGTGGATTGAGATAGGGATTTGCTCCCTCATAAGATCTGACGTTCGAAATCTCTCAGGTGCTATCAGCTCCTTTCAGATCAGTTCATAGTTCATGCAGAACAATTGCTCCGGCTCCAAGTGAGGCCCCTACCAGTAGAAGGTGGGTTTATGGTTTCTAGAATTAGTCAATGTGCACATAAGCTGATTGGACACTTGATTATAAAAAAAAAAATCAAGAAAAAACTAGGTAAGGTCTTACATTTAGGGTGTGTTTACTAACTAAATTAAATACTTATTTTTTCGTGTTTAGATATAAGTTTCTTTCTCAAACCATGTACTACAATCGCTACACCAGAGCTGCTTCGGAACGACGTCCGAGTCCTCGATCAAGGCCCAGATATTTGACTGGTTCTTCACGAGGACTCTCTCAGCTTCTTCGCCGCTGATCTCTTCGCGACAGTCGACGGAGATTTTAGGCCGTCGAAGTAAGTTTTCACCGCTGGTTGTAGATCCTCCAGCAAAATACTATCTCCGTTGAAAATGCATGTGTGTGTGAGAGAGAGTTTAGGTGAGAGAAAGCCGAGAAGTGCCGAGGCTGCAGTAGCTCGCTGCAAATAGCAGAGTTACTGTAACGTTCCTTCAAAATACGGAGGCTATGGCAAGGTTGCTGCACGACACCTTATGAGATTTTCCTGGCTATAATGGCCAAACAGAGGAAAAGCCTAGTTTATTGGATATGATCTGAGACTTTAGTTTTTTAAAAATGCTAAAAGTATTGAAAAAAGTTTTTTTTTTCATCGCTAAATAAGTTTTTTTCTTTCACAAAATACAAGGAAACTTTTAGCTCTTTTAAAGGGGTTAGGTAAATTGATCAGATTTATTAGTGCTGGTTGCAAACAGTGGTATAGATCTAGAATATTATCAAGTTGGAAATGCTAATATTTTCAGCGATAAATGGAAATGGAAAATTTTGAATACGTTAACGACATATGTGTAAATAACTCATTTTAAAGTCCACGTGGCATTGACTTGTAAATGTGCCGAACAGTTGGTTGTATAAGTCTAAGGGTCCGTTCCAGAACCGGAATAAGAACTTATTTTTTGTCTAACAATAAGGTGTGTTCCACAAAAAGGTGAATACGTACTTATTTTTTCAAAAAAGGTAATTTCAAGTTCAAAAATCAAGGGCTTACGCAAATAATTTTCCTATCACTATGGATCTTGTTTGATAGATCTCATTGAGATCTTTAATACGGTATAAAAATAATTAAAAAACTATTTTTTATTTACATTATTTTTGATTTTGAAAATGTGAAAATAAGCTGTTTATTTGAATTTTGTGGAACAAAGCTCCAAAAAAAAATAAGGATTGGGAGATGCTGCCAAGCAGAGGTGCTTGGCAGCGGTGCCGAGCGCATCTCGGCCGTCCAAAAGTGTTTTGGATGGCCCGGATGTAAAGGTACCGAACGAATTTAAAAAAAAGAAAAAGAAAAGGAAAAAGATGTTTCGATTCGGGCCGTTGATTCCGAGATGAACGGCCGGATTGGCCGCTCGGCACCCGCTCGGCAGGGGTGCCGCTCGGCAGGGTCCCCGGGTCCCCAAAAATAAGTACTTATAAAATAAAAAGGTTTCTGAAACAAGCATAACAAACTTTAAAAATAGTTTTGACTTTCGAGCCAGGGTGTTCCACTTTCTCACAAAATTACTTTTTGAAAAAAAAAGTAATTTCAAACTCAAATATAATGAAAATGAAAAATGTTTTTTTAATTTTTTTTGCACGGTTTAAAAGGTCTTAATGAGATCTATCAAATAAGATCTATATTGGTAGAAAAATTATTTACGTAAATACATAATTTTTAAGTTTGAAATTACCTTCTTTTTTAAAAAATAACTTTTCCACGAAAGTGGAAATCATAAGAAAACTCAATTTCAAATAAGTTTTAATTAATCCAATCACGAGCTGATCTCGAATAACTTGAATATTTTATACATTATAAGTGGAACAAATCAAATACGGAGTAATAATTTGATCAAGTTTGATTAAAAAATTTAAAGAGATTCAAAATGTTGTTCAAGTTCTTTTATGTAACATAACAAATCGATCTTAAATAAGTTTTTAAAGATACAACACGAGCTCGAACTCGAGCGTTTTGCTTGCTTAATCAACCCCTTTTGGCATTTTCCGGATTAACCAACCAGAGTGTAAAACCCTAGTCTTCTCTCTCACCTGACCACTCCAAAACCCTCTCTGTCTCGAAAAACCCAACCCAATTGAACAACAATGGCGAACAGACGTTGCCTCCAAACTGTAATCCACCACTACTCCACAAACCCATTTCTCCAACCTCTCAAAACCCTAGTCCCCAGTCTCCAACAAACCCTAACCAACCCTCTCTCCCCCCAAACCCCCACCCCCTATTCTCACCACGTTTTCTCCAATCTCACGCCAATTTGCCACCCACAGCACAAACCCACGTGCCATTTCTCTTCTCGAAGAAGTGACAACGAAGAAGAAGAAGAAAACGATGACGAGGAGGAGGATGAGGAGGAAGAGGGTTCTGAGGAGGATGATGACGATGAGGGTGTTTCGGCTGTGTCGAATAGTGGTGTGAAGAGAGAGTACACGGCGGAGGAGAAAGAAGAGGAGGCGGCGGCGATTGGGTATAAAGTGATTGGTCCTTTGCAACGGTCGGAGAGGGTTTTCAAGCCTTACGAGCCTGTTTTCGCCGTTGTTCAGGTTTGTTTTTGGATACAATGAATGAGAATTTGATTGAACTAGGGTAGTGTTTGGTTGGCTGAAATGGGTTTTGTTTGGGGGGTGGTGTTCTGCATTGTTTGTTTTGAATATCAATATTGAGAAATTGAGCTAGGGTAATGATTATAGTTTGCTGAAATGATTTTGGGATGTATTGGAATTGTCATTCCGATTGTGTTCGCCTTGAGTCTCTAGAACCAAACCCTTGGCATACGGTCCCCAATAACTTTTATCTCCGATTAGGTGATTATTACTTTCATATATCTGTCTCTCTCTCTACTCGTTATTCCAAAAACCTCCCTCAAAAACCAAACCAAACAAAGCGGGACCTTGACCTCTCAATGGAATCGACATTCATGTGAAATGGTGTATGTAATTTGGATTTTATCATATGTTTTAGCGAACCTGACATTGGAATGGGAATGACCATTCAATTCCATCTTCATTCTAGTGAACCACACACTGCCTAGTTGCTTCAGTTGACTGTTGCTCTGGGATTGAATTAATTTGTTTTTGTAGTTGAAATTATGTGTTTTTGGGCATGTGTGCTCTCCTGATTTATTTTCCATTTACAGTGTTCAGCAATTTTTTTTTTGGGATGCGAGGATTGAGAATTTGATTGAACTGGGTGAGTAGTTGACTGGTGTCTGGTTTGAGTGTACTATATTTTCATGGTTGGAGTTATGTTTATGTGTGCGCTATATATTTGTCCATTCCTTGTGTTCTGCGTTGTTTGTTTTGAACTTGAAGGAGAATATGATCGAACTAGGCATGTAGGAGATTGGTGCTGTCGCATTGTGGATAATATGTCTTTGTTATTGATTTCATGTATAGGCGTTAAGGTTTGTGCACACGTAATCTGTTTTCTATGATTCATGTAGATTGGTTCGCACCAGTTTAAGGTCAGCAATGGGGATTCCATTTTCACTGAGAGATTGAAGTTTTGTGAAGTGAACGAGAAGGTAAGCACTTCCTATTTGCCTTTTAATGATGGTAAGTGTATGTATTTAGATGTGTTGACAATATTGCTTTCTATGGCTTATGCCAACCTTCCTTTTTGGCATTTTGTGGTGCGGTGGACACATCACTTATCGGGCTTGAACTGTGTTTCCTCCCGTTTATCATTTTTGGTTTGGAGTTTTGTATGCAGTCACTGCACACCGTAAGGCATTTGCTTCTTGAGTGCAAATTATCATTATGAGGCACCAGAATAGTTAACTTGTTCTTTACAGGACTGCTTTTGCTAGATTTTGTTAGTGTACAATAATCCTTTACCTTTGTTTTTCTGACATGTATGATCAAGTAAGTTCTCCCTCTTTTTGATAGGTTGATTATAAGATCCACCATTATTGTCGTTTTTCCTTTTAGCATTTCCTAGGTATGGTTTGGGGAACACAGGCAGTGGATAAAGATCAACAGAAGCCATGGTCATGAGAAAAAGGACCACTGACCAATGGGCAAATGGGGAGGATGGTGTAGGGAACAGGAGAAGTTGGCTGTTCTCATGTAATGCTATAAGGATAATGCTATAAGGAAGGATAAGTATCATAGACTCATAATAGAACCTATTGCATGTCGTATCCTTGCAAAAGCTCCTCAATTTGTTTGAGGTCTTAACAATCATACCTGGCTGGTTCCTCTGGCATATCCATTTGTCTTTGACGCTTAGAGGAGGAAAGCTTTTTGCCATTTTCCAATGGTTTTGGAAACGGAAGGAAGAAACCTTATAGTCATTAGGTGCTGTAATATCTTTCCTAATGTCTTCTCCTACCAAGACCTATTTTACATGGACTCGGATACGTGCATCTCAAAACGTGTGACCTTCCTAAAGATCTTAGGATATTGGGTAGGTCCAAAGATTAGGTATGGGTACAGGGACGCATTCTGAAGACATTTGTATTGTTTAATGGCGTAATGGATAATATTCGTATACTGTCCGCTATAAAGTATTTTGCGCTCTTCTTGAAGTCGAAGGGGATGGAACAATATATTGAATTCCTATTTCGTATCTTTGCAAAAGGTTAAAAAGCTTTCTTTTCTAGCTTGTAAGCTTCTTTTTCTTCAAATATCGAAATGAACCAAATGTGTAAATTTGTAACAGATCTTGGACAACACCATTTCTTTTAAGGGTCGAATGTCCGACACGGGTACTTATGGACATTTTCAAGAGTCCATGTAGTCCTGGATGAAGATTCTATTGCCTGTTGTATGGGCTGCTTTGATCTATTGTGTAGTCTTTGTTCATGGATAGAACATTGAAGAAATGCTTTCCCGAAGTTCGTTCGTTTTGTCTCCCTTTCAGTTTGTTCTAGCTAGGAAAATGTAAAACAGAAAGAAAAGGGTTTCTGGGTTCTGCCCTATTCCTTCAAAGAAGCAACAACAATAACCACCTAAACGTCACAGGAAAACAGTTGTTGGGGTTCAGGCCTTTTCTTTAATCAATAACTGAGTTTTCAGCTCATAGTCAGCTACCTATATCTAGTCCATGTGAAAATTACAAATTGGCATAATGCAAGAGAGAGCTCTGAGCCAACACTAGGTCCGTAATTCTGCAGTAATGGGTAATTACACAAAGTATTGTCTACGACTTGCATTACTTTCTATCAACAAGTGTTGATGTTCCTGTTACTGAATCACATCTTAAGTAGACCTAATTGTACAAAATGCAATGTTAGGTGTGTTGATTCTTTTCTCCATGCACTGCAGCTGATATTAAACAGGGTTCTCATGCTGGGTTCACAGAGTCAGACCATCATTGGCAGGCCCATATTGCCTGATGCTGCAGTTCACGCAGTTGTTGAGGAGCATGTAAGAGGGATTCTTTAAATGTTGTAGTTTATTTTGGTTCTAACTTCTAATGTGTTAGTCAATTGTGGGTAAAGCCTTTTCCATGAGACATTAGCTTCATGGTTTAACTTCTAATTAACCTTGTAGGAAATAGAAGCTTGTGCGTGCTGATACTATAAACCCTCTTCATCTGACTGAGTACTGATGAAATGGACTAGGACTGTTGGTCGATAGAAGACGATGAAACAATGAATGTCCAAAAAAGTAGAACTTCTGAAGATGAGAAGGAAACTTGATATTTGTGGAAAGGTATTGTCTGAGTTGGATGAGTGACATATAGGACCGATAAATAGTACAACTAGGATATACCATTTTCTGAAGTAAACAGAAGTGGTAGATTGGGATGAAAGTTCTACGATTTGGGGGCAATAGAGTAATGGCATTTTCAATTAGGTGAAGCACAATTTTTATTAAGTTAATTTTATGAAGACCTGTTCTTGTGAACCTTTTTGACCGGAACAAGGAACTTGGAGTTTAGATCGGGATTATATTTATGATGAATTTCTAAGACACTGACACTCAAAAAGCAGAGCATATACAAAGAAGGCTGCACGTTTGGGGGTTTAACCTAAAAGAGAACTTATTAGGGTTGTCGTCTTTTATGCGCGAATTAATTTCTCTGGAATATCTCAATGGCGTCCTCCCCATAAAATGCAATTTTATTTGTAGTTCCTTTTCCGTACCAACCAACCTGAAAACCTCTCTGGGAACTCACTTTTTTCCTTGAATGTGATATTTATTGCAGTTCATATGGTATATACTATATCCCGACTTGCTCAACCCGTCATAGCAAATAATCTCCTGAGAACAATAGTTGCTATGGTCATTGTTCACTTTGTTATGAATCTTAGTGCAGTAACTATGAGTTTCATGTTGACTGTTAGTGGACATGATCCGTCATGTCCGTTAGCTAAAGAGCAATACAGATACTGCCTGTGCATTGAATTTGCCTGTTGGTCTATATATTTGATTTTATTTTCCTTGCCAGGCTTTAGATGCCAAAGTAATTATATTCAAGAAAAAGAGAAGGAAGAACTATCGCCGAACTAAAGGGCACAGGCAGGTAAGCCAGATGAAGCTTACAAGTTGCTGCATTTAGAGGGAGAGAGAAGATTGTTGTTTAGTTGTGTTTAACGCAAGGTTGTCTTCTTAGGAACTAACTAAACTCAGGATCACTGACATTCAAGGAATTGAAAAGCCAGAACCAGTTCCAACTGATAAGCCCGAAAAGACAGCCATCAAGAAGCTGGAAAAGACATCTGTTAAGATGCCAGAAAAAGTTGCTGTTGCAGCTTAGGAGGGATTTCGCCCATGGGCAAGTTTCTCTGCATTGTAAGGACTTCTATTTTTTTGGATTCAGATGCTACTTGAAATAGCATTTGCAAGATGAACATCATTAATGTCATCTTAGGCAAATATTTTTGAGTTATGTGAGTTATGTTGTTGGCTAGAATATGTGACGTGAGTATGTACTTTTTTTGTTCTTTTCCATTGTCTTTTTGGATGTGGGTATGTATTTAGTTTTGCAAATGTACGACTCTGGGAACCTTGAGCAATGTTTTCCCCCTCTGAAATAGAATAATGAGTCAACTTTTACAGCACTGGGTTTTTTTCTCTTCTTGCTCTTGTATTTTAATTGCTAATGTTATTGCAACTCCATGTGGGTCCCATTTTGTGTCATGTGAGGTGAGGGTCACGCGAGAGGATCCAACACTCTGGATGTATGAATGTGGGTACGGTTTTGTTCATTTTCTTTTCTAATGTGGGTTGGTATTAGATGTGCAAAATGTGGGACTCAGGAATGCTTGACCATTTATTTCTGCCTCTGAAATTGAATAATTTTCCAGTTTTGATTCTTGCACTGGGTCTTTTTTCGTTGCTATTCTCTTGGATTTAATTGCTAATGTTATGCCTACTCTGTGCACTAGAGATTTATTTATTCTGAAATGACCTATTTGATTTTGGAATTTTGTGGAGGAAATAACAATTGTCCAAAATTCTCAACTGGGTCAAACTTTTGGAGGTCTACTCCTTTTTTGTGGAAGTTGATCACATCTTGTGGTGGCGGTTCCTTTTGACATTCTTTTATTTAGCCATGTTTTTTAGTTTAGCCAATTATGTGATTGAGACTTCTGTTGATTTGTAGTTCAAGAAATCTAAAATCAGAAGAAACATAGGCAACTAAAGGAGACTGCCCCTCTCTTTCCTTTGTACTGCACTTGATTTTTGTTGCTTGAGAACTGTTTGAAACATATGGATACAGACAATGACATGACATCCCATCTTTGATCATCTCCTACTAGCAACAGTGAGAGGTACTCCCACCCTCCTTTAGTTAGAAACCGATATTTCTATCACATAAAATTGCATACATTTTCTTAAAGAGGTCTTAGGTTCGAATTTCAAGGAGTTGAAGAGTGGTGAATTTGCATTACTCACTTTTCGTTGAAGTTGCTATCTCTCGTCAAACCATTGCTTCGTATATTTGGGACGCGAGAACTACATGACTACAAGTAGCATGTATCACCTCTTTGATGGACCCTCAACTTTATTTGGATCAACAAAAAGTCTAGGAACTTAACTTTGCAACACGTACAACTCGGGACGCGATTATGTTTGCAACTATTCGATGTATGTGGCTTACATGCATTGAACGATTCTGTAGAAGATATCTTCATGATTGATACATTGATTCATTGATTCCCAACTCATTAGGCCACATGGTGGACCCAGTGGCCTCCTTTTGTTGATTTTTATTCTCCTCATTTTTCTCATTGAGATTCATTCTCTCGATGCGTCTCTACCTATAATATGGTTTGTGAACCTACTAAATATTAGTACCATTACCAATGGGCTTATGTTCTAGTTGGTACTTTATGTCCTTCCCATGTAGGAGGTTAGGGTTCGAATCTCGCTGTGGGTGATTGGAATTTAGGATTATGGATATAGCCTCTGAAACCCCCTGTAAGCGTGGACTAACCTACTAACATCTTGCTAACTCCGTTAATACTAAATATTGGTAAATGGAGAATATCCGTCTACTCACAAACTAAGTGCTATTAAGTGGACTCACTTTCTGTGCCACCTAACCCCTCTCCACGTATGCATTTAATTAACACTTTCCCAAAAGCTATGTTTTGAGTGCTTCCACTTTGTTTTTGTTTTTTTTTTGTTCTTTTTTTTTTTACATATGGTTGTGGTGGTAATGGAATCCGTAGTCACAATAAATAGTCCTCCACTTTCTCCAAACGCCAAATAGTCCTTCTTCATTGCCACATACTAATCTAGGTTAAATAGTTCGGACAATTTGTTTTTTTTTTTTTAACTTAGGTGTCAAGGCAGCTTTTGTGGACCTCGACTGATCTTGGGGGCCCAATCCTGTCGCCCATTTGGGGATAGTCCAATTAAAACTGGAGCAAAGCTTTATATGGGTTGACCTCAAAGGCCACACTTGAAAGGTGTCAAACCTGAGACCTTAAGAGGGAGCAAACCCGTAAGAGGAGTTTGGACAATTTTGTTAATGCATTTGCGTAATGGTATGTACACTATCACCTTTGGTTTTGCTTTAAATCTTCTCCACTGAAGTAATGACTCTCTCATTATAAAAAAAAAAAAAAGAAGTAATGACTCTCTCTCTCTCTCTCTCTCTCTCTCTCTCTCTCTCTCTCTCTCTCTCTCTCTCTCTCTCTCTCTCTCTGATCTCCACATTTAACATGGTTTATATAACTCCTCTTTAAGCATGGTTGACATAGTGCCTACACATTGTTGTTCATACTAATGGATATCTAGGTGTCCAGCTTATTACCTTCAACTAGAAATGGTGATGCATATATATCTGTAATTCAGGGCCTCTTCTTTTGGATAAGATTAGACATAGATTTAATTACGAAGTACTTTGAAACTCATTTTCAGCGTCTAAATGCAATAATTGCTCAATAGACAGATATCGCTTGGACTAGTAAAACTCATTTTCAGCATCTGAATGCAATAATTGCTTGATAGACAGATATCGGCATATCGCTTGGACTGGTAATCTCAAAAAAAGAAAAAACTAGAAGAGGTATACAACACCTTGGATGATATAATTTTGATAATTGGATTCCTCCCTATACTTAATTTGAATTATGTATTACTCTGAGCAAACAAAACGGCTTGAGGGAAGAGCCAAAATCGTGAATTTCCCAAGTGAACTCCTCCATAAAATAAAACTACGATCGGGAAAAAAAAAAGAATATCACAAGGCAAAGGCAAAACTGTACATAAACATTCACCAAAAGATGCTCTAAAAAATATTCTCCTGGCGCACTTAAACTGAAAGTAGTTGAACAAAAGTTGCCAGGGAAAACTTTGGTCAAGTGGACGGGAGAAAATTTACGAGTGATTGTCTTATCTGAGGTTGTATGTTCGAATCCCATGTGGGCTAAATATTCCAAAGCTTCGGGCCATTGTAGGGTTTGTCCGGTCGTTAACTCCAAGGCCCTTGAATTAATCGAGGTGCACATAAGTTTATCCGCTCAGGGGAAAAAAAAAAGATATGTGAGAAGAAACTGTTGGCTGGAGAACAGAAGGAATGATGGGCTATGAAGTTGACCTACTTTTAGTGAGTTTAGATTAATTTTTAAAACTCTCTCCTCCAAACAGTCCCTACAATTGTGACATATATTTGTCCGGTGGGATTTTAAGGAAAGGGCTTGGATTCTCTCCATTAATTGGTCAATTATTTGAGAGTCTACAACAGGTTATTTGGGCTCAATGTTGAGTGAATGAGCTCAGAGCGTTTAAAATTTTATACCTGTAAGTGGTTAGCAATCCAACATCATGTTAAAGATTTCACAAATTGTGTTTATTCAATACTTAACATTATCTCATGTCCAAACAAAACTAATTTATATATTACCTCCGTTCTAGAAAGATTGTTTCGATCGGTAAAATGTGAACTTAAATTTAAGATATTTTCATCGGACAAAATCAAAACTTTTTTGCCGTCAATTACTAAATATCAATGAATTCTTTTAATTTATCAAAAAGAAGTTTGAATTTATCTTCATAAAAACGCATTTGTCTTAAGTTCTCATTTTACGGATATGACAGTCTTTGTGAAACGGAGGGAGTGTTCTGTAATAGGCTATAGTCAACGGAAGAAATCCAAATTTTTTCCTTTTTTTTATTTTATCAGAAGACTATAGTTTATTACCCTAGAACTAGTGATCCACCTTTGTGAATCAAGAAAAGAGGAGTGACACTTCCACCAAGCTTGTCCTCTTTTCTTATAATGCATAGTGGAAGTTTGAAACACTAATCCACATTCATCGGCTAAGCTACTCCGATGGAGGATATTCTTATTCCAGGTACTTCTTCAAAGCTCATTTGACTTCTACTACTTTTTTTTTGGTTGTGGGAGCCTAATATTTTTCTAGGCATTTGACATGGGCATTGATATTATACTTTCTTGAACAAACAGTTAAGAGAAAAATAAAGAAGGGACCACTTTCAAGAAAACAATTTGGGTGTGGATTTTTCATCCAGGAATTAGGCTATCTCCAATGACATAATCAAAAATGGATAATCAAAAGTTATCACATCAGCTTTTGATTATTCATTTAACATAAGAGATTGCTAATGTTAACAATGTAGATGTCCACAATGACATAATTAAAATTGGATAGCTAAAACTTGCCACGTCACTTTTTCAAACTACAAAAAACTAAAAACTGCGAACATAAGAAAATAATTTTTCTAAAAATAGTTTTGAAACTAATAAAAACTAGTTATTAGAAATAGAAAATAGTCTTTGAATTTTTTTCAAAAAAAATAGTTTTTTTTATAAAAAAATAGAGAGAATGTTTTTGTTTTATAAAAAAATAGAGAGAATGTTTTTGTGTAATGATGAGTGTATTTGATTGAAAATATGTGGAGTTCACTAAATTTGGTTATTAACAAAATGTTGTTAATTTTGGCTATCCAAAGCCCAAAATTTGATTATTTTTAAGGAGGTTGCTAAGTTTAATTATACAATTGTGAGCTATATTTTGCACAAATATTGTTAATTATAGAAACCTATTACTTTTGATTATACCATTGTGGATAGCCTTAGGTAGAATAATTTGTGTTTGTTGTGGAGAGATATGGGAAGAATACAATACACTGCAAAACAGATCCGCCAAACAGATTTGCCGCTACACCAAGACTGTTAGAGGTAGCATCGGTGTTTGTCTCATAGGGGACAAAACGGCTAGTCCACGGTTATCAGAACATCACCAAATTAAGATTGCATTAGGGAATTGAACTTACCTCTACTTTTTTTCTCACACTAGAGAACAATATCATATGTAAAACTATATAGATTATGGAAAAATGTGTGTGAAAAAGAAACATGATTGTCAACTATATACATCAACAGGAGAGATCTTTGAGCTGCACGAGAATTCAATGCACATCATGAGGGTATGAACTAGCCACACTAATTACTGCATTGTCCAGATTCGATGATGGTTGTCTCGGAAGACCCTCCAGATGGCCAACTTCATTCGCGGAAAATTACCAACACAATGCTCGCACAAAATATGCATCTTAATTTATGTAGTCATTTACAATAACAGGCTAGAACATCTCAGTATATAAAAATATTAATCTGTAGTACTTTTGTACATAATCTTGCACAGTAGACTTGTAATATCTTTGATTGAGAATACAGTAATCATGCGACTGAGAATGTATTGGCATAGAAAGATACTTAGAGAGTTTAAAGACAAAAGATCCCAAGCTCAACAAGAATATGATTCGATTTTTAGGAGTTTGGAGATAGAAGATCCCAAGCTCAACAAGAATATGATCCGATTTTTAGGGTCCTTTTTTATGGTAAAAATACACGAAAACCCCATCAACTATACATCACAAATATCCCTAACATTTAAAACTGCTTATACAGACCCTCTCAACTATATAAAATGAAAAATTGGCTAACTCTGTTAATGGAATGAGGAGAAATGATGATTCTACATCGCCCACATTGACCCCCTCGTCTATAAAAATTATCCATGCTGACTCCTTCATCTCAACGGTCTTTTTGACAGAAGGGTGTTGAATTATTGATTAGTTAACGGTTATAGTTGAGGGGGTCTGTATAGGCGATTTTAAATGTTAGGAGATCTTTGTGAAAAAAAAGTGATAGTTAAAGGGGTCTCCGAGTAATTTCAAATTTCTCCCACTGGCACCACCCCCAGAGCCAAATCTGTGTCAAATGAAAGGTGATGGACCTTTGTGATCACGAAAGGTCAACAGAATTAGGACTAAATTGAGCGCACACATAAGAAATTGCAAAGTGCATGTGATGTGATCCACTAAGAGAAGAGAAAACCAAGTAAAAAGGTCGAAAGTACCTGGTTTATTTTATTTTATTGAAGTGGAAAAGAGATGCGTAGTTAGGAAAGAGTCATTTTCGTTGCCTGTAACTTTTAATAGTGTGAGATTTCCTTCCCAAGTTAGAGTTTTGTTGTTGATAGACTGGAGTGAGTGGTCACTCTTAAGGATTGCACCAAAAGAACGGAATATGCTTTGGTTCTTAACACCAAACACATGAATATACCTTTTGCATTTTTGGAACATTGTTGGGTATTTTCCAGGGCGGATCCAGGATTTTGTTTGATGGAAAATCTCGGCTACAAGCGTTTGTTTGGTTCTTGTGGAGAAAAAGAAGAAGAAAGGAACGTAGAGTTAAAAAAAAGAGAAAAACTTGTTTCCGGTTGTGCTGTAAAAACTCAATCGTGACCGTCCAAAAGTGTCTGAATGGTCCGAATGTTAATGAAATTTTTCCAGAGAAGAGTTAAGTTTCATTAAATCCGGACCGTCTAGAATACTTTTGGACGGCTGTGATTGGTTCGTGCAGCCGAAAACAAGACAATCTCTAAAAAAATTATCTTCTATTGTTGGTTTGGAAAGAAAGAAGAGAGAAAATAATAATAAAAAATCTAGAATTGTGCATAGTATCATTTTTCTCTCATTTTCCTTCCATTTTCTTTTCTCACTTTCCTCAAGTTCCAAACACATCGTAAGTGACCATTGGCAGAACCAGGTTTTTTTAAATTAAATTTAACCATTCGAGTTTTTATAAAATAGTATTAATTCATAAAAGAATTAATCTCGAGATATTGTTGTTGTACACCATCTAATGACACGTAATTTTTGTAGTACGCTCAAGGACGGAATCAGGATTTTATCTTAACAGTGGCGAAATGTATACTAAAAAAATAAAAAGATGCATTACAATATTAATAGTCATCGGCTCCAGAAAAAATTAAAATAACATAATAAAAACTATAGTAAATGATGTTTTTCATTTGCACATGGAGTATGAAAAAAGACTAATTTTAATTTTGGGCATTGATGATGCCATTCCAACAACAACAATAGAACCCATGTTCCCAATCATTGGGGGATTAGAGACACACCTAACTTTTGATAATATATACGAAGTGACTGATCTCAGAATACCACTTAAATAGTAGCCCCTATACGTGTTTTGCTGCGGAACCATGCTCCAAAATAAAGCCAAATGGCATCAGAGAAGGCAGGTCTAGAGATTAAATTTAATTTATGTGCATGTTACTATGATTCCTTCATTAATAGTTCAGAGCATCAGTATGCACAAAGATAATGTCACTCCCCAAATCATTATATGGATTTCCCAAATTGATAACCGTACTCCCTTTTGAAAGTGTCATTATAAATTTGGGGAGTTGCATTATAATTAAATTCAAGTTAAGTTATTTTAGGGTTAGAATTAATGTGGAGTTTTTTTTTTCTTAATTACACATCATCATTTATATTATTTCACTTTGGCCCATTAAATTTAGTTTTAGAATACTTTTTTAGGTCTCCTTTCTTGAAAAAAAAAAATAGAAGAAAATCTAGCAGTGGCAAAACTGTATAAGTTGGAGATAATTTTTTTTTTCACATATAATAATTGCGTTTTCTAAAATTCTTATCGTGGCGGCCGCCGCCACCAAACCCCCTAGTCCCATCCTTAACTATACGCTCATGCTCTTAATTCTTTTTTTCCCGTACGAGTCTTAACAATAAGGTATGTTTTTCGAAGTTACTTTCACGCTCGTGCATGCACATTATTTGACTCAGCTCTCCATGGCAGAATGCCAGAATCCAAACAAAAGTTGACAAACATTGTTTGGTGGGTGTTCAAAGAAGAAACATGTGTGCATTTAGAAGCCAACCACTTGATGTATGTACGTACATTAATACGAGGAGGGAGAATGATACTGTTGGTATATTCTGGCCCTATCGGATCAAGATTTGCTTATATCTAATTGGATACCAAATGAAATGAAAAAAGCACTCAGAAAATAAATACTCCAGCGTCTCAACAGACAGAGAGAGAGAGAGAGAGAGCGCGCTTGCTTGCTTGAAGACTGAGAAAGAGAATACTATTGTGCCATGTTCGCTTATGGGTTGACAGAAGGGGTTTTTGGGGAGGGATTTGGCCTCTCTGAACTCCCAAGCCCCGCCTCCTGTTAGTCTCTAATTTCAGCTATTTTTACTGAGAAAACTGAAAGAAAGTGTGGGGAAGATGAAGAAAGTTGGTGTGTCCCCCTGTATATATATCCCTGATTCAAGTTCTGGGTTTGGTTTCATTTGATCAGCTTATGGTCCACTTTGAATGGTACAATTCTCTACTCTCAACAAATCCACATAATTCTATATAATACTTGATGGGTTTGTATTGTGTTCATATATATAGTTCTTCGAATTTCTCTTAGGAACGGATGAGTATAATCCTTCGAGAAGGTCTGGGTATTGTGATGAGTTTCAGTTTTTTGTCAAGTTCTTGGAATTAGAATTATTTGAACTTGAAATGTTTTGTTACTCTGCGGATTTTTTTTTTTGTTCAAAGTTATCGTAGAATTTGATTCAATCGGATTATTTGCTTATTTATGTGTCATCAGGTGGATTATGTATTTGAAGTTTGCATTGTGTTGGAATTGAAATGAGTTTTGGACATTTGTGGAGGAATTAAAACATGAATACGTAATGAAACTTGAATTGCTTTGAGTACATGTTTGGTTTGAAAAGGGTATACCAAATATAAGAACTGTAATTGAATTGGAGAAAATCATTGCTGATATTCTTTCCCTCATATAGGAACATGAAAAATTGAAAGTCTCGAAATCAGGTCACATGTGATTTGTCAAATCCACCTAAATTTGTCTTGATATACTTTTTTTATTCTCGATTTCGATGTCATATTAAAGGTTTTTAATGTAGGATCAATTAAGCAATGGACACTAGGGGGACCACTGGTCAGCGAACAAAAACTCAGACTACTAACCTCTAGGTTTCTCTTTTAATCATAACCTCTAGGTTGTGAGATTGAGTTTGAGGAAATGTTAGGTTTGTAGTACTTTTCAATTGAGCAGTGGAAACTGCATTACTTGGTATTATCTTTCATTGCATAACGACTTAACTTATTGAAATTTTGATGCCGGTTTTGTTGCAGGTCTTATGTTATGTCATGAAGTGTGTACAATTGCCATCTTGACTCATGGAAAATAGAGGCAGTTCAAACCCGAAGTACCTTTGTTTCATTTACTGTTTCTGTCGGGTGGCTTGAACTTCATATTCTTAATCCCGGCTTCTGTTGGTTAAATTTACCTTTGAGACGAGGCAAATCTCCTTTGGCAATATCGAATTCCTTCTGAAAGCAAAAATAGAGAAGGGAAAAGAAATAGTTAGGACTTGTAGCCAATATATATTGGTAGTTGTAGATTCTGCTCTTCGGGCAAATCTCCTTTGGCAAAGCTCACAGTTTCTCTGTTGAGAGATCACTGCAGCAATAAGGAACCATTTGGCATTGTAGCTTTTTGAGGATTATAATTCTCCTTCTAGTGGAAATTTCAGTCCATTTGTTGGGCAAATCTCCTTTGGCAATTAAGAGTCTTTCAGTAGACTCCATTTAGCTCAATTTGGGCAAATCTCCTTTGGCATTATCTCCAGTTTTCTGGAGATATTATCTAGATCTCTGCATCGTAAGAGCAGATTGATCGAAAGATATAGGTTCATATTTGAAGATTCACGGTGATATACCATTTATCATTTGGTGTCAAACAATTAGCCGGATCATTACCACAATACATCCATCCCAAGCAACGTTGTATCGGAAAGGGGAAAGGTGTTGATTGTTGAAGATTTTTGGACAAAGAACAATTGAAGGTACTTATCTTTTTGCTCACATACTTTACAATGATGGTACTTTGTTTAGTAATATGAATATCATAAATTCGTAATATAACCTTGAGTTAGCTATTAATTGCTCAAAGTTGCTGCTGAATACGGGTTATTAATTTTGGGTAATATTACTCATAGAAGTTTTTGTTCTCCAAAACTTTCAGCAGTGCTTATGTCTTAGATGTTGGTAGTTTTGGTTCACTCCTATTATTGTGATGTAATCTTCGCCTTCGGGCTTTGAATGAAATATGCAATTGCTGTTGATCAAAAAAAAATATTCCTTTTCTTTTCAAGCACCCCTTTCAAGTTATTATTTTGCTCAAGATATTTTGGGGATATAGCACGGTTTGGTGATCAGGAATTGCTCTAGAGACCACAGGTTGACTACTTGCTCAACAGTTAAAGGCCACTTTCCTTTTCTTCCCCTAAAGTTCTGCAAATGCTTAGCTAATTTAATGCCTTCATTGCAGATATATTCTGATAGTCATCCAAATGATGGATTCGTCGAGTGAGTTCGATAGTTTCAGTGAGAGCAGCAGCTGTGAAGAGCAAGATGACATTGGAACTATGTATGGGGGCCATGCCTTCACCATTCTGTCAAGCCTTGAGGAAACCATAGGAAAGATTGACGATTATCTCTCTTTTGAGAGGGGATTCATACACGGTGACATTGTTTGCTCCGCAACTGACCCTTCTGGACAGATGGGCAAAGTGGTCAATGTCGATATGCTTGTGGACTTGGAAAATCTTCACGGTGAAATAAAAACTGAAGTGAAGTCGAAAGAAATTCGAAAGATCCGGTCCCTTTCGGTGGGGGATTACGTTGTGCATGGTCCGTGGCTTGGAAAAGTGGATAAAATAGTTGATAGTGTCACCATCTTGTTTGATGATGGCACAAAGTCTGAGTTTACCACAATGGGACCGGAAAAGGTCATTCCTCTTTCTCCCGACTTAATTGAAGATTTGCAATACCCTTACTATCCTGGCCAGAGGGTTCGTGTTGAGCTTCCTACTGTTTCCAAAACAGCTAGATGGTTATTATGTGGTACTTGGAAGGGAAAACGAGATGAAGCAACCGTTTGTGCCGTAGAAGCAGGTTTGGTATATGTCGATTGGATTGCTTGTGCTATGGGTTGTTGTGAGAGGGGCCCCGCTCCACCAGCTTTGAACGATTCGAAAAACTTGACCTTGTTGTCATGTTTCTCTCATGCCAACTGGCAGCTTGGCGATTGGTGTATGCTTCCAACACTTGACCATAATGGTGTTATGGATCAGATTTTCCTTGAGCAATCTGAAAAAGTGTTCAATCAAAGGAGTCAAAGGACAAGTCCAAATTTTCAAGAAATCTCTGTTATTGGGAAGATAAAAACAAAAGTAGATGTTCTATGGCAGGATAGAAGTCAGTCAATGGGAGTAGACTCCCACTCTCTATTTCCAATCAATGCTATCGATGCTCATGATTTTTGGCCTGGGCAGTTTGTTGTGGAAAAAGGTACCTGCGACGATCAAGATGGTCCTAGTGGCAAAAAATGGGGTGTTGTGAGAAGCGTGGATGCCAAAGAACGGACTGTGAGGCTAAAATGGGAAAGTCTTGGGATAAACCAAGTGAATGATTTGATGGGAGAGCAGATGGAGGAGACTGTGAGTGCTTATGAACTGGTTGAACACCCCGAGTATTCCTTTGGTATTGGTGATGTAGTGTTTCAACAGGAAAAGAAAGTGGGTAATGTGGATTGTGGTGGAGAACAAAATGTTTTCTCGAACAATTGTTATGCAGCCTGTATTGGAATTGTTATGGGCTTCAAAGATGGGAATGTCGAGGTGAAATGGGCAAATGGTCCTACAACCAAGGTACATCTTGTTGTTGACTATTTACTTAAACGCTAGTTATATTTAATTTATTATGGTCCTAAATATGGTTCTTTTTGATGATTTTGTACATTTGGATGGAACATTTGTTAGTTTCCTCCAGTAGAAAGGATCTAAGAAATGGGCAATACTAGTACCCCTGCAAAAGGGAGTGCCTTGTATGCCTTACAATGTTAGGTTGTTAGCGTACAGTCTTAGTAATTCCTATTTTAATAGTATATCTATGTAATTGATATATATTGGTAGTTGCCTTGCTTTTCTTTCTCTATATTGTTGAAACTTTTTTTAGGTCCATTAGTGGCATTTATGTTCGTGAGGATGCATGATTGAGTCTGCGGCATTTGTGGAATATAACGCACTGGTTGATATGTCAGTGTTTTGCAAGCTTATTGTTATTTTAATGCTTTGGATAAAATTTCCAGGTTGCACCTTTTGAAATCTTCCGAATGGATAAATATGAAGGTTCATCTCCTACTCCTGTGCTTCATGGGGAAAGTGCTGAACAAGTGACCCAAGAGATGACCGAGTATGATAAACAACCTTTGCATCCCAAGGGGAAGGTGATTCTCTCTCTCTCTCTCTCTCTCTCTCTCTCTCTCTCTCTCTCTCTCTCTCTCTCTCTCTCTCTCCATTTGTGTGTGTGTAGACGCAGCTAAACATATTTTCATTTTTATACTTGTGTATAAATATATGTACAAATATTTACACGAACTATTGTTTAACTTTCTAACGAAAGGAGTGAAATTGCAACACATTTATGAAAATACTTACATTTGTAAGAACATATGTAACGAAAGGAGTGAAATTGTGCTATACTTCTAGGGAAATTGAAGCAACAATTTTGTCCATTCGGTAGTCTCCAACCCCTAACTGTTACATGATTTCAAGTTTGCATTTGTCATCTTGTCTCATCTAGGCACATGAATGGAGCATAATGAAATTACTGAACTGGGGTTCAATCCCTTTTTGTGGGACTTCTTATAAATTCAGGAATATAGTTACAATCTTGAACCAACTGCTATAAGACAGTTCACCTACTAAAAACTAAAATTTCAATTTTAATGCTCAGGATTTTTTGGACTCTGGTTCCCATTCCCTCCCTCAAGCTGCTATTGGGTTTTTGAATAGCATTATGGGGAGTCTATATGGATCCCTAGGTTCCACATCAGTCTCATATACCTCTGACCTTGCTTTAGAAGAGGGAAAGAACTTGGAGTCTAACAGAGAGGAAGATTTGCTGGGATCTTGCAACCTATGCACTGAGGGACCAGCAAATTTGCAGCAACCCTTCAAGATTGAGGAAGAGAGAGCCCCTCCATTCACATCAGATAGAGCATACCCAAAACCGTTTAAGCAGTTTGATATGGTTACTGGTTGCTTGGACCACCACTTTGTTGACGGTGCTGGCAAGGGATTGACCTTATCTCAGGTAAACCACAACCCATGTACTCCTTTCAAATGTTGGTTAATGCATACAACAAAATGGCATAACTGGTTTTTGCTCCTTCGTTTCTCCCTAGGTAAAAAGAGGTTGGTTGAAAAAGGTTCAGCAAGAATGGAGCATGCTGGAGAAAAATCTTCCTGGTATGTTATTTTATGTTAGTTTTACAATGTAATCATCTTCCTGGTATGTTACAACAATCTCATTAGATGTGTAATCGAAACTCTTAAATTGAAGAAAAAAAGAGAGAATAGAATAGAAAAGTTGAAAATCTGTAAAAGCAACCAAATTGCGTATGTTATTGTCAAGAATTATAGCCATGATATAAATTTTTATGAAGATTGCAATATGCAATTTTTGGTCGCTAGGTTTTGCATATGAGATTTGGAAGGCTATGTTTTGTACTAGGATCTGTTTTGTAACTTTTGCAGAGACGATTTATGTCCGTATCTATGAGGAAAGGATGGATTTGATGCGGGTAGCCATCGTTGGTGCACCTGGAACTCCATACCATGATGGACTTTTCTTCTTTGATATTTTCCTTCCTCCCGAATATCCTCAAGAACCACCTGTGAGTAGTCTGGAATTGCACATGGCCCTCAAACAGCGCAAAGTCAATTTTGTCTTGAAATCTTTTGAAAGCCCTGTTTGGTTGATGTTTGTGGACATTACTTTTTATGCAGTTGGTGAACTATAAATCCGGTGGTCTACGTGTCAACCCTAACTTGTATGAGTCCGGAAAAGTTTGTCTTAGTCTCCTAAATACTTGGACGGGCAGTGGAACTGAAGTATGGAATCCAGGGAGCTCCACTATTCTCCAAGTTCTCCTATCCCTTCAGGCTCTCGTGCTTAATGAAAAGCCGTACTTCAATGAAGCTGGATATGATAAGCAGGTGGGAAGAGCAGAGGGGGAGAAGAACTCAGTGAGCTACAATGAAAATGCATTTCTCGTTAGCTGCAAGTCCATGTTGTACCTACTACGCAAACCACCCAAGGTACAATATATATCTCTAGAGTCTGCAGTCATTTTCATTATTGAACTGTAATTAACAATAATACATCCGGACTAGTGGACTGTAATAAAAATCTTTACAACATTGGAAAGTTTCGCATTATATAAATCTTTGAGCTTTGATAAGAGTGCCATTTTTATGGTAGGGGTCACTTGGATATCCTGCTAGACAAATCCAAGATTCGATTGATTTTAGGTCCAGTCTATTTTGCATGTGCAGTATCATTTCTCAGTCTTTTTTCCCTTTCCAATTATGTGATTTGTTTTTATAATGAAAAAAGCACTCTAAGGGTAATCATGCCATTTATTTGTAAACAGAAACTGGGAGGATAATCTGTTCTTATGAGATGTTGAGAAGTCCCTTCCATCCAACTAACTAGTTTAGTTGATTCTAACATTTGAGATGTAATTTAACAAGCTAAACAACGCATTCCAATTCTAAATCACTTTGCCAAATCGCCAAAGCCCTACCCATTTGACGAAGACCGAAATGACATTAAAGGTTTAATGCATCTTTTTCATGAGTTTTGAGTAGTTTCTTTCTTACTTGATGCAGCATTTTGAGGCATTGGTGGAGGAACACTTCAGCCGGCGGTCCAAAGATATTTTGTCTGCTTGTAAAGCATATATGGAAGGCGCTCCAGTTGGCTTTGCTTTTGGATACCGAAACAGCGAGGAAGAAAATCAACAGGGGAGTTCTATGGGGTTCAAGATCATGCTTTCTAAGCTCTTTCCTAAGCTTGTCGAAGCATTTTCTATTAAGGGTATAGCTTGCAGTCAATACGTTGATTCTGCAATATGATTGTGATGCTGTAGTGGTACGTATACACTGATGGTGGAGGCACTCGGACTTGTATAAAATCACTGTGTGCCTGGTGAAACACTTGATTTCAAGTTTTCCTCTTGTTCGTATGGGACTACGTTTGTAAAATGGGTGAAAATGCTGGAGCAGCTGGACACGTGTATAGCGTGTGATCTGTATCATATGATGGTTTATAGAATTCCTGACATCTTAAACAGAAGTCGGATTGGTGTGTTGGATACTTTGTAGTTATGTATTCATAGGAACTTAAACTTTGCTTAGGCTTGGGTCAATGATTTTTTCTTTTGGAAGCGGCATGCTAAAGCCTGACTGACAGAGGGGGGTGTTTACGGGCCCAGTGTTTATCCCAAAGTGGGTCCAATGCGGCCCTAAACCTGGCACACTCCAGTTCACGCTCGCCCCAAGTGGACCGTTCCAATTGGATGCAGGCACCTGGTGAGGGGTGCGGCATATCGGCGCCTATCCCGGATTGGTGAGTTGTGTATCTTGGTTTGGTGTTCGGTGCCTATCCCGGATTGGTGAGTTGTGTATCTCGGTTTGGTGTTTGGCAGGGGATGCAGACATGCTAGTGTTGCAGGATTGCAGCCGGATTGAACTGCGCTACGGGTTTAACAATTACCCACTTGGAGTGGAGGGGGTGATTGTTGGAGTCCACCCCAAATGGGACCCAAGGTTTTTTCTTCTCCTTATTTTAGAATGCCTTAAAGGCAGTGTGCATTGTGTGTGGAGAGACGTGAGCGAGAGAGTAGAGAGTGAGCTAGTGTGCAGAGACGTGAGTGGACAATCGGTGCTCCTCGGAGATGCTTGGATACTCCGTCGAAGAGCCACCAAAGTGAGGGTGAGAGAGAGAGGAGTGGGGAAGCCGGTTTGCAGCTCTCCTGAAGAGGTTTTTCCAGTTGTATATGTGTGAATATGTACAAGGAGGTTTTCCTTGGATATCTCTCGTTTGTGCTTGATTTATTTTCGTGCTTGTACTTAGAGGTGTGAATCGGAGTCAGGGTCTCGATCCAACATTAGGGAACGAAATTCTTGAAACCGTTCATCACTGACATTTTTAATTTTTGGTCACCCTAATTATCTTAAGGAGCTAGCAGATGAACTTTCTTGCCGCCACCGACTCGGCAAATGTTATCGCGGTCTCGAATAGTGTGAATCGTGTTCACACTCCTATTAAAGGTGGGCAAGTGAAAATTAGTGTTACGATATGCAATTCAAACACGACTTGAATGCCCAGAAATCTTCTTCCAACAGAAAAGTTACTATTATACTCCAAAGAAAGATTTTTCCAGATAAGATAGAAAAAAGTTTGGCCTAGCATCACGTGGTTCTAACCCTAGGCTTTTGTTCATCCCTTCTTTGCAAAAGAAAGACTTTAACAAGCAACACACTTGTTTTCCACAAATCAAACACCACCATCCAACACCCTTTTAAAGCTCAGTACTCTTTCAAACCCAAAAAACCAAAGGTATAACACCTTTGTACTGCTTACTATTTTGATCCCTGAGGGGGGCTGGCGGGATCAAGGCTGGTAATCAATACCATACTATAGCCCTAAAGCTGGCAAGGTTTCAAAAGCCGAAGTAGCAAGGACCAGCGCGCGCCGATCGTTAGTACGCGCGTGCCACTCTGTGGCTGCGCGCGCAGGTCTTGCGTGGGGATTGGTGCCTTGTTGTTTTGTGTTCTACTTTGTATATAGGTCACTGTAAGTATGCTAACAATCAGTTTACTGCTTTCCTTAGGCGTGGGGATTGGTGCCTTGTTGTTTTGTGTTCTACTTTGTGTATAGGTCACTGTAAGTATGCTAACAATCAGTTTACTGCTTTCTTTAGTTAAATTTGCTAGTTTGTAGTTAGTATTCATACCTGCTGTTGTGGAGTACCATTGGTGATGCAGGGAAGCGTGTTGTAGAAGAAGAACACGTAACAAGGATAATCACGAACAAGTATGAACTAGAGGTACTCCCTCTACGAACACACAATAATGAGAAATAATATCAATTTTCATTAATTCAATCATAAAACAACTCCATTTTAATGTTACTCTACAACTTATTTTATACTAAAAACCTAAGACCGAAAAGGAATCAGCAAAATAAGAAGCTGAATCCTGGTGAATCGCTACTTGACTCAATATTACCAAAATCAAAAGATTTGATCTCAAATCTCAATACTAGATAATAAAAGAAAACTTGCCAAAACAAATGGCACTCAAAGCGGAATATTCAAAAATAATTTATAACCAAAATAATAAAACTAAATATCTATTTCTTAAATAATAAACAATTTTCACTCTGCATCATTCTCTTCGGCTTAAAGAAACTCGTCCTCGAGTTTATATAGTTGAATTCGTCGAAACTTATCCGCATCAAGCTTGTACTTCAGATTGATTTTTCCAAACCCAAATTCCAAAGAGGAATCTTCAAAAATTAAAGGATCAATTTTCAATATTAGGCTTGAATCTTCCATGGCTGTTGGTTGCGCAGAACCCCCCTCCTCCATCCTACCCACCAAACACCTCCCCAAAAAACGAGAAGTGTTCTGGGTGGACTCCGCCCTAACCTCCACATCACACCCCTTTCACTTTCTCCCCTTTTCCACCACCTCTATAGTATTTACCGGCCAATCGCCAATGTTCGCCACATCGACGAAGGAACAGTCGTCGATCATACCACTCAGGCTCTTCCATCCACAAAACTCCCAAAATTTCCTTGAGATATCCACCCACCCACCAGATCCAACTAGCTCCGGCAAACACACAGTCCAAAGCCGTCCACCATCCCTTACCTCCATTCTCAAGTAGAAGCCGCCGATGAAGGGTATACGACTCACCTTTAGCCATCTAATCGTTGAAGACTGTGGGAGCAACACATAATGGGTTTCAAGCCTAATATTGAAAATTGATCCTTTAATTTTCGAAGATTCCTCTTTGGAATTTGGGTTTGGAAAAATCAATCTGAAGTACAAGCTTGATACGGATAAGTTTCGACGAATTCAACTATATAAACTCGAGGACGAGTTTCTTCAAGCCAAAGAGAATGATGCAGAGTGAAAATTGTTTATTATTTAAGAAATAGATATTTATTTTTATTATTTTGGTTATAAATTATTTCTGAATATTCCGCTTTGAGTGCCATTTATTTTGGCAAGTTTTCTTTTAGTATCTAGCATTGAGATTTAAGATCAAATCTTTTGATTTTGGTAATGTTGAGTTAAGTAGTGATTCACCAGGATTCAGCTTCCTGTTTTGCCGATTCCTTTTCGGTCTTAGGTTTTTAGTATAAAATAAGTTGTAGGGTAATATTAAAATAGAGTTGTTTTATGATTGAATTAATGAAAATTGACATTATTTCTCATTATTGTGTGTTCGTAGAGGGAGTACCTCTAGTTCATACTTGTTCGTGATTGTTCTTGTTGCGCGTTCTTTTTCTTCGGCTTTCCAAGATGGCTCACTTTATCGCTTGTAAGAAAACGACCGATGCAGTCAAGGTGGCCCAATTATATTTTTCGGAGATTTATCGCTTGCATGGACTACCCCAGTCCATTGTTTCTGACCATGACACACGGTTTTTGATCCATTTTTGGCGTTACTTGTGGAGGATGGCGAACACCAAACTGGATTTTAGCATGGCCTATCACCCTCAAACTGATGGCCAAACTGAGGTGGTAAACCGTTCTTTGGGCAATTTACTCCGTAGCTTGTATGCGGACCATCGTGGGAGTTGGGATCAGAAATTATGCCAAGTTGAGTTTGCTTTCAACCATACGGTCAATCGGAGCATGGGTCTCTCCCCATTCCAGATTGTTTATGGTTTCAATCCACGAGCCCCAATTGATTTGGCTCCTGTTCCCGACTTGAAACGAGCCAGTGGGAAAGCTGAGGAATTTATGAGAGATCTGCAGCACATTCATAAGGATACTGAGCAACGTTTGCACAATGTTATTGCTGGTGATTTCGTTTATGTTGTCCTTACAAAGGGCCGATTTCCAGAGGGGGAGTATAACAAGCTGAAGGCCCGCAAGATTGGTTCTGTGGAGGTTATTGAGAAGATTAATCCGAATGGCTACCGTTTGAAGCTTCCCAGCCATGTTCGTACCACCGATATGTATAACGTCAAACATCTAGTCCCATTCCGGGGTGATAGTTCTTCTGATGAGGATATGCCAATTCGAGGGCGAATTTCTTTCTAGTCGGGGAGGATGATGCGGTGCGCATAGAGGAGGAGTACCACCTAAATCAGTCCAAGCATTCCAAGGCCTACTAGTCGGTATTTTCGTAAATAACTGACCGAGGCCTTTGGATTTGGGCCCACTTGGATTCAATCCGAAATGGCCCAACGGTCAGGACACATCGCCTTTGGCCATGTGCCGTGTGTTTTTTAGCCTTTTTCGGTCGTTTAGGGCTCCGAAGGGCCAAATTTGCCGTTTTAGGAAATAATCTTTTTGGTTATAACTTTTGATAGGAAAGTCCAATAACATTCGTTCTTGATGGAGAAGTTTTATTTTTTCTTATATTTTTAGAATATGTAATAATTTCGGAACTTTCCAAAATTGGTGTTTTTTTTTCCTTTTCCTAGTAGGGTTAGGGTTTGCATCGTATTTAAGGAGTTGTAAGCCTTAGAGCTGGACGTTTTTTGATTATTATTGATTAATAAAGAGTCTAGAGAGAGTTTCTCTATATCTATCCCGTCCTTGTTGAACGTTTGTTCTTCATTTCATAGTCCTACCCTGCATCAACTGGGGTCTTTCTGGACATGTCTAAGAACCCTTAAACATGTAAACCAAGCACTGGTTAATTGGTTCAGACCCGCACGCGCCTATGGCTTACCCGCGCGCGTAGGTCAGTCTTTGACCTGTGGTTGGCCTTGCATTGGTATCTTTGCCTTAGGCCACTGTTTTGTCCTCATACTGTTTATGGTGTGTTTTGTTAGTTTGTAAGGCTTTTTAGCCTTTAAACTGTATAGTAGCTGCCTATAACTGCTTGGTTTGTCCTGGGTGTGTACTGGTCCATCCAGAGCCCAGAAAATGATAAAAATAGAGACTGTGAGTAGAGCAAACACGCGCGCACATGTGTGGGATTCACGCGCGCAGGTTTGAATCACATGTAGTGATCCACGTGAATTGGATCGGTGCATGTAGATTCTTTCTCATGCACGTTAATTCAATACAGTGCGTCGAGTTTGCTCTGCTAAACAGAACCTGGCCTTTACCCTATTTACTACTTTCACATCCATGCTATCTATCACATCCTGCAAAATATTACAGCTTTAATCCCCATTAAACTATTCCCCTGCCCTAATTGGCTAAAGAACTGATTAAATCAAACAGAATTGCAAGTGTTTTCACAAATGCCTAAGTAGGAACCGATCTCTAGAATGGGCGAGAGAGGTGCCTTAAAATCCTTCCCCTCTCGTAACCTGGCTCCCGAACCCAAATATAGTTATGACGGATTGGTACCTTCACTTTTTCAAATCAAATAGCTCAGCGAGCTTTTCAAGTTCGGTTCTTTGGGTGTCGGACCTTCAAACTCAAGTGGCGACTCTGAATCGAGCGCTCGTCCTGCTAGCGTTCCCTCGATCCGCCTTACATCTTTTAGGGCACGTTGCCCACAGTGGCAACTCCACTGGGGATCGAATCAATATTGGTCTATACTTAGATTTTAATACGCTTGAGAATAATCTCACAAAAGTCTGTCAAAATAGTGAGCTTCAAGCTGCTAAAGAAAGGATTGGTGATTTAACAAGACCCTTGTGTTCGGCCATCCTGACTGGGGCTTTTTTGATTGTTCTCTTGTGTACTTTCCTCTAAGTATTGATTGATAAAGAGAGCCAAATTTGAAACGGCATTTGTGAATTTGTGATTCTATTCCATTAATCAATTTCTCTAGCATCTCACTTGCATCGATGTTGGATAGTCGCGTTGGAGCATTTTGGCAAGCCGGCACGGTTTACCGGAGCCCTGAGACCCCGAATGCCCAACAACCTTCGACGATGATAAGTCATTCTACCGTTCGACTGTTGCTCTGGGGTTACGCGGGCAGCGGGAGGTATATCTTGGCTTTAGTCCAAGGAACCTGTTACAAGCCAAAACTAGCCTTTGCATATACAAAAGCACTAGAACTCTCCAAACTAAGACAGGTACCCGCAAGGTAAGATCTACTTACATCTAACCCCTATATACTGTCTATGTGTTACTATTTTCCCTATCGCATGCACTGTACATACATACCGTTTTGCGTAGGAGCATGTTTAGGGAGGCTTCTAGGTTGTCTCTCTTTCGAGTCTGTCTTATGCTTATTAGGACGCTGCTATGGCCTGATGAAGATTCGTGTATCTCGATGGTGCACATTATCAATTTTCAAAGTCCTTAGATCAGCGAGACTTTGGGAATTCAAGACTTTCTAAGCCCTTGTCTAAATACCCAATTGAGGTTTCGAACAGAAAATAAGGAACAACAGAGAGAATGTCGTGATGCTTATATCATTTTGGTTATCGTGCGCCGCACGTACACCGTTTAGGCTATGGCACTGTGTCACCTACGCCGCCCTGGTTCCGGTATCATTTCATCTACACCGAGTTGTTCCAAGTTCAAAGTTGAAATTTTGAGAATGGAATAGTCAAAGGCTTAGACTATTTTGACATCTCTTAGTGTTAGTCGATTCAAACAAGGATACACCCTCGAAAAGAAATCTGAGGATTCTGGCAGCATCCGAATATCACGAGATAGACTCGTCTATAGTTGTAGAGTATAAGAGGACACCAATGACGTTGATGTGTACATTGCATTATTCTTGCACATAGCTTGCTGCAGGAATGTCACTGAGCCTTCAATTGCTTTATTGTCTAGTTTGGAACTATTGCACCGAATAAGAAAGTATCGAAAGGAAGAGCCAAACCTACTTGGGAACGTCTTCAGAATCTGATTCAAAGGCTTGTCAGGCTAGGATCCTAGTCAATTACAACGGAGGCTTCTCCAGGTTCATTGTTGGCCGCTCTACAATCAAGTTTGCCATCGATATTGCAAGAAGCCACGCCGCCGGCTTCCCCATCTTCAGCTTCTTCATCAAGCTCCACTGAAAGACCTGTGATAGCAGATCAACCCCTCAACCTAGAAACCATGCTCACAAACCTCCAGAACAGCATCACTGTTATGCAGCAAAGGGCTACTCAGACGGATGCCAACATCACTCGTATGAATGATCTCATCAACACTCGTCTTCCACCCTCACTCGAAGAAGAGGACAAGGACGAGGACGATAAGGATGTTCATAGGGAACCTGTCTTTGTTCTTGATCCAAATCATGAGGGGCGTCTCATTGTTCAGCCCATTCCTAGGGAGGCTCGTGTGCCTGCTCTGAACCCCAACCTTGCTATTGTTAGGCCTGTTCAAAACCCCGACATAGCTGCTCTTATGGCCAAGATGGCTAAGTTGGAGGAGACTGTCTCAAAATCTGAAAAGATCAGCGCAGAGGAAATAGACTTGGATAATCTCTATCTGTACCCTAACAACAAATGGTTAGTTCAAGTTATTACATGCATGGCATACAATATAAGGATTATGTCATCATGGCATGGTTCGACATAGGATTGTCATATGCTATTCTTAGTTCAAAGTACATGCAAGCAAATACAAACTTGAACTACAAATGGGGTTTCCAAGTGTATACCTCTGTCCAAGCGCTCGAGAGGTGAGTCTCGGGGTCTATCAACATAAGCGCGGCATCGTACTCTGTCCGCCGTGGCTTGTAGGCCTGAAAACCCGATGGCACAAACAAGTGTGGCATAGGAGGCACGTACGCCTCTGCTGAAAAGTCAGGACGTGTCGTGGCTCCCGCCTCCTCCACCGCTGTCACCCTAGGCCCCTGCGCCTCCGCTCCGGCTCTCTCCTCGGCCTCCATATCTCTTAAAGCCTCCACTTCCTCGGCTCTCTCCCTCTCAGCCCTCACCGGCACCTTCGAAGTCGCTATCTCTCTCGCTCCTCCCGAGCCTCCAAAACTGCAATCCCAACCACAAGATACTCCTCGAGAAGCCGTGCAAAACCGTCGTCGCTAAGATTCTCTGTAATGTCCTGTTTCGTGATCGGTCTATGACTCGACGATGTCTCCGCTGGCTGAAAAAGCACATCCTCCTCTTGATACACGAAAGGAATCTCCGTGCTCTCCTCCTCCTTGGTCACAACACCCTTCCCCTTCGCCGAGTCCCTCAGCGGGGATCCGTTCGGCCCAATATCATCTCCACTAGCACCACTGCCTTCGCAACCGCCCGAACTTCCACTAATTACTGTCGACCCCCCCGCCACTATGCTCGGGCCCATCGACTCAACAACGGGATCTTCTGCTCGGGTCTCCTTCGACGCGCGTGGGGCCTCCTTCGGCGTGCGCTGTACCACTTCGTTGACCACCTCATGCTGCTGGTCTCTGTTGCCATCTCCGCCCCCTGTCACCGCTGCACCAGAGCCAACAACAGCCCCTACCGGCTGTTGATCTCCTGTTTCGATTTCCATTGGCCCTCCCGCATCCTCTGGGCAATCAATAACATCACTGTTTCCGCCATTACCGTCATGATCCGCCCTGGGTGTGTACTTGTGTGAGGGATTGTTGATTTTGTGAAGAAATCAGGGGTTTTGGGAAGGATTTGAGAGAGTTTGAGGGATGAGAGAAGTTGTGGAGGTTTTGAACCGATTGAAACTTTTTCTGTAAATGCAAGAAGTTTAAAGGTGTGAAACAGGTATGGGCCGGATCTGGGCCTGTTCCAGATTTGAGCCCTAAGAAGCTTCCTGTGCACGCGGAAGTGACTCCATCACGCGATGGTCAAAGTGGGCCTCAGACCCAATCCAGCCTCTGGCCAGGCCCAATTGCACTTATCTCTCTTACAAAGGCCCGAGGGAATCTGTGATGGCTTTTCAACAATTTTTAGGGCCATTTTGAGATACTTCCGATCCAAAGCATTTTATATCCTCAGCAGTGGTCCACCCGCACTTACCTTGATCCCTATACGATCAGCGACGATCTATTCGTCTGATCATCAATCAGCGACGATCCATCTGTCCAATTTTCAATCAACGACGATCTATTAGTCCAATTTTCAATCAGCGACGATCCATCCGTCTCATTTTCAATCAGCGACGATCCATCCCTCTCATTTTCAATCAACGACTATCCATCCGTCCAATTTTCAATGAGCGACGCTCCATCCGTCCGATTTTCAATCAGCGACGATCTATCTGTCCGATTACAATCAGTGATAATCAATCCGTTCAATTTTCAATCAGCGATAATCCATCCGTCCAATCATCAATCAACGACGATCCATCCGTCTAATCACCAATCAGCGACGATCCATCCGTCTAATTACCAATCAGCGATGATCCATCCGTCCAATCATCAATCAACGACGATCCATCCGTCCAATCACCAATCAGCGATGATCCATCTGTTCAATCACTAATCAGCACCAATCACCAATCAACGACGATCCATCTGTCCAATCACCAATCAGCGACAATCCATCCGTCCAATCATCAAACGACGATCCATCCGTCCAATTTCAATCAACGACGATCTATCCGTCCAATTTCAATTCAACGACGATCCATCTATCCAATCTTATTTATTTCCCTAGGAGAGTTCATATCGATAATCAATCAGCTCTCTGATCCATTGGTGCACGGTATTTTTACATACTCGTTTGCATTTTCCATTTAATCGGCTTTTGGGCAGATTTGATGGGTGTCTAGAAATCTTTGACGTTACCCGTACCAGTCAATGGTGCTTCGCGTGCTGTCAAAGAGGGACTACTATAGACACTCCAATCTGGGTCTTCCAATTGATTTACTTCATTTTTCGGTTTCTTATTTCCCCGATGATGAGTCAGATCAAAAACAGTCTTGAAAATGGAAAGGCTTGAGCTTTGAATGGATGAAACCCCTTTTGAACCCTCTGTGAGCTCCAAAACCCTAAGTCAAAACCCTAACCCTAGGTTTGACCAGCGTGCGTTGCACTGGCTCCCACGCGCATCTATCCACTTGCCAAGTGTTGGTCAAAGTCAAAGCCTTGACTGTTGACCAATGCGCGAGTTGGTACTATAAGAGCGTGCCAGTGTCACTCCCACGCGCACAGGTCAACACCTGTCCCCATCACCTTTTTCCAGCTAGATTTTATAATCAGAGGGTCTACAAGGCTGTAAAACCCTGTTTTCGATGCCTGAACAGCGTTTTGCAGGGTTTGGGGTGCACCACCCTCACAACCTCTCCTATCACCTTTTTCAACCCCCCTTCTCCACCAAGTAAGGCCAACCAGCCTTGTTGGATGGTTTTTCCACCAAGTTTGGCCACCAACCTCACCCCTTCAACCTCCTATAAATACCTCATGGTTCATCATTTCAAAGGGTTACAAAAAAAACAACCTCAAGGGTTACCAAATATCTAGTTAAAAGGGATACAAAGGTCCAAATACTCTTGATATTTCATCACTCTAGCCATCTCCATACACTCATTTTGCCACCACTACCTACTTGTTCAATCCATTTCCAAATCATTCAAGCAAAGGTATAAACACCTTCTTCTGCTTACTATCTTGATCCCTGAGGGGGGCTGGCAGGGCCAATGCTGGTAATCAATATCTGTCCTGGCCCTAAAGCCAGCAGGGTTTCAAGTGCCATGTACTGGCTCTCCCACGCGCGCTGGACTCACATACGCGCACGCCTGTCATAGGCTGCATGCAATGGTCCACGTGGGAATGGGATGCTGGTCATTTTTTTATTTTTATTGTATTATAAATCGTTGTGATGCATGATTAAAACTAATCTACTGTTTTGCATGTAAAAATTCATAGTTTAGCTTAGATTGCTTAATCGTTTGCTCTAGAATGCCCCTGGGTTACTTCTGAACATGTCTCAGAGCCCAGGCATTCAAGGGCAATTCTTGGAAGTCCAGTCATGACCCACGCGCGTCAGTCCGTTAGACACGCACGCTGGTCAGTCTATTTCCAGTAGCTGTTCTTACATGGGCAACTTGGCCCTTGGCCTTTGTTTTTTTATACCCCCACTGTTTAGGGGTTGTATTTCAATTTTATTCATTCTAATTGTAACTATTATTTGCTTTCAGTTCATATAAACTGCTTGGTTTGCCTTCTGGGTGAGCACTGGTCCTTCTAGAGCCCAGAAGGGATAAAATTCAACCTGTTGGTGGAACATCAACACACGCGTGTGTGTATGGGTTTGGCACGCGCAGGTGGCTTGCATGCACGTAGATCCATGCATGCAAGTTGGCCATTGTTCACCTCAAATTCATACAATGCACTATTTTGATATTTTTATCACAGTGTTGGGTTTTATCCCACTTATTTATTTATTTATCATTTCATCTATCCATGCTTCGATCACATCCTGCAAATTGTTACAGCTTTAATCCCCGATTAGCTGTTTCCCAGCCCTAATTGGCTAAAAATCGATTAATAAAAGAAGAATCATAAATATTTTCACAAAATGCCTAAGTTGAAACTGATCTCCGGATTGGGTGAGAGGGGTACCTTAAAAACCTTCCCCTCTCATAACCTGGCTCCCAAACCTAGATATGGTTATGACGGACTAGTGCCTTCACTTTTTCATATACAATACCACGGCAGGTGCTTTGAAATACGATTTCTTGGGTGTCGGACCTTCAAACCAGAGTGGCAACTCTGTATTCCGAGCGCTTGCCTCTCCGCTTGCGCTCCCTCGATTTCAGGCCCTGCTTCGGAAAGGAATGGAATCCTTCTTCCGAGGGCATGCTTCCCACACGGCTGAAAAATCGATCTGGCTGCTGAGGAATCAATCTCTCAGGGAGATTTTCAAGCAAAATGTTTCACGGGTGAGAGAATGATGTTGAGACCGTGAGATCAATGTTACGGCCGTGAGATCAGTGTTACGGCCGAAAGATAGATTTCCCTAGGATACTGTATTTCTGTCTGAAAGGCTATTTGGCTCTGGATTGGGTCCTCTAAGTGGCTAAAAGTACTCACCAAAAGTCCACAAGTTCACGAGAAGTCAATCAGCAATCATTGTATCCATTCATCATCGGGATGGTCCTCAAGGCGGGACTTTAAATAATCGTTAGACCAAATTGGGGTGTCTATAGATGCCCCTCTTTGACTGAACTTAGACGGATCGCGAGACATGTTTAAGTAAGGGTCAAAGTCGTAAAGCAACTTAATTTGGTCGAACCACTATCCCAAGGGGTTTTTGAAAAAGGTTTTAGTTATGGTCGGGCCGAGAGGCTGCCTACGTATTCCACAAAGGAAATTCAGACCAATCGTAGTTCGAGGGGCAGTAATAAAAGTTCAGAGGGTTGAGAATAGAAGACGTACCTTCGAGCTTAAAAAGCCGTAGTGCAATGTACCTGTGTTATGCCAAGATTTTGGCGAAGAGTAGTTGAAGGAGCGCAAAGCTGCAAGGGAAATTTTTGCGGAGAGCATCCTTAGTATTTTAGGGTAGATCAATACACAACGGGTGAGTTTGCTTTTCACGATCATCCTTACTTTGACTGAGGGAAGCTCAGTAGGATAGTTTATCCTTGCGAATGAGCTTGATGGAATTGATGTAATTTGGGGTGGAATCCAACCCATCTTCTGGAGACGAATCGGATGCCGATTTTGAGATATGGGGGGCACGAGGCCAGTTATTGGGGCATGGAGCTTGAGATGAGAGAACCGATGCGTGGAGCCGATTACAATCATGAGGCAAGAGCTTGAAGAGTCGAAACACGGAGCTTGATAGAATCGAAGCCCGGAGCTAGTATCGATCGTAAGGCGAGAGCCTGATAGTCGGATCATAGGGCTTAAGATGATGGAACCGAGGCGTAGAGCCGATTGCATTCTGAAGGTCTGTGCACGGAGCTTTCCCATCATAAATTTTGGCGTAGAGCCAGAGGATCGAGGTGCTGGACCGATCAATAAAACCGAGGCGTAGAGCCGATTGATCACAGGATTGACCTGTTTCATGAATAAGAGAGATGCAAAACATGTGTATGATGATGATAATGATTAGATGCGAATAGATATGATGATGATGCTGACTCGATATGACAATAGTGATGTAATTGATGCTTATATGCACAGGCTCATGCGTGTATGTTTGTTTTAAGCATAAAGCTTCTTTCAAGTTCTGGACTTGAGCATTCAGAGCGTAGAGCTCGAGCATTCGAAGGGTAGAGTCTGAGCATTCAAAGTACAGGCTTAGAGCATCCAGTACATAGTGGTTGGGCATTCAAGCATAGAGCTTGATCATTCAAGTGTAGAACTTGAGCATTCAGTACATAGTGGTTGGGCATTCGAAGAGCTTCAAGCATTCAAAGTGTCAGACTTTGAGCATTCAAGCATAGAGCTTGAGAACAGATGATATCTTGATGGTTGGTATGGCATGAAGCCGGTTGAGATAGTGGGCGTAGAACCGCTGAGATAATGGGCGTAGAGCCCCTAAGATAATGGGCGTAGAGCCGCTAAGATAATGGGCATAGAGCCGCTGAGATAATGGGCTGTAGGGGGATGAAAACAATTGGTGCTTTGAACAGCACTAGATTACTACGGTTACTCGTGCCTCTTCACCGGAACCCTGGTTCGTCATCGGAGCCCTAATCTACAAAACAGACAGGGGGTGAGCGCACCTTTGCCTCTTGAGGCAAAGGCCCTCCAATGCCTAAGTTAGTGTCACGTACTAGCAGAAAACCTTAATTATCAGTAGGAAAATAATATGAATGCAATGTTTTGCGTTCCTTTTTCCTCTAGGTTCACCTTGTATTTATAGATATAAGTATGCTTGCTTTCCAAGCATCCTTATTGCCCTAGGTTTCCTGTCTCGTATAAGAAACCTAGCCTTCTGGGGATCCTTTTCCCCAATTAGCCGTTCCGAAGGATCTCCCTATGTTCAGCCATCTCATTGCCGAACAGACTGCCTGGACCAGTGACTTCACATGTCACTGGACTTTATCAATGGCTTGGACCATTGACTTCTCATGTCTTTGGTCCTCATTGTCGAACAGACTACCTGGACCAATGACTTCTCATGTCATTGGTCCATATCGCCGAACACCATCTTGCATGGCGACTGTTCTGTCTTTATTCAAACCATATTCCCATGCACCGCATGTTCGGGCCCTATTTCAGCCTGTTCGGGAATACCTCCCTACATGAGCGTAAAGCTGCTGAATAGTGGGCGTAGAGCCGCCGAGATGGTTACGAGCATAGAGCCATTGAGTAGCTTGAAGTGGTGAGTATAGAGAATGTGAGCATAGAGCTGCTTAGATGGCGAACTTGGGCATAGAGCAGTTGAGTGGTGGGCTTGGAGCCGCTAAGTGTGATGGCGAGCTTAGAGTTGTTGAGTGGTAGTGAGTATAGGCGTAAAGCCACTGAGATAATGGGCTTGGAGCTGCTGATGAGCAGGGACGTAGAGCCACTAAGAAACTTGATGTTCGTGCTGCTGAGATAGTGAGCGTAGAGCTGCTAAGACAGTCAACTTGGGGCTGCTGAGCGATAGTGATTACGAAGCTGCTAAGGTGATAGTCAGCTTAGAGTTGCTGAGTATAGAACTGCTGAGAGGTAGTGAAGCTGCTAATTAAGATGGTGGAATGGGACCGCTGAGATGATGAGCTTGGGGCTGCTGGGCGAGCTTAGAGCTGCTGATGGTGAAAGAGTTTTGGAGAATTCCAAATGTGAGCTTAATGCTAGTGCTTTATGCTCGACCATGCCCCTGAGGCTCATTCTGACCATACCATATCTGCTCAGGATTGCCCCCAATGCTGATTCAATCAACATTCCATCATTGGTCATGGACCCAAAACTTCATATTTGCTTGATTGATGCTCTGAGCAAGATATGATGTTGCTGGGGAGATCGATTAGGGGGCTAGTAGATTGATCTCTCGGCCGAATAATGGATACCTCGGCCGAACAATTGAAGCCTTAGCCATGTAATCGCTTGATTTCCAAAGCTTTATAAAAAGGCCGAGATCTAGCATTTCATTTTATTTTATTTTCTTCCTCTGTTCTTCTCCATCACTGAGGACTTCTCCTCGTCTTTTCTGCCAAGGCCGTTTTGTTTTTCATCTTTCGAGGCATGGTCCTCGCTTGGGTGCTGGCGTGGCCGGCGTGCACGGGGGGAGATCGCATCGACCTTAGTCCTATCTTGAGCTTGATTAGGGACCCTCGCATGGGGGGTTTACTTCCGTGATGTGGAACTCCCAGGTTGACACATGTACGAGGTATGATGATTTTTTTGGGCCGTGTGGTGATTCTTTTGAGCCCTGGAACTTCACCGGGATACATCACCCTTGGGGTTTTCTCTTTTTTTTTTGCAGCTGGTCTCTGGTGTTTGGACCACCAGAGGATTCGGCATCCTCTTCTCCTTTTCTTCCTGTACGGGTTAGTCCGGCAGAAAACCTATGTATAGTTTATTTTAGGAAATATGGGATGATCCGCCTTGTGATGTAAAAAGCTTTTGATTATATGAAAAAAAATCTTTTGCTCTGATATGTGATTGTGTATGCTGGTATTCGTACCGTTTATGTAGCATAAAATCGGCAATTGGGTGAAAATTCGGTGAACTAGGCAATACCGTGGAACTCCTCTATAAAATAGCCGTTCTAGCGGCTGAGCCATCAATCAGGCGGCCGAGGGATTGATTCATTTTCCTGGGTTTAACTTTGACTTAGCCTTGATTTTTTTCACTGGCCAAGGAAAGGATCCTACGGCCCCCATATCGAAGTGCCGGCTAAGAGACCGACTTCATTAATATGGACTTAGAATCCAATTTTGATTTGAACTAGGACTCAACCTAGCCTATATGTACATGTTTCACAAACTTTGATTGTTCGTCAGCAGCAGTCCTCAGCACATGGTAGAACCGGTTCTCGATCAATGGTTGAATTCCTTCAATGGCCTCGACTGTTTACACTTTAAGTCCTTTGGTATGGACTTCCTCTTCTCTTTTCACCAAATTCCAGTGAATTTTGCTTTCCTCCGTGCAGCCACTAGCTTGTGGGATCCTATTCTTCATGTCTTTCGATTCGAAAGAGAAGAATTGTGTCCTACCATCGAGGAGTTTGCAGCTATCATGGGTCATTCGGGTAGAGAAGGTCTCATTGTCCCTAACCCTTTGTTCAATCATGGCAATCTTTTGAAGGATTTGCTCCAGGTTCAGAAACACGAAGTCAAATTTTTTATGGTGAACGGAAGGTTGGAAACCTTACAGCTTGTTCAGCGTTTTAGTACAGCTAAAGCTCATCGCCAAGTTTCTCGACAGAAAGCATGCTTTCATGTGCTAGGCGTCTGTCTTCTCCACTACTACTTGCTAGGCCCCTCCTCTGGCCATCCTGATTCTATGCTACTTGATTTTGCCCAATAGATTGGTAAATGTGTGGGCTTTGCTAGTTTAGTGTTGGCAGAAAACTTGATGGGTCTTGATGCTGTGAAGGGTAATCCAATAGCCCAGTTCTTAGGCAGCCCTTTGTTACTATAGGTTCACTCCTTATTTGTTTATTGCCAAATTATCTTTCCATTTGTTGCTCTTTTGTTTTGACTCACATGTTCTCATAACTTGCAATTTTCCATTATTTTCTATAGGTATGGCTTTTTGAGAAGCTGAAGGTATTGGATGCGCCAGAACAGCTTCCCTATAGTTCAGACCACTGCATGGATTGTCGTGTAACTAGACAGTTTCCGACTGAGGCTGCTTGGATGGCATGGATGGAGACTCGCAAAGGCGATCAAATTCAATGGGTTTGTCCCTAGTATGGCATTGAGAGCATGACTGTAAGTACCATGAGCCACTTTGGTGTTGCGGTGATTGGTATCACTCAAATCACCTTCTACTTTCCTACTCGTTTTCAAAAACAGTTTGGGGTTGAACAATCCAAAGTCTTGGGTGATCCTGAGTATGCTGCTTCCAAGGCCCATGATGCCAACCTCCGTCGCAATGTGCTTTGTTTATGGCCGAATTGGGTGATGCAAGATGTTGCTGAGAACTTTGCTGACAAACTATCTAGTTCGTATAAGCGCTGGTTGGAGAAAAACCTTTTGGTAGACAAAAGTGCAAAGAGAATGAAGACCTAGAGATTGACAGATTGATTATGCTTTAAAAGATGTTCTTTTCCATGTTTGATTCTAGCTTTCATAGATCAAGAATTGTTTAAGCTTGCTTTTTCCTTTTTCCTCGGAAGTAATAAAACATTGTTTGCTTTATTGAAAATGCTTTTGCCATGGTTTGATAGTGAGTATGCTTAGGATAGACCTAGAAATAGTGATAACAGTGGCCGAATCTCAATATGGAGACTACCTACGTATCCCATAGAGGGAATCATGCCATAAACGTAGTTCCACTAAGATTTGTTTTGCTTTTTTTAGCTAGGGTTCACTTCAGTGTTTTCCTCTCCTTTTGTGCTCTTGATTTTGCCTAAACCGCCCTTGCGGGTTTTCAGTCTAGTGAGCTCTTTATTTATGCCTTAATTTTTGATTAAGTCGCCCTTGCAGGTTTTTGACCTAGCAGGCTTGCTCTAATTTTTGCTTGGGTCCGCCCACCTTTGTGGTTTTCGATCCAACTAGCATCTCTTAGGGGTAGTACTTCCTTAACTTGTCGATGTTGACCGGTGTTGTGAATTCCATTCTATCCAAATCTACAATGTATGCTGCTCCTCCAGATAGTATACATTTGACGAAATAGGGTCCTCCCCAGTTTGGTCTAAACTTGCCCATCGGGTTTGAAATGTGGCGACAGATTGCTTTGAGCACCATGTCTTCTACCTTGATGTCTCTAGGTTTCACCTTTTTGTTGAATGCGCGTGCAATGCGGCGTTGATATCCTTTTACGTAGTATAATGCTCTCAACCTTCTTTCATCCAGTAACGCCAACTCGTCGTAGCGGTTTTGAACCCAATCTTCTTTAATCATTTCAGTCTCAGCTAGAACCCTTAGTGAGGGTGGTTCTAGTTCGATAGGCAAGACTGCTTCCATCCCATAGACTAAGGAATAGGGAGTAGCCCCAGTTGAAGTCCTTTCAGTCGTTCGATAACCCCATAATGCTAGAGGTAGCATTTCTGGCTAGTCTGTGTAGATGTCGGTAGTCTTTCGCAGAATCCTCTTGATGTTCTTGTTTGCAGCCTCAACTACTCCATTGGTTTAAGGTCGGTAAGTAGATGACCGATGGTTCTGTATCCCAAATTCAGCAAAAAGCTTCTTTGTCGCCCCTTCGAAATGCAATCCATTGTCACAGATGGATTTGTGAGGTACACCATACCGATAGATGATATTGGTGCGGATAAACTTGGCCACATGAGTGACTTTTAGGGTAGCATAAAAAGCTGTTTCTACCTATTTGGTGAAGTAGTCGATGGCTACTAGGATGAACTGATGCTTGTATTTTTCCTTTGGATTTATACTTCCAATGACATCTATCCCCCAGGTGGAGAATAGGCAAGGGGACGTCATGCTGTATAATTCCGTAGGGGGAATACATATACGATCGGCGTGAGTTTGGCATTTGTAACACCGGCGGACATAGTCAGCGCAATCGGCCTCCATTGTAGTCCAGTAGTATCCCTAACGTAGGATTTTCTTTGCCAGTGTTACCCCATTCATGTGCGACCCACATATTCCTTCATTTATTTCTTCCATTATCTTGCAACTTTCTTCTATTGTGACACAAAGTTGAAGGGCCCAGATGTGCTCTTTGATACAATACTCCTCCGCAGACTATAAATCAGGTGGCAAACTTTCGCAGAGCCATTTTGTCCTTTGAGGTGGCTTCGGAGGGATCCTCCCCCTTTTTCAAGAATTTCCTCACGTCTTCGTACCATGGTTTTCCATTTTCCTCACCTTCCTCAGTGAAGGTGCACTCACATGCTGGTTTGACTTTTTGCTCGATCATGAGAGGTTGCATGGTGAATCCCAGGGGTATCTCAACCATAGAGGCCAATGTTGTCAGTGCATCTGCGAACCTATTACTCACTCGTGGAGTGTGCGTGAAGATGACAGAGTCAAATTGTGGAATTAGAGTTTCCAGCACAGAGTGGTATAACTTTAGCATGTCTTCTTTGACCTTCCAGTCTCCTCTCGCTTGGGACACCACTAGGTTTGAATCTCCAATGCCTTCCACCCTTTTTGCCCTAGTTCCAGGGCTGCCTTCATTCCGGCAATGCAGGTTTCGTACTCAGCTTGGTTGTTGGTGATTTTAAACCTTAGTTTATATGATAGGGGGATATGAGAGTTGTTTGGGGAAACTAGCAGTACCCCTATGCCATATCCACATTGGTTTGATGCTCCATCAAAGTAAAGCTGCCAAGTGTCGTCTAGGAGACACAAGATGTCTTCGTCTGGGAACATGAAGTCTTCTGCCTCAGCCGCCATCACAGGGTGATCTGCCAAGAATTTTGCTACAGCTCTTCCTTTTACTGATTTTCTTGTCATGTATTTGAGGTCAAACTCTGCTAGCAGCAATAACCATCTAGCTAGCTTTCCAATGAGTGCTGGCTTCTTGAAAAGATATTTGATTGGGTCTAAACGAGAAACCTAAACTACCGGATGTGCTAACAGGTAATGCCTTAGTTTCTTTGTGGCCCATACTAGCCCCCAGCAGGTTTTCTCTAAGGGAATGTACTTTGTTTCGTAGTCCATCATCTTTTTGCTAAGGTAGTATATGGTGCACTCTAATTTGGCATCGTTTTCTTGCGCTAGCATACATCCCATGGATGTGTCTGTCACTGATAGATATAGAATCAATGATTTTTCAGGGATAGGTGGTGATAACATAGGCGGGTTCTAAAGGTACTCCTTGATTGCCTCAAATGCTTGTTGACAGTCCTAACTCCACTCAAAATCTGTGTCTTTCTTCAAAAGCTTGAAGAGAGGTTCACAAGTGGCTGTGAGTTTGGAAATGAACCTGCTAATGAATTGCACCTTTCCCAGAAAGCTCCTCACTTCCTTTTCTGTCTTTGGTGGCGATATCTCCATGATAGATTGTATCTTGGAAGGGTCCACTTCGATTCCTCTTTGAGTGATGAGAAATCCTAGCATCTTTCCACTGGATACTCCAAAAGTGCATTTTTGAGGATTAAGACGTAGCTTGTATTGTCTAATCCTTTCAAAGAACTTTTGGAGTGCTTCATAGTGTCCTTCCCTTTCCTTTGATTTAACTATCATATCGTCGACGTATACCTCCACTTCTTTGTGCATAATGTCATGCAGCAATGTTGTTGCCATTCTTTGGTAAGTAGCTCTAGCATTCTTCAACCTGAATGGCATTACCTGGTAACAGTAGGTTCCCATGGTGTGGTGAAGGTGGTCTTCTCTCTATCCTCCGGAGACATCAGAATCTGATTGTACCCAGAAAACCCATCCATGAAAGATAACAATGCATGCCCTGCAGTGTTGTCCATTAGTTCGTCTATGTGTGGTAATGGAAAATCATCCTTCGGACTGGCCTTGTTGAGATCTTGGAAATCTATACAGACCCTGATTCCCCTAGTTTTCTTTGGTACTGGGACGATGTTGGCTACCCACTGAGGATATTCGGTGACTATGAGAAAATCGGCGTTGATTTGCTTAGTGACTTCTTCTTTAATCTTTAAGACCCAATCAGGGCGCATACGTCTTAGCTTTTGTTTAACTAGTTTTGCATCAGGATGGAGGGGAATTTTGTTCTGAACAATTTCAGGGTCTATTCCAGGCATATCCTCGTAAGACCAAGCAAAAACATCTTTGTATTCTTTTAGCAAAAAGATTAGTTTTTCACTTTCTTGAAAAGATAGTGTTGCATAAATTTTAACCAATTTGGGCTCGTCTTCAGAGCCTACGTTTGTTGTGATTATTTCCTCAGAAAAATGTTTAACGTGCCTCTCTTCTTCTCTCTCGATAAATTCTAGAATTTCTTTTGAAATTTCTTCCTCAAAAATTAGATTATCAGGATCCACATAGTTAATCATAGGTAAAGTGAAATGCTCTAAATCTTCCTTCTTATTGCTAAAATTGTCAAAAGACATTTCGAAATCAAATTCAAAATAAATATCATGCCTCGGTGTTTTGACCTGGTTTTCCTCACTAAACTCAGTAGTTTGAAAAGATGAAACATTGACTCAGACTGGGTTGACTCGGAGTCGGAATCAGAATTGGAACTAAGATCGGAGTCAGCATTTTTTATTTTGTATTTTAGAGTGCGTTCCACGATCCAGATTGGGTAAGCCCCTTTTTCAGCATCCACAATCAGCTCAGAGCAACTTTTTCCTCATCAAGGTTGATTATCAGCACTTCACTGTCATCTTGATTCGCACTTTCCTTATTATCACCCTACAAGCCTTGAAGGGCCATTTGGTTTGCCATTGTTGTTGCTTCTTCTAGTTGAGCTTCGATTTCTGCTTCATTGCTGTTGTCGGCTTTCCGCGTGCCAACAAATCCCCACCAGTTGCCAAACCTATCTGTGATGGGGTGGATTACCCTTATTTCATTGTTGGTAACCCCCTCATCAAAAAGTAGGTTTAACGATATTTCGTCTAGTGGATCATTGTTAACAGACCCTTCTTCTTTTGCTTCGTCAGCTTTGAGGTTGTCGACCTCGTCTATTGGCCAGTAGTCGTCAGTAGGTGCATAGGGGTCATAGAAATAGATTGGGACCCTACGAAGCCCTTCTTCTTCAATTATGTCCTCTACCTTTTCATTGTCGATTGTTCTTATGAACATAATGAGGTTATCCTTAGAGATAATCACCGTAGGCTTTGGTTGACCCACAACAGTGATTTACTTGAAAGGGTCGAGAATCTTGGTATCAGGATGGAACGGGCCAACAGCTTGGTGACAATTTGAAAGTGTGAATCGAACATGAACAGTGATGCAACCATTTTCACCTGAAATTTTTTCCTTTAGTTAGATTGGTTTAGCTTACCCCTCTCTTCTTGGTTTCAAAAGTCCCTAAGGTTTAATCTGCGAAAAAGAACTTTACAACATATACATGTACAATGGGTGTGAGGAAGAACTTCTACAAATAAATGCAAGTAGGTTCCTAGCCTGCAGGTTCCTGCCTTATTTTGAAAAGTTCTATGGCTATTCTAATCACATGTAAGGCTTAGGTAGTCTCAAGGGTGCTCTGTTGTCAAAGGGCGGCAGTCCTTTCACCAGCCCATCATAGGCGGCAATCGGGTAATTCCTTTTTTGATATACCACTAGGTACAAATGACTGTGGAGTTTGCTTAAACCCCTAACATAGCCCATGACATGCCAGGGTATTAGGTGAACTTAACAAGGTTGCCCGCTCGATGCAAATGATAAATGAATAAATAAAGCATGTATTAGTCCTATGTCAAACTTTCTAGTTATGGCTCTCAAGTTCCCCAACAGAGTCGCCAAAAACTGTAGACACCTCCCAAATGGGGTATCGCCATACAGATTGATCAATGGTGTTTGTTTGGTTATTTGCTTCATAAGCCAAGATCGTGGATATTCTCATGGCTAGGAACATCGCTACACGATAACGGTTATCATCGAAACAGAGTCGCCACATAGTTTATGAAAAAAACTAGGAAAAACAGGTAGAGATTCTGGGTACAGGAGCCAAAAGTACAGTAAGGGGAAGGTATCAGACACTCCTCTTTGTCCCGCCGTGAGACTGGCCCATAATTGTTCGACATACAATTAACACATGCTTTATTTAATTCTAACACATAGTACGTTTATTTAGCCTTTAAATAGTTAATGGTGAGCCGAGATAGTAATTGAAAGCATGTATCAAAAAAGTAGAATAAAACAAATTGTTCTAGGAAAATAGATTCTTTGGCCGGTGAATAGATGTCACGGCCGAGGAATCTCACTGGATTGATGTATCGACCGAATGATCGAAGTCCCAGCCGATGTTCTTCCTCACACCAGACTAAATGATTAACAAAAAGCTAAAACACTACGATTACGATACGAAAACATAAAAAGATCAAACCATAGGCCTCTGGGCCTCACCACCTTGATCCCTCAGTTGCTTGATTGCTTCGGATTGAGGGTGATTGACTGATTTTACTTCTCGAAACCCTAGGGTTAGGGTTTTTACTTCGGGGTTTGATTGTTGGATTGCGGCTACCTTCGAAAGATTAGGACTTTTGTTGTGGGGATATGAGAGAGTATTTGTGTAGAATTTCATGGCTAGAGAGGATGATTGAACTGTGTTAATTTCATAACCCTAAGGGTCCTTTATATAGGCATCGGATGACATCACTCCAACCAATCACGATGCATGATTTGAATGGGAAGTATATATGAAAAAGATCTCTTTTCATACTCTCCTTACGTAGCCCGAACGCATCGGAGTTTGGTTACTAAGGTTTTGGGGATCGGATCAAACGTATGACAGAACATTCCAGAATCTGGAAAATAGACGATCTGGCGGCCGAGTGATAGATTAGGCGGCCGAAGAATCGATCTGGCTGCCCAGGAATCAATCTCTCAGGGAGATTTTCAAGCAACATGTTTTCACGGGTGAAAGAATGATATTGAGGCCGTGAGATCAATGTTACGGCCGAAAGATAGATTTCCCTAGGATATTGTATTTCTGTCTGAAAGGTTATTTGGCTCTGGATTGGGTCCTCTAAGTGGCTAAAAGTACTCACCAAAAGTCCATGGGTTCACAAGAAGTCAATTAGTAATCAATGTATCCATTCATCATTGGGATGGTCCCCAAGGTGGGACTTCAAATAATCATTAGGCCAAATTGGGGTGTCTACACAAGTGGAAGAGCTGCTATCTAAAGGCTTCATTAGAGAAAGCCTTAGTCCATGTGCTATCCCAGCGTTATTGATTCCTAAGAAGGATGGTACGTGGCGAATATGTGTCGATAGCAGGGCAGTCAACAAAATAATAGTTAAGTATCGATTTCCAATTCTGCGTCTCTATGATTTGTTGGATCAATTGGTTGAGGCACGGTTCTTTACAAAGCAAGACCTGAAAAGTGGCTATCACCAGCTTCGTATTAGGCCCGGAGACGAGTGGAAGACAACCTTCATGACGCGAAAGGGTCTTTACGAATGGCTGGTGATGCCGTTTGGGTTGTCTAACGCACTGAGCACCTTTATGCGGATGATGAATTAGACATTGCGCCCTTTTATCGGTAAGTCTGTTGTGGTATATTTCGATGATATATTTATTTATAGTGCCTCGCCTGAGTTAAATGTGCATCATTTACGGGAGGTTCTCACCGTCCTTCGGAGGGAACAATTGTTTGGGGTGATCAAGAAGTGTGTGTTCCTAACCGATTTAGTGTTGTTTCTGGGATATGTCGTGTCTAAGGACGGGATTTCGGTTGATGAGGCGAAAGTTGAGGCCATTCGGAGCTGGCCTTAACCAAAGATCTTATTTGACATCTGTAGTTTCCACGGATTGATGGTTTTCTATTGGCGCTTTATTCTCCACTTCAGCACTATCATGGCGCTGATTATAGATTGTATGAAGGGTGGCTGTTTTTCGTGGACAGATGAGGCGACAAGGGCATTTTAGTTGGTAAGCAGAAGCTGACATCTGGACTAGTTTTGGTTTTACCTGATTTTTCGCAGCCTTTCGAGCTGCATTGTGACGCTTCAAAGGTGGGAATAGGGGCTGTTCTCAGCCAACAATCCAGACTAGTAGCATTTTTTAGCGAAAAATTGAATGGGGCTAAGATGAAGTACAGTACTTATGATGTGGAATTTTACGCTCTCATGCAAGCCCTTAAACATTGGTACCACCTTATTCACAGCGACTTTATCATGTATTTTGATCATGAAGCGCTGAAGCATATTCATACTTAGGATAAATTGTCGGATCGGCATGCCAAGTGGGCTGGCTACATTCAGCAATTCTTTTTTGTCATTAAACATAAGTCTGGAGTCCTCAATCGTGTGGTGGATGCTCTTAGCCGATGTTCCAGCCTTCTCACATTAATGTGCGCTATGGTCATAGGCTTTGATGCGTTCCGTGAACTATTGGCTGAAGATTCTTATTTCTCAGGTGTGTTGGCAGACATGGCCAGTGGGCAATAGTCAGACTTCCATATGTAGGATGGCTATCTATTCAAGGGAAACCGGTTATGCGTTCCAGATTTTAGTCTCCGGCTAAAAATTATTAATGAGTTGCACAATGAGGGCCATGTGGGACGTGATAAGACTTTTGCTTTGGTGTCCGAGGCTTATTTCTGGCCTTCAATGCGAAAAGATATTTATAAGTTTGTGGAGCGCGGCCACATTTGTCAAGTATCTAAAGGAATGACAACCAATGCGGGATTGTACATGCCTCTGCCAATTCCGTCGCAACCATGGGCTGACGTGAGTATGGATTTCGTGCTAGGCCTACCTCGCACCTAACGAGGTAACGATTCTATTTATGTGGTGGTCGATCATTTTTCCAAAATGTCCCATTTTATTCCATGGAAAAACACCATGGATGCGGTGAAGGTTGCTGAGCTTTATTTTTCTAGGGTGTATCGTTTGCATGGGCAACCGAATTCTATTGTTTATGACCGTGACACCCGGTTCTTGAGCCATTTTTGGCACTACCTTTGGCGACTAGCCAACACCAAGCTGGACTTCAGCACGACTTATCACCCTCGGACCGATGGCCAGACTGAGGTCGTGAATTGTTCTTTGGGCAACCTACTTTGTAGTTTGGTGGGTGAATATCTCCGAAGTTGGGATCAAAAGTTGAGCCAAGCTGAATTTGCATTTAACCATACGGTTAATCAAAGCACCGTCTTTTCTCCTTTCTAGGTGGTCTATGGGTTCAATCCCCGTTCTCCCATTGATTTGGCTCCGGTCCTAGACTTAAAGCGGATCCATGGGAAGGCTAAAGATTTTGTCCAACAGTTGCAGCGTATTCATAAGTTGCAGCGTATTCATAAGGAGACTGAGCAACACCTGCGCGATTCTACTACTCGGTATAAACACATGGCTGACAAGAAGCGGAGATTTGTGGAATTTGAAGTCGGCGACTTTGTCTATGTTGTCCTCACTAAGGATTGCTATTCTGCTCATGATTATAACAAGCTTACTGCCCGCAAAATTGGTCCTGTTGAGGTTGTTGAGAAAATTAATCCGAATGCCTATCGTTTGAAGCTGCCAAGCCATATCCGAACTACTGATGTCTTTAATGTGAAGCACCTTATACCTTTCAAAGGGGACTGCACGTCTGATGATGAGGCAAATTAGAGGGCGAATTTCTTTTTAGAGGGGGGGAGTAATTCTACCTCCACACCCAAATACACACCCACACACACTGCACACTCTAGTGTGTGTGTGGGTGTGTATATGGGTGTGGTCCTATAATAATTGGGTGGGGGAGGGGGGGGGGGGGGGGGGGGGGGGGGGGGTGATGCAGTAACCAAGGAGGAGGAGTACCACCTTAAGCATTCCAAGGCTAAGTGGCAAGATCATAAATAACTGACCGAGGAATTTAGCGTTGGGCCCACTTGGGTTCAATCTGAAATAGCATAATGGTCAGGACTGTCGTGTGTTTTTTAGCTATCTGAGGCCGTTTAGGCCTCCGAATGGGCATTCGTTCTGTTTTGGGCCATTATCGTTTCGCTTATAACTTTCTGTAGGAAACTCCGTTTCAACTCGTTCTTTTTCCAGTTGATTTGTTTTTTCCTCTATTTTATGGGTTTGTAATAATTTTGGTATTGTTATTTTATGCTTTCTAGGTTAGAGTTACTACCTATATATTCAGTTGTTCGCTTTAGGGCTGGGGGGTTGTTTATCGAACATTGAAAAGAGTCTAGAGAGAGTTTCTCTAAACTATCGTGTTTGTGATTGTCCTTGCTGCATCGTTCTCAATTTCTTATACGCCTCCCTGCATCACTCTTCCTCTTCTCCCTTTTTACTCCCAAAAACCATGGTGAAAAGCAGCAATGTTGGTAGCGGCAAAGGCGGGAACGGCGTCGATCAATTGAGGGACGAGGGTGCAACCATGGAGTCGCGCCTGACCAATCAAACAGTTGCGGAGGTCGCCGCAAGCACAGGTGCAAAGACGAGAAGTAGAGGGGACGATGCCGGCGATCAACCACAGAAGATTGGTGATGACGCCGATCGTCGCGCGCGTGTGGAGGAGGAGCGCACGGTGCTTTCGGAGGCAGTGGGGCCTTGAGTTCGGCCATTGGACCTAAGTACTGTGATCACTGGCGGCAACTTTGGTGGTGCGGGCGGCAGCAACAATGGCGGTGGTGACAACGAGCAGGGTGCTGCTGGAGACGGGCTTTGGTTGGCAGTGGTACCTAGGCAACCGTGTGACAAGACAGTCACTTGGTCGGCCCTAGTTTTAGGTTCTAGGGCCACTTTTGCCTCGTGCTTCATACACAGACATGTACATGCTAGCCGAAGAGCAATGGTTACAACGCCTGCGACTGACCTCTCTGCTTTCTTGAGACCTGAGCGTTATTACGCCATCTACCAGAGGCAGTACTTGGCGAGACCACTTGGAGCGATGGCTTTTAGAGAGGTAGAGACCCAGGCTTTGATGACGGGTGTAGAGATGCGAGAGGCGGCTGATAGGCCGAGAGGAGAGACGACTTGCCCCAGCCAGAGGACAGGTGGTGCAGCGCCAGAAGGGCTGCCTTAGCTTTCTTGGACCTTGGAGGTGTGTGACGCGCAGGGAGAGGCTGCCACTATTCAGTTTACGTTGTCCAAGACAAAGCTTGCGCGATTCACGGGCCTAGTAAGACATAGTTTTTGTTTGTACCATTTCCTTTCTTTGCACTATACTTGCACTGTATTCTGAATTCCTCAAAATGCATTCAGGTGCCAATGGGGTGGGTGGTGGAGGCCATACGTTTGATGCTTGTGATGGAGAAAGAGTTCCACAAAATAGCAAGCGGCAGTCCCCTGCCGTTGCACTATCCTCGAATAGCAGCTCCAGCTTTTACGCCGGCGATGATGAGACCTCAGGTATAATCCCAGAAACTTGTTCAATTCCCGCTTTCGATACTAGATAGGCCTGCTATCGATATACGATATGCTTGATAGACCTGCTCTTAACACTTGATAGATAGTTCCTATTTTCAACATTTGAAATATACAATATGCAACAATGTATAATATGAAAATAAAAATTGACAACGCAGGCACACGGCAAGGCGGCTCCTAGGCGAAAGATGGTGCACGGGCCTCCTCCAAAAACTAAGAAGACAACGCCTAACATTCCTGCCACTCCAGCCGTAGCTCAGAGATAGACAAGCACAACACAACCAACGGTTAGAAGTGTGCAGAGAGCTGCAGAGAGTGTTGCCAGCACTGAGTAGAGGTACCAGATGAAGCTACGAGAGAGATCGCACTAGTCGGAGCTGGCTCAAAAGAAGAGGAAAGTGCCGACGTCTCAGATCTTTGAGTGCGAGAGCGAGGAAAAGGAGGGAGAAGAGGACGAGGACGAGGAGCGCTCGCCTTTTAGCAGTGGCTCTGACGACACCGCTGACGACCCTGGGTACAAGAAGGATCTGAAAGAGCCAGAAGATGACGACGAGGAGTTCGACGACTGAGGACTACCACTGAGCCTCATTTACTTTGGTGTTTTTTTTATTCGGTCCTTCATGCCCACGTATATGGACTTTAGCTAGAGTGGGCCATCATGCCCTAGTTGACATTAGTAAGTGTAACATTGGGTCTGCACGCCTCTTTTGACTTTTGGGCAGATGTGCCTCATAGATGCTATTCCATTGTTTGTTTCACGGATATTGATTAGTAGTATATAAAAGTTGCGTTTTCCAGTTTATTAATTCTCTTTTGGGGAAAATTGATAAAAGAAAGTATAAACCAACCACTAATATCCAGCTTGCATTGACTAGTGATCTGAGTTGACAAACAGACGCATATGTATGTATAGACTTGCCTAGCTCAAATGAAAAAGGAAGAAGAGTCTCAAGATTCGACGTGAACTCTTAGACACATGGAAAATAATAAATTTTTGGGCATTAATAGGCCAAAACTCGACATTTCCCTAGACAGGCAAAACTGACACTTGCGTAAGGGCAAATATGTGTATAATGACCTGTACAAATCGACAAAATCAGGAAATGCATCCTGACAACGGAAATAGACCAAAAAACTTAAAAATATCGCAAAAACAAATATAAGATGCAAAAGATGACTCGTATAAGCCTCGGACTGAAACCGACACCCCTGTACAGTCATATTAGGTCCATATGACCTGCACAACATGACAAAACTTGGCAAAAGTCCCTACAACAAAATTCGAGCCGTCAAAACCTCCATTTGAACTTGAAACTAGCCGTCAAGGGTTCAAAATCTCTGTTGAGCATGACATTTTGAATCCGATGCTTCAACACAGTCCCCTATACCCTTTATGACTTGTTTGAACCTTCAGAAGTGCAAAAGAGGCCTTGGAACCAAAAACGACATCTTGGAGGTAGTAGCAAATTGCTACTATATGCTACTGGATTGGATACGCGCGCACGGGCCCAAGACCAGCGCGCGCAGATTAGGATCTGCTGCAGGTGCCTTTGTTTGACAAGTCTCCTTTTTGATGGAAGAAAGCCTTGTCACCACTTCACACAGCTTGTACGCAGTTTTGGTTAGTAGGGTGGAGTGTCCTCGCAACGCAAGGTGGTGTGTCACTCCCTCAATTTTCAACATAAATAAATAAGCCATTACGATAGAAGATCCTCGCATAAGATAAATAATACCCAAAATGGTTTCCCACCTGTTTAACTTACAAACAAGCCCTAAGTTTTAAGTAATTACAGCCTTGGCACCACGGTCCAAATTAACTTCGACACAAATACAACGTGTTTAGAATATTACAAATTTTAGTCAAAAGGTAATTCAAGAGTTAAATTAGTTACAAAGCCATCTTTAATCAAAAGTAAGTCCATTACAAAGATGAGTGAGTAACTAAATCAAGTTAGCTTCCAAAAATCTTTGTGTCCAAGCACACCATATCATGCAATCTATTACCCGGCATTAGGACCTGAAAAGAAGGATTTTGTTGAGCTACACTAGCCTAGTAGGAAATTCTTTACAAAATCTATATGTAATGAGATGATAAGCATGAATACGACGAATCAAATTAAACGGCAAATCCAAACAATGCACGCCAAGACCCTTCGCAAGTAGCATTGCAATTCTATACACATACACACACATGCACACACACACACACACACTCTTCTTCCAACGAGTTTCCACCCCTTGCGATTTTGTGTTTCCACCCCTTGCGTCATAATATACTCCACCCCTTGCGGTTTTGTGTTTCCACCCCTTGCGTCACAATATACTCCACATTCGATTCACAACGACAACCCCACTATCATCACAATCAATACCGATACCATAAACTCATTACACACACACACACACACACCAATATTATCTATTACGTCACAAATAGCTCTAGGACCATAGCAAACAAGACCACTATATCATTTTCAAGGAATATGCAATCCTCAAGCCATAAAACATTCCATTCGACCATACATTGCAAAATAAACATCCGTATCACACATAACCACCACAAAACATGTAGAGGAAGAGAGAAATCCCTACCAAAATGGGTTTTGAGCAAAACCCAAGGAGAAATAAGTGGATTGAGCCCAAATCTTTAAAGATAAGCTCCTCCCAAGCTTAGATATAGGATCTAAGGTAGGTATAATCCCAAAAACAAGACAAACAAGCAAGGATCAACAAATAATTGAGAGGAGAGAGAGAAAAATGTGGGTGAGTGCCGAAAAGTGAGAGCAATGACACAAAGCTTACCTCTTATTCACCAAATGTGAGATTCAAGTGATTTTGAAGTAGAAAACCCCTTGGATCTTGAAGATTGGAGGTTGAAATCAAGAGTTTTGGATGAGATCGGAGTGGGGTGGGTGAGAGGGGGGTGTTTCTAGGGTTATTTCGTGGGTTTGGGTGTGAAAAATGGTAAAGGGGGTATTTATAGTGGTCCAAAAAGTGTGCTAAATTTTCTGAAAAACGACAGTGGGTATCGGTACTGAAAAATTTGGTACATGTACTGGAACCTTCAAACATCAAATTGTCCAGGCTCTGGACACTGGATACCTGTACTGGAAAAATGCAGTACCTGTACTTGTTGGGCAGAAAAATGAAAATTTTCCAACGGTCACCAAATCAAACCCCAATCGCTACCAACACTTCCAACCATCATTACAACATAAAAATACAATCTTCCACATATTTAAATGATTTTAGAAAATATAATAATTTGCGAGTCTCTACATGGTGAGATACCAAGGCATGGTCTTTAACTCCGACACGTGAATCGAGGTAGATATTTCGAGGTTCTTTCCTATAAATAGGAAGTGCTAGCTACATTGTAATCACATACCACTCCTCTAAAACCAGAGCTCTCCTAGCTTTCACGATGGATAACCCTTTGCTAGACTTGCTCGAACCTTGGTTGACGCGATTTGGGGCCATTGATTGGGGGAACTCTCGATCATACGGTCTGGCCTCAATCGAAGACCTTCAACATGTGGGGCTGCGCCCTGAGCTCCTCAAAGCCGCTCTCCGATTTTGGGATCCTACCATACATGTCTTTCGGTTTGGCGATGACGAGTTATGCCCAACCGTCGAAGAATTTCAAGCTTATCTTCGAGGCTTTGCCTTCCATGTACTCGTCGTTCCTCCACTTCAAGAGAGAACGGCGAGTCTTTTGCTGACCACTCTCAACATTGCTTCTCATGAGTTATAAAGCCCGGACGGAGACTTGGAGAACCGTGCTGTACAGGCTCACCGTCGATTTGCCCTTTCAATCTGTGCATTGACTGCCTATATGCTAGTTTCTGGCGATGAGAGGGTTAGATCTAGCTTGGTAAGCATTGCTTCTCAAATGAGGGCTTGCAAAAACATAATATCCCTAGTTCTTGCAGAGACGATAATGGGCTTGGATTTGGTCAACACTGGCCAGACAGATACTTTCAACTATAGGGCGGGGATGTTGTACCCAAAAATATATCCGATCAGAGATCGGGGCGGATTCAAGGGATGAGTGGAAGGTTCGGATTCGGATATGTCGATATTTGCCTCCGATCTACCCCGTTGCCATCACTAGTAAGAATTGGAAGCTTGATCAATGACTTTGAGCTTGGAACATCCAAGCCAAAATCCAACTCAAAACCTGCCTAGCGTTGGGCATCTCAACCCCAGTGCTGGTGTTGAGCCTCATTGATGACAGTTCTGACTGTTGTAAGAATATCATCATGACCTTACCAATCATGCAGCCGGCTCTCATAAAAAGCTAGGCTAGCATAAATGCTCCTCAGCCATTTTTTCCTATAAATACAAGTGCTTTGAGCCATATACACAATCTTTTCAACTTTTCCAATCCTGAAACCTCTCTCAAGAATACTTGCAACTCATATTTTAGAATTTTCCATACATATACTTGAAGAAAATTTTGAAATACCTTGCATTTTGAGAGAAAAGTCCTGTTTCAACTCCCAAAATTTCTCACTCTTTCCTTACTTCATACTAAAGACTTTCTTTCACCACTTTCCAACTCAAATCATCCCAAAAACCGTTCAAACCAAGCCTCAAAGTCTTGATCAAACATCCAAAAAGGTAGAAAACTACCTACATTATTGGTTTATATTGTTTTGAGGAAACCAGAAGGCATAAAACATTGTTACAAGTTGGGTAGTGCAATCACATGCCACTGTTGTTAAGAAAATGTAGCCTAATCTTGCACATCGCTGGTTATCCCTTCCCCAACACTAGGGATGTGCTCCAGAACCCATTGATTTTCGTAAACATCAGTAGAGTCCAGGGGCTTAAACATTTATTTCAAGCATTTACTCATTCGTTTTGATATTGTTCCTACTGTTCCATTTAGATTTGCATCCTAAAAATTCTAGAAAATCATTTTTCATGCATATGTACTAATTAGTCCACTGTTTGAATAATCAAAAGCATTTTGCAAAGCTGATCTGGGAACTGGAGCTCGGCGCTGGAGTTTTGTTTCCATCTTTTGCAGTTTTAACAGTCTGCATTCTTTTTGTACATTACAGAAAGCTTCTGCCTTTGTTTTGTTCGTGTATATACTGTACACTTAGCACATGCCTACACCACACTTGTTACTTGTTATGTGTTTTAAAGTTGAGGATATAAGTATTTTCTAAAAGTCCCGCAAGTATTTGGTAGAGACCGATTCTTGTATCGTATCTTGGCTTTCCCTTTTCGTAACTTGGCTTCCGAGCTCAAAATCTCGTTTATTTTCAAGCTCAAATATCATTTTCTAGTTCAAGGTTTCTTGAGTGGCAAACTATTTTATAAAAACTCGGGTGGTGACTGTAACATTCCATTCAAAAATCCTTCAATGGAGGGACCCGGCCTCGGGCGTGGTAGCCCACACTGTATGTGCCTGGTGGCTGAAGAAGATGAAGAGGTCCAATGGAGGGAAATGGGTTAGAGTTATATGTGGTTGTATGTTTGTGGTTGTGTTTAGTAATAGTAGGGCTATTTTTGTCTATTTTTAAGGGCATTTTTGTCCGAAAGTGATTTATTTTTAAACAAGCTGCATATAGTAAATTCACAGTTGTATATAGGATTATCCTTTTATGAATAAAGTCTTAAAAACTAATGAAAATTAAAAAAAAATGTATCACATTTTTCAAAAGTTCACTATGTAAAGAAACATGAGAAATGGAGAAGGAAAACAATGAAAAATAAGTCCATGGAAATAAATTCTAATAGTAGTTGTAAAATAAATACTAAGGAATAAATAATCAAGTTGATAAATGGTATGAGAACATAAAAGCACCCAAAATTTAAAGAAAATAGATAACAAGAACCAATAATTCAATTAACAAAATACTAATTAAAAGTAGTCAACAAACCCAATTGAAATTGAAATAATGAGAAAAACAATGCATGAATATATTAACTTATTTTTGAAAGGTATTTGTGTCAATTAAGATCTAAATTCAATGACGGGACAAATTTTGATAGAACATTTAAATATGAGTAATTTATGACAAATATGTCTTGTTCGGTTGGGTTTTTTGGATTTGGACTTTAAATTATTACCCTACTCCAAAATCCACTCATTACTCCTATCTCCAATTATTATTTTTCTTTTTATCTCTATTTCTCTCTAATCATTACCCCTATATCCCTACCCTAATAATTTATTTACTATTTAGGGCCCACCTCAACTTTATAGTTATAGTTAATGATTCTAAATCAGTAGAATTAAAAGAGAATTTTTAAATATTTTAAATATGAATCGCATAATGATATCTCAGCAAAAAAATAGCATTTCTATAAAAAAATTATTCATATGTTCATTTTGTAATAGAGAGATAATGCTCAAATATGAAAAAAAAAATAGTGAAAAGAGCTAAAATTGATACAATAAGAGCATCTACAATGTAATAATTAAAACCTAAAGGTTACTAAAATTAGCAATATTTGCTCCAAAAAGTGCTCACATTGAAATAACCAAATTTAGCAACCTCTTAGCAACCCATCAAATTTTGGCATTTGAATAATCAAAACTATCAACTTTTTGCTAATAATCAAAACTAATGGTCCTCGTATTTTCTCAATCAAGTATACCAATCATTACACTAAAACATTCTCTCTCTTCCTTTTTTTTTCCTCCCTCTCTCAACAATGTTTTCAAAAAATAATTTTTAAAAACTATGTTATTTAGAAACCTTTTTTTTGAAAATTTAAAAACTATTTTTATAGAAATTTTTTAAGCAATTTTTAAAAAAATTTGTTTTCAAATTTGTTTTCAATAAACTGATTTTCAAAAACCTTTATTTGTTTCAAAAAGAGTATTCAAATTATTATCACAGCTTTTTAGTTTTTAGAATTTTTTAGTTTTTAGTTTTGGTATCCAATTTTGATTAATACATTGTAGATCTTTATATTACTAACCTTAACAATATCTTAAATGGATAACCAAAAGATGATGTGACAATTTTTGATTATCCAATTTTGATTATTATATTGTGGATGCTTAGGATAAAATATTGGGTGTTAAGCCTCGTTTAGTTGCATGTATTCAGTTACCAGGAAGATTATAGAAATTTTTTGGAAAAATTTCAAAATAGCACTTGAACTTTGTACCAAATGTTACAGAGACACCTGGATTTAAGTTTATTTCAATTAAATACATGTATTAACAAAATTCCCAAATTTAGACACCTGAATTTAAGTTTATTTCAATTAAACACCTGTACTAACAAAATCTCCAAATTTAAACCCCCACCATTATACTCCGTCCAAAAAATTGTTGATATGACATCTCCAACCCATTTAAGTTACCCCATTACACATGTTTCCAACAGGGGACGATGCACCCAAGCGAAACCCATCATTAGAAGTATGCCGAACAGAAAGAAGAACTGGGTTTGGGCAAAAAAACATGGTTTGGAGGGAAAATGACCTTAACATAATTGATTTCCCTCCATTTCTCTCTCCAGAAGTCTACCTACTGTTCCACCATCTTCCTCACTTCAACCCTAGACTTGAAGTCTGCCTATGGATTTCGCTTGGGTGCATCGTTCCTTGTTAGAAACATGTGCAGTGAGGCAGCTTAAACGGGTTCGAGATGCCATGTCAGGAATTTTTGGGACAGAGTATAACGGCGGAGTCTAAATTTGGAGATTTTGTTAGTACAAGTGTTTAATTGAAATAAACTTAAGTTCAGGTGTCTAAATTTGTGAATTTTGTTAGTACATGTATTTAATTGAAATAAACTTAAGTTTAGGTGTTTCTGTGACATTTGGTGCAAAGTTCAGGTGTTATTTTAAAAATTTTCCAATTTTTTTCATTGAAAAATACTTTTTTGCAAATTGGTCTTGCCAAAAAGATAGATTTCTTATTTTTCTGCAAAATTTATTTTCAATCTAACACATACAGAAATATAAATTTCATATTTATTATCAACGGAACACATACAGAAAAAATGAATTTCATTTTCCTTCACTTCATTTCACTTTCACTTTTTTTGAAATCAGTTTCCATACAATCTACAATATCCCCACAACTGAACAAACCCAAAAAAAAAAACTCAGTAATTCCCCTGACAAAGCTGCCCTAACTACTAATCCCCCGATCCAAAATTCTCAGGACGCGTCCCCCCCCCAACTCAGTCTCCATCGATCGGGGTGTTCTCTCTCAGAGAGACACACACACACACACACACACATTCAGATCCCGCTGTTCATATTTGAGCTAGGGCTACTGGAAACTTGAGGTTATTGTATACTTAAGATTGAATTGTATTCAATTGATTGCTGCAATTTACGTTTCAAATCTGAAGTAAGTTTTGAATTCCATATTTGGGATTGTTTTGGTAGCCTTGTGTGAACATTGACTACAGCCTATGAGCTTGATGCCCAAATTACGTGGGAATACATATGCAACCCGTAGTTACTCATAATAAGCACCTTTTTGTGGCTTTATTGAATGTTTCACAATGTTTGTTATATAGGGTTGGAAAGTGGCTATTGACTGCTCACTATCATGTGGATGATGAATTGCTCTTCTAATCAAACTAATATGGATTGTAGAGGGGTTTTTTTTTAAATGTTTGTTATTATTTGTCTAAAAGTTTCTTATTCTGAGATGTTAATGCCTAGATTGCCCTAATTAATGATAAGATAGTCCTGCAAGCAAGAACTTTTTTTAAGTAGGTCTGCCCTAAAGTATATGGTGCTCGAGGGCTAGGAGAAGGGGAGGATGAGATGCGTTGGAATCTTTCTACTTCAGGCTCCTTTCAGGTCAAATATTTTTATCAAGAGTTATGTGGAAAACTATTGACAATACAAGTACTTTGGGTGATCCATCCTTTCCTTGGCAAGCTATATGGAAAACTCCAGCACCAATAAAAGTGAGTTTTTTTGTTTGGTGCGCGGCTCAAGGCAAGGTTCTTACTGTTGATAATTTGATTAGAAGACGGAGAATCATTGTAAGTTGGTGTTGTATGTGCAAGAGGGATGCAGGGACGATTGATCACCTCCTTATTCATTGCCCATTTGCATGGGAGTTCTGGTCTTTGGTGTTCTCTTGGTTCGGTATCAAGTGGGCTCTGTCAAGGAGCGTGATGGAACTCTTAATTGTTCGGAGAGGTACTAGAGTGGGAAAAACAAGGAAGCGACCTTGGGCCATGATTCCTATTTGCTTGATGTGGGTTATTTGGCGCGAAAGAAATTCTGGATGTCTTGAAGGGGTCGAAAAGCCTCTGTTTAAGACCATTTTTTTTTTTTGGTGAATAGCTTAGTATAGTTGGGACAAGAGAGAGTGTTATCCCTCTCTTGACCAATTTTTTGGTTGGAGCTTTTCCACTCTTATGGAAGTGCGCCATTTTGTTTTGTGGCCTTTTTTTTTTTTTTTTTGTACGGGTAGCATTTCCTTTATGCCTTTTTAGTAATATAATAATTATTTATTTATAAAGAAAAAATGAAACTTTTTTTTTCTGATAACTCATACTGGTCGGGCCAGCTTACGCGTTGGCCTGAACGCTTCCAATTCCATTTGTTTCAAGAGAGTGACTTAGAAGTTAGTTAATTTTGTTACTAGTTTGTATAACATTACTCATAAGAGAAATTCACTAATATTTGAGGTTGTGTTTCTTATTGGAATGTTTTTTTATTTTTTCCCCATAGGGTTCATCTGTTTGGAAGAAGAAGAAACGACAAAAGAGTGACGACATGCCGCTGTTCCTCTCGGAGGAAGAGTATGAAAGTTGCCTGCACAATGCCTCTTTGGTGGCAGAGAAGGCCGACGCATTCATCAGAAAACTCTACAACCAACTCGAATCGGTCAAGGCACAGGTGGGTACCGCTTCTACTACAGTGGAGCGGAGCCGCTCCCTCCTCAAGCAGAAGTCTGTTTCGCCCTGCGACGAGCTTGCTCAAGTTAAAGCCGTGAGCATCAAATCCTTCTCAAATGTGTAATCATTTTTCTTGTTTTATTTGTCTTATTCTTCTCTTTTGTTAGAGTTCTGTTTGGGTCTTTACTTTATGATGTTTTTATCTAAACCAAGTTTGATATTGTTGTGGGTGTGTTGATTGAAATATCCACTCCTTGTTCTTCAATTTTCATAGACTAAGAAAGATGGAGAGATGGAGCGATTGTCTACCGTAGCTTCCGAACTTCATGCGTTGTTGGAGCAGAAGGATTTAGAGATTAGAGAGAACAATGCTGCGATTAACGGCTATCTCGACAAGATTGTATGTTGTGTCTCCTCTCCCTTAATTTCAGTACTTAATTCTTCATTTTCTGAAGCTTTTCACGCATATTGCCCCTATAGGGAGTTGTATGGTATGTATTTCTTTCTTTTGGAGTAGGTTTAGCATTACCAATCCCTTTGGACAGAAACTCGAAGTTTCCTTCTGTTCTGGATTTAGATCAATGTTATGGATATCGTTCCGTACCGGCCAATACGTATTGTTTCAGAGATAAACCGGCATAAAGGAGGGCTTATTTCGTTTTGTGTAGTTTTCTCGTGTATACCGGGGAGTACCGAATAGTTCTGGCGTATTCCGGTGATTATTGGCGGTACAAACCAACAGTGAATAGATGAAAAGTCTAGAAAAAATAGAAGGAAAACGAAGATCAATTCCAAACTTGCTTATCTAACCCTTCAGACAATGATTTTTCTGGGCTGCAAGCATTGATTGGAGGTCGGAGATCTCTATCCTCCTGTTTTCACGCCTCTTCAATGCCTTGGTGGATGATGTTGTTTCTGTTCTTCCCAATTTATTTTTTCCCAAGATGAGAAAAGATGAAGGACTTTTTGAACGGAGAAATTGAAGGAGTAAAGGATTTGGGGAAGATAAAAAGTTATACGCTGCAACACCAGCCTTCATCAAAGGCTACAGTCAATATACTACTGTATCCATTTGATAAAAAACTACAGTATATTGCTATAAACGCTTGTTGTCTATCAACAAAAAGGTAATTTCTTTCACTGTTTTTGTTTTGTTTTGTTTTGTTTTTGAACTGTTATTACCAAGCTTATTATAGCCGTAGAATATAATTTTGGTGTTGTGCTTTTTTGTTTCAATGGTTAGATGAATGTTTTTTAAACCTTGTACACAAAACTAATGTTGTACTGTGTACCTGAATGTTTTTTTTTGATCGGCGTACTTGAATGTTTTGGATATCTATATCTATATTTTAAAACAGACCAGTTTTATCTACACATACAAACATGGGCACCTCTCCAGCCGTCAGGTCGAATTTTCAATAGGTTATAGCCATCCAAACAACTCTTTTAATATATTCTCTCCCCCTCTTTCTTTACTTCTTAGGCAATATTGCCTTTTTTTGGAGATACACAGATTATTTGTTTCTTTATTTAACAGCGTGCCTTTTCGCATCAAAATGTTTTCTTTTCCCTATAGTCAATCTTTTTCTCTTTCATTGGGGTGCATTGTCCTCTCATCCATTAGAGAACTCTATCCAATTTCTCTCTTCCATCAACTGAGGTAACAATAGAAAAACATTGTAGAAACTTAGTTTTTGTTTTTTGTTTTTGGATTAGAAAGAAGACACGTAGTTATCTGTGTAGAATAATTGTTTCACTCATAATCAGTTGTGATAATTATTTTATCAGTGAACCACAGCAGATAAGGTTGTTTCACGAGGTTGTAAGTGCCTATAGGAGTCTCTTCAATAAATTGCTTCACCTATTTCTTGGATGCGTGATTCGTTGTAGTAGTGCTTGACTATTTGTCTCTGTTGTAACATCTCGTTGATTTGAAGGAGAACTTGACATTCCGTTGCAATTATCATTTTCATTGTTAATGGAAAGTTGAGTTTTAAAATTGTCAAATTTTGCAGTAGAAAAATTCTTTTTTTTTTTTAAACGAGGAATCCAAATTGGTACTCTGTAACGCACCGATACTGGTACATACCATACCCATAGAAAAACAGTATCATGCCCGGCAAGGTATTCCGAATCTTGATTTAGATTATGTTCAAACTTGGTTTGTTGTGCGTAGTGAAGAAATTGCAGTGGGATATCCCCACTATTCCTGTTAAATGGGAACATAAATATCACTAATAGCTTTTGTCGCGTAGGTCTAAACCAAGTTGGTATGGTCATTGAAATATCCACTCCTTATTCTTCAATTTTTATAGACGGACAAAGATGGAGAGATCGAGCAATTGTCTACTGAAGCTTCCAAACTTCGTACGTTGTTAGAGCAGAAGGATTTAGAGATCAGCAAGAAAAATGCTGCGATTAAGGGCTATCTCGACATGATTGTATGTTGCATCTCTTCTCCTCTTCATTTCAGTTCTTAATTCTTCATTTTCTGAAACTTTTCACGCGTATTGCCGCTACAATGAGTTCTAGAGTATGTATTCCTTTCTTTTGAAAGTTTATTATTACCAGTCCCTTTGGACAGCAACTAGAAGTTTCCTCTTGTTCTGCATTTAAATTATGTGCAAACTTGGTTCTTTGTGCCTCTTGAGAGTGAAGACATTGCGGTGGGATTTCCCCCCTATTCCTGCTAAATGGGAAACATAAATGTTTACTAAAAAGTTATCCCGGATCTTCTGCTCATCCATTTTATTATGTACTAGTGATTGCCCGTCCCTAAAGGCACGATGCAACATGTTCTGATAAATTGATGCAACACGCTACAATTTCAATTTGCTTATGATAAAATTGCAATTGTCTTCACCTTGGTCAATTTTGTCCGTGTGATTTGGCAGACTGAAATATTTGACTGTATTCCATACTGAACATCAAAACCCTCTGTTAAAGACCAAAGGAACAAAATGTTTATGTATTTAATGTACCATTTATTCCGTTGTTTTGAAGGTGAACTTGACAGACAGTGCCGCGTTGAAGGAAGCTCGACTGAAAGAAATTGAGTTAGAGTTAGCACACTCAAATGCTTCTGGTACCGGTCTCTCAAAGGTAGTGTCAGCCCTTTGTTCGTTGCCATAGTATTTCAACCCCTTCCCTGATGGTAAGGGTCGTTTACCTTATCTTTGTGTTATGATTTATTGTGAACTTGGTCACTTTTGTTTTTCATTTTAAGAAATTTTTTTTTGGGTAAATATTTTTTTTTTTAAAGAAATTTTGAGTATTTGGACATGAGAACTTGTCGTTGCACTTACAAAAATAACCCTCTGACAACTGTTCTAGCAACTGCCCTCCTCTTGTGGGCACCCTTCTCTTCATTTGACCAACTCCTTCTGTAACCCTCTCGTCCACTCCCATTTCACCTCTGGTTATCCATGCCTGCGCGACGTCTTCCAGCTACTCCCTCTCATCTTTGGCAATCACCCCCTCTTGATGTAAATTTGCACCCACTCCCCCTTGCTCCTCCAGTAACCTCTGCCGCCTCCTCAAGCAACCCTTCCTACCCTCTTCAGATAACTCACAGTTCTTGTTTTCATGTTTTGTTATTTTGGTGACATGTATGTTGATGTACCAGGCATGTTATTTATGTGCTCACAAAATGAACGTAAAATAGAAGCATGTTTCGTGTTTTATGTAAACAAAAAGAAAATGTCTGAGAACTTTTACTAATCACTGCTTTGTTTTTGTTTCTTTGGTTGCATGGCATAAATGCCTTAATCAATGTTTAGGAATTGTAGGCGCCTCTCGACTCATCTTCGGTATATGTATGTAATCCCAAAGGCGGCTCAACCATGGTTTGAGTTGGTTCACTAATCTTCCAAAAACATTTATCAAACATTTAAATCTCTCCTTTTTTTTTGTTTTGTTGTTGTTGAGGAGATTGTTGGCACTAACCTAAAGTAAATGAATCTGGACTTATCTAGATGAAAGATCAATTGTTAATTCATTCTTTAGTTCTCAGAAAAATGACTTTGACACTCCACATTTTGATAAATGCGCTCCAAAATTTGTCTTTTTACTGTTTCAAAATCACATAGCACATTTTCAAAGCACACTAAAAGACAAATTTTGGTGTGCATTTATCAAAAAGTGGAGTGCCAAAATTATTTCCCCATATAAATGGAAAATGTCGAGCAATAAAATTGCTTATTTCCATGTTTATTTTGATTGGTATTCTGTTTTGTGTATCAATAGCATGTGGTCCGTTTATTGTATGAAGGGAGAAGCGTGATTGGTGTTTATTCATTTTTTAAGCTTCGTAACTCTTTTGTTTACCAAAATGGTCAAGTAAAGATATTATTTTTACCCTCCGAATGTCTTTATCACATATAATTGTCAGGGCTAAAAAGGCAAATCAACAAGTGGTACAATCTGTAACTGCTTCTACATGTCCAATTCTCTCCTCCCGCTCATGTAGTGACTAATGAGTGCCATTGGCAACCCTCTAGGCAATGGATCAAAGTTATCTTTTACTTATTCAGAGGTTATGTTAAGTGTGATGTTTGTTAAACTGAACTATGTTTTTTGCATGCACCACTGTTATTTCTAGAGCTGCCCGCATCTCACTTGAAAGTTTGCATCGGGATATTTTGGATATAAATATGGACAACAATGTCAATTGCCATTCACAAACTCATTGATCTTAATCAGGAGCATTGCCCATACTTACATACCTAAGATTCCTGAATGCAAATTTCTGATGTCGGACGGGGTGGTTAGCTGCTCCTTTCATGTCCTTGCGTTTTTTCGAGCATCGCATATAGGGATAAGTTTTAATAGGATAAGTATTAACCATGGGATAGATATCCCAAAAAGAAATTAACCACGGGATCTCACCAAAAGGACTAACCAATGGGATGATGAGTTGGTTGGTCGCTTCTATAGAGATCAATTTAGTAATTATGTCCAAAAAGTTCAAAAGATATATCAAGGTTTGCTAAGATTTTAATTATGTCCCTTAATTTGGATTTTTTTAATAGGTTGGGGCTAAAAGACAAAATCCAGAAGGTGGGGATCCAAGGAAGATATTTGTTGGTGGCATCCCACTTACAGTTACTGAAGGTCTGGTAACTTCATTGATTTCATAATTTTCATTGTTGTTTGTTGTTGTTTAACTTCACCCCTGCCCCTCCTTTTTGTAGACAAGTTTGTGGAGTGTTTTTCCTTGTTCGGGAGGGTTTCAGAGCATGAAATTATACGGGATCCTTCTGGGCGCTCTAGGGGCTTTGGATTTGTTGTCTTTGACAGTGCGGGGGTGGTTGATACCATCCTGGACCGAGGCAATAAAATTGATATGGAAGGCACACAGGTGAGTTCAATCCCATGGAATTTTATAAAATTTGCGGGTCAAAATCCTAGGTTAACTTTGTTCTTTATTGTAGGTTGAGATTAAAAGGGCTCAACCAAAGAAAAAACAAGTCCCTGCTACTTTTCCTCCTCCTTTTCCTTCTCTTTATGCTACTTTTCCATATTATGGCGGCTTCAGCAGTGACTCTGCGATTAGAGAGGGAGGCATGTGGTGGCGTCAGTATTCTTGAGGAACTTTACAGCAGATGCTCTTTTTTAGTTGGCGTAAGTCTCCTTTTCCTGCTCCTGTTGAATGCATGTTTTCATGTTCATGTGCTAGCACTTAGCAGTTGAATGGTGTTTTTGCCAGAAATCAGAATTGCCATCTGACTCTTAGATATGTTCATCCATTAAGTGCCAAGTCTTTTACTTTCACATGGTAGCTCTTAGAGTGCTCTGTTAAGTCAATTCGCTTGGGCTTGATATGAAGCTAACACGTTAACGTTGAGGTCTTGTTTCAATCTTTTGCTCTACGAAGATAACTCATGAGGACAATCTTCCTCGTATGTTCTGTGTTGATAAAACCTCAAAAGGATATTTTTCACATACTAGTTGTTTGTTTTCACTCCTCAACCTTAAAGAATCACGATGGTGATGTCTATCATCTAATCACCAACGTTATAGTAGCAATGATTTCTTCTTCAATTTATTTGCTAAACAAAGTCCCTAAATCCTCAGTCAATCTCTATTTCATGGTTGACCGTTTCTTCAAGGTTGAAATAGGAGCACGAGCTTGTTGTGAGAGAAAGAAGGAAAAGTGTATAGGGTGTTGTGTTAACTAATCCTAACACAATCAACTCTTATTTATATAATGGGAAATCATACATAAGACTACATTAACCTAACATAAGACTTTTTTTTTTTTATCCGCAACCTAACATAAGACTACATTAACCAATGGGGGACTAATACCAATACTATATTCTAACACTCCCCCTCAAGCTGGAGACTCTAACCAAATCAAACCAAACCAAACCGAGTTTTGTGTCCCAATCACTTGGGGTCGGCTACATGAATCCTTTTTCTCCACTGAGCTCTGTCAAGGGCTATTTGTTCACACAATCCTACTATACTTATATTATTGCGCACTACAGTATCTAGTATCTAAAGTCAATTTAGGTCTACCTCTCCCCGTAGCATTGCTACCCAAAGCTATCCTATCCGCTTTCTTAACTACTGCATCTCCTAGTCTACGGTAGACATGCCCAAACCACCTTAGTCTATTTTCCCTTAATTTCTCTTCTATAGGTGCTACACATACCATCTCACAAACCATTTCATTTCTAATCCTGTCTCATCTAGTTTTACCACACATCCACCTCAACATTCTCATTTCCGCTACACTCATCTTGTTCACCTGGTGTTTCTTAATAGGCCAACATTCTGTCCCGTAAAGCATCGCTGGTTTAAAGGCAGTTTCATAGAATTTTCCCTTCAATTTTATGGTACCCTCTTATCACACAGTACACCAGTAGCGCTCCTCCAATTGAGCCACCCCACTTAGATCCTGTGGGTCACATCATCGGCAATCTCTCCATCTCTACTAATAATTGAGCCTAAGTACCTAAAATGATCACTCTTAGGTATCTCTTGGTCTTGGATCATCATCCTTTTTTCCTGCACACTGCTGGTACCACTAAACTTGCACATCATATACTCAGTTTTACTTCTACTTATTTGAAAATCCTTTGACTCTAATGCTTCCCTCCAAATTTCGAGCTTGTTATATATCAACCAACGAAATAATTACCTCAACTACTAATTGCAATAACGAAAAACAACTAACTTGTTAAAAACAACGGAACAACTTTCAATAGCAACGACAAACGGACGACTTCAACCAACGAAACGACTTCAACGATCGAAACGACTTCAACGAAATAATTTCAACGACCAACGAACGAATTCAATGACCAATGAACAACGAATGAATTCAACAATCAACAATCAACAAACAACTTCAATGACTAACGAATAACTTCAATGACCAACAGCAACCAACTTTAACTACCTACCTCAATGACCAACAGGAACCAACTAAGTACCATCAACCAACTACCAACGTCAATGAAATAGACAACAAAACAATATATGTTACCAAGCTCACCAAAAGCATGGCCAAAAAACCCGACCACGATACCCAGAATCACGGCTGCGACCATGACCAAGGCTGAATAAAGAACCAAACCCACCAGAGATTGTGGAATCAGAATCAGATTTCATTGCAAATATGTCACCATGCAATGAGAGGCAACCAACGGATTAAGCAATATACAAATGTGAACTATGGCCGATAAGAACTCACGGAACGAAAAGCACAACTTCTGAGTCTCAAACACAGTTGCGAACTTGATTTTGATCGAAGAACAACATACCGAGCAATGGAAGAACGAGAAATAGATCAACCAGAGGATGATACTTAACAGCCTAAGCATCAACAGATCCAAAAAACAACGCCGACTAGGGTTTTAAGGTAAGTTCGAACCTGATGTATGGATTGTGAACACAAACCGGTACTTTCGAACACTATTCAGGCACTTTCTGTAACGACCCTGATTTTCGATAAATAAAAATTTCATTAAATATTTGAATTTTATTTTAATTACTTGGAATTTCTTTTAAAAATTCCCTTTTAATCCCTATAATCCGTCATAATTAGATTTAAGCCCTTTAAATTTTATTTCTTGACTAGAAGTCCTACATGGCAAGTAGAGTTAGTTTCCTATCAATTAGTTGGAGGAACCGAACTACCAAATTACCTAGTTGCAATCTCCTAACCCTAGATGGACCTTTTTGACCATCTTTAAGCCTTGTGAACCCATCCAAACCCTAATTGAACCTTTTGGACCAAAGGATGTAATCATTGCACTTTCATGACTAGTCAATTCTTGACTTTATTCCTCATCATTACATCTTCCTAGTGTATCTTTTCTCTTTACCCATTGAACGATGGTTGTTAGGGAAATTCTTATCCTTTTGGTAATAGATTTTGTTTCCAACCATTTAGTTAGGCAAACCTAAGTACCAATTAACTTAGTTACCTTTCCCTAGCATTTAAGAATCATTGGACAAAGATAGTAATCATGATACTACCAAAAGTAGCACTCATAACCTACTTTAATCATGACTACTTGACCATAGACTTACTTTCTAGGAAACTATTAACCATTGGTCCATAAGATTACCTTTGGAAGCTTAACCTTTAATCATGACCTACCTTAGCCTGATAAGCCTACTTAGACCTAACCATGTCTAGTCACATTAAGACCTTACTTCTCATCATTATTCTTCTACCCATTGGATAATAATTGTTAGGAAAATTTTTATCTCTTGGACAATAGACATTAGAAATCGCCAATGAATGTATTGACTTGACAAGACAAGTCATACCAAAGGTAGTCATCATGTAGCTTCCAAAAGAAGCAAGCCTAGCCATGCCATGCATGCAAACCTAGGGTTATAGCCGTAAGCCTAATTATTCTAGGGTTACTTTCCTAGATACATATATATACTTATATATATGTATATATATACATACCTACATACATAGTACAAGAGAGAGAAGGTCGAGAGGAGAGAGGGAGGAGGAGAGAGAGAGGGAGAAGCCGATAGAGGGAGAAGGAGAGAGAGAGATGTGTGTGTGCATGTGTGTCCTTGATTTGTACACTTATACAAGCTACCTTTTTAGTCCTATGTAGCCATAAGCCTATTTCCTATTTGCCAACCCATTTCTAGTCAATTTCTAGCGTAGAATCCTAGCCCTAATCATCCTAGATTTGATTCCAAAGTAGCCTTTAATCATCCTAGAAATTGACTACAACCTAGACCTATGAATGACTAAACATGGAAGGCTATGCCTTAGCCTAATCAAACCCTACCCTAGACTTGTAAGACTTGCCAACCTAGACTATGATCACCTAGATTTACTTAGAAAGCCTAAGATCCTACTTGATTTTATAGCCTTATGCCTAAAGATTGGATTTGACAAGTCATGGAAGGCTTTCAAGCATGATTTTCCATTTTAACCATTGGACAATATTTGCTAGGGAAAATTTTATTCATTGGGTAATAGAAGTTAGTTTGGCTATAAATAGCACCCCATCTTTGCCATTCAACTCACACCTTCACCCATTTAACTTCTCTCTCTAGAAACCTTGAGTTTGTTCCTTGTTCTTGCTTGTTCTTGAGTTCTTCAAGAAACTCATTCAAATCCGCCACTAAACCACGACTCGACCATCCTTTCGATCCATAAAGTTTAAGTAGTTTAATCAAGATCTAGTTTGGAGAGAAACCTTTCTCTTTCGAAGCTACCGGAAGCTTACCGTAGGAAGTTACTCCATCCGATAGCCAACTTACTTTCTGTAGTCGTCACTACCGCCAAGAAGAAAGGTAGAGTCCCTTTGTCCACCAACTCCAAGTATAAGCATAGAACCGTATGTTGGAAGTATAAGTAGATTTTCCGTATATAAGGTTATCTATCACCTATAGGTTTGAAATGCATGATAGTTAATAACTTATTTTCGCTAATGGAAGTATGAACATGTTGGAATAGTCGACTTTTACTCTAGTAAATATGTGTTGTTTTGAATTTCCCACAAAGAAAGAAAGAAAGAACGATTTTTCAAAAGATAAGACTTTATCGTTGATAGAAGTATTTGTTTTTTGATCTTTAGATGGTCATGAGCATGTATTATGGATTGTTTGTATTACTTGTCTTGTTGTTAAGCATAAGTGATCTTCAATCCAAAGGCATCCGTACATGTGGCGTTATGCTTTAAGTTGTGATTTGAGCATGATAAGTAATATAGAGTTGGATGATCTTGCTAGTTTAGTTTCAAGATTATAATGAATGATTTATGTTTACTTTTGTGAAAAGTCCTACTGCGGAGTCTTTGCATGAAAACGTGACACGGAAATCGAGAAAGTTAGAAACATGACACCTAGGGTGTGGTTAATAAAAAGGCGTGTTTTGGATACAAGAAATATTTTGGAAACCGCAACGTGGCCGGACATGGTAGCTCATTGTGTGGTGTGTGTTTTGTGTGCCAATGGGAACCCGACGCGGCGTAACCATTGTGAGGATACTCGGGAGACCGGCGCGGCGGAACCGAGGTTGGGCGTGTAGCTTGGTTATCCGCGGAGAGAAGCCAATGCAAGGTTTTGGGTGCCAATGGAAACCCGGCGCGGTGGAATCATTGTAGGGATACTCGGGAGACCGGCGCGGCGGAACCGAGGTTGGGTGTGTTAAAATGACGATTTTGAAAATGTTGATTTGGTTAATGAAAGGTGAAACCAGTGATACGGTCTACGAGGAGTCGTGTAGGAGAACCTCGAAAAATCATGGACACCAACGTTAGTTGAATAGTGAATGCGGATGTGTCATTGTCAATAGTTTTGTCGAATATGTATGAGCTATGTGGAAATCATTGAATTTGTGATCATTTGTTCGTAAGTTAAGGGTTAGTGGGTATGTGTTATTCTATTGAGCTTTTGTAGCTCACGTGTTACCTTTGGTGACCCTGACATATTATATTGGTGGCGACACTAGTATAATGTGTCAGATCTTATAGACGAACAGGGTGAACTTTACACCTTGGAAGCCTTTGGAGCCGAGGAGCTGCCAAGATGGAGGAACAAGCGGAGCAGTAGATAGAAACCCTAGTTCCCACCCTTATTTGAATAAATGTACTTTTGTTAAAGGTTATGATGTAATATTGAGCCAGACTCTATTTAATTTTTCAATGAAATTGTCCATTTAATGTTCCCAAAATTCGGGGCGTTACACTTTCGGTCCTAATTTGGGGCTGTTCAAAGTGAATAAGAGTTGGGATGGGATGTTAAGGATTTTCAAGCACTGGATGAGGGATTTCTGGGTTGTTCGAGGGCTGAAATCGACTGGGTTTAGAATTTCTGGGGTTGACAGGCTAGAAAAATAGTCGCCAGAGGGTACGATGATCACCTAGAGAAAACAGAGGTCGCGCGAGAGAGAAACTAGCAAGCACTGTTCACATATGCGCGAACACTGTTCACATATGCGCGAACACTGTTCACATATGCGCGAACACTGTTCACGACGCTACAGTAGAGATGATGTTGGCAGTAGATTTAGGGTTTCGTGGTGGGATGATGATGGCGGTAGAGGGTGGCAGCTAGGGTTTTGTATATCTAAGGTGGATGGTGAACCCGCTTTGATACCATGTTGTGAGGGAAAGAAGAAAAAGTGTATAGGGTGTTGTGTTAACTAACCTTAACACAATCAACTCTTATTTATATAATGAGAAATCATAATATAAGACTACATTAACCAATGTGAGAGTAATACCAATACTATACTCTAACAAAGCTCTCCACCGACCTCTCGCCATGGCGGTTATCCTTGGGGGGCGAAGCCTGTCCCTAGGATCACCCCTGGACCCTTACCGATGTGGAGGTGGGCTCAGCAGCCACCCTATTGCCGAGACATTCCTTGACACGACCACTACCGCCCTCATCACGCCAAGGGGAGGGTAGCCTCCCACCGGACGAGCAAGACTAGGCTCAAAATTTGATTGCTAGCAATTGAACATCTCCGCTCAGAGCGTCAAATGCTTGGTCCTTCTTGACCAGGCGCTTTTCGAGCTGCTTCATGTACGCCCTCACCCGAGGGTCTTGAAGAAGCACCACTTGCACGTCTTTAAAAGGGGAGGCGGTGGCCGCTGCCGAACTGTAGTTGTGGCCCGCCTTCTTCGGCCGTTTGGACATTACCCTTGGATGCCACCACCTCTGTCGTTGCCCTCCGCTCCACACAGCCTCTCTGTATCATGAATCTCCACCATTGTTGTAGTAAAATCGCTAAGAAGTCTTGCAAAACCAATGGTGTGGGACACGGACATGGATATGGACACGGGCACAAGCACTAGATACGGCAATTCTAAAAAAATAGGGATACAGACACGCCGGGGGACACACATGTATAAATAAATAAATAAATAAAAATAGATATATATAATTTCTTTTCTTTTCTTCCATTGTATATGAACAAATGAGCTTTCAAGTGTATATGAACCATTATATGTTTTTTCTTGTATACATAAATATATACAGACACGCACAGAGAGAGAGAGCGCGCGCTCCTGGTCGACCTAAGGCTTTGGAACGAGGAGTCGACTGGATCGATCGATGTAGAAATTGAAGTTATAAAGGCATAATTATAGTTTAACCCAAATTTTTTGAATAATTTCATAACTCCCAAAAATAAAAAATCTTACATTTTGACCCCGGTCGTGTCCCCTATCAAAAATAATAAAAATTATTGGACACGCCACATGGCGTGTCCAATATGTATTTGGGTGTGTCCCCTTGTCCCTGTGTCCAATACGTGGATACGACGCCCTTTTAGTGTGTTGGTGCTTGATAGCTTGCATCAAGACGTAGGCAGCATTACGTTCCTCTGACAAGCAAGTACAAGCAGAAGGAGAAGTGAGTATTGTAGCAAGGTGTAATGGCGTACCTTTCTTAGGGTTTATGCTGTAGTACTTATAGGCGAATGTACTTGCTGCCCAATATAGGTGTCCACGGCACATGCTAGATGACGTCACAAGTAACTGCCTTGGCCAATAACGTCATGGTGACGATCAGCCAGCACCTGGCCCCACCACACACCAGCTTGGGGCGCTTCTAGGAACTCGCGGAACCGCCTTTTGGGTCAGGCCAACCTTGTTTGTCGACGGACCCACTGTAGCGTGGACCTTGGATGCATACCTAGGCCGCTCAACGGGCAGAACGTTTGTCGTGGCCCACCACCGTTCGGCCCATCTCGCCCACCCCATGGTCTTGTTCCCAGGTTAAACCCAAACGGATTAAGTGGGCTAGGCCCACTACGTTAGGCCCAACGAGCTGTCCATTGAACCCGTTAAGCTATTCCGATTCGGTCCATGCGGGCAGTCGGGTTCAGCCCACCACAGTTGTCGTCATAATTGTGCACATTAGGTTCATCGTATTTACGCATTTCAAATCACTTTTGAACCCCGATGCCTATGGGTCAACCCACGTGTAGATGCTCATAAAACTTTTAGATGCATTTTTGTTCAGCACATACGAAGGTATTGCTTTACAATGTTTATTTTTAATGATGGAAAAGAACCCCTCGGAGCTCATGTAAATATACTTCATTTTGTACAAATCAAATTGTACTTTAGAATGGTTAAGATTTGCTTATTCTGCTCTAACAAGATTCATATGTCGTAGGTGATGAAAATATTCACACTTGTCATTGTTAGATCCAGCATCATGTTAAACTATGGGCTATGATGCACCGACACGGACACCGACACGGACACTGACACCGAAACCGACACCGGGACACGGGAATTCTAAAAAAATGGGGACACGGACACGGACACGGCAGGGGACACGCCACGTGTATATTTATTTATTTATTTATATATATAAATAAATAAATAATTATAGTTTAGCACCCAGAAATTTAAAATATATATAATTTGGTCCCAAATTTTTTTAAAAAAAATTACAGTTTGACCCCTAAATTTTTCAAAAATTGCAGTTTGGCCCCCAAAATTTAAAAAAAATTACAGTTTGACCCCTGCCGTGTCCCCATCGGTGTCCCCGCCGTGTCCCACCGTGTCCCCCTCAAAATTTAATATTAAAATATGGGACACGCCACGTGGCGTGTCCCGTACGTATCTCCGAGGTGTCCCGCGGTGTCCCCGTGTCCTGACACTGCGATACTTCGACCTTTAGAGGTGTCGGTGCTTCATAGACTATGGGTCATGCGCTTGTACGAGAACGAGAATATAATGGAATGATATTTCTCATTTGCCATGTAGCCCCTCCCTTCCATTATGTTTGTGCTAGACTTGCGCATGCAAGTACCTAAACCAGTACGATATTCTAGAACTATTGTATTCTGTCTGATGCTGAACAATTCGTATCGTTGGCCAGTAGCTAGTGGTCAGCACTGATTGATAGGTTTTAACTTGTTTTCAAAGAACAAAAAGAAACTGTTTTCATGCACAACAGTTATTAGTTTGTCTCCCCATTTCTGTCATTAATTGATTATGTTTGTTTATATTTTAAATTAAACCGTATACGCATAACATAGCTGAAAGTTGAGTTTCATTGATGCATTCGCAACTTTGATTGTGGAGTCTAGATCAAGGAGATAGCATGTGTGACATCTCTGAGTACAATGCCTTTTTATGTTGGCAAGTAAATTCATTTTTTTTTTACTAGAAAAGCACAAAAGTTACAAACCATAGGGGCGTTCCCCAAGCAACACCAATAGAACAGAGAAAAAAAAAAAAAAAAAAACTCAGAGCTTTGTGAGCAGATAGAGTAGGAACCTATCTACGATTATTTACATAAAAAAAATACAAGAATCCAAAAGCCAATCATCACAAAGACTCCTAGTGCGGGCAGTGAACTTAACTGATGATCATGAGCTTAACTTTGCTCTGATAAACCAAACCAAACTGAGCCTTATGTTTCAATCACTTGGGGTCGGCTACATGAATCTTTTTCCTCCATTGAGCTCTGTCAAGGGCCACTTGTTCACACAAACCTACTATACTCATATCGTTGCGCATCACAACATCTAATGTCAATTTAGGTCTACCCCTTCCCGTAGCATTTCTACCCAAAGCTATCCTATCCGCTCTCTTTACTACTGCATCTCCTGGTCCACGGTAGAGATGCCCAAACCACCTTAGCCTATTTTCCCTAAACTTCTCTTCCATGGGTGCTACACCTACCATCTCACGAACCGTTTCATTTCTAATCCTGTCTCATCTAGTCTTATCACACATCCACCTCAACATTTTCATTTCCGCTACACTCAACTTGTTCACTTGTTGTTTCTTAATAGGCCAACATTCTGTCCCGTAAAGCATCGCTGGTCTGATGGCAGTTCTATAGAATTTTTCCTTTAATTTTATGGGTACTCTCTTGTCACACAGTACACTAGTAGTGCTCTACTTGAGCCACTTCACTTGGATCCTATGGGTCACATCATCGGAAATCTCTCTATCTCTACTAATAATTGAGCCTAAGTTCCTAAAATGATCACTCTTAGGTATCTCCTGGTCTTGAATGATCACTATTTTTTCGTGCGCACTGCTGATACCACTAAACTTATAACTATATACTCAGTTTTACTCCTACTTATCCGAAAACCCTTTGACTCTAATGCTTCCTTCTAAATTTCTAGTTTCGTATTAACACCTTTAGCGGTTTCATCTACGAGGACAATGTCATCTGCAAACATCATACACCATGGGATATCCTCCTGAAATTGTCTAGTCAATTCATGCATAACTAAGGCAAAGAGGTATGGGCTCAAGGCTGACCCTTGTTGCAATCCTATATTAATTGGAAATTCACTCGTTTCCCCTATCGATGATCGAATGGTAGTGACGGCACCTTCATACATGTCTCTAATTATCTCGATATACCTTTTGGTCATTCATTTTCTCTCCAGAACCCACCATATGATGTCTCTAGGCACCCTATCATAAGCCTTTTCTAAGTCTATGAAAATCATATGGAGATTCTTCTTCTTTGCTCTGTGTTTTTCTATCATTCTCCTTAATAGGTAGATAACTTCCATGGTTGATTTTCTAGGTATGAACCCAAACTGTTTCTCTGACACCGTAGTCACCATCCTCAAGCGATACTCAACAACTTTTTCCCACAACTTCACCGTATGACTCATCAATTTAATATATCCCTTTTATTCTTATAGATGGGTACTAGAGTGCTCCTTTTCCATTCGTCGGGCATCTTCCTAGTCATAATAATCTTGTTAAACAATTTTGTCAACCAAGTCGCCAGCAGGCCACCTAGACTTTTCCATACTTCAATAGGGATACCATCCGGTCCTAAGGTCTTACCTGGTTTCATCCTTTTCAAAACTTTAACCACTTCGAACTTTTGTATTCTGCAATAAAATTCATATTCTATGTTCTCGTCGGGTACATAATCTTCCTCTCCACCAAAGCCTCCTTCATGTTTCTCATTTAACAACTTCTCGAAATACGACTTCCATCTATCCCCGATCACCTCGTCTTTCACCAACATCACCGAATCAATACCTTTTATACACTTAACTTGAGAAATGTCTCTAGCTCTCCTTTCTTGCAACCTGGCAAGTTTATAAATAATCTTTTCTCCATCTTTACTATCGAGTCTAGCGTAGAAATTTTCATAGGCTTTCAACTTAGCATCCCTAACGGCTTTCTTAGCTTCCTTGCTAGCTTACTTATAACCCTGAAAATTTTTCTCATTCCGGTCCTTTTGCCACTTTTTAAAGCACTCTTTCTTGGCTTTCACCATGGTTTGAACCTCATCATTCCACCACCACGTCTCCTTAGAAATTGGACCTTTTCCCTTCGACTCCCCAAGAACTTCTTTCGTATTCTTCTAATACCGTCAGCTATGGTATTCCACATATTGTCACTATCGCCTTCCACTCCCCACCGTACTTCTTGAGACATTTTTTCCTTGAATACCTCTAGTTTCTCCCCTCTTAGGCCCCACTATTTAGTCCGTGGACATCTAGTTTCCTTTCTCTTTCTAATATTCCCCTTGAGACAAATATCTAACACCAAAAGTCTATATTGTGCCACTAGACACTCTCCGGGAATAACCTTACAATCCTTACATGTCAAGCAGTTTGCACCTCTAGCAAGAAAATAGTCGATTTGGCTTCTATTGGCTCCGCTCTTAAAGGTAATTAAATGCTCCTCTCTTCCTATAAAGAGTATTCCCCACTATAAGGTCAAAAGCTACTGCAAAATCTAAAATCCTCCGGCCACCTTCGTTAATGTCACCAAATTCAAAGCCACCATGCATCTTCTCATACCCTTACTTATGCACTCCCACATGACCATTGAAATCGCCTCCTATAAATAGCTTCTCCCCAAAAGGTATCTCTTGAACCACGTCATCCATCTGCTCCCAGAATTGCTCTTTAGTAAGATCATCTAAGCCTACTTGGGGTGCGTCAGCACTGATAATATTAACTATGCTCCCTCCGATCACAAGTTTAACTAAAATAATCCAATATCCTTTCCTCATGACCTCGTGACTGTAACTGTGTTTATCTACTACGATACCTACCCCATTTCTATGTCTATCCTTACCCGTATAGTAAAGCTTATAACATGTGTCCTCTATCTTTCTAACTTTCTCCCCTACCCATTTAGTCTCCTGAAGGCAAGCTATACTAATTCTCCTCCTAAGCATGGTGTCAACTAGCTCCCTAGTCTTACCCGTTAATGTCCCTATATTCCAAGTTGCTAAACGAATCCTATAATACTGGGGCAGCTTCTTTACCCGTGCTCGTCCAGGCACGTGCGGGAACCCTTGCTCACTTATCTCCACACTTGGGCGCCGGTGTGGTGCCCCTTGCTCATTTTTTGAAGCACCCGAAGGCAGGCACAATGCGTCGCTTAAAGGGAACGCTCTAGCATGTTTCGTTATCATATTTGGATTCATGTCATAAAGATCTGACGGGCTTTTTACGTGCTGGCTGTCAGCTACCTAACGCACAACCCTCCTCTTTTATCTGGACCTGGGACCGGTTGAAAAATAAAGATAAGGCTCTAAGCACAAACCAGGCGGAGTTAACTTCGCCCTGATAGCATAAAAAATAACCCCTGTAACTTCAGCCAACCCGCGAAATTTATTCTAAAAAATTCTCCTCAAGTTACGCTCCCCCCACAAGCTATAGACTATGAAGCACGGATACTCAATTTTGGCCTCTGTATCATGTATCGTACGCGTATGCGATACGGATACGCTCTGAATACTTGTTCGATAAGCTTTTTTAATGTATTTAACTTCTGGAATTAATTTTTGGTACCCCGATACATTTTGGATACGTGCGGGGGGTTAGCATGTTATTACTTAAAATATATGGGTTAATACTGTAAATAGGCTATATATATATATACATACATGCATACATACATACAGAAAGTTTCAAATGAGGACCTCTTAAAATGCGGACCCCCTTTTCCCAATCAAATTTTGATGATCCGAGCCGATTAATGTGTTTAGAGCGTAATTTTAAGGGTACCCGCGAGAAATTGGCAAAAAAAATGATCGTGAAGGGCTTCATTTGAGCAATTTTTTATTGAACCGTTCAGTAAAAAACTGTTCGGCATTTTTTTTGCTGATTTATCGCGGGTACCCTTAAAATCAAGTTTTGATCACATTGAGCGGCTCAGATCATCGAAATTCGATCGAGAAATGGGGAGGTCCGTATTTTAACTAAAATGAGGACCCCCTCATGGGAAACGGACTGATATAATATCCAGTGTTCTAAAACTCGGTATTCCTCGCCGAGTACTCGCTCCAAGGTGCCTGGCCGAGTGAGTACTGAGTAGCGAGTTTTAGAACACTGATAATATCAGTCACACACACACTCCAGATCAAGTAAGGGATCCCGTTTTTTGCGTTTTGTGTGGGACTCCATTGACAGCCGTTGGATTAGATCCAACGGCCCACGTTTTAAAGAAATCTTGCGGGTTTAGTCCGGGTAAAAAGGGGGACGCAGGTCAGGATTCGGGTTGGAACAAAACCGAGCTTCTTCCCTTCCTTTACACGCAAAAAACACAGAGAAGAGAGAGTGAGGAGAGAAGAACGACGAACAAGAACGAAGACGAACAAGGTATCTCTCTCTCAAATCTCTGTGGCTCATTATCTATCTCACAAATTAGGGTTTTCTCTTTTACTCGATTAGGGTAAATTGAACCCACGACGACGAAGAAGAAGGAGGAGGAGGACTAAAGGTCTCAATCTCTCTGATTCAAGCATTAACTTCGAATTTGTAATTTTTTTTCTGGAATTTGGAACCAGAAATTAGGGTTAGGGAGTGCAGAAACTTGGGGCAGAAATTTCGAACCAGAAATTAGGGTTTAGGGTTTGTGCTTGCCATTGTTATTGATTGTGCATTTGTAACTTGGCTCTTTCCGTTGATGACAAGGCAACAACCGATACTCTGGAGTTGCATTGTTCTTATTGTGTTATTTGCAGTGTTATTCATGCTCTACTTCAAATTTTCGAGAACTCTTTGTTCATTTATTTGTTGTCGTATTTTATAAACTAGATGCCGAGTGATTCCTAAGATGTTGCGTACTTGGCTCTGATCCAGTGTCAAAACTAGTCATTCGTAAGTCAGATTTATAAACTAGAATGCTTTGTACTTTTCTTATTCTATGTTCGGTTGAGTCCCATGCTTTCGTCAACTTTTGGAAGTATGATGTAATTTGGATGCCTCATTTGTTTGCTAAGCATTTCTGGTGCTGCAGAGAAAGAAAGCATGCTAATTTCCAAGAAGAAAAAAAGAGATTAGATCTGTTGTTGTAAGGCTTTCTGTTTTTTCTATCGAGATAGCATGCTAATGTTTGTGGAGAAATGTGGGATTATACATTGTTTTCACACCTTGTAGTCCCATCTTCGTGTACCTTTATCTCTGGCCTCTAATGATTGTTATTTCAGGTGTTATTATAACTTTCCAGAAAGCATACCTCTGGTTTGTAGTTCTTTAATGCTCCTCTTTTCAACTCCAACATTCAGGTGGGCTAAGAGGAGCACTGCAATACTACTAACCTCTTTTCAACTCCCACTTTCAGGAGGGCTAAAAGGTGTGGCATTTCACAGATGTTTTCAGCTGCTATGGGCCTAGATATTGAGGAATATCCACTCTCAGTACTTGATCCTCTTTCAATTCCAATTTGGAGGGCTAAGAGGTGTAGTACATTTCTGAGGATACTATCCATTATGTTGCTAGAAGCTGTTCAGAATGTTGTTCCTTATTTCAAGTGAGGAATGCCTTGCACTTATTGGACATCTTGGAGACAAAATGCTCTGCTCTGATTTTTATATGATGGAGATTAAAGAGTTAACTTATGCTGCTATGGTGTTGAGCTGATGATGCTAAGGACCTGTTCTCTACTTGTTTATTTCCAGTTTCTTTCTATTCTTCATTGAATGTATTTTTTTCTGTTTCTGTTTTTCTTTTTATTTTGAACTCTGCTTCCTGCCTTGCCTCAATTTTGCTTTGTGGCTTGCATTTAGCTACTACCCTCAATTTACCCTTTGCCAATCAAAATATATATAAAAAAAAAAAAAAATTCTGTTATGGAGTTCTAGAGTTATGTGAATTGTGGAGTTATGATCTGTGATCCACTAGCTCTCCTGTTGGGTTCTCATTTCACATGTCTATTCCAGCTCTAATGCATGCATTTGATTAATTCAGTTTTGTGCTGTTAAGAGTACGAGTACGAGCAATGCCATGCTTCTTGGTGCCACAAATAAACAAAAAAAAAATTTGATGTACAATTTTGTCCACACAAGTTTGAGTATTTTTACACATTACCAGTCTACATGTGGCTCATTTCAAGGAGGCTATGCCCCAAGTTTGTCCACAATTCTATTTCATCCTCACTATTTTCAAGCAAAGAAGAGATGAAATGATACTGATTCTGTGAGTTCCTTTTTGATGCTATATTGTATTATAGTATCAGTTTTTACATGCCAAAATTCATTACGACACGACACGACACGGATTACTTGCCAAAAATTCCTCAACTTTTATTACTTGCCAAGAATTTGAGTACAAGAAATCAAATTGTGACCAACTCAGTTTTTGCAACAAAAAATCAAGAGGTCAACAAGCTGAGGAGAAGCTACAACTACATGTCATTAAGCAAAACACAACCACAAAACAGGTCATTAAACAAGGTCATGGTCCAACTAAATTTAGATACAAATTAGCCATCCATTCTTTTATAAAGAACCACATAAAAAAAAATGGCCAACGGTATAACCTTGAGAGCCAGCCAAAGGAAACAACGGAACAAAATAAAGCCGAAACTGGCCAACTTATACTATGTTCACCACCTTACAACAAAGCAAAAAAAATAGCATTACTATCTTCAATTGGTAATAAAATCAGAGCAGCGCAATTGGGCCGGAGAAGTTGTTGCGGAAATCAATCTTGGGAAGTTGCTGCAATTGCCCAATTTGAGGTGGAATTGAACCCGAAAACCAATTGCCGCAATTGCCTGATATGCGGAAATGTGTTAGCTACCCCATGCATATTGAAGATTCAAAATTGGTGGGCTTGATGGCTCCAGCTCCGCCATCTCCTTCGAGGCTTTTGACACTCTTGATGCAAATCCTACAGAATACAAGCACAATATCCACATATTAACCGATATTAGACTTGAATCCCACGAAATTGTCTTTTGTTATTATTATTTTTTTTCCCTCTTGGAAAACTCTCTTAGGAGTAGGAAGACTACTAAATATATATATTTTTTTTATCAATTTTGTGAATTCCTTGTACAACAAAACTACTACCTTCATTTTACAAATCAATCTAATATTGTCTATAGTATCTTAATAATTACTCCATAAAACAGTGTATGTACTTTCGTGTATGTTTTTTGAAAGGCTTAAATACTTAAATGGTCCTTACAAAATAGAGTCGGTTTCATTTTCGTCCTTGTAAAATTTTTTGTGTCAATTTCGTCATTCCAGTTTGTGAATCAGTTCAATGTCACCCTTGCCATCAACCAGTGGACGGAATTTGCCTACTTGGATAAGGGAAGCCTTCTTTGGTACTTACCTGGCCCATGTCTCTTCCCCCCAATATTACCCACATCGTTTTCTACCAAAAAAAGGCGCACAAGATCAATCTGCCATTCAATTACATTACGAACGTGTGACAAAAAAATCACAAATGATATAGGTTTAGAGAAAATGCTCTCTAGACTCTTTTCATTCAATAATAATCAATCACCATCTTGCCCCGAAGGCTTACAACTTGTTAAATAGGTAGAAAAACCCTAACTCTAATTGATTCGCCTCAAAACGGACACCAAGTCAATTAATAACGGAAATTATAAAAAATGAAATTTTTTGGAATAATAGCAAAACTAGAAAATAGAGAAAATTCTAAGACTTTTCCCAAAAGAACAACTTAATTCGGATTTTCCTTGCCCAAGTTATTAGCAAGTCAAATATATCCTTAAACGGTAAATTTGGGCTTCCGGAGGCCTAAACGGCTAAAAAACACACGGCACATGGCCTTAGGCCATGTGTATTGACCATTGGGCCATTTCGAATCGAACCCATAATGGCCCGTCGCATAATCCCACAGTTGAATAATTACGATTTTGCCATCCTAGGCTTAAAATGTCATTAGCATTGCTATTAACCAAAACCAGTACACAACTGGCAAGTCCGTTATCCACGTAGGCGAATTCCATCCACTGGTTGACGGCAAGGGTGACATTGAACTGAGTCACAAATTGAAAGGACGAAATTGACACAAAAAATTTTACAAGGACGAAAATGAAACCGACTCTATTTTGTAAGGCCATTTAAGTATTTAAGCCTTTTTGAAATTTCGGTAGTCTACAAACAAATGCAAGATATGAAATATACTCTTTAAGAACGTGAGGATATCAACACACACATAATTGAGATTTAATCCATTAGAGGTCATACAAGATATCTTTGGACAAGAAAGTGTCTCTATCTCAATTCCAATGGCAAGCACAAACCCTAACCTAATTTTTGCAGTCACAAACCCTAATCTCTAATTTCTGGTTTGAAATTTTCTGCCCCAAATTCCTACACTCCCTAACCCTAATTTCTGGTTATGCCATTTCGATCCTCTCTCTCTCTTTAAAAACTAGAAACCCTACCCCCTCATACTCAGTCGCCGCCGCTGGGGGGGGGGGGGGGGGGGGGGGGGGCCCCCATTCCCCCTCCCCCCGGGCTCCAAATCTTCCTCTCTCTTTCTCTCCTTCCTAGCTCCGTTCTTTTTTATCCCCAAACCCTATTCGATTTCTGTATCTCTCACCGATTTCTTTCTTTGCCGCCGAATGTATTCCCTGCCTCATCTTTCCTCATCGCCGCTCTGGTCCGCCAACCACCACATCTAGGGGTGGTTAGGTCCTAACGGCTTGGATCTGACGGTTGCCAGCGGAGATGAGGTAGAACGGATCCCTCCACGTTTTCGTTGTTTGACGGATGTGGGTTTGGCCTAATGGCGTTGTGGATCTTTTCGATCAGATGTTGGTCGTGGAAGCTAGGGGGCTGTGGCGGCCGTCAGGTGGCAGTTCGAAGCGGCGGATGGAAGTGCTCAACCTCTGTTATCCTTTATCGTTTGGTGGCTGTTTTGGTTGGGGTTGTTGGCTGTGCGGTGGTACTGTGATGGGGTGGAGGTGGTTGGTGTGACATCCCCAATCCCACATCGGGAAAACTAAGAAAAGTCAAGTGGTTTATAAGTAAAGTCTCACTAGCTACTGTATAACTTGAGGTTAACCTTTTGAGCCACGTGGTTTGGTGAATGGTTAGCAGGTCAGTTGGGGTGGGTTGTTACAGTTGGTATCAGAGCACAACGCTGGTCTACATGGTGGGGGCCACCTCTAAAATCTGCTATGAGCACACTAATTGTGCTGTACAGACCGAAGTGCCACACTATGACCACTACGGGAAGGTTGCTGGGCCAATGCAATGGGGACGTTGCAGCCAAGGTGGGGAGATTGTGACATCCCCAATCCCACATCGGGGAAACTAAGAAAAGTCAAGTGGTTTATAAGTAAAGTCTCACCAGCTACTGTATAACTTGAGGTTAACCTTTTGAGCCACGTGATTTGGCGAATGGTTAGCAGGTCAGCTGGGGCGGGTCATTACAGTTGGTGGCGATTTGGGATGGTGGGGTTGGGTGCACTGGTGTTTGGGTGTAGGTGGTAGGCTGCAGTTTGGGTTGGTGGAGGCAGTTGTGTTGTGGCAGCGACGGTGCGTGGTTGTTGCCTGTGATAGGTATAGTGTGGACTTAGGGTTTGTTTTGGTTCTTGATTTGGGCTAGGCCCATGTGGCTTCTATGTTTTTATTTCTGGGGCCTAGCCTTCAGAGTGTTAGTGGGCTTTAACCCATCTTTTTCCTTCTTTTTTTTTTTTTATCCAACCCTTGGTTGGATTCCCCTTCCCCTCTTCCCCTTACTTGATGTACCCTTTGTCAGGTATTCTTAATAAAACTTGTGTTGCCTATAAAAAAAAACCCTAATTTCCGGTTCCAAATTCCAAAAATAATAATAATTACAAATTCGAAGTTAAGTTAAATGCTTGAACCAGAGAGAGAGAGAGAGAGTCCTCTAGTCCTTCTTCCTCTTCTTCTTCTTCGTGAACGGGTTCAATTTATCCTAATTGAGTAAAAGAAAACAACCCTAATTTGTGAGATAGAGAGCGAGCCACAGAGAGAGAGAGAGAGAGAGAGAGAGAGAGAGAGAGAGAGAAGAACGAGGAACAAGAATGAAGGTGAAGCAAATCGATTTGGAGAAGAAGAAGATAAACAAGGTCTCTCTCTCTCTCTCTCTCTCTCTCTCTCTCTCTCTCTCTCACGCGCGCGCGCTGGTTCGAACTAGAAATTAGGGTTTTTTTTTATTCGAACCAGAAATTATGACTTTTGTTGGTTAATTCGGACCAGAAATTCCATCTTTCTCTCTGCATTTTTTGCTAATTAGGGTTTTGATTTCAGCCTTGGCTTGGTTGATTTGTGTTGTTCTTGTCTGTGATTTTGAAACCCTGAAGTTTCGATTTGGGGCTTTGGTTGGCTGATTTGAACTGGTTTTTTCTATGATTTTCGAAACCCTAAAAGTTTCAATTTGGGGCTGTGGGGCATGCTCCTATTTGGCTCAGGGAGGGATCATTGTTGAGAAAATGCTGGGCTGGTCCCAATTTTCGACTGGAAAGAAGCCCTTGTTAGCCCACCTACTCGCCAAAAAAGTGGAATGCTTCTGCTACACTTCTAAGGGACAAGTTTTTGATATCTTTATAATGAAAATTAAAGTCTGGTTTTGAACTTATCAACAAACCCAAATGGGTCTTCAAAAAGCATTTTCCAGTTAAGAAGTTATGGCGGGATTGGCACGCAGTATTGTGAGTTTTATGTGTTTATGCCTTTTGACTTTTGGCAGGAAAATTTGAAAAAGAAAGATTACTTTCTTTTTAAAATTTTCACCATGCCATAAGAAGTTGGTAAATCTGTAGGGGAGAAAAATAGATATCTCTATATGAAACAGATCTTTATCACCATCTCTTCTGAAACCATGCCATAAGAAGTTGGTAAATCTGTAGGGGATTGGCGCGCAGTATTGTGAGTTTTATGTGTTCGCCTTCATTTCTTCCATTAGTTATAAGCATATATAGTGACAAATGACTATTACATATCTCATGAATGATTTCCAGGAGAATATTTTAGTTATCCAGAGTGGAGCTTTTTTAGCATACCTATAACTCATTAACTTCTATTTTTCAATATCCAAAGCATCCATACCAACGCAGAGAAACATAAATGTCGGATCGCTTTTTTACCATCTCTTCTGAAGTCAATTGGTGTTAGCGAAAGCTTAATTATGTCTTTTATGGCATTCGACATCGCACTCGCAAGTTTGTTTTTAGAGCAGTCGTAGGGAGTAGCATTATGTAACCAAATCTATGGGAGCACTCCAGGCCCAACAATCCCTCCTTCACGATGACGCTCCCACGACTCAAACTCATGACTTCATGGCTATGATACAACTTGTCGGACTGCTTTTCCACCATCTCTCCTAAAACCAATTGGTATTAGCGAAGGCTTCAATTAAGTCTTTTATGTCATTCGACATCGCACCCGCAAGTTTATTTTTAGAGCGGTTGCATGATGTGACATTGTGTAACTAAATCCATGGGGACACTGCGGGCCCAACAATAAAAAAAGAAGAAGAAGAAGAACCGAAAGAAGCTAGATTGAACCAGCGTTGATCCAATCCCCTTGTTTCGAGCACCACCACCAAGGTATCTCTCTCTCTCAGAAATTTCTTGCATATTAGAACGAAAAGTGAGACTCCTACACTATCATTCATCTTCAAACAAGACTAAAAATGGTTCGGGTTGGGTCTTATTTTCTTAGGTCTTCACAAGATGTTAGGATTAATGATGGCCATGATGACGACGACAACATTGAGTATGACGATGATTGTAAGTGTTTGTAGTCAATTTACATTCCATTCTTTAGTTGTTTAAATTTTAATTGTAGTCTTTTGTTTCTTTTATTCATATTATGACCTATTCGTGTTTCAGGATTGGAAAACGACTCGTGAGAAGATGGCGACGTCCAGAGATGTTTGAGATGTTTTTTTTTTCTTTTCGTAATCTGGATAGATAGTGTTGTCTTAATATAATCTGGAGAGACCTAGTTTTTTTTTGTAATCTGGATAGGCATAATTTTTTTTTGTAATGTGGATGACTGCTTGAACGGTGTCTTGTAACTTTTTCCTTCTCTGGAATGGATCGGACAGTGGCCTTTCATCTCATGTTTGTTAAAAGGGCCAGTGGCTTTGCAATTAATTTTTTGACTTGCTAAGTTGGGAATGTGTATTTCTGTTGGTGCTGAATCTGATTGTCGTATTTTTCATCTTTCAAGTTTAGGATACTTCCTTTTTTTTCTCTTAAGTTTTGGCATTTGAGGTTATCTACATTTTGCTGAAGTAATGTGTGAGAACCCATCCCGGTTCTCTAGAATTTAACATTGTTAAGTGTGTTTCATTAGTTAAATCCAACAACTATGCCATATTCAACTTAGACCAATACTAGCTCTCCCTCTCTAACCCTAAAGAAGTCGCTGCCTCCCATCTCCATCCTTCCTGTCCCTTCCAAGATTTTAAGCCCCAATGGGTGACGGGAGGGGAGGGATTTCTCTCCCTCGTGGGGTTTTTCCATTTCCTGATCTTAGATCTCGAAGTCTTTCTCTCGTTCCCCCTTCACCTCTATTCTCTTCCTCCCCAAACCACCATCCACGGCCCCTCATCCGCCTCTTCCGCTGTACGTATAGTCTGATGGCTTTTGGAGGTAGTGCCTTGCAGATCGTGGTCGCCAGAGTGGGAGATCTAGGAAGGTGGATGAAGTCTGCTCCGGTTCCATTACCGGTTTTTATCTTCTTTTTTCTGGTTATCTTCTTTGGTGTCCCCTCTATGGGATTTCTCCTCGTTTGTGGGGCTTCTATCACCCCTGTGTGGGTGTTTTTTTGGTTATTTTCTGCAGTGCTCTGTCTGTTTGGAGCGATGGGTTTAGTTGGAGTTGGGGTGTAGTCTTTGGATTGAGTCTCCTCCTGTTTGTTTTTCTTGATCCTTTGTTTAGGGATGAAGTTTTCTCCTAATGTTCTAGTTCTTGGATTTATAATATCACTTGTTATGTTTTTGGAAAAAAAAAAGAGTGTGTTTCATTAGTTTAATCACGTGGGTTTTGGATTAATTAAAATTAAATAGCCGTCCTATTTGGTGAACTTATTTATGCCACATTTCTAATGGGTTTGAATCATTAAGTTGGTGTCACGCCCTCGATTTCAAACATAAATAATAATAACATTTGATAATTAAAATCCTCACCGGAGTTACAATTAATAACCCAAAAGATAGTTTAGTCTCCAAATCCACAAACTTATCCACAAAAACAATGATCCAAAATAGAAAATACATAACAATGCGGTTTATTTTACAAGGATAATAAAGTACTCTCCAAAAATAGCTTTAAACCATACATCAGCATGCACTCCAAGTACTCCATGACAGTGACCAGTGTTGTACCTGAAAATGATAGGGTTGAGCAAACACACGCTCAGTAGAAAAATCTATATACAAGTTATATGAAAATATAACGAGTTATGCATCTATAGTGAGTGAGTACCGACTGATATGCCCAAGATACACATGACTACCAACAAGCAGCTCGCAATGGCCAAGAGGTCCTAGATACCATATATGCAAAACCTAATCAACTCATATGCGCAACTAGAACCAATAACATTCCCACATCAATCATAATAAACCAATATCTGGTTTCTCAACCATTTCACCACATCACGCATAATATCACAATCCCTCTCATTTCACAATCATTCTCCTTTTCTTATCATCAATCATCAACATCATTTTTCCCATAAATCATTCTCTTTTGTTTTCAAATAGATGTAATGTAGAGAAATACATGACCTTTAATGGTCAAATTTTGTTGATTCGAGCTTGAATAGCTGGAGTTCGTTGATTCTGTGCACGAATACCGGAAACCGTTGATTCGCTCAAGAATAGCCCAAGGATTTTTAATGAAAATCCGTTTCCTTTTTAAAATAAGTCAATTTGGTAAAAACCGATCTTCCTTTTTTTCGATAATCTCATACTATTATAACAAACAAGGTTTTCGCATGTATCGCTCGTGGTCCGGTAATCTCACCGAATGTCCATGGTGATACCCGTCATTTATATGGTCCGGTTGTCTCACCGAATGTCCATGGTGATACCCGTAGTGTCAAGTCCGGTCGTCTCACCACTGAGTGGTGATACCCGTAGTGTTAAGTTCACGATGTGTCCACAATCTCATCAATCAATCATATCTCATTTTGTTACAATCAAACAACCATATCGTATATCAACAAGTACATAGTTCACACCGTTCCCCGAGGCATATTACCACGTCCTACATGACATTCTAACCACGAGCATCCTTACAACATCTACCTACTAGTATCGATGCTTTAAACTTTAGATGACGACGCCATTGGAAGATTGACAATTGTTCAACGAATCCAGAGGATAATAGATCCTTTTACCACTTGTGTCACTAGACATGCTCATACCTACCCATAATACTCACTACAATGCCTCGCATAGCCCACCATACTCTTAAACAACCATACGGCACGTATTCCATTTATAACAACACTAAGATCATGCTTAACGGGTATCTAAGGAATTGGAATGATCAACGAGTCATTGGGACCTGAATAATTAAGCTCAGGGATGGTTTGAAGGAGTTTAAGAGGTGATAGAAGTGGTCGGGGTTCAAAACAATCGAAAGGGATTTCCTGTTCTCACAATTGTTTTCTGAGTACTGGGTACCGATACCACAAAATATAGGTATTGGTACCAAACCAATCCAGAAAGCAACCCAGAGACCTAGGTATCGGTACCAATGCATTACAGCGCGCGATTTGTAGAAAATCAAGAACGAACACAACTATGAAATCCAACAAACTACAGCACGATCCATGGTCATAAACATCATATAAACTCATAACAAGAGTAAAAAATCCCTACCTCACGTTGAAGAATGAAACCCAAAGAGAGATCGAGCCCTAGCTTCCAAAATCGACACCGAGAGCAATACACCTCCACCGAGCTCTAGCCAACGAAGTAGGAGCTCCAATACTCGTGTATATGATAGATTGGAGGTTGATGAGTATGGGTTTTGAGTTGTTTTGATGGAATTTTGGGTGAGAGAGCAAGAGAGTGAGAGAGATAGCAGAGAGATAGAGAGAGATAGATCGGGAGATATAGAGAGAGTTGGAGGAGTATTTTACTCCTCTACACCCACACCCACACCCACACATATATATACTAACACAAATCCAAATTGCACTTGAACTCCCCCATCTAACAATCTTATCACACAATGCCACAAATTCTAATAAACCCCACAATTTTCCTCATTTATTCAATAAACTAACATTAACAAGACCTTTAAACAATTTCTAAAAATATTAGTCTCTACATCCTACCCTCCTTAAAGGAATTTTGTCCTGAAATTTTGCTAAATAGAGTCCAACCAAGCCATGAATCATATAGACATGCTAGACCACAACAACTAACATTATGCAGCAATTCAACAATTATGAAATTCTATGTCAAAACTCACACTGACCAAATCGAAACAAATGCAGATATTTCTTTCTATTTTCGTCCTCCCTTTCCCACGTAGACTTGCACTAACGGTATCGTCTTACCCCTCCAAAACTTAACCATGTAAATCTAGGATATGTATCGGTTTCTACCTCAAGTTCGGACCTCTCTAACACATGCAATGGATTCATTTCGTACTTCCTCAATTTCCGTATATACGACGCATCATAAATACCTGAAAGTTTCAGCAGCAATGCCAAACGGTACGCAATTTCTAAGCTCCCCTTTATCTCTATAAACGATTATCTATCCAAGCACAATGATCCTGCCTCTAAAACGTAACCCGATAGTCCAATTAACTTTCCGAAACTTCAATCTAGAAGGTGCGGTGATCAAGTGCCTCTTCCAACTGGATTTCATCGGTCGTCGCCTGGCTATCCGAAAGACACGCGCCGTATCCAACACTTAACCTATCTTTCTAGCGATAAAAGCTTCATTTTCTATCCAAGACGAGACAAACTCCAACGAGGTGACACTTTCGGAAATACACGATTTCCCTTTCGAATTATTATGGATGACGATGGTGGTTGGCATAATCCCTTGGTCGACCTCACGCGGTTAGCAATCTCTGACGAATTACCTTGATCTGTTCGGTCATTCTCTCTCAAGCTTCCACATGTTGTTGGTGATAGATTCCATCGTACTCCTCAATACTAAATTTAGAGGATGTGCCAATTCTTTTAAAATTCATACCAAATTCTCGCTCCAAGTTGTGTCATTCTAGATCATGAGAAGGATTCGATTGTTATCTCAAATGAAACGAGCAAGCTCCAAAACTCAAACAACGCCAATCAATAATTCAAAGAACGGTGACGAGGTTTCCGAAATTCAAAGAACATGTGGACTCTTTAAAGCGGCCAGACAACAAACTCAGTGTACAATCTCATGATGATCCGAAGAATCTTGGAATGATCAATCATAACCTTCCATCGCTCTACAAGTTAACGGAGTCAGTGGACAACCTTTTGGCAACTGAATGATGTCGATACTAAGGACAAACACAAGGTAGTGAAACAAATCTCTAATAATCTAACTGGTACAAGGTCAAAAATTTGTCTAACACCAAAAATGTTAAGAACTTCTAACAAAGTGAGGCTGAGTGTTACAGAATGAATTATCATGTGCCTCTAGAGTTGAGGAACCACAACAAAGTCGAATGACACTGAGTGAAACTACAACAAGTGAATTCAAATTGAACGGCATCTCACCGAATGTCCATGGTGATATTCGTTCATTTGCGTGGTCCGGTCGTCTCACCAAATGTCCTTGGTAATACCCGTAGTGTCAAGTCTGGTCGTCTAACCACCGAGTGGTGATACCCGTAGTGTTAAGTTCACATTGTGTCCACAATCTCATCAATCAATCATATCTCATTGCTTCTGCCTATCCCTGCGGACCTCCTCGGACGTCCTTTTCTTCCTTCGCCCATATCGGACCCGCTTGACCCGGATTTTCCATCATCTCCTCCTCATCCTCGAACTCTTGGAGGATTTCGTCCCCTCCATCCCCTTAGGCTTGTTTGGCCACCATGGGCTTCTTCCCTGCTTGTTTACGAGCCGAACGCTTAATCGGCATTGTGAAAGTTTGGAATTTTGAGGGTTTGGGGTTAGGGTTTTTTTGGATTTGGGGGTCTTGGTGAGTGATGGAGTTGAAAAATGGAAGATTGAGTGTAGATATGTGTAGGAGAGTGGGGTATGGTGAATATAATGGAGAAAGGAAGAAAATTTCGTGTATAAGAGCAGAGAGAAAGGGTTTACCTTGGGTTTTCAGATTTGGGTTGAAAAAACCTTGAAATCCTTCAATTTGATGCTCGAAAAGTGTAGAGGAGATGATTTGGTGAAAGATTTGTGGGATTTCGTGGAGTTTTGAAGGTTTTTGGGGATAGGGTTTCGGAATGGAGGTGGTGGCTATAGAGGTTTAGAGAGAGAAAGGAGGGTTTGAAGTGTTTTGGTTGTGCAGATATTCGCCTGATAAGCTTTCGGTATCAATACATAGAAAGTTGTATCGATACCGAGTGGTAACCAAGACCACTGCCTTCTGCTTGCAAACGGGTATCGATACACCCAATGGTGTATCGATATCGAGGCATTATCCCTGAAAACTCAGCTTTTTAACTTCTTTTGCCAATGCCAATGCCCATTCCGACCCGATGCACACCCCACGCGTCTCAAAAAACACCCGAAGCCTTACAAACTCAAAACTATTACCCACTTCAAGACACCAAACATCCAACCAAACTTTCGATTTCCTATGGTTATCAGTAAGATGACTCAGACTCGACTTTATTCAAAAGGACAATATGTGGTTTTGTTACACAAAAAATGCCTTGTATCCTTTCCTGAATGTGCCAAAGATTCCATGAATATTCAAAGCAACAAAATACCTAGGCATGACATGAGATTATTAACCTAATCTAAGAGCATACTAGAAAAGAAATGTTGGGATATGGACAACACTTACTCAAAACTACCCTTGACACCTAGACCGTTCAATCTAAATCATGCATATGAGTCAAGAAGCACAAACTCTTAAGATTATACCGAACTCTTGCCAATTAATAACTCAAAGAGCATGTGTAAAGTTAAGAAACGAGTTAAAAAACCTATGACAAAAGGAATGTGGGCAACATGCCCTTAGAAATTCCGGTTTCTAAAAGATGGGCCCGGATCGAGGGAGCACTAGCGGGACGAGCGCTCGTAATTCAGAGAGTCGCCACTTGGGTTTGAAGGTCTGACACCCAAGGAACCAAATTCGAAATGCCTTGCACGCTGTTTGATTTGAAAAAGTGAAAGCACCAATCCGTCATAACCATATCTGGGTTCGGGAGCCAGGTTAAGAGAGAGCAAGGGTTTTAAGGCATCTATATCGCCCAATCCAGAGATCGGTCTCTACTTAGGCATTTTGTGAAAATATTGCGATTCTTCTTTTATTAATCATTTTTTAGATAATTAGGGTGGGGAAACAGTTTAATATGGGGATTAAAACTGTAACATATTGCAAGATGTGATTGCATAGCATGTATGGATGTTTGAATAAGCAATAAATGAGATAAAGATCAAACACTGAAAAAATAAACCTAAATAATGCATTAATTAAAATTTGGCATGAACAGGGACTACCTTGCATGTAATGATCTATGTAAATGCAAAGGGACCTGGCACCAAACCCTAAGTCACGCGCGTTAGTCAGCCTGTCTTAACAGGTTTGATTTTTATCCCTTTTTGGGCTCTGGAAGGACCAGTGCTCCCCCAGAATCAAACCAAACAGTTTATATGTATTGGTAATGGAAATTATTTACTAACAGAATAGATATAATTGAAATACACCCCATAAACAGTGTGGAGAAATAAAACATAGGCCAAATGCCTAGCTACCCGTGCAAAGCCAGCCACTGGAAATAAGTCAAACTACGCGCGCAGGTCAGAGACAGGCACACGCCTATTCTGACTAGACTTCCAGTAATTGGTATTGCACACCTGGGCTCTGAGGCATGTTCAGGAGCCACCCAGGGGTATTCCAAAGAAACATAAACACACATTGAAAGACAACTAGCAAATTTAGCATGTAAAACCGTAGATAAGTTTTAACATGCAACATGGTGACTTATGAACCATTAAAAACATAAAATACCAACACCCTTGGCCCCACACAGGTCTGCGCGTGCAGCCAAGGATTGGCGCGCTCATACTGACGACCAACGCATGCAGGTGTGCTGGTCACACTGTTCTTGAAACCCTGCCAGCTTTTGGACCAAGCTTGGTATTAATTACTAGCATTGGTCCTGCCAGCTCCCCTCAGGGAACAAAATAGTAAAACAGTAAGGCCTTATACCTTTGTTTGAGTGTTTGAAAATGGATTGAACTAGGTGATTAGTGACTAAAAAGGGGATTTGATGTGGTTGCTTGAGTGATAAGGAAAATATTTGCTTGTGTTGGAGAAGATTATGGTGTGCTTGAAGGCTTTTTTGCTTGAGAATTTATAACCTTTTTGATTTTTTGTAACCCTTTTAATGGAAGAGCACTGGGGGTATATATAGGAGGTTGAGGAGGTGGTGAATATGGTGGAGACACGCCAAAATTTATGATGGGAAAGCTTCGTGCACAAACCTTCAGAATGCAACCGGCTTTACGCCTCGGTTCAAATCACACTTTGACTCCTCAGTCTCTCGCCTTACAAATACAACATGCTCTACGCCTCAGTTCTATCATTTCAGGCTCTTGCCTTATGAATGCAATCGGTTCTACGCCTCGGTTCCATCCCTTCAGGCTCTTGCCTCATGATTGCAACCAGCTCCGCGCCTCGGTTCTCTCATCTCAAGCTCATGCTCTAGTTACTGGCCTCGTACCCCCTATATCTCAATATCGATGTCCAATTCGTCTCCAAAAGATGGCCTGGGTTCCACCCCAAATCTCAAAATCGGCGTCCGATTCATCCCCAGTAGATGGCTTGGATTCCACCCCAATTACATCAATTCCATCAAGCTCATTCGCAAGAATAGGCTACTCTACCGAGTTCCCCTCAGTCAAAGTAAGGATGATCATGAAAAGCAAACGACTCACCCACTGTGTATTGATCTACCCCAAAATACTAAGGACGGTCTCCGCAAAAATTCCCCCGGTAGCCCCGCGCTCCTTCAACTACTCTCTGCCAAAATCCTGGTGTTGCCCAGGTACGTCGCACTACGGCTTTTAAAGCCTTAAGGTACGTCTTCTATTTCTAACCCTCTAAACTTTTTATTTTTCTTTATTACTCTTGAACTACGATTGGTCTAAATTTCCCTTATGGAATACGTAGGCAACCTCCCGACCCGACCATAACAAAAACCTTTTTTGAAACCCCTTGGAATAGTGGTTGGATTAAATTGAGTTGCTTTTACAGTTTTGACACTTACTGAAACATGTCTCACGATCCGTCTAAGTTCACTCAAAGAGGGGCATCTATAGACACCCTAATTTGGCCCAACAATTATTTCAAGTCCCACCTTGAGGACCATCCCGATGATAAATAGATACAATGATTGTTGATTGACTTCTCGTGAATCCATGGACTTATGGTAAGTACTTCTAGCCACTTAGAGGACCCAATCCAGAGCCAAATAGCCTTTCAGACAGAAATACAGTATCCTAGGAAAATCTATCTTTCAACCGTAACATCGATCTCACGGTCTCAACATCATTTCTTCACCCGTGAAACTTATTGCTTGAAAATCTCCCTGAGAGATTGATCCTTCAGCGGCACCGCCAGGTCTATCCTTCGGCCGCTTAATCATTCACTTGGCCTCCAGATCGTCTATTTTCTAGATTCTGGAATGTTCTGTCATACGTTTGATCTGATCCCCAAAACCCTAGCAGTCTTTCTCCGATGCGTTCGGGCTACGCAGCAGATTCGTCTAGAGATCTTATTGCCCTAGAATTCCTTTTTGATTCACGCCATTTGATTGGCCGGAGTGAGTCACCAATTGCCTATATAAAGGGCCCTTAGGGTTCCAAAAGAAGACAACGAATTCACACCATTAATCACCCTCTCTAGCCACGATACTCTGATCATGTACTCTCTCACATCCCCTCTACAAAAGCCATAACCTCTCGAAGGCAGCCGCTAATCTGACGATCAAACCCCGAAGTTCAAACCCTAACCCTAGGATTTCGAGAAGCAAAATCAGTCAATCGCAATCAATTCGAAGCAATCAAGACACTGAGGGATCAAGGTGGTGAGGCCCAGGGGCCTTTGGTTCGTTTTACTTTCAGTATTTATTTATCAATCGTAGCATTCCGATCTTCTGTTAATCGTGTAGTCTGGTGTGAGGAAGAATATCGGCTGGGTCTTCAATCTATTGGCCAATACATCAAACCAGGAGGATCCCTCGGCCGTGACATCCATTCACCGGCAGCGAGATCCATTTCCCTGGGACAGATTCATTTTATTCTGCTTTTCTGATGCATGTTTCAATTATTGCTCTGGCTCACCATATCAACTGTTAAAGGCTAATAATCAGTTTATGTGTTTAAAGTTAAATAAAGCTTGTGCTAATCATATGTCGAACAACTATGGGCCAGTCTCACAACTGGGTAAAGATGGGTGCTTAACACCTTCCCCTTATCGTACTCTTGGCTCTCGTACCCAGAATCTCTATTTGTTTTTCCTAGTTTTTATAAACTAGGTTGCAACTCTGTTTTGATGATAACCGCTATCGTGTGGCGATGTTGCTAGCCATGGGAATATCCACAATCTTGGTTTATGAAGCAAGCAACCAAACAAACAGCAACTATTAATCTGTATGGCAATGCCCCGCTTCGGGAGGTGTCTACCAGAAACTGCACTTGAGCCTTGAGATCCGCCATTGAAGAGCCAGAAGAATTCAAGAACTCCCTTTTGAAAATATTGGTGAATGTTGAAAAAGGAAAGGCTCTCCTTAGCCTTTAAAGATGTTTTCGGATGTCTAAAACGTCATAACTGTGCATAAGAAGTGAAAAGGCACGCTTGAAAAGTGGGCAGTTGGGATTTAAAAATCTAAAAACTGAAATGACTCCCCAACGCAAAAGACAAAGTCCCTAGCACTGGGAACCTTCTCTAGACAACAATGGGCCTCTATTGGGCCTCAGCCTACTTTAATCCTTTTGGGCCGCCAAGGTCCATGATCCAACTTCAAAGATCTAAATCAATTTTTATGCCGATTTCAAATTCAAACCCAAACTTTTAAAAAGGGTCTGTTCCACTTTCAATTATGAGGAAATTCAAAAATTCAAGGGTCCATCCCTTGCTCAATAAAGAAATTTCAATCAACGTCGAATTCAATATTGCTGTGAGGGTCTATCCCGCTCCCAACTGTCTTCAAGGGTCTGTCCCATTCTTAATGAAAAGGGTTCACCCTGCCTTCGATCAAAACCCCAAGGGTCCGTCCCATTTTTAATCAAAATTTCAAAGGGCCCGTCCCGTCTCTGATTCCAAGAGTTCTTAGCATAGAGAATTCTGCTGCGAGGGTTCGTCCCACTTTCAATCTTTACTGTGAATTTTTGAAACTCAATTTTTACTGCTAGGGTCCGTCCCATCTATTTTCTTGCATTGCAACACTATCATGAATGTTGTTTTGTTTATTTGCATTTGCTCCAATGAACTACACAGGTCTGATCCCTACAATGGGGTACATAGGCAGCCCTTCGGGCCCGACCTCATGTTTACTTATTTGCTATTCGGTCTAAGGGTTTCTAGGATATGCTTTATTGGGGTGTCCTGATCTTTGACTCCCACTCGTATCTAGCAATGGCACCCGAGTATTCGTCAAAGAGGAACAATTGTAGACACCCTAAATTGAGACTCCTCAAACTACCTTAGATCTCCAATGATGATACGGGACAGAACCATAAATTCGAAGGCATGATCAATGACTCTTGAGCATCCCAAAACCTGAACCTATCAACTGCCCAGTACAAGGCATCAAGTGCCAAGAACAAAGCACCAACTCTGCAGCACAAAAGAGTCCAACAGACTCTCCAACGCTGGACACTAACTCCCCAATGCTGGAAATCGTTTTCTGTTACTAACAGCTCTGACTACTGTAGGAATCTCATCATGACCTTGCAAAGCATCTAGCCGACTCTAAGCCTGCACAGATGCTCCCCTTCCGTTTTTCGCTATAAATAGAAGTGTCTAGAGCCATATTCAAGGACTTCACTCCTATTAAAGGTGTGAATTGTGTTCAAACTCCTATTAAAGGTGGGCAAGTGAAAATTAGTGTTACGATTTGCAATTGAAACACGACTTGAGTGCCCAGAAATCTTCTTCCAACAAAAAAGTTAGTATTATACTCCAAGACAAATTTTTCCAGATCAGATAGAAAAAGGCTTGGCCTAGCATCACGTTGGAAAGGCAACTAGTCTTAGCTAAAATATTTCTATTACGATAGAAAAAGTTTCAAAAGACTTTTTATTCCAAACTTTGACTCCAGTGGGGAACTTCTCCAGATCTGCCAAAAATGGAATAGAGGGGGCCGTTCCAACTTTGATCAACTAAACTGTAAAAGGACGGATCAGAAAATAGTGATTTTAAATCAATTTCATTTCCAAGATAGTTAATTCACCACCCCTTTTTCATAACCAAACCAAAAGAAACATCACATAACAACTTCTTGTTCAGCCACCCTCAAGCCACATGTCCCCATCAAGTCCACCAAGTTCAGTACTTACTAGCAACTAACGATAACAATCAACTCATTTATCAATTAAATCAGCAGGGCATAGTAAAGCGGCAAATCGGACACATGTGGATACCCGCCAGCCACGCATAAATACATTGCCGATGAAATACATGAGAGCACGGCATACGAGCAAGCTTCCCTACTGCAAGGGTCTTTGAGCACTTGCCACATTCCTTAACCGACCACAAACCATCAAAAGCCACTTCCTCTAATGCTCCAATAGATGCTTTAGTGGCAGGCACGCAGTCCCAAACATTCATTTTCATCATAACCCTGGCAATCCCCTCATCTACACTCTCACCAGGTAACTGCAACATGCTAATCCCAACATCCACAAGAAGCGGCAATGGCTTCAACCCTAAGTCCAGCATTGAACAGCCAAATCTGTGCACCTTGTCTACTATTGAGTCCTTTACACTGTCGTCTGGTACATACGCTAAAGGTAGACACCAGGTATCCATGAGATACCTGAGTCTCTCTCCTGCTAGAAACTCACTGCGGTTCACAGTAAATATAGAACGCACTGTGCCCAGCTTTACTTCGTTGTCATCCGCATCACTGCCCCCATTAGCAATCTTCCTCAGTTTATGACACATCCGCACATCAACGAAAAAGCCATCATACTTCCCTTTCCTCTTCTCTGGGATAATACTATCATCCTGCCGGCAACAATAGGAATACTTAACATCCATGTCGTATGATCTGATACCAAAATGAATGTGTTAGTCAAATTAACATGAAGACGACTAGATGAGTAGTGGAATTTGATAAACCAAATGAAAAAAGGCAGCAAGCATATTATTATGTTACCATGAACAAGATTGATCAATGCCACCGAACATAATGATTATTATTATGTTACCATGAACAAGATTGATCAATGCCACCGAACATAATGATTTTTAACATTACCCTCCCCCATCTGACGCTAATTCATCTATACTGGAAGTAACTTAAAGAACAAAGGGACACAATATCACAAAGAAATGTTTCTTTGGGCCATGGAAAAGGTCATGGTCCATCTCCTACTAATTGCCATCACCCATCAACATAAAAACAAGCAATTGAAGGAATATTAGTTTGTAGATGAGTGTCTACCATCCCAACTCCCCCCTTGGGAAAACTAATCCGCAAAAATAAGCCCATGTAAATTCACAAAGTAGTTCCCCGCCAAACCATTCATTTATTTTTTTATTTAGAGAGTAAAATATATCAGAAAGAAGGACAAGATGTGCTAGGGATTTGTTTTCGATGATGATGTTTTTTAGAATGAATTTCAATATTGTTAGGTATTTAATTTTTGACGATGACGTTAAAATAATTTTCAATAGTGTTGATAAGATATTGGTATTAATTGGATATGATTTTCTGGTGATTGATTTTTGGATATGCAATGATTTATTGGGCCATCTTAATAATATTGTTGTTGTACTTAATTTTGGTTTGGACAGGGTTTCAATCTTATTGGGCATTTGCTATTGGGCCTTATACTTGACTAGGATTTTTTGGGTAGTCTTAACAGGTCAATTAAGTCTTCCGTAGCCCAGGCAGAAGACCGGGCGAAAGGCCGGGAGGCTTTCCGAGAACAGAGTACTTTAATTGTTTCCTTTCTCTGTCTCCTTCCTCTCTCTCTAAGTTCGAACATGGGTTCATGCCATAGCTCATTGTTTTTCATAAATCTTTTTATGGAGATTGTATCCTCCCACCTATATTTATTATCTGCCTCACCTAATTAGAGATATGCAGGTTCAAATTTGAATTAGCCATATTCTTGATTTGAAAATCTAAATATGGGGATTTTGCAGTTAGTGCAAATATTCTTTGTGGGCTTTTTCAAATGTGTCTTGGTTATGGTGATTATGTGCTCATATACTTCCATCATAGCTATGTCGTTTGCTTTATTGACTTTGTAGCACAAAAGAATTCAAGGCATTAATGCTTCTGATCCTTGAGCCGTAAATAAGAAACACATGAGTAAATGAGATGAACGTTGGAGCAGCCTTTGGAAGACTTTGTGGAATTCACTCATGGCTATTTAAAGAGGAGCTATCTTCATCAACAGAACCAAGTCTTGAAAGCATTCAAAGAATATAAGTCCGAAATAATAACTGTAGATATTCTTCTTCAGACTTGAAAGAGAGTTTGCACTGTAGAATTTATATTGGTGTATGAGCTTACACTTGTATATTCAACCTTATTTATAGGGATTGAATCTTAGTTGCACAAAGCGGGAGCGGGGGAGCGGGGGAATATAGAAGCTTCCAAGGTTGGGAGCGTGTACTTATATTATGAAAATAATGTAGCATAGAGTATTCACTTTAAAAAGTACAATAATTTAGGAAGTAAAAATATGGGCCAAGTCCTCCATAAGTGCAAGCAATGGGGTAGTGGCACAATATATGATTTTCTTTTCAAGATATCATGACTTAGGCTAGATATTTGAGTTCATCAAAAACCAATTAATAAAGGCAAGTGATAGATCCCTGTTATATTATATAAAAGCTCTCATCTTCATAAGGAGCGAACTCCCGTCAAGCTCATTAGTTGGGAGCGCAAAAGTGGGCTCCCAAAGTGGGAGCAGCACAACTTTAGGAGCTCCCTGCAACTACGGATTGAATCACACCACTTAAACCCACCTTGTGAGAGAGAGAACCCAATCCACTGTGTTGAGTTAGGATTTTGTTCTACTGTAAATTGGGTTTATTCTTGGTTTGAAACTGGTCTGCGTGTACCAGTATAGTATTGGAAGATTGTAAACTGGTCTGCATGTACCAGTGTTCGGAGTTTGTAAACTGGTCTGCGTGTACCAAAGTTGAGAGTTTGTGATCTGGTCTGAATGTACAAGAGGAGTTGTTATAAAGGGGTGTTGGCTCCTGTGAAATCCAAACCTGTTGTAAGTACTGAGAACATAGTGGATACCAGTGAGTGTTCAGGGGAACTTTACTGAAGAGTGGACTAAGTAATTAGCCAAACCACTATAAAAATCCTTTGTCTCATCTCGTATTTATTTTTAGTACTTTCCAGTGTTTTAAAAGGCGGCCACCTAGGCCAATTAGTCTCTGCCTAGGCGCTAAGCGGTGGTTCGATGCCTAGATTAGACAGCGGACTATCGGGCGTCTACTTCCAGCCTAGGCCCTAGGCGCCTCTTTTTTGCCTAACTAGCGCCTAGCGATTTTTAGAACATTGGTGCTTTCATTATTTTGATTATCCGTTTTTGATTTCCTAATCAAGCTTCTTGTCAAAGAAAAATTGTCTTATTACAGGAAGCAAACCTATTCACCCCCTTCTAGGTTTTATCAATTGGTATCAGAGCTTGGAACCTTCAATCAAAAGGTGTAACAACCCGAAGGAGATTCTATGGTATTCAACAACAGCAGTCCGATGGAGGGAGCTGCTACTGGGAGACCACCATTGTTCAATGGTACTCACTATAGCTATTGAAAAAATAAAATGAGGATTTTCATTGAAATAATGGAGTTTGATTTATGGACAATGTGGAAGAAGGGTATACAAAGCCAACCATCACTACTGAAGGTATTGTTTCTGAGAAACCAAAGTCTAAATGGACTACTGCTGAAAAGCATAACTACACCTTAAATTCTAGAGCCAAGAATGCTTTATTTTGTGTACTTAGTCCCGATGAATTTAACAAAGTTTCCATTTGTAAAACTGCTAAAGATATTTGGGATACTTTAAAGGTTGCTGATGGAGGTACTAGTCAAGTATTCTAAGATTTAAACACCTTTGCACAAATATGAGATGATCAAAATGGAACCTTTTGATATGTACACTCGGTTTACAAATATTGCGAATGGACTAACATCACTTGGTCGAGAGCTTAGTTACACGAAGCGGGAGCGGGGGAGCGGATGTACCCAGAAGCTCTTAAGATTGGGAGCGGCTATGTATATTTTATTTTATATATATATATATATATATATATATATATATATATATACATAATACCATATTTTTTATTTGTATACTACCATATTTTTATTTATATGATACAGAAAATATAAATTTTATTGTATTTTTTTAAGATAACATTAGTTTCGGACAGTTATGGGGTCAAAATATAATTTTTAAAACTTCAAAAGGGGTAAAAATTGTTAATAATACTCGGTAACTAAGGGGTAAAAACTGTAGATAAAACATCAGTACTCATCTTCCTCCTTCAGCGTCCCAAACCAAAAGCCCTAACTAATATCCATGGAGAGAGAGAGAGAGAGAGAGAGAGAGAGATAGGAAAGAGAAATTCGCACATCAAAGAACTGGATAAGACAAGAACGTCTCCACCCTTCCAAAAGGGATTGAGACCAATCCTATACAATTTGACTAACCAAGAGACATCGTAGGAATATTCAAGACTGCAATTCCATAAATGAATTAGCAACACAGCCATATTACTTGATAAGAGTACCAAACGATACCAGTAATCTAAATATGCAAAACAAATTATCATGAACTATGGGAAAAGTGCTGGGATAAATATGTTCGCATATTATCCTCACCGTGCTCGGCTGACTCAACGGAGGTCCAAGAATGGGTGAGGAGCGGTACGGCAACAATTACACGGTGTCTGATGGTTTTGAGTTTTCGGCCTTGGGGTTTTGGGTGGTGGTTTGGACTTGTCGGGAGTGTTCCCGACGGTTTGGGTGGCGGTGGTGTTATCTGCTTAGGGTTAGGGTTTTTGGGCTGGACTGGGCTTGGCCCGCCCTTGAGCTGTATATGGTATATCCGGTATGAGACCCCTAGGAGTTTGGTTTTGCCCCAACGGGTGGGTGTTATGGGGTTTTGCCCCAATGGGTGTTCCTTTAGTTGGTTTCTTGCTAACCTACGTTTGATTTTCGGGTGGGTTAAAGATAGTTCTTAGTTTAGTTTAGAATTTATCCCTCATCTTGTTAATCTCTGTATCATTCTCAACGATTAATAAAATTTTCTTTTGTTGTTAAAAAAAAAACAACTGTCTTTTCCTCATACGTAAAATAAATACACTGATCGATTAATATACACACACACATATGAAAGACATATATATACAGGCTACATATGTATAAGCAGCGAAAACAGAGGGAAACATGGAGATGCATATATATATATATATATATATATATATATATATATATATATATATATATATATATAGAGAGAGAGAGAGAGAGAGAGAGAGAGAGAGAGACATATGGGAGTGAGGGAGGTTGATAGCCAGCGAGCTCGAGAGAGACAGAGAGACGCGATTGAGACGTCTCTTGATGTCGACCTAGAGCTTCCAGTAAGGGGAGTGATCGATAGACATTAGCGTTTGTTTATATAAGGGGTTAATTACACTACAACCCAAACATTTGAGTAATAATATATTTACCACCAACCAATTACAGATGAATTTTGCTATGAGTAGAGACACTGGTAGGGATCCTGGTAGAGACAAATCTAATTAATTACACTTTATACTTTCAATTTTTAAACTATTATGGTTTAGTTCTAATTCTGGAATGGTCTCGCTCTGTGATACTGGAGTTTTGCTTCTGCTAGCTGGTTTTCTAATTCTCTAAGTTTATCCTGTTCTTTTCTTATAAATCTGGTAAGTGTGGTACTATATCTAGGTCTGTGAATATATATGGGCGTCTTTAAAAGTGTACCTATTAAAAATTCCTGGAAATGTATTTCTTCTCTTAATCTATGAATATGAATTAAAATAAGTTCCTTCTTGTTCATATATGTAAAGGGTTTATGATCAATTATTTGTAAATCCTACTCGGTACTTACCACCACATGATCCAGATAAACTGTTTAAAATGGTTTGAATACTGCAAGAATTATGCATCATATTACCCATCGATTAATCTTTCTTTTCATATTACTCACCTCTTATGTGTCAAAATTTTTATTTAGAGAAATTCCTTATTTTCCTTCTTAACCTACCTACGAATACTACTCCCTCAACGCCATCCTTGGCAAAACGGGTACAAGACTCAAGAAGGCTTTACGGTTTAAAGGCCTGAAGTCCTTACTCCTTTAAAATTTTAAATTTCGAGGTGTTAATGATATGAGAACTGGATTAAAATTTCTTTGGGTAATACAAGTGCATAATTTAAACAGTATACCTATCATTTATGATCATAGGGGTGTTCCCTTTCGGGAGTCCCTAAAGAACAATAGAGAACTTTGAAGAAAAACTTACAATATTATTGCCAACTGCTGATTACAAAGACTCAATTGCTGAAGATTGACTCGACCAATTACAGTTGCAACAAATGCTTTAGATAGCAATCGTTCAAGTGTTAGGAGAGTCGTATTTTCTAATGAAAAACTCTGGGCTATTTATAGATCAACTCAAAGTTAAAATGACTGGTAACCTATTAACAAAAGAGATCCGGTTTCCTAAAGAGAATAGTAGATGCCGCGTGATCTCTGGCCCGCATCGTCACATCTTTCAACTTTCTCTTTTGAAAAAGAAGACCCTTGATTATTGCTGCTGGTGAAAGGTGGTTGAAATAGTAGAAAGTGATTGAAACAGTAAAAGTTGTTGATGCTTTCTGCTTTCGGTGAATGATAGTGATGCTGTCGGCACTTTATCTCTATCCTTCCATTGAATTATTGAGATTTTGAACGGCCTCATCATCAAAATCATAATCATGACTGGATAAAACTTCTCCTGTTGACATGGCTCTTTGCTGTTCTTTCTGCTCCAAATAATATCTGACTAAATTATCATGTCCTGTTTCAAAATGAAATTTTAGTTCTGGAATGTGATCATTGGACCTAATTTTTTGAAATAGGTCTTCACATATTAATGGTGCCTTCCCGTAATCATATAGACTGTCATAATGAAATCCTTCCGCAATGGCAAAGGCAATGGCATGTCTGATTTGTTTTCTTATGGAATTTGTTTCGCAAATCCATGGGGCGTCATTGTCGCAGTGATAAATGCGTCTGAGGACTGTATTGGCTGGATTGGTGTTGATGTGAATATTATGATAGGCAGGAATGAGTTGTCCTGTAAGCGTCCATTCTGGAAGTTTTGATTCCACAACCGCTTCAACTGCTGTACCCTGTTCTGCCATGGAATTAAGAACACAAGCTGCAATCTTTCTTCCAAATCTGTTAGTATCTTCTGGGTCATGGAATATAATTTGTTGAATATATCCGAAATCCAAAAGAGTTGCTTCTGTAATTTCTACCATTTTATCCTTGAAATTAAGATAAAAGGGTTTGAAATTCTTCATGTCTATGTTGGCCATGGGAATACTGTAAATGAGTTGACAAGTACAGGTCATCCGTTCCAGGGGTATTTGAATGCAGGTTGATTTACTTCCTGGGCATGGAACCACATCCTTTTCTTGTAAATAAAGGGTTTTCCAGGAAATTGTGAGACCCGGAATACATCCTTCATTTTGGTTGATTTTGATCAGCTCTGAGAATAAAAATTCCTGGAAGTGAGCTCTATCTTGTCTGGCTAAGTGCTGAATATGGTTGATAACATCTGGAGGGAATTTTGAGAGAAAGGTAAAAGCTTTTGGCTGTAAAAGCTCAATTGGATCATATTCCTTACTCCACTCACTCTTTTCTTCATCTTCCAGTGGGGAAGACTGCTTTCTCACTTTTACCAGTGGGGTAAAAGGGCTTCTAATCTTTTTGAGCTCCTTTTCTGATTCTAACAACTTCTTTTTGAGAGTTGTTATTTCTTCTTCAAGCCTTCGCTGGTTGTTGATTAACTGTTGATTGGTTTGCTCAAAATCTTGGTTTCTTTTATTTAAAAGTTTAAAATTTCTAGTCATTGTTTCGCAATGACTACAAAATCTTATTTGCTGAGCAAATGGCTGGTTAGAAGGTGGTTGATTGAAAACCTGGTTATTTTCAAAACCTGCAGTCTCAAGGGCTGCTTGGGTATTTAACCTTCTAGAAGATTCTGAAACATAAAAATTATTTCCAATGGCGCGATTTGCCCATTGATTTGCTTCTGCAAAAGTATGAAAACCTTTCCATGTTGAGGAAGGGATTCCATCTACCTGTTTTAAAACTTCTGGCCAATAGGAATAAATTCCTGGAACACGGCCTACGGCTACACAATAGAATGAAAATCTTCTTGTTGGGTTTGACCCATTTTGTTGATTAAAGAAAATGTTTAAAGCGTTTAAACAACCTAAAAATCTAGGAACATCTTTGTGAGAGTCCCAAAGATTATCTAAAAGACACTTCTGTTCCTCGCTGATATTGTGGATGAGGTACCTGAATTTAGATCTGGATTGTTCAGGAAAGACTCTGAGAGTTATGCTCCCAAAAGTTAAAAACTTCTGATCTGTTCTGGTTGAACTGGTTATACTGCTGGAAGATGCCATCTGAGAAATCAGAGATATTAGTATTTATTTCTCTGGATAAATAATCTGCTAAAGTGTTTTCCTTTCCTTTGATATGTTCAAATTCTACTGTGTAACCATTACCTGTTATTGTATCCACAAAATTAAGCCATCTACGAGTACTAATCTTTTTCTCATTGAGAAGCTTATGAAATTTAACAATTGCTTCGCAATCTGTTCTTACTGTAAATGGTTTAAATAACCATAATTTAAAACTATTAATGGCATTAATGACTCCTAGTATTTCACAATCTATACTGGCTAAATTTCCTTTTTCTTTATATTTTCCACTGGAATATCTACAGATCTTTTCTGTTGATTTTGCTGAATACTTGGTTGGTTTACTGAGGAGTATTGCTCCCCATCCTTTTTCACTGGCATCTACCTCTATTACTATGTAATCAGATTCTAATGGTAAATCTAGTTCTGGTAGATTTCTACAAATTTCTTTGATTTTTCTGACAAGATCAATATCTTGCTGGTTGAAGTATTTTTGACCGGTTGGGGTTGTTTTACTGTATAAGGGTCCTATGATTTTGCTAAGATCCTTTATGTAAGGTCTAGCATAATTCAAGGTTCCTAAGAATGACTGGAGTTTTTTCTTGTCTTCTATTTTATCTGGGAATTCCAAAATTTTTTGTGCTATGTGTGGTTGCAGCTGAATTTTACCTTTTCCTATTCTTACTCCTAAATATTCTATGTATTCTTTATTTAATTCCATTTTCTTTTTACTAATGACTAAACCATTATCTAGGAATAACTGAAAAACAATTCTAAGATGCCTATAGTGTTCATCCTGTGTTTTACTGAAAACAAGAATATCATCAATATAAACGAGAATGAAAGAATTGTAATTTTTAAATATACTATCCATTTTCCTTTGAAAAATACTAGGGGCTGTTTTTAAGCCAAAGGGCATGACTATCCATTCATAACATCCATGAGGACATGTGAATGCAGTCCATGGTCTGCTGGATTGATCTAGCATGATTTGCCAAAATCCTGATTTACAATCAAATTTACTGAAAATTACTGCATCTTGAATACTATTAATAAGCTGTTCTTTGCTGGGTATATCGTAACTATCTATCTGAATGTTATCATTAAGGCGCTTGTAGTTTATGACCATTCGCGCTTTTCCTCTTTTAACTTCTGCATGATTTCTTACCATAAAGGCTGCGCTTCTGTGAGGACTGTTACTTTCTGTTATTACTTTAAGATCTAGTAGTTCTTTAATCTGTTTTTCAAATTCCTCTATATCTAAGGGACTGTATACTATTTTCTGAGTGCTAATCTTAAAATCTGGGTTTATGATTTCTAGATGTGCTAAGGTCTTGGTTTTATTCCAATGTTTGATTGGATTTTCTCCTAAAATCTGGGTTTCCTCTGCTAACCTAATTAATTCATCTAACAGATCTTTATCTGTTCTTTTTCTCTTTTTGCGATCAAGAACTGACAAAGAATGTTCTATTTGGCAAAAGTCTATTATATCATGGTCTATCTGGATTAACTGTTCTTCTAGCTGTTCTTCCATTAACCATTCTAATTCTGTTTCGACGATGTCATTTATGGTTTCCTCGTATGAATCTAACTGTGTATCTGGAGATGGTACGTCCCTTAACGCTTCTGCTATTTTCGCCTTTACTATCCTATTTTCTTCTGCTATTTTTTCAGTTGTATCTATGGTTCCACCACGCTTAGCTGACAACTCTGATTCTATATTCTGGGCATGAAGTGTTTCTACCTGTAGACTACGTTTATGAAACGTCACAAAGTGTTTGCTAAATGTGATGCTTCCATTCATACTGTCTATAAAGTTTAATCCTAAGATAAACTTATAGCTGTGATTAATATCGCCTATCCATACCATGGGTAATGGGTAGGTATGCTGCTGTTGAAGTCTGTTGGTAAATCTAATGCTGCTATTCATGAGACATGTATCATAAATGATGCTGGTGTTATTCATAAGATCTGCTCTAGCTATATATCCTGGTTTGGTAAAATATTCTATTGGTATAAGATCACGGCTAATGTGACTCTTACTGGCTCCTGTATCTACCATAGCTTTGGTTTCTATGATTTTACCTGGATTCTTTCCTTTAGCTGGCAATAAGATCTCGCAATTTATCTCTATAAGACTGTTTTCGCCTATTCTGTTGACCGACTCAACAATGTTACAGTGGTCTTCTAATACCTCGACTGATTTTAAGGGCTGGTTTTTCTCATGTAACTGGTTTCTTAATCTACCATTTTCTATTCTATATGTTTCCAATTCTATGGATAAAATTTCTATTTTCTTTTCTAGCTCTCCTACTTGCTTTTCTAACTGAAATTTGGTTCTATCCAAATCTAACCTAATTGTAGCTGCTTCTAACTTGGCTTCTTGGAGTGCTAATTTAGAATTCTGGTTTAACACTGGTTGCTGTATGCTACCACTTAAATCTATCAAATCTCTATCTATCTGATAGTTTTTCTTGAGACAAAATTTACAAATATTTTTCTTACAATGTTCACAAATACTTCTAAATAATCTGAAAGGATAACCATTGCATTCTGAGCAAGGTTCACTGTCCTGACCTATATTATGTTTCCACTGGTGTACACATTCTGTACTACTTTTAATCATAAAAGTATATTCTGGTAGATAACTGGGAAGTTCATCTTCTGAACTACTACTGCTATCACTATTACTTTCTTCTAAAAAATTTATCCCTTCTGGTTCTGTACTGATCAAACTGTATATTGATTCAGTGTCACTGTCTTCTAGTTTTATTTCTATAAACTCTATATTATCAAAATCTCCTAATTCTGCCATAAGATTGGCTTTTTCTACATTTCTCTGATTTTTTCCCTTATTAGGGCATTTATTGGCTAAATGATCTTCTGAGTCGCATATAAAGCATTTACATTTTCGGTTTTGGGTTGATTGAACCTTCTTCCTAAAATGTTTCTTAGGCCTTGGTTTAAACTGCCTTCTACTGGATGCCTGTTCATAGGACTGACTTTTCCTATATCTCTTTCTAGGATAATAACCATGTTTCTGATATCCATAGTTATACTTTCCTGTCTGTGCTATTTTCTTATGGTATTTACTAGCTTTCTTTTGATATTTATAGAATTTATTTTTCTTTTTCTTTCTTTTTTCCTGATTATATCCATACTGTTGTGGAGTATATATGACTTGGCTACAAAAATTTAACTTGTTTTTCTTTATGCCTTTCTGGATTTCAAGTGTTGTACACTTGTCTCTTAAGACTGTAAAAACAAACTGAATTCTAGGACCTATTCCCAAATGTTGATTTTCATCTCCATTAATAACTTTCCATTTTTCCCATATTTCTTCTCCTAATGGGCCTGGAAGTTTTCTGAAGAATTTATCACTAATTTCTGGGTCTAGTGCTCTGCCTGTCTGGGATGCAAGGGCTATAAAGTCATTGCAAAAATTGACTATATATTTCCATTTATGCAACTTAAGCTGTTCTAACTGTCTTATAGCTACATTCTGGTAGGTGGTGCTTCCTCTATTAGGATCTGCTCCTATAATTAGGGTTTTAACTAAACTCGTGAAATTGTAGACATTTGGTCCTTGGGCTATTAAAGCTGCATATTGTATTTCAAAATCTCTTTTATATGCTTCTACAATTCCTTTTGCTGTATCTCCTAAAAATGATTCGCAATATGACCACATCTCTGCTGAAGAGTGCCAATTGGTCATTTCTAAAAGTTTTCTAACTAAGGCCTGTTCCCATCTGTCTATTACTGCTTTGTGAAACTGAGGATCAAATGCTTCAATGTCTAGCATTAATCCCGTGCCTGCTTGTGCCATAAGGGTTATATTCCTATCTGCTGGTAATCTTTTCCCATATGTTCTAAATTCTAGTTCTTGAGCTGATGGCTCAATTCTAGATCTGCTAATTGGAATGTTTCCCATTTCATATACCTGATTTGGGAGTGTTGGTGGAGTACTATCGTATGTCTCCGTCTTGACTTCTACCATATGACTTTCTGTACATTCAACTGGTGGTTGGTAATATCTGGATCTAGGGTCTGAGTGGCAAAACATATCTTCGACTGAAAGATTGTTTTCCCTACTAGTATCAAATTCTAAAAATTTTTCTTCTAAGACAAATATATTATTTTGTATTAAATATTGTCTCTGAGAGCTATCATCTATTTCTGGATGCTCATACTCAAGTTTTTGAGTATAATATCCTTCTAGGATCTGGTAATCATAATAATCTAAATCTGGTCTATAAACTGGTTCTAGGAGTTCCTTTAACCTGATTATGTCAGATTCACTAAATTTGAATAACTGATCAAAAGTAAACTGAGGCTGTTCGTATGCCATATAGATGTGTTCTGTTTCTATTTCTGACTGAATAGAACTGTTAACATCTGAATGTCTACCTACAGAAGTATAATCGCTGAATCTAAGATTAACTTCTCCTGATCTCGTAGTATAAAAACTATTATTATTTGGTTTAAGCTGTGTTTTTGGAACTAAGTTAGTGACTTTCCATTCAAGTCCGGCTAACATTTCTGAGTTTCGTTTTTTGGCTTCTATCACTTGAATTCCTCTGGTACCTAAAGCTTTCAAATATTGATCTGTTCTGAGCTTATATTTGGTGCTACTGTGGTTACTTAATTTTCCTATGAAACTTACGCATGCTAAAAGGTTCTGAGCATTGGGGATCATATGATATCCCTTTGTTTTAATTCCTATTCTTATATGCTGGTAGAATTCATCTAAGGTTACCTGGAAACCTGGTGTGCAATAAACAATCTGGCAGTTGTTGTTCATGTCTAATTCCATGCTTCCTATCAAGGCTTGCTCTTGATTTGTAAATCTATTATCAAAGATCATGACCAATACTTTGGTTCCTAGATCTTGTCTAGCTAATCCCTTAATTCCTATGGTAATCAATCCTAGGTGGATAAGACCTAATCTTAACCTTTTGAGCTTGTTGAAGCTCTCCTGGGTAATTATTTCTAAAACTTCTGTCTGATCTTCTGTTACTACACTGATTGGTTTTTCTTGGTAACTGGTGTAAGTTCTGACTCCTCTATTGAAGAAATTTTGTGATTTGTATAGAACCTCTGGATCTAATATCTCTAAACTGTGATTTCTAAATCTATCTAATTGTATTTCTGGATCTATGATTCCTTCAATTCTGTTTTCTTCTATTGGCTGTTTTCCAAATATTCTATTGAATAAAGGAATTCCACTGACCTTGGTCTTACAGCTAGATGCCATTACTGAGTTCCTGAGGACTGAGGAATTTCTAGTTTCTTTCCTTTGTTTGGATCTGGGGTGCCAAATATATTATAATAAAAGGTATTGTTCTGTAAAGTTCTACTGAATTTTTTGGGTTCTAAGTGTCCGGTTGAGGACGAGATACTGATCTGGTTTATTTTAGAGGTTAAAGCTTCTAAAGCGTTTTCTTCTTGAAGCTTATCTACTCTAGTAGATAACTGGTCTATCTTTTCTGATGTCTCTGCTAATCTATGGCTAAGACTTATTAGAAGTTCTATGATAGTATTATTTTGCTTAATGACAATCTCATCTGTTTTTCCCGTTGGTTTGAAGCTGGATAATCCAATAGGATCAGACTGAATTTTTCCTGAGTTTTCTAATGCTATAAAATAAAATAAACTATCACGATTATTCTCCATTTGCTAATTTCTTCACTTCTTCCAAAAGAATCTCCATCTTCTGGAGTTTCTCGTCAATTTCTCTCTTGATTTCAACTGAGCTCTGTTTTATTCTTTCAACTTCAATTCTGAGGTCTTTGACTAAGTTTCTAATTTCTGTTTCAATTTCCTTTGGTTGAGTAGTATCTAATATACTGGTTAAATTTATTATATCTTGCTTGCAAGGTAATTTATCTGATATAACTAACTGTTTCTCTTCTAATTTATTTATTCTTTTAAGTATTTCTGAATGTAAATCTTTAACGTAATCTAAATTTTCTAATTGCTTTTGTGGCTTAGATCTACTAATTTTTTCTAAAATCTGGGTAGTTTGGTCAAGAGATTTTTTCGCAAACTCCTCAAACTGATTCCTGGTTATTATATTCTTTTTAATTTCTAAACCAATTTTCTTGTCTAAATCACAACTAAGCTGTTCTACTAACTGGAAACCTGTTTTAACCTGAATATATTGTCTAGACTGCTGAAATCTAATTTCACTTAAACTAGGACTAATAGCCTTTAAAAGTTCTTCAATCATAAAACTAAACTAATCGAGAATAAATGTTGAACCAAGTAATCTAACTAAAACTAAACAATATAATAATAATCTGGCTACTTGAATTAACAAATAGTACTGTAGGCTCTGATACCAATTTTGGGCTGGGGTACTGTATAGTACTGTATAGAATGAATGCGGAATAAAGATTGAAGACGTACAATAACCTGGAAGGTCCTAACTGTGAATATCTAAAAATATCTAAAAATTCTGGAAAAGTATACCTAAGGTGCTGCTATTAGTTTTAAAACTACTGGAAATATTGGTTTGTAATGTAATTATTATTCTACTTTATACGTAAAGTCTGGGAGAGTATCGAGTTCTTGGTCATTACTGATAGCATTTCCGATTACAGATTGACCCTATTGTGTCCCCAACTGTGTCTCATCGGTATCCCATGCCAAAAAATATTAACGAAACGTTGCATAGACAAAGAGAGGTGCTATTCACACAGACAAAGGGGCACAGATCGTGCACAGATCTTGATGTGGGGCTCACTATGGGTCCCACAAAAATGATCCGAGTCGTTCATTAAATTTGAAACATTTTTTCAAGGGTCCCCACAAAAAATCAGATCAATCCGATACCTATAAATACTTGATCTAATCATCCAACTTTTCATTCAACTTTGAACTGAATGAAAACTTGTATGATTAGATCGAGTACTTAAAGCTATCGAATCAAAATGATTTTTCACGGAAGCCTTTGAAAAAATGTTTTAAATCTAATGAACGGCTAGGATTTTTTGTGTGGGACCCGTAGTGGGCCCCACATTGGGATCTGTGCACAATCTGTGCACGCTTTGTCTGTGTCAATAGGCACAGGCCCTGCAAAATTTGAGCTATATACGAACAAATAACATTAAGTCTGTTCACACAGACAATTCCCACATAGATTCGTGTGTGGGCTCATTTCAGACCCCACACAAATGATTCGAACCTTTCATTAAATGTAAAACATATTTTTAAGTGCTCCCGCAAAAAAATCAGCTTTAATCCAGTACCTATAGATACTTGATTCAATCATCTAACTTTTCATTATCTTAAAATCCAAATGAAAAATTAAATAATTAAATCGAGCACCTATAAGTATTGGATTGAACCAATATTTCGCGTCGGCCCTTGAAAACATATTTTACATTTAATGAATAGTTAAGATCCTTTGTGTGATACCCGTAGTGGGCCCCACAATAAAATTTGTGCACAATCTGTGTGGACGGACTTATTGAAACTCCTAAGCTTTTTAGGGTTTTAGAGCGTTTTGTCTTTATTAAAAAAAATCAAGTTTACAAGTTTTGCGTCAAAATTTTTTTTTTTGAATTATTGATTCGTTTCAAAAAGAACTAACAAAATAATTTTTTTACTTTTACCCAAATATTTTTAGAAATATTCAAGATAAAAGCATTAGGTGATATTTTAAAAAATATTTGGTAAAAGTCAAAATTATTTATTTTTTTGATTCGTCTCGACAAGAGGACCAATAATCCATAAAAGTTTGACACGATAACAACAAATGCAAAAAAACTAAATGAAGATAATACTCAAAAAGCCCAAAAAAAACAAGGAAAACAACACCTAAATTGGCAGCCAATAATTGTTTGACTTTGAGATTTGATATTTAAAAGTCTAATTTTAGTATCCACAATCCATCAAATAGACAGCCATGGAGTCACAATTTTTGAACCGAACCCTGTGTTCATATTATGTTCCCTTTTCATTCAAATGACATTACTATAGAGACCCGCATAAAATTTTAATTGATTACTAGAATGTTGGTAAAAATGTGAAATCCGCATAAAATTTTAATTTATCCAAAGATTATAAAATTACTGGAATGTTGGTAAAAATGTGAAATGTAATGTGGTTATGTAAACTGAGGTTGATATGATGAAATTATTAGTAGAAATGTGCAAGTGTAATTTCCGTTGGTGCCTACTCCGTATTATATATGTTTTGGGGGGGGGGGGGGGGGGGGGGGGGGGCAAAACCCCAACTCTTTTCTCTCTCTACTCTCACGTTGTGAGCACAGCCGCCGGAGGGGGTGTCCGGCGCTCGCGTGACCGCTGCACGTACAGATGGATTTTGTGAAAATACAATGACCGGCACAAAACACTGTTAAATACTTGCAATTAAACAAGTACTTGACAAAACTTAGAGTCGTCACTTGGTATAGGTCCAAGAACAATAAAACGACTCTGTGAAAAAGTTTGATCCTTGCATCATCACAGACGGGTCCGGGGGCAAAGGTACCGAGTGGGATGGTGTTAGGAACCCACTTTGCCCAATCCAATGATTGGCCTCTACTCATCACCATTGGTTCAAATCATCTCTATCATAAATGCATCTCTATCTTAAATGCACGAGACTCAAGCAAACAAATAGGTAGGTTTTAGTAAACACATTTTTTTTAAAAGAATCTTTTGCAAGAGGGAAAATCATTTAAAAAGCTACCTCGGTCGAATGCAGCACACAAAAAAGAAAACAAAAGCATACAACTTATGGATGAGGGCTTAGAGATGAACAACCCATTATCATCGCCTATCTACAAGTGATGGATAGGCAATGATCAACGGTCATCCTTAGGTCCTCATACGGTCTCTAGATCTAAACTAGCACACAAAGAAGATTAATCCATTGTTGCGAATGTCGGAAGGGTCCTTGGAGAAGTTACCCTAAAGCTAACGAGCATAGCCAATGCCTGAATTAAATTGGTGCATTCAACATGCGATATTAAACTAGACATGCAATTAAACAGAAATAGAAAACATGCATGATGTGGGCTACCAAGCCCGAGGCCTCAGGAGCCCCTTGCTCGTCTCCTGCCCAGAGCGAGTTCTCGGATTACCGAAAGAAAAAATGAGAGTGATGCTTACTTTTGTTGGACTCTGATTTTATAAGAAAGCGTTCACTTTATTGTTGTTTAGTTTATTACACATCATGAATTTTTTTGGCAGCCATAAGGTACATACATTTACGTTGTCTAAACAAGTAACTAGCTGGTGTCTGGCTAATGTATCTGGAGTACTGATTTTGTCTATCCTTCCTTTCATCGAAAAGGAAGAGTAGGAACAACGAGAACTATACTCTAGTTTTAAAAGGAGTACACGGTGAGTCAATCTCAAGTGTGCCTTCACCAAGTTGACCAGGGTTCGAGTGTCTGGGGAGTGTTGGATTGGTTCCATCTCAATTATATGCAGTCCTAATTCCTAAATATTAGCCCAGGAACTTCTTTTCAAGAAAATTATAGGTCTGAAACTTCTACTATATGAAAATTCTAGGACTATATGCACCTGGAAATTAATCGATAGCCTCGTCAACATTATAAGTAGAAACGTAACAGGCAGTCCTTGGACATTATTCGACCACAGGTGAAGTCAAATTGCAGTATGAAATCGAATTATGGACAATCCATACATCACCAAACAGCTTGATCATGAGGTTGTGTAGCAGAATCTAGATTGCACCATTTCCACAGTAATTTTTCTGCTACTTTACTGTAATCTTCAACTTATTGAATGTCGGAGATTTGGGAGGGTCTCAATTTTGGTTGTCATCATTTATTGGACTCCAATGGGCTATGGCAGATGATCCACGCCATTGCACCAGATATCAGCCGCACTCAAAATGCAAAATGTGTCTACTCCTGGTCTAAAAATTTTGACTGAGCTCTCAACTGCCTTCAACTTAGCTTTTGTCATTCGAGATAACCTTCAATGAGCTTTAAACAAGTCAATCACGAGCTACCCTGACTAGTTTGATTTTCTTCTTGCACTATAAGCATCTAACACCAACTTTGATCTGAGCTAAAAGAATAAACAAGCTTAAAGATCTGTTCAACCTTGACTTGTTTACATGACGAATTGATCTGAATGAGCTTTTAACAAGCTAAACATGAATCAGTGCCACAACTAAAACCAATCGGGAAAAAAGGGGGAAAACTATTTCTAGAGTAAGCTAGTTTTGGCTTAACAAGTCAAAATGATTTATTTTTGTCTTTATTCAAATTTTTTTCGTATTTGTTAATTTTGCGTCAAACTTTTGTAATTTATTGATTTATCTCATCAAGATGAATCGGAAAAGTAAAGAAAAAGAATTGATCGAAACTTGTAATTTTTAGAATAAAGACAAAAATAAGTCAAAAAACTACTTTTCCAAAACTTTTTCTCTTTTTTGTCTTTTTAAAAAAATTATGTTTTTCGATCAAAAAAATTTTACTTTTCCAAATCCTCTCGTTGAGACGAATCAATAAGTCACAAAAGTTTAACGCAAAATAAACAAATGCGGAAAAAAATTGCAATAAAGACAATAAGTTACTCTACTTGTGCTCTTCGTCTTCTATACATTATTAACTTAGGTAAACTTGTAATATTGCATTTCCAAAATAAAGCATTGTCTGAACAACAGAGAACCAACCCAAAAGAAAAAAAACTTTCCCATGATATAAACAGCAAAGCAATCCTCCTAAATAAATGCACATAAAAGTTTGCAGATTCACATCAGCATGGAGATAAAAATGCAAGGAAACCAACTGAAATCTGCTATCTGAATCAAGAATAATAGTGGAAAAACCGTTACTTCTTATAAACTTGAACTGAATACTAAAGTAGGCTACATTACAGAAACATATGTACAGAACTCATTCCGGGAGATGCAAATAATACTGCACACAAATCACAGAAGCTTCCTATCTCTTGCTGAAGAACTATGGCAAGATTGTTTCTGCGGGGGATAAGAATAAACACACCATATTCTTAAGAAGAGAAAAATAATACCCACAGCCCTAACTAACTGATCTGTACCGCAGCTTGATATAAAGCAACCTTCTCCTCCATCCATATGAACATAAACACTCCATCCATATGAACATAAACACATTCCAATCCCTGGAAAAGAGAAAAAGAGGAACGACACATGACATTGGCATTAGACAACATGGCAAAGGAAAACTTGAGGAAATGAGAAACCAATGGTCCAATAGTACACGTCATAATGTAGAAATAAGCAACGTGCCAAGGGCAACGGAAGTTGTCAGCAAATACTTGCGTTCTATCTGATACATTAGTGACTGACAGTAGAAGTGATGAGTAGAGGACCGTCTATACTTGTCAAAAAGCTGAAATATTACACCTAGCATTTTAGTAATTTGATTTCGCCTTATGTATGTTGCATAGACTGGGGGGTACCAGTATTGCATATTGTTATGTGTCATCTATATATCTGTTAGATAATGGGTCTATTTGTATCTAGTATAATTATGTGTCTTATCATGTAATTAGTTTAAGTATCTAGGACCGTAGAGCAATTATTATACAGCTTGTATATATACTTTACATTGAATGAAATTAACCCTAATGGATTTTTCCCCTCCAATTACGTTACCTCTAAATCAAACATGGTATCAGAGCGGTAGAACCTGGTGATCGACTGTGTCATTTGTTTTCATCATTCTTCTCGATCATGACCCAGCCTCGTTCAAACTCAGTCCTACTGTTCCCACATCGTCTGACGTGGACCTAGCCATTCCAGCTCTTTCCGACATTGACCCATACTGTTTCGACGTCATCTGACGTTGACCCAGCCTTTCAGCTCTCGTCGGATCTTGTCACAGCTTCGACGACCTTCGCCGGACCTTCGTTGGCCTTCATAAGACTTCCGACAGGTCCTTAGAAGGCCTAATTTGTGGTCGCTGGCCGTTTTCTGACTTCCGGCGAACTCTGTTCTCATTACCCAGATCTTGATCACAATCGTCGATCTGCCTTTGCTATCGCTGCTGTGTGTTTTGGTTGCTGTCGCTGCTGTTTTGTTTTTTTTCTGCCATTGTTGGGCTTACTCCGGTCTTTCTGACAGGTATATAAATAGGACAGTGAATAAGTTATTATTGAATAAGGTGGTGGGTCAGTGAATAAGTTATTATTTCCCCTTGTTTAGTCTGCTGGTTTCATTGTTATTTTATTGACCGACTATGTCGACGGATTCAAAAGATAAAAATGTTCAGGTTGAGGATAAGGATGGCATGAGTGAGGTTATGACTATAGATAATGCTCCACTGGATATTTGTCCCATCAAATTGGATGGAACAAATTATATACTTTGGTCTCGTACTTTTACTTTAGCTATTGAGGCTAAAGGGATGTCTGAGTTCATTGAAGGCCCTGTTACTGAGCCTACTATTGCTACTGAACTTAAGAAGTTTAAATCTCAGCGATCTTTAGCCATGACCTGGTTATTCAATTCTATGAAGGCTGATATTCGTCGTCCTTTCTTGCTTCTTGACACTCCATATCAGATTTGGACTATTGCCAAACAAACTTATTCTCAGCAGGGTAATGATGCTCAGTGTTTTGAGTTGCAAAAAAGACTTCGTACTATGGATCAACACAATCGATCTGTTGCTGTTTACTTTGCTGATCTCAGTGGGGCCTGGTAGGAATTTGATTATTATCAGGGGTTACAGGCAGTTTGCCCCGTTGATGCTGCTGCTGCTTGGTTAAAAAGAATAGAGAAAGAACGTGTGTATGACTTTCTTGCTGGTCTTGATATGGAGTTTGATCCAATTAGAGTGCAGGTGTTAGGTCGTGTTCCGTTTCCATCTTTGGAAGAAGCATATGCCATTATTCAGCAGGAGGAGAGCAGGAAGGGTGCTATGTTGCAAGCTCCTACTTCTGATTGTTCTGCTTTAGTTGCTATTCCACAGGGACAGTCTGGTACTAGCAGTGGAACTATAGACCGTGTGTCACTCCAGTGTGATCTTTGCCATAACACTGGACATACCAAGGATTTCTGTTGGAAGTTACATGGTCGTCCTTCTCGAGGGCGAGGCAGTGGACGTGGAGGTCGATGTCGTGGTCCTAGGCGCTCTCAGGCCCAGGCACATGTTTCAAAGTTTGCTACCTTGTCTGATTTTGGGTACAATACAGGAGTTCAGTCATCTTTTGATTCTATTGGTGGTTTCTCTCAGGGGGAGATGCAAGCTCTCAGGTGTCTAATTGCTCGAGCTGATTCTTCCTCTACTATAGCTCCTACTTCCACAGCAACTCCTACTGCATCCTATTTTGCTCATTCAGGTATTCTAGCTAGTGCATTTACTGCCTCCTCCGGTATCCCTTGGATTATTGATTCTGGTGCCTCAGATCATATGACAGGTTGTTCCTCTGTTTTTTATTCCTATTCCCCTTGTTCTGGTAAGGATAAAGTTCGAATTGCCGATGGATCATTCTCTGCTATTTCAAAGAGAGGTTCTGTTCGCTATTCTCCCTCTATCTCTCTCTCTTCAGTTCTCCATATTCCAAACTTTGCCACTAACCTTCTTTCCGTTAGTAGTTTTACCCATTCTGCAAACTGTTCTGTGACATTTTTTCCTACTCACTGTGTCTTTCAGGAACTGAAAACAGGGAAAGTGATTGGCAGTGGTAAAGCACATGGTGGTATCTATTATCTGGAGCATGCACCTCATTCATCTTAGCCATCTTTATCATGTGGACAAGCTCTACATGCAGATATGAATTCCACTCTTTCTTTGTTACATCGGTGACACCGTAGATAGGGTCATCCCTCTTTTGGGATATTAGAGAAACTGTTTCCTACTTTAGTTAAACATTGTCCTAGGGATCAATTTTTTTGTGAAGCTTGTGAGTTTGGAAAACATAAACACTCTTTTTATGCACCTATTAATAAACGAAGTAATTCTCCATTTATGGTTATCCATTTTGATGTTTGGGGTCCTTCTCCTATTACTTCTTTAAAGGGCTATCGATGGTTTGTTACTTTTATTGATTGTTATTCTCGTGCCACATGGGTGTACTTACTCCAATCAAAAAATGAAGTATTTTCCTGTTTCAAATCTTTTCATAAGATGGTGTGCACTCAGTTTGATACACATATTAAAATTCTTCGGAGTGATAATGGGACTGAGTATATTGATAAGCTTTTTTGAACGTATCTAGCTGATAATGGTATTATTTTTCAGACGACTTGCGTTGACACTCCACAACAAAATGGAGTCGCTGAACGCAAAAATTGTCATCTTGCTGAGGTCGCTCGATCTCTTTTGTTCACTATGAACGTTCCCAAATACTTATGGGGAAAAGCTATTTTAACTGCAATGTATCTTATCAACCTTATGCCATCCAGTGTCCTCAATTTTAAAACACTCATTGAGTGTCTACCGAGCAGTTGTCGAGTTACGACTCTTCCACCTAGGGTGTTTGATTGTGTGTGTTTTGTTCATGCCCCTAAACCTTCTGGGGGCAAGCTGGGACATAAAACCAATAAGTGTATTTTTGTTGGGTACTCTCCTACCCAGAAAGGCTATAAGTGTTATGACCCTTATTCTAGGAAGATGTTTGTCTCTATGGATGTTACTTTTTGGGAAACAGAAGTTTTTTATTCTCCCTCCAAACCATCTCTTCAGGGGGAGCATCAACAAGAAGAAGAGATGTTTACCTTTTATAATCATAGTGAGGGGGAACAATTGTTCCATGATCATAGTGAGGGGGAGAGGGGAAACACTGGAGAGGAACTAGTATCTGTTGAAAGGGAGACACATGATATTGGTGGTGACATTGAGGAACAACTACCTGCATGATTGCAGGGAACTAGCTTACAAAGGTATGCTAGACGGAAAAATAGAAAGTCTTCATGTGCGTTACCACCTTGTCAATCACCCATTCCAATTCCAGATTCCTCAGCTGACTCTTCTGGTAATGATTCTTCTCTTATTGAACCTCCTCCTATGAATCCTAACAATCTTCCTATTGCTATTCGAAAAGGTGTTAGATCTTGTACTCAACATCCTATTTCACAGTTTATTTCTTATGACCGTTTGTCTCCTTCATACTATGCCTTTGTCTCTTCTCTTTCCTCTATATCTATTCCACAAAATTGGCAAGATGCATTCAGGTTACCTAAGTGGAAAGGAGCTATGATAGAAGAGATGACAGCTTTGAAAAAGAATGGCACCTGGGATCTAGTGTCACTTCCAGACGGGAAGAAGCCAGTGGGCTGCAAGTGGGTGTTCACTATTAAGCAAAAGGCTGATGGTACAATTGAGAGATACAAGGCAAGGCTTGTTGCCAGAGGTTTTACTCAAACTTATGGTATTGACTATGAGGAGATGTTTGCTCCGGTAGCAAAGATGAATTCTGTGCGAGCTCTCCTCTCGTGTGCTGCCCACTTGAATTGGCCTCTTCAACAATTTAATGTGAAAAATGCATTCCTCCATGGTGATTTAGAGGAGGAGGTTTATATGAATATTCCACTGGGTTTCTCTTCTCTTGCAAGTAAGGGAAAAGTGTGTAGATTGAATAAGGCACTTTATGGGCTGAAGCAGTCTCCTAGAGCTTGGTTTGGCAGATTTTCTAAGGCCATGTTGAGTTTTGGTTACAAGCAGAGCCATGCAGACCATACAATGTTCACCCGACAAAGTAATGGTAAGATTGCTGTCCTTATTGTTTATGTTGATGACATAATAATGACAGGCAATGATGTGAGTGAGATTCATAATCTTAAGTCTCGTCTAGCTTAAGAGTTTGAGATTAAGGACTTGGGATCATTGAGATACTTCCTCGGAATGGAAGTAGCGAGGTCTGATAGAGGTATCTTTATTTCCCAACGCAAGTATATACTTGATCTTTTGGAAGAAACAGGTATGTTGGGCTGTAGACCTATAGATTCCCCTGTTGAGGCGAATCATCATCTTAGTGGAGATGTGGGAGAGCGTACTGATAAAGAGAGGTATCAGCGACTTGTGGGTCGACTAATATACTTGGCCCACACTCGACCAGATGTTACTTATGCAGTGGGTGTTGTTAGTCAGTTTATGCATGACCCTCGTACTTCACATCTAGATGCAGTTTATCGAATTTTGAAGTATCTGAAATCAGCTCCAGGAAAATGAATTTTGTTCTCTAATCATGGCCATTTGCGATTGGAGGCATTTACTGATGCTGACTGGGCTGGTTCTGTGGACGATAGGCGTTCTACTTCTGGTTATTGCACTTTTCTCGGGGGTAATCTGATTACCTGGCGAAGTAAGAAGCAATCGGTAGTCGCCAGGTCTAGTGCAGAAGCTGAATATAGAGTTATGGCTCATGGTGTTTGCGAGCTCTTATGGCTCCAAACTTTGTTACATGATTTGGGGTTTGCTGACAGTTTTCCAATGAAACTCTATTGCGATAATAAAGCTGCCATCAACATTGCTCATAATCCCTTTCAACATGACAGAACGAAGCACATAGAGATTGATCGACACTTCATCAAAGAAAAGTTGAACGGGGGTTTGATATGTATGCCATTTGTGAGATCTGGAGATCAGTTAGCTGATATATTTACAAAAGGGTTAGGTAGCAAGAGTTTTCATTCTATTGTGTTCAAGTTGGGCTTGATTGATATCTTTGCACCAACTTGAGGGGGAGTGTTAGATAATGGGTCTATTTGTATCTAGTATAATTATGTGTCTTATCATGTAATTAGTTTAAGTATCTAGGACCGTAGAGCAATTATTATACAACTTGTATATATACTTTACATTGAATGAAATTAACCCTAATGGATTTTTCCTCTCCAATTACGTTACCTCTAAATCAAACAATATCATATCTCCAGGGCACGGGGACACTGCAAATGCTGCTCCACGCTGTATGTTGCATCTCAATTTCTCAAAAAATAACTTTTACTTCAGTCCAACAAAATGGACAGTCAATAAGGAGCTCCTTTGCTTATGTCAACAACTGTCTTCCTTGGATGACCCCCATGCCTTATACTTAATACCTTCTACAAGGACTTCATGACACATCCAATGAATTCCAAATAGGTGTAAAGCAGCAGCATTCAGTTAGTTCTCTCATCACTTCTTTGCTTCTGACCCTAATTTCGAAACACTCTACCCCACTTCATTGGAATACCTATCGTCGCATTGCCTCGAAGAGGCTGTGAAAGCAACAAAATACACCTTAGTTGGTTATTCAATTGATCATACATTGTGTCAATGGAAGCCATAGCGGCCACTTCTGCCCACTCCCATACAACTTCATACCTCAACTACCTATTACAGATTAACTCTATAACATTAAAAAAAAAAAAAAAAACCCCTCCTCTCTACCATTATTCAATGGAGGACTATATTCCTTACAGCGTCCCAGGAAACTTGACCAATGACTCCACCTCTATCAATCCTTTAAAGCTCTTTCCAAGCTGGGCTCAGGTACTACACCACGTGCCCTGAATCTGATGTAAACCCTAAAGACCACCTCCTTGTTCACAGAAGAAGCACATCGTTCAAAACCTACTAAAGCTACCATCTCTCTCTTTGACTGTTCTCCTCCAAACGTAGATAGGTTGGTTGACTTTCACCCAGACTGAAGTTTGCTCCAAAATGGTTATTCTGATGATCATTGTACTGCAACTTCAATAGAGCAGTTCCATGATACATTCCACACATATTCGTATAGGGCCTGTTTGTTTGATCGAGAATCAGATTGGACTATTTATCCAATGGGGACAAAATATACGGTGTTTGGTTAAGAGTTTTATGGGCAGGATTAAAATGTACATCGCAATATAATCCCATAAAGTTTAGCATATAAAATACCATTGGGTTCTGGAATTAATAAACCAATCACTATAGTCCCATTAGACAACATAGCGTATGGGATATATATCCCTTCACTGTTGGTCCCTAATAGGTAGAGCTGTCCACCAAACCGACCCGACCCGACCCGAAAAAGGACACAACGGACGGTTCTGATCGGATGGATCGGTCAGATTCGGGTCCAAAAACCTGAAAATTTCTGGGTGTCGGTCGGGTGTCGGATGCATAGGATAAAATCCCATTCCACCAGACCCGACCGAATTAAATATATAAAAGGGCAAAAAAAACCCCTAACTTCATTTCATTTCTTTCTCCCAGTCGACAGCAGCCGCAGCACCGGTGCTCTACATCCCAACAAACGACTCTCTCTCTCTTTCTCTCTCTCTCTCTCTCTCTCTCTCTCTCTCTCTCTCTCTCTCTCTCCCTCTGGCCATGGGAGAACGAAAAGTGGAAAGCAGAACAGAAGAAGTTACCACTATAGCAAGGAGAGACTTTGACGCAGTGGGTGGTATCTCTCTCTAGATCTGGCTATCTCTCTGTTGACAGTGGTTCTCTCTCTCTCTCTCTCTCTCTCTCTCGATCCGGCTGTCTGTGTTGTGTAATATTTTTGTATGTGGCTTTCACCGATCACTGTAATTGGTTGACTGTTTGTGTCCACAATTGTGTGTAATGGGTTTTGTGCGACGATTTGTTCCACCACTGTGTGTAATTGGTTTTCAATTTGTGTGTGATTCGTGACTCTCTCTCTCTTCATTTTTTACTCCAGATCTATGATTTTGAGGGATTTTAGTATTTTACTGTGAATTTGTGTTTTTGATTTACAACCCGACCAAACCAATCAACACTCGGTTCGGTTTGAACCCGACTAGGGTTTCGGTCCGGCTCGGGTGACCCTTCGAACAATCCGACAAAAATCGGGTGGGTCCGACCCGACCCGAATCCGACCAAACCCGACCCATGGACAGCCCTACTAACAGGCCCAAAATGGTGTGAGTTATGAGCTTGAAGGTACTTGATTACTTTTCTAATTACCACTTCGGATGTGGGAGCAAAGCCAGCTGGCTAGCTTCTACACTCAAGTTCAGCCCTGCCTAACGGCCCCAACTTTAAGTTGTCATTTTCCGAGGGAAGAAATTTTTTGTTTTTTGCAACAAATAGACCAATGTGAGAGTCTAATCTAAAGGTACAATTCGCAGCAGACATTTTTTTTATGGCCCTTTCTGCTGTGGCAGCAGAAGGGCTGTGTAATAACTATGGCAAAACACCAGTATTTGGACCAACTCACCAAGTGAATCCTCTTTGTTTTTTTTTTTTGGAATTCACCAAGTGAATCCTTAATATAATCAAATCTAACCTCTCATAGTTTCTTACATGTTGAGGTCCAATAGAGTATATATTAATGACATACGGTGTGTGAACACCAAACTACCCTCCCAGAAAGAAGAAGCAATACATGTTTATGTCCAAGTGGAACACCAAACCACCCTCCAAAAAAGAAGCAGCAATACATAAGAAAGAAACCCAAAAGTTGAAAAATGTTTAGTTCCCATATGATGGCAGCTGGCCCTTTTAAGTGGTTTTTAAAACCATATGGGAGAAAATGCTAGTGTGAGCCTTTAAAAACTAAAACCCTGTCCTGTTGAGATTGATTGGCCACCTACATATTATGAAAGGTAATTCATAAATGTTCTAGACCATGCCAATTTACAATGAGGATAAAGTACCTTGATTTTGACCAAGAAATAGGATCTGGCGTCATAAGTAGACAAAAGGTAGTGAACATGACCTAGACAAGGTCTACTGTCTCAAATTGTACCTCTATGAAGCACCGACATTCCTAGAGGGTGCCGTATTAGTATCTGACATGCCGGGGCCACGACAAAAAACATAAAGGACACGCCACATAGCGTGTTCATTAACTTAATAAAAAAAATTGACAAATTTTTACAGGGGGACACGGGAGGGACACATCATGGGTTAGATATGCAAATTTTAAAAAATTTGGGGGGTAAACATGTATTACTTCAAAATATTTGGGTTAAAAGTGCAGTATGATGCATATATGATGCTTGTTTACACATATTAATGCTTCATGCTTTTACATATAAATTATAACTATGTTTCCATTGGTTTAAAATAAATATTATTTTCTTTTATTTTTGCCGTGTCCGCTACTGTCTCTACCCTCACTTTTTTAGAAATCCCGTGTCCGCGATCGTATTGGTGTTCGTGTCCGTGCTACATAGTTGTCTGCATGGGTCTGTAGCTAAACACAAACTGTCAAAATTGGAGGTTGAGGAAAAGAACCCATAGACCGTTAGATTTGTATTGTGAGAAGTTCAAGGTCCTCATTTTATAGGACAATAATGTAGGACCCTAGAAATCCTCGCATTGGTGAAGAGCTATATTGGATTCCACACTAGTGTTTAACCAAGATCTTATTATTCAATAAATATTCCAACTAACGCTGTTCAGAGTCCCTTAAATAGGATCTCTCCAAATGCTAACAAAATCACAAGGATAACAAAGAAGAGATAAGGATGATAAAAACGAATCTAGAACTTAAACGCAAGGAAAATCCAAGAAATAATAACCAAGATTGTTCTTAGAACATAGTTACAAGTTACTTAACTCAAACCAAACCAAACCAAATCAAGCTAAGCCCTGTTCCCTGTTCAGTTGGGGTCAGCTATGAATCCCTCAGTCACCATTCGTGTTGGTCAACAACCAAGCTATATTATCGAGAATCTTACAGAAAGGCCTCCAAGTAGCCACCTCAGAAAGAATCACTTCAGCACTTCCTATAGCCCATAGAATTTCCGGAGGGCTACATGTCAGTTAATTATGTTTAACTCATATCCATTTTACCACAAAATCCAATGTTAATTTAGGTCTTCTCCTCATTTCCATTAACATTAACCTTGTGGCTTTTCGTTCCTGTTGTATCTACTAGTCTTTGTTTTTACTTGTGATTGAGCAAAACACCTTACTCTATATATATATATATTTTTTTTTTTTTTTTTTTTTGTGATCGGCAAAAGTTACATTTTATTAGGGGAAGGGCTTCCAACCAAAAGTTGAAAACAACAGCCAGAGAGACAAAGCCCAATACAACACCTAAGGGCCTAAAGTGCCCAAATAAAACAATAAACCGCACATACAACCCATAAGGCCTAAAAAGCCCAAATACATCAATAAAGCTCAGCCCAAAGAAAACTCAAAACCTAGCCCTAGGGATGCACCGACGCCACCCACCGCATCAAACTGATCCACCACTGCCGTCGGTTACAACATCACCGACATCCACCAAAACCACCACTGGCCAACCCACAGAAATGGAAACCGGAACCAGCAAACCGATCAGCCGCGGACGCTACACCTTGTCGTTAGGCGAGTACCGGGCCGTCTAACAACGGCCACGGTGGGAGCCAAAACGCTGACCACTCAAAACCCAAGAGTACCCTTGCCGTTAAGCAAAATTGGAGACCCTGTAGTAACTCTGACTAGGAACCAAAGGCAGACTAGCAGCTGAGATACAAAGACAAACGATGAGGGTAGGGGGGCAAAAAAAAAGAGGAGAGAAGGAGAGAGACAAAGAACCGAGAAACCATACCGATGCCGACCCCGTCGCCGCCCGGAAATCCCAACAAACGACCACCGAGTAACCGCCACTTCAGCACCCACAAACGATCAGGGGAGAGCCCGTCCGTCGAGATCCATAACCTCGGCACGACCACCAGTCACTGCCGCCTCGTTACCGCCGCCGATCGTTTTTGAAATAAGGAGAAGCAGACGAGGTCAGAACAGGGGAGAAAGGGTGAGGAGGAGAGAGAGAGAGAGGAGAAAGGGGGGGGGTGTAAGGAGGAGGCGCGGCGGCGCCCCCTCTGCCTAGGAGAAACCCTATTCGTTTATCAAGAGAGAGAAGTGAGAGGGGTAGAGACAGAGAGGCGTAACACCTTAGTCTATTTCTCGGAACTTAACTTCAGTTGGTGTGACAAATATCAAGTCATGAAAGATTTCATCTCTAACTTTAGCTCTCCTAGGGTAACCACACAAACTTGACATCTACAAGTACTGGAAATTGCAGCTTTAATTGACAATTGATTGACATAGAGATAGGCGATCACATATACTTCTTTTTCAGAGATGTCATTTTCTTACTTCCTTTTGTAGCATCCAATGCGTAGCTTTTTCTCCCTCAGTACAAATGAAACTACATGATGGGATTTCAAATACTCTCAATTTTCAAATGAAAAACATACTGGCTAAGATTAGTAAGATACAGACAAGAAGAGGGCATACATTGACATTTGGTAGAACTACAGAGAGTAACATGATCCTAAAAGAAAATTGAGAAAGAATATTACCTCAAGTTACATGTCGAAATTAGCATTTTTCCCAGTAATAATACGAGATATCTGGAGGCCTCTGCTGAATGCTTCATTAAACAGAATCCTTGTTTGCATTGACTGGAACCCAGGCATCCATGAAAGCATTGCAAGGGGAGCCATGACAACCAACCCAAACAACATGTCATATAGCCTAGCCACGGAAACAACAGTCTCCCACACCACTGTTGACTGCAGAAAAGGCTTAAGTACCTGAGCAATGAGTATCAGGCCCCACCCTGTGGGGATGAAAGCCAACATGCTCGATACAAGATCAAGAAATACAAAATTGGTGAATTTCAGCAATATAACAATCACAAGTGTTGTCACCGAAATTACAACAAACTGAACCAACCGATAGTACTTATGCTCCTTTGCAGCATATTTTTCGCTTGCATAGGTAATGACCACATAAATCGCGACCACCACAACCAAGTAGATCCAAGAAAGCAAGTAAACGCCAATACTAGTCTTGCCACCTGCAATTTGCAGTCGGTACACAATGCCATACTGAAAAAAGAAGAAACGGAGGTCTAGAGTTATTTCCAACAATTTTCCCCATAGACCAGTTGTCCTCAAATGGTCTTGTTCCTCGTACCACCATGTTTCCCAGCTCTCATCAGCTTTCACAAGCACACCTCTATACCAAATCCAGTTCATGAACCCATCAAAGTCATATACGGTTTTCAACCAATCAAACCCAGAAGGGTTAAACACAAAGGGGGACATGATCCATGAAACAACCAGAAACCAACATGAGATAGTTAAGGCTATATAGACAAATGTGTTTGTGGCCAATGGGCTATGGGCAGCATATACAACCAAAATCACCCCAAGCTCAATTGCTTTCACAAAATGGCTGCGTGCATATAGTCTATAGTTCTCAGCAAAGCTCTTGTGTTGCACCACAAAACCACGTCCTGTGCCTCTGTACTTAGCACCTCCGTGAAGAATGGTTCGTCCGAAGAAGTGGGTACGTGTTCCCATTTGGAAAGTGTAGAATAGAGATGCAAGTTGCAACTGCATTGTTATAAAATCCCAAATTGCCGGAAGGAACCCGTGCTCTAGAGAATTCTCCACTATCATTGGAAGTGCAGTGAAAAGACCCATCTGAACGACGAATTGCTGGTTTATGATAGTGCCGAGGGCCTTGTTGTTGCTACTGTTGTCCATGGCAAACTTCTCAACACCACTGAGAGCAAGATAAAGGCGGCCCCACAAAAATGCATAGACAGTTATAACCACCATCATCGTATTGAAGTAGGACCCTACAGAAGTAAAATAGAATGAAAGCATACGGAAGAAGTCAAGTCTATGACCCAACCTATACACATCTCTGCTCAAAACCTGTTCACCATTTCCGCTTGAAACTTTAGCCTCAAACATGGATATCTGATTCAACCCAACATCTCTTCCTTTACCCACTTGTATATATTCATGGTGAGTCACATTTCCACCTCTCAGTGTGCAATTAAATCCGGCAAATATGTCCTCACTAATATTGATCACCCTAGAAGCTTTACTGATACCACCTCTGGTCACGAACCAAAACCGATCAAACACATCCGGATGGCCATAATGCATTCGCACCTTTAAAGGGTTCGCCAAAACACGCTGTCCTAGGGTTACAAAACTTGTTTCTTGAGCAGACATGAACCAAGCGAGCGATGAAACAGAACCAGTGAACACATTTTCCCTAACTCCCAAAATCGTTGGTTTCCTTATGCCGTAATTCTTTTTGAATTCCTCCAATAGATTACGCATTTTAAGTGCCTCCTCAAAATAGTTGTCTTGGTTCATGTCAATTGCTTGAAGCGCATCTCCACGAGTGAAAATGATAGCGTGGTTTTGATTCTCTGGTTTACCCTCACCGAGCTTCAATGGACCGGGCAATCTTATCTTATAGATCTCCACCTCTTTCTTCAGTCGTTGATCGTACTTTACAAGAACAGAATAATACTCAACTTCTTCTCTTCCCAAGTGCACCTCATCCACATAAGCAACACGAAGTGCCTCATTGTTCTTCATCAAGTACAAAATATCTTCAGCTCGCGGATCACCTCTTCTCTTATGATACCCATACATTTGACAAGAAACCACATACGTGTATTTCATAAGAGCACATCCAAACTCACTCCCTTTAAACAGAAGACTTACACTAGTTGTTGCTCTATTGAGATTTCCAGAAGCTGGTGGCCTACCCGGGCTGATACCATTCAAACCACCGTGTAGTTTCACTGAACCAAAAGTCGAGATTTGTTCTGAACCCCTCCTTATATCCATTTCGGATGCGGAATCAAGAAAAGCAAGCATTTTAAGAGCCCTGTAGTAATACATCATCCCCCTAACAGTACGAGAGAGTGTTTGGCCTCTATAAGAAGCCCACAAACGAAGATCCCTAGCTTTGACTGTCCATATTTCCTCATCATCCTCCATTCCTTCTCTACGCATCCGCTCCATAAAATTTGCCCACTCATCCTCATAAATCTTCTGCAAATAAAACAAGGTGGAAATACCATCTTCGTTTGGACTTCTTAGCGATTCTTTCCCGTATAAAACCTCTTCGTCATAGTAAGGAGTTAGAATGCTAAAAGCCATCATTTTCTCCACCTGGGGAGCACGAGGCATGTTCATAAACAGTGAGTTGCTAAAAAAGGAAATACGACGTCTTGCCTCAAGATTTTTTGGGACATTGTGCATTGAATCTCTAGACGTAAGAATCGTATGCAAACGACGAAGCTGCCTGTAGAACAAAGCATCGTCATCGTCCGGAAACTGAACAGCATTTTCAAAAAGCAACCCTGCATCAGCAGCTTGATTTTGAGGTGCCAAACCTTCGTGCCTCAACTGTGCGACGGATTTCTTCACCCTGGGAAATTCTCTAACAGAGAGTTCATATAACGCTTGGAATAAATCCACCACCTTACTTAACTCCTTCTTAGGCATTAAAAGAAGCTCAATAAGAGAAATCAACCGGGAGTGAATTTGCTGTAAAACAGTCATCTTGTAGGCCCCAGTCAACTTTCCAATTTGAACAGCACGATCTATCTCCGCGAACAATTTTGTTACAATTGTATACTCTTCGGAGTTGAACTTCACAATTTCATGAAACAAGAACTTGACGCTATCATAAGCTTCAACGATTGCACACCGCCTATATTCATTCTTGCACATTTTAATCCAAAGATCGCAATCTGGTAAATCACACAGTTCACCCGCCTGGCTAAGAGCAAGCAGCAGCTCGTTGCAAAGGAGGAAACAAGGCCAGCGAATAACCCTAATGTCCCAACAATTAGGCGGAAGTTCTAAAAGTTCCAATTCTTGATCACTGATGATATCTTCTTCTCGCAAAGATATAATTATCTCATTCCATATTAAGGCGAATCTGGTTGCTTCCACCTGGCTTGATTCAATTTTCTTGTAGGGTTGGCCAAGCCCATATCGTAGCTTCAGTCTGTGGATTGCATCGCGTAGCTTATGCACCAATGTTGCCTGTAAGCTTGTGATTGGATCCTCTGGCTTGAGATTAAACTGCAATGCACTTGCGAAAAATTGGAATCTAAGCCTTAACTGTTCAATATTTCGAATCTCACCTAAATGTGAGAACAACCCAATTATTGCCCCGACGAAGGAAGAATAAATCGCATACCAGATTTGCAAATCCATAAGGTATACAAGAACGACAGGAATCCACAACAAGGCTACCGCCGCTCTGTTGGTGTTAGTGAAAAATTGATGCCAGTAGTACTTTGGATCCTTGAGATCCAGAAGAGCCTTTGTGGGGGCCACCAAGGGCTTAATTTGAAGGAAGTAACTGAATGTGAATTTTGAAGCCAATACCACAATCCAGAACAAGGTGTACTTTATGTTGTTCACTAGCCCTTCCCTTAGGCCACGACCCACAAAGATTCGAGTTTGGAACCACCACGTCAACAGGTATAATATCACCCAATTTGTTTCCTCAAGTACATTGCGAACCCAAGGAAGAATAAACAGAACCAACGCCAGCAACTCTGGAATGATAAATACCAAACCGGCCTCAAGAAAAGTAATGATATTTTGGTTTGCCGCATTAGACCACCTCCCATCCAAATCCTTCTGGCTCCAAATCCTTGCATAGAACACCGAAAATACAATAATCCACGTCGCGGCAACCATTCCCTTAAGCACCATTCTCACACCTAGCCACAGTGTCTCTCTTGAAACCAAACTATACTGAGTACCCGCATCAAGCACTGATTGCAAAAGCCTTAGAGTAGCCCAAGTGATGAAAACAGTAAGCAACTTCACCTGTGCATCCCTATTCTCCAATGCTTGCCTCGGATACTCTGTACCCTCCCAAGAAACAATAATGGCAGCTTGCAAGAACAAAATCAACAAAACCCAAACGCGATCAAAGCTCCTAAACACGTTCCAAAACGTCCTTTGCTCAACAAACCCCGTCTTCCCCACCCGGTTTTCCTCCTTGGTAGTGGCAAAAAACCTACAACTCAAATCAATAGGCCATTTCAGCCTCTGAAAACACCTCCTACTCCAAAAGTACTCATTTATATCATCATAGTTCCGCCAAGCCGAATGCGGGGCGGTCCCGTTTCGACTCCTCTCCATCTCCCCCCGAATCGTCTTGTAAACAGGCATCACTACCCGTTTCAAGAACGCATTTTCGCCTGACATAGAGGGTATAAAAGGGCGACCAGTCTCCTCGTCAATATCATCATCAAGGGTTCTATTGAGTTCCATGGCCATGTGGTGATAAATATAGCATATGCATTCAGGGGTAAAACGTAAATTGGCAGATTCACCCCAGATAAGGAGATAGAGACATACGTATAGGAGCTCACGGCGAGGGTCATTTTGGACTTTAACCACGTTCGATCTCCGGCCGAGGTAAGAGCACCAGGAGGAGTAGTTCTGTAAGAGTTTGCGGCGGAAGCGGCGGAGGACGGAGGCATCGAGGGCGTCCACGGCGGCGGACGGCGGCGGCACGGGGAGGCGCATTTGGGAGTTGGCTAAATGAAGAACAAGGTGCTCTCTCTGGTTGCGAACGTTGTCGTTTTGGAAGCCGAAGAAGAGGCCGAGCCAGTCCATGAGGTCTAAACCATTGTGCCACGTCACAAACGGCGGCCTGCGGAGGTCTCCGACGGCGCGTAGGGCGGCGGCGGCGGCGCGCACCTCGGGGTACCGGAGGGAGGGGTGGTCGGTGAGGAGGTCGTGGATGGGGATTATGTTGAAGGGCTGTTGGTCGAACCGCGGCGGCGGAGGCGGCGGCGGCGGAGGCACGCGGCGGCGCGTGGGGACCGGGCGCTGTGTTGAGTTACTCATCGGGGCAAAATGGTCAGACCCTTGTGAGCATTTTTCTTGTCTCTCTCTCTCTAGAACTGAACTAGTAGTACTAGTTCAACTTGACGGTTCCTGAAAAAAATCGAAGTGCCAGTTCAACTTACGGTTACAAATTCAAACCCATATCAATATAATCTATATATATGTGTATATACGTATACAGATACAGAGAAGGATTGTGAATTTACTTACCCATGAGGAGAGAGAGAGAGAGATTATTTGCCTGCAGCGAGAGAGAGAGAGAGAGAGAGAGAGAGAGAGAGAGAGAGAGATTATTTGCCTGTAGCTGAGATAATTTGCCTGCAGCTACGCTCGCTTGGATATTCCACCTGATTTCTTAAAGGAGAGAATAAAGAATGAGAGAAAGGAGAAAAAGACCTTCTGCGTTTCTTTCTGGTTTTAATGCTAAAAAAAAAGAGAGCGTAAATCACAAGATTGGTTCTTATCGATTACGCAAAAATTCACTTTTGTCCTTGTGTTTTTGTTTGTATTTTTGAAAAGTTTGGTAGTATTAATTGGTAGACTATACGTATTTTACGGTTTTTTCATTTTTGAATCTGTGTTCGGATCATTGATTCACAAATTTAATCCAAAATGTATGGATTGGTTCGGTTTGGTTCGGACCGATTTCACGATTCACCAAATCTTTTGAGTAGCCCTACTTTTAAGTTCGATTTTTGAAAATCCGAGCTTTGCTCTTGCATTTTTCGTCGAAATTTAATACTTTCGTTATATTATGGTAGTATATCTGAAACCAAATAAACATGTCTGAATCATCGAAGAATCTGTAAAATGTATTTCGAGCGGTTCATAATTAATCAAGTTCAAGTTTAAAAATACAATAGCTAATTACAATATTTTACTTTTGAGAGCCAGGTGTTTGATATAGGATGAGCACCAAATGCAATTGCTCTAGGTTCCTGATGTAACGAATGCCTCGTTTCAAATACATGCAAGACATATGTTGGTTCAAATGTGTTTTGGAATACTTTTCGGTTTATTTGCTGTAAGTTCATGATCCAAAAGTACTTTATCTTTTCACTTGCTTAGCTTAGATTCATCTTATACATTCAAGAGAATGGTAGAACATGAGTGTTCCACGCGGCTAAGTGGAAAAAAACAAAACTAATTTGTTTTGTTGAAAGTTTCATTTCTCGTTGGGTCAAAGAGGGCCTCTCTTCAATTGTTCGATTTATGCCTCACATGGGCACATGGGACTTTTCGGTAACATGCTCTTCTTTTTGTTAAAGAGCAGTGAAAGAAGATGATGAGAAACTAAATGAAAATGACAAAAAAAAAAAATTTAAATCAACTCAAAAGTGTAAGGGTCAAACTAAAACATTTTAAGAATAAAAGGACCAATGATGAAATTTACGCCATCAACGCAGATACTAGCTGTAATTATGGTTGTGCTGATTAGTTGAAGCGTCAATGGAGAAATACTGCATGAAACTTCACGCGTAGTTAAAAGCAGTGGGGGTTTCAGGGACCCAATCAGAGACGACTTGGAAAGTTGGGGACTCGAATTGGAATATACTCCGTAATAGTACCAACTCATTCTCTCTCTCTCTCTCTCTCTCTCTCTCTCTCTTCTGGGGATAAGAAGCAAAGACCTGACAAGTAAAATGGCCAGTACAGATTGCACATGGGTAAATTCAGATTTGAGACGCAAGAGGCCGAGACATACTAGGTCAGGTCCTATTCAGTTTCCTATGATCCAATTTTTTTTTTTATTTGTGGGCCTTGTAGGGTTCAAATTGATGATCCGAACCGTTCATATTGTAGAATTTGACAAAACAAGTAACCATGCGAAATATCTTTTTGATCGGATTTTTCATTGGTCCCTTATCAGAGCAGATTTTTTATGTAAAAATGGTATTAGGCACACTAGATAAGAACCCAATTGTTGCAAGTAAAATGTGCTTCGATCATGAATTACAATTCGGATCAAGACGGTTTAAACATGCTTGCCATTTTGCCAGAGTTCTACAGTGTGAACGGTTTGGATCATCAAGATGGACTCTACATGGCCCATAGGGCCTGTTTGGATGCCACGATAGAAAGGTGTATTGTAATATACACCCTTCTAATACGTGGGCCCTCTTCTATGGCGTGCTTTGGCAAGCCAAAAACAGGGGGATATCTTAATACCCCCTCCTCCATAATCCCCCCTAATATGCCCTAAGGGGGGCTTACACATGGCTAGGGTGAGAGCCGGCTATGTGTAATCCCCCCTTATAATACCCCCTCTTTCTTCCATTCAACTACAAAACAACCTTATCCCTCCATTTTATACCTCATTCAAACCAAGTATTATTTAATCCTCCCATCACATCAATGTGGACCCACCCTTCTTACATAATACCCCTTACTATCCAATCTCCCCTTCATACATAATACCTCTAAACCTAATACCTCATCCAAACGAGCCCATAGATTAAAAAAAAAATCTAGACCAAACTGGATAGGAACTGACCCGAGACATACAGTACAACACGTACAGTTTAGTGTTTTTTGGTCATAAAAAAATCAATCCGACTATTACCATGTGGCATGATATGGAGTGTTTTTTCCAATTCTTTCTGGGATTGTATTATGTTAAAAGTTCTTAAAAAAAATAAGTATTTATTTTGTAATTTTTAAATTTAAAAATAATTGACTTAGTAAAATAATATTTTATGTTACATAAATCTTGTTTGATAGAGTTCGATGAGAGTTTTTGAATGGTGCAAAAAAATTAAAAAATTATTTTCGTAAATATATTATTTTTAAGTTTAAAAATTATAAATAAGTACTTAATTTTTTAAGAATCTTTAGCAGAACAGGATTAATTGATTGATTGATTGTTTACAGCCTTCGGGTGCAACTTATAGGAAGTTAATGCGAAGAGGTCTTTAGTTAATGGCATTACGTGTGCACTTAAGTGCCAACAATAAGAAGATCAGATAGTTCAACTTCGATTCCGAGAAATATTAATTTAATTATTCTAATAATACTGATTTCGCTTTCACGGATAAAAAAAACTTATAAAAAGTGAAGACCATCTTCTTCTTCTTTTTATCGGCAGTGAATACCATCTTTAGCTATAAGATACCTCTATTTGTTTCATCTACGCAAAGAACTCTCACCAAACATTTTGACTTGGTTGGTTATGTGACAGTCTTATCACGACGATCTTTAGCCTCTATTGTTTTTAATTTTAGAAGTACTAGTTCACATTTTATATGGGGAGCGTATGATATCCGTTCTTTTAATGGCTTGTTCGTTTTCCTTTTTGAAAAAAAAAAATTTAACTGAAAAAATACTTATTACCTCTGCTTCTAATTATTACTCTTCACTCATTACCCATATCTCCAATTATTATTACTCTGTATCATTTCTCTCTCTATCTCTCTCTAATCATTAGCCTACTTTCAATCATTACTCTCATAAAAAATTTCTCAAAAACTCATCTCAACACAATATAAATCAGTTCAAAGTCATAACATTAAAAGATGAATTCTTAACACACGCACGCGCGTGCACACAGGCACACACACGCACATATATATACATATGTGTATATATAAGAGACACAACTTTAGATGGCGGCGATTATGCAGAAACAATTTTTGACAAAAATCTTGTGTGAGACCCATTATGGGGTCCCACGAAAATGATCAGAGTCGTTCAATTTGTTAAAATATATTTGTAAGAGTTCTTGTAAAAATAAAAAAATCAACATATCCGGATACCGATAACTCGATAAGGGCTTGATCGATTATTTCAATTTTTATCCAGTCAAATTTAGGGATAAAGACTTGATATTGGTAAGGATTTGATCGATTCATCCAGTTTTTATTTTGTCAATTTTAGGGATAAATACCGATAATCAATTGATTTTTTACAAAAATTCTTAAAAAATGTTTCAAACAAACTCCAATTATTAGTGTGGGACTCCAAACAAGATTTGTGTCAAAATTTGTGTCAGAAACTATGTCCCTGGAACTGCCCATACGTGTGTGTGTATATACACACACTCCATTTGTCCCCCTTTTTTGTTCCAATTAGCACTTTTTCACGTCCGAAAAAGATTGTCCTATATCAAACTAAATGGGGAATAGACAAGGAATTTCCTCTTTTATCCTTTCATTTTTAAATTAATAGTACTAAAAAGGTAAGAAAATGTATTGATTGAAGGGTAAAATAAGAAAAACGAGCTTTCAAAAGTGCAATGATTGTGTCCCTTAAATGTGAGGGAGTTTGTGTATTCGCATTTATAAGTGTTTGTGGTTGTAGCAAAACTCAGTTCAATACTTGCCCTGATCCTTTTAATCTTTATATCATTTTCAAAGATTTTTAAATTCTCTTTTCCCAAGCAAAAAAAAAAAAAAAAACTTGGTTTCAATAATCCCTCGTAGCGGAGAGATTGTTGTCCTTCCTAAATGTGTGTAGTGTGTGTGGACTCACACTTAAATGTGAGAGAATTTGTGTATTTGTGTGCAAGTGTTTGTAGTTGTAGGCTTGTAGCAAAACTCTATTGAAACAACATAAATAGACGGATACAAAAAAAAAAAACATAAATAAGAAAACTATATATATTGAACCCCTCTCAACTATGATCAGCTTCTGAATTGCCCCTAATGTTTAAAATCGGTCATTTAAGTCCCTCAAAATATTTGAGTTATGGTTGCTATTACTTTTTTGTTAACACCCCGTTATGGTTGTGGATGGAAAACAAGTCAGAGATCGGCAGTTCGGCACTTGACATGTTAAGTTGTAATTTATACAAAAATCTCCATCAATATGTGACCTTCAAATAAGGATTTAAATTTTGCCTCTTTCCATTTTCAATCTACGATGACAACAACAATAGCGGCTACAACAATCATACGAGCTTGTTTGGAAGACGTTCTACGCTTTGAAAGGATTTTCACTATCTGGTTTGCTCCATTGCTTCGTGGAATAAATAGAGGAATGTCTTGCATACAGTGAAGCTTTACAGTAAGATTTTAGAAGTATTGAGGTTTTATTTGATTCACAAACATGCCTAAAAAGCTAGAATCCAAATATATGCAACCAATCCCAAATCCCCTTGCTGCGCCATAGACCACCGCATCGCTGCTGCTCATGGTGTTGCTCTTATAGCGTATTGTCTTGCCTCAAAACCACAATCTTTCCCACGCTGGCCAACCCCCTTCAGAAGCCCGTTTTGCACCATATATTCACCACCTGTCGATGATCGATTGAAAGGTGACAATTATGAGAATGTTTCCTATTTTATTATTTTGTATTAATAATATAACTAGTTTTTATTTCTTTTATTTGTTTGTATTTTAATAAAGTGCAAGACATTTGGCATGCTCCTATACATTTGGAAGTTAAAGAGACACTTGTTATTGTCCTACACACTTTGAAGTAGAAGGGAAGTTATTTGGACACTTGGAAGCAAATTAGAAGAATGAAGAGTAGTGGAAAGTTAGGAAGTTATTTCCTACACATTTGTTGTTTCCTATAAATAGCCTCTTTTGACTTTATTGTAATCTCCCCAACAAATCAAAGTCTTAACTTTCTTCTTAATTTTTGTCTTACTAACCCACTTCTGGGTTATAATTAGGAGGAGGAGTGGAATTAACTTAATTTTCGTACTTTCAATGAGGATTCATCCTTCTTGATTGTAATTCTACATTGGAAAAATAACGAAGTCCATTGTTATTTTTTTTCCGCTCCACCCCACTTCACTAAACCATCATTCCACTCCGCCCAATCGATGGGTCGATTCCGTTCTTGAAGATTGGCGGGTGACAGTCTTCTTTTACAAGTCGATTCATCACTAATCTCGCATTTGACTCGACCGCCATTTCTCTCCGGTGAAGTCTTGAAACACGGCGTGGAACCACGAATCCATCTTGTGGAGACATAGCTGCATTCACCCTTATTTTTGTTGTTGGCATTGTTTCCCGAAATTTCTATCGATTTCGATCGAGGAAAAAATTGGTAAACAGATCCTAAATCCAAATTCCATCGATCAATCCTTGCTTCTTTCTCCTTCACATAGTTGCTTCTTTGCTCCATCTCAAACTCCCCTCAATGATCAATTCGCATCGAATCTTGTCTCCCGATTGGGTTTCCCTTATCAATTTCAACTCCACTTCAATTTGCTACAAGAAATTGGTTTTCACAACCCTCCCCGTTTGCTAATACGAATTTGCCATCCATATTTGAGGGCTTGAAGATGTCTCTTGTGCAAAAGGAAGTTGTGAAGGAAGAGGGTAACATGGGAATTTTTTTATGTGAGGTTGAACTTGAAAGGAAAAGCGTGGGTTCTTCGGAGTTGGGTTTTTTCATTTTTTTCCTTGTTTCCCATTGCACTAAATTTTTTTTCACTCAAACCCCTATGTCAAAGTCAAGAAGAAAAACTCGAACTGCTCTTTTTTAAAAACCAAAGGTCACTTCTTTTTTCTTTCTTTTTTTTTTTTTTAGCTAAGATGATTTGGCATGACGAGTTGTTGCCTTCAAATTTCGCAAACAAGAGGCTTCCTTTCAAATCCACGTGTATTTGACATTGGGAAAGACAACTTGGTTGGATGGCTTTTTGCTGTCAAAAGTTGTCATTATTTGCTCCACGTAAGGTTTGTCAACTCCGGTTGGAAATGCTCTAACTTTATCGGCCATTTTGCCAGCTACATATCACAACTCTTACAATCAACATCCATCTTCAAAGAATGGGATTGTAGTGCATGTACACAATACACAAGTCACGATAGCGGCTTCATATATGACTACCTCTAGAAGATTGATTTGAGAAAGATGGTGATGAATCGGATACGAGGGCAAAGGTGAGCAAAAGAATAGAAGGGAGTTCAGAGGAGGAGGTCGTTCGAACGATTGTTAATTTTTGTTTACAAATAAAGAAGTTATCTTTAATAAATAACATTTTTTTTATAAGTACACTTCTTTATTAAGCTCAACCGATCAACAAACAATCCAGGGAGAATGACCCTGGCTATACAACTGACTTGCTAGCTACTTAAACCCAAAAAGACCTTTGCCTTAGATACAAGGTTCGAGATACCCCAAGCGTAGGGCTAGATTGTCAATAGCATATTTTCCGGAAGTCCGGGATCGTACCCACAGAGAATCGAATATAGCTTAAATCCGATTGAAGACTTCATATGGTGGATTGTGGCGTTTAAGACGGTCAACTTGGTCTTGCTTTAAAAGGTGGAAATGATAAAACGAAATACTAGAAATGAGCTTTATAAACTTAAAGAAGCAAGTCTAGGAATCGTCTATCCCTTGACAAAGGCCATTATCAGTTCTCAATTATAACTCAAGTGAGAGTTACGACCGCGATCTCACACTCAGAAGATTTAGGTTTAAAAGACTACGTTTATCAAAATATGTGATTAAACAGAACTAAACTAACCTATTTTTGCTAATATATCTAACACGTAGGAGGCCACGAGCTCTCAATATGTCGCGTGCCAAGACCGCTTGGCTAAACGACATATTAAGGAGTTAACACCCCTCGCTAAGACCAAAATGGCTAAGTTAATAAAATTTCGAAAATCATGATTTTAAGCCTGAAGGTTTGAGAACCAAATAACAACCTAAGTCCTCAGGAAAGATTACCCTGAGACTTAGCCAAACAACTACTTACACATAGCTAAAGCACAGAAGAAAGCATAAAAACGAGACATGATTTTTAACCGATGAAATCGAAAATAAACTTGATATTGAGAAAAATCCAAGCCGTAGCTACAACTTTAATAAGTGAGAAATTAAAAAACGAGTATTACTTACTTGAGTTCTATGAAAATTACACTAAGAAAAGCTTCAAAGACATTAATAGAGTCTAGGACCAAAAGTTGTAATGAGCTAGATACAAAAGATGAGAGATGGTACCTCTATTTATACAAAATGAATTTATCTCTCATCAAATATCTAAAAAGCATACTAATAAAGACAACTATTCCATAAGTGGAAAGTCTAAAAAGTAACAAATATCTGGCTCAAGGCTCATGGTATCGATACGGATTAAGCAAAATATCGATACCACGCTGCTAAGCTAAAAGGGCCATTTCCCTGTAGTGCTCCCGTATCGATATTGGTTAAGGCCGTATCGATACAACATTATCTGTCTTCCAAGAAAATTAATGCATATCGATACAAAATAAGGCTGTATTGAAACGCGTAACTTATCTCCAGGTCTTCAGGCCAGCCTCCAAGACTTGGCACCCGATGGCTTGTTGGCTTGCCCGATGCCTCTCGCCTTCGATCTTGGGTCATCTTGGCAGAAGTTCCACTGGGCATGGATACTTGAACTTTTTTGGGAATTAGCCTCGTGATCAAAATACACCTTTTAAGGACGTTTTACCTGAAACACTCAACAAACTACTTTACGAGCAATATTGAATATAAACGACAAATTATAACTAATAACGCTACTAACTAAAAGACTTAAGCACTACAATCAAGTAATTTTAGGTGCTTATCACTAGTTAGCTCCGTTCCACTTTCTAAAAAAGTACCACTTATTTTTAAATAAGTACTTTTTGTTAATACTTTTTAAGCTTAAAAATAATAAACTTACTGAAATATAAAAATATTCAATATCGATGCAAAAAATTAAAAAATTATTTTCGTAAACATATTATTTTTAAACTTAAAAATTGAAAATAAATATACTTATATTTTTTAAAGAAGGTTTAGTAGAATGGGACCGACATTAAAAAAAGAAGTATCTGGATTCTAACGGTTAAAAAATAAAAAGTGCAGTAATAAAATAGAAGGACCGAAGTTGACTCAAGTCCTTTGATATAAATATTGTTGATATAAATAAACTACAGAAGGTAGTACGGTGACCCCTGTACGTACGCAATTAATAATTGGTCCCAAAATGGACGGTTGCAATGCAAGGTGGGTATATCCTGATTCCTGGGATAAAGAGGAGTGCGATGGCAGCACGTTGGATTTTTCACGTGCGTCATTTTTTGGATTTTAAAACTTTATTGCTTTTTAGAATGAAAGAGATGGAACACTATAGTGGATGATAGCAATTAAATAATTTTCTTCTAGTTTAAAACAAAATAACCACCATCACTCTGCATGGAAAAGCGAAACTAGATAAGTTAAATTAAATATTCCTTAATTATTTCCTTCATCCCATAATATTTGTTCGATTCGGAAAACGAAGACGTAAAACTAATATAATTTTTGCAAGAAAAATTTAATTTTTTTTTCAACAATTCACTAGATATCGATTGAAAAAAGTTTGAATTTTATCTTGAAAGAAATGCATTATTTTTAAGAGTCCTAATTTTGCGGACCAGTCAAACATTTTGGAACGAAGGTAGTATATTATAATATAATACTTCAAAACAAATAGATCATTCATTTTGGCATTTCTAATATCGTACATTCATCAATTTATGGAGAAAACTACTCATTCTGTCCTCATTTAATGGTATCTCGTTCTATTCTAACGAAATAAAAAATGAGTTAACAAATTGATAATTCATTTTATTAGCATTTCTAATATTATTCATCAATTTATGGAGAAATCTACTCCTTCTGTACTCATTTAATGGTCCCTCATTCTATTCTAACCAAATTAAATCGATAATTTTTTATATATAATATGGATCTTGTTTAATAGATTTCAATTAGTTCTATTACACAATATTTTCAAAATCACATAAAACACTATAAATTATGAGATATAAGCAATTGAAAAATAGTACAAACTCCCAGAAAAGACCGTTATAATATAATACTTAAAAACAAACTGATCATTTATTTTAGACTTACTAATATTGTTCATCAATTTATGGAGAAAACTATATTTCTAGACTTTCATAACAAAGGGTTTGGAGACATTGATTAATAAGATATGTATATGAAAAAAAAAGAAGGGAGGAAAGGTTTTGAACAATGTAGTAATTAAATAATCCAAGAATAGTTTCAAGGCTAATATGTTTTAAAAAAGAGAAGGACAAATTCACAAAAAAATAATCCTTGAAAATTTCTAAGTTTTCCAACTATTGAGGAAGAGGAGGAGCTAGCATCTTTAATTAGCACTTCTCACAATTTTAAAACAGGAACAAAATATATTATTTTCGGTATCTGAATATGGTACTTTACACTTGAAATGTAAAAAGGGTAGCATTTGAAGATCTGTTGGAGTTCCTCAATCGACCTTATATTTATTAAACCTTCAAATTTTTATGTTTTTTTCCTTGTACTTTTAACTTCTGATGTGCTGCTTTCACTTTAGAGTGCATTAAACCGGGCTTTGATTTCCCAGGAGTTGCACCCTTTTGGTGTTATATGCCACTTTTAGGGTTCAACTCTCTCTCTCTCTCTCTCTCTCTCTCTCTCTCTCTTTTCTTTTAGGGTTCAACTCTCTCTCTCTCTGAGAGTGCATTAGAGAGTACTAGGTGATCAATTTAAATTGATATTGATTGCACCACACATTTATGGAATTTTTTTTGGATCTATAATAAGAAGGGCCCATGAAATTTTCAACTTCAGTGATGTAACCACCGAATGGGCCTTCTCTTGAGGGCCCAAATTTAGTTGGGACTTGGAAGAATATGCCATCCAAGTTCATTCATTTCCGAAAAAAGAAAGTTCCAAGTTCATAAAACGTGCGCATTCTTGATGAAGGTCAAAGAGGGGTAGATTACGGATAGGTGTGATTTTCGATGGTATAAAATCATGTTATACAAAAATGAAATAAAAAAATATTAACTAAAATGACTTAGATAATAAAAAAACGTGATGGCTCTTTACGATGGATTGAATGATATTTCAGATCCAAAACCTCACGTCAAACTAATGAATAAAATTAACTCAAATGCGTGTCTATCACCATATATAAAAGATGAAAATCTTTATGGGGCTATTACGGTAAAAGGACGAAAATGTATATGCTGCTATGCAGATAAGTATGAGAGAGAGTGGCTACGATGTGGAGTGGGACATTATCCACGTATTTATGTTGGTCCTGATTTCATCTTAATTTGCTACAAGAAATTGGGGTTTCACAACCCTCCCCGTTTGCTAATACGAATTTGCCGTCCATATTTGAGGGCTTGAAGACGTCTCCTGTGCAAAAGGAAGAGTGTAACATGAGAATTTTTTATGTGAGGTTGAACTTGAAAGGAATAGTGTGGGTTCTTCGGTGCTGGATTTTTCCATTTTATTTCCTTGTTTCCTATTGCACTAAATTTTTTTTTTCACTCAAACCCTTATCTCAGAGTCTTAAAAGAAGAAAAACTCAAACTGCTCTTTTTTAAAAACCAAAGGTCACTTCTTTTCATTTTTTATTTTAGGAAATATGATTTGGCATGACGAGTTGTTGCCTTGAAATTTCGCAAACAAGAGGCTCCCTTTCAAATCCACATGCATTTGACATTGGGAAAGACAACTTGGTTGGATGGCTTCTTGCTGTCAAAAGTTGTCATTATTTGCTCCACGTAAGGTTTGTCAGCTCCGATTGGAGATGCTCTAACTCTATCGGCCACTTCGCTAGCTATATATCACAACTCTTGTGATCAACATCCATCTTCAAAGAAAGGGATTGTAGTGTACACAATACACAAGTCTCGATAGCGGCTTCTGTAATAACTCGATTTTTTTTATATTTCCTATTTATTTAAATAATAATGATAATTAAATGGTTTTGACCTTTAAAAGAAATAATATATATAAATGTATATAAAAAAAATGTAACACAGGCATACATGCATGCATGCATGTCTCTCTCTCTCTCTCTCTCTCTCTCTCTCTCTCTCTCTCTCTCTCTCTCTCTCTCTCTCTCTCTCTCTCTCTCTCCCACCTCTCTCTCGGCCTTTTCTCTCTCTCCACCATCCCTCTCCTCCAACCCCACACTGCCACCACCTCCTTCCACCTACCTAGCCACCAGCCTTCAACCCCAGAAGCCACCTAAGAGCCAGGTTCACTCACCTCCCTGCTCACCCAAGACCCATGTTCATCCCCTTTTGGAATCCGAAAATTTCTTCTAACCTCCGAGCATTAACACCACCACGCCACCTCCTACTTGCCCCTGCTACACATGGCACGACCCCTACAACCCTAATCCGACCCTTGGAAGGCCTAGAACCTCACCACCATTAATGCCACCTTAACACCTCCACATCCGAATTCCTTATAAATACCCACCCCCACCTCCATTGGAGCACATACCCCTCTTCTCCACCTCCTATCATTACTAAACCTCAAAGGAAATCAGAAAATAAAGCTTCAATTCAATGGATTCTAGAAAGAGAGAGAAAGAAAGAGAGAGAAAAGTGGGTTTACTAGGTGCACTCAACCGAAACCCTAATTTACCATACACATCAACTCCTACAACCTATAGTATCACCAAACAATCACGTGTTTTTAGGCCTAACTATAACTTCCCCGTGGTCCCATGCAATAAAATTGTGAGAAAACAAAAAAATTTCAAAACTGTCTTTAACCTTGCGACCGCAACCTTAGAGCCGCAAGAACCACTTCCAAGTTTGCGTTTAAATGCCTTACCGCAATGTTGACCTGGTCCAACCTTGCGGCAGCAACTTATAGCCGCAAGGTTCGTACGGTTTTGCTTAAACTCGCTCAAATCAACTTTGCGACCTTCCAAACACCATTTTTGACACCCAAACTATTTTTCCTAGACTTCTCGCACCCCGAAGATAATGTCTTGTTAATATCAATTTTTTTTAATTATCTATTTTGTTGTTTAAATCACATAGTTTTTAATCAAAATAATTTTGCGATCCTATAACATATGTTATTATTACTGAATAATTTTTTTTATTTCCCTTATCATCTTAAGGAAAAATCTTGTCAATCTCAATATTAATTATGTATTAGATTATTTATTGTCTAATTATTTTACTTTTAATAATATTCGATAATATCCTTATATAAAATAAACCCGCAACCCTCCGGACCTAGTTTTTGATAATCAAACATATTATATAGGACCACTAGGACTCCGGCTAAAGTCAAAATAATCATTATAGCTGTTTATTTTATTTGTTGTATTTTCATTAGAAATTTCAAGTTGTTTGATTACAGATTAAATCAAGTATTACCATTAAATCCTTTCTTTATTATTAATAAATATGGTTTATGACTAGTAACTCTACTAACTAAACTAATCGGTTCATCTCTTATGTTTATTAGTAAGCACTATTTATTCCACACTTAATTAGTAATATTATTGGAATGATTTAAATTTAAGCAATAATAGTTAATTCAAATCACTATAAGACGCTTTAAGTAAGTATTTTCTAATCAAAACCTTTTATGCATAATCATTTTGTTTTTAAAAACATTAAAATCTGTTAGCTCAAAACCCTAGACATTAAGAGCAACGGCCCAACTTCGTAAAATACTAGGTAAATGATATCGTTTTATATTATCAGATTTAATCTGCTACTGAAGCATAAGTGATACTTGACAAAATTCATTGTTCGTAAATATGCTGTGTTCGTTTGAGTGCTGGGGTTGGTTGTTCGAATAGAAAATACTATAGATTTTGCCAGATAAGGAACAAAAGAAACGATAAGTATGGGCTAGTGAAGGTCCAGGAATGATTGTGAATTTTTGGGCAAGCGGAGATTGCCCCGGGTACAGGATCTTGGAAACGGGAAGATTCTCAGGATACGGTACAGTACCTAGTGCATGGTTAGAGGTACGGTAAAGTACCTGGTAGTGGGAATGGGAGACGATAAAGGATCCTAGTTAAGTCGGAATGATCCCTAATGCTGAGTTGTCATGATGATCTGTTCCCTTATTATGATAGTGAACGACATAGGCTAGATACGTAATTTAGTTGTTTCATTTAGAATCCCGGTGCAGGACAAATAAAGGAATAGTTATTCTATGGGACAGTCAAAATTAGAGGAAATGGTCTTGTGGATAAGATCTTAGAAAGAACGTAGGATTAATGGTTAGTAAAAAGAGACAAATGTGTAATTTCTCTTGATTGTTTCATTAATTTCTAACTATTCTCGTTCTGTTTGTATCTATTATCGCATCATAGTATTATCTGTTGGTAATTACTTGTAAGGGGGTGGAAGGGTAGGATTATTCTACTGGGTGAATCTCATCACTCACGGTACAGAGTACCTGGCTTCGTGCCAGATTTTGCGAAAAATCAAGAGGGAACACAGAATCCCAGAGGCGAACAGTACTATCCAGAAGAGAATCCGATCATGGAGACTGAGCCAGAGTTCACCTGGGACCTGTACCAAAACTAGAAGATGACTCTACATTTTTTCATGACATGTTATTTTATTTTTGAGACACACTTAGTATTTTAAATTTGGGTTTGTAATAACTAAAATTCCTTGTTGGATTTATCCGTTGTGGATTTTATGTAAAATCATATTTACCGCCTTCGAAATTCATTACGAAAATCGGGGTGTTACAGCTTCATGACTACTGGCCTCTAGAAGATTGATTTGAGAAAAATGGTGATGAATCTGATACAAGGGCAAAGGTGAGCAAAAGAATAGAAGGGAGTTCAGAGGAGGGGGGGCGTTCCAACGATTGTTAATTTTTGTTTACAAATAAAGAAGTTATCTCTAATAATTTTTTTTTATAAGTACACTTCTTTATTAAGCTCAACCAATCAACAAACAATCCAGGGAGATAACCCTGGCTATACAGCTAACTAACTAGTTTAGTTCCGTTCCACTTTTCAAAAAAGTACTACTTATTTTTAAATAAGCATTTTTTGTTAATAATTTTTAAGCTTAAAAATAATAAACTCACTGAAATCTAAAACTATGCATATTGATACAAAAAAATTACTCCATCCGTCCCTTTTTAAGTGTCTCGCTTCGTAACTCTAACTTATTAAGAAAATATCATTATTACATATTTCACATAAACTTTTATCTCTATTTTTCCTACTTATTCTTTATGAAGATATCATAATTACACTTTTACTCACTAACTTTTCAAAATGGAATATACTTTTAAGGGCAAATAGAAAATGTACCAATTTTTACCTACTAACTTAACAAAATGAATACTTATTAAGGGATAGTTCAAAATAAAATATTAAAATTTAAAAAGGGGCAGATGGAGTAAAAAATTATTTTCGTAAACATATTATTTTAAAACTTAAGAATTGAAAGTAAATGTACCTACTATTTTTTAAAGAAGGTTTAGTAGAACAATGGGACCGACATTAAAGAAAGAACTATCGGGATTCTAACGGTTAAAAAATACTCCTACCACGTAGTAAAAAGTACAGTACTAATAAAATAGAAAGACCGAAGTTGACTCAAGCCCTTTGATAAATAAACTACAGAAGGTAGTACGGTGACTCCTGTACGTACGTTCATGACTGTTTTTTTTTTGCTCGGCATACGTTCATGACTGTTGGTTACAATTAATAAAAATTGGTCCTAAAATGGACGGTTGCAATGCAAGGTGGGTATATCCTTCCTGCGATAAAGAGAAGAGTGCGATGGCAGCACGTTGGATTTTTCACGTGCTTCATCTTTTGGATTTTAAAACTTTTATTTAGGAAATTAACTTATACACTCCCATTTTTACCACACACTCTTTTTTTTGTCTTTATTTGATGTGAATTTACTCTATTGGCTCTTAATGTGTAAAAAAGTGAACTTATGAAATGGTAAAAAGGTAAATTCACATGAATAAGGACAAAAAAAAGAGTGTAGGTGTAGAAATGGGGAGGGTAGAAATCAATCTCCTTTATTTATTGCTTTTTAGAATGAAAGAGATGGAACACTGTAGCTGCTTTTTGGCTTAACTTGCTAGTGGATGGTAGTAATTATAAATAATTTTCTTCTAGTTTAAAACAAAATAGCCACCATCACTCTGCATGGAAAGAGAAACTAGATAAGTTCAATTAAATATTCTTTAATTACTCCATTCTTTCCATAATACTTGTCCGGTCCAGAAAGCGAGGACGTAAAAATAATATAATTTTTGTAAGAAAAATTTAATTTTTTTTTCAACAATTCACTAGATATCGATGAGTTCTTTTAATTTATGAAAAAAGTTTGAATTTTTTCTTAAAAGAAATTCATTATTTTTAAGAGTCCTCATTTTGCAGATCGGACAAACATTTTGGGACGAAGGTAGTATATTATCTTATAATACTTTAAAACAAATTGATCATTCATTTTAGCATTTCTAATATTGTACGTTTATCAATTTATGAAGAAAACTACTCCTTCTGTCATCATTTAATAATCTCTCGTTCTATTCTAACCAAATAAAAAATAATTTAACAAATTGATAATTCATTTTATTAGCATTTCTAATATTGTTCATCAATTTGTGGAGAAAACTACTCCTTCTATCCTCATTTAATGATCCCTCGTTTTATTCTAACCAAATAAAAATGAGTTAACAAATTGATCATTCATTTTAGAGTTTTTTTTATTCCCTCAACTATGAACATTTTCTCTACTTAGTCCCTACACTATTAATTTAATGATTTCATCCCCTCAACTATCATACCATTACCTACTTACTTCAACAGATAACGGAAATTAGAAATTTTGACGGAAAATGTCACATAAGGCCCTATTTAGGACCCTGTAAAACCGATACTTGATTAAGACAGCCTTAGAGATAAAAATTAATTATAACCATTTAGGATAAAATAATCAGAAAAATAAGACCTTTGCATCGGTTCAAAGTTCAAACAGATTGAAAATTAAAGCACTTACTTTATTTACAAGGTTCATATATTAGAATCTTACGTGGCATTTTATAGAGACTAACATATACATATATTTTTTTTTAAAAAGACTGAGTTCTTTATATAGAATTTAGAGTGTTTATATATTAAAAATATGGTTGAAAATTATAAAAATTAAGCGCTCTAATTTTCAATCCGTGTGAATCGGTATGAAGTTCTTATTCTTCTAGTCATTTTATGCTAAAAAATTATAATTAATTTTTCTTTCTAGAGCTTTCATAATCAAGTATCTGCTATACAGGGTCCCAAACAGGCCTTAGATGGCATTTTTTGTCCAAATTCCTAACTTCCGTTATCTATTGGACTGAATATGTAACGGTATGATAGTTGAGGGGATGAAATCGTCAAATTAATAGTTTATGGACTAAGTAAAGAAAATGTGCATAGTTTGGGGATAAAAAGAAAAAGAAAACTCTTCATTTTAGCATTTCTAATATTGTACGTTCATCAATTTATGGAGAAAACTACTTATTATGTCCTCATTTAATGGTCCCTCATTCTATTTTAACCAAATAAAAAATGAGTTAACAAATTGATCATTCATTTTAGCATTTCTAATATTGTACATCAATTTATGGAGAAATCTACTCATTTTGTCCTCATTTAATGGTCTCTCGTTTTATTCTAACCAAATTAAATCGACAATTTTTTTATTATATATAATATGGATTTTGTTTAATAGATTTCAATTAGTTCTATTAGACAATATTTTCAAAATCACATAAAACACTATAAATTACTATGAGATATAAGCAATTGAATAATAGTACAAACTTCCAAAAAAGACCGTTATAATATAATACTTAAAAACAAACTGATCATTTATTTTAGACGTACTAATATTGTTCATCAATTTATGGAGAAAACTATATTTCTAGACTTTCATAACAAAGGGTTTGGAGACATTGATTAATAAGATATGTATATGAAAAAAAAAAAGAAGGGAGGAAAGGTTTTGAACAATGTAGTAATTAAATAATTCAAGAATAGTTCCAAGGCTAATATGTTTTAAAAAAGACAAGGACAAATTCACAAAAAAATAATCCTTGAAAATTTCTAAGTTTTCCAACTATTGAGGAAGAGGAGGAGCTAGCATCTTTAATTAGCACTTCTCACAATTTAAAAACAGGAACAAAATATATTATTTTCGGTATCTGAATATGGTACTTTACACTTGAAATGTAAAAAAGGGTAGCATTTGAAGATCTGTTGGAGTTCCTCAATCGACCTTATAATTATTAAACCTTCAAATTTTTATGTTTTTTTCCTTGTACTTTTAACTTCTGATGTGCTGCTCTCACTTTAGAGTGCATTAAACCGGGCTTTGATTTCCCAGGAGTTGCACCCTTTTGGTGTTATAGGCCACTTTTAGGGTTCAACTCTCTCTCTCTCTCTCTCTCTCTCTGAGAGTGCATTAGAGAGTACTAGGTGATCAATTTAAATTGATATTGATTGCACCACACATTTATGGATTTTTTTTGGGATCTATAATAAGATGGGCCCATGAAAATTTCAACTTTAGTGATGTAGTAACCACCGAATGGGCCTTCTCTTGAGGCCCAAATTCAGTTGGGACTTGGAAGACTATGCCATCCAGGTTCATTCATTTCCGAAAAAAGAAAGTTCCAAGTTCATAAAACGTGCGCATTCTTGATGAAGGTCTAAGAGGGGTAGATTAGGGATAGGTGTGACTTTCGACGGTATAAAATCATGTTATACAAAAGTGATGAAATAAAAAAACATCAACTAAAATGACTTAGATTATAAAAAAAAACTTGATGGCTCATTACGATGGATTGAATGGCATTCCAGATCCAAAACCTTATGTCAAACTAATGAAAAAAATTAACTCAAATGCGTGTCTATCACCATAAATAAAAGATGAAAATCTTTATGGGGCTATTACGGTAAAAGGACGAAATGTATATGCTGCTGTGCAGATAAATATGAGAGAGAGTGGCTAGGATGTGGAGTGGGACATTATCCACGTATTTATGTCGGTCCTGATTTCATCTTAATTTACTTATAAAAATAAACTAGCACGCCTGGGGCACACGCAATGTGTGTTCACGAGATGAGGATGAGATACTGTATAACCAATCTTTTCAACGTGAGACAGAGAGTTTTTTTTTTTTGGATGAAATTAAAGAATGCATCCTTACTCAATTCATTTAACTCCAAATTGGAAATCACAATTCCTTTTCCATGATCAGCGTTCTGGTGCTTGATGTATATTGAAGGAGAAGTAATGGTTGATTGTGCTCAGGGAGTTCACCATTTAAGTAGGATGCCAACACGAGCACTTACGGCCTTACGGGACGTGCATGGGTTCTCAATTAATAAGATGCAAAGTCTTTTCTACCCTTACAGTCAAAAAGTGAACACAGTATTTCCTATTTTTTTGAAGGGCATTTTTTGACTTCAAAAAGTCCGTACAGGTTCAACAAAAAAGTGACACTAAGAGTTGCTCTCCCATTATTTATTAGAATAGATATAGATAAAATAAAATAGACCCCTTTAACAGTCTACATAAATGCTCTAGAGATGTGTCAATATTTAAGAGGGTCCTCATACTCCACCCTAGTTAGCAATTGCTTATGTAGACACCCCAATCTGACTTCCCGATCGTTTTACTTTGTTCTTCGGTTTCTTGATTCCTCGATGATGAGTCAGGTCGAAACAGTCCCGAGAACTTGGAATGGCTTGAGTTTGGCATGTGAGGAACCCATCCTTAGCCCTAAAACCTTTAATCAGAACCTAGACCCTGGTCTGAATGTCGCGCGACAATCTAGGACCATCGCGCGATGGTTCGTCTGCCAGGTGGTGGTCAAAGTCAAAGCTTTGACCATTGACCATCGCGGGGTTGGCTGGACCCTCGCGCGATGGTCTCACTCCATCACGCGATGGTCAACACCTGTCATTTTCACCCAGATTGCGTGGTGGTCAGGGGGCTACAGGCCTATCTGACCCCGTTTTCTCGGCTGAACAGCGTTCTGGGGGGGCTCCCCTTGCACCACCTCATCCCCCATTCTCCCATCACCTTTGCCACCCACTCCTCCACCAAGCATTTGTAACCAGCATTGTTGGCTGGTTACAAGGCCTTGGTTAGCCATCCACTAACCCCCTTCTTCTATAAATACCCCCCTTATGCTTCCTTGCAAAGGGTTACAAAAAAAGCTCTCACCAAGAAAGAAGAAGAAAAACACAAGCACAAACACTTCACACAACTCAAACCCACATAATCACCCTCCAAATCTCACCATCTCATCATTCAAGCCATCTCCAAGACACTCAAAGCAAAGGTATAATATCTTTCTGCTCACTGTTCGATCCCCTGAGGGGGGCTGGCAGGGTCAAAGCTGGTAATCGATACCAGTTCTAGCCCTAAAGCCGGCAGAGTTTCAAGGGCTGTTGGCTGGGAAACCCTCGCGCAATGGTCCCGTACCCTCGCGCGACGATTCTGTCTGCGTGAGAATGGACCACGTGGGGAAGGGACCCTGGTCTTTAAGTTTATTATTGTGCATATAGCTCTTTTAAAAGTCTTTCAAGGAGCTTTAGCTCACTGCTTTGCTGTTTTACATGTTGAAAATCATTGTTAGGCTTAGTTTATAACAACTCTTGGTTTGGAATGCTCTTGGGATGCTCTTGAACATGTCTCAGAGCCCTAAGTATGCAAAGCAATTCCTGGAAGTCCAGTCAGAACAATCGCGCGGCTGTCTCATACTGTCGCGCGATGGTTCTCTGTTTCCCAGGTACTGCCCTTGCATGAGCAACCTGGCCTTGGCCTTTGTTTAGACACCCCCACTGTTTAGGGGTTGCATTTTCATAATATTTCTATCTGTTGGCTGTAATATTGTTTACTTTCAAGTACCCATAAACTGCTTGGTTTGCACCTGGGTGAGCACTGGTCCTTCCAGAGCCCAGAAGGGAATGAAATTCAAACCATTGGTGAAACATGAATACTCGCGCGAGTGTATGGGAATGTCGCGCGACGGTTTGCTTGCATGCGGATGAACTCACGCATGCAAGCTGGCTGTTTCTTCGTGCCAAACTCATACACAGCGCTGTCTTGATGTATGATCAATGTTTTGAACTTCGTTCTATTTATTACTCGTCATCTTGCTCATGCATGCTATTTATTACAGTGCTTCGAAATACGGTTCCTTGGGTGTCGGACCTTCAAAACCCGAGTGGCGACTCTGTATTTTGCGAGCGCTTGCTTTCCCCGCTCGCGCTCCCTCGACCCGGGCCCCTTGCCTCGCGCCTCGGAATCCGGAAATTCCGAAAACGGGCACGCATGCCCACAGCTTAGTGAATGTGGTAAGTGAAATTACTATCTTACCCTCCCGTGTTAAAAAAAAAAATATTATAAGTCCATGCAAGCCCTCCTACAAAAACTGCCGACACTTGATTCTAAATAATTCCTCCCACACCCCACACCCACCCCCCCCCCCCCCCCCCCCCCCGAAAATCTGTTTAGTTATAAAATCAAAATTTTCTTCAACCGTAACTGCAATTTTCTAGAATAATTTAAGTCATACTTGTGAAGCCAAAAAATTAACAAAAGTATTATTTCCTCTATACGTTTGATAAGATATATTTTATTAGACGTTCTAATCAATGAGATAATCGGTGTTGTCTTTACCTCACAAATAAATTATTAACTATTCAGTAATTCATTACGTAAAATCCTTGTATATTCATGCACAGACATTTTTTTAATAATAGTAATAAAATAAAAAGTTAATGATGATGTAATCTAAACTCTTTCGTCCTTAATCCTAATTAATTATATCTGTTCAGCCGATAAACTGAGTTTTCATCTTCTTTTTTTTTTTTTAAAGAGATAAGGGAATCAACAATAATGATAGTGGTACCAAAGGAAAGTGTACAGATAGTGTACACGGCTTGTAGGGCCTACTTTTTGGTCTCACACAAGTAATTCGAACCGTCTATTAATTTTAAAATAATTTCTCAAAGGCCCATGCAAAAATCAGCTCCAATGGATATCTGTAAGTGGTTGATTCAATCTTGCAAGTTTTATTTAGAACTTAGCCCCCTAAGGCTCCGTTCCGGAACGTGAAATAAGTACTTATTTTTTAAGAAGGCAATTTCAAGCTAAAAAATGATGGGCTTATTGAAATCTAAAAATATGTAATATGAATCTTGTTTGAAAGATCTCATTGAGATCTTTAATACGGTACAAAAAAAAAATTATTTTTCATTTACATTATTTTTTAATTTAAAAATGTGAAATAAGTACTTATTTTTTAAGAAGATCTTCTGGAACGGGCTCTAAGTTCTACATGAATTTGAAAGATTGGATAAATTACTTAGACACTTACATATATTTGATGGAGTTGATTATTTGCAAGGGCCCTCAAAAGTTACTTTAAAATTATAGACGGTTGGGATTATTCGTGTGAGACCTAAAAGTGGACCCCACAAGCAATGTACATTATCTGTACACTTCCCCTTCGGTACCAATAGCACGGTTCGACTCTGAACACCCTCAAGAGAAGAATTATAGTTTTATTTTGGGCAAAATTCACTGACACCCCTTAAGATTTGTCTTCATGACTGACACCCTGATAAGCACCCGAGAATGTAGGGTGCGCTAGTGTTTAGTTTTAGTTTAATTTAAGTATTAATTAGTTATTGTTAACGATATTTGCTTGTACAGTGTTCTAGTTCTGTTTTGTAGGTGAATTGCCAAATAAAGGAATTTTTAAGGCTAAGGCACGTCACAAGCTCAGGCAAGGATGACCCGACGGCTAGAATTGCTTAGGCAAAAGCAAAACAGCTCAGGCACAGCCAAGGCAGAAGTTACCCTGCCAAGGCAAAAGTGACCCGACGTCCATTGCAGGCCAAGGCAGAGCAGAATTGTCAAGGCAGAGCAGAATTGCCAAGGCAAGGCAGAGAAAAGCCAAGGCAACAGCCCAAGCAGAGGATGACGGCCAAAACACGAGCTATTGAGTTCGACATCGATGTAAAGGGAGAAGACCCATCGTTGCCGAGGCAATTAGTGGAATTGGGCAAGGCATCTCGGCATCGATGCAAGGTTTTATGGTCCATCGATGCCGAGGCCGTTAGTGACGCATCTTAAGCCCTTTGCCATCGATGCCGAGGGCCTTAGGGGCGAATCTTCAGAGTATCTCGCAGTATATTCTGCGCGTGGATTCCCAAAGCATAAAAAGCTTGTGTCATCATTTTGTACAAACAAGTAGCATAGATTCAATAGTACATTTTTTAGATCTAGGATTAGATTGGCTTGCATTTTCAAATTGTTCTTGTTGTTATTCATTTTTTCAGCACTTATCTTTTAATTTCTTGTCTTAATTAGTTTAGTTTTGTTATTTTTGTCTTCATTAAAGTTGTAGTTTCTTTCCCGATCTATCGTTTAAGCCAATTTTCTTCTAGTGCTGCTTTTCAATTATGCTTAGTAAATTTTTGCTTGCTCTTATCTCTTGAGATATGTGTGAATAGTTTCAAGGGTTAGGTCATGGGATGATTAGCTTCTCATGGCTCGGGCGAAAATTGCATTTTGCACCCAATAAAGCTTTAACCTTTGATTTGAAAATTGATGTGGGGTTCGGGTTTGTTTGTCAAATTACCGAGGTGTTAACCTCTTTGATCATGTGTAGGTGGAAGCATCGCCTACCCACCACACATGATGCTTAAAGCTCTGTCGCTTGAGGTATTTGCCAAATGAATTCTAGAGCTAGCTTGGTTCTCAAATCATTTTATCTTCCGATTTGAGAACTTTAATCAAGTATCTTAAATTGTGTAATTGGGTGAAGAGTGTGATTTAGCTTGAGTCTTGAGTGTTAATAATTCCTAGACCTAGCCTATCTTTTCTCTAGTTAATTCGTTTTTAATTTAGCATTTTATTTCTACTGTTTAAAGTAAAACAAAGTTAGCTGTCTAAAGGCCGAAAACCCGAGCTTACTTGCATCTACAAATCCGACCAAGCCATATAATTATTCCCTTGGGTACGATCCCGGTCTTCCGGATTATTATGCTTCAACAGACGTATTAGGCCCTACGCTTGGGGCGTTATTCCATATTATCGGAGAAAACGAAGCACACCCCCTCATGTATGAGAAATACTACGAGTAATATTCAACCCCTTGTGGTTTTAATGTGCATTTCACCCACACCCCCAATCGACAATTATCTGTCCAAATACGTGATGGAATGACCAAATGGTATATTTCTCCAAGTTGTTTTCAATGTTAAGAAGTTCATCTTTGGTTATACTCCTACCTTGACAAAAGCTAAAAGATATCTAGTTTGTTAATCACTATCCTACAAAAACGTTTTATGTGTTACTTAAATGTTCTTATCAAATGTTGTTCTTGTAATTATTGATCGTAATATGTTTGTGAAGTTTACCTTAATGATGAATATGTTGAAATTGTATTGTGCTGGATTGGATTTAAGTCCATGGGATTGGTGTACGTACGCATGTAAAAGGTCACATAGACGTTGCTAAGTAGATGGAAAGAAGATACTGTGTTGAGTTCTACAAGTTATTGGTGGGATTTTTTGTGAATTGAATTACTCTGTAAAGAAGTTGTCGACTGATGTTGACATGCACTATTGTACTTAATGTGTTGTATTATAGATGCACTATTGTACTTGGAGTACTGAATTATAGTTGCGCTATGGTGCTTAATGTACATAATTATAGTTGCATATATCCACACTATGGTACTCGACGTATAGAATTGTGGCTACACTATGGTATGAGATATACTGAATTTTAGATGTATCATGGTAGTCCATGTACAGAATAATAGTTGTTGTGTGGCCCCTCTCTTCCGACTCGAGTCCTTCCTTCGTTGATTCAGTGGTCTCCTCGCCTTCTCCACGCAGCCTGCACGATGAGCGCACGACTAAAGGCCAGGCCGGGGGTTGTCCCGGCAAGGCCCTCCGGCGTGAGGATGAGTAATGTGTAGAGAGAGTAGGCAGAAGATTATCAGAGAGTATGTAGTAGCATGTACCTCTCTAGGGTTTCCACTGCTAGGTATTTATAGTATCTCTTCACTTGCTCTCCAAGTACTAACACGTGCCTTGCACAAGTCAGGCAGTGTCATCATGACGTCACCAAATAGATCTGGTAACCGTTTTTAGGGCTGAGCTGGCATACCCATGTGCGCTCATGATCATTGCTTGTTATAACCGTCTTTACACGTGGAAAAATATGCAAAACCAGCGGCTAGCCGTGGTCGGCAGTGGCCTCGCCCTGCGGGTGGCCGAACACGCCTTCGTCGATCGGGCGTCAGATCGACAGGAGAGGACAGTCACAGGTGACCTGCCGCGGAAGGTGGCCGTCAACGAGACGATCCGACAACGAGTCCGTGGTCATGGAAAGGGCTGTCGCAAAACAGGGACGGGAGCCGTGCTGAAGATGCGTGCTCGGCAAGGCACGGGCTCGGTTGCTAAGTAGCGAACTCATGTTCGGCCTGCTACAATAGCCCCTCAATCTCAGCCGTCGCCAAGTGCACGGTTGGGATTGATATTAACTTTGGCCGAGCATGGAACTCGGTTACTGGACAGAATTTAGCCGAGCCTAGAACCCTTTTCAACAAAACAGCCAACGACGGGGACCAATGGGGATTCGCCAGGTGTCGATTTCTTGTTGGGTACGGCTGACAGGGAGACGGTGGGCACGCGTGGAGCTCTGCCAACCCGTCACATCAGGCCACGCGTCAGATGTTTATTGGCTGCAGGTTCGGCGGTACAGCTTCATGGGCGGGAAACTCGAATCTCAAACCCCCACGTCTTTATAAAGGGCTGGAGTTAGAGAGAGAAGCCACCGTTGCTTTCTCTCTCTAGACCTCCATTGCCAGAGCTCCGTTCCTTGCCCGTTCGCGTTCCAGCCTTGATTCTCAGCAGTTTTTCATCAAATCTTGTTGAAACTTACAGGTATGCGTTCGATCTTTATCCCTCTTGTAGTTTGTGTCATTTTTCCAAGCTTTCCTTTCTGCTTTCTTGGGTTTTTGGGAGTTTTTTGTTCTGAGTGAACAGTAAGAGGTCTGGAGATGGACGACTGTTCATCTTTGTCTTCGATCTGTTCTTCCGAGCACGAGTTTTGCAACGACGCTCGTGCTCGGCCATGTTGGGATTTTCCGAGCCCAATTTTTGAACGCGGGAAGGCCGAGCCCCATTTGTACGCGGGCAGGCCGAGCCCCATTTGGAGTCTTAGTATTTCCCGAACTTGAATCTTGAAGAGACGAATCGGGTGAGTCAATAGGGTAGCCGAGCATAGAGATCCCTTGCCTTCTAGCCGACGACGAGGTCTCTCATTGTTTTCTTGTCTTTGTTAGGTCTGGCTCACCCACCCATTGTCATCTCTTCCGACTCTGAAAGCTCAGGGGAAGATTCTGGGGACTTGTTTTTCCGCGAGTGGTTGGGAAGACACAGACGCCGACACCAAATATCATCCATCGCCTCAAATATGTCATCCGACTCATGTGACTCGAATGCCGAACGCGTCTTTGAATACGGCGCCGACGAGTTTGTAACCGATCCTGAAATATCTTTCACACCATCTACTCATTCTGATGCCGAGCCTCAACTGGGACCGGAGGCCAAGTCTAAATTCGTCCCACAGGCCGACGCCCCAACCCCTATCCTTTCAGGGTACAGTGAGTCCCACTCCGAGGGTAGAGGTCTAGACGATCTTTATGAGAGGGGCCAAGTTTGCCCCTATGCCCATTTCTTTACCGGAAGTGCCAGGGAGTACCAAGACTTTTGCCGAGAGTACAACATCCCAAATGACGTAATACTCAACCAAGTGGCGAGCAACAGAATCACGGATACGAGAGGGGACCATCCCGAGCATATCACAGTCCCGTTGATGGCGATATGCGAGGCTGGTTTGAGGTTCCCTCTTCATCCTTTCTTGAGGGAACTTCTTGCTCGGTTCAGCATCGTTCCACATTATTTCGCGATCAATAGCTACCGAATAGTAATGTCGGTGATTAAGCTGAAGGAGCTTCACAACCTTGAGTTTACCGTAGCCGACCTTTTCCATACTTATATTATGTCTAGGCACGGCCAAACCGAGCGTCGATACTTGTCCACACGTGGCAGGAAACAACCATTGGTAGATGGTTTGCCCGACACTGACAAATGGGCAAACTTTTATGTCGAAGTGAGGGGCAACTTTGAGTTCGGCGACCAGACCGTACGTAAGTATACAGTGCCGAAGACAAAAGACTTTCGAGGTAACTATGTTTCTTCTGCTCAGCCGACGTTAACTTTTCCTTCGATGCATGTGATTTTCCTAACAGTTGATTGCTTCTGCAGATCACCGAGCCATAACAAAGACTCAGCAATCTTTGTCTGTTGAGGCGCACGTTGATATCCTTCTATCTCAAGCTTGCAGGGATGCGCCGACGCTTCTTGGATACGAGCCGTCATACAAGGGCAAGCTGAGGAGGAGAGGAAGAGAGGCGGTGCCCAGCACAGAAGGTCAGGGCCGAGGAAAGAAGCCGAGGCAGACAGGAGGTAGTAAGCAGCCGAGGGTGAAATTGCCGACGTTCAGGAAACCGGCAGAGTTTTGGTTTGGAGAAGAACAAGCCGAACATCCAGGAGTTAACGTTCCATTAAGATCTCTCGTGCCCGATCTTGCCAGTGACATGGGCCGTCGGAACGTTGTCCGCGTCAACATACGAGATGGCAAAGCGGTTCGACAGGAATCTGGATTTGCCGAGCCTGCGGAGAAGAGGCAAAAAGTCACCCATGACTTCTTCCCGACCAAGCCACCGAGCTCAAATCCGAGCGAGAGGGAGAGGACAGAGTCGTCAGCGGCTGGTGGCTCAAAGACAGCCGAACGGCCTTTGGGTTCGGCCAGCACAGTCGTTGCTCAGGAGTTCTCTCCGTCATACGCCTTGGCCGAGGGCAGAGTCGTGACTGTGGAGGATTCTGTGAAAGCCGAACCCGGTTTAGCCACTGCCATTCTTCAAGGTCTGGCATTGCCGAAGGATATGCAAAAAATCCCTCAGGGTCTCCAGCCGAGTTTGGTTAATGCTGGTGCTTATCTTGTTCAGGTATCATCCGACCTTGGTCATTTTATTTCACTTTCCATCCTTGAGTATTTATATGCCGACGCTTTTTCGTTTATCAGGCTGGACAGGCTTTGTTGCGCTCATCAAAGGACGCCGAACTTGTGGTCGCCGAGCGTGCTCGATTTCATGATGACTTGAAGGTCGAGCGAGAAAAGGTGAGGAGCTACAAGGGAAGCCTGAAGACTGTGAAAGCACAGGTGGCCGAGCTCGAGAAGGAGAGAGATGAGATGGAGGAGAGAATGAAAAAGGCCGAAGGTGAAGTGGCCAAAGTTCTGAGGAGGGAGAAGAGGAAGATGAAGGAGGTGGATGGGGCGGCGTACCAAGCTGGCTTTGACCGAGCCGGTGCCGAGTATATGCGGGAGGCTCGGTCCATGGTCAACGACGCCATCCGCATGAGGATCCCCATCGCCTACCGAACAGGGTACAAGGATGGGGTGAGTGCAGCTTGTGGAGTCATGCAGTTGGAGGCTGACATGAATTTGACCAAGTCTATTCCAGCCCCAGTCACTCCTGAGCTTGTATTGCCGTACACCGAAGACGAGTGTGCACCCCTCCCTCCCGAGCAGTTTCCTGACAGTGATGATGAGGTCGAGGAGGTTTCTTGTGATGGTGGTGAGGTGGGGGCCGCCACTAAAGCTGCTGTTGGTGACAAAATTGTTGAAGATGCTGGAATGGTCGTTGGGGATGCCGAGCACGAACCATTACATGTTGATAGGGATGTCCATTCTGAAGGTGGTGCTGGCGGTAGTGGTGCGGCGGTCGGAGTGGACGCAGCTGCGACCGGAGCTATTGCCGAGGATACTGCCCAAGGTTGAGGTTGATGAAGTCGGAGCCGAGGCTGAATTTGCTTTTACTTGTCAATTTGCCGTTTTCCTTCAATTTGTACTTTGTTGGACTGGACGGATCCGTGTTTGGATTTTGCCGAACCAGGTGTATTGAAAGCTGGAACTTTTCACCGAGCTTGAATACTTGATCTTTTGAATGAATTGACTTCTTTTTGCAATGCTTTCTTGAATCTGTCTTGCTTTATTTGAGATTTGTTTGAGATCATGGTTTGTTGGCCGAGCTTGGATCGATGCATTATTTTTGTTAGATGCCGAGCCTTTGCCACATTAGATTTGTGTTAATGTGAAAGTTTGTCGGGCCTTGGTTTATGGAGTAGTAGTTACCCTGTAGCCCCTACTTTGGTTTGGGTTCGGCCTTATGGCAAGAATTCTTGTCTGAGTGCTCAAGTTACAAACTGTAGGTGTTGCCGAGCTTGAACCAAAGTAAAAAGGTATAAAGAGAGCCTGCCGAGCGCGCGTGTTGGTCTCGGCTGGTTGCTAATATAGTTACTGAGATTTTTCGCCAAAGTTGTGGACATAACCTTAGTTTGGGGCTCGGTAGATTTGTCTTGTCTTAGTCTGGATGTAAAGTATTGAATGTTTGTGGGTGGTTTGCTCACCAAGACGTGAGTGTAACCGGGCTGTAGCCGACCATAGCGTCTTGCTAAGCCAATTCCGAGCCCAAATTCCAGCCATATTGTGTGTATCTGGGCTCGGTGGACCTGATGTCCGTTTTGCTTCTTTGGGCAGTAATAGTGGCCGAAGCAGAGGCATATGAGCCGTTTGTGGGTGTGACCGAGGTCAACGTTTGTGGTCGGCCAAATTAGCCAAGATAGTATATATTAACAAAATAACTCTGAATTGCAAAATGAAAGCTTGTCAGATAAAATTTCTTTGATTCTTCAATCATGAAGTACATGTTGAAATTGTAAAGACATGGCCGAAGCCGAAAGGGAAATAGGATAGGTAGTGTCCGAACATGTGGTACACTTGTTGGGGTTTTGGTTACATGTATGCCTTCTTGAGGTTCTGTGCATTCCATGGGTTACTGAGAACTTTCCCATTCATGTCCTCAAGCACGTAGGCACCTTCACCAGCGATCTTGACAATACGGAAGGGACCCTCCCAGTTGGGTTTGAACTTCTGCTTCTTGCTAGCTTGCACCACCTTTCGCCAAACCATGTCGTCTGGTTTGAAGGTTTTGGTTCTAACACTTCTGTTGTAGCCTCTTGCAACTTGTTGTTGGTATTCGGCGAGCTTTAGCTGAGCGTCGTCGCGTTTTTCTTCTGCCAAAATCAATTCTTGTTCCACTGCATCTTCATTGGCCTTTGGATCAAAGTTCTCAGTCCTTAGAGTTGGGAACTTTGACTCCAGTGGGATTACTGCCTCCATGCCGAATGCCATTGAAAAGGGGGTTTGGCCAGTTGAGCGCCGGGGTGTAGAACGATAAGCCCAAAGGACACGTGGTAATTCGTCAGCCCATTTTCCTCTCTTGGAGTTCAGTCTTCGCTTAATCCCGGCGCAGACAGTCTTGTTTGTGGCCTCGGCCTGTCCGTTCCCTTGGGGGTATGCTGGTGTGGAGTTGAAGAAGCGTATCCCAAATTCCTCACAAAGGCTGGTCAGGTCCTTACCGACAAATTGGCTGCCATTGTCTGATACAATGGCGTACGGAACTCCGAATCTGGTTACAATGTTTCGCCAGACAAATCTGCGAACGTCAGCTTCTGTGATTGTCACAAGGGGTTCGGCTTCTACCCATTTGGAGAAGTAGTCCGTTGCTGTGATCAAGAACTTGAATCCTCCTGGAGCTGTTGGCAGTTTTCCGACAATGTCGAGCCCCCATTGTGCGAAGGGCCAAGGGCTGGTAATAGGGGAGAGATTCTGGGCGGGTTGCTTTGGTATAGGTGAAAACAGCTGGCAAGGTCGGCATTTGCGGACAACTTCTTCGCAGTCTTTCTTTATGTTCTTCCAGAAGTAACCTTGGCTCATGGCACGTTGACAGAGGGAGCGGCCGCCTGAGTGACATCCGCAGCTGCCTGAATGAAGTTCTGTCAGAATGTCGGGCACTTGGGTTGGGTGGACAACGAGAAGATACGGTCCGGAGATGGATTTCCTGTATAACTGGCCGCTTTCAGAAAGCCAGTAGTAAGCGGCCTTGTTTCTCACACGGTAAGCCTCCTTCTTGTCTGTTGGGAGGGTGTCGTGCTTTAGAAACGCAACGATCTCATCCATCCAGCTGGGACCGAGCTCAACGTTGAGTACCTCTGGAGTGGGCTCGAAAGACGGATGGCCAATGCTGCTGAAGTTGATGGTTCTGAATTCTGAGGCAGTGGATGCCGAAGCGAGACCAGCAAGCGCGTCCGCGTGGGCGTTGTGCTCGCGGTTGATCTGCTCAATTTTGAAATTTGGGAAGTTGGTGGTTAGTTTGGCTACGGTTGCCTGGTATTTTGACATCCGCGGATCCCGAGCCTCATAGTCGCCAAGTACTTGGTTTACTATGAGTTGGGAGTCACAGAAAACAACAAGGTTGGAGACATCCAAGGCAATGGCAGAGCGTAGGCCAGCTAGGAGGGCTTCATATTCGGCTTCGTTATTGGTGGCGGGGAAGTCGATGCTGATGGCACTTTCGTGTAGTGTTCCACAAGGGGAGACTAGTACGACCCCAGCCCCTGCTCCGTTGCTGTTTGACGCTCCGTCGACATGCAGACGCCATATGTCGCCTTGGAAAAGGTGCCAAGGAGCTGGTGACAATTGATGCTCGGCGATGCTTTGTGTTGGGATTGGTGTATTGAGGAGTTCAGTGTCTGCTGGAGTAAGCTCAGCAATGAAATCTGCAAGAACCTGTCCTTTGATTGCCGTTCGTGGTTCAAAACGGATATCAAAGTTTGCTAACTCAACTGCCCACTTGGAAACCCTGTTAGACAGATCCGCTTTTCGAAAGAGAGCTTTGAGGGGGTGTTCTGTTAGGACGACGATTGAGTGTGATTGGAAGTAGGGCAGGAGCTTCCTGGCCGCTGAGACGAGAGCAAGGGCTAGCTTTTCAAGCGGTAGGTAACGAGTTTGAGCTGGAAGGAGCGTCTTGCTTGTGAAATAGATGGGCTTGTCATCGGCGCCTTCCCGCCGTACAAGTGCAGAGCTGGTTGCGTGGGCGGACACGGCGAGATAGAGATAAAGGGTTTCGAACTCTTTGGGTTTTACCAACAGCGGGGCCGATTTCAAGTAGTCTTTAAGTTCGGCAAAGGCTGAGTCACAGTCCGGGGTCCATTCAAAGCTGCGTCGGCTTTTGCCCTTCAGGGCGTGGAAGAATGCGTGGCATTTGTCTGAGGATTTGCTGATGAATCGGTTGAGAGCCGCTGCCATCCCAGTGAGCCTTTGAACTTCCTTGATCGTTCTGGGTGGGCACAAATTTTGAACAGCTGTGATTTGGTTGGGATCGGCTTCGATACCTCTTCGAGTGACCAGGTGTCCGAGAAATTTCCCAGCGCTTACCCCGAACGCACACTTCTCAGGATTGAGCCGTAGCTTGTGTAGCTTGAGGATGTCAAAAACTTCGGCCAAGTTTCGCAGGTGGTCGGATTCCTTCTTGCTTTTGATGACTAGGTCGTCAATGTAAGCCTCCACAGTGTGGCCGATTTGCTCTTCCAACATCTTGAATATTGCTCTGTTGAATGTTGCCCCGGAATTCTTGAGTCCAAAGGGCATGACGCGGTAGCAAAAGATTCCATACGGCGTGATGAAAGCAGTTTTCTCCATATCGTCGGGGTCCATGGCAATTTGGTGGTAGCCACGGTAGGCGTCCAAAAAGCTAAGCCGAGCATGTCCTGCCGTTGCATCCACAAGTTGATCAATTTTTGGCAGTGGGAACCAATCCTTTGGACAAGCGTCGTTGAGATTGGTATAATCCACACAAACTCGCCATTTGCCGTTTTTCTTTTTGACAACCACAGTGTTGGACAGCCATGTCGGGTATTGCACTTCTTGGATAGCGTTGGCCTCCAGCAGACGTTTGACTTCTTCGACGACAGCGTCGGCGTGTTCGGCTGCAGATCGCCGTGCCTTCTGGATGACAGGTTTAGCGTCCTTCTTGATGTTGAGGGAGTGACTGATGAATTTCGGGTCGACCCCCGGCATTTCGTTGGGGGTCCAAGCGAAAACTTCGATATTTTGCTTGAGGTATTGAAACATTTCTTCGCGGTCCGCCTTGCTGATGGAAGAGCTGATGAGGAAGAATCGGGAGCAATCCTCGTTGATCGGCATCTGGACGAGGTCTTCCTCTGCTTTGTCTTCTGCTTTTTGGCCGACGTCGTCGGTTACTGCCATGTCGGGGACTTCAACCCATTGTACTTGTTTGGCTTTGGCGGAGTTGTGGACAGCAGAGACATAGCACTTTTTGGACGCCAATTGGTCGCCTGGCAAATCTTCCTGTCGTCCTGTGGCGCCGATGAAGCGGACGACCTGGTGGTAGGTAGAAGCAATGGCTTGCATTCCGTGGAGCCAGGTTCGGCCAAGGATGGCGTTGTATGGGCTTGGTGCGTTGACGACGATGAATTCGACGGTCAGAGTTTTTGAGCCGACGACGACTGGGAGGAAGATTCGGCCCAGCGGCCAGACGGGTGCACCGTTGAAGCCGATGAGGGGTACGTCGGTAGGTTGTAGGGCAGACTCAGGTAGGTCCAGCTTTTTGAAAAGGTCGTAGTACATGACCTCTGCTGAGCTTCCTTGATCGACAAGAATGCGTTTGACGTCATGGACTCCAATTTGGACGGTTACGACGAGAGCGTCGGAGTGTGGTGTTTGCACACGTTCAAGATCGCGCTCGGTAAAAGTAATCGTCCATTTGGGCAACTCTTCTGTTCGTGGACGTTTGGATCCAGGTCCTACTGCGAGTACCTGCTTGGAGGTTGATGCGCGGCTAAGGTCGGCCTGAAGAGTCGATTCAAATTCCTTTGACACTGGACCGTGGATAACGTGTATTAGTGGGCGCTGTTCGTTGGGGTTGGGGTTGGGATTTGCCTGCCGGGTGGGCGTTTTTGAGCGGTCAATGTATTGATCGAGATGGCCTTGAGTCACCAAACGTTCCAACAGTGCCTTGTAGGGGGCGCATGCCGTCGTGTAGTGGCCGAGCTCATTGTGATACGAGCACTTCTTTCTTGGGTTCTGATCAGCTTGGCCATTGTCTGTGCCGAGCTTGCCCGTCGGCCACTCGAACCATGGTTGCCTCATTATCTCTTTCAGAAAAGACCAAATGGGTTCCTTGAAGTGGGTGGTTTCGGCCACGTAGTCATGCTCTTTTGGCTGGCGTTTTTTCCCTTCTTTGATGTTGTGCACCTGCTTCTTGGGTTGGGGGTGCTGGATGATTGCTGGTGCCGGCGGTTGGGCTGTGGCCGAGGTGAAGGATGCTGTCAAGCTTGGGATGCCCTGGGCCGCACGGTCCGCATAAAATTCTTCAAGAGAACAGAATCTCTCCACGACGCGCATTAATTCTCCCATGCCGTGTGGTGGGCGGATGGCGAGTTCGTCTAGGATCTTGCTGCCGGTTTCGAGACCGTTTTTGAAAGTACGCGCAGCCCAATATTCATCGATTCCTGGAATTTCGTTGAACAGCTGCCAATAACGCTCGGCGTATTGTCTTAGTGTTTCATTTGGGAGCTTCCTCATCTGGGATAAGGATTCAGGCTCCTTGGCTGTCCTGTTACTTGTGATAAAGCGGGTGTTGAAGGCGCGTTCGAGGTCAGCCAGGTTCCGTATGGATCCAGCGGGCAATTTATTGAACCATTGGAGTCCAAGAGAGCCAAGGCTGGATGGGAATGCTTTGCATTTGATTTCATCCTTCGTAGTGCACAGCTCGATGGTTTGGCGAAAGTGAATGAGGTGAGTGTAAGCTTCGCAGCTGCTTGGGTCAAACTTCGTGAATTTTGGTAGGTGGAAATTGGGTTCGGCGATGGTGTGGATGATTTGGGAGGTGAAGGGTGAGATACCAAGGTCCTTTAGTTGCCGTTCAAATCTAGGACGCGGTGGTTTGCCTAGCTCGTCCGTGCGTGGCCTCTTTGGGTGCCTCTCTCTTTCTGATGTTTTCTCGTGTACTCGGCTGCGAAGCTTGTCCCGCAGGTCAGTTGTTCCCCTTCGGGGGTGGTCGACGGACTTCTCTTTGTTGCAATAGGTTCTGTTTCCATTCTCCGCCCCTTCGATCCGTAAGCCTTTGCCATTACGCCGAACATCGTTCTCATTATCCAAGTTTTCTGGTGGTATCCCCCCGAGGCGTTCAGAGACGTGGCGCCTGGTTTCGACGGAGTCTCGGCTTCGGCGTGAGGCCGTTGTGCGAGAGAACTCCGCGCGACCAGTCGAGTACGTGCTCGTGAATGATTCGGTGTCCCTTGTGCGGGTTCGCTCGTGGTGGGATCTCGAGCGGTGTGTGCCAGATGTTGTAGGTCGTTTGTAGAGGATGATTTCTCTGGCGTCCCCTTTTTCTGGCGTAAACCCAAGGCGGTCTTTGACGGAGACGCGGTGGCCCGCCTCGTTGGGGTGGTCTCGGGGCGGTGGAGGAGGAGGAGGAGGAGGAGAATTTCTTTGCTTCCGTCGTCCGCCTCCGGTAGATCTGGAGGCGGCTGGGGTTGCGTCCTGCATATGTTGCTTCATCTGGGCCACTTCCGCTCTTAGCGCTGCAAGTTCGTTGTCCCTTTCGTCGTCTCGTCGTTGCAGAAGGCGGATGTAGGCCGTTGTTACGTCGTCTGCGGCCGGCGAGAGCCCAGATTCTGGTGGTAGGGAGATGGACATGTGCCTTTCTGAAAACGGTGGGAGGATCGCGTTTCCACTGGTGTCTTTGGCTCCGGAAACTGAAACGTTTGGTGGATCTCCGCCCATCGCCGCTGAGTTTTCGTTCGTCTTTTTGAGAGGAAGGTGATTTGAAAGAGCGTTTGAGCCGTTTGGATCAGAGGCTGAGGAGTTTCACGTCGGGTTCACCAATTGTGTGGCCCCTCTCTTCCGACTCGAGTCCTTCCTTCGTTGATTCAGTGGTCTCCTCGCCTTCTCCACGCAGCCTGCACGATGAGCGCACGACTAAAGGCCAGGCCGGGGGTTGTCCCGGCAAGGCCCTCCGGCGTGAGGATGAGTAATGTGTAGAGAGAGTAGGCAGAAGATTATCAGAGAGTATGTAGTAGCATGTACCTCTCTAGGGTTTCCACTGCTAGGTATTTATAGAATCTCTTCACTTGCTCTCCAAGTACTAACACGTGCCTTGCACAAGTCAGGCAGTGTCATCATGACGTCACCAAATAAATCTGGTAACCGTTTTTAGGGCTGAGCTGGCATACCCATGTGCGCTCATGATCATTGCTTGTTATAACCGTCTTTACACGTGGAAAAATATGCAAAACCAGCGGCTAGCCGTGGTCGGCAGTGGCCTCGCCCTGCGGGTGGCCGAACACGCCTTCGTCGATCGGGCGTCAGATCGACAGGAGAGGACAGTCACAGGTGACCTGCCGCGGAAGGTGGCCGTCAACGAGACGATCCGACAACGAGTCCGTGGTCATGGAAAGGGCTGTCGCAAAACAGGGACGGGAGCCGTGCTGAAGATGCGTGCTCGGCAAGGCACGGGCTCGGTTGCTAAGTAGCGAACTCATGTTCGGCCTGCTACAGTTGTGATTCCAACGACCATGATGTTCCTTGCGGATTAGCTCGTCTCTTGGGAATGGCAGTAAATGAATCTAAATAAGTAGAATTATGAGGATGGCTTAGTCCTAAGGTTAACAGGAGGGATATCACTGAGGCGTTGGAATGTTTATTGAAGTTGAGAATTTGACATCTACTTAAGTTGATGGTTAGATAATGAACAAGTTATGTGCTCTTCAATTCTTATCCCATTTATTATAGAAGCGATTACTTGTAGAGTAAGGGTAATATTTATCTACCGAGTGTCAAAACTCATTTCAGTCCGTTTGACTTGGTGTTTCATGCCAAGTATTTAAGAGATGAGAGGTGATTAGCACTTTTAGGAAGAGAACCCGGTTGTTAAGACAGAGCAAGAAGGAGCTTGGAATCTGTATCAAAATTAGAGTGCTACTCTATCCTTTTGTTAAATAAAGTTGTTAGACTTCTGTACTCCTACCCCTAGATGCTCTAATTTGTTTATTGAGCCTTGTCTAGGACTACCTTTTCACTTTGGAACCCAAGTCTTTCCTTATTATAGTATCCAAAGTCAGTTTAGGTTTTCCTCTTCCCCCTAACCTGATTATTCACTACTATCATGTCACTCTTCGTGACTTTCGCATTTGCAGGTTGACGGTGAATTTGTCCAAACCACCTTAATCTATTTTCTCTCAACTTGTCCTACATAAGTACAACTCCTACTGTCTCACGAATAGTTTTATTTCTAATTCTATCACTCATAGTTTTACCACACATCCACCTCAACATCCTCATTTCAGCTACATTCGTCTTACTCATTTGTTGCTTCTTGATGGCTAACACTCCATCCTGTATAGCATCACTGGTCGTATAGCAGTTCGATAAAATTTTTCTTTCAGTTTGTTAGGTATCCTTCAATCACAAAATACACTAGAAGTGGCTCTCCACATGAGCCACCCAACTTGGATCCTATAGGTTACATCGTCCGTAATCTCTTCATCCTTGCTAAATATTAAACATAAATATTATACAATATGAAGAGACCAAAACAGGTAGATTAAGTTAAAATATAGTACTAGCATTTAATATAGTTGGCATATTAGGTGAGTAAAGGCCAAATTTGGGCATTGAGTTTGAAAAAAAAAGTACCAAAACTAGAGAGAACTTGAGTTCTATATTTATAATAAATTGCGGCTCCAATTTAGTTTAAATGTCTCTCAGCTCCTTCAATTTTTTTTAATTGTCTTTGTAAGTTAATTTTTTATTAACTGCTACAGTTTGTTTATTTCTATTTCTCTCACATCTCCTCTCAACTCCTTCAGGTGAGCAATTACAATTGAATTTGTTTACGGCACATTGCATCAGCACAACCTCTCTTCAATATATATACTAGACAGGGCCAGTTATGATTTTTTGGGACTTGATGCGAACTTTTTAAATAGGGTATTTTGTAGATAAAAATTAGAAATATAAATACAACTTTAAAGAAAAATACTCAAGTATTAAAAAATAAAAATAGAAATAGAAAATGATTCCATTAATGGAAAAGATATTAGTTAATCATCACTCTTCTTGCATTGTTAATTAGCGGCAAAAGTTATAATTAAGCTTTCATAATCAAGCCTATCCTCCATATCTGTTTTGCGAACTTTCCTCCAATATACAAGTTCACTTTCCATTTTAGTTACATCTTTATCTATTTTTTGGGCTTTTTCCTTTTGACTTGTATTTAAGTTGGGCCTCATGTGTTATTGGAAATTTTCATGCAATATTTAATTATATACATCATATAACATCATGAAAGATTTTGGGGCTCGATGCGGTCTCATCTTCGACGTATATATGGCCAAAGTCGGATAGAAGACATGGAGAGGATGAGAAAGACTTTGACTAGTTGAATTTGAGTATACTAGATATATGTATATACTCCATATCTTGATTTGAATTGAGCATGAGAGAATCTAAGAAAAGCATACGTTTAATTTCATAGGCTTCTGCTTATATTTTAGTTCCGAAATTTCCCACATACCAAAGGGAATTTTTGCACAAGCTTTCATAGTAAAGCATGATCGAAGTAAACCATGCTCCCCTACCAGTCATTTTGCACAAGCATTCACTTGGGAGGAGGCAACCCAAAGTATTTTAACTTTTACGAGGAGTCGAACTAGAGACGTGTGCTTATAAACCTCTTACTTGTGTTCTTTTTACCACTTAAGCTAATCCTTTTGAGTTCTGTTCTATGTTAAATGGACTTCTATGCAAAGATAATTTCAAATATACGTGGTTTACATGGGTAAACTTTCTTTCTTTCTTTTGAACAGCAAAGAAAGATAAATTTATTAATCAGAGTAAAATTACAATGACTAAAAGGATAGAGAGTACAAGCATAAGAACAAACGAAATGCATTACAATCGACACCCAATCTGCCCGCTAATCACATGTCGTTAACTACCCTAAGAGCAAACCAGATTACATGCGTAGACTTTCCCATGTAGTCAATTGTTTAGTTTGATATTTTTGTCACAATACATACTAAATATTTCTCTGTTATGAGAGTTTAATTATTGCATAACTCAAATATCTTTCATACTTCAAGTACATTGACGTTGGGATTGGAATCTCAAAGATACACTAATAGAGGGACATAGAGGAACCTGGAAATTTGGGTCCTCAAATTTTAGGAAATTACACTATTTCCCACCCTACCCCACTATTCCTATTTCTTAGAACTTAACATATATATGACTCTCACTTGACTTTCTGGCTCTGCCACCGACTCCGTGATAGAGAAGACCTTCACCTAAGCCTTTCCAGCTGAGAGAAGATTAACGGCACTGTGAAGAGAATACAGAACTAGAAGAAAGTAAACAATTGTGGCGACGAAACCGCAAATGAGGGCTGCATTGGCATGGTCACAAAACTTGGGTACTTGTCCGCAAATGGGTAGCCACCCAGCTTGAGTATTTCCTTTCTTCCCCACATAGCCTATTGCCAAAGCTGCCGATATGCTTGAATCTAGTAAGCATAATATCACCTCAAAAACAAAATAAACACCAAATAAAAAAATTAGCCAATTAATCTATGAATTTTGTTTTGGATTCTTAAAATCCATTTTCCAAAAGAATGAATGGACGAAAATGTTATCTGAAACTGATTATCAAAACTGCAACAAAAGGGTTTCTACCAGACCGACTTTGGCCGGGTGATGAGAGAAAGTTGTTAATCCAACTCTTTTTGCGACATTGATAAAAACAATATAACTGTTGATCGAGACCACCATGTACATATGACATGATACGACTATATATAGTAATCGTGATTCCATTAAAAGAAAGAAAGAGAAATGTGTGCATACCAAATCTAAAACCAAAAGCAAGCGCCAAAGGGAAGTCTTGGAAGGAAGAAAGATAGTCGTGAGGCCATAACCACTTGCAATTGCATTTGTGAGCGCAAAATATCTATAAGAAAGGTTTTGCGAGTCAAGATTTAAAAGTATAAGGACAAAAATGAAAAGAGAATGAACAAGACGAAGGATAAAATATTGCTCAATTTTCTTCTACAATTTGGTCAAAATATAGTTGGGATCTACGTTCCATCGTTGTGATGCCGTCATGCATGCCTTGGTTTCATTTCAATCGTTGAACTCTTTCCAATGATAATTAAAATCTTTTTTTTGCCGATCAAGAAAAAAAATTGTACACAATACAATGTTGAAATGATGCGGCAATGAATTTTTAAGTTAACAGACCATTTTGACGACGAATCTTTTGGTCTCAAACGACGATATTCAAATCTACCAATGTCTTTCAGTATTACGATCTTAATCCAAAAAAGAAAAAGAAAAAAAGATCAAGAGACAAAACTTACTTGAATGTTGGTGAATTGGTATACTTGGCAACAAACTTCAAGTTCAAGACAGTGGTAGAGTCATGGCTTGTGACCATGACTGCGGTGGCAGAGATGGTTGCACCCAAGGCTATGAGCCTTAGGAGGAAGGTGGGGATTATCTTAGCCATAGCCATTTAGACTATCCTTCAAATGATCAGTACTGTAATGAAATAGTACAGATGAGAAGGAAAGTTTGCTGATCTAAAAGCTTATATATAAAACAGTGCATGTATAAATAGTGTGGAAAGAAGCTAGGGTAATTAAGGAAAGAGATCTAGGTCATGTGTTAGGAAGACAGATTATAATTAAGGGGGGAGGTCAACTTGTCTTTAATTTTTTAAGAGTTTTTAAGGGGTGACATGACATGTATTAGGTTAACCACTACGTTCACATTATTTATATGGCTGGTATTTTGAAAATACACAATAAACGGCCAGATCGGCTGCTTAGCACCGCTTTTCAGAAATGCCACTCGACAGCATCCCATGTCCCTCTTGACCTAGCTACTAGCCAAGTTTGTACCTGTTTTAATTTGTTTGCGGAAATTATATTTTATGCTTGTTTGGGCCTAAAATCAGGTGATTAATGGTGTTAACTATAAACACACAACACTTATAAAAAAAAAAGTGAACACATAACCTCAAATCGATATTCTTGTTTTCCCCTCTGGATATGGTGGTTTGGAGCTTCTAATTAAACTCATAGGTTTTAATTGGTGACAATAGGTCTAGCAAGATATGAATGTTTTAGATCTCTTTCAATCGTTACGTTCTGGAGAGATACTCGTGCTCATGAGTTCTAGGTCACCGATTTTGTTTTCAGTACGCTAGTCTGGTAGGGCCAGGCTATGACTTCAATCGGTCTTACAAGAATGAATGTGAGTTGATCATTTAAGGAACTCTCTTTGCATAGTTCCAATTTTATTGGGTGTCCACGAAGAAACTCTCATATTTGTAGCAATGTAGTTGGACCAAGTAGGAATTTTCTTTTGGAGATTAAAAAAAAAGGTTTTTTTTTTTCTTTTTCTTTCTAGTTACCCTGCAAATAGTGGCCCTTTAATCTCCTAGCTCGTACCAATTTTTTGCTTGCCCAGAAAATAGTTAAAACTGAAGCACATATGGACAAAAAATAGTTAAGACTCTGCAAATTAACAAGTCAAAATTTTTTGATCGGCAAAATTGAAATTTATTAATAAAGGGGAAAAGAGGGAAGAGGATCCAACAAAGAGTTAGACAAAACACCACAAGGGCGGAGCCCGAAACAAAAGGTCTACAAGGGTCCAAAAAGATCAGCAATACAGCCCAACCCTAAACCCAGATAAAAACAAAAACAACACAAAACAACTAAATCCGGTCCAAGCCATGGACCGGCCCTCCCAAACCAAACCCTCAAACCCTAATTAACTTCAACGCTCACTGCCGCACAAACCACCAGAGCCCAACCTCGCCGTTAAGCTGAGTCAGCCTCTCCCAGATGTAGAGGCCGGCGGCAGAGACCGGCCTACAGAAATGAACACCAAAGCAACCAAGGTTGGGAGGAACCCACCACCACCCCAACAAACCCCAGCACAGACCCCCGGAGCAACGATCTCAACCAGCAACAGTAGAGCCGGAAGCGACGAACTGCTGACCCCTCGCCCGATTGAGCACTCGGAATGGCCACCGACCGGACTTCGGCACACAAAGCGACCTGAGCAGAACAATCATGGGAGCCACAACCACCTCACCACCACCGGAAACGGTCATAGTCGATTTTACCGATCGATTTGGAAATAAGAACAACCTGCAAAACAGAAGATAAAAAAAACAGCCTAGAGAACATCCCAACACCGCCACAAGACCGCCACCCACCACCAAAACCACAACCACCACCAGATCGCCGCCACCGCCACCCCTGCACCTCCGAAAGCACATCGAATTAAGGTCCAGATTATGTATTCACGTTTTTTTGTCTTTTCTTTCTTTCCTTTTTTGGGTTCAAACGGAAGTACTGTTTTTTTGTCTTTTCGGTGGGAGCTATGTGTTCGCCTTTTGAGTTATAGAATTATGGGCTGGACAGTGTTGTACATTTGTGGCCTTTCGGGGCTCATTTAAGGTGATCGAAGTCATGCTATCTTTTAAACTAGTTGAGAATATCAGTCTTGTAAAAAATTATATTAATCGGAACTAAATAAAGTGTAATTACATGATCAAAACACATTTGAGATGAGAAAAATAGTTCCGTTTCTGAAAAATATGTCTTTTACAAGATAATAGCGTTATATAAAAACCATATCCAATCGACATGAATATTTTGACAGACCTAATGCTCTTAACAAATCTACAAGATAAACTGGTCCGTATATAAAAAGCTCACAAGTGCCGCAACAACACGATTTAGTCCCTAAAGTATGCTCTTTCATAGCATTATATATTTTTATACTTTCGAGCCAAATCATAGGGAGTAAATCCAGAGTATAATTCCTCAGAAAAACAATCAAATGTAATCTCCATTACATTTTTTTTTAAAATATTTGCAGCTTCTAATTTCTAGAAATTGTTGAACAATGCAAAATCCAAGCATCCGATCTCCATTATTGCTAAAGATATTTGATGACATCTGGATTAAAATTTCATATTGTAATGGTGGTCAGTTCAACTACCTCTTCAGTTAAATGTATGGCCTTCCAAAACTGTACGGACCTAATTAATTCTGATCTCCAAAACCAACTATATGGACCTACACAAAGACATTTGGAGAGATACTGCCCTTTGGAAGGGCTGCAGGCAGATGGGGTCGTTGAATGTCATTTTCTGTTTTAATGGTAGCCTTTGTATGCTATTTTCGGAACCAAAGCCCTGGTTATTGTGGCTCTTAATTTCAAGTTTTATTGCCACATCATTTTTAAGTAATTCCTCTTTGCATATATAATAAAAGATTTGTTTGTGAGACTTTATAGAGCCGAAATAGAAATGTGATTTCGAAACTTCAAGATTTCAATATATGTTTGGGCAGAGTTGTTCATGCGATATTTTTTTTGATCAGCAAAAAAAAAAAAAATTCATTAACTCATAACACAAAGTGCAAAGATAATAGGGGATTGAGTATACACATAGACCCTCTTCTCCAAATCACACGGAAGAAACTGATTTAGGTCAATAGGCTGAGCCCAAACCAGGAGGAAAACCCTAAACCCAACGGTTGGTAAGGAACTGACTCAATCCCAAACAAAAGGAACCCAGCCCAACAAGTGGGCTAGGCCCAGAACATCCAAAAAAATAGCAACAACTCAAAACAAACACCTAAAACCCTAGCAGCTTCATCCATGCCACCGCGGCCTCCGCATCCCCGCCATCCAAGGCCCATGTCTCAATTCAGGAGCAATTAGTACTGTATTAGATAGAGGATAATCTGATCCCTCCGCTTTCCATGGCAATGGAATTTTGTTGTAAGAATTAGAGAGACTAGCAGAACGCGTGTCGACCCTGTCTCATTGGAACCCTCGTTAGACGTGCATCCCCTTCTTATTTGCTGCCTTTTGCATTTGGATAAGCCACACATGAATGTGCCCATGTTTATATATTGCCCCCATTCAGGCCAGAGAAGATGTTCTCAAGACAATCAGAAAGAGAGAGCTAGCTACTAGAGATATTTTCCATCAAATTTCTCCATCATTTTTCCTTGTTTTGACAAATTATCGACAAGTATCCAATAAACAAATTCAAGAAGAGAGAGCTATAAGAGAAGATACCAAATTTCACAAATTATCGTATCAGTCGATAAACATCACCATTCACACATTCTTTCATCCCAAATTTTATAGACATGGCCGGGGGCTGCCTATTCTCTATCCAATCTCTGATCTCCTCAACTCCCTCTCCTCCTCCACCAGATCACTCTTCTCTTGGAGTCATCTAGGCGAGATGTGTTCAAACCTTCTATATTCGGTTTATCTTTGGCCTAGATCTCAATTTAGTTTATAAAATTTCACCTCCTACATTTTGTTATTTCGTTTTCTACTCTAATAGATGAATGAATGGAATGATTGACAAAGGAGAGGACAAGGGTATGAGAATGCTCATGTGAATTTTGGATTTCTACAAATAAAAAGATTGTTGCTATTTTTTTGACTGAAAAGTATATTTTTAATAATTGAGATGATTAGTATGTTAGACAGAAGAAGAATGAGGCTACCAGATTGTGGGGTTCCGTTTGGCCTGACTCGCTTCCTCTGAGCTTCTGGTTAGGATAGATGAGTTGCATAGCCCTTCACGAGCAAGTAGGAATGGACTAGGGTTTTAGTGGGGAGAAGAGAATGTACCTCCCTAGAGTCCATCAAGGGGAATTTATAGGAAACCCTTAGTTTGCTTTCCAAGTATGTCTGCGTGCCTTGCACGCGTCGCCTGACGTCGTCTCTGACGTCACAAGTGGAATCTGATAATTGTTTTGGGCGTGAGCTGGCACCCCTATGTGCGCTCATCATTATCTTTTGGTATAACCGCCGAGGGTGACGTTATACACGTCACCTTGGGGTGAGTCAGTATCTTGCACGTGGGAACATTGGCCCGCCAGAGTGTGGCCGAGCCTAAGAGCTCGGCTCTAACCGAGCAATTGCTTCAGTAAGTGGATTAAGAGGGCATACACCTTCCGAGCTCCGCCATGTGGACCTAAGAGTCCGGCCCCCAGCCAGCGACATGAGTATGGAATTGTGGAGATCGAAGCAAACTCCTAATCCTTGCTCGACTACTGCCGAGACTGAGAGCACGATGGGTGGTCGAGCCTACGACAATCATACGGAGATAAGCTTGTGCATCGGTACATAGCGCCCTGGTTTAGCCCAAGGCTGAGCCTAGGAGCCACATCAGCAGCTTGACCAGTCTCGATGGTCCGAGCCATATAGTTCAGCCCACTACACAGATGTCTGACATGTTCCAGTGTTCAGGAATTGAAGAACACAATTAATTTCTCTGTGAACTCCAATAACGAAAGCAACACTCAAGTTATGTCATTTTTGTGAACTATCATAAAACAACCTCTTCGCTTTCTGAAGAAGTTGATGGCTGAACGATCCCATTTTTCGTACGTATGAGGCATTGAGAGGGTTCGCAGTGTGGTTTACGAAAGAAGAAGCTAAAAATATTGATAACAGTGATGGGGTCACAGTTGTGTTGAAGCAAGCAACTGTGAAGCTCCACACCACTTGATCACCAAAAAATTTAAGGCTAAATGTAAGTTATGGCATTTGGCCAGATACTAAATTTGGTGACAATGTTATAGTTGACTTAGTAGATGCTTGGACAAGTAGCTCGAAATTTCAACGATGAGGGACTCGGCCTAGTGCCTTCCGGTTGGAATGGGCATTGCCAAGATAGATGAGACTATAATTCGAGCATGTGGAATTGAAAATAACTGGTGCAAAGTACTTCACAAATGTACGTATATATGTTTATAATCAGTAACTTTTTAGAACTCTTACTGACTAGGGTTTACCAAAGCGTTGATTACTTTAATCTAACAAAAATTAATGCTTAATTAAGGACTAATCCAATATACATTTATACATACCTAATTAATTACATATGCATCACATGTATACGATATACAATTGTCGCATACACACATACAACATGCTCACACTTGCATAGTGCACACTCACGCATAAAGCATGTAACACACACAATACGTCACACTCACACAAAGTGCACACATAGGCACAATACATTAACAACCCTGGTGTTTATGATGTTCCGAACAAGCGTGGAGAGGAATTAAGGAGGGAAAGGGAAAAGAAAGGGCCAATGATTATGGACCTTATGGTCATTGCCGTAGTCTTACGCGCTGTAGACATCCCAATTTGGACATATTAAACACCCTTGATTTGTGGCTTTTTGGCCTCCCAGTGATGAATTTGGAACATATGTGCCTCGGTTATGGTGAATTTTGCTTCTTGGATTTTCCAAAAATCAATTTCAATTCAAGTAATTGAGTTCTAAGCGCTCAGGACCGTTTCCAAGTGCTCTGGACCTAATTTCATAATCCAGATTTTGGCTCATTCCTAAGCGCTCAGGTCAACTAATTTTCCATAGAAATTTGAATTTCTCAGCTTTTCAGCCATCACATGGCCATGTTTTCCACCGCGCTGGTAATTGCTACAGTAATTTTGACCTGAATTAGCAGAGGGTCAAATCATGCTGTTTGTTGTCCCTTTAAATATTTTTATATTATTTATAATTAAATTTCAAAATTCAAATTCAAATTCCCTTGGCCTATAAATAGAGGCTCTCATGCCACATTTTGCACCACCAAGAATACCAGAGGTCACTACGAAATTCTGCACTCTCATACCCATTCTCAAAGAAAATTTCACTTTGCAAAAGAAAATCATTCTCTAAAATCAAGGCAATTTCCAATGTTTTCAAGGAAAATTCCGAAGATGAGGAGTGGTGTGAAGTCCTAGTTTTTGGAATTTTTACACCAGTTTCCACCTTCAAAGTTCATTCAAGAAGCAAGAATTCACTCAAGAAGGTAGATTTCTTCTATTTTCTTTCAAACTAAAAAAACCTCAATCCTTTTGAGGGAGGTCATGTAGCCCACTTCAGAGCATCATAATGGAAGTGTGGTAGAATGATCTTGATAAAAAATCAAGAGGAAAAGAGTTGCAAAGAAAGTTTTCAAATTGGTTTTGTAGCACTCCCGAGCGCTCAGGAGTGCACTCCCGAGCGCTCAGGAGTGATTTTGGTTATATTTTGCGTTTTTCAGTTGAATGCTCAAGGGAAAATGGGATTTTCATAGATTTATGGTATCTTTTCCACATTTTTGAAAGCAATTTAGTTCTACGGTTATTTCCAAAAGCTCTTTCTTTTTATTGAACAAAATGAAAAGCGATGCATCTAGATCTGCATGGAAAACCATAGTTCCCTTGAAGATTCTGCTCTTAATATCCTTGTTAACTTCAATAGTAGTCTGGAAGATTAGTTTAGTTTCAATTTCAAGATGCAATGATGCGGAATTTGGACGACCAGGATCAGTTCTTGGCTGTTTGAACTCTTTGCTGAGCCTTATTTCATATTTCATTAGTTCCATATATCGCTGTATTTTTGTCTAACAAAAATTTGCAGGATGTAGCAGCAGTACTCCTGAGCGCTCAGGAGTGCATTCCTGAGCACTCGGGAGTGATCTCAGAAACAGAGGTTGTATTCTTCATGCATCATCCCATACTTTACTTCATATTAATGATATACATTGTACACTAGCACATGCATACACAAATTTACCTGTTATACTTGTCAAAACGTGCTAGTTGCTCAGTGAAAGATAGACAATGCAACAAAGAGTATTTTCAAAATCCCTTAAATGTTTAGTAGAGACCGACCCCGTGTCGGGCGAGAGGGGTGCTGTAAAACCATTCCCTTCTCGTAACATGGTTTCTGAACTCAAAACAATCTATGGTTTTCAAATTCAAACAATCATTTTCAACCAAAAACGATTTCTCGGGAGGCGAACCATAAACCCGGGGGGCGACTCCTCAAATTTTCAAATCAAAAGATATTTTTCGGGCCGCCCCGATCCACCCGGGGCTGTGATAGCCAACACGCACATCTAGAACTACTCGGTTATAATTACACTGGCCCCTAAGAAAATCCTTTTTTGGGGAAGGAGGCAACAAGGCTAAAAATGGAAGCATTTTCTTTTCTCAAAATTTATTTGCTATTTCTTTTCCATGCTTAATGTAGTGTTTTCTATTGTTATTGAAAGTGTTTTTCATTCTCATCTAATGACTTGTGATATTTTTTTTTTTGGTTGTTTATCAGTTAGATAATAGGCTTGAAAATTATGAGATGTATACCAATTGAACAATGACGAACCGTCATAAATATTTTTCCCCCTTATACAAAAGGTCTATAGAAACTTGTGATAAAAATGTTATGGAATTTTTTTCGCTAGTAGGTTGCCGATTTTGAGTTCAATAACAAGAGAATCTGAGAATGAGAATTGTTTTTTTTTGTCATTAGAATGAGAAGTTTACAAACATACAATTAAACAAGAGAAAATAGTCAAGAAACTTGAGTATATGTGTGGATCAAATCCACTTATGCCTAGTTTCTTTTTTCGGATTAGAACATGAACTGAGAATTCAAGGTATCACAAATCAAGTGCTCGGTAGAAACTTTTATGGTCACGATTAATGGTAAATAAACTTTTCAGCAAAGGGTTTTGAAACAATTTGTATGTCGTTATCATTTTACCAAATATGTTATCTTGATGCATGCAAATTTTTATTTTTTGGTGCATGAATGCCTCTAGTGTAGTTTGTGACAGTGAGCTCTTTGCATATATTAGCTTATTATTTAAATTCCTGAAATAATACAACAAATTTTAGAAAGAGAAGTAATAGAGTCTACATCTTGTTTTATTCCACCTTAAGCTTCCCATAACAAAGGTCATATATATAAAATATGCTCTATTATCATTATCTTCATCCATATTGTTCGACTACATTGTCTACTTCTCTATATATACTTGTCTTTCATTTGCAACTGAGAGATCTAGTGCAATGTATTTCCACCGAATTTTTCTATTTATTCTTGCTATGTTGTTTGTGACTTCCAATCATGAAATCCACTCCTCAAGTCATTTTTGTGAACCATCATATCACAACCTCTTTGCTTTGTGAAGAAGTTAGTGGCTGAATGATTGCATTTTCTTTATGTACGAGGCTTTGAGAGGCTTCGCAGCATGGTTTACATAGGAAGAAATTCAATATATTGCTAACATTGCTGGAGTCACAGGAGTGTTGAAAGATCAAGCAACTGTGCAGCTCCACATCACCCGATCACTAGAATTTTTGAGGATAAATGTAAGTTATGGCATTTGGCCAAATATTAACTTTGGTGATAATGTTATAATTAGCCTAGGTCCCGTTCTGCTAAAGAAAATAAGTACTAATTTTATACAATATTAAATTTATTCTTAATTAAGGACTAATCCAACATACATTTATACATATTTAGACATTACAGTACCTAACTAGCTAATTACATATACATCACATGTATATCATACTAGTTTCACACATACATACAACATGCTGACACTTGCACAATGCACACCCACGCAACACGCACGCATAAAGCACGTAACACGCACAACACGTCACACGCACACAGAGTGCACACCTAGGCACAACAGTGCACATTAACAACAATGGTGTTACCGAGTAGTCTTACGCGCATCTAGAACTACTAAGTTATAATTTCAAATATTTTTTATTCTCATCTAATGACTTGTGAATTTTTTTTTCTTTGGTTGTCTATCAGTAGGAGAATTGAATTGAAAATTATGAGATATATATACCAAATTGAATAATGAAGAAGTCATAAACAACCGTTGTAAAAAATTTTCTCTGTATACAAAAGGTCTAAAAACTTGTGATAGAAATGTTTTTGAAATTTTTTAGATTGTAGGTTGCCGATTTCAAATTGCATAACAAGAGAATCTGATAATGAGAAGTGTTGTTTTTTTGTGATCATTAGAATGAGAAGTTCACAAATATACAATTAAACAAGAGAAACTGGTCCAAAAACTTGAGTATATGTGTTGATCAAATTCACTTATGCCCAGTTTGTTTTTTCGGATTAGAACATAAACTGTGAATCCAAGGTACCACAAATCAAGTGCTCGGTAGAAACTTTTTCGGTCATGATTAGTGGTAACTAAACTTTTCAGCAGAGGGTTTTGAAATAATTTCTATGTCGTTATCATTTTATCAAATTTGTTATCTTGATGCAACCAACTTTCTGATTTTTGATGTATAATTGCATTGAGTGTAATGTATGATAGTGAGCTTTTTACATATATATTAGCTTATCATTTTTTGTTAAACTAATAGGAACCTTTATTGATGATAGAACAAATATTACATCCAAACTAATAAAAATAGTCATCCCTTACCAAGGAACTAGCTAACCAAGTGGAGGGATGAGCACTTTGGTGACAATGTAAGTTATGGCATTTGGCCAGCTACTAACTTTAATAACAATGTTATAATTAGCTTAGGTCCCGTTCCGCTAAGGAAAATAAGTAGTTATTTTATACAATATTAAATTTATGCTTAATTAAGGACTAATCCAATATACATTTATACATACCTAGACATCACAGTACCTAGCTAACCCCCTCAGTTTTCTTACTAAGTATAGTACATCTGTAGACTTTGTATGTAAAATTGAGGTAGGATGGTCCCTTCAACTATTGCACTCTTTTCTCAATATAGAAGAAACATGTACTTCTTTCTCAAAAAACAAAAGAAACTTGTACCCTCTCTCTCTCTCACAAAGTAAAAAAGTAGGCAACAACATCCAAGAGAATCAAAAGTAGGCAAAAAAATCGTATTCTCCTCTGGTCCTCCCTCCCTCCGTCTCTCTCTCTCTCTCTCTTCTCTGATTCTCTAAAAAGGGGGTTTGGGGGGTGGAACAAATGCCACTACTTAGCGGAAAGATTAATGAGAAATAAACTTCTGAAGAAGTAGCAAGGAACCGATACTACAAGAAAAATTACATTGGGTGACGAATAAAAATCATCACAAATTGCATATTTTTCGTCACAAATAATATAGGTGACGAAAAAAAAATTTGTCCACTAAAAGTTATCGAGGATTCCTGTAACGCCCCGATTTTCAGGAAGCACTATAAAATAAAATCTTAAAAAAATTTGCTAAATAAATATAATTTTTCAAAATAAAGTTTAGCTATTACAGTCACAAGATAAATTTACTGATTCAAAATACATTAACTTCAGAGCTGACTCTAGGCTTGATACAAATCCGAAGCATACTCGATCTTCGTTCCTGATATTCTTTCCGTATCGAACTGCACCATTTTTGAATCCTCTCTATTGAATCCTGCGCCCTCTGACAAATTGATCGCCGAAGCAAATGATTTGCCAGGATACAGACGTATCCGTGAGAGATAATTCACCCAGTACAATAATCCAACCCAATCACCCCTCTTACTTTACAATTAGCAGGTAACAAGATAATATTGAATCGAAGAAGCCAAACAAATATTCTCTACATAAGCCAGTTCATTACTATCCATAACCTAATGTGAAATCTAAGATCTTTCCACGAGATCTTTCCTCCCCAACCGCTAGCCATGCTCGGTCCGATGAGGTCACTTCCCTTTGCTGTCGCAGGTACACCTAAGTTATATACCGAGTGTGCACCCCAATAACTACAACAAGGGGAAAGCTTATCATGCCTGAATCGCAACTAGGGTTCGCCTATCTTATATACCACTTCAAAATCATCACTGGACACACGCCAGTCTATCAATTCATCACTGGACACTCGCCAGTTTCAATCAATTCATCACTGGACACTCGCCAGTTTCAATCTCATCACAAATCCCATCATGTCTCAAAATCACGCCTGCAGGCAATCTAGAAATAAAACTTTCCAATTCATCCATTACTTAGCATCGTCTAGATGAATTCTATTCGCATACCACCCCATGTCTTTAGGGTCCAATCTAGCACTCAAATCAAGCAGTGGTGTAGCATACAATTAATCGAATAATAAACAAACAATCAGTAAGCAATGTAATCACGCAACTTTTTATGAATGAGCCATTGCCCTTAATATTGTGTGGCCAAGGTGATAATAAGTAAGAGCTTTTTAAAAGAATTTAAATTTTTTTTTTCTAGACTCTCATTAATTATTTCTAAGTAATTAAATTGATTAAAAACTAATTAAATATATTAATTAGGTAAAAATATTAGAATAATTAACATGACCTTAAATAAGAGTCCTAAAGGTCCTATGCAACTAGTTGAGTGTCAAAAGTTGGGTTCGGAGAGTCGCAGGATTATTTTAAATAAAGGTATTAACGAAAGTTGCCGAAAGTAAAATAAATAGTTAATAAATAAAATATGTTGAGCTTAACAAAATTTCATCTTTGGAATGTAGGGAGTTTAAATAAAATTACTCAGGCATTAATAATAAGGTTTATAAGGTCGTAAAGTAATTTTGATTGGGAACACTATAGAAATAACAATAAATAGTAAATTAAATAAAAAAATATTAATTTAACAAAATATCATCTTTGAGATGCAAGGAGTCCAAAAAAAATTAGTTTGGGTGTTAAAACGTTGTTTGGAAAGTCGCAAAGATTTTTCGGTTGTAAACTTTGATAGATAACTAATAAATAATTTAATAAATAAATAATTAAATAAATAAAATATGATCTTAACAAGTTATGGTCTTTGAGATGTGAAAAATCTAGAAAAAATAGTTCGGGTGACAAAGATGAGATTTGAAAGGTCGCAAAGTTATTTCGAAATATCTAAAATTAATAAATAGGAGTATTATTAATTTAAAATTTTTTAGTAATCAACTCAATCTACCAGATAAATTAAACTGATATAATTAATACGTTTTATACTAAGATGATATTACATTATATGAAAATAATATCAAGTCAGTATCTTTTTATAACATTAATATCAGAAAGATTGTAAAATAAATATCATAGGGGTCGTCTTTTTCATAAATAATTACAAATAAAGTGTCAGACTCAAAAATAATATCAAATTGATAAATACAGCAGAAAACGCACAGTGAACTATATTTTTTCGTTCGGGACATAGGGTTAAGCATATAAATACTTAATATACTTGAAGAAGGGGTTGGAATAGATTATAATACCTCGAGTTGGTAGAGTTAGATCAAAAATTGAAACTTTGAATTTGAAGGAGATGACTTCGGATTTTGTCGCGGGGGAACCTTGGGGCCGAATTGGATGACGTTTAGGGATGCTTAGAGTTGTAGGAAGTGATTGGAACGGGGGAATTGGGTTTCGGTTGAACGTAGCTATGAAACCTACTTTTCTCACTCTAACTTTCTCTCTTTAAAACTCCATTGATTGGAGCTTGGATTTCTTCTGTTTTTCTCTTTTTTTTTGGTCGGTGGAGTGTGGGAAATATCGTGGTATTTTCATGGGTTAATGGGGTGGGGTATTTATAGGAGAATTTTGGTGGAAGAGAATAAGAGTGAATTTAATGGGGTTGGATTTATGGGATTTGGAATAGACGAATTGGGCTTGATTTTAGGGTTAGGGAGTAAGTAGAGACTGAGTAGGAGACGGAGAGACGGAAGGAGTTTAAAGTGAGAGAGGAGAAGGAGTGTGTATGCACGCATGTGCGTGTAGGAAAAAATTTAAAAAGAATGCATGTATATATTGCATGCATAATTGTATTTTAAAAAAAAGAATTGCGTTAAGGAAAAAAATTCTAATAATATTATACTTAGGAAAAAAAATTGGGTCAAAAATTCGGGTCGTTACAATTCCTACCTGGTGACAAAATCTATTTTTCGGCACTTATAGTGCCTTTTGATGACAAAATATTTCGTCACCAAAAAGTGAATAATTGGTTGGTGACGAATTTTTTTCGTAGCCAAATATACTCATTTAGTAACGAAATTAAATTTCGTCGCCATTTTTTCGTCACCAAATTTTATTTTTCTTATAGTGATTACAGTTGAAGGCATTAATAGACGCTATCAAATATCTCACCTTCCAAGCTTGCCCATTTAGAGGACATGACGAAAGTCTCAATTCAATAAACAAGGGTAACTTTCTACAAATGATAAAGGTTTTAGCCTCTTATAATGCAAAAGTAGATGCTGTTGTGTTGAAGTATGTGCTCCATAAAATGCTTCCTATATATGTTGTATTGGATTGTAGAGACCCGAATAATTTTAATTATTGAAATGTTTATTAAATGTCAAGTTAGGAAAAAATGGTTTATGTGGTGATTATTTGAATTGTGGTTTGAAGTGGAAGGATGGTCATTGCCGTAGTCTTACACGCATTTAGGACTACTCGGTTATAATTACACTGGCCCCTGAGAAAATCCTTTTTTGGGGGAAGGAGGCAACAAGGCTAAAAATGGAAGCATTTTCTTTTCTCAAATTTTATTTGCTTTTTCTTTTCCATGCTTAATGTAGTGTTTTCTAATGTTATTGAAAGTGTTTTTCATTCTCATCTAATGACTTGTGATATTTTTTTTTTGGTTGCTTAGCAGTTAGAGAATAGGCTTGAAAATTATGAGATGTATATTGAACAATGATGAACCGTCATAAATATTTTTCCCCCTTATACAAAAGGTCTATAGAAACTTGTGATAGAAATGTTATGGAATTTTTTTCGCTAGTAGGTTGCCGATTTTGAGTTCAATAACAAAAGAATCTGAGAATGAGAATTGTATTTTTTTTTTTTATCATTAGAATGAGAAGTTTACAAACATACAATTAAACAAGAGAAAATGGTCAAGAAACTTGAGTATATGTGTGGATCAAATCCACTTATGCCTAGTTTCTTTTTTCGGATTAGAACATGAACTGAGAATTCAAGGTACCACAAATCAAGTGCTCGGTAGAAACTTTTATGGTCACGATTAATGGTAAATAAACTTTTCAGCAAAGGGTTTTGAAACAATTTTCATGTCGTTATTATTTTACCAAATATGTTATCTTGATGCATGCAAATTTTTATTTTTTGGTGCATGAATGCCTCTAGTGTAGTGTATGACAGTGAGTTCTTTACATATATTAGCTTATCATTTAAACTCCTGAAATAATACAACAAATTTTAGAAAGAGAAGTAATAGAGTCTATATCTTATTTTATTCCACCTTAAACTTCCCATAACAAAGGTCATATAAAATATGCTCTATTATCACTATCTTCATCCATATTGTTCAACTACATTGTCTACTTCTCTATATATACTTGTCTTTCATTTGCAACTGAGAGATCTAGTGTAATGTATTTCCACCAAATTTTTCTATTTATTCTTGCTATGTTGTTTGTGACTTCTAATCATGAAATTCACTCCTCACGTCATTTTTGTGAACCATCATATCACAACCTCTTTGCTTTGTGAAGAAGTTAGTGGCTGAATGATTGCATTTTCTTTATGTACGAGACTTTGAGAGGCTTTGCAGCATGATTTACATAGGAAGAAATTCAATATATTGCTAACATTGCTGAAGTCGCAGGAGTGTTGAAAGATCAAGCAACTGTGCAGCTCCACATCACCCGATCACCAGAATTTTTGAGGATAAATGTAAGTTATAGCATTTGGCCAAATATTAACTTTGGTGATAATGTTATAATTAGCCTAGGCCCCGTTCTGCTAAAGAAAATAAGTACTTATTTTATACAACATTAAATTTATTCTTAATTAAGGATTAATCCAATATACATTTATACATATTTAAACATTACAGTACCTAGCTAGCTAATTACATATATATCACATGTATATCATACTAGTCGCACACACACATACAACATGCTGACACTTGCACAGTGCACACCCACGCAATACGCACGCATAAAGCACGTAACACACACAACACGTCACACGCACATAAAGTGCACGGCTAGGCACAATAGTGCACATCAACAACAATGGTGTTGCCTTGTAGTCTTACGTGCATCTAGAACTAATAAGTTATAATTTCAAATATTTTTTATTCTCGTCTAATGACTTGTGATTTTTTTTTCCTTTGGTTGTCCATCTGTAGGAGAATTGACTTGAAAATTATGAGATATATATATACCAAATTGAACAATGAAGAAGTCATAAACAACCGTTGTAAATATTTTTTCTTCGTATATAAAAGGTCTAAAAACTTGTGATAGAAATGTTTTTGAAATGAGTGGTGCTACAGTTCTCGATAGGGGGAATCCCGACGCCCCGCCGGGCACACTCCGACCATAGGACGGCCGATCCGAACCGTCCAAAAATTCTAAAAAAAAAAACCGAGTGGGTCGGCCTGTGAATAAACGGCATCCGATGTGTGTAGATGGCCGATCCAAGCACTCCTTTTCTGGCCGATCCAAACACTCCATTTTTGGCCGATCCAAACACAAAAATGGATTGTTTGGATCGGCCATCTACACAAGTCGGATGCCGTTTATTCTCGCGGAGGCCCACTCGGTTTTTTTTTATAGAATTTTTGGATGGCTCGGATCGGCCGTCCGGTGGCCGGAGTGTGCCCAGCGGAGCGTCGGGATTCCGATCGGGATATTGGGTCGGTAAACCCAGACTTTCCGTTTGAAATTTTTTAGATTGTAGGTTGCCGATTTCGAATTGCATAACAAGAGAATCTGAGAATGAGAAGTGTTGTTTTTTTGTGGTCATTAAAATGAGAAGTTCACAAATATACAATTAAAGACGGGAAAATTGTCCAAAAGCTTGAGTATATGTGTTAATCAAATAGTTTGTTTTTTCGGATTAGAACATAAACTGTAAATCCAAGGTACCACAAATCAAGTGCTCGGTAGAAACTTTTCCGGCCATGATTAGTGGTAACTAAACTTTTCTGCAGAGGGTTTTGAAATAATTTCCATATCGTTATCATTTTATCAAATTTGTTATCTTGATGCAAGCAACTTTCTAATTTTTGATGTATAATTGCCTTGAGTGTAGTGTATGATAGTGAGCTTTTTACATATATATTAGCTTATCATTTTTTGTCAAACTAATAGGAACCTTTATTGATGATAGAACAAATATTACATCCAAACTAATAAAAACAGTCATCCCTTGCCAAGGAACTAGCTAACCAAGTGGGGGATGAGCCTCCCAAGTGAAGACTAACTTTGGTGACAATGTAAGTTATGGCATTTGGCCAACTATTAACTTTAATAACAATGTTATAATTAGCCTAGGCCCCGTTCCGCTAAAGAAAATAAGTAGTTGTTTTATACAATATTAAATTTATGCTTAATTAAGGACTAATCCAATATACATTTATACATACCTAGACATCACAGTACCTAGCTAACCCCCTCAGTTTTCTTACTAGGTATAGTACATCTGTAGACTTTGTATGTAAAATTGAGGTAGGATGGTCCCTTCACCTATTGCACTCTTTTCTCAATATAGAAGAAACATGTACTTCCTTGTCAAAAAACAAAAGAAACTTGTGCCCTCTCTCTCTCTCTCTCTCTCTCTCTCTCTCTCTCTCTCTCTCTCTCTCTCTCTCTCTCTCTCTCTCTCTCTCTCTCAAAGTAAAAAAGTAGGCAACAATATCCAAGAGAATAAGTAGGCAAAAAAAATCGTATTATCCTCTGGTCCTCCCTCCCTTCATCTCTCTCTCTCTTCTCTGACTCTCTAAAAAGGGGGTTTGGGGGTGTAAAGACCCATATTTTTCGTATATTGTTTAAAGGTTTATTGTTAAAAAGAAATGAGGAAAATGTGTCTTTTTTTGAATTTATTGGACTTGGGGTCATTGAGATAAGATTATTAGTTGAGGGAGTGTGAGTGCAATTAATTTGTGTGCTAGTATATAAAGGGTGTGTGTGTGTTGTAGGAGAACATAAGTCTCCCATATCTCTCTCTCTCTAGCCGACTCTCCCTCTCTCTCTTGGCTTCCTCTCTCTCTCTTGCTCCATCTCACAAAACTTCACCCCAAAGCATAAAACCCATGGCAATCAACCTTCATGCCACCCTCTAAATGTGATTTCATGCTTATGGTTCGTTGGGTAGAGATCAGAGAGGAGTATTCATGGAGAAATTCGAATTCAAAAGCTAGGACTTGTGTTTTGGGTTGGATCTTCGCGTATGCACTTCGAGGTAGGGATTTCTTACTCTCTTTATATGTTTATGAGTTGATTTTGTACTTTAATCGAGTTAGAATCGTCAACCATTGTGTCTTCGAAAAGCTGTCGAAATCTGCAGAAAATCGTCCAAAATCGCCTAAATCGATCCCCAAGAGAGGAGGGATCGATCCCTTTCCTTTCTGGAAATTCTGCTCGCTTTCTGGATTTCAGCCCAACTTCAAAGGGCCGTAACTTTCTCGTCCGATGTTCGATTCATGCAAAATTTTATATCAATTCAAGGGTCTTGAAGTAAGCTTTCATTTGCCACCGGAATCACCTTAAGACTCTTAGTACACAAAAAAATATGATCATTTGAGTAGAGGTGTGTCAGTCTGTCAATGCCTGTGGCTATTCCTAGGGTTGTTCTTGACCCGTATTATGATTCCCTATATGATTAGGACATGTTTAAGTCACTCTTGAGCATGATTGTTTATGTCCTAATGACTCGTTGTTTGATCTTGTCTCTTAGCACTTATTAAAGCATAATATCAATGAATTTGATTAGGGAAATGTAGCGTGAGGTCAATAGGAGTATCGTGGGTTATAAGGGATAAAGTGGTGAGTGTTATGAGTAGACATGAGCTTGTCTAGTGATCCGATGGGTAATGTTGTGACTCGTATCCCCGTGCCTCGTCTTGTCGAGCTCCCTAGGTTCCTTTGACACTTGTACTATAAAATTCTTGTTTAGAACCTAGTGGGTGGTATGTCGTGGAGTCGTTGTGGGTCCGGCACGTGACGTAAGGCGTCGTGATAGACTTAGAGGAATAACGTGGGCTTAAAATATTTATCAATGTGCAACGGGGCATGCTTATGAGTTTGTAATACACTGTTGATGATGTATGAATGAATGTGAACTTGGAACTTGACGTTTGCTTATATTCGAATTGATAATGCTTGTGTGTTTGCGTGAGTTGTGAGTTTTGAACTGAGGGTCCTGCAACGCAAGGTGTGGTAATGCGGAAACCCAGGTGGAGAAAATTCGCCGTCATGCAAGGGGTGGTAACACAGTTGAATGTCTTTCCAGGATGAAGAGAATTTTGATTGACTTTAGAAGTTTATGTTGAAGTTTGGATTGTTTGTTGCTTGGAATCGTGGCTATCGAAAAAGAGAATGAACGGTTGATTCTTTTAAGGTTTTATTAAAGAAAGGATTTTGGATTTTTGAAAAGAGGATTTTTACTAAAATTACTAAAAATCCTCCGGTATTCTTGAGCGAATCAACGGATCCGGTATTTGGGCACAAATCAACGGACTCCGGCATTCAAGCTCGAATCAATGGAGCTTGACCCCGTGATGGTCTTGAGTGTTCTCTAAATTATTTTGGAAATCAAAAAAGAAAGTTTTATGAAATAAGACTCTATGGTGAATGAAATTATGCGGAAGCGTTCAATCTACTCTTAGAGGGGGGTGAATAGGAGTTTTGATAAAAAAAAATACCAATTTTCAGATTTAAAAAATAATATAGATAAACGGGTTGATTATCTCAATTAATCCAAACCAAAAATAAAGTACTGCAGTAGAATAAAAATTGTGACAAGAGACGCACGATTTACGTGGAAAAACTTAGGGTCCTAAATAACCCTAAGCCAAAACCACGGCCTAACACAATTGCTTTATTCTATTAATCGAAAAGAAGTACAGATTGCGAAATAGCAAAAACCGTACCCCAAGCCTTTACCTATTCTCGCCAATCTCCGATGCTCCCAGCGCTTCTTCAAGATCCAGTAGATGCACCACAGACTTCACGCCCGATCTCCGGATTCAACTGGCTCCAAATCGATCTCCAAAAGATTCGGCCACAACAACAAATGGCACCAAGAAATCAGAGGATGGAATGATGTATGATGTGTAGCATGATCTCGACAAACCCAAAAACGTTCAAAGAAATGTAAGAACGAAAAAGAAAAATATGGGCTGTGATGAAAACTGTCACTCTCGCTTCCTACGGCCGTCCGTCGTGCACCACTTTGTTTTAATATAAGCAAAAAGCTCTCTACCTAAAAATATGTCGACCACACCTTTTTATATAGAAAAAGACAATCTTTTCTTGTGATATATATTTCCTTTTTCGAAACATATTTTTTTGGAGAATCAATGATATGCATGCACGGAAAATGTGTTTTGTCCAGAGAAAGCAAATCGCCTAATTAATAAAGGAAACTAAAAGATTAAGGTAGTGTATATATATAAGAATATGAGTAAGGAAAGTACCTTAATCAGTAAAGGAGAAAAATAATTTTGAACTCAATAATGCTATGCATGAGATGTCGTGCAATGCTTTTACCTCTCACACAATCGGATCAATTTCGTAGCGGTCAATTTGACGCAGAAAATGGGAGGAGCATCGTGCGAGAAACTACCCTCTAAGAACCTACCCATTATAATTAAATAGAGTCGATATAACAAAGACACCAATGAAGGTTTTGAACAACCCCGGAAAGTGCCAATATATCTAACAGTGAATGGTATGACATGAGAATGTGGTTAGTGGCATTCATTCGAAAAGTCCTGAGATGGTTGAACTATTGTTGTAATTTGTTTGATTGATGTGAGTTTTAATGCCGCTTCTAGTCGACGTGTTGATGGTTAGGGTGATCTCTAAGATGTCCAAAATTCTGAAGTGTATTCATCTGTTCATGTTGGTAACCCCTTTGTATCTCGTGTCCGTTCATTGAAACTCATTCACTCTTATTGTATGTTTCATCGCATTTTCATATAACTTGAGTATAGATTTCTCTACTGGGCTAGTGTAGCTCAACCTATCATTTTCAAGTACAAAGCAAGGAAGTTGGCATGGCGTGCATGTTGATCATGTTTTCGAAGGTATAAAAGAGGAGATCTTCTGCTTTTGTTTTTTTTAAAGAAGTGTTTGAAAGAATGATTAATGTAAATTGTAATATTATTTTGGTACTTTGTATAACTTAGGGCCTTGATCCAAGACTATAACTTTTGAATTAAACTTTGAGAACGGGGAAAGATATGTCATTTGGGTATTATTGATACTTTAGTTGTCATTTTATTTATTGAAAATGATTATTATTTATATTGAAAATTGAGGGCGTGACGGGAGGGAGCGGAGGGAACCAAGTCCCACTACTTATTGGAAAGATTAATGAGAAACAAACTTCTGAAGAAGTAGCAAGGAACTGATACTACAAGAAAAATTACATTGGGTGACGAATGACAATCATCACAAATTGCATATTTTTCGTCACAAATAATATAGGTGACGAAAAAAATTTTGTCGACTAAAAGTTATCGAGGATTCCTACCTGGTGACAAAATCTATTTTTTGGCACTTATAATGCCTTTTGATGACAAAATATTTCGTCACCAAAAAGTGAATAATTGGTGACAAGTTTTTTTTCCTCGCCTATTATAGTTTTTGACAACGAAAAATTGTCATCAATTATTCCTTTTGGCGACGAAAAAATTCGTCACCAATATAAGAAATCGGTGACAAAATTTTACGTTGCAAAATATGTTTTCATATGGAAAGAAATCCCTCATTCTTGCTCCTACTGGGTTTTAAACCCAAATCCCTTGAGTTTTTTGCGCAAGCTTCAACCAACTACACCGCACACACCTTTCTGTACAAATTTGAAATATCTAATATATAACATATATGTTTAACATAAAAATATATTTCGAATGTAATTTTGAATCTTTAAACATTAAAATTAGAAATTTTGATAAACATGAAAGCTGTAGGCATTTGAGTTATTGTTCAAACCCAATTTGAATTATCTCAATCGGAGTTCTTAGTAAAGAGTTATGTTTGAAATACATTTAGTGACAAAGCGCAATTCATAAATTTCGTTACCAAAGGTACCAATTTGACGACGAAATATATTTTTTGTCGCCGAAAGCGTTAAAATGGTGACAAAATTATTTTTCGTCACCAAAGTTAAGCATTTGGTGACGAAAAAAATATTTTGTTACTAAATTGGTCCCATTTGGCGACAAAATATATTATTTGTCACCAAATGATTATCTTTGCAAAGAAAAATAATTTCATCACCTTTTTTAAGCTTTCGGTGACGAAAAATGTATTGCGTCGCCAAACGGGTACCTTCGGTGATGAAAATAATTTTTTCGTCACTAAACAAGTATAATTGGTGACGAAATTATTTCGTCACAGAAGTTGTCAAAATAGTGACAAATTTATATTTTCGTAGCCAAATATACTCATTTAGTGACGAAATTAAATTTCGTTGCCATTTTTTCGTCACCAAATTTCATTTTTCTTGTAGTGATTACGGTTGAAGGCATTAATAGACGCTGTCAAATATCTCACCTTCCAAGCTTGCCCACTTAAAGGACATGACGAAAGTCTCAATTCAATAAACAGGAGTAACTTTCTACACATGATAAAGGTTTTAGCCTCTTATAATGCAAAGGTAGATGCTGTTGTGTTGAAGTATGCTCCAAAAAATGCTTCCTATATATGTTGTGTTGGATTGTAGAGACTCGAATAATTTTAATTATTGAAATGTTTATTAAATGTCAAGTTAGGAAAAGATGGTTTATGTGGTGATTATTTGAACTGTGGTTTGAAGTGAAAGAATGAAAACTAGAGGGAGTAAATGTGTGATTTGCCTTTGAGGTAGTATATAAGTGTGTGTGAGGGTGTAGGAGATAAAATATCTCCTAGTATCTCTCTCACTCTCCCATCCCCCCCTCTCTCTCTCTCTCACTCAAAACCCCATTCCATCTCACCAAAACCTCAAGGATCCACCCTCATTTCACCTCCTTTATGTGATTTTGGGCTCGTATCTTGTTGGGTAAAACTCGGAGAGAAGTTCTTGGTTGATTTAGAAGTTGGAAAGTCTAGGGCTTGCTTGCTTGATCTCTCGTTTGAAGCTTTCATCTCGAGGTAGGGATTTCTTTACCTCTTTTATGTGTATAAGTTGATTAAGTGTAGAAATTGTACCTTGGATCGTTGGTTATTTTTTTGTGCTTGCCCTTGAGTTTTTTGCACAAAATTGTCATTCGTAATGTCCCTGTATTGATACAAGTATTTGTGGATAGATACGCTAAAAGAATCTGCATTCCAGTAGCTTCAAAATCTGTCGTAGCGTTCCTGTATTGATACAATTATTTTTGTATCGATACTCCTTGGCTTTTTGGGTAGTTTTGCCCATGTTGCTCTGATTCAACTGTTTTGAACCCCGGACACTTTTAGTACCTTTTTTGACATCTCCTAATCTATTCCAAGCATGTTCAATTGACTTCTTTTGATTCATTGATGTTATCCTTGGTCCGTTGGCCTTCCTTTAGTCAGGAACAAATCGGGAATTACTTGGTCAAAGTTGTGTTAGTGTCTTGTTGATTGGTTGGTTATTTGAGAATATACGTGGCATATTGGTAACATTGTTGGCATAATGTATGTTGCTTCATGTATGAATATGATTATGGAAAGCCTTAACTTGCATATTGAATAAAAAAGTTGTTGTTTGGATCGGAAGTTAGGATAGAGAGTCTCGTAACGCAAGGGGTGGTAATACAGTTATCTGAGTTGTTAGGGTTCACTGTAACGCAAAGGGTGGCAATACGATAACCTTTGAGGTTTCATACTGTAATGCAAGGGGTGAGAATACAAATAGTGGAGATTCGTGAAAGTGAGTTGTGTAGAAACCATTAGAGTTGCAAGAGTCTTGTGAACTATGTGTCTAATTGCGATAATGGCATGTCTTAGAACGATCATAGTGAATGTTGGCTTACCTATGAGTTGGATGCTATCCATCCATTGAGCTATGATTCCTTGTCTTTTTTCCTTTGCACTTATCATCATATTTACACATAGAATTGGTAAAAGATTTTCCTACTGGGCTAGTGTAACTCAACCTATCTTTCTTTTCAGGTTCAAATGTTGGACAATAGCTTCCATGTATCGTGTGCTTGGAAGTGAAAGGCTTTTTGGAAGCTAACTTCATTAGTTACTTAATCATTTTTGTAATCGACTTTCTTTTGATAAAAATGGTTTTGTAATTATTCATTTAAGAATTTTCTTTTGACTAAACCATTTGTAACTTAACAACTTATTCATATTTGTACATCAGCTTATTTGAGGCCGAAGTGCCAAAGTTGTATATCTTTGACTTGGGAACTTATTTCTAAAGTTGAACAGGTAGGAACTCTTTTGGGTATTATTTATGATGTGCACGGATCTTTTATTGAAATAGAATATTTATTTATGTTAAAAATTGAGGGCGTAATATGAATTATCCCATTTGATCATTTTGTTGTGTGCAAGCTGGAAATGAGCTTCATGAAATTCAATTTTTTTACTTTTTGACATTCATGTTTCTCATATTTATATATAAAGATGATAGTTTGGTGTTGATATGTGACTACCCGTGGTTAATTTGTTCCCCTTTACTAAGAATTCTGCGTCTGGCACACACATACAACATGCTGACACTTGCACAGTGCACACCCACACAATGTGCACGCGTAAAGCACATAACACACACAACACGTCACACGCACATAGAGTGCAGGCCTAGGCACAATAGTGCACATCAACAACAATGGTGTTGCTGAGTAGTCTTACGCGCATCTAGGACTTCTCAGTTATAATTTCAAATGTTTTTTTATTCTCATCTAATGACTTTTGATTTTTTTGTTCTTTGGTTGCCTATCAGTAGGAGAATAGGCTTGAAAATTATGAGATATATACCAAATTGAACAATGAAGAATTTATAACCGACCACTGTAAATATTTTTTCTCTGTATACAAAAGGTCTAAAGAAACTTATGATAGAAATGTTTTAGATTGTAGGTTGCCGATTTCGAATTGAATAACAAGAGAATCTGAAATGAGAAGTGTTGTTTTTTTGTGGTTATTAGAATGAGAAGTTCACAAACATACAATTAAACAAGAGAAAATGGTCCAGAAACTTGAGTATATGTGTTAATCAAATCCACTAATGCCCAGCTTGTTTTTCCGGATTAGAACATGAACTGTGAATCCAAGGTACCACAAATCAAGTGCTCGGTAGAAACTTTTCCGGTCATGATTAGTGGTAAATAAACTTTTCAACAGAGGGTTTTGAAACAATTTTCATATCGTTATCATTTTATCAAATTTGTTATCTTGATGCAGGCAACTTTCTGAATTTAGATGTATAATTGCCTTAAGTGTAATGTATGATAGTGAGGTCTTTACATATATATTAGCTTATCTTTTTTTTTTGTTTTGTCAAAATGATAGGAACCTTTATTGATGATAGAACAAATATTACATCCAAATTAATAAAAGCAGCCATCCCTTGCCAAGGAACTAGCTAACCAAATGAGGGGATGAGCCTCCCAAGTGAAGACTCCCCCCGCCCCCCTTCTTCGCCAAACAGTGAGCCACTGAGTTTCCAGTTCTTCTCACAAAATTAAGCGCACACACATCAAAACTCATCTGCCACCGTCTAATATCGTGGATGACAACCTCAATGACTTGTTGCATGCGATCCTCCTCTCTTCGAATTTTAATTAATCCTAGTGAGTCACCCTCAATCTCTACAGCTTTGTAGCCCAACGTCGCAGCCAAACATAAAGCCTCCCTCACTGCCATAGCTTTCGCAACCTGTGGGTTCACAATTCCTTGGATCAGAACGGCTCTTGACTCTAATCTCCTGTTACAGTCCCGGGCCACAACCCCCAATCCCCCTTTCTCCCTTGAACTTCTATTCTCGCGTCAAAATTCAACTTAATTACACCTACAAGAGGGTACCATTCCTTTTTTCAATCCGGCACGCCACCATTTACTGGATTGGTTCCTGTAACATCAGATTTCATAGCATCTAGGTACTGCCTTGCATCGTCAACGACAATAGAGATTGCCCTTCCGTATTCCATGCGTTTCCCAGAAAATTGCATATCACTCCTACACTTCCAAATTCTCCGAACACCTGCTGCCACAAAGGCTTCAATCTCATCCACTCCACCAGCGCCTTTCCATCTCTCCAACAGATTCGCAAACCATATACGGAAATCCATCCCCGCTATAGAACCCGAATCCAACTGAAGTGGGGAGGATTTCCAAAAAAAACTGTGCAAATTTACAGTCCGTTACCAAGTGAACAAAAGACTCAGATTCCTCCATACAAACTGGACAAATTGGATCTGCCATGATCTTTCGTCTATAGAGAACTTCCTTGACAGGGAGAATATTATGTAAAGCTTTCCAAACAAATGTTTAATTTTACCTTGAGTGGGCAGAGACCGTATCTTCTTCCATAGGTGGCCATACTCTCTCCTCCCACTAGACCCTCCCACTTCCCTTCCTTCACCATTCCCATTGTGCTTGAGCTGTAGTGAAACATCATAAACTTCATTGATCGACATTTTACAAAATTAGCCAACACCAAGAAGTGGGCGGCTTTGGCAAGATTATGAGCAATCTTCACTATAGGTCTTAATGAGAATAAAGATTTTCGTTAATTGTGCAGTTATCAATTTGGGGAGTGCCAAAATCAATTTCCAATCAAAATATTAATTTAAGGAGCAATATTATCAAGTAGGGAATGAGCTATTGTTTTTCTAATTAAGCTATTTTTTTGGTTATGTTTTGGTTTGCATAATAACACAAATCAATCTACCATAAATAATAATGAAGGAAATAAACAAGCACACAAACATGATAAATGAAGACCACTAACTTGTACTCGAGTAGCTTGGTTAGCCAATTAAGCATAGCTAGTTTTGAAGGAAACGATTTGGGTATTCGTGAGTGAATAATGTCTTAGAGCTCGTGTAGCTTGGTTCGCTTATTAAAAGCATAGCTAGTTTTGGAGGAATCGATTTGGATATTCGTGAGTGAACAATGTCTTAGGCCAGGTTTCATAAGAATGTTGTAGGCAACTTACAAATGCGTTGAGTGAAATCAGACAAGTGACGATCTATGTTTGTATTCCTTCAAATCATATTTTGGTTGAAGGTGAAATGATTCGTGAACAAGGAGACACTGATCATCCATTTCCCTAGCGACAATTATGCTTCGTTCATGTTGTCACTAATGCACGATAAATCTTATTTACGGCTTTGAGATCTAAAAATTAATTGACGATCCACTAACCATCCATATCTTTGGCGACAATTATGCTTCGTTCATGTGGTTTCTAATGCACGATGAGTCTCATTTACCGCATTGAGAGCTAAAAATGAATGACTCGGCTCGTCAAGTGAAATCTTAGTGAGTCCCCTTTTTATATTACATCAAGATCGCATAAGATAATCAAGCTCGTAAAAATTAATGACTCGAATCTAATAAGATGTTACAACGAACTTTCTCTGCACTCTCTCTCTCCCTAACCCTAGCAATCGCCGGCCCTCTTCCCTCCTCCCCCTCCCCCTAGGGTTTACACCCTAATAGGGCGGCGGGAAGGGAGGGATTTCTCCCCCTCGTGGATTTTTCTCTCTCCCAATCCTAAATGTGGGAGTTTTTCTCTCTTTCCTCCATCACCTTCCATCCTCCACCTTGTAACGCTCCCAATTTTGGGTACGTTAAAAAGACAATTTCATTGAAACCTCAAAATAGAATCTGGCTCTTATTACATCATAATTCTCATAAGAGTACTTTTAATACACAAGGGAGGGTATCTAAGGTTCCTAACTACAGCTCCGCCTGCTCCTCCATCCTTGCCAGCTCTTCGGCTCCAAAAGCCTCTAAGGTGTACAGCTTACCCTGCTTATCTACAAAGTCTGACACGTTATACCAGCGTCGCCACCAGTATAATATGTCAGGGTCACCAAAGGTAACACCATGAGCTATGAAAGCTCAGCAGAACAATCCCATACCTGCTAACCCATGACTTACAAACAATAGGTCATATACAACAGACAGTAACAATAACACATTCACATTCGCTATTCAAACTATCGTTGGTGTCAATGATTTTCTGAGTTTCTCCTACGCGACTCATCGTAGACACCATTTTTTATATACCGATCAACATTTCCAAAATCATTTTTCAACACACCCAACCTCGGTTCCGCCGTTCCGGGTTTCCGAGTATCCTCACAATGGTTCCGCCGCACCGGGTTCCCATTGGCACACAAAACTTTGCATTGGCTCCTCTCCGCAGATAACCAAGCCATATTACCAATGAGACTACCATGTCCGGCCCCATTGACAATCTTCACAATGGGCTACCAAGTCCGGCCACATTGCGAGTTTTCATCCTCACAACGGGCTACCAAGCCCGGCCACGTTGCGGTTTTCGTAATCCACATGATGGGCTACCAAGTCCGGCCACATCGCGGTTTCCACACACACAATGGGCTACCAAGTTCGGCCACATTGCGGTTTCAAACATACTTTACCATTAACACACCCTAGGTGTCATGTTTCTACTTTCTTGATTTTCGTGTCTCGTTTTCATGCATAGACTCCGCGGTAGGACTTTTCACAACCATAAATCATTCATTGTAATCTTGAAACTAAACTAGCAAGATCGTCCAACTCTATATTGTTAATCATGCTCAATCAATACTTAAAGCATAACGCCACATGTACGGACGCCTTTGGAGTGAAAATCACTTATGCTTTATCACACCACAAGTAATACAAGCAATTCATATATGCATGCTTATAATCATCTTAAAGATCAAAATACAAATACTTCTAAACAAATGATAAGTTCTCGAAATCCGTTAAGGATAATCTACTTATACTTAGGGAAGTGAGTAGAGGTATTCTACATGATCATACAACTCTTATACTTAGGATTAATGAGTAAGGGAAAATCTATATATACTTAGGAGTAGTAGATAGGGAGAATCTACCGTTCTTCTTGGCGGTAGTGCCGACTACGAAATGTAAGTTGATAATCGGACGGAGTGACTTCCTGCGGTAGGCTTCCGGTAGCTTCGAAAGAGAAAGGTTTCTCTCGAAACTATATTTTGACTAAACTACTTAAACTTTTTGGATCAAGAGGGTGGTCGAGTGGTGGTTTAGTGGCGGCTTAGGATGAGTTTCAAGAAAAACTCAAGAACACCAAGAACAAGAAAGAACAAAGTAAGAACCAAAAATTTCTAGAGAGAGAAGTTGGAAGGTTGGAAGGTGTGAGTTGAATGGCAAGAATGAGGTGCTATTTATAACAAAAGTCTTGTCCATTACCCAATGAATAAAAGTTTCCCTAGCAAATATTGTTCAATAGTTAAAAGGGCAAATCATGATTTGAAAGCCTTCCATGACTTGTCAAATCCAATCTTTAGGCATAAGGCTATAAAATCAAGTAGGATCTTAGGCTTTCTAGGTAAATCTAGGTGATCATAGTCTAGGTTGGCAAGTCTAATCTCTATTAACCAAGGGATAATAACTCTCCTAACATTTGTTACCCAATGGGTAAAGAAAAAGTAAGGTTGTCATGAAAGGTTGAAATGACAAGGCTAACTTCTTGGAAGCAAGGTACAAGATTTCCAAATCAAAATAAAGTATTCCAATTTGACACATGTGTACTTTGTAATAATATATAAAAATATGTACCATGCAATCTAGGTAGATTCCAAGAATCTAATAGAAAATTATAAGATCAAAATCCTTTATTAAAATAGTCCAATTAGGCACATGTTCTCATTAAAATATTGTACTAGTGTACCTAGGAAATCTAGGGTATTAAATCTAATAAGTACATACACATATATAATAGTATATCATCACATGGGGAATAAAAAAAAAGATTTATTAAATAACCCTTGTACTTATTGGAAAGATTAACTCTACTATCCAAGGGGTAATATTTACCCTAACATGTATTGACCAATGGTTAAAAAAAAAAAGATAATACTTGAATAAGACTTGAATGACTACATGTCCTTTTAATCAAATATATAATAGTATTATGAAATCTAGTAAGATTTTCAAGTATCCAATAAAAAATTATAAGATCAAAATTCTTTATTAAAATAATCCAATTTAGCACATGTCTCCCATTAAAAAAATAACCTAGTGTACCTAGGAAATCTTAGGGCAATATATAAAGTACATACATATATGTATATAAGTATGGCTAAGGGTACAAAGTATTAGATTTCCAAATCCAATATCTCATTAAAGAATTCCAATTAAATAAAAGGCTAGGATTCCCTTACTAAAATAATCATAAAGTACAAGTACTATTATATTACAAAAAGTACTTAGAATCTAGGATTTAGATTTACCTAATATTTTAATACACAAAATCACAGGGGAAATCTAAAACTTGATTATTTAATAAAAACCTTGTACCTTGTTGGAAGATTAGTGCTATTATCCAATGGATAACAATTCCCCTAGTAGTTATTATCCAATGGGCAATAGTTTCCCTAGCGGTTAATAACCAATAGATAATGGGGAAATGATATCTAATAAACAATGCATATTTGTCCTTTGCATATGGAAAAATACACCAATATAATACTATATCTTTGTACTAATCAAATATTCTAATGAAAGGCCTATTGTCCAATGGACAAAGATTACCCTAACATTTATTGACCAATGGGTAAAGGTTAAAGGTCCAAAGGGTTCCACTAGGGTTTGAAAGGTTCAAAAGGTTCATGAAGGTTCAAAAAGGCTCATCTAGGGTTAGGAGAAAGTAACTAGATGAATTGGTAGTTAGATCCCTCTAACTAATTGGTTAGAATCTAACTATACTTACCAAGTAGAATCTTTAGCCAAGAAATATAATTTTAAAGGACTAAAATTCTAATTATGACAGATTTTTAGAAATACAGAAGGAATTTTTGGAAGCAAATCCAAGTAATTAAAAATAAAAATTCAAATTTTCAATGAAATTTTTACTTACAAAAAATCAGGGTCGTTACACACCTCCTCTCCTCCACAACCTCTACTTGATGAGCACCCAATTTTATAGATATTTGGTGCGACTAGTCCCATTTTATGTTGTTTTAACTTGTATTTATCTAGCTTTTATTCGATATTGCGCGTAAGATGTGTTTTTAGTGTTTTCAAGTATACCGTGCAAATAAGGCGTGTTTTGACGCCATAGATGGTCCAAGTGCTTCCAAGTACCCGAAGACCCTGTCGACCCCTTAAAATTTGTCTAAGTATGGAAAAATGACTTTCTGAAAAAATATTGATTTTCGAGATTAAAAATGGCGGTAATTGAACCTTGAATTTTTCTAAGAGTAACTACAAAGTTGCAAGGTTTTATTTGAAGAGTAAAGTCATGTTTTGATCCATTTTTGCTTGAGAAAAACATGCAGTTTTCCATTTTACACTAAAAGTGGGGGGTTGCCATTTTGATACAATTGGAATCTTGAAATTCTGGTAAAGCCATTGTTTCCAAATGGGGGGTACTTTCTTATTTTCATTAAATAAATTAAAGTAAAGAAAAGTTTAAAATGTAGTCTTTACTTAAGTTTAGAGAATGAAAATAAGATGCTGAGGAGCTGTGGAAGCTACTGGGAGCTTCCTGCTGAAGCTGAAGGCAGAATTGGAGATAACCTCCCCATATCGATACAGCCTTATTCTGTATCGATACGCATTAGCTTCGTGGGAAGACAGGTTTTGTTGTATCAATATGGCCTAAATCTGTATCGATACGGGATCACTATGGAAAAAGTGGCCTTTTTAAGCTTAGCAGTGTGGTATCGATACTTTTCATAATTAGTATCGATACCACGAGCCTTCGGCCAGATATTTGTTACTTTTTGGACTTTCCATTTATGGAATAGTTGCTACTTATAGTATGTTTGTAGGATATTTGTTGGGAGAGAAGTTGAGTTGTATAAATACTCTTCTCTCTCTCACTTGTTAAAAGGATAAGTAGTTAGCTTAGGTTTTAAGTTCCATTATTTTCTTGCTCCAAGCTTTCTTAGTTAATTTCCTTAAGAACTCAAGTAAGTATTTGGTTTTGTTTAATTTTCTGTTTGTTAATGTTGTAGCTACCCTTTAGATCTTCCTTAATATCAAGTTTATTTTCGTTTTTATCAGTTAATCATGTTTATCATTTCTAGCATGCTTTCTAGTCTTTTAGCTATGTGCGAGTAGTTTCTTGGCTAAGTCTTGGGATACTTTTTCCCGATAACTTAGGTTGTTGTTGGTTCTCAAACCTTCGGGCTTAAAATCATGGTTTGCGAAATCGATCTAACCTAGCCATTTTGGTCTAAGCAAGGGGTGTTAACTCCTTAATATGTCATTTAGTCAAGAGGTCTTGGCAAGCGGCGTATTGAGGGCTCGTGGCCTCCTACGTGTTAGATACATTAGCAAAAATATGTTGGTTTAATTCCGTTTAATCACATCTTTCGATAAACGTAGTCTTTTAAAGCTAAATCTTCCGAGTGTGAGCGCGCGGTCGTGACTCTCACTTGAGTTATAATCAAGAACCGGTAACGGCCTTTGTCAAGAGATAGATGATCCTTAGACTTGCCTCTTTTAAGTTCATTAAGCAATTCTAGTCTTTTTAGTTTATAAAACACGTTTCAAGTCTTTTCCATTAGTATTTCCACTTTCATAGCAAAATCAAGTTGGCCGTCTTGAATGCCGAAATCCTTACAACCTACAATCTGATTAAGTTATTTCCGGTTATTATGCTATCGACGACCTAGCCGTACGCTTGGGGTTTTCAACCTTTTTGGAAGGCAAGGTTGTGGCGTAAGCATTTTTGGTGCCGTTGCCGGGGAATTCTTATTATAGCTTATTTGGAGGTTCGATAAACCACTGTAAGTACTCCGTTTATTTTTCTTTGTGTAATTTGAACTCAACTTAGTGGATATCTCTAATTGAGCCCCCAATTCGACTTGAGGTGTAACGAAGCTAGATTGAGTATCAATTGCCTTTTCTTTTATTGTCCATGTAACATGGCAGTGGCATAACTCCATGGAACTGTTTTGAGAAGAGAGGTGGCAGCATAGCCCCTTTAGCCTGTTTACTTTATGTCTTATCTATCTAATAGAATAGCAGTTGCAAATTATCACACCCCACAAGATTTTGCGAGAGTACCTTTGTCCCAATCAAATTATCACACCCCACAAGACTTTGCGGGAGTATCTTTGTCCCAATCAAATTTTCACACCCCCCTTGCATAGCCACTCATGACGCCAATGTTTTTAAAAGTCGTATGACCATTATCAATTGGTTTGATCTTAAGAATCAAATTCAAACTTTTGCTGAAAGAGAGAATGAGTCATTTTATGCATGTTGGGGAAGATACAAGGATTTGCTCATTGCGGTCCCGAATCATGGCTATGATAATTTTCAAATTGCTAACTATTTTTATGATGGACTTTCTTAAAAGAGTCAACGATTCTTAGACATGATGTGCGATGGCAAACTTTTTGAAAAAGAACCCGCTCAAGCCTTAGATTTCTTTGATCGTTTGGCCGCAATTTTACAATCTCGGGTTTATGCTCCACATTGTCGAGAGCCCAACTCAAATGTCATAGAAGAGGAAATTGAGCCGCATATTTTGTTGATGATGTTAGTTTAGTTTCTGACAACTCCTCAGAGTCTGAATGGATTGATGTGCCTAATGTTGAGCCTAATGTCCAGTGTTCTCCCCCAGTGGATCCCTCTCTGTGTGACAATCCGGGGGAGAAATTTCTCATTGTTAAGAAAACGAATGCGGAGGTAGACTTTTTGTATGCTCTGCTGAATGAGCAGGATGGAAAGAACGTGCCTAGACCTGAGAGTTTATCTCCTTCCTTTGAGGAGATACCTTCCATAGAAGAAATTTTGAACCATCCAATACTCTCGGTTCTAGATTGTGTCACCCCTCCTACTGAGTCTCCACTATTGCAAGAGTTTTTAAAAGTCGAATTGATTGATTTTGCAGGTGTTGATGAATTTGATTTGGTTTACCATCCTTATATTGTGGATTTTGTCAACTCGTTGAAAATCAATCTAGTTTGGAATGCGCACTTGGTTGAACTTAAATGTCTTAAACGAATTCGGCAATTGCGGTACTCAAAGTATCTATTTTTGTGGCATGGTCGGATTCAATTTTTGAAGTAAAGTGTGGAGTGGAGTGCTATGTTTATTTTATTAGGTCTCGTTGGCATGATAAATGTTCAGAGACAATGTTTGGCTTAACGTATATAAACTCTTTCTTTCTCTATCTTTTTCTCTTTTTTTTCTTTTTTTCTTTTGATGGTCTGGTATAAGCCACCCGTTTCTCGCTTGGGAAATGAGAAGAAAAGTAGTATCCGTGCAATCACGTGACAATTTGGTGGATTTAATTTTACTTGTCAGTTATTGGGCCCGGATAACACGAGCCGGGCGGTACTAATGTCATTTGCTTCTTAGTAGGTAGTTCGAGCTTAAGTCTTTTGCAGGGTGTACGTGCTACCACACCAACCTTAGTGGATTGGGTCTAAAGCTAGGGTCAGTGAGGCATTCATGAGCCTTAAGTATGGATGCGATTACGTGTCGCGGTTGTAAGACCAAGAAAGCCCTGGCGATGACCTTGTGTGACTAGTTGTGGTTCCGATGGAGGAGCCGAAAGAGTGAGCCTTGAAAGCAGTTCTATTGACGAAGGGAAGCAATGACAAGAAAGCCTCCAACTTGGTCGAGGTATAAGGGGGTTGACATTCCCCTCCAGAGGTACAATCTTTTGTTCTTTCCTCTCAATACTATTGTTCTTTATGCTATGAGGACATAGCATCATTTAAGTTGGGGGGGGGAGGGATATATATATGCTATATATATGTTGTTGAGACTTATCTCTTTTTGTTTTCGTTAAAATTTTAAAATTTTTGCTCTTACTTGCAATCCTCCCTTGTTAGTAGTGATTTTTTTTCCTAGATACTTTAATTATGCTCAATTGTGTCAATATGGCAAGAGTCATGTATCCCGTTGAATTCGGTTATGTGTTTGAATCCATGTCACGTGCATATAGATGAACATTGATGAACAAGTTGAGCCTAAAAGTCAAGTCAAGTAGTATGCATCACTAGAGTGGAGATTCATTTCTTAAGCATCTCGTGCTTTTTGTTCTCATTTGCCGCATTTGCGTGAATAATATCTTTTGTTCATGCTTGAGTAGTGTATATATCTTTCTTGCATCTTGTTGGAGTTGCTAGCGTACTTAGGAAATGATTCAAGGCATTTTTGTTTGATTAAACCACATAAGAGTCTCAATGTCCTTATTTTGAACCATAGTCCGAGTCTCTTCCATTGTTCAAACCTAGGTAACCGGATGTTCGGAGGGTTGTGTGACTATAGTTTTCAATGTTTCAAGGAGATTTGGGGGTAGTGTGAATGTGATAGAAGTGGTTGGGATGCAAAAAGGTGAAGAATTGGTACATGATTCCTTATCTCTTCTCTCCTACTACAAAAGCTAAAGCCCAAAAATTTCATCTCTTTCTCCAAAGCCCTCAAAATTGACCCCTCAATCTCTTTCACTTCAAATCTCAATTCAAATTATCCTATTCCTTAAAGAAGAAAAAAAGTGCTATGAAAGAGCAAAAATCATATTTGAAAGATGGTTGAATACTATGATGAGATGATTGGTTAGACTTCATGGCTACAATACATTTCAGATGAGAAAGAGTCCGATGGAAAGGGGGAGCTCGATGCTCAATACCGTGAGGAGCCGAATGAGGATGACGACTATGTGTGTTGGAGTCGAGGTAGTAGTTTTTGTAGGACTTATCTAGTAGTTTTTCTTTCTTGTTCGTATCTTTGTTTGGTGTTTGGCCGATATGTAGCTATGCCTTGGGTAGTTTATGGTCGGTAGTGGCCAATGGTAGATGAACCATGCAAGTATATGGCCACTACATTTTTGTAGTTCATTTCTCTTTGTATCCAAGGTCGTTATAAGCTAATAAAGTCCTCCATTGATCTTTTGTACGCTAATTAACTCTGTTTGATGCACGATTGATATTTATTGTTTTTTGAGTATGATTTGTTCATAGTCTTTCCATACTTGTCAATAATTGGCTTTCCTTTCGTTCTTAGCGCTCTTTTGATAGCATGCATAGCTTTTTATCTTTGACTATTGCATTTACTCGCTAGCGCTTGTCATGGGATGTATCTTGTATCTCACTATGTGAAAAGTCGAACAAGAGTGTATCCTTGTGAGTTTTGGAGTCAAAACTCGTTGTGGTGCATGCATGCTTGACTACTCTAATATGGCATAGTTTTTTCGTCCTAGTTCATGGCATGTTTGTGCCTGGATTGCATATGATCGGATTTGAAGGGGTGTTTTGGACTCTTGCCAAGTTGTAGTAGTTGAGCATATATTCTTGTATCTTGTCTCGGGAAGATTGAATAGCTTAGTTAAATACATTTTATTTTAGTTTGCTAGGACTAGCAAAGTTCAAGTTGGAAGGTGTGATGAGCACCCAATTTTATAGATATTTGGTGCGACTAGTCCCGTTTTATGTTGTTTTAACTTGCATTTATCTAGCTTTTATTTGATATTGCACGTAAGGTGTGTTTTTAGTGTTTTCAGGTAAACCGTGCAAATAAGGCGCGTTTTGACACCATGGATGGTCCAAGTGCTTCCAAGCACCCGAAGACCCTGTCGGCCCCTTAAAATCTGTCTAAGTATGGAAAAATGACTTTTTGAAAAAGTATTGATTTTCGAGATTAAAAATGGTGGTAATTGATCCTTGAATTTTTCTACGAGTAACTACAAAGTTGCAAGGTTTTATTTGAAGAGTAAGGTCATGTTTTGATCCATTTTCTTTTGAGAAAAAAGTGCAGTTTTCGATTTTACACTAAAAGTGGGGGGTGGACATTTTGATATAATTGAAATCTTGAAATTCTGGTAATGCTATTGTTTCCAAATGGGGGGTACTTTCTTATTTTCATTAAATAAATTAAAGTAAAGAAAAGGTAAAAGAAAAGTTTAAAATTTAGTCTTTACTTAAGTTTAGAGAATGAAAATAAGATGCTGAGGAGCTGTGGAAGCCGCTGGGAGCTGCCTGCTGAAGCTGAAGGCAGAACTGGAGAACCTCCACGTATCGATACAGCCTTATTCTGTATCGATACGCATTAACTTCGTGGGAAGACAGATTTTGTTGTATCGATATGGCCTAAATCTGTATCGATACGGGATCACTATGAGAAAAGTGGCATTTTCAAGCTTAGCAGTGTGGTATCGATAGTTTCCATAATTAGTATCGTTACCACGAGCCTTCGGCCAGATATTTGTTGCATTTTGGACTTTCCATGTATGAAATAGTTGCTACTTATAGTATGTTTGTAGGATATTTGTTAGGAGAGAAGTTGAGTTGTATAAATACTCTTCTCTCTCTCATTTGTTAAAAGGGCAAGTAGTTAGCTTAGGTTTTAAGTTCCATTGTTTTCTTGCTCCAAGCTTTCTTAGTTAATTTCCTTAAGAACTCAAGTAAGTATTTGGTCTTGTTTAATTTTCCGTTTGTTAATGTTGTAGCTACTCTTTAGATCTTCCTTAATATCAAGTTTATTTTCGTTTCTATCGGTTAATCATGTTTATCATTTCTAGCATGCTTTCTAGTCTTTTAGCTATGTGTGGGTAGTTTCTTGGCTAAGTCTTGAGATACTCTTTCCCGATGACTTAGGTTGTTGTTTGGTTCTCAAACCTTCGGGCTTAAAATCATGATTTTCGGAATCGATCTAACTTAGCCATTTTGGTCTAACCGAGGGGTGTTAACTCCTTGATATGTCGTTTAGTCAAGCTGTCTTGGCAAGCGGCGTATTGAGGGCTCGTGGCCTCCTACATGTTATATACATTAGGAAAAATAGGTTGGTTTAATTCCGTTCAATCACATCTTTTGATAAACGTAGTCTTTTAAAGCTAAATCTTCCGAGTGTGAGCGCGCGATTGTGACTCTCACTTGAGTTATATTCGAGAACCGGTAACGGCCTTTGTCAAGAGATAGATGATCCCTAGACTTGCCTCTTTTAAGTTCATTAAGCAATTCTAGTCTTTTTAGTTTATTAAACACGTTTCGAGTCTTTTCCATTAGTATTTCCACTTTCAAAGCAAAACCAAGTTGGCTGTCTTGAACGCCGAAATTCTTACAAACTACAATCCGATTAAACTATTTTCAATTCTTTGTGGATACGATCCCAGACTTTCCAGTTATTATGCTATCGACGACCTAGCCCTACGTTTGAGATTTTCAACCTTTTTGGAAGGCAAGGTTGTGGCGTAAGCACTACTCTTGGTTGGGCCAGATCTAGGGACAAGATGTAGCAAGGTGGCTCGATATATCTCTGCGGCAAATAAGTTGCTCAATCCAAGGCAGCAGGTTCGGAGGTTTTATTTCTCTATTTTTCTTTTCTGGTTCGTTGTGATCTCCTTTGTGGAGTGTTTCCTCCCTTTTGCGGACAGTGGCGGAGCCAGGATTCCATCTTGGAGGTGGCACTCAAAATAAATATTCTCCCTCCCATTGTCCCACAAAGATAGTCTATTACAAAACAGTAAAGATACAAGTACAGTAACTGCGGTACAACAACCATGCACAGACCACTTTTGCGCCCGTCTCAGGTTCTGCAAAGATGATCGGAGCCGCTCATCTTGTTCAAAATACTTCATTTGGTGTCCTTGTAAAAAATCACCTCAATCCGATATCAAGAAGAGTGTTTACAAATCATCCAACTTTGCTAAATTTTGGAGCAAAGTTGGATGATTTGTAAACACCCTTCTCGATATCGGATTGAGGTGATTTTTTATAGGGACCCCAAACGAAGTATTTTAAACAAGATGAGCGGCTCCAATCATCTTTGCGAGACCTGAGACGTGCGCAAGTGCATGGCTGCCGTACAACAGTTGTTGTACCTGTAGCAGCGTTGATTACAAAATGATGTAAATTTTTTGGATTAAATCTCAGTTAGTTCTTACTTTTGGTGTCAGGAGATATAAGAAATTATGCATTGAAGTGCTTTATCAATTTTTTAAAAATTGGATCGTTTTGGTAGATTTTCATTACAGAGCAGAGGGTATAATTAATAGTATTAATAAAAGAAGCCCCAGGGTTCTAAGGTTAACTATCTTCACATAATAATCATCCATCAACATACTTAATACCAAAATTCCAAGGAATTGTCCTAGCAGTCAAGGCCTACGACTTAGGTGATTAAGAGATTGGCCTTGCGATCAAGCCTTCAGGGTACTTATCATACACTCCTAAATTGGGGTGTATGCCATGGCCCTTATTATTAGTATTATTTTTTGGTTATGTTGTGTCGCTTTTGGTGCGTTTGTATGTATAAATACATACATATTTATAGATATATTGAATTTTTGCTTTGGTCATCTCTTTCGGTTAGAGCAAGCAGCTCGATCCGTTTAGATTTTGAAAGCACATGATTGGTAGAAAAAGGAAGAGTAATCTGTAGCTCATTCGTACAAATTCGTAAATTGGCATGTTTGTGAATTCACATCCACTATAATCCGTAAATAAACATGCAGTAAAAATACTAAACTTGTAGGAAAAAAATTTAATGTCCAATGCCGATAAAAAAAAAAAAAATTTAAGTCCAATTGGTTCACATTCATCTCCAGTTAGTGAAAAAATTTACAAACCTAGGGGAGTTTTCTAAAAAGGCAAACATGCAATTGCGTAAAGACTCTAACTGCCAGGGGTGTGAATCAATGTTATACCGCACGCCTTAGCCTGGTCGCCGTAGCACCCATTTGTGAAAACTTTTCAACAGTTTTAATTTAGAGTATTTTCTGTAATATTTTTTTAAAGGCATTTCTAAAAAGGGGTGGCACGTACCACCTCCCTCCCTATACTACCTCCGCCCCTGGCAGGGAGTTCTCTACCCCTTTGTGGGCGTGCCTCACCTCGTTATGTGATACTTTCTGATGGTGGATTGGAGTCAGCCCTGGCCCTGAGTTTTTTTTGGCCCTAGGCAAGATTCAAAATGGGGCCTCTCACCTTGTTTATATAAATTAGTTATTTGATATGAGAACGAATATTACCGTGTGGTTTAGTGGCAGCATGCTCTTAAATCAACTTCTGGACACCATGGTCTCGAGTTTGAGTTCACTAGAGGACATTTTTTTGCACAAATTCAAAAACTATTCACTTTAAAACTAAAAGTTGCAAGAACGAACCCATAATCTTGCAAATCTAAGACAGAGTTCTTACCACCGGACTACGTTAGCCCATTTGAAAAGTAATTGACATACATAATACTTAACATATACCGTATTTTGGGGCCCTATTATTGGCCCAAACACGGGAGGCCCCAGGCGGCCCGCCTGGTGGGTTTATGCCCAAGGCCGGCCCTGATTGGAGTAGAGTTTCTGTGAATGTGAATTTAGTTTTTTTCAAATGTGTTGGTAATGGTGTGTTTCACTACTTGACTTCTAAGAGTTTTGAAGGATATGGTGTTTCCACTTGAAAAGTCTATCTGCTGTTATGGCTGTCCATTCATTTCATAAAGGTTGAATGTGTTCTTTGTGTTTCTTTACATGTCAACAAGCAGTACTAGCATTTTGCACCAAATATATTTCGTTTAGTCCCACATCGGTAGATACTTCAAACAGGAGGAAGAGCGAACCTCTATAAAGCAATACCCAGCCCCTCCGTATATCAGTTTTCCCGAATCCGATTTTAAGCGGGTTAGAAAAGTTCATCCGTACGATCGAACCGGCCGGTCCGACACCTTTATTTTTGTACCGTAACCGAAACACCGCCCTCCCCAAAAATTCCCGTAAAGCCCCTCTTCCGTCAGTCCTTTGTCAAACACACTTCAACCCCCTTCTCCCTCTCTCTCTCTCTCTCTCTCTCTCTCTCTCTCTCCTCCTTGACCCTCTTTCGACTCTCCAAAAACCCTTGTCCGAACTCGAGTGAAAACACTCCACGGCAATGGACTTCGAAGAAGAAGAAGAGTACGACCCCACGATGGAAGACGAAGAAGAGGAGATCACCCAGGAAGACGCCTGGGCCGTAATCAGCGCGTACTTCGAGGAGAAGGGTCTGGTGCGGCAGCAGCTCGATTCCTTCGACGAGTTCATCCAGAACACCATGCAGGAGATCGTCGACGAGTCGGCCGACATTGAGATTCGCCCCGAGTCGCAGCACAACCCCGGCCACCAGTCCGATTTCGCTGAGGTTGGGAGTCTTGTTAAAGCTTGGTTTTTTATGGGTTTTAGTACAAAACAGAAACCCAGTTTAAGCACGTCTGAGAAAAATTGGTAATTTACTTTTTTTTTTTTGATAAATGGAAGTCTGGCCAGCGTGCACCTAGACTGATTTCAGGGCCTGAAGTTAACAACCGGGCAAGCCTCCAGTGAATTTGGTAATTTACATGGGATGGATTCGAAAGCAAAGCATTCAGGCCCCCTTTGGGATAGAGGTGGTTTTGTGGTTTTAAGCTATGGGTTTTAGGTAGATAACACCGTTAAAACACATTTGGAAAATTGGTAATTAACATCGAATAGTGAAACAGGTAGGCCTAGATAGAGCTCAGTGGAAAAACAGGATTCATGGAGCTGACCTCAATTGATTGGGACACAAGGCTCGGTTTTGGTTTGGTAACATCGAATGAATTCTAAAAAACATAGTATTAAACTCCCCTTTGCATAGAGATGTTTCGAACTAAGTGTTTTGATGTAATTATAAAAAAATAAAATAAATTTAGGTAGGTGGATTATAAAACTAGGGTTCTATTAGGTGAATTCAAATAACAAATCATTTAGGCCCTCTATGGACGTATGTCGTTTCATATTATGAGTTTTAAGCTGTTAAAACAGTTGGAAAAGCATTTAGGCTCCCTTTCCTTTTGGAGAGTGATGGTTTGAAATTGAGGGATTTGATATAATCTCAACGAAATGTAAGATGTTTTCGTATAGGTGTGGCTTTTGAAACTAGAGTTTTACTAAGTTTCTTTTTATAACTTGGGTTTGTGGTTTTAGGTCGAAACCCAAAACGTGGAACAAATTCAAGAACATAGGATTTGGCTACCTTCTGGGAAGTTATGCTTTCAAATTATGGGATTTTGGTGTAATTTCAACAAAATATAAGAGGTTTTTGTACAGGTGGCTAGGGTTTTATTGGGTTTCTTGTTATACCTTAATTTTGTGGATTTTAGTTTGAAAACCGGAAACACCAAAAAACAAATTTGAATAATTGGTAATTAACATCAGTGAATTTGAAAACCAAACATATAGGCCCCTTTTGGGTGGATATGGTTTAGAATTATGTGATTTGGGGTAATTTCAACAAAATATAGCCGATCAAAAAAAAAGAAAAAGAAAAAAAGAAGAAGAGGTTTTTGTATAGATCAATTAGAGGTAGAAGAGATTGATTTATTTGGTTTCTGGTATAACTACAGTCTTTCTGGTATAACTACAGTCCTAGCATGAAAGATTTTAATCAGTAATCACTTATTGTAAGCAGTCATTGCCACTCCGTCTTGACAAAGATCCAAAAATTCAGTGTTTGAACTCCTATGAAAGAGTCCAATCCAGGTTTTAGATATTCTTCTAGAATGACAATGTCAAACCCCTTAATGTAAAACCACATTCAGTTATTGAATGTATGGGGCTGTAGAATTGTATATTTTATGCATTTTATGATCGATTCGATAGCAGTAAAGTGCAGAAAATTTTATCTGTAGTTTCATCTACTGGATTTTTCGCTGCTGTTTGTTGGTTTTTAATAAGGATGACCTAACCGTGGGTAGCAGTGTCATCAATTGGTTGTTGCAGCCTGATAGTTATAAAATATCTTGATATAACTTGATTGGAGTAGTAACTGAAGTTATCATATGGTATGATTGGAAGCAGTGACTGAACTTGAAATACCTATTGATGTTGGGTGTTTGCAAAGTCATTGTTCGGGTGAGAATAACTCTGTGGTGGTAATTTTCATCAAAGAATGTAGTTGGACCCAACAATTTTCAGCAAGTCTATGATGTTATTATTGGGTTATTGTGTCTCTATTGTACGTGTTAAAGGATCCAACTCAAGACCAAAGGCTCGTATACTAGTTTTGGAGGAGATAATTAACCGATGTGGGACAAAATCCAACACTCCCCCACACGTGCGACCCCCGACTTACATGCGGAGGGGTAAACAAACGATCTATAACATATGGATCACAACAACCTAATGGGACAAACAAGGGGGAACAAATTTTCCGAAACCCTAGCTTTGATACCATGCTAAAGCATCCAACTCAAGACCGATTGGCATAATTGGTCTTGAGTGGAGAGGCCGTCTAGGCTCATAAACTAGTTTTGGAGGAGATAATTAACCGATGTGGGACAAACTTCAATAGTACGTTAGTTTCTTTGGTTTTTGTGATAGTTAAAAGGCTGAGATGGAGATACCCATCATCCAATGTGTCTTTTATCCGACAAACCAGCAGGAGGAGTCACCAATTTCTTGAATGAACTGTGAATAACAGATTTATCATAGTTACTTTACATTGGTTGGTGGGGACTGGGGTAGTGGTATGTGGTTGAGTGAAGCATGAAGTAAAGTGTTATGTGGTACTGGGTCTTACTCTTTTGTTGGTATAGGGTTTGTGGGTGGTTACAAAGAACAACACAAGTTTGCAAATTGTTGGAGTGATGGTCAACCTGGATATGAAATATTGGTTATTCTTTTGGTGTAAGCAGTCATTGTTTAGTTGCTATAATTGGACAGTGGAGAACGAAGATAAAATTGTGTTGGGGTTTTACGAGTAGGCATTGTAGGTTCTTTTGATAGGAAGCAAAAGTAGGAGCATTTTATGTCGTTATGATTCCACTTTCTTTGATGTGGACTATCTGGCGTGAGAGAAATTCGAGATGCTTTGAAGGAATAGAAAAGCCTTTATTTAAAATCAAAAGTTTTGTGGTTAGTGGTTTTTATAGTTGGGACAAGGGAGAATGTAACCCTTCCCTTGATCATTTTCTAGATTGGTTTGAATTGTTTATCTCACATACAGGTGTATAGGGCCTTTTTTTCTATGGCCTCTTTTGTATACCCGCATTCTCTCCAATATAATTATTTACTTATCAAAAAAAAAAAATTATGTGGTTATACTTTGGGATAGTTGTGTTCAGGCCTTTTTTTTCCCTTGAATTTTTGGGTTTGCTTGCTAAATAGAGTTTTAAATAGTTTAATTGGTTTCAGAGTTTCAAGCAGTTTAAGGCGACTCTCTAGGAACGTGGATAAATTCTTTTAGATTTCTAGGTTTATGGGTAGCTCTTTAAAGAGCCCAGAAGTAACAAGCTCAGAAAATTTGCCCTTTCGTGATTGCTGCCGGAGTTAAATGTTGTAACTTTTGATTAGCTGCTGCAATAGCTACTTAAGATGAAAAGTTAGAATTGTTTCACAAAAGAATCCTTTTTTCTCACCCGAGTTCCTTGATGATATTGGTCTGTTGTCTCATTTCGTTTCTGGTGTTTATAGTCTTTTATCAATTCCTAAGGAAGAAAGAAGGTTGACATAGTAAAAAAGTTTTATTTGTTATTGTTCATGTGATGTTTATGATACTTACTAGTCGTTGTACAATTGGATATAAAAAGAAAGTAATCTCTTTCGTAGTTAAGAAAGGGTAATTTGGTCGCTAGTATGGTTGTTTGATGTGTTCATAAAAGGAAGTTCTTCATAGAGACGTACGACTTAAGTATTAACTTGTTGTTTACATGGAAATTCATCTTTAATGGTCGGAGTATATTAGTAACTTTGATAAATTCGTTATTAAGCGAGGTCAAGTCCTTCTAATAGAAATTAAAAAAATTGTCCGCAATGGTTCACATATGGAAAGGCTTGGTTTCTTATTGTTATCAGTTGTTTGGTGTGATTTTCAAAGTAAAAAAACTAGACTTTGGATCTTAGAAGTAGTTTTCGCTCTTGAAGCAGTAGTAGAATATAATCTTGCATGCCATTCAAAATGCAACTAGAACAATTGATTATCCAGTTGAGAAGAGTTGCAGGAATTTTATAGTTCTCTTTTGTGTTGGTTATAAATAATGTCTGCTTTTGGTTTGTAATGTGTATGTCTTCTGAGTTATATGCAGACCATCTATAAGATCAGCTTTGGTCAGATATACTTGAGTAAGCCTATGATGACAGAGTCGGATGGAGAAACTGCGACTCTGTTTCCAAAGGCTGCGAGGTTGAGAAATCTAACATACTCCGCTCCCTTGTATGTCGATGTCACAAAGAGGGTCATAAAGAAAGGTCATGATGGTGAAGAAGTTACCGAAACTCAGGATTTCACGAAGGTCTTCATTGGGAAGGTATAAGAATTGAACTCCAAATCGATGAAGTGACTTGATAGTTCATAAATTGACTCTTCTGCCCTTTTCTCTGCCTTTTGTTTTAAGGTTCCTATAATGCTCCGGTCCAGTTACTGCACATTGTATCAGAACTCAGAGAAAGATTTGACTGAGCTTGGAGAGTGTCCTTATGATCAAGGTGGGTACTTCATCATCAATGGGAGTGAAAAGGTTCTGATTGCTCAAGAGAAGATGAGCACCAATCATGTCTATGTGTTTAAGAAGAGGCAGCCGAATAAGTATGCCTACGTGGCGGAAGTCCGGTCAATGGCAGAGTCCCAAAACAGGCCACCCAGTACTATGTTTGTGCGGATGCTGTCTCGAACTAGTGCCAAAGGGGTAATGGCATTCCACGTGTTTGACACGTATTGATTGAAGGAATTCTTTTCATAGCAATAAGTTGCTCATAGTGTTTTTAGTTTCTTATTGTTTTCTGCCTTTTCTTTGGCTGCAGGGCTCGTCTGGCCAGTATATTCGTGCTACCCTTCCGTACATCCGGACAGAGATTCCTATTATTATCGTGTTTCGAGCATTAGGGTTCGTCGCCGATAAGGATATATTAGAACATATATGTTATGATTTTGCGGATACTCAGATGATGGAGTTGCTGCGACCCTCTTTAGAGGAAGCATTTGTCATACAAAATCAGCAGGTATCATTCCCTTGGATGATTGTTTTCTGTACTTGATTATGATTTGCGGTATTTAGGAAATGTAAATTGTTGTAATAGGCTTGTGACAAGGTTCTGTTTTTTTGTATAATGAACTCTTTAAGTTCAATACTTGTTCTTATTTTTTCTTCTTATTTCTTATAAAGAAAGTACTTATTGTTCTCATTTCTCTTAATGCCTTTTCTTGTCCTTTGTTAAATTGGTCTACGACTCTACGCTATGTTGGTCATGAAAAATGTACACGTTCAAGCTTCCATTATTTTTGCAATAAGCCAGCTGATGTGTTGTTATTTTTGCTTTTTCAGAATTTCACTTGTTAGGCTGTAACGGATTTTTATTTTATGATTGCATGGATCTTTAGCAGCTCTGCCTCCTCCATCACTAGTTGGGTCTCAAATCCTCATATACTAGTTGTTTCTTATACTGCATATCCTATACTAATTGGATCTTTAGATATGCAATTTTTCTGTTTTCACTCGGTTTTTGCACCCAGCCTTTTTAGATGGCCCCTTGAAAGTTCAGTCTTAGATTGCTAAGAAGTTCCTTCTCCTATTGTAGGTTGCACTGGACTATATCGGGAAACGAGGAGCCACTGTTGGTGTCACTAAGGAAAAGAGGATTAAGTCAGTCTAATTTTCATGTCTTGCATGTATCACTAACAGTGTTACATCCTTCCTCTCTCTTTCATGGAGAATCTTCTACATATTTACTTTTCAGGTATGCCAAAGAGATCCTTCAAAAGGAAATGCTTCCACATGTTGGGGTTGGAGAATATTGCGAGACAAAGAAAGCTTACTATTTTGGGTTGGTGCTACTTATGCTAGATGCATAAATGTTTTTGCTGGATTGTAAATTCCTCCAAATTGAAAAGCGTTTCCTCTTTTATCAGGTATATTATTCACCGGCTTCTGCTATGCGCACTTGGGCGAAGGGCAGAGGATGATAGAGATCATTATGGGAATAAAAGACTAGATCTTGCTGGTCCTTTGCTCGGTGGCCTGTTTCGAATGGTTTGTAGGCAGTAGATGTTATGGTGGTCTACTAGTGAAACTTTGGGTTTTTGTTTGTAATTATAATCTACAAGTTTTTTTTGTTTTTTAACACGTTGCAGCTATTCAGAAAGCTAACCAGAGATGTCAGAGGTTACGTCCAAAAGGTTAGCTGTCACGTAGGGAGTCAATATGTAGCATATGTTACTGCTGATATTCGTTGGGGCCTGTATTTTCATATTCTTGTGCATCGAACAGTGTGTTGATAATGGGAAGGATGTTAATCTTCAATTTGCAATTAAAGCAAAAACGATTACCAGTGGCCTTAAGTACTCACTTGCTACTGGGAACTGGGGTCAGGCAAATGCGGCTGGTACCAGAGCTGGAGTTTCACAGGTGTTGTCACTTGCTTCTCATTTCAATTTGCCAAGTCTAAAACTTCTTCTTTTTTCCCGGTTGGTTTGGAAAATGCATGTTATAAGCTGACTTGGTAGATATTCTTGTCCGTTGTTATACGCTGCTCGCACAATTGATTTCTTGACATTAAAAAATCCTACTATTGAGTAATTGTATCGTGGCATTGTTTTAGGTGTTAAATCGCTTGACGTATGCCTCCACTTTGTCACATTTACGAAGACTAAATTCTCCTATTGGGCGTGAAGGTAATCTTACTTTCTTTTGTCAGTTTTGTTATTTGTCATCGAGACAAACAAACATATGGTCAATGATTAGACAGATTATTGCACAAAGCTTCTTCATTCTGCTAGTTCATCTATTTCTCTGTGCATCTTACCAGGGAAATTGGCAAAACCACGACAGTTGCACAATTCGCAGTGGGGAATGATGTGCCCTGCGGAAACACCTGAAGGACAAGTGAGTGTTGTACCTAATGGAGACAAATTGCACAACATAATGTGCTGTATAGTCTCCTTTATTTTCTACCTATGTCTAAGGTCTGGCTGTTACATTAGGCATGCGGTCTGGTGAAGAACCTTGCATTGATGGTGTATATAACTGTTGGATCAGCAGCATATCCTATTTTGGAATTCTTGGAAGAATGGGGTACTGAGAATTTTGAGGTGAGCAATTCTTTCTTCTTTGTGGGTGTGGTAAATTAGCATTTCTTTGTTGTGTGAACGGAATTATAGGTTTTTATTTCCTTGTCCCCTTCTTTTACCTTTTGGCCTGAATATAGGAAATATCTCCGGCGGTTATTCCCCAAGCTACAAAAATCTTTGTCAATGGTTGCTGGGTTGGTATTCATCGCGATCCAGATATGTTGGTGAGGACGCTTAGACGGCTGAGGAGACGGGTAAGCATGCATTAAACTATCATCATTTGCCAGCTTCAAGTAGTGACTGCAACCTTAGCTAAATATTATTCTGATTCGGTTGAAGCATTACCAGGATAAGTTATATCCTGCTAGCAATTCTGTTTCTTTGTGATTCAGCTTCCGATACCTCATTTGAAACTGCTGCTTTAAATTGCACAGGTTGATGTCAATACTGAAGTTGGGGTTGTTAGAGATATCCGCTTAAAGGAACTGCGGATATATACCGATTATGGCCGTTGCAGTCGTCCCTTGTTCATCGTGGAGAAACAAAGGCTTCTTATAAAAAGGAAGGATATTCAAGCATTACAACAGAGGGTATGGTAGTTGAATTTTTTCTCGTATTTTTACACTGCATCACTGTTGCCTTAATTATTTGAATGTTGATTGTTTTTTAAATTGATGGTATACATTGTACTTCCTCCAGGAAACACCAGAAGATGGTGGCTGGCATGATCTAGTGGCGAAGGGATTCATAGAATACATTGATACAGAAGAAGAGGAGACTACTATGATTTCCATGACTATTAATGTGAGTATCCAAATAATGGTCTTGGTTGGGTGAAGCTACTCCAAGGATCAGAATTTCGTTTTGGCTTGGGCTATAGCTCGGAAGAAGTAACTTTCAGACAACCTTTTTGTAATGTTTCTTGTTTCGGAAACATTTCCAAAATGTTGCTGGAATGTAAAAGAAATATCAAAAGAATTTGTGTACCCATGACTATTTATTGTTGGATGTTTCGAAGCAGGTCAAGTTTCTGTATCTTTCTACACGTTTTTTCAGTAGGTACTGACATGTGTCGGTGGAAACATTGGGATTGTGGGATTCCACTCTTTCCTTCTAGTCTCCTAGGAACAGAAACTTTTTGGCTGCTTCGATTGAAATGAAATGAATTTTTGTTCCTTGAGCTGCTCCTGAAGTTTCTATGAAGCACTTGTTGGAATCTAATTTGTAATTAATTGTCTTAGGATCTCGTTTCTGCTAGACTCAATCCAGAGGAGGCTTATTCTGAAACTTATACCCACTGTGAAATTCACCCGTCGCTGATTTTAGGTGTTTGTGCTTCAATTATACCATTTCCAGACCATAACCAAGTAAGTTTACCATGTCAGTGGCAGTGACTATTTCCTTCTAAAGGTTTTGATTTACTATCTAACTCATTTGTTGTTTGCTCATTCAGTCCCCTCGTAATACGTATCAGTCAGCAATGGGTAAGCAGGCCATGGGTATTTATGTCACCAACTACCAATTTCGGATGGTATGGAATTCAATCCCCTCCCCTTACTATTGTTAGTTGAATACATCTGTTTTTGTCTTTTTGGATTCATGATGTTAATAGTTAGCTAATTTTTTCAGGATACGTTGGCTTATGTGCTGTACTACCCTCAGAAGCCTCTTGTTACTACTCGGGCCATGGAGCACCTTCACTTCAGGCAGCTTCCTGCTGGCATTGTAAGTACCTGATCATGCATTACTTGCTTTCTTCCTCATTCCGGTGGTTCGTCTCACAAATTTATGTTTGTTAATCTGCTCTAGAATGCCATTGTTGCCATTGCCTGCTATTCTGGATATAATCAAGAAGATTCGGTTATTATGAACCAGTCGTCAATAGATCGTGGATTCTTTCGATCGCTTTTCTTCCGTTCTTATAGGTAATCGAAGTCATTATTGTTGTTTTATTTGTGAAAATTTGCCTCCATTAGGAGCCCAATGTTTTCCAGAGGAATTGTAGGATTAACCATCTTTCTTTAATAGAGATGAGGAGAAGAAGATGGGGACACTTGTTAAGGAGGATTTCGGCCGTCCAGATAGAGCCAATACCATGGTTAGTGCTACTGACCTTTGTATATGGCTTTTCTTTCTTTTGTTTTCACGCTTTTGGATAATTACCATCTGACTCGAATTGGTTTATAGGGGATGCGACATGGTTCTTATGATAAATTGGATGATGATGGTCTTGCGCCTCCAGTGAGTATCTGGAACTTTTCTGTTTTTACAATGCTCTCTGTGCTCCGTATGGGGTGAAATTTCCTGATATTGAGGTGTGATCGTATCGTAGGGTACAAGAGTTTCAGGGGAAGATGTAGTTATCGGCAAAACTACTCCAATTGCTCAGGATGAAGCTCAGGGTCCTGCTGCACGTTACACCAGGCGTGATCATAGTACGAGCTTGCGCCACAGTGAAACCGGGATGGTGGATCAAGTAAGCCTCATTCAAGAATCAAAATTTTGTTTAGGTGTATTGTTTTAGTTAGCAAGGAGAAGGAAACATTTTGAAAATGGAGCCAGAGCATAATGGAAATGTCGAGAATTTGAATAAATGAAATGTCCCGTTGGATATCACCAAGAGGTGTCAACTAATCATTGTTTCGGAATGTTTCGTAGCATTTAGACATGGTTCGGGGTATGACTGGAAACACGGGAATTTTTGGATTCCTCTAGTGTTTGCTTTTGGTGTCCTAAGATGCAAAAACGTTTCGGCTGTTTGATAAGAACAATTTTTTATTTTTTTTGGTTTGATGGGAACAAAATGAGATATTGTATGCTTTATTTATTTTTGACTTTTTGAGGATACTGTTTTATATTCTATGGAAGCTGATTGATGTAAGAATCTGAATGATTCTGTCATATCAAATGACTAAAATAAATAGATTTGTATTATGTTTCTGTTGACTTTCAGTATTGAACTATTGATTCTATTTGTGTGTTATCATCTTTTGTTATGGAACTTTTGTAGGTTTTACTGACAACAAATGCGGATGGGTTGAGGTTTGTTAAAGTAAGGGTGAGATCAGTTAGGATACCACAGATTGGGGACAAGTTTAGCAGTAGGCACGGACAGAAGGGAACAGTTGGCATGACATATACGCAAGAAGACATGCCATGGACCATGGAAGGGATCACACCCGACATTATTGTGAATCCCCATGCTATTCCCTCTCGAATGACAATTGGGCAGCTCATTGAGTGTATCATGGGTAAGGTTGCAGCTCATATGGGGAAGGAAGGGGATGCGACTCCTTTTACAGATGTCACGGTGAGTTGCTTTGTGATCTTTAGTTCCTGTGATATTGATTGAGATGAAGTATTATCAATGTATTTATGATCAGGAAAAAAGTGCGATATTAACCTATATAAACGGTGTTTTAGTCTGTAAGTGGAAGTTGGATCAGAAATAGAAAGGATTGGAAAGTAAATGGGAAAGAAATTTTATATAACTTTTTCTCTGTTTGGTATTGTAGTAAAAAGAAAGGAAGTGAGATGGAAAATTACTTTTCGTCGTTTGATCTGAAAAGAAATAGTTAAGGAAATAGTAAGGTAACTTGAAATGACGAAGGAAAAAGGAAAAGAAAGGAGGGTGTGTAAAATAATTACCTTGAAAGAAGGAAAATTGAAAACATATGTTCCTTTCCTTTTCTCTTCCTTTTTTAAGTTCCAAACAACCCCTAAACATTACTGTTCACACTAGAATAGACTAGCTAGACAAGAAACTGTTTGAACAGACTCGCCATCTACTAGACTGGACTATACCTGTGTACTAGACTAGAGAGATCATGCATGACAGTTTCATAGTAAATTAGAGTTCTATGGAGCAGCTAGTGCTTGACATCTTTGAAGAAAACTCTACTGTTCATCTCTCTGTTGTCCAAGACCAATTCAATTGAGTTGGAATTGCTTGCAAATATGTAAGTTTGACATATGCCACATTTCCTTTGTACCTAATACCCCAGGTGGACAACATCAGCAAGGCTCTTCATAAATGTGGGTACCAAATGCGTGGGTTCGAGACCATGTACAATGGTCACACAGGGCGCCGCCTAACATCTATGATATTCCTGGGTCCCACATACTACCAAAGACTGAAGCACATGGTTGATGACAAGATCCATTCACGTGGACGAGGGCCCGTTCAGATCCTTACAAGACAGCCCGCTGAGGGACGGTCGCGTGATGGTGGGCTCCGGTTTGGTGAGATGGAAAGGGACTGCATGATTGCGCATGGTGCCGCTCACTTTCTCAAAGAAAGGTTATTCGACCAAAGTGACGCATATAGGATTCACGTATGTGAGCGTTGTGGGTTGATAGCTATTGCAAACCTAAAGAAGAATTCTTTCGAGTGCAGAGGTTGCAAGAACAAAACCGACATTGTTCAGGTGAAAATCCATCTCTCCAACTTTTCTTTTCTTTTTTTCTCTTCTCTTCTCTCTCTCTCTCTCTCTCTGATCTAAATAGTGTTTCCGTTTTGGGTTTTGGTAACTGGATATGCAGGTTCACATTCCTTATGCCTGTAAGCTGCTGTTCCAAGAGCTAATGTCTATGGCTATAGCTCCAAGAATGCTCACAAAGGATGTTAAACAAGCCAAAGACAAAAAGAAGAAATAAGCCTGAAAACCTAAGCTGGCTGAAGACCAAAAGGAGTAGTATGTTATTACTTTGGCACCTCTGAAGTTATTGCATATTTGCGTACGAGGTGCCTTTGTGCTTGCTCTATTGTACAAACTTCTTACGGTACCTGACAGGGATTTGTTACCCATATTTCCACAAAAATGTTACGCTCCTAAAAAGTAGCTAGATACTCAACACCAAAATCAAATCTGTATTTGTACTAATTCTCGGTATTCTTTTTCAAGATATGGCATTTCTGATCACATTGTTGATGGATGAAAAGCATGAATCCGGCGGCTTGTTATACACTTTTCAGGACTATGAGTGGAAACTTCATTTGGATGCTACTTCCTTTGTTTTTTAGAGAGCCTCCAAGGAGTTTTTGAAGGACTGGTGCTGCTACTGTCTTCAAGCCTTCAGCCTTTCGAGGGAATTGAAGAATCAAATCTGTTTGGAGGAATTTAGTGTTCATATTTGGCGTCATATAGGCGGATACACGAATGTGTTCAGTTTTTGCCACAGGGAAGTAGAAAAATGGAGAGAACATAATTTATGTACTTTTGCGAAAATATTTTCTGGACTTCCAAGTTGTAGTTGTGTTAGCTAGATGGTTTGTAATTGGTGTATGCTGCAGATGACAATTTGGTTTCCAATTTGGGACACATGAAAATTGTTTTATGTGCAAGTTCCAACATTTTGCTGCTTCTGTTTTCAAAGTTTCTTCTCCGTTAAAAACTTTTTCTTGCCCTGCTGTCCTTTTCAAACTTTTCGCTTTCTTTGGTGGGCGGTGGAGTAATTACTTGATGGTGAATTGCTCCTTGGCATACTGATATGGCGGTTTACTGGTGACTGCTAAGTTTCTTCTATGTTGAATTTGGGTCTGCGTTCGCCTCCATTGTCTGTTGTACTTTTCTGAGACTCCCGCTCTATGGATCCACCCAGGACACTCATATCCGGTGATTTGAACTGTCCAGACTGCAGAATATAACATCTGTGCAAAAGATTGCCTTATTTAAACATAAGTGCAAATTGTACTTTATACTAGTATTTTGGAAAATAAAAGGTTTAAGTTTGAATTCATAGTTCTTTTATTTTTTCTGACTCGCGTTTGAATTCATAGTTGTCATAGCTTTTACAAGAAATTATTATTTGTTCATTTATCTGTTGGCATTCGATTAGGTATTTTTTGCACATATGATAAGTTCATCAGCATTTGCTGTTCGTTTAGAAACCCTCATCCATCAATAGGCGCTCCCAACATACCATAGCCTTTCCTACAGGAACAAACACAATAGATCAGAACGGTTGACAATGTCTTCACCTTTAATAGCAGTGTCACTACCAAAGACAAACAATCTCCTACATTCTCATTCTCAATTCTCCCAAAAAGGAAGAGCAGTAAGCCGAGCAGCCTTAGCTGCTAGAACCAGGAAGGCAACTGCATCGCTCCCCGTAACTCAATTGGTTAATTCTACGAGCAATTTGTCTAGAGTCGAAGAGCTAGAACAAAAGGTATTCAGGTACTTTTGCCTGAGTTCTTGATCCGCTTGAAAAGAGTACCTGCCACAAAGATAGATTGTCTTTCATACCCCTGGCCTCCCGCTTGACAAGGACTTCTTCTTTAATTACGGTGGGTAGCACCATCCCCAAATCCCTTCCCAAGATAACAATCCCTACATTCTCATTTTCAAAGTTCAATGCCAAATGCAATCACGGGAGAGAGTATAAACACACAGATGAGAAAGGATCACTAGACACATACAAGAATATTATTGTACAAGTCTGAGTAGAATACAACGCGGGTCTTCCCTTTTATAAGCATAAGGGAGGCATCTAGAACATGGAGAGTTACATCACCTGCAGCTAGCACATGCCCATGTCTTCCACTTTGAGGCTCGAATATATTCTAGAGTACAATCATATCTTACAAACTAGATTATATTATGAGATTCTTCGACAATATTTTACATTATGGGAATCTCTGTTATGCAAGCAAACAAACTACTTTACCATTCTCCTTTAGTGAAAGCAAAGCAACAATTATTCTTGCCGCTTCTATTTTTACTTTATTTCACTTCCTTTGATACCCACTGGGCGCTGGCAAATTCCACCATTTCCCGATCTCGAATCTCATTTTTGCGTGGGGGTTTATGAAATACACTGTGAGACTTACCGGAGCTCTGGGTGGGCGGCCCACAAAAGCTTTGTTCGGATAGGAGTTATGGTTTTGATTAATGATTGTGGAGAGAAATAGGAGTAATAATTGGAAGATAGATGTAAGGATTGGAGAGATATAGAGAGAAAAAGTTAAAGTTATAATTAAAAATACGGGTAATGATTGGGGAGATATAGGAGTAATGATTGAAAACAAAAATGAAAGTGAAAACAAAAATGAAAACTGAACAAAGGCAAAGTGTTTGGCATACAAGGAAGTGTACTCAATTTCTTGTTAGAATATTGCTCAACCTCGCGAAAGTGTGTTCATTCTGGATCTGACCTTGATATCAAAACCAATCATTTGGTCTAGATATATTTGTTGGTAGACCATGCCATAATTCAACTCAATCAGGTATCGGTAAATATATTTGTTGGTAGACCATGCCATAATTCAACTCAATCAGGTACCGGTAAAGTGCTTTATCTAAATATTCAATTCTTAAGTCAAGAATTTGATTTAGATAAGACTTACCGATGTTAGATTGAGTTGAATTCTTGCCTGATCTCCTAACAAATAGAGCTGTACAAAATGAACAGTTTCAATCATCAAAGTGAGATCTGGATGAGCACACCCCCGCGATGGCCTACAAAATTGCCCTCATATTTGGCTACCCCATTAATCCATTTTGCAATTGCATTCATTCATATATTTCCGCTGTTTGAGAGCTGATTATGGAATGAATTCTGCTAAAATACATTATCAAAAACAAATAGAAAATGTAGAATTCAAGAATTACTTCTGGATGAGATTTTTGAATTCTGATTATACTTTCACTCCTAAAATCTTTCTGCAAAATTTTGATCATTCAAATTGTCCTTATTTCATGAAATATACTTTTACAATTCAGAAAAATAATCGTTCCCACATTTTACTGGGAGTTAACTTTGCCAAATTATATTATATACACCTTAACTTGTCCAAATTATTTCCGGCTCCCCACATTGCCAAAATCCACCATTTTACACTATTCTACTAATTATCCACCTCTCACATCACTACGAAACAAACCAAGTAATTTTCCACTTTTCCTTTTAAAGTAATTCCCCTCAATCATATCCCCTCGTATTATATCTCCTTTAATCGCTAAAAAATGAGCCGGTAGTGTTTAATGAACAATAGACATAAAAACAATTGAAGTTTTCACCCGACTAGCATGCTCTGGAAACAATTCATCTTCACATATGCTTTTTTTTTTTTTTTGATAATATCTTCACATATGATCATTACTCGCATTACTAACATAAAATCTTCGTATGATATGTTAAAGCATCCAACTCCAAATCAATTAGCTAAGAGTGGAGAGGCCGCCCAGACTCATATACTAGTATTGGAGGAGATAATTAACCAATGTGGGACAAATCCCAACATGATATACGAACTGTCGACCGTCAATACACATATGTTAAAATTTGTGAGTTTGAGTTATTGTTCTCTTTCTATGCTCACCCATTTCCCTCTCATGCAAAAGTCCGAACCGTTACTTCCATTGGTCTTGTATCTCAATTTCTAGGGTATTAAGGGGGAGCAAGTCTACAAAAGCAAAAACTAAAACTAAAAATAAGCTTGTGTGTGGGTAGTTTTAGTCTCTCTCTCTCTCTCATGGTTATCATTTTGCACGTCGATGTAGCCTTTATTGGCACAAGCTAATCATCAAATAAGATAACAGAACGACGTTTGGGCTTGATCTCTCTCAAGAAAGAGTACGTCGGCAGTGTGCCTTAGATTTTTTGGTGAAAAACGAAATAAGTGATTCTTGTAGTCTGTATTTGACAAGTCCAGTCAAGTTTACTAGACGCGAAATCAGCATGTTTTTTTTTCTGGAGATATATCTATGGAACGGACCATATCGTTAACCCCTTCTTGAGATTTCGGCACACACAATCTCTTCAAATTCAAAGAACCACTATTTCTAAAAAAAAACCAACATTTTTTGTTCCCTCATTATCACATTTGATTATGAAAGAGTTCTTCATTTCTTACCCAGAAGATCCCTAAACTAGAAAAAAGCTCTTTTACTCACCCTCAACAGCAGTGACACCTGCCCAATTCGCAGCGCTACCTGAATGAGGGATGCTGCGGAGTCTGGTGAACAAATCCACTTGAAATATCACACCACAAATGTTTCCTTCCTCGTCTTCGCGCACAATTGCTCTCACCTTGTTAAGAGGATGATCGAAGCTAATCAGTGCATTCATGTTCATGAATATGCACCCTACGAAAACGTTCACAGAAATCACTTTCAGCATTTGCATTTTCGTTGTAATCCCCTACTTCGTTTTTTAATTTTTTTTCCCTCTTTGTTTCTTCGTTCTCACTTTCTCTGTTTTCGCTTTTGTTCAAAAGTAAACTCGTATCGTAGTATTTAATTTCCTTTTTTTTTTTTGCAAAAATAATTTTAAATTGGAAAACATCTCATTTGTGTTTCCTAAAGAAATGGGTTTTTAATTTTGTTGTGAAACTAGTGTTAACCTCAAAAACATCTTCTTTTGTTCGTGTAGAACCATATTGTTTTGTTTGGAAGAGGTCAGGGTTTTACGTACTTTGACCAAAACTTTAATAATTCATGACGAACACTAAGTACTACTACTAACCATCATAGCACCCCCACCGCCCCTTCAACCACTCTCAAACTTACCATCCAAAAGTGTTTTGGACAGTCTGGACCCTAAAAGAGTTTTTTAAAATTCATAACATTAATTGTCGAGACAGACGGTGAGATTGAGCGTTGCGGTAGGGGAATTGATGGAGGGGCTCCAAAACAACGTCATTTTGTGTATCAACACAGTTCAATTTTGGAGTCCCTCCATCAATTTTTGAAGTGTCAAAATCACAATCACAATCCCAATAAACTAGAAATATGTGTGTGGAAAACAGAACAAACCTGGATAAACGGTGAATAGCATTTTCAACGAACCTCAGCTATGATTCTCGGTCATCAGAACAGACCAACGACCCATCCCCCGCCGTTGCCCATTGAAGCGGGACACCTCCGTCCTGATCCTACCACAATTGGCAACAACGTCGAAGACCAAAACTTCAAGCAATGCAATTTTTACTAACAGAGCCAAGCATACTCGCTATATGTCTTGTCAAAAAAAAGCCAACTTTGAGTGCAAATTAGGTACTTGGGAGTAGTGTGTGAACTCAACCTGGCTAGAAGAAGAGTAACGGCTCTAGAATCGAACAAAACGAAGGCGAATCTGCCTTGGAGGTCTTATATCACTTGATCGGGAGGGTAGGGTGCCCGATCTCTTAGGACTTTGTAAGCTTCGACTACTACCATTGCTTCTGTAGCCCGTCTTGAGAGGCCGTAGTGTCTTCTCAACTCGCACATGTTCTCTAAGAGTCCAACAAAGATACAGGACACATTGTCCACCACGACGATAGACCTAACACAAACAGGGAAGATAACTTCATTATATTTAAGGTTATGCCATTAGAACATACATATATGTATATCAATTTCCAACTACCTTAGTGGGACTTGTTTGTTTCCAATGAGTTAGCAGACTATGCATGAAGTTTCTTTCATAAATTTAGCTAGTTTGTAGTATATTTTTACTCATTCAAGCAGAAGTTCTCCACTTTTGCCAGAAGGGACATTTGCTTTCAAAATGGCAAGAGCTCTGTTGATTTTCAGGTGCCGTACCAATTCCTAGATTTTTTTTTTTTTTTTTTTGATCAGTACCAATTCCTAGATTGTTGGGTTGTTTTTTTGTTTTAATCTTCAAAAAGGGTGGGAGGGGGCAACCAGGTAGCAACCACCCTTGGGCGTAATCATAGAGGCTCCCTACCCGCTGTAGAATGTCCAGTTTAAGCCATAGCTACTGTCTGTGAGAACAGGCCGTCACCATAACACCACCTAGGTACACGGTTGGCATAAGCTCCCCCACTAGCTGTGGCTCGAACTCAGGTCTCTGTTGAGGAGAGTAGTGAACCTTGCCAACTGGGCTACCACCATCGGTGGTTGTTGGGTTGGTTATAAACTGATTTTTTTCGCGACTCAAACTCAATGTAGAAAGGTGGAGGCAGATAGCAGTTTAAATTACTATATGGGTCATGTTGGATCAGGTGCTAACTAACTCACTTAAAAGCAATTACTATTAGGGGAAGACGCAACATAATATTTGAAGGGCAGTGCAGAGCCTTGCACTTAGCGGCAGGCGGACATAAGGGGCTTCGCAATACTGCCCATACAACACCGACGGATGAAGGCGGTTAGTCCTCCCAATACGCTTGCCCCGCGCCAGCAGGGGCGTCTCGAGTACAGGGTAGATGCTGACCCCATATAGCCGACAAATCCATTTACATGACTAAATATAAGCATCAGATTGAATTATATATCCAAGGTAACAATATATTCGATGTTTGCTTCAAATTTTTTGAACCCGTATTTAGAGATCTACCATAGGGAGTGTGCTATTATTAATGTCATCGCCACTTATTCAGAAAGACGTGTGGTATGTTCTTTCAATATTAGTCCCGTCAAACAAAGGGTGTACAACAATCGAGCTGTTTGTCAAAGTTTTTTTTTCTACATTTTCTGCTTATGCGTTTGGAGGAAAATTAGCTTGAAAAGGGATTTTGAATTCTACAAGAACAATGGCTTCGACAAACAACCTCCGAGTCCAATGATGCATGACAGAATAGTGGAAAAAACAATCTCAAATCAGCCCAAAATGGAAGAACCAGCTAAGGGTTCCAAAAGTACCGTGGATGCAGAGTACATTCATCCTCATGTGACAAAACCATGTTGGAGCTCCCATTTGGAAGGCTCTGCAAGGTCGAATCCAACCGCCAAGACCGGAATATCTCCACAATCTCCTCTCCGGTTTTCGAACCCCCCAGCAGCGGCATCTTTCCCTTCAAAGGAAGCCTCAGCTCCTCCCGCGGGTTTCCGATTGATTTCTCAAACACTGCCAACATTTTGCGGCCAAAGCGAAAAAACTTGCAAGGGATTAAACTGAATACTACTAGAAGTGTCAAGACAAGAATCCCATGCTAATCAATTAAATTTGTTTACTACAACTGAAAGCAGAGATGGTGATTGTTGTTGTGCATCAGTGCATGTGGCAGCTCCACGGGTATGGTACGTGTAATGTGTTGACCTGTCATATGAGAAGTCTACGCCAACCGCTCCTTTTCACCCCTCTCCCATCGCACTCAATTTCACCGTCCAAAAGTGTTTTGAACGGTCCGGATTTTAATTGCCGAGACGGACTGTGAGATTGAGAAGCGGTGAAAGCGCGCGGCGGGGGTTGTAGAACAGTTTGGCTCCTCTTTTTTTTTTTTCATCAGAAATTCAATTTGACCCTGTTAGACTTTGTCCCACATCATTCATCTAAGCCACCCAAACTTGGGTAATATAAGCTTGAACATGTTTGAAGTTCGTTTCAGCTCGTTAGGTTTTGAAACCAAGCTTGAACAACTAACTGCTTGGCTAGTTGATCACTTCTACTTATTGTAATGCTAAAGTACCTTGAAATTGTTGAGTGAAATGCCGCAACCGTTATCGATGACCTGGAACGATTCCTCTCGTATTCTCTCAAGGCGATCTCGATGCTGGTGGCACCGGCGTCCAAGCTGTTCTCGACCAGCTCCTTGACAGCCAACGAGAGGTCGAGTATCACTTGTCCCGCGCAGATTCTGTGGACCACGCCCTTGTTTATGGGCCGGATGGTCGGGGACTCAACTGCCGGTGTAGCCGCTCTGCCGTCCATCGAAGCCAACATTACACCTTTTGAGCGCTTGTATGGTTGGTCCACCAACTTATGACCACCTTCGTGTTTTTGGAAGTTTATGTTATGTTACTATTGTCAAACTTGTTTCTAAATTTGCTCCTCGTGCTAGGCGTTGCGGTTTTTTGGGCTATCCTATAGGGCAAAAAGGTTACAAATTGTTAAATTTAGATTCCCACAAATTTTTGGTAAGTAGGGATATCCGTTTTCATGAGTATATCTTTCCCTCTAAAGGAACATCTTTTCCTGATTTTCACCACATTCCTACACCTGCCCCCGACCTTAACTACACCACACATTTACCCAATTCTACTACCCCACTTACCCACGATAGACCAACCGATTACCCAACCGATTCAACTACCCCAGTTACTCCACCCAACCCCACCAATCCGCCAACAGATTCCTTAACCGATTCGTCTACCCACATTCCACCACCAATCACTCAACCAATTCTACCAGACCCATGACCTTCTGTTACTACTTCCACATCACCTAATGCTCCTCGCCACTCAACCCGACCTCGCGCCCGACCTGCGTGGCATGCCGACTATCAAATGCCTTTTGCCTATATTGCTTCCCCACCATCATCCATTCCATCGCCATGTCCAACCCGAGGTACAAGGCACCCTCTTTCTAACTCTCTCTCTTATTCCCGTATTTCTCCTGCCCATTATTTTTTTCTTGCTTCTATTTCTGGTCTTCGTGAGCCCACTAACTATGATCAGGCAATTCTTGACCCAAAATGGAGGGATGCTATGCAAGCTGAACTTGATGCCCTTGCTCGCAATAATACTTGGTTTCTCGTTCCCTTACCTGTTGGTCATAAGCCCATTGGCTGCAAATGGGTTTACAAGATCAAGTACAATTCAGATGGGTCTATTGAACGTTACAAGGCCAGCCTCGTTGCTAAATGTTACACTCAAATTGAAGGAGTTTATTATTTAGAGACTTTCTCTCCCACTGTAAAGCTGACCGCTGTGCGCTATCTCTTAGCGGTGGCTGCTTCTTGCAATTGGATCCTCCACCAAATGGATGTTCATAATGTCTTTCTGCAAGGCGATCTTGATGAGGTTGTTTATATGGACCTTCCCTCTGGTCTTCGCCGACAGAGGGAGAATCTGGTATGTCGGCTCAATAAGTCATTATATGGTTTGAAGCAAGCTTCCCGTAATTGGTTTGCCACATTTTCTTGTGCTATTCAAAAGGCTGGTTTCACTCAATCAAAGGCCGACTATTCTCTATTTATCAAATCCGAAAGTAACACATTTACTGCTGTACTTATTTATGTGGACAACATTATTGTCACCGGCAATATTAAACAGGCAATCAAGTCTCCCAAAGACTTCCTCTTGCAACAATTTCACATCAAAGATCTTGGCAATCTCAAATATTTCCTCGGTATTGAAGTCTCCCAATCCAAAAAAGAAATTTTCATTTCTCAACGGAAATATGCATTGGATATTCTGAATGATGTGGGATTATTAGGATCTCGTCCTAATTCTTTCCCAATTGAGGCATATTTGAAATTGAATCCCGATGATGGCGATCCATTACATGATCCAACCAAATACAGAAGATTGATTGGGAGATTGATTTACCTAACAGTAACAAGGCCAGACTTAGTATACTCTGTGCAAATCCTAAGTAAATTTATGTAGGATCCTCGAAAACCACATTGGGAAGCTGCTCTAAGAGTTTTACGTTTCATTAAAGGGAATCCTGGTCAAGGATTATTCTTTCCTTTGTTCAATGATCCTACGTTAAACGCTTATTGCGATTCAGATTGGGTAGGTTGTGAGACAACTCGACGATCAATTACAGGATTCTGTGTATTTCTAGGAAATTCTTTGATTTCTTGGAAATCAAAGAAGCAAACCAATGTGGTTCGTTCTTCCAATACAGCCGAATATCGACCCATGGCTGCAACATGTTTAGAAATTACATGGATACGATACATTTTGGAAGATCTCAAAGTTCCACAAAGCCAGCCAGCATCCTTATTTTGTGACAACCAGGCAGCTCACCACATTGCCAAAAATCCCGTTTTTCACAAATGCATAAAACATATAGAGATTGATTGCCACATTGTTCGGGAAAAATTGCAAGCTGGAGTAATTGCCCCATCCTATGTTCAGTCAAAATCTCAACTTGCAGACATCTTCACCAAATCTTTAGGAGAGGAACAATTTCAATATTTAAGTGGCAAGTTGGGACTTCATGATATTCACTCTCCAACTTGAGGGGGAGTGTTGGAGGAAAACCCGGTTGATTGGTTGCCTAATTGATTGACTGGAGATCCTTGATTGTAGCATAGGAATATTGTATATTTATTCTTTCCTAGTTTAGTTTCTCTGTATGTATTTAAAGAGCTTCGTATCTTTGTAAAGTATTCATTCAGAAATAAACCAGTATTCTCTTAATATTTCGTTCTCCTAAATTCAACATGGTATCAGAGCGAGGGTTCTATACGTAGCTATTTTTTTCCTTGACCACCGTGGTTATTTTTTCTCCATCAATCCCTTTTTAGCATTCTGTAACAACCATTAAATCACCACTTTCATATCATCCCATCATTTTATCAACAACCGATTGAACAATCGATTCGAATCAAAACTAGATTCAGTTTTTGACTTTTCTGACGCCTTTCGTCTTCTATACCAGCCAACCATGGGAGATAGCAGTATTTCTAGTTCTAATCTGCTTGACCCGTCAAACCGTTATTATTTTCATCACTCAGACACTTCGGCCACCAAGCTTTGCTCACAACTACTGATAGGCAAAAATTGGGCAACATGGAGCAGATCCGTTGAAATTGCTCTTTCCGTTAAGAACAAATTAGGTTTTGTTACTGGAAAGTTCAAGAAGCCTTCCAAGTCTACCGATCCTGATGAGTTCGACCTATGGGAAAGAGCCAACCATATGTTGATCTCTTGGTTTTCTCATTCAGTTTCACCGAATCTAGTTCCAAGTGTGCTTTTTGCTCCCACAGCCCAACACGTTTGGGAGGATTTTCAAGCCCGCTTCACTCAAGGTAATCTGCCCCGAATATTTCAAATTCAAAGTTCCATTGGTTCACATGTTCAGGGCGCTATGTTAATAGCAAACTATTACACGAAGCTGCTTGAATTTTGGGATGAGTTAGATTCTTACTACCCTCTTTCCACATGCGATTGTTGTCAATGCGGTGAAAGGAGTAAGCGGCATGCACATCATAATGAGGATCATCTCATGCAATTTCTCATGGGGCTCAACAATATTACAATCCCATTCGAGGCCAAATACTACTTCTAAAGCTAGTACCCAATATTCGGGAAGCTTACAATATGGTGACCTAGGACGAGAAATTGGGAATAATTCGTCTGCGGACAATTTCTCGGTTGCAGCGGTTGTGCGATTTTCTAAAAACTCCAATCCAAACAAGTTCTCTGTTAATTCTATCTCCTCGAATTGCTGGATTTTAGATAGTGGCGCCACGGACCATATTGCTTCTGATTCTTCTTTATTCGTTCACTCTCATCCACTCCACACACCTTGTGTTAATTTACCCACTGGTTCAACCGTACCCATTAACTCTACTGGCACACTTCTCTTCAACAAAGATGTTATTTTAAAAGATGTTCTCCATGTGCCTTCCTTTCGATTAAATCTTTTGTCTGCCAGTAAGATTACTCAATCCTTAAATTGTTGTGTGATTTTGTTTCTGAATTTATGTGTTTTGCAGGACTTGGTAACGGGGAAGATGATAGGATGGGGTAAGTAAAGTGGCGGCCTCTATTACATGTCACCGGATCGAACCTTACCAACTGCTTGCCATACTACCCATCCCAATGCTACTTGGCACCATCGCCTTGGCCACCCATCACATGTCTATCTACACCTCATCTCTAAATCCAATTCTTCTATTTCTGTTCCTTTTGAAAATTTTTGTAACATTTGTCATTTGGCCAAACAAACTAGATTACTGTTTCCGTCAAGTTCTATTTCTTCTACTTTGCCATTTCAATTAATCCATTGTGATATTTGGGGTCCACATAGACATCAAACATATTCTGGTGCTCGTTATTTTTTAACCATTGTGGATGACTTTAATCGTTGTACATGGTTATTTCTTATGTCTCATAAATCTGATGTTTCTTCCTTACTTAAATCTTTTTTTTACTTTTGTTCATAACCAATTTAACGCACATATTAAAATATTTCAGAGTGACAATGGTAGTGAATTTCTTTCTCTACAATCTTCTTTTATAACTCAAGGTGTTGGATTTCAAACCTCTTGCGTCTCCACTCCACAACAAAATGGAGTTGTCGAACGTAAGCACGGTCATATATTGCGAGTTGCTTGTGCTCTCCTTTTTCAATCTAGTATGCCCATTCGTTTTTGGGGTGAGTGTGTTGTAGGGGGACAAATTCAAGTAGTGCTCTGAACAGCACTGGAATGCAGCGGCTTCACGTGCCTCTTGAACGTAACCCTAATTTGTCAAAGAAACCCTTGTCCTGCAAAACAGACAAGGAGTGAGTGCACCTTTGCCTCTCGTGGCAAAGGCCCTCCGATGCCTTTGTTAGTATCTCGTACTAGCGATCAAACCCTAATTATCAGTAGGAAAGCAATAAGAATGCAGTGTATTGCGTACCTTTTACCTTTAGGTTTATCTCTTATTTATAGATTTGCGTATGCTTGCTGGCCAAGCATCCGTGTTGCCCTAGGATTCCTAACTCGTATAGGAATCCCAGGATATCAAGGATTCTCGTTTCCTTTATCAGTTCATTTACCTTAATCCTTGTAGGACTCTTTTCCATAACAAGCCAAACATCCCATACTCGTTGGGTATCTTTCTCAGATCCTATATTCTCGGGATCTTATCCTTTAACGGAATACCAGTGATTCTGGACCCTTCTAGAATGTTCCCTCCAATAGGACTTCTCTCTTTGTTCGGCCATCTCATGGCCGAACAGACGGTCTGGACCAGTTACTTCACGTGTAACTGGTCCTAAGGAAACAATTTGGACCATATCCTTTCTAAGGAGCTCTCCTCCTGTTCGGCTTTCTCTTGCCGAACAAGATTCTTGAAAAATGGCATCTCTTGTAATTTTCCTTGTATTTAGTCCAATAACGTCTCGTGTTATTGCCCCGAGAATCGTACGACCTTTCTGGACCATTGACTTCTCATATCACTGGTCCATAATGCGTTGACCTTTTCTTGGCCGTGCTCGGGCTCGTTTTGTACCTGTTCGGGAATACCTCCCTACAATTGCTCCCCAGCTTTGCTCGTTTATATTTCACTCAGATGACGAGTAAAGCTTTTTTACCGAACAAATTCATTTTGTTTCTGCACCCTATTTCATATATTGGTGCAATGTTTCATCGCGTTGCTAAGAAAAGATCATCTTTTCTTGTGGTCGTCACAGGCTTTTAGCCCTAACCTTTACACGTGTCGATCATCGCATTGCTTTATATTAAATACGAACAGACGTGTTTATTTGGAAAACGGAACGCTCAAACGGCGTCTGGGGTGACGTTTCACGTATGCCACCTACTTTTTAGGATATTTTTGGGTTTTCGTCCCATTTTCAAAACCCCCGATCTCTCTCTTAGATTCCCTTCGCAGAAAGAGACGACTTCGAGTTTTACCCGCCATTGAAGCTCTGTTCATCATTTCAAGACCTCCTCCTTTATGCTCTTAGGGATCCAATCGACTATTTTCGTAAGTCACCATTCTTCTTTTTACTGCTCTTTTTCTCTTGGTGGATTGCTTACAATCTCTTGGTAGGGTTTCGTCGTCCTCTTTCTTTATACTTCAAAGAACCCCAAAAGTTTTTCTGGTAATGGGGAGATTTCGTAGACACTGTAATACTCCTCAAACCATGGCTAGTTTCAGATCTCGATATGGGATTCCTGACAACGTAGCTACTGTTTTGGCTCCTGAGGATGCCATTCGCGAAAGCTTCGATTTCGACACCCTTCACATTCCAGTAGTAGCCGTCGTTGAAGGTGGAGTTAGGTTTCCCTTAGCCCCTCTACTCCGCCAAGTCTTAGCGTATTACAGGCTTTCGCCAATGCAGGTTTCTGCTAATTTCTTCCGAGTAGTTATGGGCATAAATACCCTAAATCAAATGTTAGGGACCTCCCTAGGCTTGTACGATATCCACCATCTATATAGCATTTCCAGAACTGGGGACGCCCTTACGTATTATTTAAAAAGTAGGGATTCTAGAAAGAAGCTCGTTTTCGAACTCCCTGACTCTGCTCGAGGGGATGACGACGACTTTCTGATCGTTACGGGCAACTTCGAACCCAGAGATGAGGACGACCAAGTGATTGGTTTTCATGCCCCTCACATATTCGGGAGTCCACGTTAGTGCTCTCCCCTAATTTCATATATGTTGTCCTTTTTCATAGGAAAAGCTTTTTCGTGCTTCTAATTGCTTATGCTTTGTTTCAGCATCAAATATTAACCGTGGTTATAACATCATAACCCCACAAGTTCACGTAGCTGATATCAAACGAGCACTTGCATTCAACGGCGAAGGGACATACCTTGCAGGCCGAGCAAGAGCTGCTCAAGTACTTCTCAGCTACAAAGCTTCTTACGGTGGGTTTATTGATCGGCGAACCCGAGCAGCCGATAATCCTGCAGTAGCTGGTCCTTCAAGACCAGTTCCCGAACAAGAAGAGAGGCATTCTCGGACACCTCCAATCTCCGACGAACCTATTCCTCTTGCCGAAGAAGCTTCCAGCTCGACATCTGACTCTTCTTCTAGTGGCAACACCCCCTCACCTCCTGATATGAACCGACCAATTGATTTAGGCAGCCTTCTCACCATCCCTGGTCGAGGTCGTGGCACTATTTGGGGCCAAGGGGGTCAAGGTCGTGGCCGCCGCATCCAAACTCAGACTGATGCTCCTCCTGGATTTTCCCTAGAAGACATCGAAGCCATTCACAGAGAAAAACGTCAAAGGGTGGAGGAATCCCAAGAAAGACCCCCACCTTCTTCCTCGTCTCCTGCACCTGCATGGGCTCCCTCTTTCTCTCATGGGAACCGAGCCATCACTGCTCGGGACTCTGTTGAGACTGAAGGGACTGCACTTGCATTGTCCCAGGCCTTTCTTTTGCCTGTGGACATGCAAAAGGAAGTTGCAATGTCTCCTGACAACCTACTGAGTTCTTTTATGTCCCATAATGCCAAGGTAAAGTTTCTCTTTGCTAACTGTAGTGTATATAGTTTTTGACATTTAAGTTTAATCATAGCTGTTCTGATCGTTCCAGGTGATGCAAAAAATGGTGGCCATGGCTCAAAAACTGAGCCAATCCGAGCCCCAACTTGCCAAACTTGTCAGTGAGAATACCAAGCTCCAACGCATGATTATTAGGCTTGAGAGGGAAAGAAACCTGGCTATAGGGACAGCGGATGGTTTAAAGGGACAGCTGAAGGGGGCGGAGGACAGTCTTGCACAAACTTTGAAGGAGCTTGAGACGACCCAGACTGAAGCCAAAGCTGCTTTTGAGAAAGGATATAATGAAGGAATCAAGGTTGGCACGGAAAGCTACACAAGCCAAATGCCTGGAATTCAGGACCAAGTTTGGGTGGCTTCCTGGACTGCTTGCCTTGCCAAAGCGGAGATTCCTGAATCATCTCCCCTTTGGACCAATATGGATTTACCGAGTGCTGCTGCTGGCTGGGAGGAAGATATTGTAGAGGAGAGGGCTGAAGAGCAGGTGGTGAATGCATCTGAGCAACCTGTTACTGAAGTGGAGCCACAGAATGATATGACCAACCCTGGCCAAAAGGAAGCCAGTGGTGGTCCTATTGAAGATGAAAATACCGCAGAAGAGCTGGCTGCTCCAGTAGCTCCTACAATTACTCCTGCAGCTGTCCAAGATCTCACAGAAGACGTATAAAGTCAATCGTTTATGTGTTGTGACAATCCGTTTTTACCTCCTGTGGGTCAGAATATTGTGTTTCGTAAAAACTCCTTTAGTACTTCGTACTTGTCTTTGATTTGTGAGTTTCCCGTACTTAATCGTTTTGAAGTTTCACGTACTTATGCATATATTCGTATGCTTCCAAGTTTGTGCATAGTCTCGTATGCTGTGGACTGTTTGTGCATATTCTCGTATGCTCTATGCATGTATTCGTATGCATTGCAAGGGTTTAAGTTTCTCGTACTTGAATATTTCGTGGCTTAAATTCCAAACAAGTGTTTTCACACGTTAAGTTTCACGTACTGAGAACATTATACAAGTGTTTCGTACTTGCGTTCTCACAAGTGTTTCGTACTTGCGTTCAAGTGTCACGTACTTAAAAGTTTCGAAATCTCACAAGTTGATAAGCAGCGATTAATGTTTCACGTACTTAAACTTGAGTTTAAGTTTCACGGACTTAAACTTTTGTTTTAAGTACGTGAGTTTCACGTACTTAAATGTTTGAATTTTACACAAGTGTTTCGAACTTGTGTTCAAGTGTCACATACTTAAATGGATATCCTATACCCTGCTCCCCAATACGAATGAGGGAAACCAATTTTGTAATTCGTATTTAAAACAAATACCAAGAAAACAGCAGTTTTTACTAAAAAAGTGACTTCATTCATAAACTGTAAAACTCAAGAGGGCGTTACTCGTACCCCTTGTAGCTAAAATAACAAAACTAGAACACAAGAGAGTTTTATTCGTAACTCTTCACACAATCACGATGTGCATAAAAAAAAAGTTATTCATATAAAAAACTTTCTCAGATTATGGACATTCCAAGGTCTTGGCACTGGGTTCCCATCCAAGTCTGCCAATCGATAAGCCCCAATGCCCGCGATTTCTGTAACTCGATATGGGCCTTCCCAATTTGCCCCTAGCTTTCCCTCATTAGCCACCTTAGTATTGCCGAGCACTTTTCGTAGCACAAGGTCTCCAACACCAAACTCTCGTGGGTGTACATTCTTGTTATAACTTTTGATGAGCTGCTCTTGATATGAGGCCAAGTGCACTAAGGCCCGCTCTCGTCGTTCCTCGGCAAAGTCTAACTCAATCTCCAAAGCTCTGTCATTTCCTCCACTTTCAACCAAAGTGGTCCTGTTGGTCGGCAGACCTATTTCCAATGGAATAATGGCCTCTGTTCCATATGCTAATGAATAGGGGGTCTCTCCCGTAGACCTCCTAGGCGTTGTTCGGTATGCCCATAGAACCAATGGCAATTCATCTGGCCATTTCCCCTTTGCCTTATCCAAACGTTTCTTAATCCCATCAAGGATTGTTTTGTTTGAAGCCTCTGCTTGTCCGTTGCTTTGAGGGTAGGCTGGAGTTGAGTAATAATTTTTGATCCCATACTGGGCACAGAAAGTTTTGAACTTCTTCTGAAATTGTGACCCATTGTCCGTAATCAACGAATAGGGTACCCCAAAGCGAGTTATGATGCTCTTCCACACGAACCTTTCTATCATAGGTTCAGTGATTTTGGCCAATGGCTCTGCCTCGATCCACTTAGTGAAGTAATCTGTTGCAACTAGTAGGAATTTTCGATTCCCAGTTGCTTTGTGCAGTGGACCTACTATGTCCATTCCCCATTGAGCAAACGGCCAGGGACTTGTTAGCGGCACCAGATCCTCAGCTGGTGTTCGAATCATAGGTGAAAATTTCTGACACTTCTCACAAATTTTTACGTACACCTTAGCATCTTCTTGCATGTACGGCCACCAATACCCTTGGGTGATTGCTCGGTGGGCTATGGACCGACCACCAGCATGGCTTCCACAAGTTCCCTCGTGAATTTCGTGGAGGAACTTTTGCACCATCTCAGGATGCACACAAAGCAAGTATGGTCCTGTGAAAGACTTCCTATATAGTTTTCCTTCTGGAGATAACCAGAACCGAGCAGATTTGGTCCTAATTTTATGAGCCTCCTTTTTGTCCAAAGGGAGTGTTTCATCTCGTAAAAACTCCACTATTGGGTCCATCCAACTTGGTCCTTGGTTCACGTCCAAGACCATCTCCACACTTCTCCCAATGCTCGGCTCAGTCAGATACTCCACGGCTATTTTTCTTTTAAACTCAGATGGTACAGCTGCGGCTAACCATGCCAATGAATCTGCATGAGCATTCTTTCCAGAACTTATCTGCTCAATATACACCCTTTCGAAGGTATCGAGCAGATCTCTGGTCACTTGTACATATGCCGCCATCTTCTCGCCCCGGGTTTCATATTGCCCGGACAGCTGATGAACTACAAGCTGTGAATCACAATATACCCTAACATGTTCGGCTCTTAGGGTTTTTGCACTTCTCAAACCAGCTAAAAGTGCCTCGTACTCCGCCACGTTATTGGATGCATTGAACCCAAGCCGAACTGATAGCTCCAACATTGATCCTTCAGGGGGAAAAAGAACTACCCCTATACCTGATCCGGTATTGCAAGCTGACCTATCAACGAACAGCTTCCATTCCAAGGGATCTTGTTCGGCTAATGCCTGTTTCTTCGTTACAGGAGACTTTGCTTCACACTCCTTTCTCGTAGGAGGCAAAGGTGCAACCGCAGGTGAGAACTATGCCACAAAATCTGCCAACACCTGGCCTTTGATTGCTGTGCGCGGCTGATAGTCGATGTCATATTGGCTCAACTCAACGGACCAAGTCGAGATCCTTCCCGAGAAGTCTGCCTTTCGGAGCAGTGATTTTAATGGGAACTCAATGTAAACCACAACTTTATGGCTCTGGAAATAATGTGGCAATTTTCTAGTTGTTGTTCTTAATGCTAGGACCAATTTCTCGAGGGGCAAATACCTTGTTTCGGCATCTAACAAAGTTTTGCTCACATAATAAACTGGGATTTGCTCGGATCCCTTATCTCTTAAAAGTACTGCACTCACAGCATGCTTAGAAACAGCTAAGTATAAAACTAGAGACTCACCTGTTTCTGGGGTCGAAAGAAGGGGAGGAGAGGCCAAATATCCCTTCAGATTCTGGAAGGCTTTTTCACATTCTGCTCCCCATTCGAACCCTTCCCTTTTCTTTAACAGCTGAAAGAAAGGTCTGCACTTGTCACTTGATCGGCTAATAAATCGATTAAGAGCTGCTGCCATCCCGGTCAATCGTTGGACTTCTTTCGTTATCCGAGGACTTTCCAGATTTTGTAAGGCCTTTATTTGGTCGGGATTCGCCTCTATTCCCCTTAGAGTTACAAGATGGCCCAAAAACTTTCCAGAATCGACTCCAAACGCACATTTCGAGGCGTTGAGTTTTAACTTGTATTTCCTCAAAATCTCAAAAGCTTCTCTCAAATCTGCAATATGGCCTTGCCCAGTCTTACTTTTTACCACCATGTCATCTATGTAAACCTCCATAGTTTTGCCGAGCGATTTTCTGAACATGATGGTTGCCAGTCTCTGATACGTTGCCCCTGCATTCTTCAACCCAAAAGGCATGACTTTATAACAGTACAACCCTCGTGGTGTAATAAAAGACGTCTTCTCCTGATCTGGCCCGAACATTGCAATTTGGTGGTATCCTTGATATGCATCGAGAAAACTCATCCGTGCATATCCTGCTGTTGCATCAACCAACTGGTCAATCCTTGGAAGAGGAAAACTATCCTTTGGGCACGCCTTGTTTAAATCTGTGAAGTCAACACACACACGCCATTTTCCGTTCTTTTTCTTGACGACAACAGTATTTGATAGCCATTCTGGATAATAAACTTCCCTTATTGCCTTGGCTTCCAACAAATGATCCACTTCTTCGATTACAGCGTCTACGTGCTGTACGGCTGCCCTTCGTTTCTTTTGAATGACCGGTTTATGCTGTGGATCTATATTCAAGTGATGGCAAATAACATCTGCACTTACCCCAGGCATCTCCTCTGGTGTCCAAGCAAATACATCGACATAAGTTTTCAAGAAACTTATCAGTTCATTCTCTTCCTCTTCTGGCAGTGATTCCCCAATTAGAAAATACCTATCTGGATCAGTCTCGTTGATCAGTGTTTTCTTCAAATCCTCAACTACCCTCTCGGTTGGGTCTTTTCCAATATCCTCAATGGTCGGCAGATCCGGAATTTCCATAGTATTAACAAGGTGGGCATTATGGACTCTTTTTATGATGGATACCAAACATTGTTGAGCTATCTTTTGGTTACCTTTGATGTGCTCAATCCCATTAGACCCTGGGAACTTTACCATCTGATGGAAAGTTGAAGAGACTGCCCTCATCTTGTGCAACCATGTTCTCCCTATAATCACGTTATAGGAAGACGGTACATCCACCACTAAGAAGTCGGTTCGTAGCACCACTGTCCCAGCCCGAACAGGCAGAGTTACCTTGCCTAACGGCCAAACTGCTCCTGCTCCAAATCCGACCAATGGAGTTACTGATTGTACCAAATCTTCTCGTGTAAGCCCCAGTTTCTTGAATGCATCATAGTATAGCACTTCGGTGCAACTCCCTGAATCCACCAGGATTCTTTCCATATCATATTCCCCAACTCGTAGGGTTATGACCAAAGCATCATTGTGAGGTACCTGGACTCCTCCCAGATCTTCATCCGTAAAAACTATGCCCTCGTTGCTTGCCCCTTCGTTGCGCCCTCTTTTCTTCCCCAACTGCATTACATGTTGGTCATGTTTCACTTGTCTCTGAAGCAATCTTACCTCATTTCTCGTATAAGGTTCGGCTAATCCATGTATCATATGGATTACCCCTTTTGGATTCTGTTCGTAATCCAATTCCATTGCCTTGTCTTTATCCTTGGAATCTTCTTGGATAAATTCTTTGAGATAACCTCGTGAGACCAAATCATCAAGATGCCGTTTAAACATCTCACAATCCTCAGTCATGTAACCCCAATCCATATGGTAACTGCAGTGCTGATTCGTGGCACGTTTTGCATCTTTATTCCCACAAAGAGTTGGGGGCCATTTGAAATATGGTTGATTCTTTATTCGATAAAGAATCCTGTAAATGGGCTCTTTCCAAACCGTGTTTATTGAAAAGAATGACTTGGGATCCGGGGCCTGTTTATCCTTGTACTGCTCCTTCTTCGCCTGCCCATAATCTTTTCTTTCACGATAAGTTTTGGGCTCTGGCTTGTCAGCTTTCTTTATAGGCCCCTTTACTTGGTCGGCGGCCAACTTTCCATCCTCTCGTAGGATGTCATCCTCGTTCCTGGCGTGCTGCTCAATTCTCTCCATCAATTTTGCCAATGTCTGCACGGGACTCATGTTTAGAGACTTATGCAGTTCCCCCTGAACAGGTAAGCCTGTTTTGAACGTTGCTATTGCGTATTCTTCACTACATCCTTCAATCTCGTTGAAGGTTTCCCAGTACTTCTTTGCATAAGTCCTGATCGGCTCGTCCTCTCCCTACTTCATAAAAGAAAGACTCTCAAAGGTTTTGGGAGCTTTCCTGCTCGTTAAGAACCGTGCAGTGAATTCCTCGGCCAACTGCACCCATGTTCGGATAGAGCGTGAGCCCAATTTGTGGAACCACGACAAAGCAACCTTCCCTAAACTCGACGGGAACATCTTGCACATGATTGCATCATCCCTTCATGCATAAACATTGCTTGCTGGTAATGCTGTATATGGGCCACGGGATCAGCATCTGTCTCGTAGAGGATGAATGTTCCGTGCTTTACCCTGGTCGGCAATCTAGCCTCCTGTAACTTTTTTGCAAAAGGGGAGGATGTTATATTCTGAAGTGCTTTCCGTGCTGCTTCCCGTGCAGTCATGGCTTCATCCTCTGGTCCTTTCTTGGATCTAATTCGTTCCCAATCGGAATCAGGTCTCTCGTACCTGTCCCTATGATGTTTTCTACTCCCTTCTTCCTCGGGGGTAGAGCTTCGACCTCTGCTTCTCCTCTTTCTTGGAGATACCCTCCTTCGGTCGGGTGTTCGAATCTTGCTCCTCCCTTTTCGTGGAGAAGTTTTATGTCGCCTCGGGGTCAGACTTCTGCTTCTGCTCCTCCTTCCTCGTGAAGGAGCCTTTTGATACTGTACCAAAGCGTATTCACTACCTCTAGAATTTCTTCGAGATAGTCCAGAGTCCTCCAGATGTTCTCTGATTCTCTCTAGTTCTCTGATTTCATGTTCTCGTTTTTTGATCAAACGAGCATACTCCTCAATTTCTTGTCTCTTCTTATCAAGAATGTCTTCGCTACGGTATACACTTCTGGAGTGTGCAATCGATTCATCCCCTCGATGGGATTTAGTCCTTCTCGTGGACTTCGATGCCGTCTCTCCATCTCTATTTCTGGAGTTGCCGTGGATAGTAAGAGGGTGGCCCTTACTCGTGGTCCTTTTGTGTCCTCCTTCGGGCTTTCTCGGAGCCCCGGGTGGAGACTTATCCCCTCCTCCAATTAACACATCCTTTAGGTCGTGTGGCGTTGCTGGATCTACTTCCACCATGGTCGTATTTCAAAGGGAACTTGTTCGTTTCCCACAGACGGCGCCAATTGTAGGGGGACAAATTCAAGTAGTGCTCTGAACAGCACTGGAATGCAGCGGCTTCACGTGCCTCTTGAACGTAACCCTAATTTGTCAAAGAAACCCTTGTCCTGCAAAACAGACAAGGAGTGAGTGCACCTTTGCCTCTCGTGGCAAAGGCCCTCCGATGCCTTTGTTAGTATCTCGTACTAGCAATCAAATCCTAATTATCAGTAGGAAAGCAATAAGAATGCAGTGTATTGCGTACCTTTTACCTCTAGGTTTATCTCTTATTTATAGATTTGCGTATGCTTGCTGGCCAAGCATCCGTGTTGCCCTAGGATTCCTAACTCGTATAGGAATCCCAGGATATCAAGGATTCTCGTTTCCTTTATCAGTTCATTTACCTTAATCCTTGTAGGACTCTTTTCCATAACAAGCCGAACATCCCATACTCGTTGGGTATCTTTCTCAGATCCTATATTCTCGGGATCTTATCCTTTAACGGAATACCAGTGATTCTGGACCCTTCTAGAATGTTCCCTCCAATAGGACTTCTCTCTTTGTTCGGCCATCTCATGGCCGAACAGACGGTCTGGACCAGTTACTTCACGTGTAACTGGTCCTAAGGAAACAATTTGGACCATATCCTTTCTAAGGAGCTCTCCTCCTGTTCGGCTTTCTCTTGCCGAACAAGATTCTTGAAAAATGGCATCTCTTGTAATTTTCCTTGTATTTGGTCCAATAACGTCTCGTGTTATTGCCCCGAGAATCGTACGACCTTTCTGGACCATTGACTTCTCATATCACTGGTCCATAATGCGTTGACCTTTTCTTGGCCGTGCTCGGGCTCGTTTTGTACCTGTTCGGGAATACCTCCCTACATGTGTTACCACTGCTGTTTATTTAATCAATCGATTGCCTACTTGGCTCCTTTCTAACATGGTATCAGAGCTCGGTCTTGGGTGGCCATACAACGTGTGGTCAAGTATCCATCGCACGAGTCAACTCATCAATTCATACCTCCACGTGCATCCGGGCTGCACGTGAGGGGTCGCCCGAGTCAAATCTCTTATTTCTTCAATTCGTACCTCCACGTGCATCCGAGCTGCACGTGAGGGGGAGTATTAGACTTGTCCCACATCGCTCATCTAAGCCACCCAAACTTGGTTAATATAATCTAGAGGCTACTCCACCTATTGTTAATTGGTTTTAGGTTGGAACCCTCCAAGAAATCTAACAGTTAGAGCATTTAACTCTTGTGTAATCGATACTGTGAGTGGTTTTGTGCTGTTCCGACGCTAATTGCAGTTCGATTGGAACTTCGATCAACTTGTTAAAGAGATTGAAAGGGTTCAAATTGAACGAGTATGTCTGAAGAGATTTGAATCGATAGCGAGAGTGAAAGAAACCCTAGTTTCAACCCTCTACAGGCCTTTGCCGCCAAAAGTGCCGCGAACGTCGTTAGGCGGGTCATCTAAACTCTCTGTTGTTTTGTATACTCTTGTTTGTTTCAAGGCTGCGTAGGACATCAAGGTTTCGTGGTGTAGTTGGTTATCACGTCAGTCTAACAGACAGCCCATTTGAATGCGGAAAAAGAATTGGGAGTATTAGTTAATAAAGGGGATAAGATAGTAGGGGGAATTAGTTAATAAATGATGATCCACATTGATGTGATGTTTATGGAGGGGGTATTAAATAGTATTTTGTTTGGATGAAGTATTACAGAGGGGTATAAAATAGTACTTGGTTTAGATGTAGGATAAATTGGGGATATAAAGAATGATGGATGATGTAAAAAGTTGTCAAATGACCCTTTTGCCCTTGTACAGTCCCTAAATTAATTATGTATTACGTTTTTTATATAATTGCAAATTTAATTATTCTTTCACAATTTAAGCCTTAATATTTAGTTAATTAATTAATTTAATAAGCATAATAAATTAAAAATCATTTTTAAAGTGTTTTTTTTAATTTTGTTTTTTTAAGTGGGGAATTTTCAATACCCTTCTTTAATTTACATTTACAATTTAATTATGTGTGCATGTTAATTTATTATGGGTGACGTGTATGATAACCCATGGTCACACAAGCACATAATTATTTCCCTTTGTTGTTTTTAAGTTTTTTTTTCGTAATTTGATTTTTTTTAAGTGGGGAACTTGTAATACTTTCTTTAATTTATATTTATAATTTAATTATGTATTCGTTTTAATTAATTATTGGTGAGGGTGTATGATAGCACATGGTCTCATATGCACACAATCATTTTTCTTATTCTTTTCTTCCTTTCTTATCACCGTTTCCTTTTCTTATCACCGTTTAAGAGAGAGAGAGAGAGAAAGAGCGAGAGAAGTCTGATAAACAAAAAAAGAAAAAAGAAAAGAAAGAGAGAGAGAACGACAGCAGCATCAACAGCAGCGGCGGAAGAAGAAGAAGAAGAAGCAGCAGCTACGATTGGTTCGATCCCTCCTCTCTCCGATCTGTCGTTTCTCCGATTTGTTCTTGTTGTTATTGTTCTTCTTCTCCCTATTTTTTGTTTATTGCTCTAGAATAAGTTGGAATTACGAAGCAAGACATTTAAAAAGGGACGAAGGGAGTATTTTTTATTTAACGGCTCTTTTTCCGCCTTTTCCTTGTGCATCCCCCGTCAACTCACTCCCACTCTCGATCGTATTCAGGTTTTCATCAAAGTTGTTATTTTGTAAGTACTCATTTTTTTATTTTACGAGATAAATCATTCTATCATAATATATCACCTTTAATTCAAAAAATAATACTACTTATTTTAATTAGTGGAACACGCTCCACAGAGAATAAATTTGGTCCTTTAAGTGGGAAAATAATATTAATAGCAACAAATTTGAAACGGTACCCGGAATGTCACTGGTACCACGACGTACCATTCAAGTAGAAAATTCGGTACTCTAGCCGATTCAGAACCTTTCACTAGAGAGAAATCAAGGAAATCTCAAGCCATAGCATCTTCAGAATTTATGGTGCCGAATTGCGGGTGGCGTGAAGATCCATCAAAATAGGTGCCTAGTTTCAGAAAGCTTACGCACAATTTCTAAACACAACTCCAGACACAATTACCGTTCAATACAAAGAATTGTATTTTAAAGTTGTGCGATTAGCATTACTCTTTGTAAATTTGATAAACGAACCTCACACCACAAGTCTTTGTAAAATGGCAAAATCTAATTTCCGCCCAGAAGGCTGACGGTAGCGTGGAGCACGCGTTCACAAAGGTGGAACTCGTACGCTTTACGTCATCACTTTTTGTACGTGGATCAAGGCAATGGCAGGTTTAAAGAGATTCAGGCTTCATTCCGGAAACTTTCTTAAAAATTAAAAATTTATTTTGCCACTTCTCATTAAAAAATAAGAAGGGTCATTCCACAAAACCTAAATAAAAAGTTTCTTTCACATTTTCAAACTAAAAAATAATGTAAATGAAAAAAAAAATTCAATTTTTTTTGCACCGTATTAAAGATCTCAATGAAATCTATCAAACAAGATCCATAGTGGTAGAAAAATTATTTGCATAAACACATGATTTTTGAGCTTGAAGTTGCCTTATACAAAAAATAAGACTGTTGCTATGATAAGGGGCACCAGCGGAGGGAAATCGTACTGGCGGCCTCGCTGGGCCGTCTCCGGCTACCGGACGGCTGATCCGAGCCGTCCAAAAATTCTAAAAAAAAAACATGGGGGCTTATGCGAGAATCAACGGCATCCGAGGTGTGTAGGGTGCTTGATCCGAGCACCTCTTTTCCGTGTATATATCCGTGTATATATGATCAAGCACCCTACACGGAAAAAGGGTGCTCGGATCAAGCACCATACACATCTCGGATGTCGTTGATTTCCGCGCTAGCCCCCTCGGTTTTTTTTATAGAATTTTTGGACGGCTCGGATCGACCGTCTGGTGGCCGGAGACGGCCCGACGCGACATTCGGTACGATTTCCCTCCCCGGCGCCCATTGGTACCTATGTAAATTCTGAAAAAATAAGTACCACCTTCTTATTTTTTTGAAAACAACCCTTATTATTGGACAAAAAATAAGTTCTTATTTGTTTTCTAAAACGGGCTCTCAAACAAATTTGATTTGAGGAGCGCTAGGGATAAAGAAAATATCCTTAAAGTGTACATGAACGGATCAGATGCACTATGCAGTGCATCTGATCCGTTCATGTACACTTTAAGGGTATTTTCTATATCAATTTTCTTTGCTCTTAGCCTTTCATATTATCCCTAAGGGGAACTTAATTAGCCATCCTTTTCCCCTTACTTATTTAGGTGTTCATCCTAATGTGTTTAAATATTTATCTTTTCATCCTCAAATTCAATTAAATCCTAAAGTACCCTTTATTTCTCCTAATTTTTTAAATCTTTCTCTCTCTCTTTTTTTATTTATCTTTTCTAATTATCTCAATTCTCTCTCCTCTTTCAAACATTTCTCTCACCTAATCTTTTGAATTTTTTCTCTCTCCTAATCTTCTCTATCATATTTGCATTCCCCTAAAATCTAAAAAGAAACACGACTCTTACAAAAACGAATGTGTAAGCCGGAAAACATGGCAAAACATGATCAATACGCAAAAATGGCAAAACCTGATCGAGGTAGCAAAACAAGATCAATTTAAAAAAATGACAAAATCGAAAAACATGGCAAGTTTCGAGAAGTGTAGGTTTCGATCGAGATAAATGAACAAAACATGATCAAATAAAAAACATGAAAATTTTTGAGAAGTGTAGGTTTCAATCGAGGTAGATGAATCAAACATTATCAATTCACAAACATGACAAAAATTGAAACACATAATACCTCATATTCCAGCAACAGAATCTGGTAACGGCGGCGATTAAGAAAATCATAACAAAATTTGTGGAATCACCATAAAACATAAAAAAAATCATGAACACGAATCGTAAAATTGTCCGGGCAATACTACAATAAACAAAAATCATGACAAAATTTAGAAAAATTGAAACACATACGCTAAAATCATGACAAGAAGTAGGAGCTTATTTGTCGGGATAAGTATTCATTTTAAATATGATGAATTTAAAACTAATATGATTAATTTACACTCCAAGTCGAACAATCGAAACGGTAACTACAAGTATACACTTTAGAATTAATATTGTGCTACTACGCATGATTTCATACCTCTACACAATGAAACCAACTGAAACAATCCAAAAAAAAAAAAATATAGGCCCTTTTCAGTTGAAATTACTCGAATATCCCTGGGCATCAGATGCGCGCAAACAAAGGACACCAGTGCTTACCATTAAAAAGCTAGAGGACACCGGTACAAGTCCGATCCGAAATCTGAAACGTGTCGAGTCCGTTGGCCATTTCATCAACAGCTGTGCATCCTTAAATGACAAAAAAATACAAAAATCGATACAAATCCATGGAGCGATTTTCTGGTCAGGAAGGGGAGTTGGGTAGTGATACTTCGGCGGTGAGTCGGAGATCGATGTTGGAGTGGGAGAGTACAATTGATGAACTTTGGATGAAGTAGAGTGCGTACGGGTAAGTGCAGAAGAGATTCTTTTTCTGCATCCATTCTCACGTGGTTTACCATTGGAGAGAGAGAGAGAGAGATTTTGATTGTGATTCAAAGTGGGTAATTGGGTGTATTGTTTCCCGTCAACCACTTGTGCCAAATTCAACTAATCCCACAAAAATAGGAACATCCTAATCTTATAGATAAGATACGTAAAATACAATATAGATATTAATTAATTACCAAGGGCATAATGGGGCAACATAACAATTTGAGGATGAGCACAAAAGTATTCAAACACATTAGAATAAACACTTAAATAAATTTCCCAATTAGAATGCCTATTTAATTTCCTCTATCCCATAGCTTTTCCGAATACCAAAACAAGTCCTCATTCCCCTCCAAGCTTATCCTTCCCTCTCTCTCTCTACTGTAAATTTACCTCTCCCCGAGAAGTTTCAAGTACTGGTGGTCACCAACGCTCACGCTCGTCCGATAGTATTTTTCTCGTTCATTTTCTTTGTTCTCTCGTCATTTTTATTTTTTGATGTCATATTCCTTCTGTTTGGTCTTTCTACTGGGCTCCGATCTGTGAGTGCTCGTTGCTGTCTTCCTTTCCCAACGATCTTGCAACCAATCTTTGGTCGAAACTCTTATGTTCTCTATAGATAAGAAGTGTTTGATTTTGACAATATTTCCTACATATTGTCATCAGGAAAGATTTGTGGTCAAGTTTAGAAATTGTCCACTCTACAGTGTGGTCTGTTTACATAGTATCAAAACTCTCTCTCTCTCTCTCTCTCTCTCTCTCTCTCTCTCTCTCTCTCTCTCTCTCTCTCTATATATATATATATATATATATATATATATATATATATATTTGGGTCTCTTGATTTATTTACGTTTTTTATTTTGATTCAAATTTTCAGCGTCTCAGAATTTTTGTATTTTATCAGACTAGTAAAACCAAATTCTTACTTACTCGATTTAGGGTGTAAAAAAAGAAAAAGAGAGATGTGAGAAGGACAATGGATATGGAACAGAGATGGAGGAACGGTGAGGTGATCTTTATGTAAATCTAAGGGAGAATGTACTGATTGTAATACAAGCTCCATCACAAAGCTCAAAAAAAAAAATTGCATACATAATTTCCAACTTCAAGCTGAATTTTACACAAAAAATCTCAAATCAAAACCCCTAAACTAAAAGCCCTTTTTCCAAAATCCCCAAATTTCATTGCAATCATCTGGGTTTGCACTTCGTTGATCAACATTTCGTCCAACAAAGTAAATATGGGCGTCCTCCCAATCTAGTTTTGAGCTTGTGGCCGGTGGCGAGAAGCAAAGACGTAGGGGGATGCTGTCGGCGGTGGTGCCGCGAAGGACCCTATTTTTCCTCAAGTGTTTCGTTTCTGTCAAGATTTGCCTGAAGAGTTTACAGACATGAAGTGGGTACAAACACAAAGTAGGTTAGGATCAAAGAGAGTGAATATATGACACAGGATATATTAGGTAAACACTAACTTTCATTAACTTGGTTCTTACAGGGGGAGACGCCCTCCTTTTATAGGCGTAAGGAGGGGACACTTACATCACTGATTACCTATACAAACAGTATAAACATATAATTGGAACACTACCATACTACTGGTGTTACCTTGACTAATGTAACACATCTATCAAACTGACTACGTACAACTACTGTGCTAGCATTTATTACTACATATACACATGGTCTTTACTAGTACAGTAAAAACCAATTATATGGACTTCTATCTTGGACCAGTCATATACAGATGACTTTCTTGTACACGTACTTCTTTAACATTAAACACTAATAATTTCACCCTCTGTGGAAAAGAGGACAACACTTCTATACTTTATATTACACCACACAAAAGAGACAGCTGGTATGAGCACGTGATTGTCACTCTGGATCATCTGAACTACTTTTTTCATCTCTGTCAGTCAAGTGATACTGGATCAAAAGATAGCGAATATTTTGGCGTCATTCTTCCGGATAAGTATCATTGAATTTCCAGTTTGCAGTTTCATAATGGAGGAGAGATGAGGGAACTTCTGCAAGTGTCAATCCATTGAGTGAACACAGTGTTTGAGTCATGACCAAATAATTTCCACTGTGGATCTCAATGCTCAGAGACTATTGATATGCTGAAAGGAATATAGTGTGATACTCCTTTCTCCAAGTGATAGAACCATCAGGATTAGGAAGACATCTGTTATTGCGAGTTGTCCAAAAAGCAAATTGGAGGTCTTCGTCTGGACCTGTGGGAACTTGTCTGATCTTTTGTTTCCAGTAGGGTATGCTTCCAAAAAGCAGGAGAAATTTCAAAAAGAAATCTTCTGGAGGTTGAACTTGATTGAACGCCGCATGAGCCAAATAGACCAAGACTGCTGATTTATTAAAACAGATACTTATAGTATACACATCGACTAAATACCATAAGAGGAGATAGGCTTCTTTTTTGAAATAAAAGACATTATGGTAAGACACTTCAAATTGGGTGAGAAATGGATAAACAGGATGGAAAGGTAGACCTTTTATGGGACCTTCATCAAGACCATATTTGAAAATACAGAGATGTTGAAGGTTTTGACACATTTGAACACACCTAGAAAGAAGGGTTAACTCTAAAATATGACACTGAAGGTGGACAGGAAAATTGACTGGATGGAAACAGGAAATCATGGGAAAACAACCAGGAACAAAGGAATGTGGTTTTGTTTTTTAAAACTGGTTGATTTCTTTTTTGAGCCTTAACAAAAAATCAGGGAGGACATTTATTTTTCTTTTTATGTGAACAGCATCAAAACTCCAATTGGAAAACCAATTTGCCCATCTGAGTAATTGTGCTTTTGGGAGGTGCTTCTATTTGAACTTGAGCATGCTGGGAAAACTCATCATATCAGTCTCAATTAGAAAATGATGACCGATTAGATGAAATTCAAACTTCTCAATACTCCTTTTGATTGCCAGAATTTCTTTGTAGGTAGAGTGGTAATAAAGCTCTGCTGGAAAAAATGCACCACTCTTGTATCCACAAATTCTACGCTTTTGATTTGTGTTTTCTTTCAAAAGAACTACTCCCCAATATAGAATCAGAGGCATCTGTCTGAAGAACTCTCTTCCCATCTAAAGGTATGGTTAATGGAGGAAGAGTTTTGGCTATGGCTTTAAGGTCTTTTACAGCTTTGGTACAAAGGGCTGTCCAAGGAGGAGGGGTTTTCTTTAGTAGAGCTGAGAAAGGAGTTCGGTATTGGGCCAGGTTTGGAATAAAATCAGCCATATAATTAACAATTCCAAAGAACTGTTGAACTTGTTTGACTTTGATATTTTCATCTGAAAAATGGTCAAGTTGGGAGGCTATATGAGGTTGGATGGTATATTGACCTTTAGAGATATGCATCCCTAAAAAATCAATTTCTGATTGAGCAAGAAACATTTTTTTCTCTGAGAGCATGATACCATGGGTTTGGACTAGGGAATGGAAAATTTGTAGTAGGACAACATGAGACTCAATATCTGGAGAAAAAAGTAGGATGTCATCAATGTAGACAATGGCTGAGGATAGAATAGAAGCAAATACCCGAATCATGGCCTTTTGAAATAAGGATGGAGCTATTTTCAATCCAAAAGGCATGACTGACCACTGGAAGTGGTGATCTGGAATGCAAAAACCAGTTTTGGGACGATCATCTGGATGGATGCCCAACTGCCAGAAACCTGCTTTTAGGTCAAACTTTGAGAAAATTTGAGCTTTAGGCAAGTTTGCAAAAAGAACACTTCTTCGAGGAAGAGGGAATTTGTTATCCTGCAAAAAATGATTAAGAGGCTGGTAGTTGATAACCAGGCGAATCTTTCCTCTTATCTGCTCGGTTCTTTTGTTCACATAAAATGCTTCACATGCTCACTGAGAGGTTGTGGGCTCAATCAATCCTTCTGATTGGAGTTGCTGGAGCTCTTGAAGAGCAAGCTAGTAGTGTTCTGGGTTCATTCCATGATGGGTAGCTTTGGTAGGGTTGATGTCTTTATTTTTCTTAAAAGGAAGAGAAATGAAGAAATCTGGATTTTTCCAAAGTGGGTTGGAGCATTTGGTGAGGAATTGGGAATGAGATTCAGCACAGGAAGTTTGGATTATGGCTTCTTTAATGGAGGAGAAATTTTCTATGGAAAAGAGATTTGGTTGGGTGGTCCAGGGTAATAGGTAATTTTTGTATTTTAAACCTTTTTTGAGCCAGAAAGCTTTGCTGAGATTTTGGAGAATATCAAAGTCTAACAATAAATCTTTTCCTAGGAGATCAGAACCATAGACTTGGTGTTTTATGGTGTATCTTGGAAAAAGTTGGATGGTAATAGGCTTACTGATCAAAGTGATAACAAAAGTTTCTCCATTGGCTGCTGTACAGGATCTAAAACATGATTGCCAAAAGGACCTGGGAAGGATTGCTAGGTTGAGAATGGAGGCTGCTGCACCAGTATCAAAGAAAGCGATGACTGGTATTGGTTTCTCATATTTTTCAAGCAAGATTTTGACATTGGCTAAAGGTTGAGCCAGCATGATGTTGGAGAACCCAATTGTTTGGACTTCATAGGGGAATGAATCAGGATCATCAGAAGAGTCACCTGATTCTGATAAATCGTTTAAATCATCAAAAGTGAATGCAAGGACTATTTTATCTGTTGCTTCATTGTCAATGGAAAACAGAGATTCGACATCAGCATCTTCAAGATCATCATCAATGAGAGCCAAAGAGCTCACCATTTTGTCCCTTGCTGCTTTATTTGGACACTGTTTTGCATAGTGCCCCTTCTTTCCGCATATGTAACAGCGATCAGATTTTCGCTGCCCTCTGAACTTCTTCTTTTTGAAAAATTTCTATTTTTTCCGACGTGGGAACTTGCCAAATTTTGGAAACTTTGAAAATTTGCCAGGAGATTGAAACTTCCATTTCTGAAAGTGCTTAGACTTCCGATATGAAGGGCGGCAAGTGCACTTCTTATCTTTGCACTTTATAGATAAGTCTGGTCGGTCACATGCTTTGCCAAGAAATTTTCCCTGTTCTTCAAGAGTTCTGAGGAATTTCTAGTGATTGCACAATTTTTCCAAGGCAATCAAAGAGTGTTGGTAAATACCACCAAGAGATGTTGCATTCAGCGTCAATCCTTTTGTCTGAAGTAATCTTGTTGTCTCATTTCCCAATGGTTCAGGAAGGGAATTGAGAAAGACTTGCTTGAGATTGACATCATCCATGCCGTTGAGAAAATAAAATCTCTGAGATATACTGTCATAATGAATCTCCAGATCTTTTCGTTTGAATGAACAGCACTTCATGCTGAGATATTCTTCTCGAACAAACTCTTTTGTATTGTTGTGGTCACCAAGAAACTCAGTGTGCAGGACTGAGATAAATTGATCAAGGGTTGGCAATTGTTTGAGCTGTAGCTGTCGGTATTCACCAATAGCCAAGTACCATTGACGAAGACGACCAAGGAATTTCGCTGTACACTTAGTAATGACAATACTTAGTGTAGCGTTGGGAGAGAGCATAGCAGCAGTGCACCAAGCATGAATCTCATAAAGCTTATCCAACCATTTTGATGGAGGAATGTTATCAAAAGAGAAACCTTGGGTATGGATATTGGAATGTGAAAAGAAATCAAAGGTTGGGATTTCTGGAGGTAGAGGTGTATCGAACTCAGGACCTTCTTCAATAATAGGATCATCAACATGTTCCTCTGGAGTATTTTCTGGATTCATCATGAAAACATGAGGAATGGGCATCGAGTCAATGGATTCAATATTCGATTTAGACTCAATGGTTGATTCAGGAGATGGGGCTTCTGGTATAGTGGCTAAAGTATGTAGGAGAGTAGAGATTGGATTTTTGGAAGGGTTAGGAGTTGGCTGAACTATTAACTGGGGTGACTTTGAATTTGGGTCAGATGGTTTAGAAGAAGTAGAGGTAGTTGGAGTAGATGTAGATGTAGATGGTGGAGACGGAATTGTTGGAGGCTGGATAGGTATTATCTGGGGCTTTGGGAAAGGAAGTTTTGGTGGAAATGGTCTTTTTGGTGGAGGAAGAAAGTTGATGAGCTCCCAAAGATATTGGACTCACCAAATCCTGAAGAAGGATTTATAGGTAAGGGTTGAGACATTTGAGGATACCCAGAAAAATATTCTTGAGAGGAAGAAGGGAACATGTCAAATGGGCTTTTTTGCTGAGAATACTGCTGAGCTTGAAGTGAGTGAAACTGGTTTTTTAGGTGCTTCATTTCAGCATCCTTTTGAGAAAAAGCTGCTGAAAATGCTTGGTTGGCATATGCCATCTGGAGAAGTTCCTAGTGAACATTTTGAATTTTCTGTTGCAAATCTCTGATAAGAAGTTCCAAAGTTGATAACTTCTTATGGACAACATTCTCCAAATTTTGTTGGGAGTTAGCAATTCTCTGAAGAATTTTATTTTGAGCCAGAGAATTTGCTGACTACCAATTTATTGTTGCTTCTGCTGCTGAAACGGCTTTGGTACTACCATCAGGGAGAATGGTAGTAGAGTCTGGAATTTTATGCCCATGGGTCGTCCTTTCTTGGGAATTATGAAATTCCAGAGGGAAATCTGCTTCAGTCCAGGAAGAAGATGAGGTGAACATAAAACATCCACTCGGTTGACTTAACGAACCATCATCAGATGGGGGTTGAGGAGGAGGTGGAGATTTATAAGGAGTGGGAGGTGACGAAGGACATATGGAACATGGACATGGATCTTCAAAGTCCTCATCATCTTCTAGGAGACTGTCTTCTAGACACTCATCACAGTCACAGGCATCAAAATAACAATGACCTGTTTCTGAATTTTTGAAATAGAAGACTGGAAGGCCACTGGGATCAAAATATTTAATTGGAGGGCCAGGTCTGGAACCATCCACAAACATGTTAATTCTTGAGGGAAAAATGACAGGATGGGTGAAGGATGAGGCAAAAGTTTCTTTTGGAAAAGAAATCTCCACTGTACCATCAGGTTTTGAAATGAAAGTTGGATTTGAAGATTGGACAGGTATGGGCTTGTTTTGATTTTTCTCATAAGCTGTAACCCAAGATTCTGGAAGAAGCTTGAGAAGCTCAGGACGGAAAATCTGTCGGGGAACATGGACACAGGAGCCTTGGTGAGGTGCGTTAACAATTAGGAAATGGGCTTCATCTGTGGAGGACGGTAAGGACATGTCAAAGGCATGGTTTTGAAGACGATAGGCCATTTGGTAGTGAAGGGTTGCTGCATATGTGGTGGAGATTTGGGAGGCACCACCAATTTGAACTTGGACCTTCAAGGCGGATAGCAGATGAGGATCTGCTAATGGCATATTGAAATTGGGGTAGAAGGTAAAGATCACAGTTTCAGCATTTAAAGTGGTTTGGACTGTAGCAATACATGCGTGCTGGTATTGGATAAATCTGGTGTCTACCAGAGCAAGTCTGGAAGTCACAGGTAAACATTTCCTACCATGGAAAGTAACAGCAAGTCGGATTGCACCAAAGTGAAGATGGGTAAATCCTTGTTGTTGCCAAAGGCGAGGCAAATCAACCAGGATTTCCAAAGGTAAAAGTTGTTCAGCTTCTGTAGCTGCTATGAAGCATTGATCAAACTTAGAGGCTTGAACATATTCTTTTACGGACGTTGGGCGTTTTGTGGAGAAAAGTTGGGTGACGGTCTTTTTTACAGAAGTTTGTGGTCTGACAAAAGCATTATAGGGATTTAGAAAATGGAGATCAGTAAGAGGAACCTTACTATCATCAGGAAGGCATTCAAACTCATACAAGTACTCAAGGTTAGAAGAAGAGGTGGAGGAATTTCTACTAGTGGAGGATAGTGAAGGGACTAAGGATGACGTAGTAGAGGAGTGGGTGGAAAAAAGATGATTCATTTCTCTTAAAGTTCTGGGTTCTTCTTTCCCTCGTACTTCAAAACCTTCTTCTTCTTTTTTCAACTTAAAATCTTCAACCAATTTTGATTAATAAAATACTGTATACCAAGGTAGATAAACCGAGACACACCGCTCAATAGCCAAAAGTCTCAAGGTACTTTAACCCACTAATATAAAATTCTTTTAACCAAAACAGTTGATGAAGTTTCTGATGTAGAGGATCCTGTGAAGGCAACCACAGAGCATACGCTTCAAGTTTTTCTTTTAGAAAAGATTTGAAATAGTTTTGAAAAAGAAGTTCCCAGAAGAGGGTTTAAGCTAGAATGGAAGACATGGCTCTGATACCAAGTTTACAGACACGAAATGGGTACAAACACAAAGTATGTTAGGATCAAAGAGAGTGAATATATGACACAGTGTCACGTACTCGATTTTAAACATAATTATAAGTGATTTACATAATAAAAATACTCACAAATATCCGTACGGTACCCAAAAGATCACTATATTCTCATTCCCAAAGCAAATACTTCCAAGTTCACACGGTTCCAAAATATTACAACATCGGCTCAACGGCCCCAGATTTAACATAAGTAGTGAAGTTCGAAAGAGAATCAATGGTTACAATATCCCGAGTCAAAAGAATTACAATTTAAGTTACAAATACATCTTTCAAAATAAGTTTACAAAGATGAATAAGTAACTCCTTCGGTTAGCTTTCAAAAATAATGTCCACACTCCAAGCACGCCAAGCAATGCAAGCTATGGTCCCGGGTTAGCACCTGAAAATAATATAAGGCTTGAGCTACACTAGCCCAGTAGAAAAGTCTACGCAAACTCTATATGCAAATGAGCGAAACGAATGAACGAATGATAAAAGATCACAAGACAACAGAGGAAGCACAATTTTCATGAACAAGTGTCCCAAAATCTCCAATTTTTCTTTTATTCAACCCATAAATCATATCCGTTCAATTCATGTCTCAACATGTCGTGTCGTTTTTGTGTCTGAGCCGAAGCTCCTGCCGGGCTAATTTTGGGACCCCGATATCCCCTGCCAAGCACCCACCTTGAAGGTTAGGCCTTGAGTGATTATTTTGAGCATTAGCTCCTGCCAGGCTAATTATGGGACCCTGATATCCCCTGCCAAGCACCCACCCGTCGATGGGCCTTGAATGTTCGCGCGTTGTTTCAAGCTCAAGTATATCGTTCGTAAAACATCGTGCATGAAGCTCATGTGTATCCTTCAATAATTCCATCAATTTAAATAACTCCAACATATAAATTTACCACATGGCAAATGAAGTCAAACTTGGCTGCATGATTTCTCATTTTATACAATAGAATATATAAACTCCCATAGAATAGTCAAAGACTCAGGAAGCAAACGATTTCCAACGACACAAAAAGTTTTGAAAATTGTCAGGTGGCCTACCGGTAGGGAACAGTGGTCTACCGGTACAATCCATAAGCAGGAGGAACAAAGTTTAGGTTCACGGAAATTCTACCGGTAGAGGAAAAATTGGTACCGGTAGGTTCCAAGAAATTTTTATATTCCTACCGGTAGGGAACAAATTCTACCGGTACAAAAACTGATCAGAAAGGCCACCATTTTGCACGAGGAAAACTTTGAGACAGGCTACCGGTAGGAGAAAAGTTCTACCGGTAGAAAGCTAATTTTCTGGCAACACAACAACGTTCTACCGGTAGAAAGAACGGGCCTACCGGTAGGAATCCGGAATTTGGCGATTTTTCATCAGATAACAGATTTTGATCCAGACCAAACCACAACCAATACCAGCTCAAACAAAGCATGAAAATACTCAAATAAGACATAAGAGAACCCAAATAACATATAAAGAGAGGTAGAATTTCCTACCTCAAGTATCCAAACCGAAATCAAGAAGATTATGCAAACCCTAGCTTCCGGAGTCCAAATCAAGCAACAATACGCCGAACCAAGCTTTGTCCAACACGATACAAGCTCGAATATACTAGTAGACGATGGAGTTAAGCTTGATTGTTGTGAGTTTTGAGTGATTGGGTGAGAGAGTGAGAGAGATCGAGAGACGAGAGAGTGATGAGATGAAATTGAAAAAAGAAAAGGATTTCTCCTGGTATACACGGCACACACATGCACTAATCACACGAACACCCATGGCTTTTAACCTCTCACATTTTGACCCCCAACTTTAATATTCTCATTAATCCACCACTTTTCCATTTATAAAATAACAAAATTATAAAATGAATTTACGGGTCTCTACATCCTACCCTCCTTAAAGAAATTTCGTCCTCGAAATTCAAATAAACGTGCTCACTAAGTCATGCACCACTTATACATGCAATGTCTCAATCACCAATATTATGCAACATGTTAAACATTAAAATACTTCAATCTCGGATACTCACGTCGGTATTTATGCCTGAAACAAGTGCGGATACTTCTCTCTAACCTCATCTTCTCGTTCCCAAGTTTGATCCTCGTTACCCTGACTTCTCCATAAGACTCGCACTAACGGTATCGTCTTACCCCTCAACACTTGATCGCGCGAATCTAAGATACGGACCGGTTCTTCCCCATAAGACGCATCGGCCTCTAACTCGAGTTCGGACCATTCTAACACATGCGACGGATCCGGTTCGTATTTCCTCAACATAGACACGTGAAACACATTATGAACACCCGATAGCCTTGGTGGCAAAGCCAAACGATACGCAACCTCCCCAATTTTCTCAATGATGTCGAACGGCCCGATATAACGCGGCGATAGCTTTCCCTTTTTCCCGAAACGAGACAAACCTCTACGCGGCGATACTTTGAGGAATACATGATCCCCTTCTTCAAATGACAACGGGCGACGACGACGATCGGCATAATTCTTTTGTCGGCTTTGCGCGGTTAACAATCTTTGGCGAATCACCTTCACTTGTTCGGTCGTTCTCTCTTGAGCTTCCTTAAGGCGTTGACGAATTACTTTCAAGCTCTCGGAGGTCTCCTTAATCATGTCCGGTCCTACAAACGTAGCCTCTCCCAATTCGGTCCAACACACAGGCGATCGACACGGTCTTCCATACAAAGCCTCATACGGTGCCATTTCGATACTAGATTGATAGCTATTGTTGTACGCGAACTCAACTAATGGCAAGTGGTCCTCCCAACTACCCCGGAAATCCATCACACAAGCCCGAAGCATGTCTTCCAAAATCTGAATCGTTCTCTCGGATTGCCCATCGGTTTGAGGATGATACGCGGTACTAAATAGAAGATTAGTGCCCAAAGCAGCTTGTAAACTCTGCCAAAAACGTGCGGTAAATCTCGGATCTCGATCGGACACGATGGACACGGGAATCCCATGAAGTCGAATGATCTCTCGAATATACAAACGGCTAAGCGCATCAACGGAATCGGTGACTTGAATGGGTAGGAAATGAGCGGTTTTAGTCAAACGGTCCACAACTACCCAAATAGCATCATGCCCCCTTGGCGATCTCGGTAAACCCGTAACGAAATCCATGGTCACATGCTCCCACTTCCACTCGGCCACTGGTAATGGTTGCAATTCCCCCGCGGGTCGTTGATGTTCGGCTTTCACTTGTTGGCACGTGAGACACTTGGACACGAAAATCACAACGTCCCTCTTCATTCCGGACCACCAAAATTGTCTACGCAAATCATGATACATTTTCGTTCCTCCCGGGTGAACGGCTAACGGAGAATGATGAAACTCTCGTAAGATTTCTTCCCGACACGAAATGGGTACGAACAACTTTCCTTGATAGCGCAAGCTTCGGTCGGCGTGAATCATCCACCCTTCTTGAGCGTTTCCACTAAGGAATCTAGTACGGAGTTCCTCTGCTTCCTCATCATGTTGCTGGGCCTCAATCACTCTCGTCGATAAAGTCGATTGCACCGTCAAGTTGCATAACGTGACCCCTTCCCGAACTTCCTCAAAGTGCATGGCGTAGGAGCCCAAGTCGTTCATTGCTTTCCACTCATGAATCGCTAGGCTCGCTAGATGTGTCGGTTTTCTACTCAATGCGTCAGCCACAACGTTCGCTTTCCCCGGGTGGTATTGTAATTCGAAGTCATAATCCTCCAAATGCTCCATCCAACGGCGTTGACGAAGGTTAAGTTCCTTTTGAGAGAATAAGTATTTCAAACTTTTATGATCGGAAAAGACTTCAAACTTCTCACCATACAAGTAATGACGCCAACTTTTCAAAGCAAATACGACGGCTGCAAGTTCTAGATCGTGTGTCGGGTAATTCTGCTCATGTGTTTTCAACTGTCGTGACCCATACGCTACCACTCGTCCCGCCTGCATCAACACGCATCCCAACCCTTCCTTAGACGCGTCACAATACACAGAGTAGCCAACTCCACGGTCGGGCACAATCAAAACCGGCGCGGTAGTCAATCGCTTCTTTAACTCCTCAAAGGCTGTCTCACACGAGTCACTCCAAACGAATCGGGTCCCCTTACGTGTCAATCTAGTCATTGGTGCCGCTAAACGAGAGAAGTCTAAAACGAAACGGCGGTAGTACCCAGCCAAACCCAAGAAGCTTCGAATCTCGAATACGTTCTTTGGTCGCTGCCAATTCATAATCGACTCTATCTTTCCGGGATCAACAGACACTCCACCCTTCGAAACCACGTGGCCTAAGAATTTAACTTCGGATAACCAAAACTCACACTTACTAAGTTTAGCGTATAGCTGGTGCTCTCTCAAAAGTTCAAGAACGATGGTGAGATGGGCTTGGTGTTCCTCCTCCGTAGGCGAATAGATCAAAATATCGTCCACAAAGACGACGACGAAGCGATCAAGATAAGCACGGAAAATACGATTCATCAAGTCCATGAATGTAGCTGGAGCGTTTGTTAGTCTGAAAGGCATAACAACGAACTCATAATGGCCATAACGAGTGCGGAAAGCGGTTTTAGGGATGTCCTCTCTACGAACCCTCAATTGGTGATAACCGGACCTTAAGTCGATTTTAGAAAAACAAGTGGCACCCCGTAGTTGATCAAACAAATCATCGATTCTAGGCATAGGATACTTGTTCTTAATGGTGACTCAGTTTAGCTTACGGTAGTCAATACACAAACGGAGTGAACCATCCTTCTTTTGCGCAAAAAGAGCCGGTGTTCCCCACGGAGACGTACTTGGACGAATGAATCCTAGGTTCTCCAGTTCTTGTAACTGAGTCTTTAGCTCTCTCAATTCGGCGGGTGCGAAACGATACGGAGGTACGGAGATAGGAGCGGTACCGGGAAGTAGATCAATGGTGAACTCAATCTCTCGCTCGGGAGGTAAACCAGGTAACTTTGCCGGGAATACATCCGGAAAGTCGCAAACCACTAAGGGTAACTCCCCACGCATGAAGGCATCCTCATCTAACGTCAAGCTCGCCAACAATGAATAAACCGACCCTAGCTCACGAGGCCCACGTAAATAAGGTTCCAATGGTTCTCGACGCTCCCCAAAGAATTCAAAACAAGGACCTTCGGGTGGACAAATACGAACTCGACGCTTAAAACAATCGATGGTAGCATGAAATTTGGATAGCCAATCCATTCCCAAGATAAGATCAAACCCCGACATTCCTAAAACGATGAAGTCGAACATGAAACGACAATCACGGATAACCAACTCACAATCTCGACAAATACGGTCAAGAGGTGTTCTACCCCCTAGAGGTGTTTCGACAAACAAAGGAGGACTAATAGTTTCCGATTCCAATTCCAAAGTACACACAAATGATGCAGCAATGAAAGAATGCGATGCTCCAGAATCAAAGAGTACTTTAGCAAATGAGTTGAACAAAAGAAAAGTACCCCTCACAACAGAAGTTTCCGGAGCCTGAGAAGTGGTAGGTGGGATAGCAGAAGTGATGTTGAAAACTCGCCCCTGGGTACCCTGACCCTGCATAAAACCCCTTCTCTGACCAGAACCCTGAGCAGGCGCGGAAGAACTCGCTCCCTTATCAACCCCGGAACTCTGAGCTGACGTAGTCTGACGAAAGTAAGGCTGCTGCTGCCTCTGAGTACCCCTAAACGGTTGGCCCACATTACGCCCCGTTCCCGGCTGCTGCACAGAACCTGACTCACTGCGCGCTCCCGACCCCTGAGGACAACTCCTTGCGAAATGATCCGTTTTACCACAAATATAACAAGTTTCCCCGAGGCGTGGACACTGAGCATGAACGTGTCCAGGTTGATTACACTTATAGCACACGGTTGAAGGTCTAGACAAAGCACCCCGGATCCCCAAAGAAGAAGGCGGCCTAAAGTTCGACGAACTACCCTGCGGTGTCTGAGATGGTTCCCTTGTCCTTTTCCTCCCTTGGCTTCCAAAGCTCCCCGATGAAGAACTCGTGTTCACGGTTGGTTGTCGTGGTTCCCAAACCCCTCTATTACGTTGCGCCTCTTTCGGTATCTCAATGCTCCTCGCACACTCAACTACCTCGGCGTATTTTGTCTTGCGTTGTACCATTACCATCCTCCTTACGGTGTTGTGCAGTCCTTTCTCAAAGCGTCTACATTTCCTCTCTTCCGTCGCCACCAACTCTGGCGCAAAGCGAGATAAAGATTGGAATTTTTGTGCGTACTCCGACACGGTCATGCTTCCTTGCTCTAACTTTTCGAATTGGTCCCTCAATTGCTCACGGCTAGTTTCTGGAAAATACCGCTCCTCAAATAACGCCTCAAATTCAGCCCATGTCAAATTCTCAATGTCTGGCTCATCTACTTGAGCCGCGGTCCTTGCCGCTCTCCTTGCGTCTTTCTTGCTTTCAAGAACGGATTCCCACCATTCACCGGCCTCCCCAACTAGTTGCACCGCCACGATACCTACCCTAATGTTATCTTCGGTGATATTGAGAGCTCTAAAAAGCTTACGGATTTGGGCTAGCCAATGGTCAGCCACCAAAGGGTCGCTACTGGTTCCATCAAACACCGGTGGATTCCTACGGCTAAACTCTCGCATCGCCACCATAGCTCGATCCTCGACATTCTCTCTAGGTGCTTGGTTTAAAAGATTTGCAGCTGTAAGTGCTGCGACGAGGTCCCTAGCGAATTGGTTCTGAGCAGGAGGTACACCTGCACCTCGACCGGCCCCAGCCCCCGGGTTCCCACCTGGGTTCTCCCCATGCTGACTAACCTCGTCCTCAAGAGGTACCCCACGGCCACGACCACGGCCTCGACCACCCCGGGTTCCAGCCCCAACTCGTCTGACACGGGTCTTCGGAGGCATCTTACTACACGATATAAGAAAAGAAACCATTAACCACAACATTATCACTATGAGGTCGAAGCCCTCAACTTCCTAACACGGTTTAATAACTCTCCGACACTCTACGATAACGAAAATGCAATGCCAAGTAATCACATGAATGTTAGTCACACAAGCATGCACAAATTTTGTTAGAAGGCGCGACATTTTGAACCCATGAGACAAAACGTCTCCCCACGGTCTCTAGGTGTTCTAAACCTATGCTCTGATACCAAGTTGTCACGTACTCGATTTTAAACATAATTATAAGTGATTTACATAATAAAAATACTCACAAATATCCGTACGGTACCCAAAAGATCACTATATTCTCATTCCCAAAGCAAATACTTCCAAGTTCACACGGTTCCAAAATATTACAACATCGGCTCAACGGCCCCAGATTTAACATAAGTAGTGAAGTTCGAAAGAGAATCAATGGTTACAATATCCCGAGTCAAAAGAATTACAATTTAAGTTACAAATACATCTTTCAAAATAAGTTTACAAAGATGAATAAGTAACTCCTTCGGTTAGCTTTCAAAAATAATGTCCACACTCCAAGCACGCCAAGCAATGCAAGCTATGGTCCCGGGTTAGCACCTGAAAATAATATAAGGCTTGAGCTACACTAGCCCAGTAGAAAAGTCTACGCAAACTCTATATGCAAATGAGCGAAACGAATGAACGAATGATAAAAGATCACAAGACAACAGAGGAAGCACAATTTTCATGAACAAGTGTCCCAAAATCTCCAATTTTTCTTTTATTCAACCCATAAATCATATCCGTTCAATTCATGTCTCAACATGTCGTGTCGTTTTTGTGTCTGAGCCGAAGCTCCTGCCGGGCTAATTTTGGGACCCCGATATCCCCTGCCAAGCACCCACCTTGAAGGTTAGGCCTTGAGTGATTATTTTGAGCATTAGCTCCTGCCAGGCTAATTATGGGACCCTGATATCCCCTGCCAAGCACCCACCCGTCGATGGGCCTTGAATGTTCGCGCGTTGTTTCAAGCTCAAGTATATCGTTCGTAAAACATCGTGCATGAAGCTCATGTGTATCCTTCAATAATTCCATCAATTTAAATAACTCCAACATATAAATTTACCACATGGCAAATGAAGTCAAACTTGGCTGCATGATTTCTCATTTTATACAATAGAATATATAAACTCCCATAGAATAGTCAAAGACTCAGGAAGCAAACGATTTCCAACGACACAAAAAGTTTTGAAAATTGTCAGGTGGCCTACCGGTAGGGAACAGTGGTCTACCGGTACAATCCATAAGCAGGAGGAACAAAGTTTAGGTTCACGGAAATTCTACCGGTAGAGGAAAAATTGGTACCGGTAGGTTCCAAGAAATTTTTATATTCCTACCGGTAGGGAACAAATTCTACCGGTACAAAAACTGATCAGAAAGGCCACCATTTTGCACGAGGAAAACTTTGAGACAGGCTACCGGTAGGAGAAAAGTTCTACCGGTAGAAAGCTAATTTTCTGGCAACACAACAACGTTCTACCGGTAGAAAGAACGGGCCTACCGGTAGGAATCCGGAATTTGGCGATTTTTCATCAGATAACAGATTTTGATCCAGACCAAACCACAACCAATACCAGCTCAAACAAAGCATGAAAATACTCAAATAAGACATAAGAGAACCCAAATAACATATAAAGAGAGGTAGAATTTCCTACCTCAAGTATCCAAACCGAAATCAAGAAGATTATGCAAACCCTAGCTTCCGGAGTCCAAATCAAGCAACAATACGCCGAACCAAGCTTTGTCCAACACGATACAAGCTCGAATATACTAGTAGACGATGGAGTTAAGCTTGATTGTTGTGAGTTTTGAGTGATTGGGTGAGAGAGTGAGAGAGTGAGAGAGACGAGAGAGTGATGAGATGAAATTGAAAAAAGAAAAGGATTTCTCCTGGTATACACGGCACACACATGCACTAATCACACGAACACCCATGGCTTTTAACCTCTCACATTTTGACCCCCAACTTTAATATTCTCATTAATCCACCACTTTTCCATTTATAAAATAACAAAATTATAAAATGAATTTACGGGTCTCTACACACAGGATATATTAGGTAAACACTGACTTTCATTAACTTGGTTCTTACAAGGGGAGACGCCCTCCTTTTATAGGTGTAAGGAGGGGACGCTTACATCACTGATTACCTATACAAACAGTATAAACATATAATTGGAACACTACCATACTATTGGTGTTACCTTGACTAATGTAACACACCTATCAAACTGACTACGTACAACTACTCTGCTAGCATTTATTACTACATATACACATGGTCTTTACTAGTACAGTAAAAACCAATTATATAGACTTCTATCTTGGACCAGTCATGCACAGATGACTTTCTTGTACACGTACTTCTTTAACAGTAAACACTAATAATTTGGCTGAAATTGAAAGAGAGATGGTATATCTAGCGGATGGGACCCAGGTAGCTTTATTGAAAGGGTGTTTTGGTTATTTACTTCCCTATTTTAAAGTCTTCTACTTTTCGATGACATTTTGTGTAGCAAATGTCTCAAAGTACTGTCATTATTGTCCTGGAAATCCCGCTATAGAAGGATGCTTGTAAAATTGGTAAACGAAATCTCACACCAGAACAAGCCTCCCAAACTATGATACCACAAGACAGAGACTGTTAAAAGAAAAAATCCTCAGCTACAAGCTGGTTGTGTTCAAACACAGCATTTCCTGTTTTCGTAGAATAAAATAGCATTGCTCATCAATCGTTTCTAGTAACAAAATGGCTGCAACAGCCGAATATCTAGTTTTTCTATTTACTCCCTAATTTCGACTGAAAATTTACGGAAGGAAGGAACCGCAGCCCAAAGAAAACAAACTTTCACAATTACCATTAAGGAGGTATGCACAATACAATGGCACCCATACAAGAAAGCGATTCCACTGGCTGAGAACCCTTCATAGAATTAAGTGTATAAATCGCTCAAAAGACGCAGCAACTACTACCTAGACGACAAATAAAAATAAAAATAAAGTAAAAGAACCAACAAAATATCGGATGAAAAATGATATAAAAACTAAGGAAATTGATATTCACACCCTTTTTTGTCATCCACACTCCCTTTCTAGTTTTTTAGCATTAAAAGTGTATGTATTTCTTTGTCAAAAGACAAAAAGGGAGTGATAACAAAAAAATCAACACTAAAAAAAAAAAATGGAGTGTGGATAACAAAAAAAGGAGTACAAATATCAATTCCCAAAAACTAATTATACAGGTTCCTCTTCATTATTCTAATCAGGGCACAACAATATATGTTGGGAGAATTTGTGATATTAGTAGTTCATCTTGAAATAAATAGCTCTTCAAGGCTTTTTAATGGATATTGTCCAAAGAAGATCTGAATCCGACTGCACCGTTATTCTCTCTTCTTTCACGATGTTCGATGTACTTATCAAACTACCAAATCTCATTTCTGTATCATCTGCAACAGAAAGAATTTGTATTAAAATCTAATCAGAAGCAGACAGCACGCAGAAAAGCAACATAAGCCAAAATTGCAAATATACAATGTGATACTTACTCAGATCCCATTGGAGACCGGTGGTTGTAGTGCTTTCAGAAGGCATTCCAATAGGGATAAGTCCACAATGTGGGCCCTCGACAGAGGACTGGATATGGATCTCATGACAGTGAGTCTTTGGAAGAAGTTGTATGAGGCAATCGTCAGATAAAAGAACTATTCGCATGGTTGAGAAACGGCATAGCACATTGATGTTTCCAATCTCATGGTCAAACCGTCCACCTAGTGCTCCAGCAACAAGAATGTATAACTGCAATTTAGAGAAAAATTCAAACCAATTGAAGCGGCAATCAAAGCAAGCATGCCACAAATCATATTAGTGAAGTGCTAAATAGCCATTTCAATCAATCTTTAATTCTTCATTTTCCATCATCTCATAGCCAAACTTACACCATTAACTTAGCTTTCAGCAGGCATTAAAGGCAAGGGCAGTGAAAGGATGCAAGATGAGAATAAGGTTTGAGTTTAAACAAATGAGGCAAAATAGCTCCAACAGATCATGTTAACTTACATTAGACTTCTCGAGGTTCGGTGTGCAGTCCTGAATATATGCAATGCATTTATGGAGATCTGTGGTGTCTTGATCATCAGATTCATCTACTATCTTGGTCCCCTGTGGTCAATAAAGGACACACATCCTGAGATTTGAAGTTCACAGAGCAACTCAAACAACACGACATATTAGACAACAATGACCACAATTGAGAAAGGGAACTTCACTTGTCATACTAAATGTGCAGCTTTGAATACTGATGACTTATTTGTGATATATGTAGTGCTAACAAAGAGTCCCTTACAATAGTTAAAGAGGCTTCAGATGAATTTTACTATTTTTCTAGGCTCAAGCCAAATTTGCAAAAGAGTGCCTTATTCCTTTCTGGTATGAATGCCGAGTTACAAGCAGTATTATCTGAGGTTCTTCCAACCCTATTGGCTCATTACCTGTGAAATACCTAGGAGTGCCTCTCATCTCCACCAGATTGGTTTATAGTGACAATTTGCAGCTCAAAGAAAAAAAATTAAGCAGGGTTGAGGGTTGGTCCAATGAGCTGTTATCTTTTGGTGGTAAAACTCAATTGACCAAGCCAGTTTAAGGGAGTATGCAAGTCTATTGGTGTTCTCTTTTCATCTTGCACTGAAATTCCTGAAGGAGACCAAAAGTATACTTTGATCTTCTCTCTGGTCAGGGGCAGCTTTGAAGCAAACCGTTGCAAAGGTAAGTTTGGAATTTGTTTGTTCCCTTAAATCACAAGGTCGTTTAGGTTTTAAAGTCCTCAAGGTGTGGAATAAAGCATCCATGCTTAGATACCTATGGAAGAGGATACTCTTTGGGTTCAATCGGTGAACAATTTTGCGATAAAGGGAAAGAACCTATGGCACATGAAGCTTACCCACAATTCTTCTTGGACTCTTAGAAAGATATTTAAGCATGGAGAGTTGGCTCAACCTCTCATCAAATGTGTAGTTGGGAAGGGCAATGCAACCTGTTTATGGTTGGATAACTGGCATCCAATGTTGGACCTCTGTTTAAAAGCTACGGGGAAAGAATTGTTAGGAACGTAGGCAGCTCTTTACTTTCTAAAGCCTCCTCAATTGATCATGGAGGTGGCAGATTATGGAATGGAGCCATTCTTCTTATTATTGATAAGACCCCTACAAAATTCCTTCCCAAAATAGACCAAAAGGACTCAGTGCTTTGGATTCCTGCAACTAACGGGGTCTTCACAGTGCCCTCTGCATGGAATGCTTTCAGAACTCCAGAGGAAAAGGTTCCCAGGTTTTGCATTGCATGTTTTAGCAAAAGTGTTTCTAAGTGGGGATTTAATTCGTAGCTTTGTTGCCTTAAAGATTGGCAACCAAGGACAGATTGCAGGAGTGGGATATGGGGGTTGCATCCCCCTTGTGTTTTATGTGACTTGGTAGATGAGACATATGAACATCTCTTCTTAGAATGCCCATATTCCAGCTGGATTTGGGGAAGTATCCTAGCTAGATTTCAAGTACGAAGAAGTCCTGATCAGTGGTCTACAGAATTAAAATGGTGTGCGCAAAATTTGAGAGGTAAAAGCTTTTTGGTTGCTTTTTCAAATTGAGTTTAGCTACAGCAGTTTATCACATTTGCATTTTTCAACTCTCAAGTGTTGTTCAGTACAGTTAAATAAAAAAAAAGCTTTCATTCCTTATTCAGAAAATCTTGAGGTTAGTTAGTAACCTTCCAGCAAAAATAAATTAACCTGGAGGTTAATTTAAACACCCAGCTTTGACTAAACCAAACCAAACTAAAAATTAAAAAAATTCCAAATTAGGATCGGGAAACTAAATATAGTTTGCTACAGTCCTATCTGTCATGGGCAAAACAATCCATTATGACTGAACCAGAAAAGATTCAACACACACAAGCAAGCAAGACGTTCAAGTACTGATGCAATGCAAGACATTCAAGTAGTTTATCATCTGCCCCCCTATCGTTTTCGTGCAATCATCATGCTTTCAGAAGGTTCTTGAAAGTAGTCTCAGAAAGTTCTACTCCTCGTATTTCACATTTTGGGAAGGCCAAAACCAGGTCAAGTTTATTTCTATCTACAAGTCACTCTTGGCTCGAGGTGAGTTTATTATCTTTAGAGATTGCAGTAGTAAAAAGCCGAAGTATTTGGACTGAGTCGACTGAACTGACAAAAGGGAACAAAAAGTCCCAGAATAATGCAAGTAAAACTTCCACAATAGTCTTCCCAATTGGTTGTGCAAAATAATATGCTAGCTCACCATCTTTGCATAGAAATCTTTTACTTCTTGTCTAACAGAATCCATGTCGCCCTTTATTATATCTGGCTTGTACCTGAAACAAAATCCATGACTTAGAATTGATAAAAATGATCCCTTAAAGCTGAAGTCCATAAATGATAAAACATACACATTAAGTAAGAAAGAAAAAGAAGCAGAACACCCAAATTTACATATCAGCGGATGCAGCCACTGGGAATGGCAACTACATCCAAGGGAAGACAGAGTATCGCACTTCTTTCTAGACACTAGACAGTCTAGCCACTTGATTCTAAACACATTTGTCTTAAAAAAGGATGGGAAAGACGAGTGAATCCACCATGTGACCACCTTTGTTTAGATTAACCTAATCTTTTACATGAATGACCGTCTTGACAGACTCCACAAGTTGTTGGTTGGATTCTCGACGTGGGTCTGGAGCAGGCCCAGCCAGACTGTCCAGTCCTAAAGTTAGTACTGCAAACAAGCCTAATCCAATGCATTGCACATCAAAAAGTAAAAATTTGACTATGCCTTTTGATGACAAGGGACCCAAACGAACTTCAACCTCCATTCAATTCAACTAATGAAAACAATTGACTCTTAGTTATACTCCACTACCTCTGTTGTGTGGAACCAATGCTAAAAGGACATCAAAAAATAGATTTTTTTTCATACTAACTTTCTTCTATAAAAATGTAACACTTCCTCCGGTAGTTAGGTTGTTTGAAAGCTTACCATAGTTAGGAGTTGGTCAGGTACGTGGTTAGTGGTTGAGTTGGTGTGGCTATTTCTACATAAACTTTGTAATTCTGTTTCTAAGCGGATGAACGAGAATATCAGAATAAGTTTTGACATCCTCTAGATCTTCCCGCTCACCACTTTATGGCAAAAGATGATTAAGCACAACAGAAAATTGACAATAAAAGGAAAGAAATTAAGACGAATCACACACAGAAACCATTAACAATCAACGAACAAAGAATCCCTTTTTTGTATTAACAAGATGTCTGGCCAGCTTGCACGCATAGACTAATTCTGGGACCCGGAACCGGGCACACCCTACAGTGACCCCAAGGTTTGGAATGTCACTTATTTTCTTTCCCATGCCCACGTGGCCAAACCCTTGAGGTTTGTTAGAATAGAGTTCCTTCATTCTCTCACAACAAGGTTGACAATCCAAAATTCACAAAAGGAAATCCAATAATTCAACCATGAAGCAAAGGATTTTAGGAGAAGGATGTAATATAGAACCTGTTTCGAAGATCAGGGACGTCCTCGTCAGGCAAGAGTTGGGGGAGTTCATCATAGACGCGATTCGCTCCACCATCCGCGCAAATACGAAGCTGTGCTGCTCCACACAAAAATCACAACAGATTCTCATAAATCATCCTTTTTAACAAGTCGCAAAATTCAAGCAGCAGGGTAACCCTAGAAGATGGGGAGAGAGAGAGAGAGAGAGGATCATACCGTGCTTCCAAAGAAGAGGGGTGAATCGAGGGAGGGGTTGGTTGAGCACGACGACGGCATAAGTTGGAGAGGGCCCGTTGTCGGTTGGGATTGAAGGTAAGAGGAAGGTGGAAGAATGAGTTATTACCCCCAATTCCATCGTTACAACTTGCGCCTCCCGATGAAACACCAATTTCAGCAACAGAGAGTAGAGATCTTCCGCTTTCGTCTCTCTCCCCCCCTCCTTTTTCTATTTGTTGCAACTTGCACGTTTGCAACAGGAACAAGTGGAAGTGGCCTATGTTTTTGTCCTTTTTTTTATTGCTAGCCTTTGAGGAGAGCGAAGGCTTGGATTCTCTGCGGTCTAATCGAAAGCTATTGTGCTGCCCATTACGAATCCATCTTGGATTTGGGGTCCTCCCAGGCGCATCAAATGTACTAGAGGGTTAGCTACGTGCGTTGCACGTTTGGTTTTGCTCGCTGGTCTACTATTGTCGTGTGTTGTTGCCAAATATTTGCATTGGCAACATGTATTTGTCACAATAAAGGCATGAGCCAATTATTGTTGTGCATTCGTCAGAGAGATAAGTAAGAGGAGAGTTGAATTTGTGGTTAGTAACCAAGTCTGTAACAAGGAGATATTAATAGTCAATACAACAAAGGCAGCAAAGTTGACACACAGCAAAACAGAGAACAATTGAAATAGTACTCTACACTTATTCAGCAAGACAGAAAACCGATATTACCATGTCTGGTTCATATTCATTGGTATGAAGAACTAATACATAGTTAATATTGAGAATAAGCAAGATACTAATTTCTAAGCCTTGTGATCACAGTGTTCTTACGCATTAAGGGATACACCAAAAGCCTTTTTCCCTGGATGATACAGTATCCCATTAAGCGCAATATAATCCTATGGATAACAAGCTAATGATCTCCAATTCAGTCCAAAATTGTGATTCCCCAGCTGTTCCTATTACATCGTTCAAGCGTTATATGGCCACTATTGTCTCATCCGCCAACTTTCGCCTGTAGACATTTCCAAAACCCATGGCATCAAGTATGTTCTTGGAGCTAAAATAGTGTGTAGAAACTTGAAGCTCTAACTTCTGAGAATGCTATGTGTATTTGTATATAGGTGCTGGCCCCTGTTAAGGATCTTGTAAACCATTGATATACACAATATACATACTTATGAAAAGAAAAAGAAAAAGAAACAAGAGACCAGTTCTTTTTTCTCAGTTCCCTTTGGTACTGTGACCATTGTCAGATTATAGCAGTTCAAGACCTATAGAGTTCCTGTTCTTTATTGTAGAAGTTTCCTGTTTTCGGAAATACTGTCATTTATTGTTTGTTATAGCCTTATGGTTCATCTAGCAAAGTGTTCTTAATTTAATACATTTGGTTTTAATGTTGGTTTGTCATATTGTGTGTTCTTACCATTGATTATCGAGCGGTGGTATGTCGAACCTCTTCCTCTTCAATTTTTTCGTATACGTTAGGTTTTGAGAACTTGGGAATGCATTACTTTAACTGTTTCCAGATATGAAGAAGCCAGAGCAAATTTCGAAAACTCATAATGGGAAGATTTTCCTGAAATAGACAACTTGAAAAGGGAAAATGTTTCTGAATTTTTAAGAAATACTCCATTTCCTTACATAGATGAAAACTTTACTCCGATGATGAGGCTTTCAGCATTTTCATAGGTTTTATTCTAAAGCACAAAACAAAACACAAAACACAAAGTTAACCAAACAAAAAACAAATCGAAGCAAATCGAAGAATGGTAATTGTAAGTTACTAACCAGTGATGTTAAGAACTGTATGCTTTTTTGATCTATTTCTCCTCCAATATATGTATGAACACAATTGCGTATGAGAATGAGAGAGGCAAACGGTAGCTAACCCCAAGTGCAGCAGCTACTTTCTTGGAGTTGTTTTTTCCTGAAAAAATTACCCTGGTGCAAGAAAAGTTTGGATCAAGAAAAGAAAAATAGAGATATAGCGGATGGACCAGGGGATGAACAAAGAGAGAGTGAAAGATTTAGCTTCACAATTATATGCTGCTATGTATGTCTTTTGTACATACACTTCATAGGCAGAGTAGTTTCTGCCCACCTTAACTTAAGCTGCTGGATGCATTCTCTGTCATTGGACTCAAGCTGTGCTTGTTTTAGTAAGTTCATTCATTTCATCTCTGTGTGTACCTGCGCACACGAGCTTCTGAGTGTCTTGTGTTACACAGCTTAAGAGGATAGAGTATTTCATTTAGTCAGATTGCCCAAAGATTCTAAATAGTAAATACACAGGCTTTGTTCGGTTAACCGTTCAGTTTTTGTTTTTGTTTTGTTTTCAATCATTACCCTATTTCTTTCTCCAATCATTACCCTATTTTTCCAATTATTACTTTCTCATCTCTCTCCAATCATTACCTCTATCTTCAATCATTACTCTATTTCCCTCTCCACCCACTACCAAAACTAAACTAAACTAAACTCCTAACCAAACACAACCACACTTGCTTCTTTTTTAACTTCGCGAAATATCCCATAGTGTATAAAACAGATCCAAGAACAGGAAAAAGTTTCCCACTAGTGCATGAAGTAGGTATGGTCTTTATGAAATGGAATCTCCTAAATGTACAAATACTCATGTTGGATGCTCTGTACTTGCATAAGAGTATGGATGTGAGCATATCAGACGTGTGTTAGCTGTGTGTAATGGAGATGCCCGGTAACAAAAGAAAATGGGCCATGCATACAAATGGCGAAGGAAATGTCTAAAGAGTATTCAAAAAAAGAGAGGTATAGAAAAGCACGTACTTATTTCATAGTGAAGACACTTCAGGCCCCAATCTTTTGCAGCATCATTGATGGCCATCAGGAAAAAATGTGCTTTTAGATCTCTGTAAACATAAGAGCATGCGAAAATGTTTCAACAGATTCATATAGACATCTAATTCATGCATATACCTGCAAATCAACACGCCACTTAAACCACTATAATCATATTCCGCAAAGCCAATTCAAACATTATTGAAATCATCACTGACAAAACAGTTTGTCTTGCTTCCTTTTAGCTAATTGTTGAATCCAGGGGCTATTAATACAAACAAAATAAACCCTAATTTGAGTAATAAGTGAAGTGGTTGTTATTTCGTTCATTTATCTTTAGTGGAGACTTCGCACTTCTCCACACACCCAGTTCATAGATAATCAAAATGATCATGTATCTTTGGATAACCCCTTGACAACTTATAAACCTAGTCTTTGGGGGGCTATTTAACAATACAAACATCACCGAGAGAACAAATAAGCCCTAGTTTCAGTAAGTGAAGTGCTGTTATTTTGTTCTTTCAAACCTATAAGGTATGCCTATAGAAGGAATGAACACATCCCTTGTCCAACTATGATCATTCCGCAAACCCTATTCATTGATTATCGGAATCATCATTGACAAACTGGTTTGATCTTTCTTCCTCTCAGCTAATTGTTCAATCCAGGGGTGCTATTTAACCATACAAACACAAAGAACCAAAAAGAAAAAAAACAATTAAAACCCTAGTTTGAGTAAGTAAGTGAAGCACTTGTTATTTTCGGTTAACTTATCTTTAGTGGGGACACTGTACTTCTCCTGCATAAACGGAACATGGACCACCATTTGGACACACAAGGACTATCCAGAAACACGAAGATGTAACACATTAAGAAAAAACAAACTAAACACAACATGCACTAAGATCACATAATACAAAGTTTAAAAAGGTTCTGAAATTCTATAGCTGACCCAATCGCACAATAGATACTAACACAAACAGTCACTATCATTGAGTACCCCACGCGAATAGCTACTATCAATGAGCAAGAGAGATAACCCTAAAAAAACACTTTCCATACCCAAAAAGCTACTCAAACCACAAACAAATAAAGCAAAACTGGTTTTGAAAAAAACAAACTAAACCAATAAATAAACATCTATTAGAGCACAACACATAGAACTCACGTTAGAACAAAAACAGAGCGAAAACCATTTCATTCTACTGATCTCGATTTCGAACACTACAGCTTGGAACAAAAACCGAGCGAAAACCCTAGAATCAATTTCTTTGCAAAAACAACACTTAACAAAACACCTGATTGCGCCGGAATCAAGCTCACCCCAGGTCGAACAGAAAGAGGAAGAAGTTGGAAAGAGAGAACTCCCTTCCCCAAATCCAAATCGCCAAAATCAATGCGTCAATGAACACACCAGCGTTAGAAATACCTGCGTGGTCCGAAAACATAGACGATCGGAAACATAGACGGAAACGACGTACAAATCCTGGAGATGAAGACGCGAAATACGAATCGCCGAATATGGAGACGAGAGAGAGAGAGAGAGAGAGAGAGAGAGACGTCGCTGTCTTCTGCGGCAGCTGTCGAGAGGCTTCTTCGTCTATACGCGTGACGACGAAGAAGCTGTCAGAAGCTGAGGATTGAAAAGACCAAATAAACCCTACAGAAACTTGAATTTCCGACCGCAAAAAGACAAAATCAGGCAAAAAATACAGGGACACAAACGGATATTGACAAAGTCCGAAAAACCCAATTTATTCCTTGTTTGTATAATGATTTGAAAAAAAATTTTTAACTTAAAAAATACTTATTACTCCTACTTTGAGCAAATTTCAATGATCTTCCCTGAGGTTTCTAATACGAACAGAAACCTCTTCTGAGGTTTCTGAAATGACACTGTCCTCCCCTTCTTTACCTGACAATACCAAAGGACCCCCTCCGTTAATTGCACGTTAGAAAACGGATGGAAAACGTGATTTCATTGAACTATACTTTTTACAATATCTATACTACCCTCACCAGACTCTTTACCCTTCTCATTTATAAAAAATAAAATACAAATATTATTACACTTTGTGCTCGTTTCACTTTGAGATTTTGTCCTTATTTAAAAGGATTCACATTTGTTAATTTTATATCAAACTTTTGTGAATTATTGGTTCATCTTAATAAGAGAAATCAAAAAAGTAAAAAATTAAGACTTTTACCAAATATTTTGAGAAATTCAATATTTTGGGTAAAAATAATAATTTTATACTCTTTTAATTCCTCTTGTTGAGACAAGCCAATAATCCACAAAAATTTAACTCCAAACTTGCAAATACGAAAAAAATTCAAATATGAACAAAAATCAAAAAGCCTAAAAATCCCACCAACAAGCCCGTACCGTCCGTTGCCAATAGTTTGTGGGATTTTTAGGCTTTTTGATTTTTACGAGATTTGTTTGTAAAATTTTTAGGTTTTTTAGTTTTTTTTTCATATTCGAATTTTTTCATGCAGACTTGTTTGTGGGATTTTTAGGTTTTTTGATTTTTGTCCGTATTTGAATTTTTTTCGTATTTGCTAGTTTTATGTTAATTTTTGTAAATTATTGGTTTGTCTCAACGAAAGAAATCAAAAGAATATAAAATTATTACTTTTACCCAAAATATTGAATTTCTCAAAATATTTGGTAAAAGTCTTAATTTTTTACTTTTTCAATTCCTCTTATCGAGACGAGCCAATAATTCAAAGAAGTTTGATAAAAAAATTGACAAATATGAATCTTTTTAATAAAGACAAAATCTCAAAGTGAAATGGGTACAAAGTGTAGTGGTGTTTGTATTTTATATTTTATAAATAAGAGGGGTAAAGAGTCTGGTGAGAGTAGTATAGGTATTGTAAAAAGTATAGTACAATGACATCGGTTTTGTTTGGTTGAAGTTTAGTTTAGTTTAGTTTTAGTAGTGGGTGGAAAGAAAAATAGAGTAATGATTGAAGAGAGGGGAAATGATTTGAGAGAGATAGAGCGAGGAGATGAGAAAATAATAATTAGAGAAATAGGATAATGATTGGAGAAAGAAGTAGGGTAATGATTGAAAAATAAAACAAAAACAAAATTAAACTAAGGACCGAACAAAGCCGATCACCTTTTCCATCCGTTTTCTAACGTGCAATTAACGGAGGGAGGGTCCCTTGGTATTGTCAGGTAAAGGAGGGGAGGGCAGTGTCATTTCAGAAACCTCAGGGGAGGTTTTTGTTCGTGTCAGAAACCTCAGGGGAGATCAGTGAAATTTGCCCTCCTACTTTCAATCATTACTTACACAACAGTAATGATACTATTTTTTGACACGATTGTATACTACTAAAAATTAGATTATCTTTACAATCATTACAGAAGGGGTGAGTGTATATCTTGCTAATCGTAGTAAGCTTTCGATATGATTATCTTTAATGAGATATTGTTGTAATGGTGAGTATATATCATGCTATTGTTGTTTAGCTTTTGATATGTTGGGAATGTTCGCGTGTGAGGCACACCATATCGTAAGCTATATCTCTTATTTATCGATAGTTGGGAGCATGGTGTGTGGGACACGAGATTCGGTTGTGATATGTGAGTATTTGATTCATAGATGTTGTTCTATATTAAATTGAACTTGAATGTTGGCTTAGTGCCTGGTGAATGGCTTTATGCCAAAAGACTTTTATGCCTTAAGTTATTGGCTGTGTGCCCAGTGATTGGCTATATGCCAAAAGGTTTTTATGCCTTAAATCATTGGCTGTGTGCCCGGTGTTGCTCTTAATTTCTCGATAAACTGTTGACAAGTTGAGATTGTCTTTTAGCCGTTGGATATTACTGTTGTGTTGTATTTGGAGGATGTGGTGGTTATATGTATTATATACATTTGAGTATTTTAGTAATGTTGGGGATTTATATTCTTGTTGTTATTTATTCGGTTGTTGCTATATTTTGTTAAGCATTTATATATATCTCATACACTCTGGCTTTCCTTTTTGGTCGGCCAGGTAACAGATTGCGTAGAGTGGGTCCACTACCGGTCATCGTGTTAAGAAGTGGTTATGCTAGCGTTGGATGATGTGGATGAGCGAGTTGGTTGTAGGTAGTGAACTAAGAAGTTGATTTATATAAGTTATATATAAGTCATCGGTGGATGTGTTGAAGTGTAGAATTTTTAAAGTATTGTTAAACTATAGTGTTGTTTAGTTGTGCGAGGTCGTGGTTAGTTGGTCGATACATCGACTCATTTTTATGTTAAGGTGATAAGTCTTCTGATGGGTGTTTATTCTGACAGGATGTGAAGTGTGGTTTGGTTTTATGTGTGGAATATCACGTAGTCGGGCCGACTCGGGCCCACTTTTGGTGTCGTTTACGGAACGGGGTGTGACACTATTAGTAGCCTTCTCTCTCAAGGTCATGGTTTTAAAGAGAGGGAGGAGGAGAATGGATGGGTGGGGGAGAAGTGAGACTTGGGTTTTGAGGGATGTAGACACCTCAATCTGGGTTTCCAGATTAATTTACTTTCGGTTTTTGATTCTCCTACGATGAAATGGATCAAGAATACTTCAGAAATGTTGAGTGGTTGAACTTGGGGTTTTTTATACCCTTTAGAGCATCTCCAATCCATCCAAAATAGAGGATGGATGTAACACATTGAGGGGAGATTTTGTAATTTATTCCACTTTTTCTTCATTTTTTGTACTTTTTGGGAGAATCTTTGAGGGACCCACCGTCCTTTTTAGAGTTTGGTCCTCCAAAATTAAATTTGGTCCTCTAAAAATGGAGGACCAAAAGTAAATTTGGAGTACAAAATTCCTCCAAACTCTAAAAAGGACGGTGGGTCCCTCAAAAATTCTCCCAAAAAAATACAAAAAGTGAAGAAAAAGTAGAATAAATTACAAAATCTCCCCTCAATGTGTTACATCCATCCTCTATTTTGGATGGATTGGAGATGCTCTTAGAACTTAACCTCTACCCTACTATCATGCGTTGGTTCAGACCCAGCGCGCGCGAGTCAAAGTGCCAGTTGTTGGTCAAACGATTAGGTTTGACCATTGACCAAGGTAGAATAACTTTAACTGGTGCGCGTACGCCTACAACTCGCGCGCACTGGTCAACCCTTCCCGTTGACTGGTGCACGCAAGTTTCAAACTTGCGTGCGCTGGTTAGAACTCTGGTCAAACTTATTTTATTCAGCATGTAGTTGCCATGATCAGAGATGTACAACACATAAGAAGCTTCCATTTTGCCAGAAAAACAGTCTCCGAACCAGACATGTCCACATCCTCTCCCATCAACCTTTTCCCTCTCTTGAGGGAGGACTTTTGTGGCAAGGCAACCAGCCATTGCTTAGCTGGTTGAAGCGCGCGTGCTCTCTCTCTCTCTCTCTCGCATCTCCTATATATACCTCCTATACTTGCTCAAGTAAAGGTTTACAACTTTTTACGCCAAGTTGGCAAGTTTTGTTCATCACTTTTGTTACCAACTTAGTGATTATCCACATACACCAAGAGCATATCAAACCACCCTTAGGGATTGTGTAACACCCCGATTTTCGGAATAAAAATCGGAGGCATTAAATATTAATTTTTGAAATTTTACTTTATTAAAGTTCAAAATCCAATACAGATAATTCAACATAAGAATTCATTTATTACAAACTAATGTGGAAATACTAAAATATTCTTTGTGGTAATGAAATAGACAACACATAGAGTCAACTCCTAGACTTGATACGGATCCCAAGCATACTCCGGCTCGAGACCCATCTTTGGATTCTCCTCTGCATAATACTGCTTGCCTTTAGGGTTCTATGTCTCTTCTTGGTTTTCTGCAAAATCTGGCACGGATGCTAGACAATCCGTACCTGAGTGATAAAGTTCACCCAGTAGAATAATCCAACCCAATTGCCTCTCTTACTTTACAACTCGCAAGTAACAGGATAATAATGATGCGAAAAAGTAAAACAGAGATTTTCCACATCAATCGGTTTATTACTATCCATTAATCTAACATGAAATCTAAGATCTCATCCGCGAGATCTTTCCTCCCCAATTGCTAGTCATGCCCTGTCCCATGAGATCACTTCCTTTTGCTGTCGCAGATACACCTAAGTTATATACCGAGCGTGTATCCCAATAATTACAAACAAAGGAAAAACTTATCATGTCATGACATAACAAGGGTTCGCCTACTTTAGCCATCACTTCACAATCATCACTGAACTCCCGCCAGTTTCAAATCATCAGTGGACTTCCCACCAGTTTGGAGACTGGGCCTCTGTTAGCACCCATCTTAATTAACTTCTCAAAATCCTACCTGCAGGCAATCTCTAACATCTCAAAACTTTTTAATTTATCCATTACCTAGCACCCCTTAGGTGAAATCTGTAATGACCCAAATTTCGGGCCTTTTTTTTTTTTTTGAATAAAAATATAGACTTCCATCCCAAATTTTATTAGCTTATTCTAAAATCATCAATTAATACATCGTATTAAGAACAAAATTGTTTCAACAAAATAACAACAATATTTTGTTAAAAGATATTATGTATAGGGAAATGTTACGGTGTCCACCCGCCGTTTGGGGACACCGTAACTTTTGGCATAATTGACCATTAAAAGGTACAACAAAAACCAGTAATATGTATAACACTGGTCTTACAAAGGCATAACTCCCAAAATCCTCAGAAATTTTGGAGATTTTGGGGGTGATGCCTTTGTAAGGTTTTGGTTATACACATCACTGATTTTGTTATGCCTTTTAATGGTCAATTACGCCAAAAGTTACGGTGTCCCCAAACTGCAGGTGGACACCGTAGCATCTCCCTTATGTATATATACATACATACATATATATATATATACATACATATATATATATACATACATATATATATATATATATACACACACACACACACACACACACTTATATACACCTCTCACATTCACACCCATCTCCATAACCAACCCCACCACCTTATCTTTCCTCCTCTCCCTGCTGCTGCTACTCTCTCTCTCTCTCCTGAAATATCTCTCTCTCCCCTTCCTCCATTTTTCTTGGCCTCTAAGCCACAACCACCACCTCACCACCTGCACCCCCACCTCCTGCACCTACCATGACTTTCCTCTCCTCCTTTCCAGCCCTCTCTCTGCCTCTCTCTGCCTCTCTCTCTCTCTCTCTCTCTCTCTCTCTCACCTGTATCTCTCTCTCTTTCCCTATTTCCTTGGCCTCCACTCCTCTCCCACTCTATAAATACCTCTCCAAAACCCCCTCCAATATCACACCACCTCATTGCCACCTCTGGGATCCAAAAAAGAAAGAAGAAAGAGATAGAAACTTGAGTTTCGGTTATGGAGGTTTAGAGAGAGAAAGAAAGTGGGTTTCGATCAAAACGACGTGCTACGGCCAAATTTGAGGTTCCAAACTTCAATACCATCCTCAAGCATTCCAAACCCATCAACAAGTCCCAAGGAGAAAGCCCCAACAGCCTCGGTTCCAGTCGTCTTCTCCAACGAACCAAAAACACTCCGTTTACGTTTCGAGCTCGTACAACCAAAACTAAGGTAGTAAAACCCTTAAACCACCTTCTCCTAAGTATATTTAAGTGTTTTGAACCGTACCCATGGTCCCTAGAAGGCCCCATGCATCAAAACAAAGCGATAGAAAATTTTGCACTGAAGCAATCCGAAAGTTACGGCCGCGAAGTCAAATGTTGCGGCTGCCATCTCTGACCCGTTTGACCTTGCGGCTGGAGGTCCAACTCAACCTTGCGTCTGGACCATTATTACGTTGCGGCCGTGAACTTTGACCTCGCGTCCAGAGCTCAACCTTGGGGCCAGGTCATTAAATGTTGTATTTTCCATTTTCAAACCTTTGAACGGAGGACCCCGGGCATAGTTTATGAACCGTTTTTGACACCCGATCATGATTTTATTAATTTTTGTATGTATTTAACGAGCTAGAATGAAAGAAATAGGCTTACGGATCAAAACCCAGCAAACTGAAATGTTTACTATGTTTTTCCGAAATGTTAGTAAAACATTACTGTTCATAGACGTTGTTTTTGAAAAGTAGACACTAGAATTACACTTACCCCCTCCTAGTTTGATAAGTATGTTGAGTTTGGTCCAAAGGTATTAATATCATATTATAACTAGTCCCTCAGTTTATAGATATAAATAATAACTAACTATTCTAATAAACAAATAGTACACTATAGTAAAATAAGTATTACTTATGTTGTAACCATTTTATTCATAAAAGCATTAAATTAGTAAATGACTAAATTACCTTTCGTTTGGTTAATGACTAAACCAACCTCTTTAGTATTAATAAAAATACTTGTTCATTTAAGGAAACTTAAAGGCATCGGCCCAATCATAAAATATTAACTATTTTACTTACTTGCATTTTATTAATTGATATACTTGTTATCTCTTTTTGAAATACATCATGTGATAAATTAAAGTTGTTTTTGATAAATAATGTCAGAGTATTCTTTCTTATCACGTTATGAGTCGAATTGATACTTGGACACCATTGTATGATTGAGTTATTGTTTTTCATGCATTGTATCAACTTTAAAGTTCCGATTAAGCTATATTTGATTAAGGTCGAGATCAGGATAACTGGTTGGTATACGCTATGAATCATCTAGAGATATTAGGTAAAGGACGAATTGGAAAATGAATGAATTACGATTTGGAGATGGGTGCGAACAGGGTCTCAGTCTCGTGTTAAGATGAGGGCTAACAGGGGCCCAGTCTTGTGTGTAAGGCGGGTGCGAATAGGGGCCCAGCCTTGTATTATGATGGGTGTGAACAGAAGCCTAGTCTTGTAGGAGGATGAGTGCGAACAAGGGCCCAATCCTGTAGTAAGATGGGTGCGAACATGAGCGCAGTCTTGTAGGAGGATGGGTGCGAACAGGGGCCCAATCCTATGTTAATAAATGTTTATGAGGACCGAATTACTGAAATGGGTGCGAACAGGGGCCCAATTTCAATGATTGCGGCAATCTTAACTAGTGGTATGCCATGGGCAGTTCCAAGAGATCCTCGTGCCCTTGTTATGGCTATAAACAGAATATCTCTTTTTAGAGCCCCGCGTGCAGGACAGGCAGGAGGGGATTGGCTCATGACACGATCATAGTTAGTGATTGGAGGGAAGATCGATCTTATGGAAAAGAACGTAGATTCACGTAAGAGAATAGATTATAAGAAATGGATGATGTGTTATATTTATGTTCTTCAATTGTATTATCTGCTAGCCGTAAAGTAAGGGGTTAATAGGGTAAGGGTTTTATCTTTTGAGTTTCGACTCATGGCATTTAAAAAATGCTAGGTACCAAGGAGGAGCAGTACAACCAACTAGAGGAGTCGTACGTCATCAAAGACCTCCAGGACTAGGATGGGGAGTTTGTCAAACCATGGAGAAACCATTAGAAGTCGTTCTGATCTACTTTTAATACCGTACTTCCAATTCCAAGAAACGTAATCATTAACTCTATACCTTTTCTAAAACTCATATTATGTTATCTTGATAATTCAAATATTAAGACTTCTGCTGCTAAACTCTGTTTTCGAGATTAAAATTCTTCAAAATATTTATTGAATTATTAAATCAAATAAAAATGATTTAATTAACGTGTCCGAAAATTGGGGCATTACAAAATCTATTCGTATACCATCGCATGTCTCTAAGGTCCTATCTAGCATTCAAATCAAGAATCGGTGCAACATACGAAACTTTTTATGAATGGGCCATTGCCCTTAGTCTTGCATGGCCAAGAAGTTAATAATAACGCAAGAAACTTTTATCGAATAAAAGTTTTGATAAACAAAAAAAAAATCTAGGCTCGCATCAATTATTTTAAGAAAATAGATTGATTAATAACTAATTATGTACATTAAATAGGTAAAAATATTAGAATGATTATCATGACCTTAATAGGAGTCCTAATGGTCCTACGCAATATGTTCGGATATTGAAAGTTGGGTTCGAAGGGTCGCAGGATTTTTAAATAAAGATATCACCAAAATTTACCGAAAGTAAAATAATTAGGTAATAAATAAAATATGTTGAGGTTAACAAGGTTTTATCTTAGGCATGCAAAGAGTCTAAAAAAATTATTAGGGTATTAAAAACATGGTTTATGAGGTCGCAATGTTATTTCGTTTGAAAACTTTGAAAGATAACTAATAAATAATTCATAAATAGATAATTAAATAAAAAATATATGATATTAAATACATATGATCTTTGAGGTGTGAGGAGTCTAGGAAAAATAGTTCAGGTGTCAAAAATGTTGTGTAGAAGGTCGCAAAATGGTTTCGATCCATTTTTTGTAAAAACCGAAGGTAGTTTGCATTTGGAAGTCCTGGCCGCAAGGTTTGACCAGGTCAACCGTGCAGTGGAACCCTCTGCCACAACCTCTTGCACTGGTTCTTGTGGTCCGCACCTTACTGCTGCAAGGTTGGACGCTGGGTTCATTTTTTTCATTATTTCGCAATGGTTTTGATGCATGGGTCCATTGGGGCTATAAGTTAGGCCTAAAAATACATAAATATACTTAGAGAAGAGGTTGGATAGGATTATAATACCTTGGTTTGATCGAATTGATTCAAAATCAAAACTTGAATTTTGGAGAAGATGACTTCGGGTTCTTTGATCGGGGGACCTTGGGATCGAATTGATGGTTGTTTGGTGATGCTAGGAGTGGAGGAAAGTGATCGAAAGTGTTAGATTGGATTTCGGTTGGGTCTAGTATACAAACCCACTTTTCTCACTCTAACTTTCTCTCTCTAAAACTCCATGGATTGGAGCTTCAATTGGTCATGGTTTTCTCTTGGTTCTTAGTGGAGTGTGAAGCGTGTAGCAGTGTGCTTGTGGGTCAATGAGGTGGGGTATTTATAGGTGAATTTTAGAGGAGGAGGATAAGATCGAATTTAATGGAGTTGGGTTCAAGGGACTCGAAAATGGACGGATTGGGATTGTTTTTAGGGTCAGAGGGGTGGCATGTGAAGTCACTAGTCCAAGTAGTTTATTCGGCAAAAGGGCCAAACAGGAGGAGAGCTCCTGAGAAGACATTGGTCCAAGTAGTTGATAAAGGACCAGTTACATGTGAAGTGACTGGTCCAGGCAATTTATTCGGCGATGAGATAGTCGAACAAGGAAAGAACTCCAATCAAGTGCTGGAGCAAAGGGAATACTCTAGGAGGTTCCAGGACAGTGGTGTTCTATAAAGGAATACGATCCCGAGAATATAGAATACAGGAAAGATACCCAACAGGAATGGAATGTTCGGCTAGTTACAGAAAAGAGTCCTAAAAGGACTAAGGTAATGAATTGATAAGGGAACGAGAGTCCAAGATATCCTGGGTTTCCTATACGAGATAGGAATCCTAGGGTGACAGGGATATGCTTGGGCAGCAACCATCTATGAATCTATAAATATGAGGTAAATCTAAAGGTAAAATGTACGCAATATGCAGCACTTTGCATTATTCGAGTTTCCTACTGATAATTAGGGATTATTGCTAATATGTGATACTAACTTAGGCATCGGAGGGCCTTTGCCACGAGAGGCAAAAGTGCGCTCACCCCTTCTCTGTTTTGCAGATTAGGTTTCCGACGACGAACTAGGGTTCTGGTGAAGAGGCACGTGAAGCCGTTACACTCTTGTGCTGTTCAAAGCCTCTTTCGTTTTTCTCCACTTACAGAGAGATTGCCACAGTCCTCAACTGTTAGGAATTCTAAAAAAAATAAGTTTCTTTTTCCTCTGGGATTTATAAATATCTTTCTTTATTTCTTCTTAATCATTGCTAGGATCTTTCCAAAAACAAAAAAAAGAATCTTTCTTTTTTCTAGATTTTATTCATTTCTTTCTTTTTTGCTAAGATCTTTTCAAAACAAAAAAGGTCTTTCATTTTTCCTATAGGTTTTACAAATTTGTTTCTTTCTTAATTTTTTTTAATTATCACCAGCATCTTTAAAAAAGAAAAGAAAAAGAAAAGTAGGGGCTTTGTCAATATATGATCTCTTGATCACATAATTGTTGCATGATTGCCCGTTGTATTGCATTGTTACTTGATCACATAACTTCATAGTACTAGTACGTTGTTCAACCACTTGGTTGCATGCATGGTACGTGGGTCATCATATTGGGGGCAATAGGCGTTGGTACACTCTGCACAATCACTTGATTTGGGATGTCTCAACATGAATGTAATTAGGCTTTTGCTTCTCTTAGATTTGCTTTTAGACTTAGCGGTGACAGTTGTGGCCGCCGATATCTCAGAAGCCCTTTCCCTCAGAAGTTGATAGCGTCGTGATTATAATGGAAAACCATGAGCTTGCCCAACAAGTCAAGGACATCAAAGCTGCCTTGACTCGCTCAAAAGGAGATCAAATCCTTGATTTTGATGGACTCTGCCTTTTTCCAAATGCCAAATTGCTAGAGAAGTTCAAGATGCCTAATATTGAGAAGTTCAATGGCACTGGCAGTCCCACCAGTCATGTCCACCATATCATCAACACCCTGAAAACTTATGGGCCTGAATGATGAACTCATTGCCCAACTTTTTCAAAGGATTCTCACAGGCAGTGCTCTAGGCTGGTTTCTCATTCTGGACTTCACTAAGTACAAGGGGTGGCAAGAAATTGCTAATGCTTTCATCAATCAATATGCCTACAATGTCCAGATTGAGGTAACCACTCGAGATTTGGAGATACTCAAATAAAAGCCAAATGAGAGCTTTGCCAATTTTCTTACTAGGTGGAGAAAAAAAGCCTCACAGATGAAAACTCTTCCCTCAGAAGAAGACCGAGTCAGAATGGTGGTAAGAAATTTACAGCCATAATTCTTGAGGCACATGTATTCCCAAGCAATTTGTACTTTTAAGTGCCTCTATGCTACTGGATTGCAAGTTGAAGATGGCCTTAATCAAGGATTACTTGACAATGGAGAAGTCAGCCACAAGGTAGAGACAAGCACAAATACCAACAATGATAGTGGTATTAATGTGGTGAGATATCATCACAAGCGTAAAAGGGAATTTGTTCCTCTTGGAATGAAGTTAGAAGATGTGATCCACATCGTAGAAGCAACAGGCGATCTTAAACCATTACAACCAAAATTTCCTAGTAATCTTGCACAGAAGAGTAGGGAGTATTGCAAGTATCACTAAGTGACTGGCCATTCCATTGAACAATGTGGGGCTTTCAAGAATGCAGTCCAGGATCTCATCGATCAAGGGATAGTTGATCCAACCAAGGTGGATGATTGAGAAGTGGCGGCCAAATTCTGTCATGTGTTTTGAGTCAGTTTTTTTTATGAGTCTCAATTAGCTAATCTTCGGGCCTTTCTTTTTGCCCTTATTTGCCTTTTTCTCGAGTTTGTTCTCCTTAAGGAATTTAAGTCTTGAGTTTATTTTCTTTTGAAATTAAAGGCATTTTGTTCATCATGGTTTTGAACTAACTCTTTGCACTCAACATGAAATGTTAATCTCTCCTGGAATATGAATCCCTTTAGACATGAACTACGAATGGTCTGATTCTCTGTAGAGATACGTACGCACCTTAGGGTCGGCCACATTTTTGAAAATGTTTTCTCTTGTGCTAATTTGCTGCCATGGAATACTCATGATAACATTAACTGTTGAAAACAATCCTCGAGGGTTTCAAAGTAATCTCGTGATATCGCTTGAAACACATCATGATCACTTGAATTGTCAAAGAGTTTTCAAAACAAACTATGACCCATGTCATTTCTGTTGAGTTAAGGAGGAGTTGAAAATATTTGTGTGCTCTCAAGAGGAACATGCTATTGAAGATAGAAGGAAAAAATAAGCTCGCTAGATTGAAAACCCGCAAGGGCGGTCTAGGCAAAAGTTAGAGCATGAAATGAAAATTTAGCCATGTCTCCATGCACTCACTTTGAGTCTCAAGACTTGTCCTCGATTTTGAAGAACCACTTGGTTAAACATCAAAGCCTTTTAATCTCTTGGTTAGGATTCTAGTTGCTCTGTCATGTGATTCAAAATGAAGAAAGACCATCATTTCTCTATCCAAACACTTATCTCTTGCTAGCGATATTGAGTCTCTGAATAGTTTCTTTCAAATAAAGCCTGCTAGACAGCCATCCCTCACACTGGGGTAGATAAAAATGCAATGAGAGATGATTAGAAAATGGAAAGTGAGCCCCCATCATATGAGGGGTATTTTGAAAAGAAAAGAGGAAGAAAAAAAATCATCCCTTCTAAAATAGGGAAGCATTTTGAAGAATACATCCGTTCTGATCCAAAAACAAGGGGCATTTTAGAGAAACAACTCTTTCATACAAAATGGAGTGATTAGATGGCTGCTAGCCTTTGAACCCGCATGAGTAGAAAGTAGATTTGAGCCGTTATATCCCTTTCTTTCTTTAGCCAACACCCTAGCCTACAATATGGTCCATAATAAAGTCCTCTCGGATTGAAGAACGCGACTTAGCAACAAGGTCCTAGATACTAGGGGTATAACCAATGTGGAAGGTATGGACCAGGAAAAGAGGCAAAGGGGCATAACTGCATCCCTTTTTTTAGAAGAAGAACACAATCTCCCAAGAGGCGTGCAGTGGTCACTTATCAATCCTACTCAAATAGTCAATTCACCCTAAGACAGTAAACTCGCTAAGGGCATGGGTTCATGGAATTGTTTTTTGTCTCTTGACGATTGAGTGGTTTGAATGTGATTCATGTAGATAAAATGATATGGTTTTGAAATCCCCAAGGAAAAACTTTCAAAATTGATTTTATCCCAAGTATTTTTGACACAGCAATACAAGCACAATTGCTTATTAACAAATTTTCACGGAGATAACATGGGTTTCCCATTTCATGAGGAGTGTAGCTAGAAGGTTCCTTGGCCATACAGTGTGTTAGCAGCATCGCTGGAGTGTTGTAATCTTTCAAGTCTCTTGGGTCTCATCATCTTCTTTGTCATAACCATTTGGCTAGCATAGAGTTTGTAGCCATCTTATGGTGTAGGAGAAGCACTAGCTTGAGTACGCGAAAGTTGAGATGTCCCAAAACAATTGTTTGCATATCACCATAATCACGTGGTTGTTTAACGTGTAGTTTAAGCAGTTGCATTGGCATCTTGGCCCACACAATTGATTTGTTTACATGAGCACCTCACTATTTAGTCTTATCTAGACATTTCCCTGGGCCTCTTTGGCCCGCACATTTGATTCACTTTCATGTCTTTGTGGTTATTTGGTCTTGCATTGGTCTCTTGATCTAATACTTAATTTTTGTCTTCACTACTACATGTTGCTTGCATTATAAATGTGTTTGATTATCTGTTGGTGTGACACCTCTTGGCTCTAAAGAGAAAAAAATAGGCATTATCCCTTGATACCTTAGGTCTCTCAACCACTATGCCCCTTGGCATTACATCTCTCGATGAATTGGGTCTCTCGACCACTATGCCTTTTGATGTACTAGGTCTCTTGACCTATTCACATCTCAACTGTCGCATTCTGGTAGTGCCACGCTTATGTTTGCGTATTGTCGGGCACATATTTCAACAATCCTGTGCCTCTGTTCTGTGGCCCTGAGTTCTTATCTGACAGCTTTGTGCTCTGATCATCCAATGGATTCGCCACAGCATCATCCCAAGTTTAGAAGCGCTTTAAAGCCCTAAAAGGTTCAGTCCCATGCAATGAAGCAAGGTCAATTCACTCTTTTGACGAATTCTAGCAAAACCCATGACCGAGTTGAGGAAAAAGGGGGGAATGGCGATCAACGTCAAGAGTGGCCACCAGCAGTGGCAAGTGGAACAGCTAATCAAGGAAAGGAAGGATGAGGAATGAAGTCTCTGAGGAAACTAGGAGAATCGAATCCCTCGATTTTTGGTCTATACTTCTATCAACTGGCCTGGAAATCCATTTCCCAAAAATGGTGATATTAGTCTACTGCTTGTAAGCAATTATGAAGTTCTGGGTTCGTGAACAACAAAAACAATGATGGAGGATGATGGAAATGGCCTTGGGGGCACTCCCAAGCAAATGCAATACAGTCAGAGCTAGCCTTAGGGGCATCCCCAACCACGAGGAATATTAAACATCAATGGTGGACCTGCATTGGGACTTTTTCGAAGAAGCTTTCCCCGTAGTAGCAAGCTAGCAATTATCTGTCACTTGACCTTTGAGGACTATGAACTCCGAGCTATCACTCGCAAAACCCAAGGATCTTTGATACCTTAACCTCAGGCTCTTCGCCCCAATTACTATACTCCGGAAGTATGACAGTCGTTACATCTCCACACCCATAAGCTACTCAGAGGCTCTACACCCACTACTTCAAGTCACTATCAGCAGCTTCAAGCTTACCATCTCAGCGGCTCAATGCCCATAAACTCAGTATCTCGACTGGCTCTATGCCGTAACAATCAACAAGACATCGTTTGTTCTCAAGCTCGACGCTTGAATGCTCGAATTTCTACACTTTGAATGTTCGAAGCTCTTCGAATGCCCAACCACTGTGTACTGGATGCTTAAGTTCTGCACTTGAATGCTCAAGGTCTATGCTTGAATGCCCAACCACTGCGTACTGGATACTTAAAGCCTATACTTTGAATGCTCGAACTTTACCCTCTAAATGCTCGAGCTCTATGTTCTGAATGCTCAAGTCCAGAACTTGAAAGAAGCTCTACGCTTAAAAACAAACACACACGCATGGGCCCGTGCACATGAGCATCAATTGCATCACCATTGTCATCATCAAGTCTGCATCACCATTATCATTATGTCTAACCATCATCATCATATACATGTTCTGCATCTGTCTCATGCAACTGGTTATTCCTACATACAACCGGTTCTATGCCTCGGTTCCATCACTTCAAACTCTAAGCTCTGACCCTCGGGCTCTTGCCTTATGATTGAAACCGGCTCTACGCCTCGGTTCCATCACTTCAAGCTCCGTGTTCCTGTTACTGGCCTCATGCCACCATATCTCAAAACTGGCGTCTGATTTGTCTCTAGAAGATGGTTTGGATTCCACCCCAATTACATCAATTCCATCAAGCTCATTCACAAGGATATGCTACTATACCGAGCTCTTCTCAGTCAAAGTAAGGATGATCAAAAAAAGTAAACAACGTTTTATTTTTCTTTATTGCCTCTGAACAACGGTTGGTCTGAATTTCCCTCAGATAATACGTAGGCAGCCTCCCGGCCCGACCATATCTAAAACTTTTTTCAAAAAACCTTTGGGAATAGTGGTTCAACCAAATTGAAGTTGTTTTACGACTTTGACTCTTACTTAAACATGTCTCGCGATCCGTCTAAGTTCAGTCAAGAGCGGCATCTGTAGACACCCCAATTTGGCCTAATGATTATTTCAAGTCCCACCTTGGGGACCATCCCGATGATGAATGGATACAGTGATTGTTGATTGACTTCTTGTGAACCCATGGACTTATGGTGAGTACTTTTAGCCACTTAGAGGACCCAATCTAGAGCCAAATAGCATTTCAAACAGAAATACAATATCCTAGGAAAATCTATCTTTCGGCTGTAACTTTGATCTCACGGCCTCAACTTCATTCTTTCACCTGTGAAACATGTTGTTTGAAAATCTCCCTGAGACATTGATCCTTCAGCCGCCAGGTCCATCCTTCGGCCGCGTAATCATTCACTCGGCCACCAGATCCTTTGAACGGCCGCCAGATCGTCTATTTTCCAGATTCTGGAATGTTCTGTCAATTGTTTGATCAGTTCACAAAACTCTAGCAGCCTTTTTTCCGATGCGTTCAGGCTACATAAAGAGATTGCCATGAAGAGTTTGTGTTGCCCTACATTATTAATTCAATCGTGCATTTTGATTGGTTGGAGTGAGTCACCGATTGCGTATATAAGGAGCCTTTGGGTTCCGAAATCAACACATCACAATCATCCTCAAAAGTCACGAATCTGTGCCAAATACTCTTCCATATGCGCTTTACAAAAACCCTAACCCCCCGAAGGCAGCCGCAATCTGATGATCAAACCCCCGAAGTACATATCCTAACCCTAGGGTTTTTGAGAAGCAAATCAGTCAATCACCTTCAATCCAAAGCAATTGTGCACTGAGGGATAAAGGTGGTGAGGCCCAAGGGCCTATGGTTTAGTTTGTCTTATGTTTTCATGCTTGAATCGTATCATTTTGAGTTTCTGATTAACTGTTCGTTCTGGTGTGAGGAAGAACATCAACTGGGGGATCAATTCTTCGGTCGATACATCAATTCAGAAAGATTCCTCGGCCGTGACATCTATTCACTGGCCGAGGGATCCATTCTCTGAGACAGCCTGTTTCTTTTCTGCTTATTTTGATGCATGCTTCAATTATCATTTTTGGTCACCTTACAAACTGTTAAAGGCTAAAATCAATTTATGTGTTTTGAATTAAATAAAGCAAGTACTAATCATATGTTGAACGATTATGGGCTAGTCTTACGACTGGGCAAAGAGGGGTGCCTAACACCTTCCCCTTATTGTACTCTTGGCTCCCATACCCGGAATCTCTATCTTTTTTCTATTTTTTATAAACTAGGTGGCGACTCTATTTTGATGATAACCGTTATCGTGTGGCGATATTCCTAGCCATGGGAATATCCACAATCTTGGTTTATGAAGTGGAACCAAACAAACAACGATCAATCTATACGGTGAATACCTCATTTGGGAGGTGTCTACACCCGCAAGGGCGGCTTAGGCAAAAACTAAGGCATAAAGAGCTCGCTAGACTGAAAACCCACAAGGGCGGTTTAGGCAAAATCAAGAGCACAAAAGGAGAGGAAAATACTCGAATGAACCTTTGCAAAAAAAAATAAAATATCTTTTTGGAACTATGTTTATGGTCTGATTCCCTCCATGGGATATGTAGGCAGTCTCCAGATTGAGATTCGGCCGTTGCTATCACTATCACTTCCGAATTTTTAAGTCTATCATAATGCATATCCACCGTCAAACCATGGCAAGGACATTTCAATAAAGCAACCAATGTTTCATTATTTTCTATGGAAAAAGGAAGAACAAGCTTCAACAATTCTTAATCTATGAAAGCTAGAATCAAACAAAGAACACCTTTTAAAAAGCATAAGCAATGTGTCAATCTCTAGGTCGTCCTTCTCTTTGCACTCTTGTCTTCCAAAAGGTTTTTCTCCAACCAGAGTTTGTATGAACTTGATAGCTTGTCAACACAATTCTCAGCAACATCTTGCATCACCCGACTTGGCCATAGATGAAGCACATTGCGACAAAGGTTGGCATCATGGGCCTTGGAAACAGCATACTCAGGATCACCCAAGACTTTGACTTGTTTAGCTCCGAATTGTCTTTGAAAAAGGACAGGAAAGTAGAAAGTGACTTGAGTGATACCAATCATCGCAACACCGAAATGGCTCATTGTGCTGACAGTCATGCTTTCGATACCATACCAGGAACAAACCCATTGAATCCAATCACTCTTGCAAGTCTCCATCCATGCCTTCCAAGCAGCCTCAGTTGAAAATTGTCTAGTCACACGACACTCCATGTAGTGGTCTGAACTATAGGGAAGCTGCTTTGGCGCATCCCATACCGTCAGCTTCTCAAATAACCATACCTATAGAAAACAAGGGAAAATTGTGAGCTGTGAGAACATGTGAGTCAAAACAAAAGAGCGATGAGTGGAAAGATAATTTGGAGAATAAATAACCAAGCAAAGAGTGAACCTGAATTAACAAAGGACTACCTGAGAACTGGACCGTTGGGTTGACCCTCACTACATCAAGACCTATCAAGGTCTCTGCCAACACTAAATCAGCAAAACCTACACGGTTTCCAATCTGCTAGGCGAAATCAAGCAGCATAGAATCAGCATGGCCAGAGGGGGGCCCGAGCAAGTGATAATGGAGAAGACAGACACATAGCGCATGAAAGCACGCCTTTTGTTGAGGAATCTAGTGATGAGCTTCAGCTACACCAAAACGTTGAATAAGTTGCAGGGTTTCCAACCTTCCATTCACCATGAAAAATTTGACTTCGCGTTTCTGAATTTGAAGTAAGGCCTTCAAAAGGTTGCCACGATTAAACAAAGGGTTAGGGGCAATGAGACCTTCTTTATCCAAATGCCCTATAATAGCTGAGAACTCCTTAAAGGTAGGGCACAATTCTTCTATTCGAAATCGAAAAACGTGAAGAACAGGATCCCACAAGCTAGTGGTTGCACAAAGAAAAGCAAAATTCACAGGAACTTGGCGAAGAGAGAAGAGAAAGTCCATACCAAAGGACTTAAAGTGTAGACGGTCGAGACCGATGAAGGAATCCAACCACTGATCAAGAACCGGTTGCGCCATATGTAAGAAACTGCTGCTGACGAACCATCGGGTTTGTAGAACGCGTACTTATAGGCTAGGTTGAGTCCTAGTTCGAATCGCAATCGGATTCTAAAATCCACATTAACCAGGTCGGTCTCTCGGCTGGCACTTCGATATAACGGCTGTAGGATCGATTCCCCGGCCCATGAAAATCAAGGCTGACTCAAAGTCAACCCAGGAAGATGAATCGATCCCTCGGCCGCTTGATCGATCTCTTGGCCACCAAAACGACTGTTTTACAGAGAAGTTCCACAGTTCTACTTAATTTGTTGAGATACAATTTTCATACTAAAAGAAAGGGCACAAATGTAGCATACACAATCACATATCAGAGCAAAAGATTTTGTTTCATGTAACAAAAACTCTTTACATCACAAGGTGAATCATCTCACATTTCCTAAACAAACTATACATCGGTTTCCTGTCGACTAACCTATGCAGGAAGAAAAATAGAAAAAAACAAGAAAGAAAGAGAAGAGGATGCTGAATCCTCTGGTGGTCCGAACACCAGAGACCAGCTGCAAAAAAGAAGAGGACACCCCCGAGGTGACGTATACCAGAGAAGTACTACGATGCAGAAGAGACATCACATGGCTCAAAAGAATCACCACATGGCCCAGAAAAATCATCATACCGCGTACAAGCGCCACCCCAGGAGTTTTGCGTCACGGAAGCAAGCCCCCCATGCAAGGGTCCCTAATCAAGCATCAAGACAAAATCGAGAACATCGCGGACTCTCTCCGCAATCGCTGACCGCACGTCACCCTTGGCCCGGACCCGACGGGAATGAAGGAGAGAAGAAGTGAAGAGGTCATCGGTGGAGGTCTTCGGTAGAATAGAACGAAGAGAGAAGGAGACAAGTGAAAATAAAAACGCCGAAGTCTCGGCTTTTATAGGGCACTGAAAATCAAGCGATTAAGCAGCCAAGACTTTGATCTTTCGGTCGAGATATCCATTATGCGGCCACTGAATCGATCTCCTAGCCTCATAATCTATTTCCTACAATAGATCCTGCTCGGTGCACCAAATTCAAGCAAAAATGAGGTTTTGGGTCCTCGACCAATAATACCATTAATCAACATTGATTGAATCAGCCTTGGGGGCATGCCCGAACATAAGGAAGCTCTCTCTCCATAACAGTAAGTACCGGTCACTTGATCACCAAGGATTATCAAACCCGAGCTCTTGCTCCATGCTTGCCTACAACAGTCAAGCTACTCAACCATTCCTATTAGCAGGTCTAAGCTCACTCAGCAGCCCCGTGCCTACTGCCTCAGTCGTTCAGCCACCTTGCATTCATTTACCAATGAAGTTTCATATTTAAGCCATCTCGGTAACTTCACCAAGCTCACTCTCAGAGGCCTTGTGCTTCCCATCACCGCCACCCAATAGCTCCATGCTTGTACAACGGTTCTACGCTCAATCAACAGTTCCATGCCTATCTTCTCTATGTTCGCTACTTCAGCAGCTTTAAGCACGCCCAACAGCTCTAAAGCTCACTCAACAGCTCTGAGCTAACCATCTCAGCGGCTTTTCGCCCATAATCACCTCAGCAGCACCACGTACTCATCAGCACTATGCACATCACCTCAGCGGCTCTATGCCCATACTTACTTTCACTCAGTAGCTCCACGCCCATAAACTCAAGCTACTCAGCAGCTTTATGCTCGCTATCTCAGTAGTTCCAAGCTCATTGCTATCAAGCTACTCAGTGGCTTTATGCCCGTGTTCACCATCTCTGCGGCTCTACACCCATGCTCTAGCTATCTCAGCAGCATCACATACTTAGGAGGCTCTACTCCCATAATCGCCCCAGGCTCTATACTCGTTCTCACTATAGCTCAGTAGTTCTACGCTTAGTAGCTCCGTGCCCGCTATCTCATTATCTTAGCGGCTCTACACCCAAGTCAACCGTCTCAGCAGCTCTACGCTCGCCACCCCAATAACTTCACATCCATTAACTATTTTAGCAGCTCTACGCTCGCTACCTCAGTGGCTCTACGCCCACTATCTCAGCGGCTCTACGCCCATTATCTCAAACTAGCTCTATGTCGCAACATCCACCAAGATATCATCTTTTCTCAAGCTCCACGCTTGAATGCTCAAAATCCAACATTTTGAATGCTCGAAGCTCTTCGAATGCCCAACCACTCTGTACTGAATGCTCAAGTTCTACACTTGAATGCTCAAACTCTACGCTTGATTGCCCAACCATTGCGTACTGGATGCTTAAAGCCTGTACTTTGAATGCTTGGACTCTACCCTCCGAATGCTCGAGCTCTACACTCTGAATGCTCAAGTCCAGAACTTGAAAGAAGCTCTACGCTTAATTCAAACACACAAGCACTGCCCCGTGCACATATTGCATCACCATTATCACATCGAGTCCGCATCATCATATCTATTATCACATCTAACCATCATCACCATCAGACATACTATGTTTTGCATCTCTCTTCTCACTCATGAAATAGGTCAATCTTGCAATCAACCGGCTCTGCGCCTCGATTTTATCAATTGGTCCAGTGTCTCGATCCTCTAGCTCTACGCCAAAATTTATGATGGAAAAGCTCCGTGCTCAGGCCTTCAGACTGCAACCAGCTCTACGCCTTGGTTCTATCACCTCGAGCTCTATGCCCCGACTCTTAGGCTCTCGCCTTATGATTGATACCAGTTCTATGCTTCGGTTCTATCAAACTCCATACCCCGACTCTTCAGGTTCTCGCCTTATGACTGCAACTGGCTGCGTGCCTCGGTTCTCTCATCGTAAGCTCCGTGCTCCAGTTACTGGCCTTATGCACCCCATATCTCAAAATCGGCGTCCAATTGTCTCTAGAAGATGGTTTGGATTCCATCCCAATTACATCAATTCCATCCAGCACATTCACAAGGATAGGCTACTCTACCGAGCTCTCATCAGTTAAAGTAAAGATGATCAAGAAAAGCAAACGACTCAACTGTTGTGTATTGATCTACCCCAAAATACTAAAGATGCACTCCACAAAAATATTCCCCCGGCAGCCCTGTGTTCCTTCAACTACTCTTCGCAAAAATCCTGGAATAGCCCAGGTATGTTGCACTACGGCTTTTAAAGCCCGAAGGTACGTCTTCCGTCTCAAACCCTCTAACTTTTTATTTTTCTTTATTGCCCTCAAACTACAGCTGGTCTGAAATTCCCTTGTAGAATACGTAGGCAGCTTCCCGGCCCAATCATAGCTAAAACCTTTTTCAAAAACCCCTTGGAATAGTGGTTGGACCAAATTGAGTTGCTGTGACGGCTTTGACTCTTACTTAAACATGTCTTGCGATCCGTCTAAGTTCAGTCAAAGAGAGGCATCTGTAGACACCCCAATTTGGCCTAACGATTATTTCAAGTCCCACCTTGGGGACCATCCCAATGATGAATGGATACAGTGATTGCTGATTGACTTCTCGTGAACCCATGGACTTATGGTGAGTACTTTTAGCCACTTAGAGGACCTAATCCATAGCCAAATAGCCTTTCAAATAGAAATATAGTATCCTAGGAAAATCTATCTTTCGGCCATAACATTTATCTCACGGCCTCAACATCATTCTTTCACCCATGAAACATGTTGCTTGAAAATCTCCCTGAGAGATCGATTCCTCAACAACTAGATCGATTCTTCGGCCGCCTAATCCATCCATCAGCCGCCAGATCCTTTAACCGGTGGCCAAATAGTCTATTTTCCAGATTCTAGAATGTTTGTCATACGTTTGATCCAATCCCCAAACCCTAGCAGCTTTTCTCTGATGCGTTCGGGCTACGAAAGCAGATTCGTCTAGAGATCTTATTGCCATAGAATTCCTTATTGATTCACGCCATTTGATTGGCCGGAGTGAGTCGCCAATTGCCTATATAAAGAGCCCTTAGGGTTCCAAAATTCATTTGTTCATAATCACCATCTCTAACAACGAAACTCTACCAATATACTTTCTCACATCCCCTCTACAAAAGCCCTAACATCCCGAAGGCAACCACGATCCAACAATCAAAACCCGAAGTTCAAAACCCTAACCCTAGGATTTTTCGTGAAGCAAACAGTCAATCTCCTTCAATCCGAAGCAATCAAGCCACTGAGGGATCAAGGTGGTGAGGCCCAGGGGCCTTTGGTTCATTTTATTTTTAGTATATGCATGCTAATCATAGTACTTTAACTCTCTGTTAGTTGTTTAGTCTGGTGTGAGGAAGAATATCGGTTGGGTCTTCAATCCATCGGCCGGTACATCAAACCAGGAGGATCCCTCGGCCGTGACATCTGTTCACCAACAGCGGGATGCATCTCCTCAGGACAGATTTGTTTTATATATCCTGCTTATTTTGATGCATGCTTTCAAATCATCGTACTTGTTCACCTTATCAACTGTTAAAGGCTAAAAATAGGCTATATGTTAGAGTTAAATATAACAAGCATTAATCATATGTTGGATGATTATGGGCCAGTCTTACGGCTGGGCAAAGAGGGGTGCCTAACACCTTCCCCTTAGTGTACTTTTGGCTCCCGTACCCGAAATCTCTATTTGTTTTTCCTAGTTTTATAAAGTGGGTGGCGACTTTGTTCTGATGATAATCGCTATCGTGTGGCGATGTTCCTAGCCATGGGAATATCCACGATCTTGGTTTATGAAGCAAACAACCAAACAAACAAACAATGATCAATCTGTATGGCGATGCCTCGCTTGAGAGGTGTCTACAGTGCACTGGTAGGTGGCCCCATGTGAAGGTGCTTGATAATAATGCCTAACAGGTGCACTGGTAGGTAGCACCATGCGAGGGTGTTCGGCAATGATGCTTAACAGGTGCGTTGGTAGGCACAGGGTGTTCGGCAATGATGCCTAACAGGTGTGCTGGTAGGCAAAAGGTGCTAGGACATGATGCCAAATAGGTGCACAACACCTGAGGTTGCTAGGCAGTGACACTGAACAGTGTTGGCTGCACCACATAAAGGTGCTTGTTGGTATGGCCGAACACGTGATATTGTTCAATGAGTTAGCCTAACACGTGGTACAGGTGCACCGTAATACCTATGCACCGCCGATGCACATTGGACCAACTTTATCTGGATCGCTGATGTGGTGTGGTAGTATAATGTTCCAGAAGGTTCTAGAAAGGAAATCCTACGTTATAGGCAAGTGTGCCATGAATAAAGGGATTATAATTGAGTTACCATATGAGAGGGAATTCCATATGGGCTAGGATTCCTAATGAGGTTGGAACCCTAGGTAGAGAAGGAGACTTGGAGAACAAGTAAGTCTACATCTATAAATAAGAAGTAACACCCACGAAAGGAGGTATGTTGACATACATTATTTTTACCTACTGTGAATTAGGGTTTTATGAGTACGAAATACTGACTTTGGCATCAGAGGGCCTTTGCCGACGAGAGGCAAAGGTGCGCTCAAGGTGTCTTGTTTTGAAGAACTAGGGTTTCGGCAAGAAGGCATGCACGTTGATCTCAAGAGACATTGAAAGAATTATAAGCGAATTTTTTCTCCTTACAATTGGCGTCGTCTGTGGGAAACAGAGTAATTCTCTGAGATCAACAATGTTTTCTAGAAGCATAAAGACTCCACGAATGGAGGACGATCCAAAAGGGAAACATAAAGGACACCTTCTTTTCCTGGTGCTCCGGAGAAAGCACTGAGTAGGGCCATGAGTAAGTCCTTCAGTACTGTATGCTCCTAGGATTGGGGAGCAAATCAAGATGCTAAAATGGAAGTCAAAGCAATCTGAATCTACTAGGCAATTGCGCAGAGCAATTCGAATTTGCTAGACAATCGCAAAGAGCAACCTGTACCTATTAGACAGCCACAAAGGCGTATTTAAATCTGGTAGGCATTCATGTAAAGCAGTTTGAATCTGCTAGGTGTTCCTGAAGAGCAGTCTGAATCTACTATCCTTTCTCATAACAACAGTTTGAATCTATTAGGCATTAGCGCAGAGTAGTACAAATATGCTAGACAGCAGCGCAGAGCAGTCCAAATGTGCTAGGTGTTCATGTAAAGCAGTTTGAATCTGTTAGGTTATCCCAAAGAGCAGTTTGAATCTGCTAGGGATTCACGTATAGCAGTCTGAATCTGCTAGGCGTTCATGTAAAGTAGTTTGAATCTACTTGTTGATCCCAAAGAGCAGTTCAAATCTGCCAGGCATTCACGTATAGTAGTCTGAATCTGCTAGGCACCTGTGTAAAGTTGTTTGAATCTGCTACATGTTCCCGAAGTGCAGTCTGAATCTGCTAGGCATTTGCGTAAAGCAATCCAAATCTGCTAGGCAATCTTAAAGAGCAGTCTGAATTTGCTCGGCATCAGCACAATCTAGTTTGAATTTGCTAGGCAACAACACAGTCTAAACCTGCTAGGCGATCTTAAAGAGCAGTCTAAATCTGCTTGGCATTAGTGTAGCGCAGTTTGAATCTGCTAGGCAACAGCATAGTCTGAACCTGCTAGGTGATCTTAAGGAGCAGTCTGAATCTGCTCAACATTAGCGCAACGCAATTTGAATCTGCTAGGCAGCAGTGCAGTCTGAACCTGCTAGGCAATCTTAAAGAGCAGTTTGAATCTGCTAGGCAGCGGCGCAATCTGAACCTGTTAGGCGATCTTAAGGAGTAGTTTGAATTTACTAGGCATCAACGTAGCGCAGTTTGAATTTGCTAGGCAACAGCGTAGTCTGAACCTGCTAGGTGATCTTAAGGAGTAGTTTGAATCTGCTCGGCATCAGTGCAGCGCAATTTGAATCTGCTAGGCAACAGCGCAGTCTAAACATGCTAGGCAGTCTTAAGGAGCTGTCTGAATTTGCTCGACATCAGCGCAGTGCAGTTTGAATCTGCTAGGCAGCAGCGCAGTCTAAACCTGCTAGGCAGCCTTAAGGAACAATCTGAATCTGCTCGGCATTAGCAGAATGCAGTTTGAATCTGCTAGGCAGCAGCGCAGTTTGAACCTGCTAGGCAATCTTAAGGAGCAGCCTGAATCTGCTCGGCATCTACACAATCTGAACCTACTAGGTGATCACGTAGAGCAGTTCAAATCTGCCAGGCAATTGTAAGGAGCAGTCTGAATCTGCTTGATAGCAACACATTGTTGTCTGAATGTTTGTTAGTTGATTGGGCGGAGCAATCTAAATCTGCTAGGCAACCATGCAAAGCAATTCAAACTGCTATGCAACTGAACGGAGTAGTCTAAGTTTTTTAGGCAATCGGGCAGAGTAGTACACATTCGTTAGGTGCTCACAGAGGCCTATCTAAATCTGTTAGATTATTAGGAAGATCGGTCTAAGTTTGTTAGGCGATCACAATGTACTCGAGACTACAAAGGGTCTCAAAGAGAAAGAATGTGATATTGAAGAAATTGCTTGGCGTATGAAAAAATGGGAGCAAGAAATCAAAGACTTATAGAAATGCCTACGAAAGATGGAGAATTCAGGTAGTGCTTGAATAGGCGATGAACCGAAGATCCGAGCCCTTTACGAACAGGAACCTGGAAAGTGTATAGTTGTTGCCCAACGATGCCCTCGTAATAAACCCACGAGGGAGGGATTACGATGTAAGAAGGAATCCACCGAGCAGGATCAAGAGGAGTGAAAATTATATATTTACAGTCCAAGATTCAGGAGCATGAATTATGATATGCTCTACTAAGGGTCTGATGCTAGAGCTAATTGTTCAGCTAAAAGCTCAGTGCTTCGAATAATGTGGTACAATACCAAGCCTTGTTGGCCGGGCTACGAAGTGCCCAAAGTACTGAAGGCTAAGAAACTAAGGAAGTTTTTGCATGAGATCCCATGAATGGGAAGCTTGGTTCGAATTGGGAGAGACCATACAAGGTTACAGAGATAGCTAAGATTGAAGCTTATCGCCTCAAAGTCTCGGATGGGAATCCAATGCCAATGCCAAAGAATATACAGATAAGTAGTGGAATTACTTATTGTAATTTATATTTTTGCTAGGAGTTGCTATAAGAGAATTATGAATAGAATTCCATAGAAACTATTGCTTATTGTGATTAATTAGCTATGAGTTGCTATAAGAGAATTATGGATAGAATTCCGTAGAAACAATTACTTATTGTGATTTATTAACTACGAGTTGCTATGGGGGAATTATGATCAGAATTCCATAGAAAGTATTCAGCTACGAGTGGCTTTGTGATAGAATTATGAAAATTTTATTTGTGTTCGGTCCTAGCACGAATAAGCTAAGTACGGACCCAAAGTAACTTAATTTGCCTCCATACTGGGGAGCAGGAAGAGTGTGCATCCAAATATGAATAAACTTGGAATGAAGAGATAAAACAAAATTTGAAAAATTGTTGCTTTTCAAGTTTAAGTACGAATATGACTTAAGAAAGAAACTTGAGAACTGAACGAAGTTTGAGAAGCTTAAGATACAAATGAGTACAAAAAACTCAAAACTCGGCTAAGTATGAATAAACTTAGGCCATGGCAATGAATGATGCCTAAACCCGATCAAGTACGATCATACTCCGAATTTGGCTTAGTATGAATAAACCTAGTCCATGGCAGTGTATAATGCCAAAATCCAAGTGAGTGCAAACATACTCCAAATTGGGCTAAGTATGAATAAACTTAGGCCATGGCAATGAATGCTGCCTAAATCCGATCAAGTACGATCATACTCCGAATTTTGCTAACTATGAATAAACTTAGGCCAAGGCAATGAATGATGCCTAAATCTGATTTAGTACGATCATACTCCGAATTTGGCTAAGTATGAATAAACTTAGGCCATGGCAATGAATGTTGCCTAAATCCGATCGAGTACGATCATACTCTAGATTTGGTGTAGTATGAATAAACCTAGGCCATGGCAGTGTATAATGCCAAAATCTGAGTGAGTGCGAACATACTCCGAATTTGGCTTAGTATGAATAAACTTAGGCCATGGCAATGAATGATGCCTAAATCCAATCGAGCACGATCATACTCTGAATTTTTGCTAAGTATGAATAAACTTAGGCCATAGCAATGAATGATGCCTAAATCTGATCTAGCACGATCATACTCCGAATTTGGCTAAGTATGAAAAAACATAGGCCATGGCAATGAATGATGCCTAAATCTGATCGAGTACGATCATAATCCGAATTTGGCTAAGTACGAAAAAACTTTGGCCATGGCAATGAATGATGCCTAAATTCGATTGAGTACGATCATACTCTGAATTTGGCTAAGTATGAAGAAAATTAGGCTATGGCAATGAATGATGCCTAAATCTGATCGTGCACTATCATACTCCGAATTTGGATAAGTATGAATAAACTTAGGCCATGGCAATGAATGATGCCTAAATCCGATCTAGTACGATCATACTCAAGATTTGGCTTAGTATGAATAAACTCAGGTCATGGCGGTGTATAATGCCTAAATTCAATCTAGTACGATCATACTCTAGATTTGGCTTAGTATGAATAACCTAGGCCATGCTAGTGTATAATGTCAAAATCCGAGTGAGTGCGAACATACTCCGAATTTGGCTAAGTATGACTAAACTTAGGCCATGGCAATGAATGATGCCTAAATCCGATCGAGTACGATCATACTCTGAATTTGGCTAAGAGTGAATAAACTTAGGCCATGGCAATGAATGATGCCTAATTCCGATCGAGTACGATCATACTCTAGATTTGGCTTTGTATGAATAAACCTAGGCCATGGCAGTGTATAATGCCAAAATCCTAGTGAGTGCGAACATACTCCGAATTTGGCTCAATATGAATAAACTTAGGCCATGCCAATGAATGATGCCTAAATCCGATCGAGTACGATCAAACTCCGAATTTGGCATAGTATGAATAAATTTAGGCCATGGCAATGAATAATGCCAAAATCAGATCGAATACGATCATACTCTGAAATTGGCTAAGTATGAATAAACTTAGGCCATGGCAATGAACATTGTTGTGAGTTGCTAAGTGTAAAGATAAAAACATTGGCAGAACAACAACTGTGCTTGAGATTTGCTAATTATGAAAGACTTAGGCAAAAAAATTACTTAAGTTTATGTACGAGATACATAAGATTGATATGTATGAAAGACTTAATCCTTAGTACGAGCTACATAAGATTGATAATTATGAAAAACTTAAGAAGCTCGCATGAAATTATTGAGACCATCGAGCAGCTGCGATTGGTGTCCGAGCATAATATACTCTGGCCACGATGGGCCATCAGTCAAAATAAGGTCTAAGTAAATGGGATTACTTAATAAGAGTTAGTGTTCAATATTTCTCTTTGCTACGAGTTGCTTTGGTAGAATTACGAAAATAATTGCTTGAAAGAAATTATTTCTAGCATGTATATTGTATGTGTTTGGCCCTAGCAAAAACAAGCTAAGGTTACCTTTTCTCCACAATGGGGAGCAAAGAGCATTCATCATAAATATTTGTTGAGTATGAATAAACTTGGGCCGTGACTATGAACGGTGCTGAAATCCAATTGAATATGATCGAACTCAAAATATGGCTAAGTTAAGAAACTTAGGTTATAGCAACGAATATTGTTGAAAACTTGCTAGGAAAACACTTAGGCCGAACGAAATGAATCATATTAAAAGGAAGCTAAGTACAAATAAACTTATATAGGTAGTTCGCCGAGCATGAATAAGCTCATACCTAATTGCAAGTAAACTTGGGCAGTCTGCCGAGCACGAGTAAGTTTGGGCAATACCTAAGTATGAACAAACTTAAACAGTTCACCAAGTATGAACGAGCATGAGAAAACCTAAGTATGCATACACTTAGCCATACTAAGTGTGAATAAGCTAGAAATTTGCCTCCCCAAAAGCAATGAATAATGTTGAGATTTGGATAAGCGTGAATACACTCAGTCTGACAGCAATGAATAAAGCTGAGAAAAGCCAAGTATGAACGCACTTGGGCTGCTACCTAAGTACGAATGAACTTAGATGATTTGCTGAGCATGGATAGGCTCAAACAGTAAGAGTACGAAAAAACTTTGTTGTATTTGGCTATGTCGAGCATAAACAATGGCATATGGATAAGTGCCTTAGAATTGAAAAAATAACCAAGCACGAAAACTTGGGTGACTACAAGCTAAATTAAAAATAGGTACGAATAAACCTGAACTATGACAACGAAGAATGTCAAAGGTAGACCCCAGTATGGAGAAGCTTGGGGTCTGAGCAGCGAACATTGCTTTGAGTGAATAACACCGTTAGTATACGCAAGTAGGGTCTAAGCATTTATGAGTTTAGGCCCCGAGCAGTGAATATTGCTCTGAAAATGGCTAGGTGTAAATAAACCTAGTGTTGGTAGTGAAGAATGCTAGAATATAACTAAGTATGAAAAACTTAGGATATATGGGGGCGTTGTGCACAAAACTAAGACTCGAACGTGAAGAGGTTTGAGGCCCGAGCATCAAACATTGCTTGAATCATGACAAGCGAAGAATGTCAGATAAAGGCCCAAGCACGAAGAAGTTTGGGGCCCGAGCAATGAACATTGCTATGATACGAGCAAAGCTCGAGATAAGCTAGGTACAACATAAACCTAGGCACAATAATGGATTGGCTGAAAACGAGTATGCTTCGGTCTTGGCATTGAGTAATAACCGAAACGGACATTTACGGCCAAGAATTGGGATGAGTATGAGTACTCCTAGAGTAGTGAACATTGGTGGGAATTTGCTGAGTACAAGAAAACTTTGGGCCAAAGCAATGATTAAATATCAAAAAATTGCGAAAAATGAATGAACTGAGCAGATGGCAACATGTACAGCCAGAGAATTCCTAAGCATAAGCAGATTAGGCCAATGGACCTTTTGCTAAGCATAAATGAACTTAAGCAAATATAGCAGTAAGAAGCTTCTAAGGCATTGAAAGCCTAAATGAACGAACTCATAAGGCCAGTATGGAGTACAACAATGCGTATACACAAGTTGTTGTTTGGGCATCCCGAGTAGAGGTACCAAATAACGCCATGAGAGATGCGAAAGACAAAGATTATTTACCATGAAGCGATGAAAGTAATGAAATAAAAGTAAGTGCCACGCGGGGCAGGATTACTGAATGAAGCTTTACCCATTGCCATCGAACAATGGCAAGGGCAAAGCGGGGGAGCAATTATAGGGGGTTCTCCCGAACAGAGGAAACACAGCCTGAGCACATGCATAACACATGACCACATTGGAGCACTAAGTGAGGGTGCACGGCGCAGCTTAACAAGTGCGCTGGTAGGCGGCACCATGCGAGGGTGTTCAGCGATGATGCCTAACAGGTGCGCTGGTAGGCAGAGGGTGTTCAGCAATGATGCCTAACAAATGTGTTGGTAAGCGGCACCATGTGAAGGTGCTAGGTGATAATGCCTAACAGGTGCACTGGTAGGTGGCCCCATGTGAAGGTGCTTAGTAATAATGCCTAACAGGTGCGCTGGTAGGCGGCACCATGTGAGGGTGTTCGGCAATAATGCCTAACAGGAGCACTGGTAGGTGGCCCCATGTGAAGGTGCTTGGTAATAATGCCTAACTGGTGCGCTGGTAGGCGGCACCATGCGACGGTGTTCGGCAATGATGCCTAACAGGTGCGCTGGTAGGCAGATTGAGAAAGGGAACTTCACTTGTCATCCTAAATGTGCAGCTTTGAATACTTATGACTTATTTGTGATAAATATAGTGCTAACAAAGAGTCCCTTACAATAGTTAAAGAGGCTTCAAATGAATTTTACTATTTTTCTAGGCTCAAGCCAAATTTGCAAAAGAGTGCCTTGTTCCTTTCTGGTGTGAATGCCGAGTTACAAGCCATATTATCTAAGGTTCTTCCCATCCCTATTTGCTCATTACCTGTGAAATACCTAGGATTGCCTCTCATCTCCACCACATTGGTTTATAGTGACAGTTTGTAGCTCAAAGAAAAAAAATTAAGCAGGGTTGAGGGTTGGTCCATTGAGCTGTTATCTTTTGGTGGTAAAACTCAATTGACCAAGTCAATTTAAGGGAGTATGCAAAGTCTATTGGTGTTCACTTTTCATCTTGCGCTGAAATTTCTGAAGGAGACCAAAAGTATACTTCGATCTTCTCTCTAGTTAAGGGCAGCTTTGAAGCAAACCATTGCAAAGGTAAGTTTGGAATTTGTTTGTTTCCCCTAAATCACAAGGTGGTTTAGGTTTTAAAGTCCTCAAGGTGTGGGATAAAGCATCTATGCTTAGATACCTATGGAAGAGGATACTCTTTAATTTGATTCAATAAGTGAACAATTTTGGGATAAAGGAAAAAAACCTATGGCACATGAAGCTTACCCACAACTCTTCTTAGACTCTTAAAAAGATATTTAAGCATGGAGAGTTGGCTCAACCGCTCATCAAATGTGTAGTTGGGAAGGGCAATGCGACTTGTTTATGGTTGGATAACTGGCATCTAGTGTTAGACCTCTGTTTAAAAGCTACGGTGAAAGAATTGTTAGGGACGTAGGCAGCTCTTTACTTTCTAAAGCCTCCTCAATTGATCATAGAGGTGGCAGATTACGGAATGGAGCCATTCTTCTTATTATTGATAAGACCCCTACAAATTTCCTTCCCAAAATAGATCAAAAGGACTCAGTGCTTTGGATTCCTGCAACTAACAAGGTCTTCACAGTGCCCTCGGCATGGAATGCTTTTAGAACTCCAGAGGAAAAGGTTCCCAGGTTTTGCATTGCGTGATTTAGCAAAAGTGTTTCTAAGTGGGGATTTAATTTGTAGCTTTGTTGCCTTAAAGATTGGCAACCAAGGACAGATTGAGGGAGAGGGGTTTGGGGGTTGCATCCCCCTTGTGTTTTATGTGACTTGGTAGATGAGGCATATGAACATCTCTTCTTTGAATGCCCTTATTCCAGCTAGATTTGAGGAAGTATCCTGGCTAGATTTCAAGTACGAAGAAGTCCTGATCAGTGGTCTACAGAATTAAGATGGTGTGTGCAGAATTTGAGAGGTAAAAGCTTTTTGGTTGCATTTTCAAATTGATTTTGGCTGCAGTAGTTTACGGCCGAAAGTTGAATTTTCCTAGAATCTTGTATTTCTATCTGAAAGGCTATATGGCTCTGGATTGCATCCTCTAGATGGCTAAAAGTACTTACCAAAATCCTAAGGTTCACGAGAAGTCAATCAGTAATCACTATATCCATTCATCATCGGGATGGTCCCCAAGGTAGGACTTGAAATAATCGTTAGGCCAAATTGGGGTGTCTACAGATGCCCCTTTTTGACTGAACTTAGATGGATCGCGAGACATGATTAAGTAAGAGTCAAAGTCGTAAAACAACTTAATTTGGTCGAACCACTATTCCAAGATTTTTTGGAAAAGATTTTTGTTATGATCGGGCCGGGAGGCTGCCTACGTATTCCACAAGGGAAATTCAGACCAATCGTAGTTCGGGGGCAATAAAGAAAAATAAAGTCAGTGGGTTAGAAACAGAAGACGTACCTTCGGGCTTTAAAAGCCGTAGTGCAATGTACCTGGGCTATACCAGGATTTTGGCAGAGATTAGTTGAAGGAGCTCCGAGCTGCTCGGGGAATTTTTGCAGAAAGCTTCTTCAATTTTTTTGGGTAGATCAATACACAGCGGGTGAGTCGATTGCTTTTCATGATCATCCTTACTTTGACTGAGGGTAGCTCGGTAGAGTAGCCTATCCTTGTGAATGAGCTTGATGGAAATGATGTAATTGGGCTGGAATGCAAGCCATCTTCTGGAGACGAATCAGACGCTGATAATGGGCTTGAAGCTGCTGAGTAGTAGGCATAGATCTGCTGAGTGACTGGGCATAGAGCTGCAGAGTTTGCTCGATGGTGGGCTTATGGGCATAGAGCCGCTGAGTTGACGGGCATAGAGCCATTGAGATTATGATAATGAGTGGGCGTAGAGCCGCTGAATGAGCATAGAGCTACTGATTTGTAGAGTTGCTTGATAGAGATGGTGAGCATAGAGCTACGGGGTGATAGTGAGCTTATGGGCATGGAGCCGCTGAGATAGCGAGCATAGAGCTACTGAAGTGGTTATAGGCTTAGAGCCACCTGATGGTAGTGATCATGGAACTTGAGGCAAGGATGCTATAGGTATAGAGCCGCTGGATAGTTTGATCATGGAGCTGCTATTAGCGAGCATAGAGCTGTTGGGTGATAGTGAGCTTAGAGCTGCTGAATGAGCTTAAAGCTACTAATAATGAGCTGTTAATAACGAGCTTAGAGCTGCTCGGTGATGGCGAGTCTAGAGCTACTGAGTGATAGAGCGGTTGAGTGATAGTGGGCTTAGAGTCGCTAAGATGATGGGCACGGGCAAAGAGCCGCTGAGTAACTTGATGGAGCATTGAAACCATGAGCATGATGCTGATGATAGTAAGCGTGGACCTACTGGAGTGAGCTTGGAGCTGCTGGAGGAGTGAATACGGAGCTGTTGAGGCAGCGAACATAGAGCTATTGATTGACTCGAGCATAGGATTGCTGAGATATTTTTAGAGCTGTTGGGTGAACGCGGAGCTGCTGAGTAGTTGCGGACGTAGAGCACTAAAGCTGCGTTGTTTGTTGAGGTGGAATTGCTGAGATAATGAGCTCAGGGTTGTTGGGTGTGAGGGTAGAGCTGCTAAGATAGCGAGCGTAGTGCTGCTGCATAATTTGATGAGCTTTTTGATGAGTGAGTACGGGGCTGCTGAACGATTATCGGCATAGAGCCGCTGTTGAGTGAATACAGGATTTGACGGCCATGGCACTTCTAGAGTACGGTGATTGGGGGCATGGAGCTTGAGAATGGGGCATCGAGGATTTTAGGGAGCAAGAGCTCAGAGTTCAATAATCCTTGACGGTCAAGTGACCGGTAATTGTGAGCTTGCTGCTATAGAGAAAATTCCAGATGTGGGTTCAATGTCGGTGCTTGAGATTCCATATACTCAGGGATGCCCCCAAGGCCGATTCAATCACTATTCATTATTGGTTTCGTTGGCCACGGACCCAAAACTTCATATTTCCTTGAATTGGTGCACTGAGCAAGATCTGTTGTGGCTTCAGGAGATAGATTTGGGGGTCAGGAGATTGATCTCCCGGCCGAATAAAGGATGTCTCGACTGAAGAAACAATGTCTCGGCCGTGAGAACTCCAAAAGTCAGAAAATCGATTTAAGTTTTTGGTTAAATCGATCTGACGGCTCATTTTTTCTTTTCCCTTCCTCCTCTCTTCTCTCGTCCGAAACCTCTCCACCCTTTCCTCTAGCAACTATCGCCGTTGCTCCCCACCGCCGTCGTCTTCGGTCGTCCTTGTTTTCGGTGCCATCACCATTGCTTGCTTTCTTTCTCTCTTGCTTCGAACGTGATGGCCACGCCACCTTCCGATGCCATCAACTTGCCACCATCCTCCTCTACGGACGTTCCATCATCTGCTGCGGGCTCTTCCTCGCACCTTCCATGCAGGTGTGAGTATCCTTCTTCCGACGAGGAGGCGGTTGAGGAGCTTTGTCCGTTCGACACCATTACCTACGTTCTTCCTTCGCGCAAGTTGGGTTCTGGTGGATTCTTGCAGTACTGCCCTCCTGTTGGTGGTCCAGAGGCAGAGGTAGTTCACAGGGAGCGTGAGCAACATTTGAGCGTGAGCAACGTTCCGGTAAGCTTTCTGAATTTCTTGAAAAACAAAAAGTTTACTTTCGTAGTTAAATTTGCGTGATAGAATGAATTTTTACTTGCGGGATGAGATCCCTTTCAGCTAGGAGCATAAATGAGAAGGACCCGTAGTAGGGTTGATTGGGAGGAAACCCAAGTTTTGTGCATCATTAAAAGAAATAGCGGATGATGCTGCTTCGTATCACATTTCAATATGAGGTCTTGGAATCTAACTTTAAAAGACCATAGATTTTTAGGATCTTAGGTATGATTTTTAATTTATTAGTGTTTAGGGATTGAACTTAGGTTAGATTTTTTGTTACGGAAATGTTTTAGGCCAAGGAGTTTATCTTGAAGGAGTAGTAGTTGTTGTTAGCCCTTGGTGCAGTGATTGAATATGTTTGATCCGTCCGGTTGGACTTGTCCTGCAACCGGACATATCAAAATTCTGCTCTAGGCAAAAATTCTTGAGCCATGTGTCCAGTGAGTGCAACCAGTTGGACTGCACATATGTCCAGTGGTATTCAAGACCCCTGATGTCGGCAGATTTAAAAACAAGACGGGGGACCACGTTTTTTTTTTTTTTTTTTGTTTTGTTTTCACCAGTCATTAATCCTTTTCTATGTTTGCATTTTGGTTCTTGTTTTTTGTTGGATGCTAACACTTGCAGGGCCATGATTTTGCGATGGAGTGGGTGGGCTCCTATTTGAAGGTTCTTGTGGTTAGTCCCTCCCCGAGGTGAGTAGTGGTAAGTATTCCACATTGAATAGTAAGTATAGAAATATTTGTCACTCAATGTAGATTACTTACTACTCAGTGTGGAATTATTTCATATGAAGTGGTAAGTATTTCACATTTACCACTCAATGTGAAATACTTACAACTCCTTATGAAAAACTTATAATTTAATGTGGAGTATGTGGGCTCCCAGCCCGGCACGCTTTCGAAGAGTCGCCACCCGAATTTTTGAGTTGGATGATCTGAGAAACCGAGAGTTTGTTTTGAAAAGAAAGGCTTTTGGTCTAGCGAAAAACGTTGAGATTTTGGGTTCGGGAGCCACGTTACGAATGGGGAAGGTTTTGTTAAAAAGAGAACAAAAGCACCCCGCTCGCCTGGCAAAACCGATTTCTATTAAACATTTTCAAAGGGGAAAGATTTTGTATATCTTTCGGAGAATAAAACTCTTTAATAAACAAGCAAAGGGGAAAGGGTCATGGGAGAATATATCACATTGGCGTGCACGTGGTGTTGCTTGTACAGAAATGATAGGAATATGATGTTGTGAGACGAAATAACTATCCAACAAACTGTCCAGATCACAACCATCCTCACACAGCTTAACGTAATACCGCGCACGGTCTTATGGTATGCCATGCGGTCTACCTGCTTTGCTATTAGACTATCATCAATACCCCAGAACAACGTGCGACGTGTTATATATTCCGTGCGTTATCCCTAAAGATATGAGGAGAGGCACAACCGCTGATCCATCTTGAAACAGTACCATCTTTTCAAGCCATGAACATAAAAATGATTTTCAGTGTATTTGATCCCCTGGGATGATCAAGAAAACCTCTTTTGGACATAAAACATAGCTTTGTAGATATGGTCTCATTCCAAACGGGCTAGATGAAGGATGATGATGATCTAGACTGTTTAAACAAACGAATAGCAACTACATAATAAAAGACCGTGCGCCTGAACATACTACGCTGTGCGACACATCGGAATGCCGCACGGCGTGGTATGTCCGACACAGTGACTATTTTTGTTTTTGAAAATAGTTTTTTTCTTTTTTAAGTCAGTCTTTAACCAAAAAGGGTTAAACCTGACTACAGAAAAGTTCCCTCAAGGATCAGGACAGGGCCTTTCCCAAGGAAACTTGGTTTTACCTTTGGTCTTGAGCTTGAATGAGGGCGGATGATGATGGATGAATGTGGATAAGATCGGATGAGAAAAGATGAGTGTGGGTATGAATGGTTGTTGGGTGTTTTAGTTGGTAAGATCTCAAAGTGAGTAAAAGACTCACTTTAATGGTGAGGAGAAAAATGGGGTATTTTGAGAAAGAAAGTGCCTAGAGAATGTCTTTAGAGCAACTTTCTTAAGACTTGGAAGTAAGGAATGAGTGTAAAAGCATGATGAGAGAGAAAGAAAATTCAGGGAGAGGGAGGGGAGGACCCCTTTCTCTTGAGTGGAAAGGTATATTTATAGGCAAAAGGCCATGGATTTTGAATTCAAATGAGGGAGGTGTTCTCTGGGCGGGCTAGAAGTGTCTTTTCAACTAAGCCATTTTGCAGTTGTGGCTCAATACAGGCGTGGCCGACAGCTTACTGAGCCAGTCAAAACTTTTCCATAAAATGTCGTGCGGTTAATCTCATGACTGCGTGCGACGTAATAAATTTTATTACGCCGCGCGGTGTAGAAGTGTTCCATGCAGTGTTTTAGGTTCAGTCCAGGGCTTTCTTGGGCTTATCTGGGTTTTTGGATTTTTTTTTTTGGGCTTTTGGTTTGTCTGGGTTTTTTGGCTAAGGAAGTCCTTTATTCAAGCTCTCAAAAGTATTGTTTCCTTTATTTCATCATCGGGATGTTCAAAGAACCTCCGAGGTCCAGATTGGAGTGTCTACAGAGTACTTACTACTAAAGTGACTTTTTATGTACCATACACCAAAAAGTGATTTGTGTACCATAGAAAAATTCAAGTGATGGCTTCAATGCCCTTTTCACTTATTTTGCTTCCAAGTGTATCAATTTGTTGGCAAGTTTTGTGCGGTAAATTACATTTTTGCAATAAGTTAGGTATAGTAAATGTGATTATAAAAAAAGAAATACAAGAATGGGAGTGATTTATGCACTCTCCTTTTTACCAATCACACTCTTCTTTTATGTTTTTTAGTGTGCGAAGTTACCAAAATAACCTTTCAAAATGAAATAATTTTTGTACAAAGTTTAAGGACATTTGAATAATTATTGTGTTTAATAAAAAGTGAGGTGCAGAAATCACTCCTCATAAGAATCACTACCCTATTTTTCTCTCGTTTTCTAAGACAAGAATTATCCAACAAGATAGTAGTTTTTATTTTTTCATGATATATTCAGCCAAGTAAAACAAAAAACTGTATTTCAGTTGGAAAATAGAAAAAGTTTTACGAGACCATACTGGTCTTTCTAGGAGAGACACAAATCACTGTACATGTTCTCCGTTAATGTACACAGAGTGGAAGACGTGGTGAGAGAGCGGCCCAAAACCAATTCCCTCAGGGTGGGTCTATTGAATTCATCACTTCGCGGTACACAAGTTACATTCATGCCCATGTCAGTCATCTGAAACGGGTAATGTGAGAAAATAGAAGAATCCATAGAGTAAAGAAAACAAATAATCAATCCATCCTCTTAGGGCACATGACTGATCTGCCTCTGCAGTCTCTTCTTGGACAGTTCGAAAAATCTTTCAGCTTAGGGGATCTTTGCCAACCTCTTATCTCTTTTTTAAAAAGGTTGGCAATGGTTCCTCCTTCTTTCCATGGTTGGACAAATGGCACCACCGGATTGGATCCTTGTTTAAAAATTAATATGGGGACAGGATATGTACTAATATTGGTCATAAATCTCTCAATGCCAAAGTTTAATACACAATGGCAGCTGGAAATGGCCTAGGGAGAGATGTAGAGTATCTCAGGAGATTAAAACTTTAACCCCAGATGGTTTCCTCCCTGATGTAAATGTAGAGGACTCAGTGATGTAGGTTCCTTCCAAACATGGTAAAGAGATAGCTTTAAGAAGTGTGTCCTCAAACTCTCTCTTTCTCTAGTGTTGTCTATAATCTCTGGTGTGAGCGTGATGTCAGAATTGTCCATCAGAGATCTCTGAATTGTCAGAATTGTCTATAATATCTCTGAAGCATTGTTTTCTTGGCGAAATGTGAAGACCAAGCAGGGTAATGGAGAGAGATGCCAGCGTTGGAATATCCATTATGGGATCCATCCCCTCATTTGTGGATGTTGTACATGGATAGGTCTTGTTTTTTCTTTGGGCCTGTATGTTTTGCTGTCAAAGTGTCATTTTGGTTCTGCTTTTGGTATTGCATGACCTAGTGTAGGATTTCCTTTGTGGATGAGTTTTGTGTTCTTTGTTTGGGCGTTCAAAGAAAAGTACCGTTTACCGGGGGGGGGGGGGGGGGGGGGGGGGGGGAATAAATTAAATCCCACTTCACTTGGTCATGACAGTTGTTTGGGCGTTCAAAGAAAAGTGCTGTTTACCGGGGGGAAATAAATTAAATCCCACTTCACTTGGTCATGACAGTAAACTTGCAACAAACTAGTAGTCAATAGCTAGTTATGATTTTTGTACTAGACAACCAAACCTAGCTAGCCATGGAATTCTTTGTAGCTAGGTTTCCAACATTATTTCCTCTATTTTTTCTGCTTCAGTTTTTGCAGGTAAGCAATTCACTACGTACATCCTCCACTGCACAATGCAACCAATCAAGAGAAGGAACCAGAAACCCTCATCAATGGCTTGAAAATGCCTGCTCTGATCAACAGATCGATCACATAGATTGGGGTAATCTCTTGCGTTGCTCCCCAAGCACCAACAATGCTTGTGAGCCATCTGAACCGAGACCTGATTTACAAAGAAAACAGAAGAGTGTTCAAAAATATCGCAAAACGGAAATATGAAGAGTGTTCAATAGACTAACGAAGAAGAAATAATGTGTAACACTCCCAATTGCGTAACTGCAACGATTTAACCAGCAGGTCCGGTACACACCAAAGTTTTTTTTTTTTTTGTTGCTCGGCAAATTTTTTTATTAATCTTTGAAAGAAGAAAACAAAGTTGCAAGGAGGCTGTGGGTTATTTGGTGTCTCTAGCATCAGTCGAAATATTTTAGCCAAATATGGCGCCAGCTACTTGCATTGGCGGGTCCCTGTGCCCCATAAAGTTATACTGTGATACCGACTCTATGTTACTAGGGTACGCTACTTCCCTAGCGAATTACATTTTGGGAACATTAAGTTATTCTGTGAGACCGACTCTATGTAACTAAAGTACGCTACTTCCCTAGCAAATTACATTTTGGTACAAATGTTCCGAAACATGATATACATTTCCGTTCCAAAACAGTAAACAAAGAAATCCGCAAATTTTTTCCAAAAAGATTTAACTTAATAATGTAAAGAAAGAACGGAATTTTGGTGAGAGAAAATGTAAAAATTTGGTCATTATTGTCCTAGAAAAGTGTTTCGCATCAATAATTTGGAAAATAATGCTTAGTTTTACTAGATGTTTATCTCTTGGAAGGGTAAGTTATGATTTTGTTATCTATAGAAGCCTATACCTAGCATTCCACAATTTAGACATGTCGCCACGTTCCCGTTCCCGTTCCTCGTACGGGTACGATCGGCGTTCCAGGTAACATAGGACCAACTAAAGTTGTGAGGTTTATTTGGTGTCACCAGCATAACCCAAAATATCTGAGTGAAACTCGAAAGACAAGTAACTTTCAATAATACACCACTGCTTTACTCGCACGCCTCACACTTCTGACGGGCACCACCACATTTTATTGGATGGGACACACCAATGTTGCGAAGAGGTTATATATGTTGTCTCTAGCACAACTCCCATAATATTCTTTAAGCCAAATTCCAGAGACAAGTGTTAGGAACATTGAGAACTACCTGAAAAGTCCATCTTTATCTTGAAAGGATGGGGACACCACAAGCAGCACGAGCATGTTGCCCCTCTTTGTAGACGAGGTTACCTCTCACAAAAGTCGCCAAAACTTTTCCCGATAGTCTTGACCCCATGTAGGCTGAAATGCTCTACACAAGCAAGTAGAAACACTTAATAAAGGGTTAGGGAAATGACCTCTAGATAACATGCAAAAGCTCAAAAAAGAGAACACAAAACGGTAGGGAGAACCGGAGAACCATAAAACGAAAAAGAGTGGGAAAAGAGGAAGAAATCTATTGCATATAGGCTACAGGCCTACAACTCTCTCTTACATGGTGATGATGTTCATTTTGAAGGTTTGACTTATTTATACGCGTTTATGTTTGACATTTCTAAAGCCAAAAAGAAGAGATTTAAGCCCCACAATTTGGTTTTCTTGGTCCAAAAAAATTGCTTCAGCTTAAGTCTTTCTGTTTTCTCTCTCTACAAAACAAAAACAAAGAAGATAACAGAGAGGAAATTTCAGCTACTGAGCCTCAACCTTTCTACTTTTTCCTTATTCAATTGAATGCTTCTTTTTAGACCCCCTGAGGTTCGGAAGAAAAAACTAACGAAAAGAAAACGACTTAAAACAAAGAAGGGGAAACCGGAAATTAAGCAAAAGAAGAATAAAGAGCACATACAGGATGCTTAATGTACACAGGATGAGTATCGTTGAGGACAAACTCCACTTCCGGTTCCCACACAACTATGTCTGCGTGGTTTCCAATTGCTATGGCCCCCTGCATTTTTCCACCATGAAGTCTCAAAGAACTACCCTTTTTAGCTATAATATAAAGTGTTCAAAATGAAGATACACTTCATGATCTGTCAGCTTTAAGGGAATAATTTGTTACGATAATGCAGCTCCAGTTAACTGTAAGTGTGTACAAACAATTTGGTGTAGTGACATGATTTTCTTAGCCGTCACCTGGATTGTCATGAAGCGGTAGCTGAATATATTGTTTATCATAAACAGATAAATGCTGTTTTCCGCAGGTTTACTCCATAATAAGTTCTTCAAAATCCTTGTTTCATTGTTTTCGTTTTTGTTCGTTTTCCTTGTCAGCAAATCGAGTTATTCAAATGATTTTGTTTACATTCGAATCATCTATTAGAAAACGAATTTCCAACTGGAAAGGAAACTGATAGAAATGAAGAAATATAATTATATTCACCTCCTTATCCTCTTCCCTTTAGTCCTTTGCCTTTCGTAATCATTTATCTCCATAAATCCGTCCAATCATGATCCAAACACAACCTTAACAAAAGTTTTCAATGAAAAAGCCTTGGTGTGCTAGACACAGTATTATAACTACTCTATTGCCTTCTTTGAGTTCACATTTGTAGAAAGTACGTAGAGGACGCATTTTATAACCAGAACCCCATTCTTCTGAAACTAGCTCACATCAATAACTTGATCCCCACCACATGAAGGTTGTTTTAGTCTAGTTTCCTTCGAAGTAAATACAGAAATGGAAAGTGTGGCTTGTAATAATCTATTTTTGGGAGCACAATGATTCTTTCGCCATCTGTTTCACTTTGGTAATCTGAGATAGGGGGATAACAATTAATCAATAAGAGTGTCACCTTCAAATCTAGGCCAGCAAGTTTGGCAGGCTTCTCACTCCACCATGAAGCTAATTGTTCCAAAGTAATTCCATACTTACGGCCATAGGTCCATGTCACAGGGAGAACAAACTACAGGAAGAGAAATACAGAATACGTCACATTAGAATATGAAAACAACAATCCTCCAGAAATTAAGTCCATTGATAAACTGAAGTCTTGGAACTATGAATCCTCAACATTCATGGTGAGTAGACTTATGAAATGTGTCATTGCACGTTGAATTACAGAACATTTCAAAAATACCTTCATCATTCAGCACACACAATATCAAGGAGTATCAATCAAATGCATTTTGATATCCAGTTAATTTCTATTTGGCAGAAACATTATTGTGAACCTGTGTGTTATGTGGAGCACTTCATAGGATAAAAGAAGTACTGTGTCAGTCACTTGACACTTAGGTAAGGCTAAGGATGTCAGACAGTTTTAGTTGAACATGGACATTTTCAGTAAGGATAGTTGGACACCAAGGAAGCATATTCAGTATTCAAGTTTACTGCAGAACTGCACAAAGAATTTTCAAATTATGCATGAAATGGTGTATGAGTCGTGTATCGCATTATGTAAGCATAATAGATCGAAGAAAATGAAAGAAACATATTCCTAGTGTTCTCATGTCCTTTAAAAAGAATCAGATGAATCCTATACTTAAAAACACATACAGCTACGCCACACAGATACTCATTGCTGTGAACTGACTGGAAAACTAGCTAACCTGCAAAGAAGATATGCCACCCCATGCCTTCAAGAAGTTACCATCACCGAGGCGCTTGAGTTCTGGTACAGTCGGTGAATGGTCAGAGCTCAGCAAGTCGATATGTCCACCCTGAAATTTATAAAATCAGGTAAAATGATACATGATGACAGAAAAACAATGGAAATTCGCGTCATGAAACTACATATACCATCAAAGCTTCCCATAGGATTTCCTTATTTGCAGCATCCCTAATGGGCGGCGCGCACTTAAAACGTGTATCTCCATCTTGGATCTCTTCAGCAGAGAAGGCTAAATAGTGGGTGCAAGTTTCAACAGTTATGCTATCGCCGCTACGTTTTGCTTCCTAGATAGAACAATGAATTGAAAAAGTGAAATTCAAACTTCAATTAAAAAAAAAAAAAAAAGGTGATGGTGAACTTTGCACTGAAGGAGAAGTCATTAGAGCTCGTCCCACATTAGTTAAATATTACCTCCCCAGACTGGCATAAATCTTGTGGAGCTAGTAAGGAATCAATGTTCTTATCAAGCAATCACATGTCACGTAAGAGCTACCCACAAGTGGAAGTGCAAATTTTTATTTTCCATCGCTGCATCCACATCTGAAATCAAAAAAAGAACTCTGAAGTACCTTAATTAGCTCTAAGGAAGATCTAGCATCAGACAAATGAACAACGTGCAGATGAGCTCCTTCAGCAGGGCCACCAGTCCGTGTACCATTTGTTACTGTTAAAAGCTCTCTAATAGCTGCCTCTTCCCTGCAATCAAAGGAAAAAAGTGGGCAAGGTGAACATTACTGTTCATGTAAGATGAAATTTACTTAAATCATTCAAATCAGAGACACAAACATTGTCACCAAAATTCAAATAACACATTCCCTTCATTCTTTCCAGGTTCAACTAGGTAAGCGCAAAATGACTCAACTTTCTCATTTCTATTTGGGTACAACTTAGCAGCCTTTCAAACAATTTAAGAATCAAAGAAATATAGACACTGATCGAAACCTCCACGTTAAGGCTATCTTTGGACCATGGTTTTAAGGACATATTTACTGAGGAGAAAGCAACTAGCAGGGAACTACAGAATAAACTAATAGCCCTAATACAGCCTAAAAGTCATTGATAACAGGAAAAAATTAAAATAAATACCCATGATTCTGAGGAGGGGAATGCTTAAAAAAAATTACCACGAAGCAGGCCTAGTCTTCAGATAAGTTGAATAGGATCGAGGGTCAACTGCACTATCTTCCAGTTCCAAGATGCCTTCAAGTTCTTGTTTAATCTCTGCATGTACAAGTAAAGGTCTTTTGTACTTTGCCAGTACAGACAACCCTTCCTACAAGAGAATGAAGAGATCAACTTTCTTAGAAAATGATTCATCTTGTGAAAGACATTATAACAGCATTTAAGTTGTTTGAGCCTATATAATCATCACAAGATGTGGGTCTAAAACTCTAAAAAAAGATCAAACACACCTTTATATGGCCGGCATTTGTCATGGGAAAGTCATTGATCCCTGAAGGACACATAAAGGACTACAGCCAAAAGAGCAACAAATGTCAGATAATACGTCATCTCATGCTATCAAAGAGAAATGGCAATCAAGCTGAGAAAAAGTTTTCTGATGTACAATACCGAGCAACATTGTTTGACAGTCAAGTATTACATGTAATGAAAGCAAAAATCTAGCGCATATTTTGTTTAGTATGTCGCAAACAAATGGTATGCACTGATGGGAATTCAGCATATCCCAAACACACATGCACCGGCGTTCCACAAATAAAAGCAGATTAAGGAAATAAAATAACATAAAGAGAATAGAGCAAACTTCCTTGCCTTCAAACCAAGAACACCAGCCTTTAGGAGACCATCCAGAGCACTTCTATTGAATGCATTTTCCGGAACCAGACCTCCCCAGAAACCTGTTAATATTGGAGTTGAGTAAAACAACACCAATCATAAGAATTTTCATGTATAGCTCATGGGCATACCAACATCAACATGGATCCTCTTTTCTGCAGCCTGGATCTGTTATGCAGATACAACAAAGATAATATGAAAAGGCAATAGTTTGTAAGTTTTGGCAATAAATAAGTAAATCTAATAACACAAAAATTGATCTCGTAATGACTATAACCAAATATAAAGTCCTTTTTTGTTTCAGTTCTTTTACTTCTTTTCCCTAGACTTAAATTACACCAAGACTGACTTCTGATGTTACGAAAAATATCAAAAGAAAATAAACCCAGAACAAAGCCTCGGCTCATATTCAATAAACAAATAAAAGAGAGAGAGAGAGAGAGAGAGAGAGAGAGAGAGAGAGAGAGAGAGAGAGAGCCATGAACACAACGAACGGACTACCAGTAGAGTAATCAAAAAGCCAAGTTCTCGTGGAGTTTACGCTGAGTGTTTAGTATTTTGAGAAAGATCAAACAAAGACCTCCAGTGACTGGCAACCAGAATAATGATTTTTAGAAAGAAAAAACGGACGAAGTGAACATAACAATTTGATTTTTTTCAGAAGTAGGCTTAAGTAGCTTAAAAAATGCAATTCCTTTTGCATCAATCTACATACCTTGAGCTCAAATGTTTTTTCAGAAACTGTAGAGGGAAAACTATTAAGAGGCATGTCAACCAAGGTTGTTAACCCACCTGTAGAAACAAAGTTAATTAAGTACCAAGTTACATAGGGCATGTAAATCTGCAGACCTACATGATACATAAATTTAACGGTCAGATGTTTCAGGAATTTTAGCAATACAAATACTATCAATTTCAAAAAGCTTCAAAGCGCCTTTTTTTTGTAAGAAATTCAACTCAGAAGATCAATAGCACATCCGATTAAATCTAAATCACTTCTTTTGAAAAAGAGTACAAGAAAGAACTAAAGAACCAAGATTCACAGACCAGCAGCAGCTGCCCTAGTGCCTGAAGGAAATCCTTCCCACTCTTCTCTCCCGGGATCATCAAGATGAGCATGCCTGCCATGAAGGTTACATCTTTAGCTCTTGCAAAAGTGAATTTGAAATCCTCCAAACGATTTTCTCAATGCTCCTAACTATATAGGCTGGGTAACAAATAGACGATTCTGTTGAATATAGACTTTTCAGAAGAAAAAAAATGTTTAGTACGGTCATCTCATTAGTTTTCCAGTTCAATAGGGAACCATTTTGGTCTGCCAAACGCTAAAATGTTTTGAAAAGATAATTGTCACCATTATTTTAAATCTTCTCTCTAAAATCAATATCAGGTATTCAGGTCAAAGGACTAACAAAACAAGATTTTGACGGTTTTCCAACAGATTGCTTAATTACCGAGAGTAAGTCTTTTAACCACAGAATTGTCAGGATTTTGATGGTTTTCCAACAGAGAGCTTAATCACTAAGAGTAAGTCTTTAGCACAGAATTGATTTTCTTCCATTACCGTAAGTACAGGGAGCTTCCTCGCTTTCAAAAAGAATTTACTGCCCATAATCTTCCTACCTCTGCAAGTGGCTTAGTCTGAATCCTAAGCAAATTTTATAGTGGCTATAAATAAAACAACTCAGGATTCAGATACTCCCTTCAAGTGCAGATGCAATGCAATGTTTTCCTATGTTTCGTAAGCTAACAAATATTACAAGCTTTTTTTTTTAATTTTATATGCAAGATAATATATGGGTACTCGTATTGTTGTACATGTAATATTTTGTATCCTATATGCTGTGTAATGCCCTCTCCACTTCCTACCCAATTTTGGACATCTAGTTTAGAATTAAAGAAGAAATTAGGGAAGCAAAACAACAAGAAGATGAATAATTTTTCGTTGGTCAAAGAATTAGAGGCGATTCATAAGGAGATGATTGCCACAACTTACACATCAATCAAACCAGGCATGACAACAGCGTCCCCATAATCAATCACTATTCCAGTCCCGACATTCCCTTGCCAATCTTCTTCAAGAATCGATATGATGTTCCCTCCCTTGACCTGAACTGGTCATTTACAACTATAATTAGACAGAAATAAACATATAATCTCAGTGCTAGAAATGTTGCTTGAAGAAACTGAAAATTTGGGCAAACACAATTAATACCAGAGGCAGTCAACCACGAGGACTGGAGTACATTTGCAGTAAAACATGCAAAACTACGTTCTAGACCAAATTAGAGATGATGACCTATGGATTGGTCCAATGTGATTATTTCATAAGTTATCAAACTAGCATTTCTTAGTCCAAATTTCATCTGTCAATGAAGGAATCAGAAAATTATTTACTGCACAGACCTGCACCAGAAATCACCCCCTTTGGCGTCACTATACGCTTGCTGGATATCCAAAAATGGTTGTGAGCAAGAAGGCTGCATTCGCTCTGAGATGGCTGTACCATAAGTATTTGAAGTTAATGAGAGCAATATTTACATTTGGTCCAATTATTCAAAACTAGAACGCCGACATCTGACACTGTTCAAACACTGGTGCAATAGTTTGATTACTAAGCTTAACTCCCAGCACAATTACGACAATGCAGACAAGAATATACGTACACAAGCATTAGCCATTTGTTGTTTTCTGATGGTTTGCTATTCCATTATCTTGTTTAGCTCGCTGGGCATTTGCCTCACTGCATATCTCTAATTTATTTTTAATATATGCTTAAATGCCCATATAAAACTTACAACATGAAGAGAACTGAAAATCAAGAAAATGGTTGGGACACAAATGTCCAGATGCACATCTAGCAGAAATGTATCCAGAGCCATTCAATGTGTGTGTGGGTCCCACGTGCATTGTGAGGGACCCGTGTACATCATACTTCTGGGTCCAAGCATGGGCGTCAGTAGCGTTGCTCTTTCGTTTCTTTTTCTATTCTATTTGCAGAAGAGAATAAATTCTTTACACCGCCGGTGTAAACATTTATTTCCTCCAAATCAATTGCATTGCGACACGTGTCAAAACAGTGGTCCCAATTAATAAAATATGGGCCCATATTTTACCCATATTTTATTAATTGGGACCACTGTTTTGACACGTGTCGCAGTGCAATTGATTTGGAGGAAACAAATGTTTACACCGGCGGTGTAAAGAATTTATTCTCTTTGCAGAATCCGAATGAAATTGACTAACTAGTAGGTTCAAGGATTTGATAGTCACCATCATGAAACAAACAGGTATAAGGAAAAAAAAAAACAATATAGTATCATATTGTTGAATTGCTTCTGCTTGATAGAAATAAAATAGATTAAACTGAATAAATGAGTTCAATTCTTTCCAACAAACCTTACCCAAAAAAAAAAAATTCTTTCCAACAACCTGATTTAAGATACAATAATTTGTAAATAACAATCCTATTGAAACTCGTAAACTTTTCATCTGTCTTTAACCATCATAATATCATTCTAAAAAAAAAAAAATCATAGTATCATATCATCAATTCGGGTATGCAAGTATGTGAGGAGTTAAACGGAAAAGGGTGAAAATTGATGAAGAGAGAATAAAAATCAAACCTTTAGAGGGTTCTTGATGTAGTAGAACAAAAGGGATGCAAGAAGTGGTAGCAGAGGTAAAAGCCTCCATTTTAGAACGTCCATCCCTGATATCTTCTGCTACCACTCTTTTGTGTCTGCTCTCTCTCTCTCTCAAACTCTATTTCTTCTCTCTCTTGCAAACAAAGGAAAGGTCAGTTCAGGTTTGTGGACACTGGACAAAGAGCCAATGGTTGCTTACATGGTGGCCTCGTAATCGGTTCACGAATTTGTTACTAAAAGGATGGTACGGATTACTTCTCACCCGCAGTCACCCGTATATGTGTCACCGTCCAATTGAAATAAGTTGCAGCTTTGACCTCGGGCGCTGTTCGTTTAAGGGGTTTTGCGAGGGTTTTTTTAGAGTAACGAGAGGGGCAGAGATAGAAAAAATTTATTGAAAATTGTGCACAGGAATTTCATGACCCCAAACAAACAGGGAACGAATTCTTAAAAAAAAAATTTTAAAGGGAGATTTGGATTGATTATGTAACAACCCTGATTTTTAGTACGTAAAAATTTCGTTAAAAATTTGAATTTTATTTTAATACTTGGATTCGCTTTTCAAAAAAATTCCTTTTGTATTTCTAATAATCCGTCATAATTAGACTTTAGTCTTTTAAAATTATATTCCGTGGCTAGAGATTCTACTTGGCAAATATAGTTAGATTCTAACTAATTAGTTAGAAGAACCTAACTACCAATTCACTTAGTTATGTTCTCCTAACCTTAGATGAGTCTTTTAAACCTTCTTGAACCTTATGAGCCCTCCAAATCCTAGTGCAACCCTTTGGACCTTTAATCTTTAACCATTGGACGATAAAAGTTAGGAAAACTTTTATCCATTGGACAATAGATCTTTCATCCAAGATCTTTTGATAGATTTGTTAAAGTACAAGGATATAGTTATATATAGGTATATATACACATGCCTAAAGGACATATGGTATTATTCTAATGTATATTGTACCTCATCCATTGGTCAACAACCGCTAAGAAAATTATTACCCATTGGATAATATAATTAGCAAGTACTAGGATTTTATTTAATAATCATTTCCTAGATTTCCTATGTGATGATATATTTATATAAATATATATGTGTGTACTTTATAATATATACTCTAGATTTTCCTAGGATTCTCTAAGTACAAAATCTAGTATTTTAATGGGGCATATGCCTATTTGATTATTTTAATGGGAAATTTTGATCTTGTAATTTTTTATTAGATACTTAGAAATTTTACTAGATTTTATAGTACTATTATATATATACTTGGACTTATATATTTATATGTATACTTATTTTATTACAAAGTACACATGTGTTTAATTGAATAGTTTATTAGGAAAATCTTGAATTTGAAATCCCATTAGATCACATAGTACTTTAAGTACATTTTATATATATGTTTATAGGAGTGTGTGTGTGTGTGTATATATATATATATATATATATATATATATATATATATATATATATATATATATGTGTGTGTGTGTGTGTGTGTGTGTGTGTGTGTACTAGAGAGAGAGAGAGAGAGAGGGGGGGGGGAGAATGTCGAGAGAGAGAGAGAGAGAGAGAGAGAGAGAGAGATTTGGTATGTACCTTGCCTTGATTTCTTCCATTGTACTTTGACTTGCTTGCAATCTATGGTTATATATTCTTCCAAGCAAAATCTATCTCTCATTGTCCTTTTATGTTCTTTTAATCACCAAATCTTGTACAACCCCTCCTTTCCTCCACCAAATTTTCCATAATCCTATTCAAAGTACCAAAATCTAGCCATGAAAGCCTAGAACTAGGTCTTGATCTTTCAAAGATAGCATGACAAGTTGAATAAAAAAATAGATATGGAGAGGGAGAGAGGATTCGGATGGGAGGGAGAGAGAGAGGAGCCTTGGCCTATAAATAGCAAGTCATTTCTCACACATTCACTTCTTGCTCCAACTTCTCTCTAGAATTTCTAAGCTTTCCAAAGTTCCAAAGTTCTAATTTCTTGAGTTTTCTTAAAGTTATTGAGAGCTACCACCAAACCACCTCCCAAAACCACCCCTAGATCTTTAAAGTATCCTAGTTTAGTTAGCAAAGTTGTTTTTAGGAAAAGAAAATCCATCTCTCTTCCTTTCAAAGTAAACCGGAGCCGTTACGTCGCCGAATTTCAAAACTGACGACCTATTCTCAAAATCGACCTACCGCCAAGAAGAACGGTAGATTCTCCCTATCTACTATCCCGAAGTATATGTAGATTCTCCCTATCTACTATCCCTAAGTATATGTAGGATTCCTTGTACCCTAACTCTACATATAAGAACCGTATGTTAGAAAGTAGAATATCCTTAACCGTTTTCTATAAGTATATAAGGTTATCTATTGCTTGTAATGTTTGGAATGAATGATAGTTAGTAAACTCGTTTTGCTAATGGTGGTATGAACATGTTGAATAATTGACCTTTACTTCGATAAACATATGTTGTTTAGAACTTGCCAAAAAGGAAGAAAGAACGTTTTTCGAAAGATAAAACTTATCGTTGATACAAGTATTCGTATTTTGATCTTTCGGATGGTTATGAGCATGTTTACTAATATAGAATTGGATGATCTTACTAGTTAGTTTCAAGATTACAATGAATGATTTATGATTGTGAAAAGTCCTACCGCGGAGTCTATGCATGGAAACGAGACACGGAAATCGAGAAAGTAGAAACATGACACCTAGAGTGTGGTTAAAGAAAAGGTGTGTTTTGACTTGGATAAAGTATTTTTGAAACTACATAATGGCCAGACGTAGTAGCCATTGTGTGGGTGTGTTTTCCGAAAATCCAATGGGAATCCGGAGCGGCGAAACTATTGTGGGATACTTGGGAACCCGGAGCGGCGGAACCGAGAGTTTTAAATTGTGGATTGGTTATCCGTGGAGAGGAGCCAATTCCAAATTAAATGATTTTGTGTGCCAATGGGAACCCAGAGCAGCGGAACCATTTTGAGGTTGTGTGCGTTCCCATGGGAACCCGAAGCAGTGGAACCATGGTGAGGATCCTCGGAAACCCGGAGCGGCGGAACCGAGGTATGGCTTGGTTATCCGTGGAGAGGAGCCAATGCAATTGTGTGCCAATGGGAACCCGGGACGGCGGAACCATTGTGAGGATACTCGGGAGACCGGAATGGCGGAACCGAGGTTGGGTGTGTTAAAAACGATTTTGAAAATGTGATATGGTTATGGAAATGTTGACACGGTCTACGAGAAGTCACGTAGGAGAAACTCAGAAAACCATAGACACAAACGATAGTTGAATATTGATTGTGAATGTGTCATTGTTAACCGTTTTGTTATGTATGCATGATCTATGTGAAAATCGTTAGTATTATGATCTACTGCTTGTAAGTTAAGGGTTAGTGGGTATGGGTTATTCTATTGAGCTTTTGTAGCTCATGGTATTACCTTTGGTGACCCTGACATATTATATCGGTGACGACGCTGGTATAATGTGTCAGACTTTGTAGATGAATAAGGTGAGCTGTACACCTTGGAGGCTTTTGGAGCCGAAGAGCTGGCTAAGATGGAAGAACAGGCGGAGCTGTAGTTAGAAACCTTAGTTTCCCTTCTCTTGTGTAATGAAAGTACTCTTACGGAGGTTGTGATGTAATAAAGAGTCAGACTCTATTTTGAAGTTGAAATAAAATTGTCTATTTAACGTACCAGGAAATTAGGGGCGTTACAGATTATCTATTGCCCATGGCGCTCCAGACACATTTTTTTCCACTACATTTTGAAGAAGTGCTTACACGTTCTACGTTGGACCCCACATTAATATTTCCAACCGTTATTATTATTATTATTATTTTATTATTATATATCCTCCTCTCCTATATATAAAGGAGCAGTTTTTCGGAGGTATTTTTTCAATTTGGGATGAATTTGTCCCTCAATTGCAAATAGTGCACACTAAGGGAGGTGGGTATTTCCGTCTTTTCAGTTTGATCCAGGATGGGTGAATAATATTAGCCCACGTCCTCCCCCTTTTGGTCTGTCTCATCTGGTGCAGGCGAAGACATGTGTGGAGAGAGAGAGAGAGAGAGAGAGAGAGAGAGAGAGGGGGAGGGAGGGAGGAGTTTCTGGGCCAACTTGCCGCCGGCAACGCCCGTTCCCTCCTCTCCTCCTTCACCCATGACCAGCTCCTCTCCGTCGTCCAATCTGCCGCCCTCCGCCACCCCGGCGTCCTCTCTGCCTTCCGCACAAGCGACCATCCTAGACCAGATCGCTTCTCTCCTCTGCTCTCTCCCTCCTCTGAGAAACCCTAGACCTCTCGAAGCGGCGAAGGAGATGAAGATCGATCTTTGAGCCTCTGTTTGTAGCAACAGATCTCATCTGTTTTTGGGTCTTCCTCTGAATATCGGATTGTACGAGTAAGAAGCCCTAATTTTTACCAAAACCCTTATTTTTGGTTACGTATTGAGTTAATTCATGTAATGATCTAATTTTTATTTGTGATTTTTTTTTACTTGGTATATATGGATTGCTGAACTCTGTAATGTATTTAGTCTACGTTCTAATTTAATATATTTACTGAAATGATTGCAGGGTTCTCCATTTCTGATTTTCCATTCAAAGAGGTGCGGCACGGCCACCCATCCATCTTCCTTTGGTTAACTTATAGAACTTCCCAGCCATGGGTTTCCTTATTCCTTGAGTTTTGATGCGCAAATGGTATGTTTATGTTTTGGGTAGAATAAAGTTTGATTGTTTGTTATGTTGTGCCATGGGCATAAGGTTTGAATATTGTATTTTTTTTTTTTGCATTAATTAGTTTGTATCTACACATCTATTGCAACGGCATATGTGAATATTATTTCCAGTCTCAGTTCTGAGACAAATTTTAAGGGACAGTGGTCTGAATTACACAAATACCTGTATAAAATTTGTTTCAGCTTATCGTCTAAAGTTTCAGTAAATAGGATTTTGGTGGTGTAATAGTTAAAACATAGAGCTTGCTTTTATTTACTCAGTGGATTGAACGGAGTAGTTCCCTTCTCAGCTATGAAACACAGGACTTAAAAAGTTATTTCATGAAGAAATTGTATATCACTTTTAGGTTACCACAGTGTATTACTTCTGAATACTATCTCAATAAATCATTATAAGGGTTGCAACATATTGAGGGTGCTTACCTATTATATGTTTAGAAGTGTAGATACGAGTGATTCACTCGCTACAGGGACTGGTCCTAATTAGCCAATCAAAATAAACCATGTAGGTTTTGGACTATTTGACATGGAACCACTCAGCTTATGAATGGTAATTACCTCCTTTAATATAGTTGGCTTAGTATGATGTTTTCTGAATCAGTTTCCTAGGTGTAAAAGACATTGTGCGATCCACTGTTCTTACTTTTTTCGAATTGATACTATAGTCTAGCCTTCACAATTTAGTTGGCCTATGGTTGCATTGTACAAAGAGTCTAATAACAAGTTCTTTTCCTTTTCCTGTCTATTGTGATTGCATATCATAAGAAACTATGACTTAACTTACTGTACTTCTGTTTTTTGGAACAATTTTCAAGTATTAACAAGTGACAACAGCCATGCAGCAGTAAAGCTGCCAAGGTGACCTTATACATTTTATTACTATGACGATATCCTGAAGATGTCTCACACTCTTACTTCCAAGTTTCAACTTGCAGATATGTGACATGGTTGCTATCACCCGCCTTATAAACGCTGCTCTTGTGATTCCAGAGCTTGATAAATGCTCATTTTGGCAGAACACTAGGAACATTTTTTTCAAATTCGGGTATTTGTGTAAAAGTTTCTGCATCTGCAAAACTATTGTTGATATCATTTGTTTATACTGCAGCAATTTTTCTGATGTATTTGACAAAGATCATTTTATTAGTTCCTTGGCCAATGACGTAAGTATAATAAAAAGCTTCCTAAGCACTTTAGAAGTTGGTCTGGCATTGACTATTACCTAGATGAGATTGCTAGCATGTGGGCGGATTATTAGCTATATGGTCCGGAACATTCCTTTGGAATGTTACTCAGCAATTTTGCATATGTAATTCTGAACTATAACAATATGAATGTTTCAATTTTCCCATCTTTCCCTATGGTCATGAGTATGAACCTATGTATCAAAGATGCAAACACGGATACAATAACCAAACCAAACTAAACCAAGTCTTATGTCCCAATCACTTGGGGTCGGCAGGAGACACCACGAAAATAAACAAATGAATGTACAATTTTTTTTATAACGGTGGAAACATGGTCATATGCAGAGCCATGAAGCATCAATATGCATATACAAGGATCATATATACATCATATTACACTTTTAATCCTAAATATTTGTAGCAATGCAAATTTACCCCCCCAAAAGTTTTTAGCAATTGCATATTTTAGCCTATGTTGTGTCACCATATGTGTCCCCCCATGTCTAGTTGAAATTTTTTGGTCAAACTTAATGGACACACAACGTTTCCCATACGTTTTTTGTTGTGTCCCCCACGGCATGTTAGACACAGATACAACAAACTCTAGGAGTGTTCGTGTTTGGCAAGAACATTCCTTTTAAATGTATTTCACTTTTTTCCTCCTCCTATATATAAAGAAGCAGTTTTTCGGAGGTCCAACTTTTCAATTTGGGATGAATTTACCCTTTAATTTTGGCCATTTAACCAATTGCCCAACGTGAGACGGTGAGATGGAATGGGTTGGGAGAGCCAACTCAGCTAAGAGGCTTGATGGTGGACCGTAGTTCCTGTTGTTTCCCCTATTACAGGGGAATTTTTGTGGCTGGTTGCCGACTAACTTTTCACTCTTGCAACTTCGTATATATTTTGCGTTGATTAGTTTAAGCCTACGGATCTACTCCATGAGCATGTGAAACAACTGTTATTTGTCTCTGTCCTAAGACAAATTTTGAAGGACAGTAGTATTAGTTACAGAAATACCTGCATAAAATTTATTAAAGTTTACCATTGAAAGCTTTAGTAAACCCAGATAAATCAACAGAACGTGTTTTGTGCCATTATTTTCCTAGCTCATTAGTAGTGGATGCTCGCAATGATTTCCCATCTTACCCATTCGTGGTACTTGTTTACGTTACTCCCTTCTTTGCAATTAGACAAACCATCAATTCATCAAATGTTGCATGCTATTGTTTTTCCCACAAAAACCAAATTCTGTTGTGGTGGTTCGTAGCCAAATTAGTTTGTCTTTTCTTGCTTGTCTCTTTTATCAGTTGTTTGTTAATGTGTGTCTTTATTTTTGTCTTTTACCTTGTCTTTTACATTTTTGTTTGGGCACGCTTGTTGGAGGAACCTCGTCAAAACTCAACAAGGAAGTTATTTTAGAACCAAAAGGAATTTGCAGTGCTATCCAGCACCACAGTTAATTTAGTAGATGCAGTGGCTCAAACTTGGTTCAACTGTCACTTGAATTTACCATATCATTTCATGTGTCCACAGAAGCAAATGTTGGCTCAAAATGGTTAGAGGACAGCATGTCAAATGAAAATGGGTTTGGGGATGAGTGGCACAATACAATTGAAGTTCTTGCGCATATCTATTCTTGTAGTCCTGTATGTAGTCCTGAGGGTCTCTTTTAAGGGTGTTTAGACAAAAGAGTAAGTAATGATACTGAAGGAATTGATCGTTCAATAAAATTGTATAGGCACCAAAGGGCATAGATGATAGAACGTGCGGCAAGATTTATTTTTTAAGAAAGAAGGGAATGATAATTTGCATTTTGCTTTCATTTCTGCTGAAATATCATCACAAGCTTGCTATATTCCTCGACATCAAAGTACTGCGAGCCTTATGTTCAGAAATGTATTGTTTATACCACGTTGCAGATAGTTTTGGTGTTCTCTTGAGGGTGGTACAATCAACATGGTGAAGCCCAAATCTTATCGTATATCCAGATATCCACTCAAAGTTGTCAAGCAAGGACCGGGTGAAGTACCCTTTCACATCTGCTCCTTTCCTACTCATTTAAAAGCATAAGCTAGCTTCAATATTCGTTTAAGCTTCAGGTTTCAATTTCAGCAATTGGAAAATATATGTAGGGAGGTATTCCCGAACACATACAATTAGTTGCCGAACACGTGGTGTATAAGCACACGTGAGAAATTGAACATGACTGATCGCCGGTCAGTGCATTAAACAGCGATAAGGGCCAATAATATGAGAAGTCATGGCTATAAACTGACTGTTCGGCAGTTAGAGACATTCCGATTACATTGGACCAAGTTACATGTGAAGTAGCTGGTCCAAGGAGACTATTCGGTTATGATACAGCCGAACAGATGAAGTAAGAACCAAGCACGTCATACGAGGGATGACGGATTGAAAGCAATGCAATTGATATCCGAACAAATGGTACGTAGGACCATAGTTTGAATATAGACAGGACAGTCATCGTGATAAACAAATGTTCGGCAATATGGACCAATGACATAAGAAGTCAATGGTCCAGGAAGGTTGTACGAGCTTAAGGACCAGTTACAAGTGAAGTGATTGGTCCAGACAGTCTGTTCGGCGATAAGAAAGCCGAACAGAGAAAAAAATCCAATCAGATGTTGGAGTAAAAAGAACACTCTGGAAGGATCCAGAAACGGTGGTATTCCGTTAAGGGATGAGATCCCAAGAATATAGGATCTGAGAAAGATACCCAACGAGTATGGGATGTTCAGCTCATTATGGAAAAGAATCCAAAGAGGACTCTTTTCCAATAAACTGGGAAAGGAAACGAGAATCCTTGATATCCTGGGTTTCCTATAAGAGATGGAAATCCTATGGAAACAGGGATGCTTGGGCAACAAGCATACGAAAATCTATAAATAAGAGGTAAACCTAGAGGTAAAAGGTACGCAATACATTGCTTTCTGATTGCTTTCCTACTGATAATTAGGGTTTGATTGCTAGTACGTGATACTAACTTTGGCATCGGAGGGCCTTTGGCACGAGAGGCAAAGGTGCGCTCACCCCCTGTCTATTTTGCAGATTAGGGTTCCGACGACGAATTAGGGTTTCGATGAAGAGGCACGAATAAGCTGTTGCAATCCAGTTGATCCGAAGCATCAATTGTTTTCATCCCCTACAATTGGCGCCGTCTGTGGGAAACGAAAGAGTTCCCTTTTGAAATATGACCATGGTAGAAGTAAATCCAGCAACACCGCATGACCCAAAAGATGTGTTAGATGAAGGAAGGGATAAATCACCACTTGGGGCTCCGAGAAAGCCCCAGGGTGGGCACAGGAGGACCACGAGTAAGGGCCGCCCCCTTACCATCCATGACAACTCCAAAAATAGAGAGGGAGAGACGGCATCGAGATCCACGAGAAAGAGTAAATCCCATCGAAGGGATGAATCGATCACGCACTCCAGGAGTGTGCACCATAGTGACGACGTTCTTGATAAAAAGAGGCAAGAAGTCGAGGAGTATGCTCGACTGATTAAAAAATGAGAGCATGAGATCAGAGAATTAGAAAGAATCAGGGAACATCCGGAGGATTCCGGACTATCTCGAAGAAATTCTAAAGGCAGTGGGTATGCTGTGGTACAATACAGAAAAGCTCCTTCACGAGGAAGAAGGAGCAGAAGCAGAAGTCCAACCCCAAAGCGACATAGAGCTTCTCTACGAAAAGAGAGAAGCAAGACCCGAACACCGGAGAGAAGGGCTTCTTCACGAAAAAGGAGAAGCAGAGACTGAAGTACCACCCCCGAAAAGGAGGAAACAAGGAAACATCATCGTGATAGGTACGAGAGACCTGATGCTGATTGGGCCAAAGCTACGGCTCATAGATCTAAGGAGAACGAGGATGGGACAGTGACTGCACGAGAAGCAGCACGCAAGGCATTAAGTAATATTGCGGCCTCCCCATTCACAAAGAGGCTACAAGAGGCTAGATTACCGAGCAGAGTGAAGCACGGTGCGTTCGTACTTTACGAAACAAATACGGATCCCGTGGCTCACGTACAACATTATCAACAAGCTATGTTTATGCATGAAGGGGATGATTCCATCTTGTGCAAGATGTTCCCCTCCAGTCTTGGCAAGGTGGCTTCTTTATCCTGGTTTCATAAACTGGCTCCATGATCCATACGAGGATGGAGGCAGTTGGCCGAGGAATTCACTGCTCGGTTCTTGACAAGCAAAAAAGCCCCAAAGACCTTTGAGAGTCTTTCCACCATGAAACAGGAGGAGAACGAGCAGATCAGGGATTATGCAAAGAAGTACTGGGAAACTTTCAACGAGATTGAAAGTTGCAGTGAGGAGTATGCGATTACCACCTTCAAGACTGGTTTGCCTGTTCGGGGAGAGCTGCGTCGCTCATTAAATAAACATCCGGTAGCCACTTTGGCTAAATTGATGGAACGAATAGAGCAACATGCCAGAATGGAGGATGACATACTCCGTGAGGATGGCAGGACGGTTGCCGAACAGTCGAAGGCACCTGCCAAAAAGGTGGATAAGCCAGAGCCCAAGACTTATAGAGAGAGAAGGGAATATGGGCAGGCTAAGAAAGAGCTGTACAAAGATAAGCAAGCTCCTGACCCAAAATCTTTCTTTTCTATCACTACGGTTTGGAAGGAACCAGTATACAGGATTCTTTATCGAATAAAGAATCAGCCATATTTAAGTGGCCCCCGAGTCTAGGCGGAGACAAGGATGCAAAACGTGCTACGAATCAGCACTGCAGTTACCACAAAGATTGGGGTCACATGACTGAGGATTGCGAGATGTACAAGAGGCACCTTGATGATTTGGTCTCTCGGGGCTATCTCAAGGAATTTATCCAGGAGGATCCTAAGGAGAAAGGGAAAGCCATGGAGCTGGGTTACGAGCAAAACCCTAAAGGAGTAATCCATATGATACATGGGATGGCCACACCTTATACGAGAAATGAGGTTAGGCTGTTACAAAGGCAAGTTAAGCACGATCAGCATGTGATGCGACTGGGAAACAAAATAGGACGAGAGAATGATGTGTGCGAGGAGAGCATATCATTCACTGATGATGACCTAGGAGAGGTCCAAATACCCCATAACGATGCATTGGTCGTAACCCTACGAGTTGGGAAATATGACATTGAGAGGATTCTTGTGGACTCAGGAAGTTGTACAGAGGTGTTATACTACGATGCGTTCAAGAAGCTGGGGTTGGCCCAAACAGATTTAGAGCAATCTACAACACCCCTGATCGGCTTCGGTGCAGGAGCAGTCTGGCCCCTTGGAAAGGTAACACTACCTGTTTGGGCTGGGTCAGTGGTGTTGAGGACGGATTTTTTAGTTGTCGATGTTCCCTCTTCCTATAACGCGATTATAGGAAGGACATGGTTGCACAAAATAAGGGCAGTCTCCTCGACTTATCACCAGATGGTAAAAATCCCAGGATCGAATGGGGTTGAAGTGCTCAGAGGCAATCAGAAAGTGGCTCAACAATGTTTGATCTCCATCATTAAAAGAGCCCCAAAGGTCCACCATGTCCATACATTAGAAGTACCAGATCAACCAACTATCGAAGATGTTAGAAGAAATCCAGCTGAAAAGGTGGTTGAAGGCTTGGAGAAAATCCAGATCAACGAGACTGATCCTGAGAGATATTTCTTGGTAGGAGAATCATTGCCAGCAAAGGAAAAATCTGAATCAATAAGATTTTTGAAGGAATATGTTGATGTATTTGCATGGATACCAAAGGAGATGCCCGGAGTGGATGCAGATGTGATCTGTCACCATTTAAACATTGATCCTCAACATAAGCCAATCATTCAGAAAAAGAGGAAGGCAGCCGTGCAGCATGTGGATGCAGTAATAGAAGAGGTCGATCGTTTGCTGGAGGCTAAAACGATACGCGAAGTCTACTACCCAGAATGGTTATCCAACACCGTTGTGGTGAAGAAAAAGAATGGGAAGTGGCGTGTCTGCGTAGACTTCACAGACCTAAACAAAGCGTGCCCAAAGGATAGTTTTTCTCTTCCAAGAATTGACCGGTTGGTTGATGCAACCGCTTGTTACGAGCGAATGAGTTTTCTCGATGCGTATCGAGGATATCATCAAATTGCTATGTTTGGGCCTGATCAAGAGAAAACTTCATTTATCACACCACGAGGGTTGTATTGCTATAGTGTTATGCCTTTTGGGCTAAAGAATGCTTGGGCAACATACCAAAGACTTGCAACTATCATGTTCAAGAAGCTCCTTGGAAAGACTATGGAAGTCTACATAGATGATATGGTGGTAAAGAGTCAAGAGAAACGGGGGCATATAGCTGATTTGAAAGAAGTTTTCGAAATCTTGAGGAAGTACAAACTGTAACTCAACGCTTCGAAATGTGCGTTTGGAGTTGGTTTAGGAAAGTTCCTGGGTCATTTGGTAACCATGAGAGGGATAGAGGCTAATCCCGATCAGATTGCTGCCCTACAGAGGCTACAAAGTCCCAAAACCACAAAAGAAGTCCAAAGGCTGACTGGAATGGCTGCAGCACTTAACAGATTCATCAGCAGGTTAAGTGATAAGTGCAGACCCTTTTTTCAATTGCTGAAAAAGAGGGAGGGATTTGAATGAGGAGCAGAGTGTGAACAAGCCTTCCAGAACTTGAAGAAGTATCTAGCCGAGCCCCCACTTTTGTCAACACCACAACAAGGTGAGTCTTTAATTCTGTACTTAGCTGTTTCCGAGCATGCAGTAAGTGCAGTTCTGTTGAGGGACTTAGGGATGGAACAAATCCCTATTTATTATGTTAGTAAGACACTGCTAGATGCAGAAACGAGATATCTGCCGTTAGAAAAACTTGTCCTGGCACTTAGGACAGCCACAAGGAAACTGCCACACTACTTCCAAAGTCACAAAGTTGTGATTTACACAGAGTTTCCATTAAAATCACTGCTACGAAAAGCAGACTTCTCGGGAAGGATCTCGACATGGTCTGTCGAATTGAGCCAATATGATATCGATTATCAGCCACGAACGGCAATCAAAGGCCAAGTATTGGCTGATTTTGTGCCAGAGTTTTCTCCCACGGTGGCTCCCCTGCCTCCTACGAGAAAGGAGCAGGCAACAGAGACATCACCCATGAAGAATCAACCCTTAGCCGAACAAGATCCTATAGAATGGAAGCTATTCGTCGATGGATCAGCATGTAATACTAGTTCTGGAATTGGTGTTGTCATTTTTCCTCCTGAAGGAGTGCTGATTGAACTATCTGTTCGGCTTGGATTCAGTGCATCGAATAATGTAGCAGAGTATGAGGCACTCTTGGCTGGATTGCGGAGTGCAAAGACCCTAAAAGCAAAACGGGTTAGGGTGTATTGTGATTCACAGCTTGTGGTGAACCAGCTATCCGGCGAATATGAAACTCAAAATGAAAAGATGATGGCCTACGTACAGGCAGACAAGGACTTGCTTGATACCTTCGAGAGGGTATATATTGAACAGATAAGCTCTGGACAGAATGCTCATGCAGATTCATTAGCTTGGTTGGCTGCAGCTGTCCCAACTGAGTTCAAAAGGAAGGTGGCAGTAGAATATCTGAATGAGCCGAGCATTGGGAGGAACGTAGACTTGGTCTTGGACGTGAACCAAGGACCAAGTTGGATGGACCCAATCATGGAGTTCTTACAAGACGAGATACTCCCTTCTGACAAAAAGGAGGCTCACAAGATAAGAATCAAATCTGCTCGGTTCTGGCTATCCCCAGAGGATAAGTTATACAGGAAATCCTTTACAGGCCCATATTTGCTATGTGTGCATCCTGAGATGGTGCAGAAATTTCTTCATGAAATCCACGAGGGAACATGTGGGAGCCATGCTGGAGGCAGATCCATTGCCCACCAAGCAATTACCCAAGGCTACTGGTGGCCACACATGTAGGAAGATGCAAAGGTGTATGTGAAGATTTGTGAGAAGTGTCAAAAATTCTCACCAATGATTCGAACACCCGCCGAGGATCTGGTGCCTTTGACAAGTCCCTGGCCGTTTGCTCAATGAGGGATGGACATCGTGGGTCCACTACACAAAGCGACTGGGAATCGAAAATTCCTACTTGTGGCAACTGACTATTTTACTAAGTGGATTGAGGCAGAACCATTGGCCAAAATCACTGAACCCATGATAGAAAGGTTCGTGTGGAAGAGCATTATCACTCGCTTTGGGGTCCCTTACTCGTTGATTACAGACAATGGATCACAATTTCAGAAGAAATTCAAAGCATTCTGTGCTCAGTACGGAATAAGGAATTATTATTCCACCCCAGCCTACCCTCAGAGTAATGGGCAGGCAGAAGCGTCTAACAAAACTATCCGTGATGGAATCAAGAAAAGGCTGGACAAAGCTAAGGGAAAGTGGCCTGACGAGTTACCATTAGTGTTGTGGGCTCACCGAACAACGCCTAGGAGGTCTACGGGAGAGACCCCCTACTCATTGGCATATGGAACAGAGGCTATCATACCCCTGGAAGTAGGTCTGCCGACCAATAAGACTGTTTTGGTTGAAACTGGAGGCAATGACAGAGCCCTCGAGATTGAGCTTGATCTTACAGAAGAAAGAAGGGAAAGGGCCCTGGTGCATATGGCTTCTTACCAAGAACAGCTGATGAAAAGCTATAACAAGCATGTTCACCCTCGAGAGTTTGGTGTTGGGGACCTCGTACTACGAAAAGTGCTCGGCAACACCAAGGTGGCTAATGAAGGCAAGTTGGGGGCCAATTGGGAAGGCCCTTATCGAGTTACTGAGATTGTAGGTATAGAGGCCTACAAATTGGCAGATTTGGATGGTAATCCACTTCTGAGGCCTTGGAATGTCCATAATCTACAAAAATTCTTTGTTTAAAGAAGCATTAAGTTCTGTTTTAGATTTGCACTACGTACTTATGTGGGGATTACGAATATAATTCCCTTGTTCTAGTTTTGATTATTCTAGTTGCAAGGGGTACGAATAACGCCCTCTTGAGTTTTACAGATTATGAATAAAATCACTTTTTAGTATAACTGTTGTGTTCTTGGTATTTGTTTGAAAAAAATGAACTACGAGATTAGTTTCCCTCATTCGTATTGGGGAGCAGGGTATACATTTAAGTACGTGACACTTAAACGTTTTCAAACACAAGTATTTTTTGAGTACATGATACTTAGAAATTCATGAGTACGTGAAACTTAAGAAACACTGTATGATTGTTTATAAACAGTTTGTTGCAACTATGTTTAAGTACGTGAAACTTAACATATTCTAAAGTACGAAAAACATAGAATATTTTTAAGTATGTGATACTTAAACATGTCTTGTTTTGTTTAAGTACGTGAAACTTAAACTTGTCTTGTTTTGTTTAAGTACGTGAAACTTAAACACTTAACAAGTATGAAAAAACTTGTATGTCTAAATCTTAAGTATGTGAAACTTACAACAGTTGAGTACGAGAAACTTAGAAACATTCAAAGTATGAGAACCTTGGAAAGTTTTTAAGTACATGAAACTTAAATTCAGAACAGGACATCATGTTTGAAGGATTTGCTAAAGTACGAAATACTTATGCAAACAAGCAAAACAAATGATGATCAAAAGTACGAAATACTTAAAAGACTAACCTAATTTGCATCCGAACAAATGCAAAACAACGAGGGGAACCGAGCAAATGTATAAAGTTATGCCACAAAGGGCCGAATACCTGTATTACCAAAAGTATTACCATACTAAGAGAAAGTACTGGTACCACGCAGGGTAGAGATGCTATGGTCACGTAGGACCAGCCAGATAGTTTAAATCAAATAAGGAACACAAAGCCCTACCTGCTTGCTATCTCAATCCAGGTTCTGAATCTCTGGAGGGACATCAGCCCCAGCTAAAACAGCAGCAGCAGCAGTATTTTCCTCTGGGATGACAATCTCAGTGGTCACTTCCTGAACAGATGATTGCATAACATCATTTTGTGATTCTACCTGTATTTCTTCATCAACGTCTGCAAAGTCATCAATCTGTTGGTCAACATCATCAGTTGGGGCTGCCACTTGGCGGCTTGGTAGCTCGTTCTCTACCCATAGGGGGGGAATCCTTGGCAACCCCCACCTTCGTCAGACAAGCCTCCCAGCAAGATGCCCAGATCTGGTCTTGAATGGCTGGCATCTGCTCCACGTAGCTGGCCGTTGTGGCGTCAAAGCCCTTCTGGTATCCATCTTCATAGGCTGCCTTTTTGGTACTATCAATCTCGGATAGTGCTTGGCTAAAACTCTCTTCGGCAGTTTCCAGCTTCTCCTTGGTCACTGCTGCTTCCGCCTTTGCCTTGTCTCTCTCTCTCTCCAGCTTTGTCATTGATTGAAGTTGCCTTGTGTTATCTCTCAACAGCCTGTTGCGCTCTTGTTCAACCTCTTGATATTTTTGATTCAGTGCAACCATCTTTTGAATAAACTATGGGTTACCAAAGAGAGTTAGTAATCAAGTTTTACCAAATGCAGAAATACAGATATTGGATTCTTCTCTTCAACTAAGAAACTGATGCTCTAGTGAGTTCTCAAATAAACTTTGTGCAGCTTTCTCTTTTGATTATTAGGACAAAGAAACCCCAAACTTAAGATATTCTTAATTTCCTGTGAAACTTTGATGGTCCTGAATGTTTGGATGCATGAATCAATAGGTTACTTGACTTTACTATATATTCTGCTGATTGCGTGGTTAATCCTGATTACATGAATAACCAAGAGTTTTTAACTAGAAGAAATGGATTAGTGTAGCCTTTATTTGATGAGCATAAGTTCTACTTCAATCCAATGCACACAAAGGAAAATAAGAGGCCCCACATGGATGTATGGTAATTGGAACCCTGATGGTGGCATTTCACATTTGGGTGTACCTCCTTTTGTCCATGAATGTGTAGCCGCACTTATATATTTTCAAGTCTTTGGCTACATTCTGTTTCGCGTGCCTCCTTTTGTCCATGAATATCTGCTTTGGTTTCTAATTGCTTTCTTTCCATCTTTCTTTCTTCTTCTTCGTTTTCTCGCTCTCTCTTCGTGTTTATGTTTAAGTTAAAGATTGATCTGTTTTTTTTCATTAAGCACAATTATTTCCTCAAATGGAATCTCTGTAGAGGACATTTCATGCAGCTTATGTTATGTGTAGCTAAATTTGATGAATGGGGTCATTTATCTGGATAGTTGGCTTTTTGTTGTGTTGTATTAGATCGAGAAAGCGTTGAGAGGTGTGAAAGTTGAAGTTACACACCGTGGGAATATTCATAGGAAATATCGGATATCTGGGTTAACCTCACAATCAACTTTCGAGCTAACTTAAGTTTCAATGTTTAGTTGGTATTTAAGAGTAATGGTTACGGAAGTTTGAGGATATTTTTTTGAACCGTGCATTTGCTTTTTGGCCCACAGGAAAATATTTGATGATCTTTTGAGACATTGAATTAAGTTATTTTGTTTATCACTAGCATTTGTATTGCAGTAGAACTTGTTTTGGTGTATTTTATTGAATATCATAAAAATGGTGTTGCTGTGTGTAAATTCACGAAAGGAGTATTAATTGTCAATTGCATACTTTCGTGGTTGATTGATTTATTGGAAAACTGTGTTGGTGGCCAAAATTTCAATCTGAAGGAGTACTAGTAGTTACATAATTTGGTTGTTCATATATTTAATGGTGTTAACACTTGTTACCAATGGTGAGCAAGAAGAGGTGTAATTAATGGGCCGGCGCTTTTGGGAGAGACGTTGTCAAATGCTGTTAGCATGGCACCATTTTTACGGGCCGTCATTGGTAACATTAGTGGTAAGGAAAATAAAAGGCGTGTTCAGAAGCGCCGGTTATAATTAATGCAGACGTTTTCAAAGTGTCACAAAGATACACCGATGGCCGCAAAGTCGGCGCCTGCCTAAAGCGTTGGCATAGGTTTTAGCGGCGTTTGTCAGGTCTATAACAACGTTTTCCAAATACCAGCAAAGGCTTTGATTTTTAGCTAGGGTTTTGATTTTTCGTTTTGGGTTTTAAACTGCAAACCTCATTTCTACGTTCAGCTATCGAAAATGAACTGACAGTTACTAAATTGGATTGCTCTATGTGTCGGAAATGCAGTCGTGAAGCAACATGGTTGGGTCTGATCTTCCGTTCGAATCATTCTGATTGCCAGGTATTCGTTTGTGTTTATTCATTTCTTTGCAAATAGGATTTGGATTTAGGGTATATTTCTGAAAATTGCATATATTAGAGAATGTTCATTTTGATTATTGCTTGTTCGTAGCTTAATTTATTTAGTCAGGAAATACAAATGCCTATTTAAAATTTTAGTTAGTTTTTCAATGGTCTCGGTATTTGTTTATTTTCAACCCTTGATCTACTGTTATGTCTTGAAATTCAAAAAGGTTTATAGAGGTAGATTGTAATCTTTCCTGTAAAACTATATTGAATCTATAAGATTGTATCAAGTTGCACTCTAACTGATTTTACTTTGGTGAAATGGACATGTGTAAAATCCTCTTTAGTGAAAGATAAGTTGGTTGCTAGCATGCTATAGACTACTTGATAAATGCCCTTTTTGCACAGAGTTCTTGGTAAATGTAGTATTGTGGCATTCATACCCTGTCCGGTGTAATATATTTTAGGTATTTATTACGATATTGAGTTATAATTTTTTCAAACAGAGGTTGTAGTAAAACAGTTTATGTTTTCTCTTTTTTCCCTTCCAAATATTTTCCAAGATCAAGTTTCCTTCCTTCTTTCTTTTTTTTCTTTCCATGGGCTATATTTTGCTAATTTCTGGTTTTGGTAATCATAATGACTCACGACCATCTTGCTCTCAGTATTACACATTTGATTATAAAATATTGACTGGTAAGCAGAAATGGATTTGCAACCCTGTGCATTGTGCATTGTGAATTTACAATTGCATATCCACTTACCAAGTTTTAAGGCAACCATTGATCATCTACACCTGAATTCAAGTTGCTGGCTGCTTTTGAATTTTGTAAGGACTATTTTGGGATCGATGTTCAGCTCACACCTTACGTTAGCAAGTAGTCCTTTTCCTGGATCTATGAGACATCCTTTTAGCTGCCCATGTATAAAATGCTTGCAAATGTAATTGAGCCTTGGACCATTGCACAGTCCTTTTGATAAATTTATGGATAAAGACAAAAAAAAAAGAGTGTGGATGGCTAAAAGGAGAGTGTGGAAATCAATTCCTTTGAATTACTGCAAACATTCCTCATTGTGCTGTCATAGCAGATAACATCATCCCGAAGGATCACATTAAACTATATACAAGGTTCTGTCAACCCTCTAGGTGAACAAACAATTACTTCTCTGGCCGAGATAGAATGAGCATCTCTTGCTAGGGGTCCAGTCCATGAAAAAGACAGCTCCTAACCAACCCAAATTCCTGAGACTTTTTCTTCTTCCTTCAAGTATCTTGTTGGTTTACTTAATTTTCTTTTCATATTTAATGTTGTTTATTCTTAATCATTGTGGAAATTATGTGAAGAGTAGTTGGTATTTATTCCTTTTGCAATGCTGTAACTGTTTGATATAATTGCATATCCTTACCTGAACACCGATGTTGGTACCATGTCTCCATTTGAACATGGGGAACTTTTTGTTCTTGAGGACGAGGGAGAGGGTTGCTTACCGGTTTCTTTTTCTGCATTTTTTTTTTGTTGCTTGGCTAAAGTTAGTATTTGTTAGATTGTTGAATTAGCACCTTGGAAATTGAGTTGAACTCCAAACCTCCTTTCGCCCCTAAGTGCACTCCCGATACCGTTGGGCCAAAGGCCTCTTGGCTTCTTCTACACCTATTACGTAAGTAGCTTAGTGTTGGACATAATTTAAACTAAGATATCCTTGTGGTGAAAACATGATGAGCTAATTAAGAAGGAAGAAAGAATGAAGACAATTGTATTATTAGAGGAAATAGGTTAAGGCTGAGATGTGTATTTTAATAGGAAAGGAAAAGGGGTTTGTCAGCATTGGAGCAAAAACAGTTGATGCATTGAGAGATCACCAATTAGTCTACTCTGCTACAGGTCCTCACATTTCCCAACCCAAAAAATGGATCCCATTTCTTTAACAGTAGTGAAGTCAGGAAATGTATATCATAATATTCTCTCATTGGTTAAGCATCATGTCCCAATGGTTAGACCATAGTGCTATGTAACTATATCAAACCAAACTAAGCCTTGAGTGCCAATCAAATGGGGTCGGCTATATGAACCCTTGTTTTCCATTCAGATCTGTCGAGGGCATCGTGTCTTGTGATATCCAGAGAACCTTGATACGTGCACTAATTCATGCAATCCTCATATTTAACATGGCATATGAAATTCTTGTATCGAATTGATATCATTACCACTGTAGTTTATAATCTCAAATTCAAAGCCACCCTTCTCAACCTTCTCCCCCTTTTGACCCTATGTTGTTTTCCACTACATTTGTTTGTCTGATCGCCTTCTATGGGGTTTTAGAAAACATTTCCTCAACTACTTAGTCACTTAATAAGCAAAAGGATTACATGTCTCACATATGCAAAGTGCAGATTATAGGTTTATATGTACAACTGCAAAAGACCTGCTATAGTAGTCAAGTTTATGCAAGTGCTAATATTTGTTTTAATCAATGCATGTATTGTGCCTTTGTAACTATTACCAACTACTTCTTATAGTTTCAACTATACAGTTAAAATCCCACAAAATTACTGCCCTCAAACATAATTTTTTCCCTTCGATGGGCATGGCATTCGTGCCTTGCACGAATGGAGAACCTAGTGTGTGTGTGTGTGTGTGTATATATATATATATATCCTCCTCCTATATATAAAGGAGGAGTTTTTTGGAGGACAACTTTTAATTTGGGACCAGTTTGCCCTTTGATTTCGTCCATTTTACAGATTGCCCAGGCAGGTGGTAATTTTGCTGGCCCACTGGGTTATGGCCCAGCTGGGCGGACCTCACTCGGCCACGTACACCATGAAAGGACGATCATCCTCTGCTCGAGAACCCTCGCGTAATACACTCCTCTCTCTCTCTTTCTCAAATCAAAGAAGAAATGGACCAGCAGTTTCTACAGCTCTGTGGCTCTAGGGATGGTGATCATTGCCGAGTACAACGAGTTCCATGGGGAATCTCACCATCATCGCGGATATCGCCGATAAGTGGCCTTGATTTGCAAAGACGACTCTATTCCAGATCTGTCCAAATCTCCGGCCAGATACACAGCTATGCCATGCGGGTAAGTAACTCGCTTGCATTGGTTCTCCTTATCTCTTGCTGATCTCGCATCATCTCCCTCTCTCTGACTCTTTCATTGCTTTGCGATTTCTTTGCAGATGTTTAGCACACACCTGATTCTATTTCAGATCTATACATTTAGGTCTACAGTTCAGGTAAGCTTTCTAAGATGATTTCGGTTGTGTAGTTTGGTTCAGTTCAGTTCCTTGCGAGTTCTGATGTTGATTTGCTGCGAATCTGCCAACTCAGGCCCTAATCCTTTTCAGTTTACTATCGTTTTCAGTTTGTTGGGTATGCGTTCAAGATGTTTTGGGTTACTTGAACCAATTGAAATTTTGGGATGTTTTGAGTGGGTTTGGTATCTTCATCCACGTTTTCTTGAATTTCGTCGTTCGATCAAGTTCTGCGGTGGTTTTGTTCGGCTGATTTTACATTTAGATCAGATTTTTTTGTGATTAGTTGCATGTTTTACGACTGGGTTTTGAGTGGGTGTTTTTTTTTTTTGCAATCGCCAGAGACCACGGTCCACGGCTACGCGAGGCTATTATTATTTTTTGGGGGGTCAAACGAAAATAACATAGATTAAGCAAAGATGCTACAGTCGAGATAGAGTATCATCGTAGCATTTAGGAGTACAAGGCAAACCAATGCCAAAACGCTAAACTAGGTATGAATATGTCCCACGGCCAACGCGTCCGCCAAAATTATTTCCCGATCAGCTAATGGCACACTTGTTGTAAGATAACTACATGTCTGTGAAAATCCATTCAAAGTGTGCTCCCATTTTTTTTTTGCATTCTATGTGTTCGACAAAATGTATGAGAGATAAATGAATGGTAATCTATGTGTTTGACCAAACACAAGTGTTGGGAATCTTTTTCTGGCTGGATTGATGGTTAGTAAAAATCCATTAGCTTTATGGTTTAAAACTTATTTCTTACTTTGTAATAGCCAGTTTATGGATTCGTCAAGTAGGATTTGGTGATTGATGTTGATTGAGGCTATATTAATATTACATTCACCCATGCTTGAATCCACCTTTAAGGACGGCATTCTCTATGTCTTTCAGCTTCATAGGCGTCCTATTTTGTTGTCATTTTATTCCTTCGATTGATTCGCTACGATTTGTTAGGAGATTATAATAACATTCTGTTATGTCTTCTTTTAAGGGATTATAATAAGGTATCATATATTTGTTAAATTTGAAGTCATAGAAATGCAACTTTAAAATCCTTGCTGAACCCTTTTTTTTTTTTTAGTAGGATTGGTTTGCTGTATAAATTGTAAAGAGTATGCGACATTATAGTTTTCTGTTGCCGGTATTAATGTATCATTCATGTTGATTCAAATGTTCAATTTATACTTACGTCTGTTAACTTCCTATGTTTTCTTCTGAAGCCATATGTTCAGTTTACATTTGGGGATTCAATGTCAGAAGCGACATTGGGAGATTTTATGTCATTCTATGTTGAATTATAAACAAAAAAAAAATGTCATTTTTGCTTTGTTTCTTCTTTTCCCTTCTCTTTTGCAGTAAAACCAAGATGTCTTCCATGAATCAATTTTGTTAGATTATTAGGAGGTAAAGTGTCCATGCTAATTAAATCTTAAGGTGTCTTTGCATCCAGAATTTAGAAGGATGATGTCCAGTTTTCCCTTTTCCTAACAAATGAAACGATGCATCTTTACTATTGCAGATAATGAAGAAGCGTTTGATGTTCTATATTGTATAGCTTTTGCGATGATGGATGCTTAGTGGCTTGTTATGTGTGATTCCTGTAAGGAATTTAATGTAATCTCTCTCTCTCTCTCTCTCTCTCTCTCTCTCTCTCTCTCTCTCTCTCTAGCTCTCTCTCTCTCTCAAAAACTTGTACATAATGACACTGCTTCGAAACTCATCCTGCTATAGCTTGGTGCATGTTTTGCACCCCGACAATAAATGGCTTCAATTATCGCAATAAATTTTTACTATTGGGCTTTGAGTTTCAATAATCAATTTTTAAGTTAAACCACGATATCTTACACTTGTAGTTTTGAAGAGGTAACTCTTGCGATCGACTCTACTTTTCAATCTTAGTTACATGAAGCTCCTTGCGGACCTCGCCGGTAAGCGGCCTTGATTTCCAGAAGCGTAAATCACTAAAAAAATTTATCCCTTTTTTGTGTTCTGTTTCGTGGTTTGTACATTTTCACTTTAGAAAGAATAGAGCAACGGATGTTAACTTGGTGACCTGTCTTATTTTAATTTGTTTTGAGTTCTATGCTGATCGACATCTAAAATTTCAGAAACAATCAAAATCGATCTCTACAACAGGCATGATAAACGTGCCTTGCACGTCGTGATGCATCTATAGTATAGTAAGTATGTATATATATATATATATATATATATATATATATATATATAGTATATATAAAGAGGCAGTTTTTGGGATGGCCTAATTTCAATTTCGGACACATTTACCCTTTAATTTCTGCCATTTTACCAATTGCCCTGGGCATGCCAAATTCTCGATTACAAATTTACCCCTCCATTTCGGGCAATTTACAGTTTGCCTGGGCTGGGTTTTAATAAAGGGCCACAGATATTCTCTCTCTCTCTCTCCTACTGCTTCACTCCAAGAGCTAATTCCTTCCCCAGACCCCAGCCATGAACGACAACAACAACGGCTAACAACCCGACGTCCTCGCCTCCACCACCGCCCAACTCACCCTTGAGGATGCCCGCTCCCTTCTCCCTTCCTTCACCCACGACCAGCTCCTCTCCATCGTCCAATCCGCCGCCCTATGCCACCACAGCGTCCTCTCCGCCTTCTGCACGGACGGCCATCCAAGACCAGATTGTGTCTCTCCTCTGCTCTCTCCGTCTCTCTCTCTCTCTCTCTTTCTCTCTCTCTCTCTAGATCTCTAGAAGCTGCAAGTAAGAAGCCCTAATTTCGACCCAAACCCTTGTTTTTGGTTACGTACTGAGTTAATTTATATAAAGATCTAATTATTATTTGTGATTTTTTTATTTGGTACATATGGACTGTTGAACTTTGTATCTCGAAGTTGCGAAGGAGATGAAGATCGATCTTTGAGCCTCTGCTTGTAGCAACAGATTTCATCTGTTTCTGGGTCTTTCTCAGAATCACTGATTGTGCAAGTAAGAAGCCCTAATTTTGACCCAAACCCTTGATTCTGGTTACGTACTGAATTAATTCATGTAAAGATCTAATTTTTATTTGTGATTTTTTTTACTTCGTATGTATGGATTGCTGTACTCTTTTATGTAGTTCCTAGGTGATTGGCCGGTGCTAGCACAAGGTGTTTCATGCTTGTTGTCTTTTTAGGATCTGGCTTGTGTCAAACTGAAAACCACAAATCCTCTTCTATGCAATCTTCTCCACACATGAAACCCAAAATCAAAACCCCAAATCAATTGCCTGATTCCATAAAAAAGAAGTTTTGTCGGTGTTGGTTTAGCCAATTTCAAGGTCCAACGGGCCCGCCAACGAAAGCGAAACTCAATTGTTCGAACTCCAACACCGAAAGTGATTTTGGAGGTCGGTTCACACACATTATTTTTTTCGGATATCCGATTTTATTTTGATGATCTATTTGTGTCTGATCATTCCTAGCAGCCATCCGCCACCGTCCATCCATCGTCTGGTACCAGCCTTACTCCGCCCTCTACCCTTTCGTTCACAAGTACATCCCCACCTCCTCCCATGTCGTCATGGTTGGTTGCGGCAATGCCGGTAATTCTCCGCTCTGATATCTGCCCTTCGATTTTTTCTGCTTTTGTTTCAGCCCGGTTGTTCGCTCCATCGTCCGAATTTAGGGTTTTTTTCGCTGCAGGTGCTATAAACCTGATTTCATGTTGAATTCCTTAATAAATAAATAAAAATAACGAGTTTGAATTTTTTCCGATGTTTGTTAGTTTGGTAGTAGTTTCACTAGATTCTGGTTCTTCCAGAAGCAGGATTTTTGACTTTCTTGATGTTAGGGTTTTTGCGCTACAGTTGGTGTAACCCTTGCTTATTTTTTGATAACTAATGTTTAGCATCTGATTGGGTTTTGAGGGAATTGGGGAAATGAAAGGAAAAGATAAAGTTTTTTCTTTTTCTTTTTCTAGTGGACGTTAGTTTGGTGGTAGTTTCACTGAATTCTGATTTTGGGTGGCTATTGAATTCATTAATTGACTAATTCGGTTGCTTGCTTTAATCAAATGCTTTACTTTCCAATTTTCTGTTCCACTGCGTTTTTCATGTCCTCTTTTTAATTCCTTCCCATTGTGAGTGTAACCAAACTCATGTTTATGTAGTGAGATAAGGTATGCGTACGAAGTGTTTGATGAAATGCCTATGAGAAATGTAGTATTGTGGACGAAAATAGCAGTGACGGTAAGTCCTATATCTTTGATATCCTTGGTTTTCCCTTGAGTTTCTTGCCACCCTATGATTGTGCAATGAGTTTCTAACGCTACGCTGTTTGCGGCTGCTGCTTTTCCCAAAATTTTGATTTGAAAGATGAACAAAAAACTACACATGAGGCTTTTGACATGTATTTTAAACTTTCGAATGTTGGGTATGCGGATAAGGTGTTCGATGAAATTCTTGAACCAGACACGGTTTTGTGGAATACGGTGATTTCTGGGTTGGTGAGGAATTGTTTCTTTGAAGAATCGTTGAGGATTTTTAAGGATATGGTTGAGGGTGGGGGGACGCAATTTGATTTGACGACGTTGACTGCAGTAATTAAGCCTTTGGTATAAGGGAAGTTAGCATCTGGTTCTATGTGATTATGTGAAATGGGTTTGACGTGATTCTATGATGCTGTCATCTTGGTTGTATTTACATTGTCTGATCAGAAATTCGGTGTGATTTTAGTTATTTTAGAGGCTCATTCGTGGCTTTTAGGTGCATTGAATCAAGAAAGTGGACGGCTTAGGGTGATCTTGGGGAATATTTTGATGGCAAAAATGATAACATAGTGCTTCTAAAGTTGATTTGCCCTTAAACTAGGATTCATATTGGCCTTTAATTTTTGTTGGCAAAGTTGATCTTCCAAATCAGATTTCAACTTAGGAATGGGGTACATGAATGCTCATAAATGTTCTGTTGCCCATCAGTTGTAAAAAGCTTCAGCTCCAATGCCATGGTTCAAAAATAGGAGTTTGAGCTTTTATTATTTTGATAAAGGATTTTGTTTTTATTTTTATTTTGATAAATTTTCTGTTCCCATGTTTGTACTTCCTGAAGCTCCTAATGCAAAAAGGTAATATTAATATCATGGATACCATCGATTTATATTCTTTAAAAGCAAGAGAGCAATAAAATTCTCCCAACTCTTCCCAACGTTGTTGATTAAGCTCTGTGTAAATACTGTTTGGGAATTTGTATTAGATTGTAGATGCCCCTTTCACCTAATATGTCATGGGATACAGGATAGTCCAATGAAACCATCCCATGAGTTGATAGTTCATTCGAATAATTATTTTACCTACCTAATTAGTTAAACAACCTAACTCATCCTAGGATTTGTGGCTAATTGATTAGGCATTTGAAAATTTTGAACAATCGAGTTATCAAACTCAGGTTCAAAAGTTCTGAATTAAATTATATCCAAAAATAAGAAGTGAAGTTAAAGAATGTTTAATAGATAGTACAAACATATTGTATTGTTTTGTCTGCATGGAATGTAGGTATCACAATTAGATACTTCTACTATTTTCAGGAACAAAAAGACCTCCAAGTGAAAGCAGATACGGTTAAGAGGTTGATGGACCATGGTTATCGAGTCAAGGTACTCTCTATAATTCTATAATTCTACCCTTTTTCTTAAGACAACCCGCTGATTACTGTTACACTGTTAATGTAGTAGGAGTTATTTTACAACATAGTATAGCACTGATATTACTTTTTGGTAATGGGTAAAAGAATCTACCCGGAAGTTTTTACCGTGCAACCTCCTATTGAAATTCACCCAATATTGAAACACAGCTATAGTTATTGAGCTGTGTACCCACACTTTTATTGAAATTCACCTAATATTGAAACAGAGCTATAAATATTGAGCTTTGTACCCACACCTATTCACACACATCTCATGCTTTGTACATTGGAATTTTTATTTTTTCCAGAAGATTTGGAACATAACCCAATACAGTAAATTGTGAATACCTTATCAGGTTTCGTTGGTTAATGACTCAACCTTGATAGATCAACTGTCACTGCGTTTATAATGGTCTTGTAGATGTAAACACTGTAGAGTGCCATTATAAGTAATTTTGCCTGCATGACAGGGAAATGTTTTGGATAACAAGCATTACAAACTTCCAGATGAGAACAAATATCAGAATGTGTGCTCTTCTCTCTGTATTTTGTCCCAAAACTTGCCTTTTGTACTGCACATTATTTGTGTGAGAGAGCTATACCGACTATTTTGCCCCTTTTCTTTTTTCATCACCTAACTACTTCACATTTGATAAATCTTGAATAGTGTATGGCCCTAAGTAAGGAAGATCAAGACTTGTGGTAAATAGTGATGTGCCCATTTGATTTGGATAGTGGCTTCATTAACATTAAATTCTTATGTACGTGACCTAGGAAAAATGGACAACTTGATTGCTTGAACCATCTACAGCTGGAGATATCCTTGATCATGGAGTTTTTTTTACAGGGCAACTCATATTCAAGGTGAACAACAGTACTTGTGTGGATTGCCCTTTACTAACTTTCTTTTATGGACGATGCAAACAATGCCATTCTGATTGGCCAATGCCATTTTTTTGGGTGGCGCAGGTTGGCGTGTGGAGAATGGGGTTCATTTCAATGTTTGGAGATTCGTTGGGGAAAAATTAAAACAATTTCGATTGCCCTTTGTATCTCATTTCTCTTTCTTGAGTGCCTCTTTTTTGGAGTACTTTTGCCATGTCTTTTGCGCAGTATGTTGTCTTTGGTTTGGCAGGCACGACAAGTAAATAGTAATAACCAACCTCTTGCATCAAAATCGTGATAATCCCAGCCATATATCCAACCATTATATAAAAAGAAGCAGTTTTTCGGATGGCATATTTTCGATTTGGGACACATTTACCCCCCAATTGAACTCTCCCCCGTTGTTTGACTTATCCAAATCAAAAATTGTGATGCATCCTCATTTGTGTTTCAAAATTGGCAAATGTTTTAAGCGAGGTAGTTGTGTGGATGTATTTGTTTTCACTTTTTCATTATTTTCCATAGATCACATATGATATTGTGCTTTTAGTGTTGAAAACAACTGTTTCATTTCTCATTTTCTTTTCTTTTCAGACTGCAAAGAAAAAGAACACTGATCTTAAGTTGGACGTATTTGGATGGATGATCATCGCAAGCTGCATTGTTACATTGCTGGGGTTAGCAAAATCTCATGTTCCCCCGTCACCTTCTAGATGAGTCGAGCCTTTATTTCATTTATGAACTACTATGTGTTTTGAAATCACATTTGTCACTACTCTCTTTTCTGGTTTGTTGAACATGTCTGTGCCCTTAGGGAGTTAAACTTTTGGACAAAGTCATGTTTTCGCCATATGAAGACTGTTTTAAGTAGATAGTATGTTTAAGATATGATGATATTTAAATTTCCTCAAGTTGAGAAGCTGTTACCTAGATATAATTCCTTGTTATTTTTTGGTGTTTCTTTGTCCATTCCCAAGCCTCGATTCTAATTTCGTATGTCTGTAGCTGCAAAATATTTTCAGCTAGACTTTTTGTTGTCTTAAGCAATGTAATATACATTCATAACTCTTCTACTATCATTCCAGCATTTCCACCTTGGCCAACAAAAACTACATTAATCTTTGTCCTCAAACAGAATAGTATATCCTCTTCAACGGGCACATAATATTCGTGCTTGGCACGTGGCCGCACCTAGTGCTGAAACAAAGGCCTGAGGAATAATCTTTTTGTGAGATTTGGGGCAAGGGGCATTAATTGTCTTAAATACAGTATCTCTAATAATCTTTTTTATGAGTTTTGGGGCATTAATTGTCTTAAATAGAGTATCTCTCAAAATCTTGAATTCAAGAGAATAATTCCGTTCATAACTTTCATGTTTTCGGATTACAAAATAAAATATATTCAGTTCATAATTTTCTGTATTTATAGAAGTGTAGGAATTACTACGGTAAAAAGATGGTTTAATTGGTCATCGCCCATCATATTTATGACCAAGTGAGAATTTCAAAAGTTTTAAAACCAGACACAAAGATGCTGCCAAGCATCTATCCGGTCGCTTATTTCGATCAAAAATGATACTCACACAACAATCCAAACACAACTTTTTAAACAACCTCTCACATATATATGGAGCTCACACATAGTAGTGTGTGTGGAGTCCACATGCATGTGAGAGGTTGTGTAAGTTGTTGTATTTGAATTATTGTGTGAGTAGCATCTTTGTATTTCGATACGGACGGCTTGGATCCAGTGGCGACTCCAGAAAGTTATGATTATAAATTTATAAAGTAATTTACAAGCTTAATGTTAATGTAATCTTTTTGTCTCGTAATAACAAAATTGCAATTCCATGAAATCCAAGTGTTCATTAATTACCCTATATATCCTTTGTCTCAATTTGTTTGCCCGGTTCAAAGGTTGTGTAATTTTTCTCTAAAAAATTTGATTGTCGTGCTTAATTTTTTGAAATTCTTGCCACCAAGTTAAATAACAATGAGTTCTTTAATTTGGAGTAAAAATAAGATCATTCCTTTGTCCCATGTTCTTTTTTTTTTTTTTTTGCCAGAACGATAACAGGTGATATTATAGATCCAAGAAACACATCAAGAGGAAACTCTATTCCTAAACAAGGGATCAAGAAACCACATAAGAGGGGATTCAGCTCAAAGACTACACCCAACTCCAACTAAACTCATCGCTCCAAACAGACGAAGTACTGCAGAAAATAACCAAAAATACCTACACAGGGGTGATAGAAGCCCTACAAATAGGGAGAAATCCCACACAGGGGACACCAAAGAAAAGAACTAGAAAAAAGAGAAAAACCAGTAACGGAACCGGACGGAGTCCGCCGTAGCGAAGCAAACTTCATCCACCTACCTAGATCTCCCACTCCGGCGAAAGGAGGACGTCTTCGGCAACCATGATCTGCAAGCCACTACATCCAAAAGCCATTGGACTACACGGCGGAAGAGGCGGATAGTGGTTTGGAAAGGAGGAGGATGGGGGTAAAGGGGGAAAGAGAGAAAACTTTCGAGATCTAGAATCAGAAGATTAAAAAATCCGATGAGGGGGAGAAATCCCTCCCCTCCCGTCACCCATTGGGGCATAAAACCCTTGGGTAGGGGAAGGAGAGAGATAGGGGCGGCGAATAAACTGGTTCTTCCTAGTTTAGTCGACAAATAAACTGGTTCTTTGATTAAAAAAAATGAAGAAATTGATTCGATCGGCAACTTTAGCTCTCCCAAACTCTCACCTTTGTCCCATATTCGACCCGACTTATTTCAACCCGTTCACTATTTGACCTATATTCAACCCGCACATATTTGACCCGCAGCCTGTCACGCCCTAGATTTTCAACATAAATAAATATTTCATTTTTAATAAGAGGTCCTCGCATATCAATAATAATATCCCAAAAGAGTCCCCACCTGTCTAAGTTTACAAGCATGTCCCCAAATTTAAGGAAAATACAACATTGACACTCCGGCCCCAATTAGCTTAAAACAAGTACGAACCAATTGTTAAGTTACAAACAGTTTAGTCAAAGAGAATTCTTGGATGAATAGTTACAAACTCATCTTTATCAAAAGGAGGCAATTACAAAGATGACTAAATAACTCAATATAAATAGCTCCCAAAAAGTCTTTCACTTCCAAGCATACAATGCATGCGAGCTATTGTCCAACGTTTAAACCTGAAAAGAAAGATTAGGTTGAGCTACAAGCCCAATAGGAAAATCTTTACCAATTCTATGTGCAAATATGAAGACGACTGCAGAGAGATGAAGACATAAAGGTATAACTCAATCGATAGCTAGGAAATCATTTCAAGGAATGCCAATCATTCATAACAACCATTTTTAGACTTGCCACTATCACCAACCACATTGTTCATAAGACTCGAGCAACTCTACGGTTCGACACGACTCTCTATCGCTAATCTCCACCATCGGGTATTTCCACCCCTTGCGTTACCGTATAGCACTACTTAAGTCACCGTATTACCACCCCAAGCGTTACGGTGTGCACCAACCTCTAGGATCTCCGTATTACCACCCCTTGCGTTACGAGACTTTCTAAATCAACCACCGACTCAAACAACTATTCCCTCACTCAGCATACAAGTTAATACTTCCTCAGAACCTCATTCATTCATGAAACATGTCACGACATGCCAATAATATCACAAATATGCCACAAACGTTCACAAGCAATCATTCATTCGCAAGTTGCATCTTATTGACATTTTAACCAAGTAGACTATTATTCATTCCTTACTAACGGAAGGCCAACGAGTCAAAAACAACATCCACAAATCATAGGAAGTCATGATGACAAAATAAGAATCATAGGAGTAGCCAATGGATTGAGAGACTGACACACCCTCACTCTAATAGTCATAACTTTTTGTTTACTTAGAGTCTTCATATGATTTTTGTGGCAATGGAAAGCTAACTTCAAGACCTTTGAATTGATATAAAATTTGTATGAATCCGACATCGGACAAGAAAGTTATGGCCGTTCGAAGTTGGACTGAAACCCAAAAGACGAGCAGAACTTCCAGAGAGGGGAGAGATCGATCCCCCCATCACCAGGGATCGATCCCTGGGCTTGCTGGACCAGAAATGAAAGGGGGGATCGATCCCCCAAGTTTAGGGATCGATCCCTACGCGATTTGGGCGATTTTCTGCAGATTTCTGACAGCTTTCGAATGAACCAAGGGAGACAATCAATGATCGATTCTTGCATCAAATCAACATATAAACATATAAAAGAGGTAAAGAAACCCCTACCTCGCGACAATAACCAAGATCTACAAGCTTTGAGCAAGCCTTAGCTTCTTGGAACCTCAAAACTTCGATTTGAGCCTTACCCGGTGAAACCCAAGGATTTTCAAGCTTAGGAACGAGATTGCAAGGCCGGAGGGAGGTTGATTCTTGGATTTCTTGAGTGATTGAGTGAAGTTTTGAGTGAAGGAGCAAGAGAGAGAGAGAGAGAGAGAGAGAGAGAGAGAGAGAGAGAGAGAGATGTGAGGGAGAGAGAGAAATGAGGGAATGAAATTATTCTCTACACACACACCCACATATTTATACCCCTATATCTTTATATTACATCAACACACCCTCAAATCTCACTTCTTTCACTTCGGTCCTCAAATCAAATATCCACCAAATAAACCATACTTTTCAAATTTGCCCTTTTTACAAACATTTCAATAATTAACGAAATTTTCGGGTCTCTACAGTCTATCCTCCTTAAAGAAATTTCATCCCAAAATTTACAACTCAAGCCAATTAAGATGGTGCATCAAATAATCATGCTCATACGATAACACATATAACCAAAAAACAAGCTAACAATCATAAAATTAAAACTTAAAACTCACATTGGTTAAATCGAAAACAAATGAGGATACTTCTCCCTTACTTCGTCTTCCCTTTCCCACGTCGACTCCTCCTTCCTGAGAGTACTCCAAAGAACTCGCACTAACGGTATAGTTTTACCCCTCAAAACTTGCTCGCGCGAATCTAAAATACATATCGGTTCCTCTCCATAGGATGTGTCAGCTACCAACTCAAGTTTAGACCACTCTAGAACATGTGATGGATCCGGTTCATACTTTCGCAACATCGACACATGGAACACATTATAAACGCCCGATAGCCTCGGTGGCAATGCCAATTGATATACCACTTCCCCAATCTTCTCAATGATATCAAACAGCCCAATAAAACGCGATGAAAGCTTACCCTTTTGCTCAAAACGAGATAATCCTCGACGCGGCAATACCTTAAGAAATACGTGATCCCCCACTTCAAACGATAACGGTCGGCGACAACGGTCGGCATAACTCTTTTGCCTACTTTGCGCGGTTAATAACCATTGACGAGTCACTTTGACTTGCTCGGTGGTTCTCCTTTGTGCTTCAAGAAGACGTTGATGAATCGCTTTCATGTTCTCGGAAGTTTCTTGGATCAATTCCGGCCCAACCAACGTAGCCTCGCCCAACTCAGTCCAACAAACGGGTGATCGACACGGTCTCCCATACAAAGCTTCATACGGCGCCTTCTCGATACTAGATTGATAGCTATTGTTGTACGTGAATTCGACTAACGGTAGATGGTCCTCCCAACTACCCCGAAAATCCATAATGCAAGCTCGAAACATATCTTCTAAAATTTGGATCGTTCTCTCGGATTGCCCATCCGTTTGAGGGTGATACGCAGTACTAAATAAGAGATTGGTGCTAAGAGCAGCCTGCAGACTCTGCCAAAAGTGCACGGTAAACCTTGGATCTCGATCCGATACAATGGAAATGGGTATTCCATGAAGACGAATAATCTCGCGGATGTATAAACTTCTAAGCGTATCAATCGAATCCGTAATCTGAATAGGAAAGAAGTGCGCTGACTTAGTCAATTGATCGACTGTCACCCAAATGGCATTATGCCCCCTCGGCGACCTCGGTAAACCGGTAACGAAATCCATGGTCACGTTCTCCCACTTCTACTCGGCCACTGGTAACGGTTGTAACTCCCCGACGGGTCGTTGATGCTCGGCTTTGACTTGTTGGCATGTAAGGCATTTGGATACGAAGACGACGACGTCTCTCTTCATTCCCGGCCACCAAAACTGTCTACGCAGGTCATGATACATTTTTGTTCCCTCGGGATGCACGGCTAGTGGTGAATGGTGAAACTCTCCCAATATTTCCTCCCGACCCGAAATGGGTACGAACAATTTTTCTTGGTATCGTGAACCTTGATCGGCATGAATCATCCACCCTTCTCGAGCATTTCCGCTAAGAAACTCTGTGTCTCCCGCTTCTTCATCTTGTTGTTGGGCCTCAATCACTCGAGTCGATAAGGTTGATTGAACGGTTAAGTTATACAAGGTGACTCCATCTCGAACCTCTTCAAAATGCAACGCATACGAATCTAAGTCGTTCATTGTTTTCCACCCATGGATAGCTAAACTCGCTAGGTGTGTCAATTTTCTACTCAATGCATCTGTTACCACGCTCGCCTTGCCCGAATGATATTACAACTCAAAATCGTAGTCTTCTAAGTGTTATATCCATCGGCGTTGACGTAGATTGAGTTCTTTTTGTGAAAACAAGTACTTTAAACTCTTGTGATCGGAAAAGACTTCGAACCTCTCACCGTAAAGGTAATGACGCCAACTCTTCAAAGCAAAAACGACGGCCGCAAGTTCTAAGTCATGGGTAGGATAGTTTCGCTCGTGAGTTTTCAATTGCCACGATCCGTACACCACCACTCGTCCCAACTGGATCAAAACGCACCCCAACCCCTCTTTCGAAGCATCACAATATACGGAGTAACCGACTCTTCGTTTAGGCACAACCAAGACCGGTGCGGTAGTCAATCTCCTCTTCAATTCCTCAAAGGCCTTCTCACACACGTCATTCCATACAAAACGAGTCCCTTTACAAGTCAATTTAGTCATCGGAGCCATTAAGCGAGAGAAATCGAGCACAAAACGACGATAGTACCCGGCCAAGCCCAAGAAACTACGAATCTTGAACACATTCTTCGGTCGTTGCCAATTCATTACGGACTCTATCTTCCCCGGATCAACGGACACCCCATTTTTTGACACAACATGACCCAAAAATTTAACTTTGGATAACCAAAACTCGCATTTGCTAAGCTTAGCATATAAACGGTGTTCTCTTAAGAGCTCAAGAACTATAGAAAGATGAATTTGGTGTTCCTCCTCCGAAGGAGAGTAGATGAGAATATCGTCCACGAAAACGATCATAAAATGATCAAGATAGGCGCGGAAAATACGGTTCATCAAATCCATGAAGGTCGCTAGTGCATTCGTCAATCCGATGGGCATAACAACAAATTCATAGTGGCTATATCGGGTATGAAAAGCGGTCTTAGGAATGTCTTCTCTCCGAACTCTCAACTGGTGGTAACTGGACCTCAAATCAATTTTTGGAAAAACAAGTTGCGCCTCGAAGTTGGTCAAACAAGTCATCGATTCGAGGCATAGGGTACTTATTCTTAATGGTGACGCGGTTCAACTTACGGTAGTCAATACACAGGCGAAGTGACCCATCCTTCTTCTGAGCAAACAAGGCCAGTGCTCCCCACGGTGATGTACTCGGACGGATAAACCTCAAATCCTCCAATTCTTGCAATTGAATCTTCAATTCTCTTAACTCGGCAGGCGCAAAGCGATAAGGAGGTACAGAAATAAGAGCGGTACCGGGAAGTAAATCAATAGAGAATTCGATTTCTCTCTCGGGTGGTAGACCGGGTAACTCCTTTGGGAACACGTCCGGAAAATCACAAACGACAAGAGGTAACTCCCCACGTGCGGATATGTCTTCGTCTAAGGCCAAGCTCGCTAATAAGGCATACATTGACTCTTGTTCCCTAGACTCACACAAATATGGTTCTATTGGTTCCCGGCACTCCCCGAAGAATTCAAAACAAGCACCCCCAAGCGGACAAATACGGACCCAACGCTTGTTGCAATCTATGGTAGCATGAAACGTTGACAACCAATCCATTCCCAATATAAGATTGAACCCCGACATGTTCAACAAGATAAAATCAAAGGTAAAATGACGATCTCGAATGATAAGTTCACAATCCCGACAAATACGGTCTAACAGCGACCTACCTCCTATAGGTATATCAACAAACAACAGAGGACTGATACTTTCGATTTCCAATTCCAAAGCACAAGCAAATGATGTAGCAATAAATGAATGAGAAGCTCCAGAATCAAAGAGTACTCTAGCAAATGAGTTAAACAAGAGAAATGTACCCCTCACAACCGAAGTCTCTGGGGCCTGAGAAGTACCAGGAGGTGGTGGAGGCGGAATGGCAGAAGTGATAGCAAAAGCCCTATCCTGAGTCATCTGACTCTGAACATGTCCACCTCAAATATCGAAACCCTGAGTAGGCGTAGATGAACTCGCTCCTCTCTCGACTTGAGATCCCTGGACTGATGTGGTCTGACGAAAATGAGGGTGCTGTTGCCTCTGATTTCCCCGGAATGATTGCCGACTAGAACCTTGTCCACCCCTCGGCTGCTGCACCGATCCCGACTCACTACGTGCCCCTTCTCCACGTGGGCAATTCCTTGCAAAGTGACCACCCTTCCCAGAAGTAAAGCACGTGTTCAAAAGTCGCGGACACTGGGCACGAATGTGTCCTGCCTGACCACACTCAAGGCATACGATTGGAGGTCTATTGGAAACTCCTCGAGTCCCGAACGAAGAAGAAGGTGGAGGCCTAAAGTTTGATGGACCCTGCGATGTTGACATTTGATCCCTTTGTCTCTTTTTCCCTTGACTACCGAAACTTCCTGACGATGAACTCATACCCCCCGCTAATTGCCTAGGTTCCCAGACCTTTGGATTTTTGGGTACCTCCTTCGGCGTCTCGATGCTCCTCGCACACTCTACGACTTCGAAAAACTTCCCTTTGCGTTGTGCCATAACAAATTTCTTCACGGTGTCGTGCAAGCCTCTTTCAAACCGCCTACACTTTCTTTCCTCGGTAGCGACCAACTCTGGCGCGAAATGGGATAAAGATTGGAACTTTAAGGCGTACTCCGATATGGTCATATTCCCTTGCTCTAGCTTCTCAAACTCATCCCTTAATTGGTCACGACTTGTTTTCGAAAAATATTGCTCCTCGAAGAGCACCTCAAATTCGGCCCAAGTTATGGTCTCGGCATTTGGCTCATCTGCTTGAGCCGCAGTCCTTGCCGCTCTCCTCGCGTCCTTTCTCGATTCCAACATAGACTCCAACCATTCGTTCGCTTCCCCGGTAAGCGGAACGGCTACGATATTAACTCATAAGTCATCCTCCGTAATCTGAAGAGCCCTGAAGAGTTTTCGGATTTAGGCTAGCCAATGATCGGCCACAAGAGGGTCACTGCTCGACCCATCGAAAGTTGGCGGGTTCCTATGACTAAACTCCCTCATTGCTATCATTGCACGGCTATCGTTGCTTTCCCTAGGAGCTGGGTTCAAAAGATTTGGAGCCGTAAGAGCTGCAACGAAATCCCTAGCAAACAGATTTTGAACTACTGGCGTTTCCCCTCCCTAACCATGTCCGCCCCATCCCCCGGATTCCCATTCGGATTCTCCCCAAGTTGGCTAACCTCATCTTCAACCGGCACTTCTCGGCCACGACCACCACGACGGCCACGAACACGGCCACCCCGACTTTCAACCTCACCTGCCCTAGCACGCGTTTTCGGAGGCATCTAGCTACAAGTTATAAAAAAGAAAATGTTCATTAATAACAATATCATCTCATGAGGTTGAAACCTCTAACTATCCCAACACGGGTCAAAACAACTCTACGCCACTCTACGATAATGAAATACAATGCCATGTAAGCCAAGGAATGTCAATGCACACAAGCACACATAAGTTATGCAAAAGGCGTGACGTTTTGAACCCATGAGACTAGAAGTCTCCCCACGGTCTCAAAGTATTCAAACCTAGACGCTTTGATACCAATTTGTCACGCCCTAGATTTTCAACATAAATAAATATTTCATTTTTAATAAAAGGTCCTCGCATATCAATAATAATATCCCAAAAGAGTCCCCACCTGTTTAAGTTTACAAGCATGTCCCCAAATTTAAGGAAAATACAACATTGGCACTCCGGCCCGAATTAGCTTAAAACAAGTACGAACCAATTGTTAAGTTACAAACAATTTAGTCAAAGAGAATTCTTGGATGAATAGTTACAAACTCATCTTTATCAAAAGGAGGCAATTACAAAGATGACTAAGTAACTCAATATAAATAGCTCCCAAAAAGTCTTTCACTTCCAAGCATACAATGCATGCGAGCTATTGCCCAACGTTTGAACCTGAAAAGAAAGATTAGGTTGAGCTACAAGCCCAATAGGAAAATCTTTACCAATTCTATGTGCAAACATGAAGACGAGTGCAGAGAGAGAAAGACATAAAGGTATAACTCAATCGATAGCTAGGAAATCATTTCAAGGAATGCCAATCATTCATAACAACCATTTTTAGACTTGCCACTATCACCAACTAACCACATTGTTCATAAGACTCGAGCAACTCTACGGTTCGACACGACTCTCTATCGCTAATCTCCACCATCGGTATTTCCACCCCTTGCGTTACTGTATAGCACTACTTAAGTCACCGTATTACTACCCCAAGCGTTAAGGTGTGCACCAACCTCTAAGATCTTCGTATTACCACCCCTTGCGTTACGAGACCATCTCAGCCCTCGTATTACCACCCTTTGCGTTACGAGACTTCCTAAATCAACCACCGGCTCAAACAACTATTCCCTCACTCAACATACAAGTTAATACTTCCTCAGAACCTCATTCATTCATGAAACATGTCACGACATGCCAATAATATCATAAATATGCCACAAACGTTCACAAGCAATCATTCATTCGCAAGTTGCATCTTATTGACATTTTAACCAAGTAGACTATTATTCATTTCTTACTAACAAAAGGCCAACGGGTCAAAAACAACATCCACAAATCATAGGAAGTCATGATGACAAAACAAGAATCATAGGAGTAGCCAATGGATGTTGGGAGACTGACACACCCTCACTCTAACAGTCATAACTTTTTGTGTACTTAGATTCTTTAGATGATTTTGGTGGCAATGGAAAGCTAACTTCAAGACCTTCGAATCGATATAAAATTTGTATGAATCCGACATCGGACGAGAAAGTTATGGTTGTTCGAAGTTGGACTGAAACCCAAAAGACGAGCAGAACTTCCAGAGAGGGGAGGGATCGATCCCCCCATCACCAGGGATCGATCCCTGGGCTTGCTGGACCAGAAATGAAAGGGGAGATCGATCCCCCAAGTTTAGGGTTCGATCCCTACGCGATTTAGGCGATTTTCTGCAGATTTCTGACAGCTTTCGAATGAACCAAGGGAGACAATCAATGATCGATTCTTGCATCAAATCAACATATAAACACATAAAAGAGGTAAAGAAACCGCTACCTCGCGACGATAACCAAGATCTACAAGCTTTGAGCAAGCCTTAGCTTCTTGGAACCTCAAAACTTTGATTCGAGCCTTACCTGGTGAAACCCAAGGATTTTCAAGCTTAGGAACGAGATTGCAAGGCCGGAGGGAGGTTGATTCTTGGATTTCTTGAGTGATTGAGTGAAGTTTTGAGTGAAGGAGCAAGAGAGAGAGAGAGAGATCGATAGAGAGAGAGAGAGAGACGTGAGGGAGAGAGAGAAATGAGAGAATGAAATTATTCTCTACACACACACCCACATATTTATACCCCTATATCTTTATATTACATCAACACACCCTCAAATCTCACTTCTTTCACTTCGGTCCTCAAATCAAATATCTACTAAATAAACCATACTTTCCAAATTTGCCCTTTTTACAAACATTTCAATAATTAACGAAATTTTCGGGTCTCTACACGACCCGTTTCAACCCGCCCATTTGCCACCTCTCGAGACATTTGTTGAATTGGGTCTGTAATGGAGTATTCAACTGAATTTAGTTAGGCCCCGTTCCAGAACACCTTCTTAAAAAATAAGTACTTATTTCATATTTTCAAACTCAAAAATAATGTAAATGAAAAATAATTTTTCAATTTTTTTTGCACCTTATTAAAGATCTCAATGAGATCTATCAAATAAGATCCATATTGATAGGAAAATTATTTGCGTAAGCACATAATTTTTGAGCTTGAAATTGCCTTCTTAAAAAATAAATACTTATTTACCTTTAGTATAATTAGAACTTATTTTTCCACTTCCATGGGGTCGGACCCCACTAATATGTATGTGTTGTCGCCAGTGCTTGGATCAAATTCGAGTGCATAAAAATCTGGATTGTCCGTTGCTTGGATTAAGATACAAACCGCCGATTGTCGAGATGAACAACAGGATGGGCCGCTCAGCAACCTACCAGCATCCCCGGGTCAACTTCACACACACCCTGTCATTTCTATACTTTTCTGATTTCTCTCGTCGAGACAAAAAAATATAATAAAATTTGACTTGAATCCTACAAAAATTATAAAAAAAATAATCAAAAAGACTGTGTCAAAAAATTCTGAAAATTTTGCCGAAAGTCACCTAGGATAAAATTTTGTCAACTAATCTAAAATTTTACAACAGTATTACTGCCACACATAAATGCACACCCTCACTTGCTCATTAGCGAATGTGAACTAAAGTTGAAAAATATTTATATAAGACGAGAATTCATTAAAGTATAATATCTTAGATCAAAGTAAAAAAAAAATCATATAATACGATGAATCCTCTCGTCGATATGAAAAATATGGTATATAAATATTGACCCAAAATTTTAAAAAGATTAACAAAAAACAACCAAAAAGGACTGTCGTTTTTTTTTTTGGTGGTATTTTTTTTTCAGTTGTAATATGTTTTACTATTACGATAAATCCTCTCGTCGATATGAAAAATATGGTATACAAATATTGACCCAAAATCTTAAAAAGATTAACAAAAAACAACCAAAAAGGACTGTCATTTTTTTTTTTGGTATTTTTTTTTTCAGTTGTAATCTGTTTTACTATTAATATTAGTACAATATGTTTCTGTTTCCTGAAAAAAATAATCTAGGTTCCATCCTAATTAACCCCAAAAAAAAAAATACTATTACAAGTGATAAGGGGAGTAATTTGTGACACGGGCCAAGTTTTAGGGTTTTCCGTGTGATTTGTCGCAATATTTTCCTATTTTTTGGGACTTCGGAAATGCGCAACATATCCAACTTATACTCGATCTGGGGTTTTTCTTTGAAAAATCAGCAATAGCCCAAATCATAAATCGAACAGGCAGGTACCCTCTCTCTCTCTCTCTCTCTCTCGCTCTCTCACACATCGTCTCTCTCTTTTCGTTTGTTGTTTTTCAACGGGCAATTTTAGATGCTTAAACGCGTACCCAATTCTAATGGTCCTAGTAATCCACTCACCAGGACTGATGAATCAATTTAACGCAGATGTGCTGACTACGAAAGGAAGGCTGTACAGTGTGAATCAAGAAAGCAAGTAGCTGAAAAAGAAAGGGATGGCAGCAGGCCAAGAGAATGTGAAACACCTTGAAGACTGCTCAGTTTCCAAGTCAGTTGATTTTACCCTTTGTATTCATCTTTTTCCGTAAATATGTGATGTATGTTCATCATGCTTTAGTAAACTTTGGGTTATGCCTTGCCATCTAGAGATTCTGGACAAGTGATTTTTTAGATTCATGTGAAGCTGAAATGCACAATGGACGTTTGATTTTTAGATTCATGTGCAGCTGTGTCGGATGAAGTTTTTGAAGCTTCAATTTCGAACAATACGTAAATTGGGGGCAGGCAGGGCCGCCTCTAAGACTTTGGAGGCCCCAAGACGATTTTCAAAAGTGAGCCCCTTAATAATTGTGAACGGAAATCAAATAAAAAGTTGATCACACTGAGTAATTTTGATTCGGATATAGCATTTGTTTGTAATGGGAAGTACTGGAGTAGCAGCATTTAAGGGGAAAAAAAGATGCATCCATGCACCCACCACACTGAATAATTTTGAAGGGCCCCAGAGATTTCTGGTGATCCCGCGACATTTTTTTCCTCCTTTTTGTTTTTTTTTCTTTTGTTTTTTCCTGGGTTGCGTGTTCTATTTTTTTGGGCCATTGGGCCTTAAGTTTAAAATATCTTCTTGGGTTTAAAATTGGGGCCTAAAACAACACATATATACTAGGTCCTAAAAATAAGTGGGGCCCTATTTTTTGACACTTTTTGGGGGCTCAAGGCCCACGCCTCTTGGGCCTTAGCCTAGAGCTGGCAGTGGGGGCAGGGTGTGGAGCCGGATGCTTCTAGGGCTGCAAACGGATGAAGCTGCTCACGAGCATCTTGGGGCTCGGCCGGACTCGTTTAGTAATTGAGCTCGAGCTTGAGTTTTAGGCTCATGCAGAAAACGAGCCGAGCTCACCACCTTAAAGCTTGGCTCAGCTTGAAAAAGCTCAGCTCGTTTAATAAATTAATTGGGCTCAGCTTGTTAAGGGCTTGGCTCGTTTACAAATTGAGTTTTAGGCTTGTTAAACAAAGACAGGTCCGCGGCTCGACACTACAAAGCTCAGCTCAGCCTGTTTGCACACTGGTCTAGAAGGTTTTGTATGATTTATTAGCTCAGTAACTCTAAGAGAACAAAACAGACGCTAAAAACCAAAATACTAAGATTTAGTTTCTTCTATGTCAATATCCTAGGCTTTTGGGCAGTGAGCTTCTCCTAGTACACTACAACCTCTGGCATCTTGTAGAAATATGTTACTTAGAAATCAGGTCTCCTTTTGTATTGTTCTTTTCTTTTTTTTGGCCAAGTGTGATGGTTGGAGGTGGTGGGGTGAATTTGAAAGGAGGGTAACACAATAATGGCAGTGTAAGGATCGAGATTCTATTAATAGTGGGGACGAGTGTGGGATGTGGAAGTTTGGTGATTGCAAAGAATAAGTGTAAATTTCATATTGCAGGGATTAATCTTGAGTCAGGTCAATCAAGAGGTTGATGGGGATTTAGGTTTCCCATTGAGCATTTTTTTATTAAAAATTTGGGGCTTACGTTGGAAATAATCCCAGGGCTGAAAATTAGTAAAAGGTTTGAAGGATGGAAGAGACCATTGTTTTCAAGGGGTTGAAGACGTACCTTGATTCAACTTGTGTTTTGTGTAGCATATTAAGTTATTGTTTGTCCCTGTGGAAGGTTATAGGTGTGATTGTGAATTCATTTGAGAAAATGATGAGAGTTTTTTAATGGGAAGGACGGGGTGAAGTGAATAAATATCTTTTGATTCGGGTTGGGGGAGACGAGTCAACCATGGTGCAGTTGCAACCACTTAGGAGTGAAGGAGAAGTGTCATGGGCTTTTATGGGCTCGGTTTAGACTTAAAGAAGTAAAGACAAGTTTACACAAAGTAAATAAAGTTTAAGAATATAGTTTCCATTTTGTTTAATAGAAATTGACCGCCACTACTCACAAATCACACTACAACGGCTCAGGTGCCAACTGAGTGATCTCTGATGAGCTATTCTTACCTCCCATACACAATGCAGGACTAAGAGGTATATTGAAATTGCGGACACCTTAATAGTGTTCAATATCCCTACGTGCTTCTTAGATCTTACTATGTGATCTTTTTGTTAGTTTGGCATGAAGATTAGTAGGTGTATAAGCGTCAAAGTATTATATGCTTAGTTCATGTAATTGTTTCCGCTTAGTAATGGTTAGTTGCATAAATTATGATGGTATTGTAAGTTGTTGGACATAACTTAAACTGAGCATATTACCTCTAGGTTTTGGGTTTGAGTTGGAGGGCTACTACTTTGTGCATTTTATATGAATGATTAGGTCATGCTTGTACCCAATATACCCCTCGCAAACACCTATTAATGGATACTAATTGGGTGTACTTTTCCCCCCTCATATTTTTGTTTCTTTTAAGTAGAACAGTGCTTATCTAATCAGATATGGAATGTCTGCAGTGCTCTGGGCACATGGGTATTTTCTGTAGCCGGTGCTTTGCTGGCAATACCGGTGGGAATAAAGAGGAAATCATTGGCGCCACTTGTGTTCTTCGGAACAACTGGCACGATGCTTGACATAATCATAGGAATTAGCCAATGTGAAAGGGAACATGCAGAGCGCCAGCTGAATCTTCAAGATGAAAAGGATGCTGCAGTTGCCGGTGCTTTGACGGAGACAGGAGATGAGTCTTGATATGGACTTTTTGTGGAGTTTCTCAACTGGTCAATAGGCAAAATATCGGTGAAATGACCTATGTTGCTCTTTATTGCAACTAATTTGTGTATGTTTCCGTCTTAGGGTGAAAATGAAGACGAAAATAAATCAGAGAGGCTGAGTGAGCTTCCATTTCTCTTTCTCTTAGTCAGGTCTTTCCAATTTTCCCCTACCCTGATTTTGCAAATGTCTTCTATTGTGGACAAGTTCCTCTGGTTGTGAACTGCACTTGAAGAGAGAACATCGTTTTTTCGTGACTAGTGTATTGGAGGCTTTTGCCCGTGTAGTTATCACGTCCGTTTAGTTCTCAATTCCTCACATACCGGTAATTATCAGGCATGTATCTCCTCTTGAATTGGATCTGCTTCCAAATCCTTATGTTATGTATGGTACTACTCTACTTTGTTTACATAATTTCTGGCTACAACGGAATTTCAAGCAACAATGGTGCTTGTGGATGTGTTCTGCCTTGGGTATTTTATCCCTTGATCAGTTCTGACCATGTTCTTCTGCCCAGGCTTTTCGAGATTGAAATAGAATGAGGAAGTTTTGAAAGATGCACCATCGGGTGCCACACAACAATCTGAGTGAATCTTTTTTTAGAATTTTTGTTTGCAAGTTTTTTTTGTTTTTTAAGAAATTAAATGCGATGAGTTCACAGAGATTAGTGATTTGTATTTTTTTCTTGCATCAAATAGTTAGAGCAAAACGTTCTTGTGGCTCCTCGGTTCTTGGAGATTTAGGGGGGCCACTATTTTAGTGATATTCTGAGAGCAGCCACTTTGTACATATATTGCCAAAGGTTAGGTCTGTTTTCAATCATTCCATGCCCATATCCCCAATGATTGGGGACTAGATGAGTTATGTTATGTTGTTGTGTATCAAATAGTTAGAGCGAAGGTAATTAATTTCACTCTTCTTTTTTAATTTCACTCCTTGTTTTGTCATCTTGTGATCTGCATTTACAATATTTACCCTTTCAAGGGTAAAAAAATTCACTCATGAAAGGTTAATCATGTAAATTTACATATAAGAAGACAAAAAAAAAAGAGTGGGATTATAGAAAAGGGGGAGTGTAATCACCCTTGAGCAAAACACAAGTCAAAGTGGTCCCTGATTATTTTTCCCTCTTTGTTTCTTGTGTGGAAATAGAAGCACCATCTTAGGAATACTAGCGCGTACGGAGCACAGACAAGTAAGAGAAGAAATTCTTACAGTAATTTTTATTTCGAAAATAGTTTTTGTGCTCCACTTTTTTAGAAAGGGGTACTTAAATATTGGTCATCACTCACAATGTGACTTACAGTATGTTTCATCCCGGCCACTTTTCAGGTTATGTTTTCATCATCTAATTTAAAAAACCCGATCTCACCCTTGTTAGACTATATTAATGGGATTTATTTGTTTCTTTAGGAGCCTATATAGGCAATGTTTTTTCGGTACTGAAACATAATGTCGGAGGTCCTGTGCCATAATTTATGGATATCTATACCCACCGAATCCCTAAACTCACGCTTTCCATATCAGTTTCAAATCTTCTTAATGATCTACTGTGGAATGAAACCCCTCTCTACTTTCTCGAAAATGAATGTCGCCCCAAGTCGATGGCCGCCACTCATCTCGACCCCCAACCGTCGGCCTCACACCACCCAGTCGGCCACTCATACGGTATTCTATGCCGTCTCTACCGTCGGCCTACATTGCCGATGCTAATCACAAGCGCCAACCTTCGTTGCCTTCATCACTGTTGGAATGGTGAATATGGTTTTTCACAAGATTGGCTCAAGAGTACAGTCATGAGCAAAAAGGCGTGATTTGCATACCCTGCGATGTTTTCGAACGGATGCTCGAAGCCTTGCGAGTTGGATATAAGTCGGTTTGAGATCTTCTTAACGCCTTGCAATGGTCTATCTCTTGGCTTTCGAACTATTTCTGCTTTTTTTTTCCGGCTATTGAAATGAAATTGGAGCAAATCTTGGATTGTTTTTCTTTGTATATGTACAGTCTGGATGTGGAAGTGAAATAAGCCATGTTCGTTTTCCAACAGCCATAGGAATGGTGTACGGGTAAGGAATTGGATTTGGATTGATCACTCTAGTTTTCCGATTTTTGGTTTTGGGTAAGTTTTGATGGGTACATGAAATTTTTTTTTTTGTATGTGTGGGTCCAATCCTGTGACCCGATTCATGGCTTTTGCAAATCAAGGGGCTCATAGGGTAGCGCCACGCCCAATGATGATGACCAATTTTCCGGTCGCCGATGAGGTAAATGATGGGTGGCATTGTGGAGTTTTATGTTTTTGATAATCTAAAGTCGTCACGATGCCATCTGTTCGAAGAGATTACAACTATGGTTCAACTTACCATGTGCTATATTTACCATATTACACATTGGGTGTATTTGATTCGATTCCTTTTAACATGTTCTTGATATATTTGTACTTATTCATGGTATATTTTTTTACATGAGTATGGAAATCGGATTTGAAATATTAATTGTCCATTTTCCAATTTGTACAGGTGTATGTTCATGATATGTTTTGCAAATTGGTCATTATGTGTGTGTAGGTGTACTTTCATGGTATATTGTTCAAATTGGAATTGGAGTACTAATTGTGAAATTGATCATGAAATTTGGTTGGATGGTTTCCAAATGTACCATAAATTACCTCTATTATCAAATGCTTGAGTTAACAAATCAATCATGAATCCCGCTCGGGTTAACAACTCATTCATAAATCATACTTGGATAATCAAATTAATCACGAATCATGATTGTTTTGATTCAATTCAATTTGGAATGTGAAAATAATCAATCCTGTTAAATTCATAATGATTGCCTTTTTCAATTTACCATGATAAAATTTTTCAAAACTCTACAAAACGAGCATTCATGGTGTATTCAATCAAGCTGATTTCATGATAAATTGTCCACTTTACCAATTTATCAAAAAATCCAAAACAATTGATCATGGTAAATTTTGACTGTACAAATAATACAACAGTTACGATTAATTTACCATGATATCGAAAAACTGCCACTATGAATTCAAACCTCAAATCTACAACAATATCAAAAATCCAGTTACAATTAATTTACCAAAAATGGAATGGAATATATTTGAAGATTCAAAAAATTTCACCTTTTCCTTTTCGGTTGGAATATATGTGAAACAAGTCAAAACCCAGTATTTTAGGAAACTACAGTTAATTCAAATCCTAAATTACATCCCAGTAAATTAGGTACCTAGATATTCCACTAATAAGGGTAGATATGGTATTTTGCAATAAAAAGTATGAAAACATAATGTAAAAAATTGGAGGGATTAAAACTTATGTGGTGTACCTAAATAGGATGATTATTTAATTATCTCGAATGCAAGTTCAAAAATTGTTTTTAGTGCTTTGTGTTGCATATAATTTTAAGCACTAAAGACAATTTTTAGTAGTGAATTTATAAGAAAGTGAAGTACAAAAATCATTACCTTTTTTTTCTCAATTTTTGTTCTCCTCTAATTTTGCTTTCTCAAATCAAATAGACAATGAAATTCACCTTTATTTATCCCACACATGTTCTATATACCCAACTGCCCAATTCCTTTCATCTATACTGTAAGCCAAGAGGCACAGAATTAGGAGTGCACATACGTGCCAAAGAAGTTAGAAGTTCAACTCCCCCTTTAAGATGCTAATCTTATTATTCTAACAATAGTGACTTTAGCTATAACAAAGGGATAAATCTCTTTGACCTCCCCCGAGGTATACTGACCTCTATTACTTTACAAAAAATTGTCTAAAAGTCCCTCATTTCGTTAACTAGACACTTACCGCATTATATTTTGCTATAAAATGATTGGAATACCCTTGAATATTAGGTAAACTCATTAACTAATTGGATATTAGGTAAAAATAGGTAATTGATTTCTACACTACCTTTTTTGATAACCGCACTTTCTTTTTTGGATTTTAGTGTTGAAAGTATGTGCATTTTTTTTTTGGTAAAAGACAAAAAAGGGAGTGTAGAAATATCAATTCCCTAAAAATAACTTAATAAATGATTGGATACCCTTGATAATGAATATTAGTTTTTCTTCTAATTGGAGTCTTTAATGTTAAAAGAAAATCAATTAATTTGTATTTCGTTCAATTTGGGTAGTTACTAATACATCTTATTTTATCAAAACGTAATATTTCTATGAATCATAAATCTCTTTTTTATTTTATTTTTTGCTTCGTGTATCTCATTCTTTTGAGTTTCGAATATATATGTATTTTTTTTTCCAATTGAAATGTCTTGTATCATTCTAACTCGTCATATCCAAAAATAGACAATATTTGCCTTGATTTTTAGTCTCTCTCTCTCTCTTTTTTTTTTTATGAACGAAGTCAATGTAACTTGTCATCCACCCCTTTTTAATTTTATTTTGTTAGTTTTGATTTGCAATCTAATGTTCAAACAAAATTAGAGTTGAGTTCTACAAATGTTGCTCGAACTTATAGAATTAGTTACGCATTTTAAAGAAAAAATAGTCCCAAAAAGTTATGATTCAAACTCAAAATTTTATGCAGACAAAATTAATTCAAAATTTTGTCAGTTTGGCTTATTTTTATCTTTATTCGCATAATTTTGAGTTTAATTTTTACCTTTTCCATTCCTCCCGTCGAGATGAGACAATAATCCACAAAAATTTAAAACAAAAATTTTGAATAAAGACACCACCCCACCCCCCCACCCCCCAAACAAAAACAAAAAAGCCAAGTAACTTATTAAGCCAAACAACCCCGTATATTTATGAAGTTTCCTTCATTTTCACGACTTGGATAGAATGATAATTCTTAGGGTACCGATGGTAATGCATCGATGGTGCATGGATCGGCATGCAAGGTGTACTTCTAGTCTCAAACAAATGATTTGAACCGTTCGTTTATTTCAAATATTTTTTCGTGTGGCTTGGTGAAAAATTAGCTCAATCGTATAATTGTAAGTGCTTGAGCCAATTTTTTTTTCTTATGTACCAAAAAAAAAGTGTACCGATTTTTTATTGAATCCAAGATCCTGTACTTTGAATGAAAAAATAATTCATTGGATCAGCCACTTGCATTTATCCAATTGAGCTTATTTTTATCAAAGGCCACTCACAAAAGTATTGTAAAATTAATGAACAATTTGGATTATTTGCACGGGATCCAAAAGTGGGTCTAACACGCCGGTCTATACCCCATCGATGCATTGTCGTGGTACCTAGAGACGGGGTGTGGACGGAAACCCTTCGAATAACAGGTTTTGGATTCTATTATGCTTTTATCTCTTAAACTCTCATGCATTTTTTTACTTCATCCTCAAAGTACTCCCTCCGTCTCAATTTTTAGTCTCTTTTGGGAGTCCGTGTCACTTTTTAATTGATTATATCTTACAATCTATAACCTTTAAGGTCATTTTGAAAATATCATTTAAAAATGCTCATTGAAATATATCAAATTGCATATAAACAGTATTACCAATTTAAAGTTATGATTAGTTTTTTATTCGGTTGAGATAGAACAAGGAACAAAAGAATGAGAAAGGAGGGAGTCTCAAAATCACACATTTAATCCTTAAATTAACCAAATCCGACCCATTTAATCCAATTGGTAACAGCTGTCAAAAACTTGGACGGAAAAGTAGTCGAGCCTTTTTCAACAGACTCCAAGGGCACAAATGCCATTTCACCTTTATCCCTAACATCTGGCACCAAAACCAGATTGGTTTCTCTCATTATTTACATCCCGCCACCACCACTCCTCAGCCCTCACCGTATTTCTTCCTTTTCAGTCTCCTTACCACCGTAACCGCCATTCCCACCACCACCCCCACCACCGTCAACCCATCTTCCATGCCCTCCTCCATTACGCTGAGGTTTTTGTCGATTTATTTGTTTCCACGTAACTATTTGCCAAAATATACGTTTTCTCAAACTATTTTTAAAAATAGTTCAAAACACACATTTCATGTGCGTCACGCATATGGGATGTTCATTATCCGCTCTGGCATATGCAAGCTGGGCCAGCTGGATATCCAGCGTGTATTACGCATACCCAATATGCATCATGCATATTGAATGTGCGTGATGCGTTATATATAGGAATATTTAAATATTCATCCTCTTTATCCATGCCATATAAGAATTCATCCCACGCAATTTAAACAGTTATGATTTCATCCCCATCTTAAAATAATTCCAGAACTACCCTTATATATATTATTAGTAAATAATTTGGGATGAAATCTTAAAGCTAGGGTCTTAACTGTTATTAGAGATACCAATCCCAAAAATCAAATCCCGTAATTGACGTCATATCCCATAATTAATGGAATTTGTTTGCCCCATAAACCAAATCTCGTAATTATGGGATCAAAGCCTACCAAATTTGAAACACCATTTCCATTTTGTCCATTTTTGCACGAGATCATTGAAATGGTAGCTGTCATGGGATCAAAGCCTACCGTTGGTTCTTCAATAATAGCTTCAGGAGCTTTGAATAGATCCCCTTCTCCCCCCGTCAATCTCCTTTCGTCGTCGCCCTCCGTGCCGACGAATGGCACTCCATTGTTGATGCCATTCAACTTCGCCTCCGCCCGAATCGGCGGGTTCAGAAACGATGAGTTTAGAATAAAGAAAAATGGGTTCCGGTAGCATCACAAACAGAACGGCCCAAGATTTGGAGTGGTGTTCGACATCTTTGCTGGTTAGCTCCGTTTAGTTTGTACCTTTTTCATTTCATGGTGTTTTTTGTTTCTGTATTTTCCATATTGTTAAGTTTTCATGAATAAAACATTGTATATTCATATTTTTTCGTGGTGTATATTCATGAATAAAATATTTTATATTCATGTTTTTCATGCTATTTTCCAGAAATGTTATGGGTTTTCAAGTTTCGCCCAGAAATCATGATTTTGGTTTATTGTTTTTCATGATAAATTAACCATGAAAAACATGGTCAGTTTGAATATTGTGTATGTTCCAAAATATTTCTTACGATCATTTTGCAAAAAATAAAAACATGGTCAATCCACCATGTTTCAAAAAAGGGCTATTTTCCCGGAATGTTATGGGTTTTCAAGTTCCGCCGAGAAATTATGATTTTGGTTTATTATTTTCATGACAAATTAACCATGAAAAATATGGTCAGTATGAATATTGTATATGTTCTGAATATATTTTATGAGAATTTTGCAAAAAAAAAAAAGGTCAATCCACCATGTTCCAAAATGTTTCATGATAATACGTGGTATAAATGAAAAAATAAATATGGTTTTTGAATATAAATCAGTGAAATTTGATTATTACGAATCTTTTAAGTTTTGAAATCATCTTTCATAATTATCTTCCGTAATTATTGAGATTGAATCCCACTAAATTAGGAAATGGTTGAATCCTACTAAATTAAAAAATGCTTGAATCTCACTAATTTAGGATGTCAATTTAATAAAACATATATGAATATATTATTAAAAGGGTAAGATAGATAATTCACCATCTAAAATGAATGAAAACATAACTGTTCAAAATGACCGGATGAATTCTTAAGTGGGATGAATTCATATATATATATATATATATATATATATATATATATATATATATATATATCAATAGTCGTTGAAGTAACGAAATGGATCGACGATTTTGTTCAGGAAAAAAAAACAAGAAAATGGAGAGAGTTCTCATAGAGGTGTCAATGTTGATGAATGGGACATGTGTCTTTTTGGCTCCCAAAGAGTGGAGCGAGTTCTCACAGCAAACGAAGTTATTGAACGACCAGTGGAATATAACAGGGGATACATTGCACCTGCACCCCCCTTAGTTGATGAAGTTGCACTTGCACCCCCACCTAGTAATCAAGTTAACAACTCTCGTCTTCGACTGCGAAGAGATATTGGCGGTGGGGACAACGGTGTTGAACCACATGCCCGTCTTTCACCTCTAGATTCTTGGCTTGCCGAGCACAAAGAAAAGCGTCGTCATGATTTGCCTGTACAATATATGAGAGGGTACCGCGGGGTGACGTCGCACGACGCATTTCATGTGGTTCCACAAACTGGTACGCAACCAACAGTTGGGGTCGATCCACGTGCAGACCAACGCTCCCTCCCAAGGTTGGACTACAACCTTGGTATGTTAAACAGGCAAGGGAAACGAGAATTTATCTTACCGATGTTACAGTACGATCTGGCTCAAGATACTTATTTCAAATTAGATTGGAACCAAACTCCGTTTGTTGGTGAAGCCGCTGATTTAATTAACTGGCCAAACATGTTTCTAGGGTGCAATTGTATGGAAGCGAAATGTCGGTCCTGCCTGTAAAAGGTGCCCAAAGCACGCTCAGCGAAGATGATAGCCGGGAGAAGGCAAAACATGTTACATAATGATGTTTGCCAAAGGCTGCAGATGGATATTAATGCAATGTCCCGGCGGGTTATGCGACAAGGAATGATAGCCACTGCAATTAAGGATGGTGAACAGGATGGCCATGACCCATGGGATTTGATTAACAACATTAAAATGGATCCACAGTACGCAACCGATCCTGAACTTTCTGATTATTCTGATGATGAATAAACAAAATGTATTGTTGGACGAAGGGTTTGTGTTATTGAATGAAATTTTCAATTGGATGTTAATGTGAAGATGCCTGCTTTAATAGATTTCATTGTTTAGTGTGAACAATTTCTCATTGAATTTTTTTTTATTCATAAAAAAAATTTATCCGCTTTATTCATAAAATTAGACTTGACAAATCTTTTATGTCCAACGAATCTACTTGTGACTGAAAAGCAATTACCAGTTTTTTTGACTTGTCACTGAAAAGCACTGACTCGACCTCATGATAACGCATATGACACGTGCGTTACAGTCATATTTTTACAGAAAGAAATCTGCTGGTGACTTAAAAGCATTTATGATCGATTTGACTTGTCACTGAAAATCCCTAACTCGACCTAATGATAACGCATATGACATGTGCGTTACAAATATTTTTACAGAAAAAAATTTGCTTGTGACTGAATACCATTTATGTCCTATTTGTCTTGTCACTGAAAAGCACTGACTCGACCTAATGATAACGCATATGACATGTGCGTTACAAATTTTTGCAAAGAAAGAAATCTGCTGGTGACTGAATACCATTTATGTCCGATTTGACTTATCACTGAAAAACACTCACTCGTCCTACTGATAACGCATATGACATGTGCATTACAGTCCTACTTTTATAGAAAGAAATCTGCTGGTGACTGAAAAGCATTTATGGTTGATTTGATTTGTTTCTAAAAAGTACTGATTCGATATAATTGTAACGCCTATGACATGTGCGTTTCCTTGAGGTGTATAAGTTTATGTGCATGTAGGTGATATAATTATCTAACCATTCCAGTTAAGTCATATGGCCGATGACGATTCTGGTTCTCATTGGATACTTGCCCCATTTAGAAATCAATACTGGAGAGGGAGACATTCCAGTCCTAAAGACTACAATGTTGGTCTCCGACAGGAATGAGCTTTTAGGTTGAAAGAGCAAGAGGGATTGTACAATGACTTCTAGGAACTTTCTTCACCGGTACCCCATCGCTGAGCAATACAAATGTGGCGCGAGAATAGGCTTGATTATGAACAAGCGGTAAAAAGAGCAAGGAGAGAGAATAATAGAATGTTATTGTGCAGATGTCGGTACTACATGCGTTAGCTTGCAAGGGAGGTAGCCGAGGCAAGCGGAAGGGAACTTACGGCACGTGAGCACTCAAATGTGTTGGCAAACAACAAGTATCTCTCAGATCATGACATGTTTGATGAGGAAGATTAGTTTATGAATTGTAGTTTAGTAACTAAACAACTATGTCTTGTTTAGTTACGTACGTTTGAATTTGACTTTTATGTTCATTATTTTAGTTTTCATGAAAAAGTTCTTGTATTTTCTGTGATTGAATGAAAAAAATTCATGATTTTGGGTGCAAACTATATATATTGAATTTATTGAACAACCATACAAAACTAGAAATTAAAATTGAACTTTTCTAAATTACATATCTTCTTCATCCGAAAGTTCGACATCGGACTTCAGTTCTTATTCATTGCTCCAAGATAGGTACCTCTGCACGTCTTCAAGGAACCCCTCCGATGTACATTGAGCTGCTTCAATTGCTAGTGCCAATCTCTTAATACGCATACTCATTCGATTGCATTCCTCACACATGTGGTTAATAGTTTTGAGCAACAGTTCATGGGTATATGTCGGCATGCTAATTACCACCTTCCTCGGGATTCTTTCATTACAAGCGCGACAATCTTCCAGTAGGATAGGTAAGCGCATTAGCCAGTATGTCCACTCCGCTTGCATGGTATTTACGCAATGTGTAGACCAACGAAGATGGGGATTCAAAAGATAATAGAATTGATCTCCTTCATCCACCCATGACCTACCCATTGCTTTGTAGATGTCCCTAACAGTATAAGAAGTCATTTTGGACTTTGATGATTTTCGTTGAACATGCTACAACTATAAATAGAAGGATATGGTTATACGAGAATGCATATACAAAAGGTGTTAACCATGTAATTGTTTTTTTTAGATTGATGTGACAACATGGCCAAGTGGCAAGTGTTAATTATTAATAATAACTATTTTGCATATGCATGTTATGTATTTTTTGAAACAATTAGTATTATTTTAAATAGGCATAGAAAATAGATAATTGTTGGCAACAATGAGACAAGTAAACTATAATGTGACCATAATCATATATTATGAACATATTCGAAAGTTACAAACTACAAATTTAAAAACAAAGATTTCAAATTAAAACAAGTACAAGACAATATGGCTCCATACATACGTAAATGTCTTACTACTACCGATTACAAATTCGTTCTCGAAGTTGACGCTTCTGCCCTACTTCCAGAACATTTTCTTCGATTATGTCCTTCTTGTCCACACAATGTGCATGACTATCTATGTTAATATTACATAAGTTTTTGTCATAATATTGTCCACTAAACTTATATGCAGTCAAACATGTTTTAGACCTAAGCGTAGCAGCTTCATTTTGCAAACTTTAGAAAGGATATATTTGCTGCCAACATTTGTTGCTCCTGTTGCCAAAATATGCTGCTCCACATCTAAACAGTTAAGAAAAAAGAAAAAATTTAGAAAGGATTTATGGTGTATGATATAATATAAAAACCTAGGGGTCTGTCAAAAATTTTGAAGAGATTTATTTTGTCTGATAGGGGACACGTATTCAATACGCTTTTCGGATTCGTGTCCGCTATCTACTGCACTAGGGTGAATACTCCCTGGCTTTGGTGAATTTAGACCCCGTGTAAGTTAATTCTAGGTAAAATTGGGCAGAGTTTTCTTTGTAAGTTGGACTATCCCAACATCTAAGCGTCTCAAAGAAATAGCAGAAATAACAAACAAATCATTCAATGTTCACACCAATCCATTTGCCATCCTAATTACCATTACAATTATAAAAATTCCACAATCAAAACCCACGCTGGGTCGTGCTCATCCTACTAATCGATTATGCAAAACAAATAAAGAACAAAATTAAAAAAAAAACGTACCTGTATCTCAACCTGTGGCCCTACCCCTACCCCTTGCCTTACCTCTACCCTTTGTAGCATCAACGACCTTCTCGTGGTTATTGTCCCTATGCTTCTTGTGAAGATGTCCTCCAGTACCACAACGCGGAGGCTTAGAGACACACGCAGTCCTACACGGCCCATCTGGGGTAATATGACCTCCACCTTCCATGTCAACTTCCTCCTCCTCCTCTCCCCCCTTCTCATGTGGTGACTCCTCAGACTAAATTATTGTCTCTAAGAGCTGTGTGATTTGGCCTTGTGAATCCCCATCCTGCAACTCTACCATCCTTTTCCTCTTCAAAATCGACCTACACTCAGAAATGGTCTCTCCACCACCAACACTGTATATCTACATGTTGGCTCAATCAAACCCATAAGGAGTTTGTGATTATGAACCCCATGCCCCTGTTGCTAGTGATTAGTTAAGTAACGGACTCATCGAGACCCCATCCATATTTAATATAGCTGAACTGAAAGGAGTGGAAAGCTCTGAAGGGTGCACTGGTCCTCCTGAACTACTTGTTCCAATGGGTTCCTCGAATTGGTATTATGCGTGTGTCTCTTCAGGAGGACCCTGAGGCTGGTGCTGCGGTAGAGGCTGGTTCTGTTGGTGGACCACTTCTTCTGCCTGTAAATTGGGGTTCATATGGTCATAGTCTTCATCAATTCCTCCTCTACTTGCAGATCCCGTATCTTATGCTTAGGAGCTATCTTTCAAAATAACTTCTCTTGGAATTTCAAGCACTCGACTCTTTCCTCTGCCATTGCCTGAACCACCTCAGCAAGGAGGTACGGCATAGAAAGCCTCTCAAACAGTTGCATCAGCGTTACAATGTATTTTAAAAAAAGTTACATACATGAAAGTAAATAGAACATGAAAAAGAGTAATATCATCATATATTACTGATGTGTTTGTAGCTGTACCCATCTTACTAACAAAATGTAAGGTAATCCTTTCATACCAATGTAGATACAGGTCATCAGCAGGGTAGACAAGAATGTCATGATCGGTAATGTTTACAATATTGTTGGCCCTATCATTCCACAAACGTATTGGCTTGCTCCAATCCTTCGTATCATTCCTAAGATCCATAGCGTTAAACTCCCCTAGAGACTTAAAGGGAGGGAGGGGGGGGGGGGGGGGGGGGGGAGGGTTTGTCTCCCTCTAAACTGACGCAACACCCACTTTGGCTAGTGCTGCTCAACATGAGAAAACTGGATGAGTGGAACACTTGCTATCCAAACACCTCTTCCAGCACTACAAAATCTTGGCAAAGATTGGATCAAGTCCACAGTGTACGACTGCCACACCACCTAAGAAAGTACAATTAAAAAAACATGCGAAACTAAACCATAAGTACTCCTTCCGTCCCAAATTGTTGGTCTTATATGAAAAGACGAGTAATTTTTGGATATGTTTGTGCATATTTTTTAAGTGACACTGAGTTAAAGAACTAATTGAGAACTATAATTTGGTGTCAAATGGGCTTTTAAAAATTATGCACGAAACTACTTTATTTATGATCTGCAAATCACAAGTCTTTTCCTAAAGGACCAACAATTTGTGACAAAGTAATGGAAAGTAACGTAAACAATAACCTCATCTGGCCTCTACACATCTAAAGAGAACCGATAATGTCCAACAACATGGGTCGGCAAATTCGGCGAGTGGAATTCATCG